>NC_140988.1:276736027-278183344 GCF_052327205.1 Somniosus microcephalus | reverse complement strand
CCCCTTTCCCCCCTCCTCCCCTTTCCCCCCTCCCCTTTTCCCCCCTCCCCCCTTTCCCCCCTCCCCTTTTCCCCTTTCCCCCTCTCCCCTTTCCCCCTCCCCTTTCCCCCTCCCCTTTCCCCCCTCCCTTTCCCCCCTCCCCTTTTCCCCTTTCCCCCCTCCCCCCATTCCCCCTCCCCCTCCCCCCTTTCCCCTCCCCCCTTTCCCCCTCCCCCTTTCCCCCCTCCCCCTTTCCCCCCTCCCCCCTTTTCCCCTTTCCCCCCTCCCCTTTCCCCCTTTCCCCCTCCCCCCTTTCCCCCTCCCCTTTCCCCCTCCCCCTTTCTCCCCCCTCCCCTTTCCCCCTCCCCCCTTTCCCCCCTCCCCTTTTCCCCTTTCCCCCCTCTCCCCTTTCCCCCTCTCCCCTTTCCCCCTCCCCTTTCCCCCTCCCCTTTTCCCCTTTTCCCCCCTCCCCCCTTTCCCCCTCCCCCCTTTCCCCCTCCCCCCTTCCCCCTTTCCCCCTCCCCCCTTTCCCCCTCCCCCTTTCCCCCTCCCCCCTTTCCCCCCCTCCCCTTTCCCCCTCCCCTTTCCCCCTCTCCCCTTTCCCCCCTTTCCCCCCTCCCCTTTCCCCCCTTTCCCCCCTCCCCCTTTTCCCCTTTCCCCCTCTCCCCTTTCCCCCTTCCCCCCTCCCCTTTCCCCCCTCCCCCTTTCCCCCCTCCCCTTTCCCCCCTCCCCTTTTCCCCTTTCCCCCTCTCCCCTTTCCCCCCTCCCCTTTCCCCTTTCCCCCCTCCCCTTTCCCCTTTCCCCTCTCCCCCCCCCTCCCCCTCCCCCCCTTTTCCCTTTCCCCCCCTTTCCCCCCCCCTTACCCCCCCAGTCGCTCTCTCTCTTTCCCCCCCCCCCCCGGTCCGCGCTCTCTCTTTCTCCCCCCCCCCCCCCCCCGGTCGCTCGCTCTCTTCCCCCCCCCCCCTCCCCGGTCGCTCGCTCTCTTCCCCCCCAGTCGCTCGCTCTCTCTCTTCAACAACAACATGCCCTCAAAAGACCCTCGGCACCGCCGGGCACTTCAGCTAGTTATGATATAAACTAATTCCTACGGGGGGAAGGAAAGCGCACAGAGTATTTTCTAGTCATGTTACACAGAGTAAAATAATGCATACTAGAATTTTGTTTGATGTTTTTGAAAAAATGTCAATGTTATTAACCCTACTGAGACTTTAAGTTGGGTCTCCTTCTCTTCTGGGCCACTGCAGTAATGTTACCCAGAGTAGTGACACAGGAAAGAACAGGAGCTGTGAATTTGGGCTGGCCATGGAGCTGTTTTAAAGCTGCTGGACCCCAGGGAAGCATGCCATGAGCTCTGGAGTAGGGCCTGTCATGGAGCTACTTCAGGACATGTGGATTGATCTCCCATTGGTGATGGAGTGTTCTCTTTAGTATTTGATCAAAACGTAGCATTTAATTGGTGTGACCCTCTGTCTATTTTTTGCATTGTTGTAAATAAACAGTAACTTGTTAAAAGTTTTAACAAACCAGTCTCAAAAAGGTAGGTTTGTCAGATAGAACATTTGCATTTCTGAGTATCAGTATTCAAAACAATATATATATTTAAAAACAATAGGAAAAGCTTAAAAGGATATTCATGGCATTCATAGTTCTCGTTCTACATCAGAAGCATTCCGAAACTTTAATCCACCATTTTGCTTTCAGATGCTAACTGACTTAGTAAAGGAATCAAGGGGATATGGGGATAATGCGGGATGATGGAGTTGAGGTAGAAGATCAGCCATGATCTTATTGAATGGCGGAGCAGACTTGAAGGGTGAATGGCC
The DNA here is from genome assembly GCF_052327205.1 of Somniosus microcephalus. Classification (NCBI taxonomy): domain Eukaryota; kingdom Metazoa; phylum Chordata; class Chondrichthyes; order Squaliformes; family Somniosidae; genus Somniosus; species Somniosus microcephalus. The sequence goes on along the minus strand of NC_140988.1, from coordinate 278,181,542 downwards.
TACTCCAGCTCTTATTTCTTATGTTCTTTGCTGTGTATTTCCACAATTTTCTGTTCTTGTTTCAGATTGACAGCAGTTGTGATTTATGTTTCATTGTATGTCCTAGATTGTGTTAACTGCTGGCTATTTTGTGGAGTGTTCTAAGGCTAAAGCATTTATTGTGAGTTCACTGTAGCTGCTTTAGCCCAGTACCTTTAGAACTGAGCAAGCAGACATTGATCAGTACCCAAAGCACATGGTTTTTGAGAAAGAGAAAACATCCTGTTTTTATAGACTGTTTATCTAATGTGATAATCATGAAATAGGATAGAACTGAACTTTGGTAATGGAGGTTTTCTAAAGAAAAACTTTGCTTTAGCAAAATAATGCTAATTGAACCATTAGTGTATGTATATATTGTACAGTATTTATTGCCTGCTCCAAAATTGCAAGACTCTGCCCCCGGGTATCCTGCTCAATAATATTGCAAATTAGAACATTTGGTGTGGAGGCTAATTTAAGTTTTAAAAAATTGGGTGTGCAGTGAATCAGGTGTACTGAACTCCACACGCAGTTCTCCAATTTCCAGTCCTATCCAGTGGGACATTACAACGGGAGTGGAGTCTCACAGTTTCAGAGCTTGGATCTCAAAATCCTTTATGCAACTAAATTCTTAATCAATCAGCAATATACTTAAAAGTTTTCTAATGAGGACAATACTGTCAGACATCAACAAGGGGGCGTAGCGTGCCTGCCATAGACGCTTGATGTTAAAATATTTAGCTATCACCCAAAAAATTAAACGACTGATCATTTTTGACATTCTTTTACAATTACAATGGCCGGACTCTTGCGGGGGGTCAGCGGGCGTGATCGGTGGCGGGTCGGGTGGGAAAGCATTTTTTCCCCCCAGCGGGTCAGGGCCCCGCTGTGATACCGCCACCACACGCCTTTCCCAATGTCGGGTCTGTCAGCGCTGAACAGACCCGACACGCAGCATGGGGGATCCAATTCAGGTCATTAGTGGCTTGTTTAGAGCCACTTAAGAATGAATTTCAGCTCACCTTCTGCATTTGACAGCTTGCCCACAGGGTCCATGCTGGTTGTGGACCACGTCTATCAAGCTGATACAGAAGTTCAGTGGCCATTGAATCAGCTGCTGAGTTGACAGCTTCAAATGTACAGTAAAAGCTCCCACCTTAGGGATATCTTCCCTCAGCCACAAGTTCTTCCTCACTGCATTTCCACAACAGATTCACCATGCTGCAAGTCTTTACACAAGTCTCCATCCAGTCCGAACTCATTACCTCTCTCACCATTGACAGATCGCTTCTGTCATCTCTACTTCACCTGCCATCTATTCCATCAGCATGGGTGCCCTTTATACTCTCTCACCTTGGTCCTCAGAATCCCACCATGATCAGCCCCAACATCAGCAGCACCAGGCACACCAGCAGCACCAACAACACCACCAACCTTCTCCACAATCAACTGATGCTGCAGAGGACACAGGGTATCAGCATCCGACCACATTGCTGCCTAGGAGGCCAGCGAAGGCTTCACCATGGCCAGATTTACTTCACTTGATGCTGTACACCCTAGCTGCCACATGATGCTCCAGGTTGGCACCACCCCACACTAACACCATAAAGCACCTCAATGCCCAAGCCATTCCTTTCACACATATGACCATTGCGGGGGGTACCGTTATGTCTCACCATTCACTGTAACTCACTAAGCCACTTCCAAAGATGCACACAAATCTGTCCAAGAATGCAAAGTGTTGAAAATAAAGGTTTCAATGTTTGACACCACATTAACAGAAACTTTACATGAACATTGCATAAAACACCCAAGTGCCTACCCTTGTGTGATTGGACAAGGGTGAGTGTGAGGGGTGGTTAGTGAGATGGGGAAGTAATGTTGTTAGAGAGGGATGGGTGGAAGTGCAAGGTAAGTTGGTGTGTGTAAGGATGTGCAGGAGTAGGGTAGGGGAGGCGGAGTGATGGGGATGTGAAGAGAGGCACAGCAGGATGAGGTTGAGTGTGGCTTTGTACTAATGTTTCGTGATCTACTGAGATCATTGTAAGGTTTGCGGCACTGCCCCCAGGTCCTCCTGACCACATCCCAGCATGTGCCCTCCTCTGCATTGTGCAACCAGGTTGCATTGGTCTCCTGGGGTGGTCTCTTCCGCACGTGGGAAGGGAAGAGAACCTCCCTGCCTGCTGTGACTCCCTCCATAAGCATATGGAGGGAGTTATGGGAAAGCCTGGGTGCAGCCGTGTGCCTTTGTTCAGTCATTGTCAGTGTTTGCAGCACCTCAATGCTGTAGAACACTGACAGCACAAATGTCAAAATTAATTTGGCCATGGTCCCTTTAAGGAAACCAGCTGCTGACGCGTCATCAAATGACGTCACCAGACCCGCTTCCTCTAATTGGCCGAGAAATGCGCTTGGCGGTCTTAACCAGCCCTAGTAACGGAAATTAATTTCACAGAGCGGGATGGAGCCAGCAGCAGGGTTGGGACCCAACACGGACCTGCTGAGGTCAGCAAAATCCCAGCCAATCACTCTTGAATTAATTAGAAGGGCCCAGTAACCACTCGTTTGGAGTTGAAATCGCACTAACTGATACAGTAATGAACATGCTATGCCTTCTGCATGAAATTACATTGCCTGCTATCTTAACAAGGCATTAATTCCTTTTGTTTTAAACAGACTAACATCTTGGTTAAAATAGGTGACAGAAATTTCATACAGACACACTTTTTTTTACCATTCTGTACCCAAGTTACACAGCACAATTTCAGTGTCTTGGCTGGGGTTTGGGAGGATGGGTGTGGATGTGATAGAACTAGATACAAGCTACTAGGGGTAAATTTATGAAATTTTGCTCCGGGCAAGGAGATTTGCCCACCAGGACCATGCTTTGGGGATTTGGGCATGCGTTCTCCACAATTTTCTGTCCATATGAATAAAAGATTGTGGGGGGCACATACCCATATTCATGATATGTGCTCTTGCTGGGTGAAGCTCCACAACAGGAGCGCAAATTCATAAAAATTACCCTCAATGAGTCCAGGGTGAGATTTAGCACAAGCCGCAGGGAAACGTGTTGGACAAGACTTAGGTATTGTCAGACGAGATAAGCATTTCTTCACTTTTGTGATGACTGTGCTCTGATACACTGAAAAATGAGTGCATGTGCCTGTGTTTGAAGTCATGTTTGTGTCATGTCAGTAGGGTCTGCTGTCGACTGGCACTTTGTGCTATGTTCAGGTTTTTCTAACATTTCATGCTTAGTGCAATTATAACTTTGATTTGGAATTCCCTGCATAAATATTTTCAAATAAATAAATAAGATTCTCTTAAAAAAAATGCCCTTTGGTGGCAAGCTACTGCATTTTGATTGGTTTTTTATGTCTCCAATGATTTATCACTAATTTATCAAAGGCTCGTACAATGCTGGTGCTTGAAATTAAATTTGAGTGTTTTTTTGTAAATAGCGCAGATATATTGCTGTGCTCCTGTCTCAGCAGCTGTGTGTGGGTGTGCATAAATAATAACTCTAATGTTAGCAATGGTTCTTTGTGTGACGCTCCATTGCTGCATTAATATTTATACCTATGAATTGTTTAAACGTAGCCTGATATCATCAATCAATTCCACATAGTCATTATAATCATAGTGGATTTTGGAAAAAGAGAACTCAAGCCATTTCTATGTGAGTGATATTGATCAGCTGGCTCGCAGAATAAGGGTGCATCACTGCAAAGTAGTTTGTGCTTCACAACAATACGTAAGTGACAGTAGAACTCCGGAATCAGATCCCCACAACACTGACGAAGGGTCATCAACCTGAAACGTTAACTCTGTTTCTCTCTCCACAGATGCTGCCTGACCTGCTGAATATTTCCAGCATTTTCTGTTTTTACCCCACAACACTGCTTGGCCTTCAGACCTCATGGAGTATAACTCTAATGTGCTGTCAAGGCAATGTTGTAAAGTGGCCAGGGGTCCACTGAATCTCTTGGTAAATTTATGCCGAGCATAAAAATATTTTTAGATTGAGGACATTATTGAAAATGGTTAAAATTTACGACTGAGCAGTAGAGTGAGACAGAACATAAGATTTCTGTCTTTATCCTGTGGTTTCAGGAAAGGTAAATCTGACATTTTTTGTTTAAATGGCTTAAGCCAGCTCTGCCTCTGGGAGGTCTGTGTGAAGATCCCATTGCTCTGAGGCATCATTGGTATCTGTAACCAGTACACATAAATAACTAGTTGCATTGAGGCTCAGTCATCATGTTAAATAGAAAACCTCTAATAAGTAGGTTTTCTTTGTTGATTCAATACATATTGGCCCAACATTTGCAATTGGAGACTTCCTGCAGGTGGACGCCTCCGACCTGTAAAATATCTACGCATTTACCTGGTGGCCACGGAGGTACGGAAGCTTGCGATCCTGAGCCTCTCCGGGTACTCGCGGGAAGAGGCCCACGTATTCCAGGGGCACATGCGGTTCGCAAGCGCCCCTGGGATCTCGTGGGCCGGCCCAATAAATAAAAGAAGGGAATCCCCATTCATACTAATGGGAGTTCCGTACGTATGAAGATTCTTGACAGAACGCAAGTTCCAGGTTTTAGCGCATGCGCTTCACATGCCTAAACCCGGAACTTGCGCGGCCCCTACATGCGCATGTGCACCTCGTACACACCCATAGGGGTCGCAAAATATGGCCCAATGACTATACAAAGTACTGTCCATTGTTTGGGTCCATGGGGCCAGTGAACATTGCTATTCTGTATGAATTACTTTTAGTGTTGGCTGCCTCAAAATGTAATATCTTCTATTTGGTGTTGAGAACTGTTATTAGGCATCAGCAGTCATTTCCTGAACCATTAATGCACGGTTCCCTGTTTCCTGGACCATTAATGGATGGTTTGATGAGGACAATTTTCACAAAAGAAAAAGATACACTAGTAGCTTATATTTGTATCTTCTCTTTAGTGTTAGACCTGAGCAGGAATAGGACGGGATTAGGAAAGGTGGCTAATGTTAAATCCGTGTATCTTGATGCTGTATCTCCTTCAATAACTAGACAGAGACTGCAGGGGAACAATCAACAGGTGTTTACTGAATGAGGGTTACTCTAAAACTAACAGTACAGATCCCTACTCAGGGTTTATATACAGGTGTGGTCACTGCCGGTACTACAGTATACAGGAGCTGTAAAAAGTAGTTCTCCCCTTAAATGTACATACACTACAATTCCTCCCCTTTTAGATTAACAGTACCATAACATTCATTTAACAATTAACACTTTTAACATGCAACATTAACTGAAAATAGTCCATTTATAGATTCAGTCTTTGGGGTGGCTTCCTGATCCTTTCTGGATAGCGCCTTTCCTGAGTGTCTTGCTCTTGGTGCGAAGGCGATTCTGGCCCCCTGTCGTCGGTTGGTTCATCAGCTTCCGATGCTACTGTTTCTGGGGTAGATGCTACCTGTATGTCGGGTTCATCACCAGGTACGCGAGACATGGGGTTGACTTGTCCCTGTGACTCTAGGATCTGGTCGACATGGCGTTTCACAATGTTCTCCCCAACATCCACTGTGTACATTAGTGGCCCCTGCCGTGTGCATATCGTTCCTGGTTGCCATTTCTCTGTTCGGTAGTCGCGGGCCAAGACTGGTTGCCCTACATTGAAGCTCCTTGTCGGCTTCTCATTGATGTGCTGGAATTGCTTATTCTCAACATCTCTTCGTACATTTGGTCTGAGCAAATCCAGACGAGATCTCAACCTTCGGTTAAAGAACATCATGGCCGGGGTCTGGTTGGTGACTGCATGTGTCGCATTTCTGTAGGCTAACAGGAAATTGTCCACCTTATGCTGCAGTGGAATGTCGTCATCGCACACGGCCCTTACTGCCTTTTTAAAGGTTTGTACAAACCTCTCAGCCAATCCATTTGTGGCTGGATGATACGGGGCGGATGTCTAATGCCTTACTCCATTCCTTTTCATAAATTTCCGAAACTCTTCGGACACAAACTGTGGTCCGTTATCAGAGCAAATCTGCTCTGGCAAGCCGTTCCTGGCAAATATGGTCCGTAGGACTGCAATCGTTTTCTCCGTGGTGGTGGAGGACATTTTGATCACCTCAGGCCATTTCGAGTGCGCATCCACGGCTATTAAGAACATTGAGTCCATGAATGGACCAGCAAAATCAATATGCACCCGTTGCCATGGAGAGGAGGGCCACTCCCATGGGTGGAGAGGAGGGCCACTCCCATGGGTGGAGAGGAGGGCCACTCCCATGGGTGTAGAGGGGCATGTGGTGGTGCATTTTGGACCTTCTGGCATCCTGAGCAGCTCTTTCAGGTCCTCGATTTGCTGATCGATCCCCGGCCACCACACATGAGCCCGAGCAAGGCTTTTCATTTTCACCCCTCCCAGATGGCCTTCGTGAAGCTCATTGAGCACTCTCTCCCTTAACTTGGGTGGAATTACCACTCGGGATCCACACATCAAGGTCCCCTGGCATACTGACAGCTGTTCTCTTCTGGATGAGAATGCTGGCAACAGTGAGTCGCCATGTGTTGGCCATCCCTTCACCGTCAAGTCATATACCCGAGACAGTGTCGGGTCATTTCGGGTCTCCTTCTCTATATCCGCGTTAGTTACTGGCAAGCGTTCAATTATAGTCAAATAAAATATTTCGACAGGGTCCACTGCTGGTGCTTCCTCCGCAGTAGGCAGTGGCAGGCGTGATAGCCCATCAGCGTTTCCATGCTGTTTCGTGCCCTTATACTCTATTTCATATTGGTTTGCCCCTAGAAAAAGGAACCATCTTTGTAGCCGTTGCGCAGTCATCACCGGAACGCCCTTCTTTGGATTAAAGATGGAGACAAGTGGTTGGTGGTCAGTCAGCAAGGTGAACTTCTGCCCGTGCAGATAGTGGTTGAACTTTTTCACTCCCCACACTAGGCTGAGGGCCTCCCTGTCAATCTGGGCGTAGTTACGCTCGGCTGAGGTTAGTGACCGAGACGCAAAGGCTACTGGCCTCTCCGAGCCGTCCGGGAATTTGTGCGACAGCACCGCTCCAATACCATAGGGTGATGCATCACACGCCAACTGAATTGGTAGTGCTGGGTTGAAATGAGCCAACACCACTTTTGATGTGATCAATTCTTTGCACTTCTGGAAAACTCGTTTACATTCGTCATTCCACTTCCATGGTACCCCCGTTTGCAGCAGGGTGTTCAGTGGGTGTAGTGCTGCAGACAAATTCGGCAAGAACTTATGGTAGTAGTTCACCAGCCCGAGGAACGACCTCAGTTGTGACACATTTTCCGGTGTTGGAGCCTTGACTACTGCCTCAATCTTTTCAGGGGACTTATGTAACCCCTCTTCATCAATAACGTGGCCACAATACGAGATCTGCTTCTGGAAAAACTCGCATTTGTGGCGATTAGCTCGGCGCCCATATTCCTTCAATCTAGTGAGCACCTGCTCCAGGTTGGCGAGGTGATCACTGTCATTTTCGCCCGTGACCAGGATGTCGTCCAAATAACACTGGGTTCCTGGAATCCCTTGCAAGACTTGATCCATTGCCCTTTGCCAAATAGCCGGAGCTGATGCTACCCCGAACACCAGCCGGTTGTATTGGTAGAGACCTATGAGTGTTGATCGTGAGGTACTGTTTCGAGGCTTCTTCTACCTCCATTTGCAGGTACGCCTGGGCCAGATCAATCTTAGTGAAGCGTTTCCCTCCAGATCGCGAGGCAAAAATATCTTCAATCTGCGGAAGCGGATATTGTACCGTGTGAAGGACTGGGTTCACTGTCACCTTAAAGTCCCCACAGATGTGAACCTTCTTTGGTTCCCCAGGCGAATTACTCAACGACCTCTTCATTACAGGAACGATGGGTGTAGCCCACTCGCTCCAGTCCACTTTGGACAGTACTCTAGAACGTTCCAAACCTTCCAGCTCTGCTTCGATGGCTGGGCGGATCACATAAGGCACCGGTCTGGCCTTAAAAAACTTTGGGCTTGCATTTTCCTCTATTTTGATCGTCGCTGTTATGCCTTTTAGTGTTCCGAGTCCCTCCTGGAACACTTCTTGTGCGTCAGTTAGCATTTTTGACAGTCGTCCAGGTGTGACGTCATCATCCTTTTTGGCATCTACCGTCAGTGCTTTTATGGAATGCCAATCTAACCGTATCTTCCGGATCCATTCACGTCCTAGTAGTGGTGGTCCTCCATCTGGCAATACATATAGGTCCATTTTTGGTGTTTCCTTGCCGTTATATATAACGTTCACCCTTATTTTTCTTTTGGGGTAGACTTTTTGCCCCGTGTACGTCTTCAAGACAATCTCTGTATCTCTCAAGGGTATATGTAAGAATAGCCGCTTGTAGTCCCTTCGATTTATGACTGTTAGGGCTGATCCTGTGTCCAATTCCATTTTCACTTGGACTCCGTCTATCTTGAGCGTGACCCAGATAGTCTGGTGATCCTCCATTTTGATTACATTATGTAGTTTCAGACAACCCAGCTCCTTGCTTCCGGAGTCTGTATCACTTTTCTGTTCGTCTGAACTACTCTCCGTCACCTTATGTACCTTCTTGTACTTCTCCTGTGGAGATTTCTTGCTGCTGGTTTTCTTTCCCGACCTGCAGACTCTTGCTATGTGTCCTACTTTTCCACACTGTCTGCACACTTGGTCCTTGAACCAACAATCCTTATGGTCGTGTGTTGTTCTGCCGCAGCGATAGCACTTCACTGTTCCATATGACATTTCATTTGTGCCATATTCTTGCGGTCTCCGTTGTAACTCTGCAGCGCCCCGTGCAGCTGCTTCATGTGATACTGCCATGCTGAAAGCCTTGTCCAGTGTAAGATCCTTTTCTGATAGAAGCCGTTTCTGGGTTCCTTCACTTTGAAGCCCACACACAAACTTGTCCCTTAAAGTATCTGCTAGTCCCGTTCCAAACTGGCAGTGTTTTGATAGCTTGCGCAGTTCCGTTAAATACTCAGCATTACTTTCATCTTTATGCTGGTTCCTTTTGTGAAACTTAAATCTTTCTGCTATCAGCAGCGGTGTGGGGTTTAAGTGGTCCTGTAGGATTGACACTATGTTTTCAAAATCCTTTTCCACTGGCTTCTCTGGGGTTACTAGGTTTCGCAGTAAGCCATACGTTTTTGCACCCATGGAATTCAACAATACCAGTGCTTTCCTGTCATCTGGCACTTCATTCGCCTTGTAGTACGCTTCTATGCGTTCGACATATGTTGACCAATCTTCGACTTCATTGTCGAACGCTGTGACACTGCCACTCTTCGGCATCCCTGGGTGTGGTTAGACTGGCTAAAAATGGCGTCTCCCGCGCTCTCCCTTCTTCTCCGCTGCGGCTCAAAATGGCGTCTCCCGCGCTTTCCTTTCTTCCCACGCTCTCCCTTCTTCTCCGCTGTGGCTCAAAATGGTGTCTCCCGCGCTCTCTCTTCGCTGCGGCTCAAAAAAATGGCGTCTCCCGCGCTCTCCCTTCTTCTCCGCTGCGGCTCAAATGGCGTCTCCCGCGCTTCCTTTCTTCCCCGCGGACGCTGCTCAGCCCTTGAACACTGGCTGCGCTCTGCGTGTTTTCCTGCGCGCCTCTCTCTCTCTTTGACGCTGCTCGGTCCTGAACACCGGCTGCGCCCTGTGCGCTCTACCCTCTCTCTTTTCCCGTCGACGCCGCTCGGTCCTGAACACTGGCTGCGCCCTGTGTGCTCTACCCTCTCTCTGCTCCCGTCGACGCTGCTCAGCCTTTTCCTGTGCCGTCGGTCGGCTCTAGCCGCTGCTGTGCGGGAAGGGTCTGCGCCGTACCTGTTGCCAGCCTGTTTCGCTGGAGTCTCCGTTGGATGGTCGACGCCCGTGCTTCTGGAATCGGCCGCCTTCTGCAGAGTTGCAGGTAGGTTCGAATCTGCTCGTCGCCAATGTTAAATCCGTGTATCTTGATGTTGTGTGTCCTTCAATAACTAGACAGAGACTGCAGGGGAACAATCAACAGATGTTTACTGAATGAGGGTTACTCTAAAACTAACAGTACAGATCCCTACTCAGGGTTTATATACAGGTGTGGTCACTGCTGGTACTACAGTATACAGGAGCTGTAAAACGTAGTTCTCCCCTTAAAGGTACATACACTACAGCTAATGTTGAAGAAGTAGGTTTTAAGGAATAACATGAAGCAAGGAGAGGTGTAGCACAGTGGAGAGATTTAGGGTGCATCAGCATGGATAAGGATGATAAGTGAGAAGAATTTTGTGTGGGATAGGATGCAGGTAATGGAGGTCTCGACAAGATTGAGCTTATGTAGGGTGGCACTCTGGAGACCGGCAAGAAGGACATTGAAAAAGTCTGGAGATGACAATGGCTGGTCTGTGAGTTTCAGCAGCAGTAGGGGTGAGGAAGGAACAGAGATGGGTAGTGGTTCAGAGGTGGAAGTAGGCAATGGATTGAATGTGGGGTTTGAAGCTTAGCTCACGGTCAAGCAAGATGCACGATGTCAGCTCGTGATTGAGCAAGCATCTGGGTTGGGAGATGGGATCGGGATGGGCAAGCAAGACGGCTTCAGCCTTGCCAATGTTGAAGTGCAACAGATTTTGGTGTATCCACAAGGTGATGTCTTACAAGCAGTCCAGTAGCACAGAAACAGTTTTGGGATCAAGGGTCATCGTGGAGAGATACAAATGGATATCGTTGACCTACATACGAAAGCTGACCTCGTGCTTATGACTAATGTTGCAGAGGGGCAACATATTGATGAGGAATCGGAGGAACCAAGGATGAAGCTTTAGGGGACATCAGGGCATAGGTTAAGTGAGGAGAAGCCAGTGCAGGAGATGCTGGGTAATAATGGGAGAGTTAGAAATGGAACCAGGAGCGAGCAGTCCCACGGAGGTGGACCATGGAGGAGAGACGATGGATGAGGATGGCGTTATTAACTGTGTAAAAGACCAGAGAGAGGCTGAGGAGGATGAGGATGCATCTAAAAGCTATCGATTTTCTTGGAGTTATCAGTCCTCTGCTTTGCAATGTCTGTACACCTGAGGGGCTCAAGGGGTGTTCCATGTATGTCACTGCTCATGTCACTTCCATCAGAAACTGTCACTTAAAAGCTACTGAAAAGAACTGCAGGATTCCTGACTTTGTTTTAAAACAGATTGGTTGCTGTACTTTCAGCATTTCGCTGTCATTTTGCTTCTATTTTTATTTTAACCGTAAACAAATTGGAGAAGCAGTTTAGTTCTGCTGAAGTGGTATTTTTCACCTTCAGAAGGGGTGGAATGACGTGGCAACTGTTCCACATCTTCTCCAGTGAGCAATAAACCAGGAGTAGGGGTTAATTGTTAAACCTGCCTGCACTGTTCCATACAATGTCGTGATTAGGATTAAGAACCTTCAGTTTATAGTGGACTCAGTTTGCTTAGGGAGACTGCCAACTAGCTGTGAACACAGAGAGGCACATTTTTAACTCCACCACCTGAGTATTAACGTAAAAGGACGGATCGCCTGCCTGTTATGGAACCCATTGACTTCAATGGGATGAAAATTGGACAAGTTCTATAGTGAACGGGCAATCTGCGCTGCCCCTATTACCACCCAGGCGGTGAAGTTGAAAATGACCCCCCGAGTGATGGAGAAAAGCCTGAGCTTTAACACAGAGTTCTGCAAACATGTATAAATGTGCATGCACAGAGAGCCATCTTGGCCCTGTGAATTTGACTTGGAGCCAGGCACCATGAATCAGGCCAAGCCAGCTGTGAAATGGTTCTGTAGCTCCAGGGAGCTGCTGGATAAATGTACCCCAAGTCTTGCCAGTTCATCAGGTTATGTTGAGTTGTTGATCAACCCAGCTAGCATGTCTCTGTTCCTGAGGATGCTTCCATTTTGGTGATTGCAGGTCGACCAGACAGATTCAGTTAATCAGAGCCTCCAGGATGCTGTTATCCAAACACGGTGATCAATTGCAAGTAATGAGATCATTATTAGCATGTTGATGGCTGGTGACATTGGTGATGTATTGCCAATTGCTGCCATGTATGTGGTGTTGATCTGGTTTGTCGAAGGTTGATAGTCACTGTAGTTTGGTCATAAACAAAGTCCACGTTTCAGAACCATATCGCGGTGTCGGTAGTAAAGCAGCACAAAAGATTCAAAGCTACCTCTGCAGATTAACCATTCTGCTTGGTCACGTGTTGGACATGACAAATGCAGCAAGGCTGATTCATTGGTTCATTGCAGCAGTAATACTGTTGTCATTAACGGACTTTGCTATCAAAGTAGATAAACTGTTTTACACAGTTGATAGTTATTTCCAACTTGCAGGCAAGTTGCCAATGGAAGCATATAGCTTTTATCCTAAGTCAATTGATTCTCATTCCAAAACTCATTCCTTCCTATGGATAGTCAATTGATGTTAGTGCAGTGCAAATCTTTATATTATTAAAATTAAAATTGTATGTCCTAGCATCTTCCATTTAAAAGTATTTTGTTAACATAGGCCATGTCTTTTTTCCATATTCATTGCGTCAAAACCTGGTGATGTCTTAAAATAACAACAGAAAATGTTGGAAAAACTCAGCAGGCCAGGCAACATCCATGGAGAGAAAATAGAGTCAACGTTTCGGGTGAAAACCCTTTGTCAAGACTAAGGAAGCACAAAATGAAATAGATTAAGAGGCCAGGCTGGGAGAGAACAAAAGAGAAGAGACATTAAGAGGTATTCAAAACAAGACGAGATGGTGATAGGACTAGTGGAGACAAAAGACGGCTCTAGATTAGGTATGAAATGCGCTGGCAGAATGGGAGACAGCTGCCATGTGGGAGAGAGGAAAAAAAAGAAAGGGGGGTGGAAGGGCCATAACAAAAGTGTGGATAAAAAATATAAGTCAAAATGTAATAGGGGCCGAGGTTATGATCTGAAATTGTTGAACTCGATATTGAGTCCGGAAGGCTGTAAAGTGCCTAATCGGAAGATGAGGTGCTGTTCCTCGAGTTTACAGTGAGCTTCCGTGGAACAATGCAAGAGGCCGAGGACGGTGAGGTCCGAGTGGGAATGGGGCGGTGAATTAAAATGACAGGCGACCGGAAGCTCGGGGTCACCCTTACGGACTGAACGGAGGTGATCCGCAAAGCGGTCACCCAATCTGCGTTTGGTCTCCCAATGTAGAGGAGACCACATCGCGAGCAGCGAATACAGTATACTAGATTGCAAGAAGTACAAGTAAATCACTGTTTCACATGGAAGGGGTGTTTGGGGCCCTGGACAGTGAGAAGGGGGGAGGTATAAGGGCAGGTGTTACATCTCCTGCGCTTGCACGGGAAGGTGCAAGGGGAAGGGGTGCTGGGGATGATAGAGGAGTGGACTAGGGTGTCTCGGAGGGAGCGGTCCTTACGGAATGCTGAAAGTGGAGGGGAGGGGAAGATGCATTTGGTGGTGGGATCACACATCGTCCTGGTGATGTCTTCCCTGTTACATTTTTAATAGGATTTTCCAATTAATGACACTGAGTGCCTTAGGTTCTGTAGTTTCATGCATTGGCCACTAGATGGCATTGGAGAACAGATTTGTGAACCTTCATCTAAATTTATTTCATCCTCCATTTTTTTCTTAATAACTGTCATTTTTAATTTCCAAGATAAGGGTCTACACAAAATAAAAATTCCAAAAAGCTACATATTTTAGAATAACAAAATTATATGTATCCACTGAATAGGGTGCAATAATGTAGTGGTTGTGTTCCTGGACTAGTAATCCAGAGGCCTGAGCTAACAATGCAGAGAATGTAAGTTCAAATCCCACCATACAGTTTGAGAATTTGAATTCCGTTTAAAAAATCTGGAAATAAAAAGCTGAAATCAGTAAAAGTGACCATGAAGCTGTCAGATTGTCATAAAAACCCAACTGATTCAGTTATGTCCTTACCCAGTCTGACTAATAAGTGACTCCAGTCCACACCAATGCAGTTGACTTTAAACTGCCTTCTGAAATGACCTAACAAGCCACTCATTGTATCAAACTGCTGCTGCAGTGGTTCAAGAAAGTGGCCCAATACTACCTTCTTAGGGCAGCTGGGGTAGGCCATAAATGCCACCATGTCAGGGACAGCCCCAGCACTGATCAGACAATGTCCCTGGTAATTCCACTTTAGCATTCCTTTTTTATAAAGCTGCCAACTCACTGTGAGCAATGCCACGGGAGAGTCACTAGTCCTTATTAACGGTGGTACTGACATGACTTTCATCAAGTGACCCAGCTTTTATTACCATTATAATTCTGTCCATAATTGTGCTGAAGATTTCTGATGTTACATGATCCTTGACAACAACTAAATTAATGCAAAACTCCATGGTTAATTAGTTTTCATCCTCAATACAGTTAGTGGTGTCAGTCTACAACCATTAAAAACATTCACAGATCCTTTGCCACATCAAGCATGAGATAAGGAGCCATGAAACAGGAGGAGGACTTCTACGAGATTATTGGAATAGAAGAAACAAATATATTCACAGGGATCTAATAAATATTACTTGCCTGAATAATATTAGGATTGCAATGGAGGATTAGCCAACTATATAGAGGTCATTCAGTTGAGAACTATAGAGTAAAGAATTGAAGAGCTGGCTGAAGAGCTAGCACAGAGGCGATGGGCCAAATGGTCTTTTTTTTGTGCTATGATTTCTATGATTCTGTAATTCATTCTGTAAATCAGGAAGACATAATAACTCCCGAGTGATGAAGTAACAGGGCCTTTCTTGATGGTGAATGAAAAATAGTTCTGCATTTTACATGGCCCCGCTGAGCATTATTGTCAGACCACAAGTGTATCATTTTTAAATAAGTTAATTAACAAAATGAAATTATCTACCTAGAATAAGGACCATTACAAGTGCAGAAGGATGTTTAATAATCTGGAATAAGCCGTCTGAGCTGTCTGTCTCCAGACATGGGTGACCACCATCTTGAAAAATGTATCCGTTGTATCTTGGCGGATGTGGGCGTCGCTGGCAAGGCCAACATTTATCACCCATCCCTAATTGCTCTTGAGAAGGTGATGGTAAGCCACCTTCTTAAACCACTGCAGTCCGTGTGGTGAAGGTACTCCCACAGTGCTGTTAGGGAGGGAGTTCCAGGATTTTGACCCAGCGACGATGAAGGAGCGACGATATATTTCCAAGTCAGGATGGTGTGTGACTTGGAGGCAACGTGGAGGTGGTGGAGTTCCCATGCACCTGCTGCCTTTGTCCTTCTAGGTGGTAGAGATGGTGGGTTTGGGAGGCTGCTGAAGAAGCTTTGGCGAGTTGCTGCAGTGCATCTTGTAGATGGTACACACTGCAGCCGCGGTGCGCCGGTGGTGGAGGGAGTGAATGTTTAAGGTGGTGGATGGGGTGCCAATCAAATAGGCTGCTTTGTCCTAGATGGTGTCGAGCTTCTTGAGTGTTGTTGGAGCTGCACTCAGCCAGGCAAGTGGAGAGTATTCCATCACACTCCTGACTTGTGCCTTGTAGATGGTGGAAAGGCTTTGGGGAGTCAGGAGGTGAGACACTCACCGCAGAATACCCAACCTCTGACCTGCGCTTGTAGCCACAGTATTTATGTGGCTGGTCCAGTTAAGTTTCTGGTCAATGGTGACCCCCCCCCACCCCAGGATGTTGATGGTGGGGGATTCGCTAATAGTAATGCCGTTGAATGCCAAGGGGTGGTGGTTTGTGGTTGGTGGCGATGGTTAGACCCTGTCTTGTTTGAGATAGTCATTGCCTGGCACTGGTGTGGCGCGAATGTTACTTGCCACTTATCAGCCCAAACCTGAATGTTGTCCAGATCTTGATGTATGCGGGCATAAACTGCTTCATTGTCACACGTTTAAGACTTGTGATTTAATGTAGAGGTTTAAAAGAATTGTGAAGCATAATTTTAATTAGTGCCTGGTGCTGCGCATTAGATTAGGACAAGATTAGCTTAGCTGTGAAACATCCCCAGTCAAATAGCCTGCTAACAGTTTTGTGAAATATTACTTGGGTGAGGAGGAGTAGAGATATTGGACAGGATTAAAAATAGATAGTAAGGAGGCACTAAATAGGTTTGCATCACTCAAAGTTAGCAAGTCCTTTGGTCCAGATGGGAGGCATCCTAGTTTGCTGAGGGAAGCTCTGACCACAATCTTTCAATCCTCCTTGGATATGGGAGTGGTGCCAGAGGACTGGAGGATTGCAAATGTTACATCCCTGATCAAAAAAGTGGAGAGGTATAAACCTGCTAACTACAGGCCAATCAGCCTAACGTCAGTGGTGGGAAAACTACTAGAGGCCATTGTCAAGGACAAAATTAATTCTCACTTGGAGAAGCATGGGCTAATAAGGAACAGCCAACACTGATTTGTTAAAGGCAAATCGTGTCTGACTAACCTGATTGAGTTCTTTGATGAAGTAACAGAAAGGGTTGATAAAGGTCGTGCAGTAGATGTATATATGGACTTTCAAAAGGCATTTGATAAAGTACCACATAGCAGACTTATTTGATATTAAAGGGATGGTGGTAACTTGGGTATGTAATTGGCTAAGGGATAAGAGGCAGAGAATAATGGTGAATAGATGTTTTACTGATTGGAGAGAAGTATGCAGTGGGGTCCCCCAGGGGTTAGTGTTCAGACCATTGCTTTTTTTGTTATATATAAATGACCTGGACTTGGGTACAGGGAGTACAGTTTTGATGTTTGTGGATGATACAAAACTTGGCAAAGTAGTAATTGGTGAGCAGGATAGTAGCAGACTTCAGGAGGACATAGAGAGACTGGTGAAATGGGCAGACACATGGCAGATTCAATTTAATGTGGATAAGTGTGAAGTGATGCACTTTGGGTGAAACAACATGGAGAGACAGTATAATCTAAATGGTACTATTTGAGGAGGATGCAAGAGCAGAGGGGCCTGGGGGTGCATATTCACAAATTCTTGAAGGTGGCAGGGAAAGTTGATAAGGCAGTCAAGAAAGCGTATGGGAAATAACAACAGAAGATGCTGGAAAAACTCAGCAGGCCAGGTAACATCCGCGGAGAGAGAAACAGAATCAATGTTTCAGGTCAAAACCCTTCTTCAGAACTGAGAAAAATAGGCAGGAAATGAAACAGATTAAAAGGCAGTTTGGGGGCTGGGAAATGGGGGAGGGGATGAAAGAAGAGACATTAAGAGATATTCAAGGTGAGAAGAGATGGTAATAGGACAGGTAAAGAAACAAACAATGGCTCTAGATGAAGTGTGAAATGTGCTGGCAAAGTGAAAGACAGCTGCCATGTGGGAGAGAGAGAGAGAAAAAAGGAAAAGGCACAAACCAAAGGTGTGGATAAAAAAATATGAAAATATAATAGGGGCCGAGGTTATGATCTGAAATTGTTGAACTCGATATTGAGTCCGGAAGGCTGTAAAGTGCCTAATCGGAAGATGAGGTGCTGTTCCTCGAGCTTACGCTGAGCTTCCGTGGAACAATGCAAGAGTCCGCAGACGGTGAGGTCTGAGTGGGAATGGAACGGTGAATTGAAATGACAGGCGACCGGAAACTCGGGGTCACCCTTACGGACTGAATGGAGGTGTTCCGCAAAGCGGTCACCTAATCTGCGTTTGGTCTCCCCAGTGTAGAGGAGACCACATCGTGAGCAGCGAATACAGTATACTAGATTGCAAGAAGTACAAGTAAATCGCTGTTCCACCTGGAAGGGGTATTTGGGGCCCTGGACAGTGGGAAGGGGGGAGGTATATGGTCAGGTGTTGCATCTCCTGCGCTTGCACGGGAAGGTGCCGGGCGAAGGGGACGGGGTGCGGGGGTGATAGAGAAGTGGAGTAGGGTGTTTCAGAGGGAGCGGTCCCTATGGAATGCTGAAAGGGGAGGGGAGGGGAAGATGCATTTGGTGGTGGGATCACGTTGGAGGTGGCAGAAATGGCGGAGTAATATTCGTTGAATGTGGAGGCTGGTGGGGTGAAAGGTGAGGACAAGGGGAACCCTATCGTGGTTCTGGGAGGGAGAGGCAGGGGCGAGGGCAGAAGTGCGGGAGATAGAACGGACCTGGTCGAGGGCCATGTTAACCATGGTAGAGGGGAATTCTCGATTGAGGAAAAAGGAAGACATGTCGGAAGCACTGGTGTGGAAGGTGGCATCGTTGGAGCAGATACGGCGGAGATGGAGAAACTGGGAGAATGGAATAGAGTCCTTTTAAGGAGGCGGGGTGGGAGGAAGTGTAGTCCAGGTAGCTGTGGGAGTCAGTGGGCTTGTAGTGAATGTTGGTCAATAACCTATCCCTGGAGATGGAGAAGTCGAGGAAGGGAAGGGAAGAGTCAGAGATGGACCATGTGAAGGTGAGGGAAGGGTGGAAATTGGAGGCAAAGTGAATGAAATTGTCTAGTTCAGGGTGAGCGTATGGGATACTTAGCTTTGTAAATAGGGGCATTGAATACAAAAACAAGGAAGTCATGCTAAACCTTTACAAATCACTGATTAAGCCTCAGCTGGAGTATTGTGTACAATTCGGAGCACCATACTTTAGGAAGGATGTCAAGGCCTTGGAGAAGGTGCAGAGGAGTTTTACCAGGGATGAGGGATTTCAGTTATGTGGAGAGATTGAAGAAGCTGTGAGTGTTCTCCTTAGAGCAGAGAAGGTTAAGGGGAGATTTAATAGAGGTTTTCAAAATTATGAGGGGTTTTGATAGAACAATTAGGGAGAAATTGTTTCCTATGGCAAATGGGTCAATAACCAGAGGTCATAGATTTAATATAACTGGCAAAAGAACTAGAGGGGAAATGATAATTTTTTTCACAGAGGGTTTTTAAGATCTGGACCACACGAGCTGAAAGGGTGGAGAAATCAGATTCCATAGGAACTTTGAAAAGGCAATTGGACATGTATTTGAAGAGGACTAATTTTCAGGGTTATGGGGAAAAAGCTGGGGTGTGGGACTAAATTGGACAGCTCTTTCAAAGAGCCGGCACAGCTGGCCAAATGGCCCCTTTCTATGCTGGAAGATTCAATAATTCTATGACTACCAGCACCAGTGTAACCATATCCCATTGTTAGTCACCATCTTCAAGGAAGAGAATAGAATTCGATTGGAGATAGACAGCAATTAGAATGACGTAATGATCTGAAGAGGACTGAGTTTTCAAAAGTCCGCACTAGCCCATTACTAATTGAGAGAAGAATATTCTCTACCCAGTAGAGAAATTAGGGCAAGGTCTCTTCAGGTATAGGTTGCCTGTAATAAATGTGAGTACAAACTTTCAGCTGTCTCAAAGATCACGAGTGGCTTTCTTGACTGATTCACAATTATCCCTATACTTTATCCCTAAATTTATAAAGGTTATTGTGGGAGCTGCTCGACCTCGTTCTACACTTGTGTTACTGTGGGTTAAGTTATTCTCAATATGATACAGTGCTTTACAAAAATTGTGTGGAAAAACTAACATTATTAAATACCAATTTATTTTGCCTTCCTGAAGTTAACACCAAACAAAGGCAGGAAGGGAAAGGGGAGCATAATATGGTCCATACCTCAACTGCTAGGAGATACTTTAGGGGAACAAAACTTGCACTTGTGAGACATGATAAGGTGCGAAATAAAAGCAACTTATTTCAAATTCTTTCTTGTATAGCACCTTATTTTATCTCTCAGAAACAAAGTTCTGCACAATGAATTATTTTGAGGTGCTAGGACTGTTATGTAGGCAGCCATTTTAATCCGCAGCATCCCAGGAGCAACAGTGAGAAGAATGACCAGTTGATCTGTTTTGATAGTGTTCGTTTCGGAAAGAAGTTTGGCAAGACACAAAGAGAAGTCTCTACATTTTTTTGAATGGGCTTTTTAATATTCGGCTGAACAGCCAGATAGAGCCTTAGTTTAACTTCTCATTCAAGAGAAGGCACTGCTGACAGTGCAGCACTGTAGCACTGAACTGGAGTGTCAGACTAGATTACATGCTCAAGTCACTAAGTGGGGCTTCTACCCACAGCTTTCTCACACAAAGATGAGAGTGCTACCAGCTGAGCCATTTTCGTTGCCACTGAAGGGGAAACACCCAGCTTCCACTCAGTGCCTCTCCCAACGCGGGAAGACTGATCGGAATCATAGCAACGTAGCAAAGTGTGGACACAAAGCCACATCTCTGCAATCCAGGGCATCACTGTGGTATCTCTGAAATTGAAAAATTACTGACATTTTTCATGAGGTTAATCATACTAAATTTCTTAGCTACGATTAATTCCTGGAGGCATTGCTTTAAAACATTCTTTCTTTTTCAGGGAGTATGGAGCAATTGATGATGTGGACATCGACTTGCACATCGACGTCAGTTTTCTCGATGTGAGTAAACAAAACTGTTGTTCATTATCTTACAACATGATTCATGAAACATGGAATTTATGTGCAAATAAATTGATTAACGTTTCTGAATTTATACTGAAGGGCACTTTATTCATGGCTCATTAGCTCCATTACTAAATTCGGAAATTAAAATTGTCTGCACTGCTGTGAAAATGTTCAGGGTAATAATGCTGTCTTATGAGTTGATTGGGCACTTGGTTAACTCATCCAAAACATCAATTGATGGGTTGCGCAGTGCTGGTCTAATAAGCAGTGGATTGTGAGTTCACCCTTCTGGTCCCAAAAGGACAGTCAAATTTCTGATTTGTAGCCTCTGAGAATTGAGGAGAGGCAGTTTCTTCCACTTGGGGAGAGAAAGGGGGAGAAATTGGAAACTGAACCATTCCAGGCTGTAGTGTTTCACCTAATGTGATAGGCAGAGTATGAGTAAGTTTAAAGCCTATGATCTCAGCCAGAAAATTATGTATGGCATATAGCCAATGAAAGGATAGTATAAAATAAATACGCTGAAAGTGGGGAAGAAACAATATCACGTGAGAGCTGTCATATGGTGGGCCTGTGCCATCATTCTTAGATTTTACTATAGGGGTAAAGGAATGGTGCTTTAAAAGGGAGCCATGTGTCGCCAGTCCTCACTGATAAACTTGGCAAAAGATGGAAAGTACCCATGCTCACTGATGCCCAGTTTAGGTATGGCCAGGATCACTCGACTCCAAACCTCATTACAGCCTTTGTCCAAACATGGACGAAAGAGTTTAATTCCAGAGGTGAGTTGAGAGTGACTGCCCTTGACATCAAGGCAGGATTTGACCAAGTGTGGCATCACGGAGCCCTAGTAAAATTGAAGTCAATGGGAATTGGGGAAATCTCTCCACTGGCTGGATTCATACCTAGTCAGTGGCCTTCCCTCTATCATAAGGTCAGAAGTGGGGATGTTCGCTGATGAGTGCAGTGTTCAGTTCCATTCGCAACTTCTCAGATAATGAAGCAGTCCATGCCCTCATGCAGCAAGATCTGGACGATATTCAGGCTTGGGCTGATAGGTGGCAAGTAACATTCGCACCACACAAGTGCCAGGCAATGACTATCTCCAACAAGAGAGCGTCTAACCACTGCCCCTTGATATTCAACGGCATTACCATTGCCCAATCCACCACCATCAACATCCTGGAGGTCACCATTGACCAGAAACTTAACTGGACCAGCCACATAAATACTGTGGCTACAAGAGTGACTTACCTCCTGACTCCCCAAAGCCTTTCCACCATCTACAAGGCACAAGTCCGGAGTGTGCTGGAATACTCTCCACTTGCCTGGATGAATGCAGCTCCAACAACACTCAAGAAGCTCGACTCCATCCAGGACAAAGCAGTCTGCTTGATTGGCACCCTATCCACCACCTTAAACATTCACTCCCTCCACCACTGGTACACCGTGGCTGCAGTGAGTACCATCTACAAGATGCACTGCAGCAACTCACCAAGGCTTCTTTGACAGCACCTCCCAAACCCGCGACCTCTACCACCTAGGAAGACAAAGGCAGCAGGTGCATGGGAACACCACCACCTCCAAGTTCTCCTCCAAGTCACAAACTATCCTGACTTGGAAATATATCGCTGTTCCTTCATCGTCACTGGGGCAAAATCCTGGAACTCCCTCCCTAACAGCACTGTGGGAGTACCTTCACCATACAGACTGCAGCGGTTCAAGAAGGTGGCTCACCACCACCTTCTCAAGGGCAATTAGGGATGGGCAATAAATGCTGGCTTTACCAATTATGCCCACAGCCCATGAATGAATAAAAAAAACATCTAGAATTTAAAAAATCTATTGTTGGGACTCCCCAATAAGTAATATGGAGAGTGAAATCTTATATAAATGTGTCTTTTATCCTGATGATTCCAGTAAACTATGTATAATTAAATCCTTTAACAGTATTATGTCACTTTAAATATAGATTACTGATTATCTGTAAAAAAACTTCTGTTGTCTCTTCCAGCCTTCCTGAAGGCATCGACTCAAGTCTCACACGTGAGACTGGTCAGTGGAATGATGTACTGGGGGGCTCCCTTCTGCAACTCACCCGATTGGCCTTTCTTCAGGCCTGAGACTTGAAAGGGTCAGCAATGTGTGAGAGTTGCCCGATTTCCACACATGCACACTTCCTAGAGGGAGTCACTGGGCAACATGGGAACCTTAGCTCATTTGTTTTCTTCCCTAGCTCAGGGGCACTACTTCATAACAGTTAGTCCAAGCACTGAATCCACCCCCAGGAATACCATACAAAGGATGATGAGGATAAATTGAGGAAGATTGAAGCGAGGCATTTGTCCCATAATTGAAAGCAGGGAACAATGGAATCAAAAGCAGATTTTAGTTGGGAGTTAATCAATTACTGCATGGGGAAAGATTTCTTCTCTGCCCTAAGTGTGAAATCATCAAAGTATTCTTTATAACTGTATTTATGATTTAATTATACATAGCACACAGGTGAATTCTCAGCCTACTGTGTGCAACAACCTGGGTACTACATTTAAATGTTAACAATGCAGGGGTGAAATATCTCCCATAGATAATGTGAATGAAACAGCTGAAATTCGTAGAAAATGGGATTTCTCATTTTATACTTCAGACAAATTTTTCATTAAAATTATCAAGAAGCGGAGTTTCGCCTCCACGATCCCAGTCTGGCTTTTGCTGAGTTCCTTGCAATAGATTGCAACGATGAATGGTAACAATTTAAATGGAGCCAAGCATGATTGAGCTGTTAGGATGACAACTTAAACACTGTCAAGTTCAGCACACAAAATAGATATGAAAGTGTATTTGCTTTAATATATTAGAAAGTGAATGAAGTGAATACTTAGTGTGATCATTCATTATACATTTCTGATAGATCTTGTTACTTTTATATTTCTGAATAAATTGCTTTCTTTCTGCTTGCCTGGTTTTTTGACAGGAGGAGATTGCTATTGCATGGGACGTAATTCGCACAGAACCTGTGATAGTGCGGCTGCATTGCTCTCTCACACAGTATTTAAATGGCCCAGGTTAGTACTGCTCCGTACCTTTAGGTTAATGTGAGTTTTTGCTCACAGTAATGTTATCCATACCTAGATATGTTTAACATATATAGAGGTGCCAAAAATTCAGTGTTGCTGCCCAACCTTTCATTTTGATGTTGATGAAAAACGTAGATATGATATAGGAGAGGTAATTTTCTGATTTTGCGTTCCCAGCAGGGAATCACACCTGCTGAGAACACAAATTGAACATTTATGCAGGCACTGTTTACAATTTCAGACCATTTAAGATCACTTCCAATATGCACTCACGGTGGGAGAGTCTCCTCACTGGGAGCCCAAAGCCAGAAAATTATGCCTAAAGGATCCACTTAAGTTTCCCTCAATAGCTCAGTGGGTGAGCACTCCAATTGGTGTGGTTCCGTGCCATACAGATCTTGAGACCGGATTTCTTCAGATATACCACCTGATCGCGGGCAGCAGAGTGGTGCTGCAGCTGGGAAAATGGAACGGGGAGACCTACAGCGAATTCCATATCCCTATATGAGCTCCTTGATTGTGTCTTTCGGTCTCCCCCACCCTCCTCAGTAGGGATCTCATCTAATTTAAACTATTTGGGGCGGTGGGAGGGTGGGGGGCGTGGGGGGGCGAGCTATACAAACCATCTGATTCCCCTCCCTTCCTGCCACAGTATGACCGGCCTTCAGTAAGAACAGAACAGAGGGGCGGGGGGCGCAGAACTGACTTTGAAGCAACAGTGGAAAGATTACCAGGGCCAATCAAGGAGGGAGAGGAACTAGTCCTGGCCATCTTTCCCACGACTGAGCCCTCCTAACACTGGCAAAAGTGATATGGACTCATGCAGAGCCATGTGCACAAAATTAGTTTCAGATCTTCAGTGGGATTGTGCCCCCTTTCCCTTGTAGCTCCTCTCTGTTCAGGGGATGGAACAAATGCTCCACTGCAGATTTTCTGATTTAACAGTAGCTGGCTCCTTCTGCAGAGCAGTGATACCGGCAGGAGCCTGCCCTAAATATGTAATGAACCCAGATCCAGGAAAATGGGTGAAACTCAGGGTTGGATCACCGGACAATGGGCAGAAGTCCCCGCCCCGAACTCACCTCCAGCGGCAAGAGCAACGAGAAGGAAAATACAGCTCCTAAGGTTTAAAGTTCCTCTCTACTCTATTTTTGTTACACATGCTTGCCTCAAAGTTCTGTGCATGCAACTTTAACAAAGTCACGAACTAATTTGTAATCACAGTGATAAAAATAGCATACACAATTAAGTTCAAGATTCGATAGCTGGTTAGCTGACCCCACCCAGGGTAGTGGTAGGGATGTTGCAATTGGCCTCAACAATCCTTGGTTAGGGTAAAGAAGAATCGTCCATGATTCCTACTCCTGCTCATAATCCAGAGAACTCTGATGGAATGTGCACTTGTGTAGATGTGGGGTGAGAAGGGTGATCTCAGCTGTGATTCCCTCCCACTTTCAAATAGTTTACTCAATGAGGCCACCGAAGGTTGCTGGCACTTATGGAAAAGTCAGTATACACACAATTTCATCAGAATTTTGTACCTCTCATCCTGTCACTTGACTCCAGCCATCTTCTACATCGACCAATGTTGGACTCAAAAGCCTCTACGGACCTCAGCAGACAATGGTGGACATGTCATCCAGAAGGACTTTACTGTGCCATAATTAATTACAGCAAACAAAACTAAATTGCTTACAAAACAACAGTGACTACACTTCAAAAGTAATTCATTAGTTTTGATGCATTTTTGGATGTCTTGACGACATGAAAGGCACTACATAAATACAAGTTCTTTCCTTCGTAAGTGGGATCCTGTCCTGTATTGAATTAAATATCTGTTAGTTTGGATTGAGTTATGAGCAACACTGTTGAAAACCCAGCTAGGCCATGAAATGCTGAACTAAAAACAGAAAATGCTGGAAATATTCAACAGCTCAGGCAGCATCTGTGGAGAGAGAAAGAGTTAATGTTTCAGATCATTTGCCTTTCGTCAGAACTGGTAACAGTTAGAGATGTAACAACTTTTAAGCAAGTGCAGAGGCAGGGAAAGGGGGAGGGGAGGAAAGATCAAAAAGGAAGGACTGATAGGGTGGAAGGCAGGAGAGGTTAAATGACAAATTTTATGATTGTACAAAGCAAAAGGAGATGGTAATGGGACAAGTAAAGAAATAAAAGATGAGTCTAGATGAGGTGTAAATGGGAATAGCAGAATCATCAACAGCTGCCATCTGAAAAAATAGGGGCAGAGGTTGTGATCTGAAATTGTTAAACTCCATGTTGAGTCCAGAGGCTGTAAAGTGCCTAATCGGAAGGTGAGGTGCTGTTCCTCAAGCTTACGTTGAGCTTCGTTGGAACAGTGGAAGAGGCTGAAAACGGAAAGGTCAGAGTGGGAGTGGAGCGGAGAATTAAAGTGACAGGTGACCGGAAGCTCGGGGTCACATTTACGGACTGAATGGAGGTGTTCTGCAAAGCGGTCACCCAATCTGCGTTTGGTCTCCCCAATGTAGAGGAGACCACATCGTGAGCAGCGAATACAGTATATTAAATTGCAAGAAGTACAAGTAAATCACTGTTTCACCTGGAAGGAGTGTATGGGGCCCTGGACAGTGGGAAGGGAGGAGGTAAAAGGGTAGGTGTTGCATCGCCAGCGCTTGCACAGGAAGGTGCCGTGGGAAGGGGAGGGGGCTTTGGAGGTGATTGAGGAGTGGACCAGGGTGTCGTGGAGGGAGCAGTCTCTTTGGAATGCTGAAAGGGGAGGTGAGGGGAAGATGTGTTTGATGGTGGGATCATGCTGGAGGCAGCGGAAATGGCAGAGGATGATCCATTGAATGTGGAGGCTGGTGGGGTGAAAGGTGAGGACCAGGGGAAACCTATCGTGGTTCTGGGAGGGAGGGGAAGGGGTGAAGAGTGCGGGAAATGGAACGGACACGGTCGAGGGCCATGTCAACCACGGTAGAGGGGAATCCTCAGTTGAGGAAAAAGGAAGACATATTGGAAGCACATGTATGGAAGGTGGCATCATCAGAGCAGATGCGATGGAGATGGAGAAACTGGGAGATTGGAATAGAATCCTTACAGGAACCGGGGTGGGAGGAAGTGTAGTCCGGGTAGCTCGGGGAGTCAGTGGGCTTATAGTGGATGTTTGTCGATAGCCTATCCCCAGAAATGGAGACAGAGAAGTCAAGGAAGGGAAGAGTTGGAGATGGACCATGTGAAGGTGAGGGAAGGGTGGAAATTGGAAGCAAAGTGAATGAAAGTTTCTAGTTCAGGGCAAGAGCAGGAAACCGCACCAATACAGTCATCAATGTACTGGAAAAAGAGGTGAGAGAGGGTCCTGAGTAGGACTGGAACAAAGAATGTTTCACATATCCCACGAAAAGGCAGGCATAGCTAGGACCCATGTGGGTTCCCTTAGCAACACCTTTAATTTGGAGGAAGTGAGTGAACAACTTCTCCTTTGACTCCAATGTGAGAACAAGTTCAGCCAGGCAGAGGAGGGTGGGATTGGATGGGGACTCATTGGGCATCTTTTCAAGGAAGAAGCGGAGCACTCTCAGGCCGTCCTGGTGGGGGGTGGAGGTGTAGTGGGATTGGACGTCCACAGTGTAAAGGAGACTCTTGGGGCCAGGAAACTGAAAACTGTTAAAGTGGCAGAGGGTGTCGGAAGAGTCGCGAATTTAGATGGGAAGAGACTGGATAAGGGGAGAAAAAATAGTCAAGATAGGAAGAAATCAGTTCCGTGGGGCAAGAACAGGCTGAAACGATGGCTGCGATCTTGCCTGAGGAAGCACGTTGGGAGCGAGACTGCTGGTTTCCGGGTTCTAGTCCTGCCCCCAGTGACGTCTGACGAACAAACACTATTTTCCCTTGATTGGCCTTGTTAAGCCCGCCCTGCGGGCTTGCTGGCCAATTAAGGGAAAGCCGGTGTCAGATGACGTCAGTGCATGACACTTCATCTGCCGGTTTTCTTAAAGGGACAGGCCCCATAATTTTTTGACAGATGAATTGTCAGTGTTTGACAGTATTGAGGTGCTGTCAAACACTGACAATCACTGTCCAAAGGCAAGCCCTTGAACCCAGGCTCACCAATGACTCTCTCCTTAGGAGATAACAAATGGCAGCTGCATGTGAGATTGCAGAAGCCATCTGTCAATTCTCCCGATCAGATGAGGCTTCACAGAAACATCGAATCTTGACACCTACAGATACATATACAGGAAACGCTTTTTTATCCGGCACCAATGGGACTGGCGTGGTGCCAGTTTATCAAAGTCCGGATTACAGAGAGGTATAGTAAAAGGTACGATAGCTCCATACACAGCAACAAATCCAGACTTCCCTGTTGCTTAGCAACAGGTGCAGGAACTCTAGCCACAAGATCCAAGCGTCCCTGTTGCTTAGCAACAGGTGCAGGAACCGGCCACAAGATCCAAGTGTCCCTGTTGCTTAGCAACAGGTTCAGGAACCCGGCCACAAGATCCAGGAATGGCCATTAATATGAATTAAAACTTACCTGAACCTACTCCTGAATTTTGCCGGTTAACAGAGATTTAGGTGCCGGTAAATCGAGAGTTTCCTGTAAACAGAATAAAAATATTTCTCACTACATTCTCTCACCTGTCATACTTACCTGTGCACCATTGCACCCATCATACTACCTCTGCAGCTGTCATTTGCACACTTACACTGCAGCAGACCCGCAGCTCGCCTCGCTGACCCTGGCGGGGTTTCCCACCATCAGGAAGCCCGCATCAGCAGGCAGAAAATGATGAAAAGCCTCTTAACTGCTTGTTAACTACCTGTTAACAGGCAGTTAATTGGCTCTAATCCCCTTCCCGCCGCTAGGAAACAGGCCCCTGCGCGAGTCGGGGACCCGCCTCCCGGGAAGGTGATTCGGAGGCGGGTTGGGAGCGGGGTTGGGACCTGCTCCCAATTTTTCCCATTTTCCCAGCAGTCCCACCTCCAAACCCGCCTCCTCAGTGCTGGTAAAATACAACCCTATGGGTCTGCCAGGGCAGCTCTGTTTGTGGATCTTGGGAAGGAGGTAGAAGCGGGCTGTGCGGGGTTGGGGAACTATGAGGTTGGCGGCCGTAGAGGGAAGATCTCCAGAGGAGATGAGGTCAGTGACAGTCTTGGAAACGGTGGCTTGATGTTCGGTAGTGGGGTCATGGTCCAGGGGGAGGTAGGAGGAGGTGTCAGAGTTGGTGTTCAGTCTCCGCACGGTAGAGGTCAGTTCGCCAAACAACAACAGGCAGTTAATTGGCTCTAATCCCCTTGTCAGCAGGTTTAATAACAATGTTAGGGTTGGCTCTGAGAGTTGCTTTGTAATACACTCCAGGCTACTTGTCATTCCATAGAAAATCTTTTTGTGGCTGTTGTGCTGATGCTTTGCTGATGGGAAACGGCAAAAATAAAAATGTTAATTTTTTTCTTCACAATACAAACCATTTACATACTGCTGTCATATTCTGATCTTGGTACGATTTCTATTGGCCGTTTCACCTTGTATCTTATTATTTGGGCAATTTGTGATTAGATTGGATTCTTCTCACTATTTAAATTCTTTTTGCTATATATATATTTAATTACCCTTTTCATATTGCCATAGTCAGCCAAACAAGGCAGCGGTGAAGGGCTGGGAGCAAGCCATCTGTGTGCTGCCTCAGCAGCAAAGATGCAAATTCAGGCCTTAGGTTGAAAGAATGCCTGAGGATAAATTACAATAAAAAAAAAGCTCTTGAAACTTATTGACCTCGGTCTGTCAGCATTAATAAAGTTTGCAGCAAGTGTGACATATAGACCGTGCGCTACATGCCATTTCAGAGCTTGATATATTGTGTGGAAAATGCAAATTGTCTCTGCCCCTTCATTTAACATTGTGCTAAACCTATGTCAGAGTGTTGTTAGCAACACGCAAAAAGACCTTCCTGTCTGGACTGGCATATTCCACTTGGCAGTGAAAGGAGGATAAAATTACTACCAACCCCAACAGCTGCCACAGGTGGAAGCACAGGTTCAGTGTTTGGTAACATATATAGCACACAGAGAAAATATCCCCCCTTTGTTCTTAAAATTGCAGAACTTATTAAAAAAAAAAAAAAAAAAAAATGTTTGTAATTGTCCAAAAAACATTGCTGTTTGTGGACTTCCAAAGGAACATTAGGAACATTGAGACTGTTCCGCCATTCACTTAGGTCATGGTGCATCTGTACCTCAACCCCATTACCTAACAAAAATCTATCGATCTCAGCCTTGAAAGCACCAATTGACCCAGACAGCATTTTGTGGGAGAGAATTCCAGATTTCTACTAACCTTTCTGTGAAGAAGTGCTTCCTGATTTCACTCCTGAATGGCCTGGCTCTAATTTTAAGATTATGCTCCCCCATGTTCTGGATTCTCCCACCAGAGAAAATAGTTTCTCCTTATCTACTCTATTGAATCCTTTTATCATTTTAAACACCTCAAATAGATCACATCTCATCCTTCTAAACTCAAGGGAATACAAGCCAAGTTTATGCAACCTGTCTTCATAATTGAACCCTTTTAGCCCTGGTATAATTCTGGTGAACCTGCGCTGCACTGCACTCCCACTAAGCCCAATATATCCTTCCTGAGGTGGGGCATCCAGAACTGAACATAATACTCCAGATGGAGTCTGACCAAGGCTCTATACAACTGAAACATAACTTCCTCCCTACTGCATTCTAATCTCAAAGTCTACGCAATGGCACAGTGAGATGTGATTGCATTGTGTTGTTTTGGGAAAGTTTTTCAATTCAGCTCTCTGCTCTCAACCTTTTGCCTTAAAATTACACTGCGTTTATCTGAAATTCAGCTATTTTCCTATTTTAACACAAAGGGAAGCAGATACTTCCATTTTCTTCCTTCCTCTGCCAAAGATGGTGACATACTTTGGTACAGTTATCTGGTCACTGGCAACCCTCTGGTACCTCGTCCAACTGGCCAATTTTAGTGTGCAACCCTAGGCAATGAATGCTGACTGCTTATTTAACACATTACAGCGGAGTGTGATTCAGATTGTCACCATTCACAATTTGGTTACACAGTAACCTAGTAGCAGGAGAAGACCTTTGGTCCAGCTAACCCAACTAGTCACAGTATTAAATAGAACAAAAAGCAAAATCCTGCAGATGCTGGAAATCTGAAATAAAAACAGAAAATGCTGCAAACACTCACCAGGCCAGACAGCATCTATGGCGAGAGGAAGGTAGGGTTAATGCTACCGACCAATGTTCTGACAAAAGGTCATTGACCTGAAATGTTAACCCTACCTTACTCTTTTCAGGGATGCTGAATTTGCTGAGTGTTTCCAGCATTTCCTGTTTTGATCCACTGTATTCCTTGGTACATTTCTAATAACCCTGAATCCCATTTGTTGACAAGAACCTGTGTAGTTTCTTCTTGGAAACCATTTCTTGTTCCACTACCTGGAATCGATTCCACATACTTACCACCCTTTTAGTAAAAATGTGCCTCCTGGATTTCTTAAAAGATCTAAGGACAGATTCTCCTCTCGTGACCCCACTGGGTGTCTGACAGGTGCAGCGTAATGGAGTCTCCCAGTGGAGACTCGACAATGCATTCACTAGATAGGTTCAGGTAAAGCAGGCCTTACAGCCCATTTGAGCTTTTCCTTCCAGTATAACAATTGTTCCAACATACCATTGCAGCTGGCAGTTGTTCCAAATAAACCCACTGTTCCAGGCAATCCATTCCAGCTATTGATCACGCTCTGTGTGCCCACTGACCAATCGGAGGGTCATGCACAGAGATACATATCAAATAAAAATACTGCATTATTATGCCTATCTTCTTCTTAGGCAGTCCCTCAGAACCGAGGATGACTTGCTTCCACATTAAAAATGAGTTCTCAGGTGACAGATGAGTCCAATGCGGGACCTACAGTCTCTGTCACAGGTGGGGCAGACGGTCGTTCAAGGGGCGGGTGGGTGGGGTGCTTGGGTTGACTTGCGCTTGGCTTCCGCTTGCTCCTGGCGAAGAGACACAAGGTGTTCAGCGCCTTCCCAGATGCTTCTCCTCCACTTTGTGCGGTCTTGGGCCAGGGATTCCTAGGTGTTGCACTCTTTCAAGGAGGCTTTGAGTGTGTCCTTGAAGCCTATATGCCTATACAAGATTTTTTTGCCACCTAACCAGTTTAAATGCCAAAATTTGGAAATCCAGTTGTGGAGTGGCAAATGATTGAATTGAAATTGAGAAAATCCCTATCTTTTTCCCGAAAAGGCACTGCATTTTGGTGCACCCATCTGCTGCCTTGTAACAGGAGTCAGTTGGAAGCATTCACCACTCCTGCTCAATGCCCACCAAGTTGCTCACTGCACAAAGTATTCCATTCTTAGTGTTACAACAATGTAGAACATGAACGCAAATAGCATATCTAAGTATTTAACATCCAAAGAAAATAAAGTTTTAAAACTACAATTATTACCATGACTGGAAATTAGCTGACTCAAAATGTATTATTGTATATAAGGATAGATTTATAAGTTTGTATTTTGAAATATAAGGGTAAATTTGCAAGTTTATCAGTATATCATTTAATTGTAGTGTAATTAGTGCTATTGATTTGATTAATTTAATTTAAATTAATTAAAGGGTAAGACATGGCAGGACAGCTCGGCCCTGTGGCATGCTCCTCCTGCGCTATGTGGGAAATCAGGGACACTTCCTGTGCCCTGACGACCATGTGTACAGGAAATGTATCCAGCTGCAGCTACTGACAGACTGCATTGCGGCACTGGAGCTGCGCATGGATACACACTGGAGCATTCGCGATGCTGAGGACATCGTGGATAGCACATTTAGGGAGTTGGTAAAGGCTGCACAGGTAGGAAGGGAATGGGTGACCACCAGGCAGAGTAGTAGGCACATGCAGGTAGTGCAGGGGTCCCCTATGGCCATCCCCCTTTCAAACAGATATACCACTTTGGATATTGTTGAGGGAGATGGCTTATCAGGGGAAAGCATCAGCAGCCAACTTCCTGGCACCATGGGTGGTTCTGCACAGGACAGGAGGAAAAAGAGTGGGAGAGCTATAGTGATAGGGGATTCTATTGTAAGGGGAATAGATAGGTGTTCCTGCGGCCGCAAACGAGACTCCAGGATGGTATGTTGCCTCCCTGGTGCAAGGGTCAAGGGTGTCTCGGGGCGGCTGCAGGGCATTCTGGAGGGGGAGGGTGAACAACCATTTGTCGTGGTGCATATAGGTATCCACGATATAGGTAAAAAACGGGATGAGGTCTTAAAAGCTGAATATAGGGGGCAAATTTAAAAGTAGGACCTCAAAGGTAGTAATCTCAGGATTGCTACCAGTGCCACGTGCTAGTCAGAGTAGAAATAGAAGGATATTTCAGATGAATATGTGGCTAGAGGAATGGTGCAAGGGGGAGGGATTCAAATTCCTGGGACATTGGAACCGATACTGGGGGAGGTGGGACAAGTACAAACTGGACGGTTTGCACCTGGGCGGGACCGAGACCGATGTCCTAGGGGGAGTGTTTGCTAGTGCTGTTGGGGAGGGTTTAAACTAAAATGGCAGGGGGTTGGGAACCTGTGCAGGGAGACAGAGGAAAGGGATGCAAGGCTAGAAACAGGAAGGAGAAAAACAAAAGTGGAAGGCAGAGAAATCAAGGGTGTAAATCAAACAGGGCTACAGTAAATAATAATTCTAAAAGGAATAAGATTGTTAAAAAAAAAAACAAGCCTGAAGGCTCTGTGTCTTAATGCGAGGAGCATTCATAATAAGGTGGATGAATTAGCTGCGCAAATAGATGTAAACGGATAAGATGTAACTGGAATTACGGAGACATGGCTCCAGGGTGACCAAGGCTGGGAATTCAACATCCAGGGGTATTCAATATTCAGGAAGGACAGGCTAAAAGGAAAAGGAGGTGGGGTAGCATTGCTGGTTAAAGAGGAAATTAACACAATAGTAAGGAAGGATATTAGCTCTGATGATGTGGAATCTGTATGGGTAGAGCTGAGAAATACCAAGGGGCAGAAAACGTACAGACCCCCAAACAGTAATGCTGAGGTTGGGGATGGCATTAAACAGGAAATTAGAGACACGTGCAATAAGGGCACAACAGTTATCATGGGTGACTTTAATCTACACATAGATTGGGCTAATCAAATTCATAACAATACTGTGGAGGAGGAATTCCTAGAGTGTATACGGGATGGTTTCCTGGACCAATATGTCGAGGAACCAACTAGAGATCAGGCCATCTTAGATTGGGTATTATGTAATGAGAAAGGATTAATTAGCAATGTTGTTGTGTGAGGCCCCTTGGGTCGGAGCGATCATAAAATGATAGAATTCTTCATTAAGATGGAGAGTGGAGTAGTTGACTCAGATACTCGGGTCCTGAATATAAATAAAGGAAACTACGATGGTATGAGGTGCAAGTTGGCTAGGATGGAATGGGGATCGTTACTTAAAGGGTTGACGGTGGATAGGCAATGGCAAACATTTAAAGATCATATGGATGAACTACAGAATTTGTTCATCCCTGTTTGGCATAAAAATAAAACAAAAAAGGTGCCTTAACATTGGCTAACAAGGGAAATTAGGGATAGCATAAGATCCAAGGAGAGGACATATAAATTGGCCAGAAAAAGCAGCAAACCTGAGGATTGGGAGCAGTTTAGGATTCAGCAAAGGAGGACAAAGTGATTAATAAAGAGGGGGAAAATAGAATATGAGAGTAAGCTTGCAGGGAACATAAAAACTGACTGTAAAAGCTTCTATAGATATGTGAAGAGAAAAAGATTGGTGAAGTCAAGCATAGGTCCCTTGCAGTCAGAATCAGGGGAATTTATAATGGGGAACAAAGAAATGGCTGACCAATTAAATACATACTTTGTTCTGTCTTCACAAAGGAGGACACAAATAACCTTTCAGAGATGTCGGGGAACATAGGGTCTAATGAGAGGGAGGAATTGAATAAAATCAGTATTTGTAGGGAAATGGTGTTAGGGAAATTGGTGGCATTGAAGGCCGATAAATCCCCAGGGCCTGATAATCTACATCCTAGGGTACTTAAGGAAGTGGCCCTAGAAATAGTAGATGCATTGCTGGTCATCTTCCAAATTTTGATAGACTCTGGAACAGTTCCCATGGATTGGAGTGTAGCTAATATAACCCCACTATTTAAAAAAGTTGGTAGAGTGAAAACGGGGAATTATAGACCGGTAAGCCTGACATCGGTAGTGGGGAAAATGCTAGAGTCCATTATAAAAGATGTAATAGCAGAGCACTTGGAAAACAGTGACAGGATCGGACAAAGTCAACATGGATTTACAAAACATGCTTGACTAATCTACTGGAATTTTTTCAGGATGTAACTGGTAGAATAGATAAGGGAGAACCAGTGGATGTGGTGTCTTTGGACTTTAAGAAGGCTTTCGATGTGGTCCCGCATAAGAGATTGGCGTGCAAAGTTAAAGCACATGGGATTGGGGGTAAGATACTGACTTGGATAGAGAACTGGTTGGCAGACAGGAAGCAAAGAGTTGGAATAAACGGGTCTTTTTCCGAGTGGCAGGCAGTGACTAGTGGGGTACCGCAGGGATCGGTGCTAGGACCCCAGCTATTCACAATATATATTAATGATCTAGACAAGGGAACTAGATGTAAAGTTTGCAGACGACACAAAGCTGGGTGGGCATGTGTGCTGTGAGGAGGATGCAGAGAAACACCAGTATGTTTTGGACAGGTTGGGTGATTGGGCAGATGCATGGCAGATGCATTATAATGTGGATAAATGCGAGGTTATCCGCTTTGGTGGCAAAAACAGGAAGACAGATTATTATCTGAATGGCAATAGATTGGGAAAAGGGGAAGTGCAACGAGACCTGGGTGTCCTTGTGCACCAGTCGCTGAAGGTAATCATGCAGGTGCAGCAGGCGGTTAAGAAGGCAAATGGTATGTTGGCCTTCATAGCAAGAGAATTCGAGTACAAGAGCATGGATGTCTTGCTGCAGTTGTACAGGGCCTTGGTTAGACGACACCTTGAGTATTGTGTGCAGTTTTGGTCGCCTTATCTGAGGAAGGATGTTCTTGCCATGGAGGGAGTGCAGCAAAGATTCACCAGACTGATACCTGGGATGGCAGGAATGACGTATGAAGAGAGATTGGGTCGATTAGGCTTATATTCGCCAGTGTTTAGAAGAATGAGAGGGGATCTCATTGAAACTTATAGGGGTCGATTTTTCCCGAAGCAGTCGGGAAGAAGGCGGGACTACAACTTTCGGGTTTTAGACCCGCCTACATCGACTTCCGGCCAATCCGCGCGATTTTCCCTTGATTGACATTGTTAAGAGTTCTTGACAAATGAAATATCAGTGTTTAACAGCTGTTTGAAGCTGCCAAACACTGACAGTCTGAGTTCTAACATGAGTCCTTCTGCACAGACTCAGTTAGAACTGTCACCGGCGCTGAAGGCTGTCACTTTTCACAGCCATTCAGCTTTAAGTGCCGGCTGAGTGATGCGCTCCCAACGCCTACAGGAAGAAAGGCTGTTAAGGTAAGTACAGGTAATTTAAACTTCTTTAGACACACCAAACACACTTACCTTTGCACTCATGCACCCATCACTCACCTGAACACCGACATCGCGACCCCTCCAGCGCCTTCAACCCGACGGCCCGCCTGCTCTAATCTGGCGTGGTTTGGAGCCGTCAGGAATCCCACACGACACCCCTCAAAATAGGGATTAGGCTAAAAACTGCCTGTTAAGTACCTGTTAACAGGTAGTTAATTGGCACTAATCCCTTCCCGCCTGGGGTCGGCGGGTCCCAGTGCGGGGCGGGTACCCGCCGCCTCTGAAACTTGTGTGGAACGGGGTTTTGGGCGGGATGGTGTCGGGACCCCCGAATTTGGGATTTCCCCCCCCCCCCCCCCCCCCCCAATACGCCTGAAACCCCGCCTGACGGCTCCAGGAAAATCGACGCCATAAAATTCTAACAGGACTAGACAGACTAGCTGCAGGAAGGATGTTCCTGATGGCGGGGGAGTCCAGAACCAGGTGTCACAGTCTAAAGGGGTAAGCCATTTAGGACTGAGATGAGGAAGAATCTCTTCACCCAGAGAGTGGTGAACCTGTGGAATTCTCTACCACAGAAGGCAGTTGAAGCCAACTTATTAAATATATTCAAGAAGGAGTTAGATATATTTCTTAAGGCTAAAGCGTTCAAGGGATATGGGGATAAAGCAGGGACAGGGTACTGAATTTGGACGATCAGCCATGATCTCATTAAATGGCAGAACAGGCTCGAGGGGCCGAATGGCCTACGCCTGCTCCTATCTTCTATGTTTCTATGTTTATGTTCCCAGAGTGGAGTCTCACTTGCCAGGAGCACATATTGGGAGTTCAGGTGTGCCTTTCATGCGATATTCATCCATTAAAGCCAGTAATGGTTGGAAAACTACTCTTATAGTGCTCCCACTATTAATCTTTCATATGGAGTCCCAATCTTACTTTTGCTAGACATTATACATACAGGGGGAGAAATTCGGTTGGTAGCGCCAGCGATTAGCGCCTAAAGAGGCCGAGAAGTGGGGCGCTAACCAACTAGCGCCCAGGCGCAGCGAACCCTGCGCCTCTTCCCATATTGAGTGGACTTTTGGCGCCGGCGCTAAATCTTGGTGCCCGCTCACGGACGCAGGCAGATCATGACGTAATTTCAGTGTGCAACACCTTTTTGGCGCCCTGGACCAGAAATTCAGTGGCGCCCCCCCCCTCCATTCCGCCTGGCGCTAATAAGGACAGCTTACCTGGAATGTTCCCCAGTCGCTCTCGGACTGGGGGGGCGTTCTTTAAAGGGGACTGCACTGGTATAAAAGCGGCAGCCATTTTGGGAGCACAACTTCTTAGAGAGTTTCACAGAGTTGCTGAGCTGCACTCTGAGAGCCATTTCACCAGTGAGCCAGCGCTGGCAGAGGAACTTCAGCCTTCTGACCATCACCTTGCTGCTGGTGAGCATTTACAACGGGAAAACGTTCTTGTGCGCTATTATTATGGGGGCTGCATTGGAGGGGAACGTCCTGCTGCTGAACCATCCGGAAAGGGCACAGAGATGCAGGGAGAGAGGGGCAGGCATGGCCAGATGGAGGAGGGCCAACAGACGTCGCCACATCAGACCTTACGCTGCCAGGGTTTTCCGACAGCAGTTCTCTTACTTGAACATGTTAGAGGAGCAGTGTCTCAGAAGGCTGCGCTTCAGAAAGGAGGTGGTGACTGAGCTGTGCCACCTGCTTCAGCCAGATCTGCAGCCTCAGATAAGGTGCAGGACCTCTCTGTCGGTGGCTGTCAAGATGACTGTTGCCCTAAACTT
Source organism: Somniosus microcephalus (assembly GCF_052327205.1). Taxonomy (NCBI): domain Eukaryota; kingdom Metazoa; phylum Chordata; class Chondrichthyes; order Squaliformes; family Somniosidae; genus Somniosus; species Somniosus microcephalus. The sequence goes on along the minus strand of NC_140988.1, from coordinate 278,143,712 downwards.
CTACGCGAGCGGCTCCTTTCAGGCCGCAACTGGGAACATAGCCAACATATCGCAGTTTGCGGTGCATTGCTGCATCCGTCAAGTAACTGATGCCCTGTTTAAAAGGAGGCGGCAGTACATCTTCCCTATGACACTGGCCAAGCAGCGGGAGCGCGCAGAAGGCTTCGCAGCAATAGCGGACTTCCCCATGGTGCAGGGCGCCATTGACTGCACGCACGTGGCTTTGCGGGCGCCTGTATTGAATCCGGAGGAGTTCCGCAACTGCAAGGGGTTCCATTCCTTGAATGTGCAGCTGGTCTGTGACCACCGACAGCTGATCCTCGCAGTCAATGCGCAGTTCCCAGGCAGCAGCCACGACGCCTTCATCCTGCGCCAGACTTCAGTTGCAGACCTTTTCGAGGCCCCGGCTCACCCAGGAGGCTGGCTTCTCGGTGACAAGGGCTATCCTCTGTGCCCATGGCTGATGACCCCGCTCCGTTCGCCCAGCACCCCTGCTGAAGAGCGCTACAATGTGAGCCATCAGGCGACGAGGAACATTGTGGAGCACACAATCGGCGTGCTGAAGCAGCGGTTCCGCTGTCTGGACCATTCCGGAGGTGCCCTGCAGTACTCACCTGAGCGAGTCTCCCACTTCGTGGTTGTATGTTGCATGCTGCATAACCTCGCTATCCTATGCACCCAGCCAATGCCACCAGACATTGAAGCACCAGCAGAGGAGGAGGAGGAGGAGGAGGACCAAGACGGGAGGGAGGCACAAACTGGAAGGGCCGTCCGTCAGAGGCTGATCAGAAGTCGCTTCTAGGCCCCTCTCACGGAATGCTTGGTGCTATTCGAAGAGCAGGAATGGAACCGTTCTGATAACCCAAAGCCTATGAAGGGCAATATGAATGTAAATAGCAGACATGGCCAATGTAAATAAAAACATTTGTTTATTTTGCAAAATGTGCTTCCTTCCAACATGACAAATCAATGGCAACAGAAAGCAAAACTAACACTCTAACACACAGGTGACTCGCACACCCGGGAGACTATCCAAAACATTACTAACATTCAGACCAGCATCCACGGCCTTGATTTCTACAATTAAGACGTCACCTTCTGCTCATTCTCCCTTGATGGTGATCTACTTCTCTTGCGAGATCGGCCCCTTCCCTCCCTGCAACTCCTCCGTAATGGGACCCCAGTGGCTGCATCAAGGCTGGGAGAGGCCTGCTGACTGTCCAAAAGCGCAGATGCCCCTGAGTGACGGCCTGGATGACCTCTGGGCTTGGAGGGCCCGGATGCTGACTGCTCCAACTGTGCATGGGTGGAAGCAGTCTGTCCTGCAGGTGGTGGCAGCTGCAGTGGAGACGTGCCAGTGGTGGCATGAGGAATGCTGTCATCCTGAGAGCGGACACCTGCTCTGTGGTCGGCCGACACACTGGCACTCTGACGGTGTAGCACCGCAGCATGCGCACCAATCGGCTGGTCCACAGATTGCTGGCCTGCTGTGGTGCTGCAAGGGCCCCGGGTAATCCTGCCTGATCCAGCGAGGGTGGCAGCAGTCAGTGGTCGCGTGGCCTCAATCTGCGTCTGCATGAGACCAATGAGTGACTGCGTGGCAGCACTCAGCACTTGCGTCCTTTCCAGTGCTTCGGTGAAGGCCGGGACAGTCCTTTCCAGTGCTTCGGTGAAGCCCGGGACAGTCCTTTCCAGGGCTGCCCCGCAGCCCTGGACAGTCCTTTCCAGTGATGTCCCGATGCCCTGGACAGTCCTTTCCAGTGCTGCCCCGAAGTCCTGGACAGTCCTTTCCAGTGCTGCCCCGAAGTCCTGCGCACTCCTTGCCTGTGCTGCGCCGAATTCTTGAACACTCCTTGCCAGTGTCTCGATGGATTCAGGCATCCTTGCCACTGCAGCCATGAGCTCAGTGTGCCTGAGCCGAGCCTGGGCGCTCATTTCTGCGAGGGCACGCACCTCTTCTGCGCTCTGTGCAGCAGCACTCGCGGCCTGACTCGCCCCCCGAGCTTCCCTACCCCCCTTGCATTGCTGCAGCCCACTGGGTCCTGAAGCTGGTTCCTCCTCAGAGCCTTCCCCCCCTGCTCCCCTCCAGGGAAGTAGTCTCCCCAGTCTGCAGATGGGCTGGCTCGCCTGAGGGTGGTACGGATGGTCCGGCTTCCTCCTGCTCGTCACCTCCGGAGTCAGTGGCAGTGGCAGCTTAAGGGCCCGGCTCCCGAGCTGGTGATGCAGCATCTGAAAGCAGGGAGGTTCAAGAGTGGCTTTAGCAAAAGGACAGGGTGGCAGCAAGGGATGCATGAGTGCTGCAATGCTCTGACTTGGGTCCAGAGTGAAAAAGCATGCTGGTGGGGGGAACAAGTGGAAGGAGAGAGTTCAAAAAGGTGATGACCTTACCATCACTGTGCACAATGGGGTCGGCAGCTCCAGTGGTGACAGGACCAGTCATCCGGCTTCCAACAATCTGGTGGACTCGTTCCTCCAGGTCCGTGAGTGTCTGCAGGTGAGGCCGACCTCCTCCGGTACGAAGCTGCTCCCTCCGGTTCCTGGCCAGCTTGGCCTGCAGGAGAAAGGATGGGAAGTGATGATACATTATGCCCTGAGCTGACATCACATGCCCCCCATGGTAGAATAGCCCTTACATTCTGCCCTGAGCTGACATCACATGCCCCCATGGTAGAATAGCCCTTACATTATGCCCTGGGCTGACATCACATGCCCCCCATGGTAGAATGGCCCTTACATTATGCCCTGAGCTGACATTACATGCCCCCCATGGTAGAATAGCCCTTACATTATGCCCTGAGCTGAATGTGCGTGTGTGTTTCCAGAAAGGGCCATGGGTGCTGGCTGACAGATGGCCATTGGGGCTTCGCGCACCCTCTGGCCATAAAGTCAGGTGCAGATGGAGGGATGAAGATGATTGGGAAAAAGGCACTCACCCTAACGACCCGAGTGAGGTCGTTGAACTTCTTCCTGCATTGCACAGGAGTCCTGGGCACGATGCTGCTGGAGGTGACTCTTTGACAAACTTCCCTCTAAGCTCTGCGGTACTCGCTCTGATGAGGCCTCCTGCCATTGTCGGGGTACAGCACAGCTCGCCGGCGCGCCACTGCACCAATCAAAGCATCCAATGCCCCATCGGTAAAGCGCTCCGCTCTCTGCCTCACCCTCTCCATCTGTTGAAAGTTTGGAACGCCACAGAATGCACAGCGCCGATTTTTGAGGCCTACAAGGCGCAGAGTGTGGCAGCTGATCCTAATTGACCCGCCCCTTTAAGAGCTGGCCGGCGCCAGCATGTCTCGGGGTAATCGATTGTTGACAGCACCTGCGCTGCGCCCGGCCGCCGAGAAATTGAGTAGCGCCGCCGGGTTAGCGCCTTAAGAGTCCCGTGCAGCGCCTGATTTTACGCCGCAATCACCTTGAAGGGCACAGCAACCCACTATCGCTCGAGGTGGCGATAAGTTGCGCCTGGCGATAAAATTTGCGCAGCGCCAATTCTAGCGCCCCAAACGGGGCTATACCGAATTTCTCCCCCACAGTTTTTAAAGACCTGTGCAAAGGTTTTCCTATGTCATTAAACCTTTATTGAACATGATTTCAATAGGATGGCATTCAGCTAACATTGTCTATTCTGAGCACATGAAATATTTTGAATTCCATTAGATCCAGTTGATCTATAATTTGTTAAATGTTAACATGAAATGCCATATTAGTGAAACATTCTAGCGCCATACCTATATATCCTATCAAAATGATGTACTTGTTAGAATTAGAAATGCTTCTCTGGCTTTGGAAATGATGTGGGAATTCCACTAACCACCTACATCACTGGAGCAGAAGGAATGCAGATGTTTTAAACAATATGACAATTACTGCTCCTAAAATGTGAAAAATCAGCCTAAACTGTTTCTCTTTTCCATTTTCTTCCTTCCATTTGCTTTCCTGCATTTAAATTTTTCTTCATATTTTCTCCTTGTCTGTTTATATCTCTTTTTTATTAATTGGCCTCAAATAATAAGCACTTACTGCATATCAGTGCTGTGAAACTTTACAGTGGGGAGGGAAGTTCAGTTCTTGCTTTGCTTCCTGTAGCTATACTGTGAATCAAGGGTTGTTATCATCCTATAACCCTAGGAAGTGTGTAGATTTTAACAGCTACAACCCACTGAATTTTAAAACCCAACATCTGCTCTGCCGTTCTTTCAACCTTCGTCCTGTTCTGCATTATGGACCTTGTCACTTCACCTATATCTTTCAATACCTCTTCCTGTCATATAATTCCTCCCCGTCCCACGTGCCCGAGCCCCACACGCAGGCACATATCAATTTCTGTCAGAAGGACAGAGCCAGTAACACTGGGAACATTTGAGGTGTGAATTTTTTAGTCATAAGTCAACCACACATGTGTAACATCGCCTTGTGCCAAAATGTTGTTTGTACTCCACTCAGCTGCCACAGTAGGGGTGAGATGCTGGGAGTGGCCTGGAACCTGAGTGAAACTGGCTGGTGGTCATACCGTGTGGTCATTTTGTTGTACAGTTGAACCACATGGGAAAGCCGCCAAAGAAAACATCTGACAAACATTAATAAAAACACCAAAGATACCAATTAACATAGTTAAGGGTGTTTTTACCTCACTGTCATATAATAACATGTCTGTGCTGAATCATTTCTTTTTTTGCTTATTGCTCATTTATGAAGCCAGAAAGATTCACATTTCCTTGTCTTCCATCCTATCTTTTAAGCATTCACTTTTACCTTCCTCCTCCCTTTGAACAATATCTACTGTAAATACTCACCTACCTTGCAAGGTATTTCCCCGCACATGCACGATCTTCACTATTGGGATCTGTGTACATGCACAAAAACCATGGTCCACATTTTAGAACTGTTTGCATTGAATATAAAAACGAATTAAAAGAGAAAAGGCCTAATTTCCTTCCCATGCTCCAGGTGTTCGCTCCTTTCACATCCCACAAGAGCCACATTTAATTTGAAAGAATTTGTCACCCAAAGTCTTCCACCGTACAAATGTGTACTATTCACTTCTATCAGTACTGTGCTGATACTTCAAAATCTTCCCGTCATTATGCTCATGAAATTCTAGTATTACTTTTTATTTATTCATTTTTGAGATATAGCTGTCCCTCGTTGTCTTTGAGAAGGTGGTGGTGAACCTCTGCAGTCTGTGTGAAGGTGCTCCCACAGTGCTGTTAGGTGGGGAGTTCTAGGATTTTGACCCAGCAACGATGAGGGAATGGCGATATATGTCCAAGTTGGGCTTGTGTGTGACATGGAGGAGAAGTTGGAGGTGATGGTGTTTCCCATGCACCTACTGCTCTTATCCTTCTAGGTGAAGAGGCCACAGGTTTGGGAAGTGTTGCCAAAGAAGCCTTGGCAAGCTGCTGCAGTACATCCTGTAGATGGTACACACTGCAACCACGGTGTGCCAGTGGTGGAGGGAGTGAATGTTTAAGGTGGTGGATGGGGTGCCAACCATCCTGGATGGTATCGAGCTTGACATTTTAAATTTGACTCTGCAGCTACAGAACCTGTATCCCCAAGCATCTTCTCCACCATTAATAACTTTAACAAGGCCTTCACAAACACAAATATTTATTTTATTACTAGCTTTTCACTAATGTTTGTAAATCTAGATCTGGAAGGGTAGATATAGCTAAACATGGACAAATAGTCCATTTGTGTTTTCGATCAATATTGTAAGCACTTATGCTATTTCATTAAAATTAACAAACAGGAAAGTATGGCCCCGTGACTCTCACGGCTGTGCATGTAATAGTATGTTTCATTAGAAACAAAGGGGCAGCATGGGCTTTTACGAGAGGGGAAGGAGCGAATAGAATGTTCCATTTACAGGTATGCACATGATAAATACATTAGATTTTGCCACGCTTTGTCCCATTTATAGATGTGTTAAATACAAGAAAAAAGTAGTGTCCATAAGGCTTTGCTGACCTATAAGCTCTGAATGAATGAGCATAGCTTTATTCTCTTGTGTGGCAAACCCAATGTCCCACTGCTCTTTATCCAGGACCATTTCCATTTAAAGTACTGTATTTAACAAATTCATTCCCACAGGTCCTAATTTACTGTAATTGGAGCTGTGACACAGTGATCATTCATTCCCAGTTAGTGGGCAATTAAACCAGTCAGTGTATATATAAATAATTTACAGAAAGACAAGGCATCCAAAGCCTTTAAGAACTCTTTATTTCTAACACATTAAAGAATATTATGCTTTTATTCATGTTTTCCTAATAATATCCTTTATCTCTCTCCTATAATTTTACAGTTCCAACAGTTGATGTTTTCCAGACATCAACAAAGGATCGATTTGGACTGGGACATCAATTGAAAAAGTAAGTCTTTCAGAAAAATTATAAGATATTTAAAGAACAACAACAGTCTGCATTTCCATAGCGCCTTGCACTGTCAAAGGTGCTGTCTTGCAGATGAATTGTTAAACAGAGGTCCCGTCTGCCCTCTCAGGTAGATGTAAAAGTCCTATGGCACTATTGTGAAGAAGAGCAGAGGAGTTCTCCCCAGTGACCTAGTCAATATTTATCCCTCAACCAACACCACTAAAACAGATTATCTGGTCATTATCACATTGCTGTTTGTGGAAACATGCTATGTGCAATTTGGCTGCCACATTCCCTACATTACAACAGTGTTTACATGTCAAAAAGTGCATCATTGGCTGTAAAGTGCTTTGGGACATTAAGGCCATGAAAGGTGCTATAAAAATGCAAGTTTTTTTTGCTGCATTAGAAATAAAATAGAAAATATTAACAGGTCCCACTGGCAGCACTGAATGCCACATGCGCCCATTTTGTTCCGGCTATAAGTAGGTGGTGCTCTCTAAATCTACCCATTTTCACATTGCCAACCTTTACAGAAGCCATTGGAGAAGGTCTGCAGTTCAGAGTATGAGTTGCAGTTGCACCAGTGTCACCACTGGCACTCCGAAACCTACCCTACAATGTGTGTGGTGGATCCCAGAGTGCCAGCGCCTTTACGTATTGCAGAGCTGCAAGTGAGATCTCTAGTAACAGAATGCTCATTCACTGGAGTGGCCTGCAGCACAATTTGTTTGTCAAGCAAGGCAATATTTTAACTTTGATTATTATACAACAGAAGTAAAAGCAGCTATTCAGGTTTTTTTTTTAGCTGAGATGAGAGTCTGTAGAACAGGAATTTGAAGGATGTCTCCAGATTTCTAGTGGAGCAGATGACAAGTCCCAATGAGCTGCTCACACAGTAGGAGTGAGTCAGCTCAAGGAAACTTGCATAAAATGAAGTCCGATTTACTGATACAATTACTCATAGTGAATGAATGGACGCCGGATGTTTCAGCTGGAGTGAGTCTGTCTGGGCCACACAAATAAATTGCCAGGCTTGAAGCTTGAATAATGCCTTAATGAGCTGGAACTGAATTGTCATTCTGGAACTATAGGGACTAACTCATACTTCATTCGTTCAGCAGATTTGACATTTCTATTTTATTACTCTGGCAGAATTATGCAGACATTTGTTACACACCAGTGGAAGCAGAACAGCAAGGAGAAGCTCAACTGTCCCCATGGCAAAAAGATTAGTGAGAAGAAGGTGAAATCCCCTCTGCACATTTTTTCATCGTTGCGCAGGTAATGTGGCGAGCTTCAGGATAGGCTATCTCCACTGGCATTAGTTCTACTCGAAAGTGGACATTGATTTAACATTTTGTGACCACAAACTCAACTTAATGACCATTCTGTCAGCATGTCGGAGTACTGGCCTCACAAAGCACACTTAAATGTCAGTGTTTTTTTCACCATTTTTCAAATGTACTTTTAAATCATATGGGTTAATAATTGGGCTTCTGTCCCCTTGCTTTTTTTTCTTCCAAGCTGAGCCCCTTAAAGTTTCAACACAGTTTCAAGCAACTCTTGGTTAAAGACAGAATCAGAACTCATTCAATGCACAATTGGAGGAGGGGATCTTGCCAAAACCAGAGGATTGATATAAATGCTCACCTGACTACAGGCACCACACTTCTATAACCACCCCCACCCCCCACCACTTCCTCCCAGTGCACTTGTTCCTGGGCGTCTGCTCACACAGAGAACCAAAATATCGAAGTATTTGTAGATCAGGTTTTTGTGCTTAAAGTGATGCAGCTTGTGGTAAAAAATGGGTCTTGTGTCGGCTTTTGCTTTAGTTTTTTTTGAGCTTTCAGTAACATTTCAGTATTGGGGAATTTGAGGAATATTGGAACAGTAGTAGGCCATTCAGCTCCTCCAGCCTGTTCCGCCACTCAATTCGATCACGGCTGATCTGCACCTCAGCCCCATTTACCTGCCTTAGCTCTGTATCCCTTGATACACTCACCGAACAAAGACAATCGATTGATAGCAAAATACTGCAGATGTTGGAAATCCGAAATAACAACAGAAAATGCTGGAAAAACTCAGCAGGTTAGGCAACATCCGTGGAGAGAAATTTGAGTTGACGTTTCGGGTTGAACCCTTCTTCAAAACTGGAAAGAAAAGAAAATAGATCGAAGGCAGGGCTGCGATCGGACAAAAGAAGTGAAAGAGACAATAAAAGGTATTCGAAGCCAGACGAGATGGTAATAGGCTGAGATTAGGTGTGAAGTGTACTGGCAGGGCAAGAGATAGCTGCCAGGTGGGAGAGTGAAACAAAAGGAAAGGGGGGAGGGGAAAGGAGTGGAAAAATTACAAGTAAAAAAGTAACAGGGGCCGAGGTTATGATCTGAAATTGTTGAACTCGATATTGAGTCTGGAAGGCTGCAAAGTGCCTAATCGGAAGATGAGGTGCTGTTCCTCGAGTTTACATTGAGCTTTTGTGGAACAATCCTTTCCACCCGCCCCCCAGCCCCCCTTTCCTTTTGTTTCACTCTCCCACCTGGCAGCTATCTCTTGCCCTGCCAGTACACTTCACACCTAATCTCAGCCTATTACCATCTCGTCTGGCTTTGAATACCTTTTATTGTCTCTTCTACTTCTTTTGTCTCTTTCACTTCTTTTGTCCGATCGCAGCCCTGCCTTCGATCTATTTTCTTTTCTTTCCAGTTTTGAAGAAGGGGTTCGACCCGAAACGTCAACTCAAATTTCTCTCCACGGATGTTGCCTGACCTGCTGAGTTTTTCCAGCATTTTCTGTTGTTATTAAAGACAATCGATCTCAGTCTTGAAAGCTTCAGTTGTCCCAACATCCACTGCCTTTTGAGGAGAGTTCCAAATTTCTACTACCCTTTGTGTGGAAAAAGTGCTTTCTGATTTCACTCCTAAATGGCCTAGCTCTGATTTTAAGAGTACGTCCCCTTGTTCTTGATTTCCCCATCAGAGAAAAATGTTTTGTCTGTATATACCCTATCAAATCCTTTTAAGCAACTCGATCAGATCATCCCTCAGTCTTCTATACTGAAGGGAATACATCCCAAGTTTATGCAACTTCTCCTCGTAATTCAACGCTCTAAGCCTCCAACAGGATATGTTTGAACTGTGGGAAAAGCAGGAAAGAATCATCCTAAACGAGAGATTAAAGTCTCAGGCCCCGATATTTACTGGGGTGGATCTTGTGAGCGGGGTGGATCTTGTGAGCGGGGTGGGGGGTGCGGTGGGGGGGAGGGTTGGCCGGGCCCTGCATGCTATGGAGTTTTAAATCCACAGCGTACATCATTTTTTTCAAGCAGGTTCCCCACCCGGAAGCCGGCCTATTTGACAAGCTTGGTTCCCTGTCAGGCAGGGAACGCTCCAGAGAAGGCCGCAGGCCAGGAGCAGGTAGGGAGCCTGCAGATGGTTAGTGGGAGTGTAGATCCGGATCATGCGGGCCGTGGGGGGGTGGGGGGGGGCGCGGGTGGTCTGATCCCCGGGGGAGGGGGGGATCTGATCCCCAATCCCGGGGTGGGGGTGTTCTTTGGATCGAGGGCAGGGTCTGATGGCAGGCAGTGAAGAAGGTTAGGTTGGTGAGCCAGCAGGAAGGTGTCATGCTCCCCTTGGCCCACAAGCTGTGCTAAAAGGCATTGACCTTTTCCATGAAGCAGTCCTCCCCTCGCTTTAGCTGCTGGGTTTCCCGAGGCCCAGGAAACCCTACTGGCCAGGGTTAAACCTGGAAGATAGGTTAAATCTGAGGCACGCAGCCTCAATATAATAATTAAATGGCCAATAAGCCTCCTCAGAACGGGTTGGTTGCCTGCCCCCTGCCCCGCCTCCATTAAAACCTGAAGTGGGCGGGTTGGGTTTGGGTTTGAGATTTTCAGAATTTTAACATCCCACCCAACCCAAACCCACCTGTGTTTTGGGTTAAAATTACCCCCTCAGTCACACAGGTAACATAAAGGTAAATTCTTCTAAAATGTGGTTTCTTATTAAACCAAATATTGCAGACAAAATGGTAGAAATTTTGATGGTACCATTGTGCCACAGAAAGTGTGGCAGAGCCAAATTTCCATCTGCGCATCTGGCCGCACTGTGTCCCCACCCAAAACTCAGGGATGGGGGGGTCATTAAAATGCATGGGGCAGGCACCTGTGCCAGTATTGGCACTACTGGGTCGCCCAGCCCACGGACCAGGTGGGATTTCAGAGCAACGACTTGCCAATCCACTGATTGGTGCGAATGGGCCGGTCTGGCTGTAGATTTTACTGGCTCTAATCTTTTTTGCTGCTACTCCCTTGCTGGTAGGCTCCATATTTAAACCACAATGAGTCACTCTGGGATTGATTACTGTTTGAATATAGCATTTAAGGGCCCATATATGGCCTTGCACTGCAAATAAGGTTGCTTTGTGCAGACATACCTACAGCTCGCCATACAAAGGCGTAATTGGTGGAAATTTCCCGGGGATTCCAGGATCCCACGAGGCATGCTCACCAGAGTGATGTCGGGATGGAGGGGGAGTGAGCGGAAGAAGCAGTTACACCCCAATTCCCTGCTCCTTCACTCTCAGTCCACCAGATTTATGCCCCAAAAAAGAGTGGATTTTGTACGCTAAAAATGTTCACTCCTAATGACACAAATAACAAATAGGAGTTAAAAAGGCAAAAGCAAAATACTGCTGATGCTGGAAATCTGAAATAAAAACAGAAATTGCTGGAAATACTCAGCAGGTCAGGCAGCTTCTGTGGAGAGAGAAATAGAGTTAACGTTTCAGGTTGATGACCCTTTGTCAGAACTGGAAAAAGCTGGAGATGGAACAGGTTTTTAAGCAAGTGTAGGGGCAGGGAAAGGGGGGAGGGGAGGAAATTACAAAAGGGAAGGTCTGTGATAGGACGGAAGGCAGGAGAGATTAAGAGACAAAAGGGATGATGGTGCAAGGCAAAAGGAGATGGTAATGGGACAAGTTAAGAAACAAAAGATGGCTCTAGATGAAGTGTAAATGGCGATGGCAGAATGGAAGACAGCTGCCATGTGAGAGAGAGAAAAAAAAATGGGAAAAAAAGATAGGGGCAGAGCTTATGGTCTGAAATTGTTGAACTCGATGTTGAGTCCAGAAGGCTGTAAAGTGCCTAATCGAAAGATGAGGTGCTGTTCCTCGAGCTTACGTTGAGCTTCATTGGAACAGTGTAAGTGGCCGAGGACGGCGAGGTCTGAGTGGGAGTGGAGCGGGGAATTAAAGTGACAGGCGACCGGAAGCTCGGGGTCACCCTTATGGACTGAACGGAAGAGTTGCGGATGTAAGTGGGAAGAGACTGGACAAGGGGAGAAAAAATAAGGTTGAGATAGGAAGAGATAAGTTCCATGGGGCAAGAACAGGCTGAAACGATGGGTCTACCAGGGCAGTCCTGTTTGTGGATCTTGGGAAGGAGGTAGAAGCGGGCTGTGTGGGGTTGGGGAACTATGAGGTTGGCAGCCGTGGAAGGAAGATCTCCAGAGGCGATGAGGTTAGAGACGGTCTTGGAAACTGTAGTGTATGTGCCTTTAAGAGCCCCATGTGTACTGTAATGCCGGTAATGGCCACTCGGGCTATATAAGCCTGTATATTGTGTTGTATCCGTTAGTTCCCCTCCAGACTTTGTTTAGTAAACACCTATCAAACCAACTCCTGTCTTCAGTGTCTCTATCAACACACAGACACAACAGTGGCGACGAAGTGGAAACGGACTTACCTGCAATTTGGCAGCACCTCAAGGACATCGATTCCTCTGGCGTCCAGAAGAATCAAGAAAGTGAAAGAAGCTGTGGTTTCACCAGCTGGCCAAGCTGGTGGCAGGTACTGCGCTAATCCTTCCTGGGTGTCAGGCTGGGGCTCCGGCGGCTGGCTCTACAGCTGGGCCAAGCAGCGAAAGCGGAGGCAAGCAGTAACAGACGGGGAGGGAGCACTCGGGAGACGGCCGGCGCTGCAAGCAGGTCGGCGTTCAGACCGAGAGAGAAAAAGTCCGGCGGGAACGAGTCTCCAACTGTAAATACATTTTTTTTTTTTAAACGGAAACTGCGGGAAACAGCGTTGTCATCGGCAGCAGTGGCAGGAAAGCGCGGGAAGTGCCATATCTTTTCTGCAGAAAAGAAAGAAAAGCGCGGGAAGCGCCATATCTTTTCTAAGATGCCTAAGTCTGGCAATATTCATTCTTTTGATAACGAGATAGAGGATTGGACCACATATGTGGAAAGAGTGGAGGTATATTGCACTGCAAATGGAATAGAAGGTGAAAAAAAAGCTTCAGTACTGCTAAATCTAATGGGCGCAAAGACATACGGGCTGTTACAAAATTTAATCACTCCAGCCAAACCAAAGGACAAGAATTTCAAAGAAATTGTTGATACCCTACAGGAGCACTTAAACCCAACACCACTGCTGATAGCGGACCGATTCAAATTCTTCAAGAGAAATCAACACAAGAATGAAAGTAACGCTGATTACCTCACCGAATTAAGGAAGCTATCAAAACACTGCCAATTCGGGGCAGGACTAGCAGATTATCTTCGAGACAAATTCATCTGCGGTCTCTTAAGTGAAGGAACATAGAAAAGGCTGCTTTCTGAAAAGGATTTAACACTGGACAAGGCTTTCAGTATGGCTGTATCATACGAAGCAGCCGCAAGAGGAGCTGCAGAGATACAACAAAAGACACAGGACTTCGGCACCCATGAAATGACACAGGGTTTCGAGAGATGTTATCGCTGCGGCAGATCCACCCATGACCAGAGGGACTGCTGGTTCAAGGACAAAGCATGCAGGCAATGCGGAAAGATTGGACACATTGCACGGGTATGCCGATCTGGACAAAATAAATCCACAGACAGGAAAAAAAAAATCAATAAAGAAAAGTACAGAAAGGTACAAATGATGACGGACAGTAGCTCCGAAGACCAGAAGAGCGATAGCGACTCCGAAAACAAGAGACTAAGCTGTCTCAAATTACATAATGTACTTGCCAAAGATGATTACCAGACCATTTGGGTTACCCTCACGATAGCAGGGTCCCCAGTTAAATTGGAGCTAGATACAGGATCAGCTCTGACCGTCATAAATCGATGGGATTACGAGCGGCTATTTCCGCATATACCTTTAAAAGACACATCCATTATCTTGAAAACATATACGGGGCAGAAAGTATACCCCAAAGGAAAAGTAAGGGTGCCTGTTGTATACAACGGCAAGGAAATACAAAAGTTGTATTTATACATTCTACAAGATGGTGGCCCACCGCTGTTGGGACGTGAATGGATCAGGAAAATACGTTTAGACTGGCACTCCATTCAGGCACTGACGGTGACCAGTAAGAAAAAAAACGATGATGACGTCATACCTGAACGATTAAAAGTCATCTTGGCCAACGCCAAAGAAGTGTTTCAAGAGAACTAGGAACCTTGAAAGGCATCACCGCCTCAATAAAAGTGGAAGATGCAGCAATTCCCAAGTTTTTTAAAGCAAGACCGGTGCCATACGCAATTCGTCCAGCAGTCGAGGCAGAGCTGGAGAATTTGGAAAATGCAGGCGTATTATCCAAAATAGATTGGAGCGAGTGGGCAACACCCATCGTTCCAGTCATGAAGAAAGCATTGAATAATGATAAATCTGAAGAACAGAGAAAAATTCGCATCTGTGGAGACTTCAAGGTGACGGTAAACCCGGTCCTTCACACGGTACAGTATCCTCTTCCGAGGATAGAAGATATTTTCGCCTCACTATCCGGAGGGAAATGTTTCACCAAAATTGACTTGGCACAGGCATATCTACAGATGGAGGTTGAAGAGGCCTCTAAAAAAAAAATCTCACAATAAATACAAAGGTCTGTACCAGTACAATCGACTGGTTTTCGGAGTAGCATCCGCTCCAGCTATCTGGCAAAGAGCTATGGAACAAGTCCTCCAAGGGATTCCGGGGACTCAATGCTACCTAGATGACATCCTTGTAACAGGAGAAAACGACAACGAGCACCTTGCCAATTTGGAGCAGGTGCTCACTAGGCTGAGAGAACGGGGCCTACGAGCAAATCGCCCCAAATGCGAATTTTTCCAAAATCAAATATCATATTGTGGCCACATAATTAATAAGGAAGGGTTGCATAAGTCACCTGAAAAAATTGAAGCGGTCATAAAAGCCCCAGCACCTGAAAATGTTTCACAATTAAGGTCGTTCCTGGGATTAATAAATTACTATCATAAATTTTTACCAAACTTATCAACTCTTCTACACCCTCTTAATGAACTGCTACAAACAGGAGTAATTTGGAAATGGAGCGAAGACTGTAAACGTGCCTTCCATAAATGCAAAAACTTAATCACGTCCAAAGAAGTTTTGGCTCATTACAACCCATCACTGCCAATCAGACTAGCGTGCGATGCATCCCCTTACGGCATAGGAGCAGTATTATCGCATAAATTCCCTGATGGCTTGGAACGGCCGATAGCTTTTGCGTCACGCTCATTCAACTCAGTTGAGCGTGACTATGCCCAAATCGACAGGGAAGCACTCAGCCTGGTATGTGGAGTGAAGAAATTCAACCATTACCTACACGGACAAAAATTTACCTTGTTGACTGACCATCAACCCCTCATCTCCATATTCAACCCTAAAAAGGGTGTTCCCATTATGACAGCGCAAAGGCTACAGAGGTGGTCCCTTTTTCTAGGGGCACACCAATACAACATAGAATACAAAGGATCAAAGCAGCATGGGAATGCTGACGGTTTATCGCGCCTACCGTTGCCAACGGTAGAAGAGGCAACTACAGTAGACCCAGTGGAGATGTTCCACTCAACCATAGTGGAATGTCTACCAGTAACAAATTCTGCCATTGAAAAGGAAACGAGAAATGACCCGATTCTCTCTCGAGTCTATGACTTAACGGTGAAGGGATGGCCAGCACATGCCGAACCACTGTTGCCAGCATTCTCACAAAGAAGAGAACAGCTGTCAGTATGCCGAGGATCCTTGATGTGTGGATCCAGAGTGGTGATTCCACCCAAACTCCAGGATAAACTGCTAAAGGAGCTTCACGAGGGGCATCTGGGTAGAGTGAAAATGAAGAACCTAGCCAGAGCGTTTGTATGGTGGCCAGGTATCGATGGAGACATAGAAGAAATGACCAAGAGCTGCCTAGGATGCCAGAAGGTCCAAAACGCTCCACCCCAAGCCCCTCTACATCCATGGGAGTGGCCCTCATCTCCCTGGCAAAGGGTACACATCGACTTTGCTGGTCCATTTATGGACTCAATGTTCTTAATCGCGGTTGATGCACACTCCAAGTGGCCGGAGGTAATAAAGATGTCCTCCACCACCACGGAAAAAACCATCACAGTATTAAGGACCATATTTGCCAGGAATGGGCTGCCGGAACAGATCTGTTCTGATAATGGACTGCAATTTGTGTCCGAAGAATTCAGGAAGTTCTCAAAAAACAATGGGGTTAAGCACTACACGTCCGCCCCATACCATCCCGCCACCAATGGATTGGCTGAAAGGTTTGTCCAGACCTTCAAGAAGGCCATAAAGGCCATGGGTAATGAAGACATAAATCTTCAGCACAAGGTGGATAACTTCTTGTTCGCACACAGGAATGCAACACATATGGTTACAAACCAAACTCCCGCCATGATGTTCTTCAATAGAAGCCTAAGATGCTGGCTGGATTTGATCAAGCCCAACATCAGAAGGGACGTGGAGAACCGGCAATTTCAAGGCATGAATGAAAGGCCAACTAGAACCTTCCAGATAGGTCAACAAGTTTTGGCCCGGGACTACCGTACCGAGAAATGGCAGCCTGGAACTATCTGCACACGACTAGGACTGCTGATGTATACCGTGGACATCGGAGAAAGCATAATAAGGCGCCATGCTGACCAAATCAAAGGGTCATCCGAAAAGGGACAACCTACACCACAACTCTATACGCCTAACGATGAAGTAGAGATACCCATATCTACCTCCGATCTGGTGATACTGGAACCCGATGAACCCGACACTGGCATTCAAGCCGAATCAGCCTTGCCAAAAGAACCTACTACACCACCAGAAACTACTACACCACCGAGGCGTTATCCGGACCGAGTCAGGAAGCCTCCAGAGAGACTGACTTATAATTAATTAACTGCAGCAATGTGTATATTATTTTTCTTATAACATGTAATTAATAATTACTTAAAATATTATGTACTGGTTAGCTAAAAGGGGAGGAATTGTAGTGTATGTGCCTTTAAGAGCCCCATGTGTACTGTAATGCCGGTAATGGCCACTCGGGCTATATAAGTCTGTATATTGTGTTGTATCCGTTAGTTCCCCTCCAGACTTTGTTTAGTAAACACCTATCAAACCAACTCCTGTCTTCGGTGTCTCTATCAACACACAGACACAACAGAAACGGTGGCTTGATGTTCGGTAGTAGGGTCATGGTCCAGGCGGAGATAGGAGGAGGTGTCGGAGAGTTGGCGTTCAGCCTCCGCTAGGTAGAGGTCGGTTTGCCAAACAACAACAGCACCACCCTTGTCAGCAGGTTTAATGACAATGTTAGGGTTGGATCTGAAAGAATGGAGTGCTGAAAGTTCAGAGGGAGTGAGGGGTGCAGAGAAATTGAGACAACCGATGTCACGCCGGCAGTTTGCAATGAAAAGATCTAGAGAGGTTCTGTGGGGCAAGAACAGGCTGAAACGATGGGTCTACCAGGGAGTTAAAAAGGGATTTTTTCTAACTTCTTTTGAAAATACTTTGAAGTTCTTGATAATCATTCAGTTGAATCTAACTCTTCTCCAATAAAAAAAATGTACCCGATAGCAATGAGAGGATCTAAACCGCATAGAAAGAGGCCATTCAGCCCATTTTGTCTGTGCCGGTTCTTTACTAGAGTGATCCAAAACTAATCTTGCTGCCCTGCTCTCTTTTCCCCCCCCCCCAACCCCCCTACCCACATAGTCCTGCTTCAAATATCTTCAAATATCTGTTTTCCATTAAAGAGACAATGATCTCTGCCTCAACCACTTCCTGTGGAAAAGCATCCATTCTCCAACAACCCTCTACATAGAGAAATATCCCCTACCCTCTTTTCACTCTGTGACAATTTTAAATTGATGACCATTTGTCACTGACTCTCCAACCAGAGGAAATAGTCTATTCCTATTCATGCTATCAAAATCCTCGTAACTTAAAAAATCTCTATTAAATCTCCCCTTCATCTTCCCTGCTCCAGCGGATGCAGTCCCAGTATCTCTTGACAGATGAAACTCCACATTGGGAGTACAAAATTGTAAAAATGCCCAACATTTACAAGTCTAAATATTATGGGGCTGAAATTCCACAGATGTTGAGTCATTTGCACTCGTCTGTCCCGTGTTAATGAGGTGCACTCCCACTAATCCCATCAATTCTGACAGGGTCAGTGTTGGAGGGCACTGCCAGATCATAACCCAAGGCCTATAACTTTCAGTTCTGTTCAACAAGCTCTGTGCTGTTTATTCACCCCATAATCTTCTGCTATCCATTATAGTATTGCCGGTCCCTAATACCTCTAATAACCTGTTAATTTAGTGGTTTTATCATTAAAATCACCAGCACAAATTGAATATGCAGTTGTTCAGAAGTCTTGACCCTCATTCTAACTGGAATATTTCCTGGTGTTGGGGGAAGATTTCAAAACCACATTGCTAGTCTGAGAGCTCTGCTCACCCACATCCAAGCCCAATGCAAGTTCCAGCACCCAGCTTTTGAATGCACCTCAAAATACCTCCTCTCACGAAGAATATCAGTGCCTCTCATGGCATTATTGATGGGCCATTTACGTTACTGTCACTCTTGTCGTCAGAGGCAACCATGTAATGCATCCCGATTTTAATCACTCCACCATTGGTAGCCATGCTTTCAGCCTTTGCCCTAAGTTCTGAGTCTATGACTTGGATAAGGCGACCAAGTGTAATGTATCCAAGTTTACTGATGATACAAAGCTAGGTGAGAAAGTAAGCTGTGAGGAGGATTCAAAGAGGCTGGAAAGGGATGTAGATAGGTTAAGTGAATGGGCAAGAACATGGCAGATGGAATATAATGTGAAGCGTATGAAGTTATCCACTTTGGTAGGAAAAATAGAAAAGCAGAGTATTTTCTAAATGGTGAGAGACTGGGAAATGTTGCTATTCAGAGGGACCTGGGTGTCCTTGTACACAAATCACAGAAAGTTAACATGCAGGTACAGCAAGCAATTAGGAAAGCAAATGGTATGTTGGCCTTTATTACAAAGGGATTGGAATATAAAAGTAAAGAAGCCTTACTACAATTATATAGGGCCTTGATGAGACCACACCTGGAGTACTGTGCAGAGTTTTGGTCTCCTTACCTAAGGAAGGATGTACTTGCCTTGGAGGGAATGAGACGAAGGTTCATTAGACTGGGATTCCTGGGATGGGGGGATTGTCCTATGAGGAGAGATTGAGTAGACTAGGCCTATATTCCCTAGAATTTAGAAGAATGAGAGGTGATCTCATTGAAACATATAAAATTCTTAAAAGGCTTGATAGAGTAGATGCAGGGAGGATGTTTCCCCTAGTTGGGGAGTCTAGAACAAGGGGTCACAGTCTCAGGCTAAGGGGTCAGCCATTTAGGACTGAGATGAGGACTCAAGGGGTTGTGAATCTTTGGAATTCTCTACCCAGAGAGCTGTGGAATATTCAAGACAGAGATTGATAGATTTTTGGATATTAAGGGAACCAAGGGATATGGGGATAGTGCAGGAAGATGGAGTTGAGGTAGAAGATCAGCCATAATCTTATTGAATGGCGGAGCAGGCTCGAAGGGCCGAATGGCCTATTCCTGCTCCTATTTCTTATGTTCTGGAATTCCTTCCCTAAACCTCTCTGCTTCTCTACCTCTCACTCTTCCTTTAAGATGCTCCTTAAAACTTACCTCTTTGGCCAAGCTTTTGGTCATCTGTCTTGATATCTTCTTCTATGGCTCAGTGTCAAAAATGTTTTTATTGATCTTGCTCTTGTTAAGTGCCTTGGGATGTTTTGGTATGTTAAATGTGCTCTATAAACGTAAGTTGTTGTAAAATAAATGTGGTTTGTCCATTGCCTACAACAAGGATACCCCCTTTTAGGCTGTAAATGAAGGTGATTGAGTGCATGATTCTAGTTTATTCAGTATACACAATGTTGTTAGAATCATAATGTGCTGGATTAATGAGCTGTAATTAATCTATAGTTGAATGAATGCAAAAGTGTTCCTAGTAGTTGTTGTCCATTGTATTCATAGAAGTACCTTAAAATTTAAAATTGAATATAGCATTGCTTCAATTCTAGGTCGCCAAGTTATCCTCCACCTGGATGTGGCAAAAGCAAATCAAAGTTGAAGCCAGAACAAGATGGGATTCCCAAGTCACAGAAACTGTTAAAGAGGAACTGTTCCAATACTGTCAAGGTGGAAGATGGTTGTGACTCCAAACCTCACAAACCTCTTGGCCGTTCTTTCTCCAGTGACCCCAGAGCTGAACAGGCTAATTCTACAAAGCCACATAAACTTTTAAGTCGGTCATGTTCTGCTACCATGAGGCTAGATGAAAATCTTCCTTTGAAACCCCATAAGTTACTGAGCAGGACGTGTTCTGGTGACCCCAGATGTGAGCACAACAGTGCCCCCAAGCCACATAAGCTGCTGAGCAAGTCCTGTTCCAGCACTCTGAAGACAGAGGACACAGATGGACTGAAACACCATAAGCTGCTGAGCAGGTCCTATTCCAGCAATGCCAAAGTGGGTAAAACGGAGCTGTGCAAAGAGCCCACTTCTGAGGGTAGAAGACTCTCACTTACCTCAGGTCTCATTGGCATATTAGTACCTTCCTCTTCATCACAGCCTACAGTATGTACATTTCTAGTTTCCATTTTCTCTTTTTATTTTTCCTGAGTGAACTTAATGATAGGATTTCATACATTTCAAAGACTAACATTAACAAAAGATAGAGGAGTTTAGAAAATTAGCTGGTCTGATCTCAAACATATATATTCAAGATGAGTGCCACCAACATCTAGTTTAAAACTGAGTCACAGCATTGAAGTTAGAACCTGCTAATCAAGATTGCAGTAGTCTTGCATTGGATTTAGATCTGTGCTGCAGATACATGAAATATTTTCATTAGAACTGTCCTATCTTTATCTTAAGCCATTAACATTGTAGGCATTTTATAAATCAGTGTCCCAGTAGCACAGCAATGTGAAGCATGGTTCTGTATTGTCACTGGATATTTGTGATGAGTCTTCAGAGGTCACAGCAGGGCTGCTGTTTGGAATGTCACAGTGACAGAGACTTTCTCTGGAGAAAATTTGACCTTGGCCATTTCCCCTCTACAACAAGCATCCCTTATATTGACTCAAACAAGCAGCGTACACAGAGATTGGGTGATTGCTTGCCCACTTACTTAGTTGCCTGAAGTTAAGAAAAGTTGAGGCTGGATTTCTTTTTAAATGGGATGGGAACTGATGAAGAGGGTGATTTTGAATTCAATTATAGGGACTTCAGATAAAATCTAGAGTCACTGAAGAAAAGGACCAATACAGTGAATTCTATTAAATATCATTTCTTTTCATTTCTCATTTTTTGATAAAGGATTCTTTTCATTAGAATTAAAGACAAATACTGCTGCCATGTCCTGTCTATTAGAGTCCGATACATGCCACATATTTCAAACTATCCCTTAAGTGAAAAGCCAGCAAAGAAAGAAATACCAAAGATGATGGCCAAATTTTGCTGTAGCAGGGCATCTAACGGCATCTGCCGTTAGTTAGACTTGCCCTTGCACGTTTAGGTTTTTAAATTTTTAGCGTGGAATGTTGCTGAAAGTGCGAGCTGATAACATCGCAGCGAGGGAAACAGAGCATCTGGGACCTGAGTGAACGGGGAAAGCAACTGTGTATCTCCTTAACCAATTAGATTGAAGGATAATGAAATTAACAGCGCAAGGACTGAGAAGGAAGTGTAAATTAGAATGAGAGATATGAAGAGAGGGAAAAAAAGATTGGATTGAGAGAGAGAAAAGAAATAGGAAGAGCAAAAAAAAAACATTTTAAATTTGACATTTTTTAAATTGCCAACAACAATTAATGCCTGAAGGAATGCGACTCCACATTTATAATAGTTAACTTTTGGTGCCATAAAGGTTGATTGGCAGTAATTAACAGTTATCACATGGTTAAAGGGGCACTTAGACTGGAATGGGCAAGACTTAGCTTTCTGTGGCGAGTTTAGTTTATGTCTACCACGCAAATACAGCAGCTTCACGTCGTTCAATGCATTTCAATGGTGAGCCAGACAGCGAGCTGCCGTTTTTGTGAAGCTAATGGGGGGAGCGGCGCAATTGGGACTTTTGGATTTTTGAGTTTAACCTCACAACTGTCACTCGCCTGAAGTTGCTGTACCATTTGCGCATTCCTTTCCTTATCGGATCTGGCCTATATGTGACTCCAGTCTCACACCAACGTGGTTGACTCTTAACTGCCACTCAATTGTATTTCAAAAAGTCCCATCTCCACCTTCTCGAGGGCAACTAGGGATGGACAATAAATGCCAGCTTTGTCAGTGACACCCACATCCCCAAGAATTAATTTTAAAGAAACTTGTTTTTACTGATTTGTGCACATAGACACCTAAATCCCTTTACTCCTACTCTCTCACCATTAAGAAAATATTCCAATTAGTCTTTCTTGGATCCAAAGTGGAGGACCTCACACTTCCCCACATTGAACTTTATTACACTTGAAGCATAGTATTTGTTACAGTGACAATGTTGGTAAGCCACTGGACTGTGTATTGTCTCTCTCTCTCTCTCTACAACAGAATGTTGTAGAGAGAGTTGGCTGGTCTCACAGATAGCACTGTTTAAAATGCTGTGCACACAGCCAGCATCACTGCAAATTCTTGCTGACTCTGCAGGGGCACATGTTCACAGCTGTGATCAGAACACTGACTGAGAGACTAAAGCATCAGCTTTACCACTTGCTCAGTAATGGACTGGACAGTCTGGGCTCTGAGTAGGGTGCATTTGGAAATTTCTAAAATACAAAAAGAAAACCAGACCACTGTTTTTGAAATAGGATAGCAGTTTATTTCAATTACTGCTATGTCTTTTCATGTGGAATCATTAGTTATTAAGGGCTTCAGTTAATTTTCATCACCAGATTAAGCCATTAAGAGGTTTAAAATGAACAGTCAATTCTGTTAAAATGGTGAACAGCAGATTCTTATATGAACATGTTTAACATGTTCGTTATTAACCTCACGCAGCATGATTTCAACCAGCAGAATCCTCCGCGTGATCCCACTCTCATATTCTGCAATATTGTGGTTTTTTTTTGTTATATATGTTTTATGAATTTGATAAATTTTGTGTGTTGACATAGAAACATAGAAGATAGGAGCAAGAGTAGGCCATTCGGCCCCTCGAGCCTGTTCCACCATTTAATGAGATCATGGCTGATCATCCAAATTCAGTACCCTGTCCCTGCTTTCTCCCCATATCCCTTGATCCCTTTAGCCTTAAGAAATATATCCAACTCCTTCTTGAATATATTTAATGAATTGGCCTCAACTGCCTTCTGTGGTAGAGAATTCCACAGGTTCACCACTCTCTGGGTGAAGAAATTCCTCCTCATTTCTGTCCTAAATGGCTTACCCCTTATCCTTAGACTGTGATCCCTGGTTCTGGACTCCCCGACCATCGGGAACGTCCTTCCAGCACCTAGTCTGTCTAGTCCTGTTAGAATTTTATAAGTTTCAATGAGATCACACCTCATTCTTCTAAACTCTAGCGAATATAAGCCTAATCGACCCAATCTATCCTCATACGTAATTCCTGCCATCCCAGGTATCAGTCTGGTGAATCTTCGCTGCACTCCCTCCATGGCAAGAACATCCTTCCTCAGATAAGGCGGCCAAAACTGCACACAATACTCAAGGTGTGGTCTCACCAAGGCCCTGTACAACTGCGGGACCTTATCGAAAGCCTTCTGAAAGTCCAAATACACCACATCCACTGGTCTTCCCTTATCTATTCTACCAGTTACATCCTGAAAAAATTCCAGTAGATTAGTCAAGCATGATTTACCTTTTGTAAATCCATGTTGACTTTGTCCAATCCTGTCACTGTTTTCCAAGTGCTCTGCTATTACATCTTTTATAATGGACTCTAGCATTTTCCCCACTATCGATGTCAGGCTTACCGATCTATAATTCCCCGTTTTCTCTCTACCACCTTTTTTAAATAGTGGGGTTACATTAGCTACCCTAGATGCAGGCAGCAATTTGTATTAGAAATAGGTTAAACATATTACTGTTCAAGCAGATAACACATTTAAAGAGTGAAACATCTGAGAAGAGTATTTATAATGTTTGAAAGCAGTATTGCCTTGAATTTCCCTGCAGTGATGGGTCATCACCAAGGATAAACTATCCACCAGTGTCAGCTAGCGCAGTCGCTGGCACTATTGGTTCTAATGTCTTTGAGTCAGAAGGATGTGAGTGTCACGCTGATGTTCCAGCGCAGTCGTGAGATGAGTACACTGACTTGCTGATCGGGTTAGATGAAGAGGAGTGGGAGGAGGCTCGTGTGGAGCATAAACACCGTCATAGACCATTTGGGCCGAATGGCCTGTTTCTGTGCTGTAGACTTTATGCAACCCTGTACAACAACAACAACTTGCATTTATATAGCGCCTTTAATATAGTAAAACATCCCAAGGTGTTTCAGAGGAGCGTTATCAAACAAAATTTGACACCAAGCCAAATAAGGAGATATTAGGGCAGATGAGAGGTAGGTTTAAAGGAGCATCTTAAAGGAAGAAAGAGAGGTAGAGAGGCGGAGAAGTTTAGGGAGGGAATTTTAGAGCTTATGGACTGGGCAGCTGGAGGAGATTACATAGATAGGGAGGGGTGAGGCCATGGAGGGATTTGAAAACAAGGATGAGAATTTTAAAATTGAAGCCTTGCTTAACCAGATGCTAATGTAGGTCAGCGAGCACGGGGGTGATGGGTGAACGGTGCGAGTTAGGATACGGGCAGCAGAATTTTGGATGACCTTAAGTTTATGGGGGGTAGAAGATGGGAGGCCGGCCAGGAGAGAGTTGGAATAGTCAAGTCTAGAGGTAATAAAGGCAGGGATGAGGGTTAGCTGAGGAAGGGTTGGAGTATGGCGATGTTATGGAGGTGAAAATAGGCGGTCTTAGTGATGGCGTGGATATGTGGTCGGAAGCTTACCTCGGGGTCAAATACGACATCAACTTTGTGAACAGTCTGGTTCAGCCTCAGACAGTTGCCAGGGAGAGGGATGGAGTCGGTGGCTAGGAAACAAAGTTTATGGAGGGAATAGAAGACAATGGCTTTGGTCTTATTTAGTTGGAGGAAATTTCTGCTCATCCAGTACTGGATGTTGGCCAAGCAGTCTGACAATTTAGAGCCAGTGGAGGGGTCGAGCGAGGTGGTGGTGAGTTAGAGCTGAGTGTCGTCAACATACATGTGGAACCTGATGTGTTTTCGGATGATGCCACTGAGGGGCAGCATGTAGATGAGAAATAGGAGGGGGCCAAGGATAGATCCTTAAGGGACACCAGAGGTAACGGTGTGGGAGTGGGAAGAGAAGCCATTGCAGGTAATTCTCTGGCTATGACTGGATAGATAAGAATGGAACCAGGCGAGTGCAATCCCACCCAGCATTGGAGTAGGATGTTGTGGTCAACCATGCCAAAGGCTACAGACAGGTCGAGAAGGACGAAGAGCAGTAGTTTACCACAATCAGTCACATAAGATATAATTTGTGACTTTGATAAGAGATGTTTCGGTACTATGGCAGGGGTGGAAACCTGATGGGAGGAAGTCAAACATGGAGTTCCGTAGGCAACATAGACGTTTTGGGCCAGCACAGCCCACAAACAGCAATGAGATGAATGACCACTCAATCTGTTATATTTTGGAAATTTGGTTGATGGAAGAATATTCATCATGACATCCTAAGAACTCTTGCTCCCCTTTGAATGCTGCCAAAAGATCTTTTAACACCCACCTGAACAGGCAAATTAATTGCAGTTTAACATCTTATCTAAAGTGCAGCCCCTCGGGCACTACAGCATTCCCTCATTGCTGTAAAAACCCACAACCCATAAATGTTGTTAGGTAAGGGTATTATGGGTTACGGAACCAAGGTGGGTAGATTGTGTTAAGATATAGACCGCCCATGATCTAATTGAATGGCGGAACGGGCTCGAGCTGCTGAATGGCCTACCACTGTTCTTATGTTCCTAACCTTCTGACCCAAAGGTGAGAATGCTACCACTTGAGCCAAACTGATGCATTCATCATTAATATTGCATAGTGTCACCCGTGGTTCAGATGGTAGCACTCTCACCGCTGAGCCTGAGACCCAGAAATTGGGGGGTTTATCACCACCCGTTAGCGCCAGATTCGAGTGAAGAAATAGCGGCGGCTGCTCTTCTGCCAGTGGATCCTGCAGAGACCGCCATTTTCAGATCAGTGAGTGTGCAACGCTCATTTGATGCCCAATCTGTGAGTTTGGAGTTCGCCGTTCAACTTACCAGCATGTCTTAAGTGCAACAAGTGAGCAAGCATTGACGAGCAGGGAGGAGGCTCCAGCAATGGTATTTAAAGGGATCTTCAGCAACTACTTGCACCTGACATGTTTCTTTAGTTTGACTGGCTCTGTGCAACTTTCTGCAACTCCAGCAGTTTTATAAATTTCTTTCAAGGTCCTAAGGTAACAGGGAGTGTTGTTACAAATGGAGAACACCTTCATTCTTATTTAAAGGCTTCTGCTCACAACACTTGCTCACAGTCATGGGGGTTCTATTGGCAATCCCCCTCGCACTTGAGTATCTTAGGGAGAGGGAGCAGAGGCAGCGATTAAGAGGAAAAGATGCGCACAGAGGGAGGAGGAGGAGGAGGAGGGCAGGAGGGCTCTCAACAGGAGGCCTTACCCACCTAGAGTCTTCAGACAGCACTTCTCTTATTAAAAACAGAAAATGGTGGAAATACTCAGCAGGTCAGGCAGCATCTGTGGAGCGAGAAACTGTGTTAACATTTCAGGTCGATGACCTTTCGTCAGAACTTCTCTTATATCCATTTAAGTGAGGAGCAGTGTATTAGGAGGCTCCGCTTCACCAAGGAGGTGATCACAGAACTCTGCCACCTCATGCAACAAGATCTGCAGCCTGAGAGCAGAGCAAACACTGCTCTCCCAATGTCAGTCAAGGTCACTGTGGCCCTCAATTTCTTTGCCAGCGGATCCTTCCAGTCTGTAGCAGGAGACATAGCTAACATCTCACAATTTGTTATCCATCGCTGCATCCGGGATGTCACTGAGGCTCTCTATACCAGGAGCAGGAACAATGTTTTCTTCTCTCTGAGCAAAGAGAAGCAGGACGAGCGAGCATGTGGCTTTGCCAGGATAGCGGGCTTTCCCCACGGTGTAGAGCGCCATCAACTGCACCCATGTGGCTTTGCGGGCGCTGTATTACAATCCTGAGATCTTCCATAACTGCAAACTAAATGTGCAGTTGGTGTGCGACCATGCCCAGCACTTCCTCATGGTTAATGCCTGCTATCCTGGCAGCAGCCATGATGCATTCATCCTGCGTCAGTTCGTTGTGTCAGCAATCTTCCAGGCTGGTGGAAGGCTGCTGAGTTTCCATGGGGGAGACTTCAGATGGCCTTGCAGGATGACCTCGAGCAGCTGTAGCCCTAGAAGGGCCGACTGTAGACTGCACCACCAGTCTGGGCTGGCTGGCTGACAGGCCGAGGCAAGGGCAATGGTGGAGTGGCAGTGGTGGGAACAGGAATACTGTCATCTTGAAAGAGGACAGCAGAGTCCTGCTCCACTGACCCACTGCCACTCCTCCGGGGCAGGGTGTCAGCATTCCTAGCAATCTGTTGGCACACAGATTGCTGGGCTGCTGCAACACCCTGCAAGCCAAGGTCGACAATGGTAAACCCAGACACAATGGCAGCAGTCTGAGCTTGGGTGGCATCACACTGACTGCATGAGAGTGGTCTGAGCTTGGGTGGCATCACACTGAGATTGCATGAGAGCGGTCTGAGCTTGGGTGGCATCACACTGAGATTGCATGAGAGCGGTCTGAGCTTGGGTGTCATCACACAAACTGCATGAGAGCGGTCTGAGATTGGGTGGCATCATACTGAGACTGCATGAGAGCGGTCTGAGCTTGGGTGGCATCACACAGATTGCATGAGAGCGGTCTGAGCTTGGGTGGCATACTGAGATTGCATGAGAGCGGTCTGAGCTTGGGTGTCATCACACTGAGATTGCATGAGAGCGGTCTGAGCTTGGGTGGCATCATACTGAGACTGCATGAGAGCGGTCTGCGCTTCCGCTGCTGCACTAAGACGTTGGGTTGCTTCCACTTGTGCTGCAATGGCAGCCACGGCATCGCCCATCACACGTACCATCATGTCTGGGTTGACACGGTCTCTTCGGGAGTCTTCCATCATTTCCAGCCTGGAAATCCTGAGCTCCAAGCTCTGCGAAAAGCCCCGTGAAATGTTGGAGGTGGACTCCTCCATGCTCCTTGACATTGTCACGAAGCTCTCTGGCAGGCTTGCCATTCCACCTAGCAATTCAGTGTGCATGCCCATCACCCTTCTTCTGAAGGCCACTCCATCGAGATCCTCATCTGAGTCCTGTGCAGCAGCACTCACACGTGAACTCACCCTCTGGGGAGTTGGTCTCCAAGCTACCCTTTCCCCCTGGCCTTGCTGCAGCTCATTCATGCCCGGTGCCTCACCCTGTATGGATCCCGCTTCTACACTAGCCTCTAAAGTACATGCAGTGCCAGTTTCTGAGCTGGTATCTGCTAGTAACAGATGCAATGATGCTGTGTCTCCCCCCTCGCTCTCGTGCATTGCCTCAGGGACAGGCTGCTCAGGTGCTTGTTCTTAATTATCTGAAAGCAGAAAGGCACAAGAGTCGGGTTCTAGTGAAGGGAGGGCGGGAGAAGCAAGATATGCATGTGTACAGCATCAACAGCTTGAAAGTGAGAAGAGATTGTGAGATGAGGGAAAGTGGGATGTGAGAAGAAGGATTAGGAATGAACATACTATTGTTGTCCCCAAAAGGTTCAACCTCGCCGGTTGCCACGGCCTCTATGATCTGCCGCCCAATGATGCCTAGCACACTCTCCTCCAGCTGGCTGAGGTCGTGGATGTCAGCCTGCCCGCTGCTCCCTCCGATTATGCGTGACCTTGGCCTGCAAGAGAAAGAGATGTGTGTGAGTGAGTGTGGTGCAATGTGTTTAGGTGATGTGCCTGCCATAGTATAGCTGTCAGTGTGTGCAAGGTGTGAGATGTGGGTGTGAGTGCTGCAGCAGTGGTAAGGTTGTGAGGGTGAAGTGAAGCTCTGATTATGAGGTGTGAGTGGTGATAGGTAGAGATTGTTGGTAGGTGAGTGCTGGGGGTGTGATACATTGAGTAGTGTGTGAGGCTTGTGGTGCAGATGGTGAGATATGGCATTTGCTGAAGCCTTCACTCACCTTGACATGTCTTGTGAGGTCATTAAACTTCTTTTGGCACTGGATGGCTAACCTTGGCACCATAGTGCTGGCTGTGACACCTGCGGCTATCTCCTGCTAGAGCCTTTGCGAGGTGTGTGGCGAGGGTTTCCTTCCAATGTATGGGAAGAGGACAGCCCGCCTCCTCTCCATGGTCATGATCAGTGCCTCAAGAGCCGCGTCGGAGAATCTGTGAGCTCTCTCCCTTGGCTGACGCTCCACCATGGGTTTACATTACCTTCTTGCAACTGCAGTTTTGAGTGGCTTGACAATGTGGTGCTGTAGCATCAATGCACCTCCCCATCAAGTACTGAATAAGCCTGTGGCAAACATAACTGGGAATTATACTGGATTCGATATTGGCCCACCTGTTGAGCGTTAAGCCAATGAGCATCAGCTTTAGTGCTGAAATCAAGACTATAATCATGTTAATGAGGACTGAGCATGAATTTTGCGTGCTACCTAGACCATTTTGACATGGTGCAGCTTAACATTGTTGGGCCTTAACACTGCCCCTTTTGTGGCCATATCCAATTTCTAGGCTTGAAAGTTTTGGGTTCAAGTCCCACTCTAGAGCCATGAGCACAAAAATCTAGGTTGATACTCCAGTGCAGTACCAAGGGAGCGCTGCAATGTCAGAGGTGCCATTTTTTGGATGAGACGTTAACCCAAGACCCCGTCCGCCCCCTCAAGTGGATATAAAAGATCACACAGCATTATTTCGAAGAAGAGCAGGGGAGTTTCCCCCTGTGTCCTTGCCAATATTTATTCCTCAATCAACATCATTAAAACAGATTATTTGGTCATTATCACATTGCTGATTGTGGGATCTTGCTGTGTGCAAATTGGCTGCCGTGTTTCCTACATTACAACAGTGACTACACTTCAGAAAAGTACTTCATTGGCTGTAAAGTGCTTTGAGACATCTTTAGGTTGTGAAAGGCACTATATAAATATAAGTCTTTTATTCATACTGATATAACAACATTAACTTGCATTTATATAGCGCCTTTAGCATAGTAAAACGTCCTGAGGAGCTTCTCAGGAGAGTAATTAGACAAAATTTGATACCAAACCAAAGAAGGTAGGTTTTAAGGAGTATCTTAAAGGAGGAGAGAGACGTGGAGAGGCGGAGAGAGTTAGAGGGGGAATTCCAGAGCTTCAGGCCTAGACTGCTGAAGGCACGGCCACCAATGGTGGGGTGAAAGAAGTCAGGTATGCACAAGAGGCCAGTATTGGAGATACACAAGCGTTCTCGGAGGTTTGTAGGGCTGGAGGAGGTGACAGAGATTGGGAGGGGTGAGGCTATGGAGGGATTTGAACACGAGGATGAGAATTTTCAAATCAACGTGTTGCCAGACCGGGAGCTAATTTAGGTTAGCAAGCACAGGCGTGATGGGTGAGCAGGATTTGATGTGAGTTAGGTTGCATGCAGCAGAGTTTTGGATGAGCTTAACTTTATGAAGGTGGAAGATAGGAGGCCAGCCAGGACAGCAAATACAATAGAAAATATTTTTTAAATTAAGCAAAATACTTCTAAAATGGTTCAGCGGAACTTGCTATTTTAAAACTCTTAAAAATATAAGGGTAGAAATCCTATGATCAATTCAAAGGGGACAGAAGTGTAGTGGGCCAGAAATGTAACCGGGCAGAAAAGCTACGGTGAGCAATTGATGACCCCATCCCAAATCCCAGGGATAGGGTCATTTAAAAATTCATGCGGACACTGACACTCATAGCAGAACAACAGGAGTGACCACCCAAGTGAGAGGTGGCACCTGAAACCCAGAAAAAACGCACTTTTTTAAATCCTCCAGTCATGATGTTAAGGTGTTAGTTGAAAAGGGGCAATCAAGCCTTCTGGGGTTGGTTTCCATTCACTTTTACACCCTACAGCCCCATTTTAGGCTTGTAATGGGAACTGTGCCTGTTCTCAGCAAACATTGGACCTAATGGGGTGCTTCGGGCAGAATTCTCGGGAAATCCTGGGAGTGCTCCTGAGGCACACCTAAACTTTTGTGCCAACGTGACAGGGTGCAGGCAGGAGTGCTATCCTCCCACCTCCCCTCACCCGAGTGCAATTTATTTTGTCATAAATGGGAAAGAAACCCAGTGCATTTGGGTTGCATCCAAAAGTCTCCCCCACTCCCCCCAATCCCACCAGGGTCGTGTCCCAATTGTGCCCCCCAATTGCAAATTTTTGGGCCTATATCATGGCAAAATAGGATAGCTGTGACATTAAAGAATTAAGACTGTTATTATGTTCTTAACCTTGGAGAAAAGAAGGTGTTGGGGGAAAGATGATGTCTTGGGTGAGGACAGGGATGGAAGAGAGTGTCTCTGGCAACAACTTCATCTTTGAAAAGAGAAGAATTCAAGTTGACCAATTGAAGTTTTCAAGATTTTGAATGTTTTTAATAAATTTTAATAAAAGCTAAATATAACATAATAGAATCCACACTGAAGGGTTAGTGCTTTGGCTGATGTAGTGTCTGCATTAGTGTGAATATGTTAGAATATCTAACACGGTGGCTCTAGAAGGGTTTTGTTAGCAGACTGTACCTGGCTATTCTTTTAGCAATGATAGTGTAAGCAAACTTCATAGATTTTTCCTGGTGTCTTGTGAAAAAAATTGCTGATAAATTGATGCCTGTCAGTCTTTATTGTTATGGCTAATGTTCTCTTTTCATCCCTTTTTTCCATTAGTCTGGCTATAATGCGAGAACACTAGTATCAAGAGAGCATGGGTTTCTCGTGCAGGTAAGGAGCTCATCAGCATGATGGCTTCAGCCATTAGCAAGGCTCTTGCTTTTTCATAATGAATGTCCCCATATTCTGTGCAGACCATTGAATATGCAGAGCAACGGATACCGATCCTTAATGAATACTGCGTCGTGTGTGACGAGCCCCATGTCTTTCAGAATGGGCCAATGCTCCGGGTGAGTAGAACCTTTACTCCTTTTATTTTGAACATATCTATGTACTCTGATGTAGTGAGTGTGTACTCAACGATTAGAGTGCAGATAAAGGAAAGAATTAAACTAATGTTGGATAATGAAAATTTAGTACTAAATGACAGCATATGACAAAGATTTTGGCTGACATCACACATATTTATGCTGTCAGCTTCTCAGTAAGCTTACATGACGTGTTTTGATATATATTATGGGTTTCAGATGGGACAGCAATGTCACCTAAAAGGAGGGGCACTGAGTGAACTGTCAACTTTTGAGGGAAGAGTCAAGCAACATAGAATAGAATAATAGAATCATAGAATGATACTGCACAGATGGAGGTCATTCAGCCCATCATGCCTGTGCTGGCTCTTTGGTAGATCTAGCCAATTAGTTCCACTCCCTGGCTCTTTTCCCATAGCCCTGTAAATGTTTTCATTTCAAGTATTTATCCAGTTCCCTTTTGAAAGTTACTGTTGAATCTACTTCCACCATCCTTTCAGTCAGTGCATTCCAGATCACAACAACTTGCTGTGTAAAAAAAAAAAAAAGAAAAAAAAAAAAAATGTCCTCATGTCACCCATGGTTCTTTGCCAATCACCTTAAATCAAGTCCTCTGGTTACTGACCCTTCTGCCACTGGAAACAATTTCTCCTTATTTACTCTATCAAAACCGTTCCTGATTTTGAACACCTCTATCAAATCTCCTCTTAACCTTCTCTGCTGTAAAGAAAACAACCCCAGCTTCTCCAGTCTCTCCACATAATTGAAGTCCCTCATCCCTGGTACCATTCTAGTAAACATCTGCTGCACCTTCTCTAAGGCCTTGATATCCTTCATAAAGTGTGGTGCCCAGAATTGAACAGAATACTCCAGCTGAGGCCTAATCAGTGTTTTATAAAGGTTTAGCATAACTTCCTTGCTATTCCTTCCTATGCCTATATTAAAAAGCCAAGGATCCTATATGCTTTTTTTAACAACCTTCTCAACTTGTTCTGCCACCTTCAAACATTTGAGTACATACATCCCCAGGTCTCCCTGTTCCTGCACCCCCTTTAATATTGTACCATTTATTTTATATTGCCTCTCCACATTCTTCCTATCAAAATGCATCACTTCACACTTCTCTGTGTTAAATTTCATCTGCCATTTGTCTGCCCATTTCACCAGTCTCTCTCTGTCCTCCTGAAGTCTGTTACTATCCTCCTCATTGTTTACTACATTTGAGTTCTGTGTCATCTGCAAACTTTGAAATTATACCCTGTATACCCAAGTCCGGGTCATTAATATATAGCAAAAAGAGCAGTGGTCCTAATACCGATCCCTGGGGAACATGACTGTATACTTCCCTCCAATCTGAAAAACAACTGTTCACCGCTACTCTCTGCTTTCTGACCCTTAGCCAATTTTATATCCATGCTGCCACTGTCCATTTAATCACATGGGCTTTAGTTTTGCTAACAAGTCTATTGTGTGGTACTTTATCAAATACCTTTTGAAAGTCCATATACACAACATCAACCACAATACCCTCTACAACCCTCTCCATTACTTCATCAAAGAACTCAATCAAGTTAGTCAAACACAATTTGCCTTTAACAAATCCATGCTGACTTTCATTTATTAGCCCATAATTTTCCAAGTGCCAATTAATTTTTTCTCAGATTATTGTGTCTAAGAGTTTCCCCACCACTGACATTAGGCTGACCGGCCTGTAATTGCCTGGTTTATCCCTCTCCCCTTTTTTGAGCAGGGGTGTAACATTTGTAATTCTCCAGTCCTCTGGCACTACCCCCATATCTAAAGAGGATTGAAAGATTGTGGCCAGTCTCCACAATTTCCACCCTTACTTCGTTCAGTAACCTAGGATGCATCCCATCCAGACCAGGTGACTTTTTACATAGAATATACAGCACAGAAACAGGCCATTTGGCCCAACTACTCTGTGCTGGTGTTTATATTCCACACAAGTCTCCTCCCACTCGATCCACATCATCTCAGCCTTTCAGCATATCTTTCTATTCCTTTTTCTCTCATGTACTCATCTAGTTTCCTTTTGAAAACATCTAAGCTATTTGCCTCAACCACTTCCTATTGTAACGAGTTCTACATTCTAACCACTCTCTGAGTAAAGAAATTTCTCCTTATTTCCTTATTGGATTTATTAATAACTATCTTGTATTAATGGCCATTAATTTTGGATTCTCCCATAAGTGGAAACACTCTCTCCACGTCTACCCTGTCCAACCCATTCATAATTTCAGTGAACTCTAACAGGTCACCTGTAACTTTTCGACTTTGTGTACTGCCAACTTTTTATGTACATCCTCTTTATCTATTCTAATCCTATTCAATATCAGTACTGCCTTGTCCTTTATTGCTATATTGGTAGCATCTTCTTCTCCAATGAGGACAGATGCAAAGTATTCATTTAGTACCTCAGCCATGCCTTCTGCCTCCACAAGATGATCTCCTTTTTAGTCCATAATTGGCCTCACCCTTCCTTTGATTACCCTTTTACTATTTATAGTTTTATAAAAGACTTTTGGGTTCCCTTTTATGTTACCCACTAATCTATTCTCATATACTCTCTTTGCCCCTCTTATTCCCTTTTTCATTCCTCCTCTGTACTTTCTGTATTCAGCTTGGTTCTCTACAGTATTATGAACGTTACATTTGTCATAAGCCTCCTTTTTCTGTTTCATTTTAACCTCTATATCTTTAATCTTCTAGGGAGCACGATCTTTGGATGCCCTTTTTCCCCTTGTGGGAATGTGTATACTCTGTATCTGAACCATCTCCTCTTTGAAGGCCTCCCATTGTTCAATTACTGTTTTGCCTACCAATTTTTGATTCCAATCCACCTGGGCCAGATCCCTTGTCAACTCACTGAAATTAGCCCTCCTCCAGTTAAGTATTTTTACGCTTGATTTTTTCTTGTCCTTTTCCATATCTGTTCTAAACCTGATGATATTATGATCTTTGTTCCCCAAGTGCTCCCCCACTGAAACTTGCTCCACTTGCCCCACTTCATTCGCCAGATTTAGATCCAGCACTGCTTCCTTCCTCGTTGGGCTGAAAACACACTGGTCAAGAAAGTTCATTTGTACACATTTCAGGATTTCTTCCACCTTTTACCACAACACTAGTTAACCTCCTCATGTGGACATTCATCCCAGCTCTGTTGAGGTGCAACCCATCCATCTTAGACAGGTCCCTCCTACCCCAGAACTGATCCCAATCAATGTTCCCTATAAGCTACGCAGTTCTCTGCTGGTCTCGCACAGCCTGGAACCAGCTTTTTTAATGTTAAGTTTCACGTAGGTGCAAAACTGTGAATGGGCCACGCAGCCTCTTAAAGGGGCTAGGCACCCAAAAATAATAAGAGGGAAGATTGGTCCCAATGCCCCAGGAATCTGAAGCCCTCCCTCCTGCACCATTTCTCCAGCCACATGTTAATCTGTCTTATCGTACTATTCTTATACTGAAGAAAATGAAACAAATTAGATGAAGATACTCAAACTGTTCAATTTAGTGGTAAATTTAAATGTTTGCTTTCCACCAGGAAACCCAGCCATGAAAATATACTTTTACAAACTGTATAGAGTGTAATGAGACAATATTTGAATTGCAAATTTAGAAACCCCATCCTATCTTGTGGCATTTTTACAGCATCCATTTAAGTAGTTCTACAATATTGTAAAATTAACAGGATGTATTGTTTGTAGACAAAATAGGTACTCTGGCAATTGTTGAATCTCAGAGTGTGTCATGCCCTCTGAAACTCTTAGAGATGACTGTGTTCTAAGGCAACCATTATTTTCTATTTAGTGCAATGATGTTCAAACTTTTCTGTGTGAGGAACTTGCTGCAAATATTAACACACACCTGGGGAATCCCTGCAAATACTAAAACCTGTCCAAAGTTCCAAAATAAGCTGCCTAATGAGAATCTGCTATCATTACAGAAAATGTGTTTTTTATTGGTATACAGCAATAGAAATAACATGCTAATAAGCTACCAAATAGAGAATTCTGATGACAGCTGGGCAGAAATACGATGACCTTGCAGAAGCCCTAGGATCTGGTGATCTCCGTTTCAAAACCTTTAATTTAGTCATCAGACTACTCACATTTATTGTTGCCATGGTCTACAAAACCCTCCAGTCCTGCACAATAGTATTCAATAAGGTCTCATTGGTTTTCTGCTTAATATCTATTAATGCAGTAGTCCTTAAAAAAATAAGTTGGACGAAACTGTCAACATTGGCAGGTGTGAAAACTGGTGGCATCGGATAGGCCACCCATTATACACCTTATCTAATTTTCTTTCCATTTTCTTTAATGGAAAGGAAAATCAGGCAGGGTGTATAAACAACAGCCAATCTGCTACTGTCGGTTCTACGCCCCGCCAAAGCTGAGAGTTCTGTCCATTGCAGTTTTAAAGTCAACACTATTGAAATGAAGTCTGGTCTCTGCTTTCTATTGCTGAATTCTGCCAGTCACAGGGTCAGCCATTAATGGTGCAGAACAAGTGGTTCTTTTGGTAAACTGTGTGCATTTCACAAAATATAAAAATCTTTATTGCGTTGCAAATGCAGTTTATAGTGAGTAACATGCTACAATGATGAATGTTGAAAGCACTCTGTATTAGTGAGGATTTAACCATACATGTTAACCATCAGCTTTTTAAGCTGACGTCAGCTTTTCAATCCCTCTGTTAACTTGTCAGTGTTTCATCAGCTTTTGTCCCTCATGGTTAGAGGTTATCGGTATGAACTGAAGAGATTAATTGAAAGGCACAACTGGAAACCATCAAAACCAATCAGATCAGTTGGAAAGTAGAACTGAAGGCTGTTAGAACCATTTTTTCTTCCAGTGTTTGTTGCAGGCAAGTTTGAAGAAGAAAAGTTTTAAGATTAGCTGATGGTTTCTGAGAGTCTCAGTTACAAGTGTTGTTATTTAGTGTTTATTCCCAAGGAAGCTATAGATAAACAAATAAAACTGCTAAATGCAGCTTTTTAAAAAAACTTTTAATTTTCGCTAAAACATCTTTCTCAGGTATGCCTTTTGTCAAGGTTTATTCACTTCATGACTAGATGCTTTTTTGAGATAAGGAGGATGTTTCTTGGTGTGAATGCTTATTGAGCATTCTTGTCACTGCACTGGTGGAATTGCCAGGATTTGTTAAATAAAGAGCGGGATAGAAGTAATGATGAGCGTACTTAATTTAAACAAATTACAGCAAGATTCTAAATTTTACGATTTTACTACAGTATGCTGCTGTGATGTGCGGTGTGGACCTTTGGCTTGTTTGTGAGCGAGTCACAGTGCCCGGTTATGTTCTGTAACATATATTCTGTTTCTAGTTGCTTATGGACACCTAGTTGAGGTACTTTGTTATCGTAGAGTTGTTGATCAGGAAGAGAGCCTATACTGCTTGTATTAGAACAGTCAACACCCACAGGAAGAAATGAGGAGTGACATTATTCGTCAGTAAGAGAATAATAGATTATCGGCCCCAGGCTGGAGGTAATCACAGATGTGCCTGAGTGCACGTGGTTTAACTCCCCATTCCTGTTCCAGGAAACTACATATTTATGCACTTTACTTTATAAATGAGTGTAGTTGTTTTGTGATTTTTACTTCCA
Source organism: Somniosus microcephalus (assembly GCF_052327205.1). Lineage (NCBI taxonomy): Eukaryota > Metazoa > Chordata > Chondrichthyes > Squaliformes > Somniosidae > Somniosus > Somniosus microcephalus. The sequence goes on along the minus strand of NC_140988.1, from coordinate 278,106,109 downwards.
ATTGAAGAAAAATAAACCTTTTTAACAGGTTCAAAAGAGCAACATAGGCTAGGAATGGCTGTTGGTGATAATAGCCAAGGAAACCTCAACGAGTTTGTTGGACACTCTGTTGTCCATTCTTTCAACAGGAGGGCATTACCACCTTTATGTTAACCTTATCTGCAAAGTTAGATTGAAGTCTGTACAATTACTCTTATTTAATACTTCAAATATTTCTAACTCTTCCTGGAAATACTAGTTTTGGGTTAAAAGGAGTCATTACAGTCATCTCCAAAATGCTGGGCAATGTTCCCTTTATCCCTACTCTCTGTCTCCTACCTTCCAACCGATTACCAACCCATGTCACAAGTTTATCTTCAATTCTGTGCATCCTCATTTTTGCTAATAATCTTGTGCGGAACCTTATCCAATGCCTGGGGAAGTCTATATAGACAATATCCATAGGCACTCCCCCCCCACCCCCATCCACCATGCTAGTGAGCTCATCAAAAAATTCAACTAGACGAATCAGACATGACCTAGCCTTCACAAATCCACGCTGATTAACTTTGATCAGCTGCTACTTGTACAAGTGCTCTGTCATTCTATCTCTGATGATGGATTCCAGTAATTTCCCCACAATTGAGGTTAAACTGACAGGTCTGTAATTACCTGGTTTCTCCCTTATTAAATAATGGAGTGACATTTGCAATATTTTAAACCAAAGTCACAATCCCATTGCATTTTCAGTGCAACTCCTCATCTTCCTGTGTTATAAAGACTACATTCAGAGCTATTTTTGAGATGTCAACTTTTCTGGGGCTGTGACAGCTTTTGTAAAGTTGTTGGTCTGTTTTTGCTGGTTTTCTAATTTGGCATGTAAATTTGCAATTTAGAAATCTAATCCAAATTATTTAAACAGTTTTTTTTAGCAGTTATACAATATACAGGAAAACCTGGCATCCTCCAGGGAATTCATATTGGAACTTAGTAGCATCAGAGAAAACAAGAGTGCCAGAATACTGTTGAATGTGCTGAGAAAACATGCATTCAGTTAGAAACAAGAAGCGAGAAATTCTGGCACCGCTCTACAATGCTGCTGGAAACACGGAACAGCACCATGACAGGAAGCCAGAGGCCTAATCCGGCAAATGATCCATTTAGTGACAATAATCGATCCCTCTGGCATCAATTCCTGTGGTTATATGCATTGCTGTGGCCTTCAGTAGGCATTGGCTGTGCTTTGGGAAGGTTCCTGGGGTAGTGCAGGGATACTCCTAGAATGCTTCCATGATATAATAGGGGCTGCCGAAGAATGCCCGCCCCTTCGGAGTGCCGTTTTCTGGGCTTCTTTGGAGGGCCAGAAATCCAGCTGATTCGGGTTCCACCACAACTTCTGCCACTTCCCCCACCCCACCAATATTGCGCTCCAATTACGCAGTTGTGGTCATGCAATTTCTACCCTAACATCTTTTTTAGTGGTGCTTGGTAAAAGAAAGGAAAAAGAATGAACTTACATTTATGTAGCATCTTTCACTTCTTCAGAACATTCCAAAGCACTGCACAGCAAATTAATTACTCTTGAAGTGCAGGCATGAATTGTGCACAGCAAGATCCTATAAGCAGCATTGAAATAAATGACCAGACAATCTGGTTTTAGTAGTGTCCATTGAGGGATAAATGTTGTCCAGGACACCAAGTGAGCTCCCTTGCTCTTAAAATAGTGCCTTGCGATCTCTTACGTCCACCTGGGAGGGTAACAGGGCTTCAGTTTGACATATCGTGTGAAAGACGGCTCCTTGACAGTGCAGCATTTCCTCAGTACTGCACTGAAGTGTCAGCCTAGATCAGGTGCTCAAGTCCAAGTAATTTAATGTCACAGCATAGAATGATCAAAACCAAATATACAAGTATTTTGTCAAGCAAATCACCGCTAGATTAATGCAATTGCTGATGCTTAAATTTGTCTTTTTGTCTGTATGAAGGGCAGTATGTTACCTAGAAGTTATGAATAACATTTATTGTTATACTGGCATCTGTGGTTTTATCACTTGTTGGTGCAGCATCAGAGTATATTGAGTCTAATCTTTTGTAATTTAAAGTTATTTATAGATGTATTGTCATCTTCAAAATAACAGCAGAGATTTTTTTAAAGTTATTTTTATTTATTTTTATACATATTGATGAAGATGGTGCAGTACAACACCCCCCACACTGGAAATATAACATTATTTCAGTCACTATCTAAAACTTTATCATCGAGGATATATTATATCCATTGCACACAGCAACTGTAGATATATTAGTGTTTATTGAACAACAAAAGCATCTATATATATATATTGTGATGGCTAAGTGAGTACACGCACCAAGTGCTGTGCAGATAAACCATGCAGACCAGGAAAATTCCAGCTTTGATAACTAGTCCGTGGTGAATTAATAACTTACAAGTAGTCTCAGCATCCATAGGTAGGCAAAGTTTTCTCTCTTGGTTGTTCATCCAGTGACTCTTCTGGTGGAAGCATGTGTGTGCACATGTGTATGCGCAAGCGTGTGTGTCCAGTGGAGTTAGGTACAGGTTTACCTGTGATGGTCATTCTTTTCTTTTCAAGGGGTTGATTTTTTTTTGTGTTGGGGACATCAATACTGAGGAATAGACAACCATCCATTTTTTGCGCCTGGAGTCAGCAGTATGCAGTGCATTCCCAGATCAGCGATAGCTCCAAAGTAAAACTGTTTCTGCTCTGCTCTAAAAGCAATGTGGGTTAACCCTAACATCAGAAGAGCACTCTTTCTGTGTGAATTGCTAACTTTTATTAGCAAAAAATTAATGCGTAGTGGAATGTCGATTCTCCCTGCTCCTATTATTCCATTTCATACATCAGTTGGCTTGTTGGCTTTTAAAAAACAATTTAATGCCATTTAGTGCCATATAATTGGCAGTTTTTTGCTGTGGGCTGGATTGAGGCTACTCAAACCCATTTGCAGAGGAATGAGCTTGGGGCAGCTGCAGCCCAGATTATATTAAAATATTTTAAAACTTTTTTTAAATTTGTTCATGGGATGTGGGTGTCGCTGGCAAGGCCAGCATTTATTGTCCATCCCTAATTGCCTTTCAGAAGGTGGTGTGAGCCACCTTCTTAAACCGTTGCAATCCTTGTGGTGAAAATACTCCCACAGTGCTATTAGGGAGGGAGTTCCAGCATTTTGACCCAGCAACTATGAAGGAACAACAAAGGCCCAGATTTTCCAACCCCCACAGCTGTGTACGAGGTGTGTACGCACCCGTAGGGGCCTCGCAAGTGCCGGGTTTGGCATGCGAAGCACATGCACTGAAAATCGGCACTTCCGCCCGGGAGAAGGGCCTCTACGGGTGGAGAGTTCCAATTTCTGCAAAACCTCCGCCCACTGAAAACCTTTAAAAATCATGCGCTAGGTAAAAGCAGGCATAAGGCCTACTTTTACCAGCATAAGAGTTTAAAAAAGTTAAAAAAAAAAAAATTTCACTCACCTTTTTTAAAAGTATTTTTAAATTATAACTAAGTTTATTTTTAGTCCCGTAAAAACGTTAATTATTTTTTTCAAAATTTTTAAATACGTGATAAAAAAAATTATTTAATGTTTAACTTTTTTAATGTGATCCGCATTGATACTTTTGACAGATCTATGTGGAGAGACTTGTCAAAAGTGTGACGGGGGATTCCCCCCTTTGATTGGTTCCCCATGGCCCATGTGATCCCAGGGACGCTTGCGAACCGCCTGCGCCCCGGGATACGTGGGCCTCTGCACACGTGGGCCAGGAGAGGCCCAGGAGTGGAAGTCTCGGGACCTACGGAGCCAGCAGGTAAGTTCGTAAATTTTTCCCGATCGGAGGCATCCGCACGCAGGAAGCCTCCAATCGGAAAATCCGGCCTATTATATTTCCAAGTCAGGATGCTGTGTGACTTGTAGGGAAACTTGGAGGTGGTGATGCTCCCAATAGCCTGCTGCTCTTGTCCTTCTAGGTGGTAGAGGCCGTGGGTTTCGGATGTGCTGCCAAAGAAGCCTTGGCGAGTTGCTGCAGTGCATCTTGTAGATGGTACACGCTGCAGCCACGGTGCACCGTTGGTGAAGGGAGTAAATGTTTAATGTGGTGGATGGGGTGCCAATCAAGCGAGCTGCTTTGTCCTGGATGGTGCCGACCTTCATGAGTGTTGTTGGAGATCACTCATCCAGGCAAGTGGAGAATATTCCATCACACTCCTTACTTGTGCCTTGTAGATGGTGGAAAGGCTTTGGGGAGTCAGGAGGTGAGACACTCACCACAGAATACCCAGCCTCTGACCTGCTCTTGTAGCTGCAGTATTTATGTGGCTGGTACAGTTAAGTTTCTGATCAATGGTGAACCCCAGGATGTTGATGGTGGGGGATTCGGTGATGGTAATGCTGTTGAATGTCAAGGGGCAGTGGTTAGACTCTTGCTTGTTGGAGATGGTCATTGCCTGGCACTTGTGTGGTGTTAATGTTTCTTGTCACTTATTAGCCCAAGCCTGAATGTCGTCCAGGTCTTGCTGCATGCAGGCACGGACTGCTTCATTATTTGTTGAGTTGCGAATGGAGCTGAACACTGTGCAGTCACAGAATCACAGAAACCCCACAGTGCAGATAGAGGCCATTTCGGCCCATCGAGCCTGCACCGACACATATCCCACCCGATCCCCGTAACCCCTACACCAACACATATCCCACCCTATCCCCGTAACCCCATGTATTTAATCCCCCTAACACTAAGGGTCAATTTATCATAGCCAATCAACCTAACCCGCACATCTTTGGACTGTGGGAGGAAACCGGAGCACCCGGAGGAAACCCACGCAAACACGGGGAGAATGTGCAAACTCCACACAGACAGTCACCCGAGGCCGGATTCGAACCCGGGTCCCTGGCGCTGTGAGGCAACAGTGCTAACCACTATGCCACCGTGCTGCCCTGATGGTGGGGGATTCGGTGATGGTAATGCCATCCCCACTTCTGACCACCTGATGGAGGGAAGGTCATTGAAGAAGCAGCTGAAGCTGATTGGGCCTAGGACACTGCCCTGAGCAACTCCTGCAGTGATGTCCTGGGGCTGAGATGATTGACCTCCAGCAACCACAAACCACTTTGTGCTAGGTATGACTCCAGCCAGTGGAGAAATTTCCCCCTGATTCCCGTTGATTCAATTGTACTCAGGTTCCTTGATGCCACACTCAGTCAAATGCTGCCTTGATGTCAAGGGCAGTGATTTTCCCCTCACTTCTTGAATTTGGCTCTTTTGTCCATGTTTGGACCAAGACTCTAATGAGGTCTGGAGCCGTGTGGTCCTGGTGGAACACAAACTGAGCATCAGCGAGGAGGTTATTGGTGAGTAAGTGTTGCTTGATAGCACTGTTGATGACACATTCCATCACTTTGCTGATGATTGAGTGTAGGCTGATGTGGCTGTAATTGGCCGGATTGCATTTGTCCTGCTTTTTGTGGACAGGACATACCTGGGCAATTTTCCATTTTGTCGGGTAGATGCCAGTAATGTAGCTGTACTGGAACAGCTTGGCTAGAGCCATGGCTAGTTCTGGAGCACAAGTCTTCAGCACTACAGCTGAGATGTTGTCAGGGCCCATAGCCTTTGTTGTATCCAGTGCGTTCTGCCATTTCTTGATATCACGTGGAGTGAATTGAATTGGCTGAAGACTGGCTTCTTTGATGGTGGGGATCTCAGGAGGAGGCCAAGATGAATCATCCACTAGGTATTTTTGGCTGAAGATGGTTGTGAATGCTTCAGCCTTGTCTTTTGCACTCTATGCTGGGCTCCACCATCATTGAGGATGGGGATGTTCATGGAGCCTCCTCCTCCCGTTAATTGATTTTTACGACGGGATGTGGCAGGACTGCAGAGATTTGATCTGATCCATTGGTTGTGGGATCGCTTGGCTCTGTCTATAGCATGCTGTTTCCACTGTTTAGCACGTATGCAGTCCTATGCTGTAGCTTCACCAGGTTGCCACCTCATTTTTACGCCTAGTGCTGCACCTGGCATGCTCTTGTACACTCCTAATTGAACTAGGGTTGATCCTCTGGCTTGTTGGTAATGGTAGAGTGATGGATATGCTGGGCCATGAGGTTACAGATTCTGCTGCTGCTGCTGCTGATGGCCCACAGCGCCTCATGGATGCCCAGTTTTGAGCTGCTAGATCTGTTCTGAATCTATCCCATTTAGCACGGTGGTAGTGCCACACAACATGATGGAGAGTGTGCTCAGTGTGAAGACGGGACTTTGTCTCCGCAATGACTGTGCGGTGGTCACTCCTACCAATACTGCCATGGACAGATGCATCTGCAACAGGGAGATTGGTGAGAACGAAATTACGTAGGTTTTTCCCTCATGTTGGTTCTCTCACCAACCGCCATAGGCCGAGACTGGCAGCTATGTCATTCAGGACTCGACCAGCTTGGTCAGTAGTGGAGCTACCGAGCCACTCTTGGTGATGGACACTGAAGTCCCCCACCCAGAGTACATTCTGTCCCCTTGCTACCTCAGTGCTTCTTCCAAGTGGTGTTCAACATACTGATTCATCAGCTGAGAGAGGGCAGTAGGTGGTAATCAGCAGGAGGTTTCCTTGCCCATGTTTGACCTGATGCCATGAGACTTCATGGGGTCCAGAGTCAATGTTGAGGTCTCCCAGGGCCACTCCCTCCCGACTGTATACCATTCTGGTGGGACAGGACATACCCAAGGATGGTGATGGAGGAGTTTGGGACATTGGCTGAAAGGTATGATTCTGTGAGTATGACTATGTCAGGCTGTTGCTTGACTAGTCTGTGGGACAGCGCTCCCAATTTTGGTACAAGTCCCCAGATGTTACTGAGGAGAATTTGGCAGGGTCGACTGGGCTTTGTGTGCCTTCGTTGTAACCGGAGCCTAGGTCGATGCCAGGTAGTCCATCTGGTTTTATGCTTAATATACTTCTTTGTAAGTGTTGGTACAACTGAGTGGCTTGCTAGGCCATTTCAGAGTCAACCACATTGCTGTGGGTCTGGAGTCACATTTAAGGACGGCAGATTTCCTTCTCTAAAGAGACATTCGTGAACCAGACGGGTTTTTACAACAATCTGGTAGTTTCATGGCCACCATTACTGACTGCTTTGTATTCCAAATTTATCTAATTAACTGAATTTAAATTCCCCATCTGCCGTGGTGGGATTTGAACTTGTGCCTCTGGATCATTAGTCCTGTCCTCTGGATTACTAGTCCACTAGCATAACCACTATGCTACTATACCCCTTACCTTCTAAAAAATGTATTCTTTTGATTTTGGCGTCGTTGGGAAGACATTTATTCCCCATCCATATTTGCCCTTGAGTTGGTGATCGGCCTTCTATAAAACTGATTGGCTTGCTAGATCACTTCAGAGGGCATTCAAGAGTTAACCGTGTTGCTGTGGGACTGGAGTCACGCATAAACCAGAACACGTAAGGATGGCATGTTTCATTACCTCAAGGACAATGGTGAACCAGTTGGGTTTTTACAACAATCTGACAGCCTCATGGTCACTTTTATTGGTACCACTTTTTTTAGTTACAGGTTTTTAAAAACTGAATTAAATTATCAAACTACTATAGTGGGATTTGAACTCATATTTGATTGATCCAAACTGCTTAATTACTGATTCAGTAACATAACCACTACACTACCTCTTTTTTGGGACCTCTTCTGCTGTATCGCCAATAAAACAGGTCAAAGAGTGCACGGTGCACACTCCACTCAGTTCTGTTCTAAAACGGCAATCAGGGGCCTATGTACGTCATAGAACCCCGATTTACACATTAATAGGGCCTATTGCCTGAAACAGTACTTCAGCCACCCAACAGTGAGCCTCTTTAAAAATGGCAGTAGCCGGAGCGTCAGCATTAACAGGCAGTAAGCCACCCAACACCCATTTGAGGCTGTTGCCACTTTGTTAACGCCGATTTGGTCAAGTTAAAATCAGCCTCATGTGTTTTGCAGCAGAGATCACTAGTAGCGATCAAGAACTTGAGATGATTTTTCCCTTGCTAGCCCAGGAGCACTGAGGCCAGTGTTACTGCTCCCTCACCTGCCTGATGTAGCACTGACTGGGGATCACACCTGTGGTATTCCTCGTCTCTGTGGTTCAGTTTCACACTGGGCGCTGCCAACTGCACCATTCAGTCAGCTTGTACAGGTAGTTAGTCTATTTCCTTGAATGCAATAATGAAATTAACTTCCAATTGATGCAAAACTACTATTTAAAAAAACTGATCATTTTAATCTGAATCAGAAAGGTGGGAAGGCTGGGGAGCTGACCCACCATCCACTGCAGTGGTTGTGGAATGCTGTGGCCTGTGAGGACCTAAAAAGGGAGGAAAATATACCAAAACATAGGAATTCACCATTCAACACAAGCTAAGTTATGCTACGGTTCTGAGCAGAAGCGCTTTGTAGTGTGGTTGTGTATTTGTTCCACCCATCTCACCTCTTCGTTAAAATCCTCGTTGCATACCGCCCCCCCTAAAGCCCACTCTTGAGTTTCTCCCCGGGACATCCTCTCTCCTTTCCTTCCTCTGCCTCTGCACTGAGCAATTCCTCATCCTCAATGATCACAATATCGAGCTACTCCAGCTCCTCCTCTTCCTTATCTAAATATTGCTCCTTGGCAACATCATCTGCAGACGTGGGGTTAACTTCCACATGTACGCTGACGACTTTCAGCTGTACCTCTCCACTAACACCCCCGACCCCTCCGCTACCGTTGTGTTGTCAGACTGTTTGTCCAAACTGCGGATGTGCTGCAGTTTCCTCCAGCTAAACATTGGTAAGACCAAAGCCATCATCTTTGGTCTTCACCACAAACACTGTACCCTTGCTCCCAATTCTACCCTCCTTCACAGCCACTATCTCGGACTGAATCAGATTGTTCGCAGCCTCGACTTCTCAGTCGACCTTTATCTGAGTTTCTGACCCCCATGTCCTTTCCACCTACTTCCACCTCTGCTCACTTCTGCCCTTGCCTATGTCCATCTGCTGCTGAAACACTTCCACACTCGACTATTCCGATGTTCTCCTGGCCTCCTCCCTCTTTAAACTTCGGCTTATTCAAAACTTTGATGCCCATATCCCCTCTCACACCACTTCTTGCTCACCCATAACCCCTTTCCTTGATGACCTACATTAGGTCCCGATGCCCCTATGCCCCAATGCCCCTTCCTGGCTTTGCGTCTCACTGTCTCTGTATCTTCCTCCAGCTCTACACCTTCCCACCTCCTAAACTCTCTGTTCTCCTGGCCTCTTGTGCATGCCCCTCTCCCTTCACGTCTCCACTGGCAGTTGTGCCTTCAGTGCCTAAGCCCCATGCTCTGGAAATCCCTCCCCAAACCCCTCTGCCTCTTCACCTGCCTCACCTCTTTTACGAGCCTCCTTAAAACCCAACCCTTTGACCAAACATTTGGTTACTACACCTATATCTTCTTCTTTGGCTCAGCATCCATTTTTCTTTGTGTCTCTGTGAAGTGCATTGGGATGTTTTTTCCACATAAAAGACACTATATAAATGCAACTACTTCTTCATGTTGTTGTTGTTGCAGTTAAATGTGTCCTCGGTGATATCTACCAGCCAGCATAAAAATGGACTGTCTCTGAAAGTATCTTTCTATTGTTGTTACTGATACATTGTATTTACCTTTTGCACAAAAGCTGTATATAATTTGCAGATATTTTCACCACAGCTTTGTGGTTTCATGAGATGGAAACTAACACAAAGGGCTGAATTTGTAGGTCATAGGAAATGGTGACCTCCAAAACAACAACTTAACCAAAGACTCACCATCTTTAGTGTGTGGAGCACAGCTTTACTGAGAAAAACACTTTTAGAAAAAAAGAATATTAATAAGAGTCTACTTTATGAACTCAATCTTTCTCTGATAGCTGCAGATTAATAACCTGCCCTATTTATAATTTTCATAGATGCTAAAAGGTCACTTCCTGTCATAGTGTAATTATGTGACCCATGCAGACATAACCTTGGACATCCCTGATCTATAGTGTAGATGGGAGCTGATCATTGGTAGATTACTTATAGTGGGGTACCACAAGGATCAGTGCTTGGGCCTCAGCTATTCACAATCTACATCAATGATTTGGATGAGGGGACCAAATAGAAACATAGAAACATAGAAGATAGGAGCAGGAGTTGGCCATTCGGCCCTTCGAGCCTGCTCCGCCATTCAATGTGATCATGGCTGATCATCCAAATTCAGTACCCTGTCCCTGCCTTTTCCCCATATCCCTTGATCCCTTTAGCCTCAAGAAATATATCCAACTCTTTTTCTTGAATATATTTAATGAACTAGCCTCCACCGCCCTCTGTGGTAGAGAATTCCACAGGTTCACCACTCTCTGGGTGAAGAAATTCCTCCTCATTTCAGTCCTAAATGACTTACCCCTTATCCTTAGACTATGACCCCTGGTTCTGGACTCCCCGGCCATCAGAAACATCCTTCCTGCATCTAGTCTGTCCAGACCTGACAGAATTTTACAAGTTTCGATGAGATCCCCTCTCAATCTTCTAGACTCCAGTGAGTATAAGCCCAATCGACACAATCTCTCCTCATACGTCATTCCTGCCATCCCAGGTATCGGCCTGGTGAATCTTCGCTGCACTCCCTCCATGGCAAGAACGTCCTTCCTCAGGTAAGGTGACCAAAACTGCACACAATACTCAAGGTGCGGTCTCACCAAGGCCCTGTACAACTGTAGCAAGACATCCTTGTTCCTGTACTCGAACCCTCTTGCTATGAAGGCCAACATACCATTTGCCTTCTTAACCGCCTGCTGCACCCGCATGCTTACCTTCAGTGACTGGTGCACAAGGACGCTCAGGTCTCTTTGCACTTCCCCTTCTCCCAATCTATTGCCATTCAAATAATAATCTGCCTTCCTGTTTTTGCCACCAAAGTGGATAACCTCACATTTATCCACATTATAGTGCATTTGCCATGTTTCTGCCCAATCACCCAACCTGTCCAAATCCTACTGGAGTTTCCTGACCTTCTCGCAGCTCACCCTCCCGCCCAGCTTTGTGTCGTCTGCAAATTTGGAGATATTACATCCAATTCCCTCGTCCAGATCATTAATATATATTGTGAACAGCTGGGGTCCTAGGACCGATCCTTGCGGTACCCCACTAGTCACTGCCTGCCACTCGGAAAACGACCCGTTTATTCCAACTCTTTGCTTTCTGTCCGCCAACCAGTTCTCTATCCAAGTCAATACCTTGCCCCCAATCCCATGTGCCTTAATTTTGCACGCTAATCTCTTGTGTGGGACCTTATCGAAAGCCTTCTGAAAGTCCAAATACACCACATCCACTGGTTCTCCCCTATCTATTGTAATATATCCAAGTTTGCTGATAATACAAAGCTGGATGGGAATGTAAGTTTTGAGGAGGATACAAAGAGGCTTCAGGGGGATATAGACAGGCTAAGTGAGTGAGCAAGAACATGGCAAATGGAATATAATGTGGAGAAATGTGAAGTTATCCACTTTGGTAGGAAAAATAGAAAAGCAGAGTATTTTTTAAATGGTGAGAGATTGGGAAATGTTGGTGTTCAGAGGGACCTGGGTGTCCTTGTACACGAATCACTGAAAGTTAACGTGCAGGTACAGCAAGCAATTAGGAAAGCAAATGGTATGTTGGCCTTTATTACAAGAGGATTTGAGTATAAGAGTAAAGACATCTTACTGCAATTCTATAGGGCCCTGGTGAGACCACACCTGGAGTATTGTATATAGTTTTCGTCTCCTTACCTAAGGAAGGATATACTTGCCATAGAGGGGGTGCGACGAAGATTCACCAAACTGGTTCCTGGGATGGGGGGATTGTCCCATGAGGAGAGATTGAGTAGGCTAGGCCTATATTCTCTAGAGTTTAGAAGAATGAGAGGTGATCTCATTGAAACATACAAAATTCTTACAGGGCTTGACAGGGGAGATGCAGGGAGGATGTTTCCCCTGGCTGGGGAGTCTAGAACCAGGGGTCACAGTCACAGTCTCAGAGTAAGGGGTTGGCCATTTAGGGCTGAGATGAGGAGAAATTTCTTCACTGAGTGTGGTGAATCTTTGGAATTCTCTACCCGAGAAGGCTGTGGAGGCTCAGTCGTTTAGTATATTCAAGACAGAGATCGATAGATTTTTGAATATTAAGGGAATCGAGGAACATGGGGATAGTTCAGGAAAGTGGAGATGAGGTAGAAGATCAGTCATGATCTTATTGAATGGCGGAGCAGGCCCAAATGGCCGACTCCTGTTCCTATTTCTTATGTTCTTATGTTCTAGTACAGATGGGGTGAGGGGATCAATCATAAAGCCTGTAGTTACAACCCCAATTAGTTGCTTCAAGCTTGTTGTTGTACTTGATATACCAAATAAAACAAAATGATGCCTTCTGTTCTCACAGCAGTTGTCCAGTAAAACATGTGTTAGCTGGAAGTAATTATCAGGAAAGTCAAATTTGTGCTCCGTTTTGTTGTAAATCAGTCTGAATCTGTTTCATTCAGTAATAATTCCAGCCATAGAGGTTAAGATACCGTCTCAATTTAATCCTTTTACTCTTTGATAGGTCTCGTGGGAGGAGGATTTCCTCTGGTAATTATGTGTTTCCTACATTATAAACATAACAGAAAAGCTTCCTACATTTGCTATTCCTAACTAAATCATAAAAGCATTCTAAAAGAGTATGTTTACAATTTCACTCGAGGCAATCAGAGGAAATCTTCCCACTATATGTTTATAAAGTGGCAAACACATAGCAACCAGAGGAAATCGTTTCCCAAGGTTGTCAGTACATTTTTGATGCTCCTTTTTAATTTCAAATACTTCAATCAGAAATTACTTCTGACAACAATGTTTCAAAGGAAATTAAAATTAAGATAGCCAAGGCTCTAGAATTATTCAAATTCCTTTGAAAGGTTTGAAAAATAACTGTCAGTCAAATCATAAGGGTGCAGCACATTTTCCTGAGATGTGCTGGCTGAGGGTGAGGCTCCTTGCTGGGACATGCATTTGCTCCAGTAGTGTCTGTGGAGGCTATTATGTCCGTGAATGATTGAGACACGGACAGCAGGAGTTGAACAAAACAAGTCTTTACTGATTGAAGTCAATCGAGAACTGAAAACAACAGAGGCTCACTAGCGCCTTTTATACAGGGGTGGTCACTGCCGGTACTGCAGTCTGAGACCAGTTATTCTCTTAAAGGTACATAGACAACAATTCCTCCCCTTTTAGATAAACAGTACATAACATTCATTTAACAACTAAATGATAACTAATTACAATCACAATTACGGTTGCTAGATACATTGGTTAAGTTTAAGCAATTATAAGTTCAGTCTCTGAGGAGGCTTCCTGATTCTGTCTGGATAACGCCTCTTTGGGGTATCAGGTTCTTCGGGCAATGTTGAGTCGGGATCAATGTCGTTGTTTGGTTCATCTTCCAATATCACCGGTTCTGCGGAAGCTGCAATTGGTACGTCGATTTCATTGCCAGGTGTATCAGATCGTGGTGTGGAGTTGACGTTTTCCAGTGACTCTAGAATCTGGTCAGCATGGCGTCTTACAATGCTCTCTCCAACGTCCACGGTATACATGAGAGGTCCTTGCCGTGTACAAATCGTTCCTGGCTGCCATTTCTCAGTGCGGTAGTCCCGGGCCAAAACTGGTTGACCTATCTTAAAACTCCTGGTCGGCCTTTCATTCATATTCTGAAACTGCCTGTTCTCCACATCTCTTCGGATGTTTGGCTTAACCAAATCCAAGCGGCATCGTAGTCTTCGATTGAAGAACATCATGGCTGGAGTTTGGTTGGTAACCGCATGTGTCGCATTCCGGTAGGCAAACAAGAAGTTGTCCACCTTGTGTTGCAGGCGTATATCTTCATTACACATTGCCTTGATAGCTTTCTTGAATGTTTGGACAAACCTCTCGGCCAATCCATTAGTGGCTGGATGATATGGGGCAGATGTGTAATGCTTAACACCATTGTTCTTTAAGAACCTCCGGAACTCTTCAGACACAAACTGCGGTCCATTGTCAGAGCAAATCTGTTGAGGCAGCCCATTCCTGGCGAATATGGTTCGTAAAACTGTGATAGTTTTTTCCGTGGTGGTTGAGGACATTTTTATTACCTCTGGCCACTTTGAATGTGCATCCACCGCAATTAAAAACATCAGTCCATGAAGGGGCAAGCAAAATCAATGTGCACCCTTTGCCATGGAGATGAGGGCCACTCCCATGGGTGTAGAGGAGCTTGTGGTGGGGCGTTTTGGACCTTCTGACATCCTGCACAGCTCTTGATCATCTCTTCGATTTCTCTATCGATTCCCGGCCACCACACAAATGCTCTGGCTAAGTTCTTCATTTTTACCCCACCGAGATGACCCTCATGAAGCTCATTGAGCACTCTATCTGTCAACTTAGGTGGAATTACTACTCTGGATCCACACATCAAGGTTCCTCTGCACACTGACAGCTGTTCTCTTCTCGGCGAGAATGCTGGCAGCAGTGGTTCGCCATGTGCTGGCCATCCCTTCACCGTTAAATCATAGACCCGCGATAGTGTCGGGTCATTCTGTGTTTCCTTTTCTATGTTTGCATTCGTCACAGGGAGACATTCGACTGTGGTCGAGTGGAATAACTCCATTGGATCCACTGCAAGGTCTTCTTCTTCCACCGTCAGCAACGGTAGGCGTGACAATCCATCAGCATTCCCATGCTGTTTAGTTCCTTTGTACTCGATGTCATATTGGTGTGCCCCTAGGAAAAGAGACCACCTCTGCAGCCGTTGTGCTGTCATTATCGGTACGCCCTTCTGAGGGTTGAAAATGGAGACAAGAGGTTGATGATCGGTTAGTAGAGTAAATTTTTGACCGTGCAGGTAGTGATTGAACTTCTTCACCCCCCACACTAGACTGAGGGCCTCTCTGTCAATCTGGGTGTAGTTACGCTCGGCAGAAGTTAACGAGCGTGACGCAAAAGCTATCGGCCTCTCTAAACCATCAAGGAATTTATGTGACAGTACCGCCCCAATGCCGTAGGGAGACGCATCACACGCCAGTCTGATCGGCAGTGCTGGGTTGCAGTGAGCCAATACTTCCCTTGAAGTGATTAAGTCCTTACTCTTCTGAAAGGCCCGCTTACAATCATTGCTCCATTTCCATGCTACTCCCGTTCGTAGCAGGGCGTTCAGTGGGTGCAGAATTGTCGACAAATTTGGCAAAAACTTATGGTAGTAATTCACCAATCCGAGGAATGACCTCAGTTGCGACACATTTTCAGGCGCTGGGGCCTTAACAACTGCTTCAATTTTGTCAGGGGACTTATGTAACCCCTCTTCATCAATCACGTGGCCACAATACGATATCTGTTTCTTAAAAAACTCGCACTTGGGGCGGTTGGCTCGTAGCCCATGTTCCCGTAGTCTAGTGAGCACCTGTTCTAGGTTGTTAAGGTGTTCACTGTCATCTTCACCTGTCACAAGGATGTCGTCCAAGTAACACTGAGTCCCCGGAATCCCTTGCAGGACTTGTTCCATCGCTCTTTGCCATATCGCCGGAGTCGATGCTACTCCGAATACCAATCGATGATCCTGGTAAAGACCTTTGTGAGTGTTTATCGTGAGATACTTCCTAGAGGATTCTTCAACCTCCATCTGCAAATATGCTTCTGCTAGGTCAATTTTTGTAAAACGCTTCCCTCCAGACAGTGAGGCGAAGATGTCTTCTATCCTTGGAAGAGGATATTGTACTGTGTGAAGGACTGGGTTCACCGTCACCTTGAAATCGCCACAGATGCGAATCTTCCTTGGCTCCCCGGACTTATTGCTTAACGTTTTCTTCATGACAGGAACGATGGGTGTCACCCACTCGCTCCAGTCGACCTTAGACAACACGCCTGCCTTCTCCAGCTCTGCCTCGACGGCTGGGCGAATTGCATATGGTACCGGTCTTGCTTTGAAAAACTTGGGAACTGCATTCTCTTCTATTTTTATCGAGGCGGTTACGCCTTTAAGCATGCCCAGTTCTTGTTGAAATACCTCTTTGGCGTTAGCTAAGATTGTTGACAATCGTCCAGGAGTGACGTCTTCATCTTTTTTACCATCCACCATCATTGCATGAATGGAGTGCCAATCTAAGTTTATCTTCCTGATCCATTCACGTCCCAATAACGGTGGTCCACCATTTGGCAGTATGTAGAGATACAATTTCCGTATTTTCTTGCCGTTGTATTCGACAGGCACCCTTATTTTTCCTCTGGGGTATACTTTTTGCCCCGTATACGTCGTCAAGACGATGGATGTCTCTCTCAAGGGTATGTGTGAGAATAGCCGCTCGTAGTCTCGTCGATTCATGATGGTTAGCGCTGATCCTGTATCCAATTCCATTTTAACTTGGGACCCTGCTATCGTGAGGGTGACCCAAATGGTTCGATGATCCTCTTTTGCGATTACATTGTGAAGTTTGAGACAGCTTAGTCTCCTGTTCCCGGATTCACTATCGCTCATCTGGTCTTCGGAACTACTGTCCGTCATCTTTTGTACTTTCTTGTACGGTTCCTTAGTAGCCTTTTTGTTGTCGCTGGTCTTCTTCCCACACCTGCAAACTCGTGCAATGTGTCCCATCTTTCCGCATTGCCTGCATATTTTGTCTTTGGACCAGCAGTCCTTCTGGTCATGGTTAGTTCTGCCGCAGCAATAACATTTTGCAAATCCCCGTGTCATTTCGTGGGTGCCGTATTCCTGTGGCTTTTGTTGAATTTCTGCAGCTCCCCTGGCTGCTGGTTCATATGATACTGCCACGCTGAAAGCCTTATCTAGCGTCAGCTCTTTTTCTGAGAGTAACTTCTTCTGTGTTCCTTCACTCAGGAGTCCACAGACAAATTTGTCCCGTAGGGTATCTGCCAGTCCTGCTCCGAACTGGCAGTGCTTTGATAGCTTGCGTAGTTCCGTAAGGTACTCAGCATTGCTCTCATCTTTATGCTGAGTTCTCCTGTGGAATTTAAATCTTTCTGCTATCGACAGCGGTGCAGGGTTTAGGTGTTCCTGTAGGACAGCAACAATTTCGTTAAAACTCTTCGCCTTCGGTTTGGCTGGAGTAATCGGGTCCCGCAATAGGCCGTACGTTCTAGCGCCCATTAAGTTTAGCAATACCGATGCCTTTTTCTCATCAGCTATTTCGTTTGCCTCGAAATATACCTCGACTCTTTCCACATACGTGGTCCAGTCCTCTGTTGTATTATCAAAAGCAGTGATACAGCCAGTCTTCGGCATCTTGCAAATCTAAAATGGCGCCTCCCGCGCTTTGCCTTTTTCCCCGCTGTTGCTAGCGCTGCTTTCCGCGGTTCCCGTTGCAACCTGCAGCTCCTCGAGGTTTCTTGCGCGTTTAATATTTCTTTTTTTATTATTTTCCCGTAGTGGAACAGCCCTGTGGGACTCTTGCCTCCCTCTTCTCGGGTCTATACGCAGCCCGGCTTCGTAGCACCGGCCGCGCCCTGTGTGCTCCACCCTCTCTCTCTCTTCCCGACAACGCTGCTCAGCCCCGTTGCAAGCCACCCGCTCGAGTTCACGACCGCCGCAGCCCAGGAAGGATCAGTGTACTACCTGCCACCAGCCCGATTAGCTGAAGCACCGTCGACAGGAACCAGGCCCCGCTTTCGACAGTTTCTCCAGCAATCTTCAACTCCGCTAACACAGGGGCGGATGCCCACGGTCGACGCCCGTTTCTACTGCTTCTTACTTTTTTTTCTTTCTGGCCTCGACCTCTGCTCACTTCGCTGTAGGAATGGATCCCAGGAGGTGGTGCAGACTGTAGGTAAGTTCGTATCTGCTCGTCGCCAGTATTATGTCCGTGAATGATTGAGACACGGACAGCAGGAGTTGAACAAAACAAGTCTTTACTGATTGAAGTCAATCGAGAACTGAAAACAACAGAGGCTCACTAGCGCCTTTTATACAGGGGTGGTCACTGCCGGTACTGCAGTCTGAGACCAGTTATTCTCTTAAAGGTACATACACAAGAGAGGCAATGGCTCTCCATTCAACACAGCGTTTTCTTGTTCCATGCTTTACTGTGTTATGTCTAGAGACAGTGGTGGAGCCAGTCAGAGGGTAGAGGAGTGGGGTGGTTCGGGGGGGTCATGAACCCCCCCCCCCCCCCCCCAAATCATATCACTTTGAGGTCAGACAATTTTGTATGTCAGGATTCGGCCAAAACTCATTTAACTTTTAAATTACCGATCACGATCACATTGCCGTTTTGAGTCTTGACATAAACAGCAGTGCATCATTGGAGGAGGTTGCCATCGCTGTGCTGTGCCGAGTCAGTTAAATCTGGACTTCGATTTCCACCCCCCCCACAATCCTTCAACCTTCGATCCTCCCCTGTCCAGAGATGAACATTACTCCTAAATATGTCCACCCAGACAATTCTCAATCTTTGTTGGCTTTGTTCAGATTTCTTTTTGTCTTCTACAAAAAATACAACTGCACATGAGGTGAGAAGTGTAAAAAGGCTTCATGCTGGGAAGGCATAAAACATTATTTTCAGTCAGTGTTGAAGTCAGAGAATAACAGAAGTAATCATCCAACACTCCCACATTGACCTGTGTCATTGCAGAGCACTGCCGTGGTCTGAAAATGAGTACAGGATGAACTTAATGACTGCAGTCATCCCAATATATGGGGCGGCCATTAGCAGATTATAAATTTAAAAATCCAATTCAGGATTCTGCTTCCTGTGGCTCCATGGTAAATGCACTGCCTGTTTGGAAACAGTCGTACAGATTAAGAATTGTTCAGTTTTGGTCTCCACTCTGTACTGTTAGCTGATCTTAATGGGACTGGCAAATGGAACACTATAATTGGTCTCAACCCTGCCTGGGCTAAGGAGAGGAACATTTAGTCAGAGACCCTACTCTTTATCATTATCCAATGACTGCTGCTAGAAAGTGTGCACATATATGGACGTTGGGTGAGAACAGGAGTGAATTTGGCTCTGATGCCTCCCACAGATGCTCAGCCTTCTCTCCCTCATTGTCTAACTCCACACATGAAGAACAACAACTTTGATGAAGTTTTGGAGGTGGATCCAATGCCTGTGCAACCATAGACCAGTGTGAATCAGAACCTTCCGGAAATCAAATTTGGGGGAGATCAAATAAAAACTTTTATTTCTGTAGCAACTGGCAGACAACTCAGGCGAGATGATAAATATAATTTTGTTAGCCTTCTCCCGAATAACTGCTACTGATTTATTTCCATGCATCCAGTGAATAAAACGTAAATGATTGGGTCATTCATTCTCTCTGTCACACTGCAGTTTAACTAGGAGCAGTTGCTGGTTAGATTCAGAATTGAGAAGCTCACTTGATCTGGTATGAAACATGTAACTTTGCAACAGCAGAAATCAAGTAAGACCTTTTGTAACCATATCATGAGTGATTTGAATTCTATCTGTAATTATGGTTCAGTAAGGTTAGTTCCTTTCCTTCTGCTTTCAAAAGTAGTTTACCAAGAGAATGGATGGTTTGTGGATTCAGGACATTCCACACACACAGATCCAAGAAGCATTTGCAGCCACATTACTGATGCAGCAGATCTGTCCTCATTGTAACTTCAAATTGCAGTGTGCAGCATGTAGCATAGATAAGCCCCTGGGGGACTGAGACATTTCAAGTGTGATTATAACTCAGCCTGCCTGGTGGGAACGGAACGGGCAGACTGGGGGGGGGGGGGGAGTTGAAATTGCACATTGGGACACACCCCACCGTTCCCGCACCATTCCCATCCCCTGGAAGGTTAAGTCACCACTTTTTGCATTTGGGACAGGCACCCAAGTCAGGCAAGTAGGAGGAGTAAGTGCCACAATGCAAGTGAGAATTGGGAGAGGTTTCTAACAGACAGCTGATCTGGTATTGTTTGTTTTACACTATCACCCCCATGTAGTACACAGTTGGAGTTAAAGTGTGACCTGACTTTGGAGTGAAGTGGCATAGAACTCCCTCCTCCAGGGAATCTCACTCCACATTGCTGTGGTGTCAGGGCAGGCCCTGATTCATGCGGCATTTACATTAAGGGCTGATTCCATGATCGGGCATTCCCTGTAGGAAGCAGCAGTCTCGGGGAGTGCAGTTCACGGTTTTCTGTTCATTAAAAAGTTTCTGACCACTGAATCCTACTGCTGGGAGCAGTGGATCTCAGAATAACATTTTGGGGGCGAAATTGGGTGCCTTTGCGCCTCCCATTAGCGCCTCTGGGGGGTGCTCATGGGGCGCAAATGCCTTTGCGACCGGGCGCGCCACTGACATCGACTCCTGCCATATTCAGCGGGAGTTTTGCGGTGGCACTACAGCGTTGCCCTCGATCTCTTCACCTGGAGGTCATGATGTCATCGCCGTGCGCATCGCCCCGGTAGCACTCTGGAACCGAAATTGACCCGACAAACACCAACAGCTGCAGGAAGCGTGCATCGCGCGGGCGGCCACTTCGGGGGCGATGATTAAAGGCAAGGTGGCCGAGGTAAGTAAAAATGTTACCTTTCTTGTTCCAGTTTATTTTGCGGGTTCCTGCCTGCGATCTGCTTGAGTGCCGGGCTGATCGCGCGGGATCGTGGCTGCCTTGGTAGTCCAGGTAGGTAATTTTTCTATTGCAGAGCCTGCAGCAATGGCCCTTCCCTTTAAGGAGGGAAGGAGCCTTTGAACGCGGCAGCGCTGCACGGCCCAGTGTGCAGTGCTGCTGAAGTCTCCGCCCCGCCTGCTGCCGATTGCGCTCCAAGAAGGAAGTGGAGTGCTTGATTTAGTGCTCCACTTCCTTCCTGGAGCGCAAAACCGAATTTTTTAAATGTTTAGAAACATTAGTGCCTGGTGCTAATTTTCTCAACTTTTAAAAGTGAGCACCCCAAACGGGGCTATAATGAATTTTTCCCCCTTTGTATTTATATAGCATCGTTAGACATCCCAAGGTACTTCACAGTGCCAAGTCAAAGAAGAAGTTATTAGGAGGAGTGGCAAAAAACTTGGTCAAATAGGTGGCTTTAAGGAGGGTCTTAAGGGAGGTAAAAGGGTTTAGGGAGAGAATTGCACAGAGTGGGACCTGGGTGGCTGAAGGCACAGCAGCCAATGGTGGGGAAAATAAAATTGGGGAACTACAAGAGGCCACAGTGAGAGGAATGGAGAGTTGCAGGGCTGGAGGAGGTCACAGAGATAGGAAGGAGCGAAGTCATGGGGGAATTTAAAGACAAGGTCTAAAATTTTAGATTTGATGCTCTGGGAGCCAGTGTGGATGAGGGTAATGGGCAAACGGCAAAAGGGATTTGGTGTGGGGTAGAATACAAACTGCAGTGTTTGCCGGGAGAGATGGTGAGGAGAGCATTGGAGTAATGAAGTTTGAAGATGATGAAGGCAGGCATGAGGGTTTCAGTGCAGATGGGTCAAGGTAGGGACAAGGCAGGTGATGCTGCTCCACAGAGATTCACTGTCTGGGTGACGCAAAACCACTTCGCACTATTGCTACAGCTGCAGTGTGTTTGGACCCTTCAAGTATGCAGAGACTACTTCTAATGTAATAAATCACTTCCAGTGGCCTTATTGGGATGTTTATTTAGAGCAATGAAGATGACGATTTTTGTAGTCGGAAGCAAAATAAAAAGCATGATTTAAATGCACGTCAGAAAGGTAAGCATTAAGATAAGGAATTGTTAGTGTATAGTGCGTTGGTACTCCAGGGAACATTGACTTGCGTAACTTTTGTCAGAGGTCACACATCATCTCAGTGTTGAGGTAGCAGTAACCCTTTCTGTGGATTAAAGGAAAGGAAATGACTGCCGGTGCATGAATGGTGACATAAATGCAATCAATGGTGCCTTGCTCTTAGGGAATGCCATGGTTTGTCTCTCCAGCTGTTTCTGTGTGCACTGTTAAACTTGATTTATGCCAACACATGGCAGATGAGAGCATCTGTAACCGGGGGCAACCTTCATACGGGCTGATCCCAAATAGTACTTTCTGCTGATGCTTGATATAATTTAGTTCAGCAATAACTTTCACTTCCATTTAGAGTGACATCTGGATATTGGTCCGTGGCCATGAATCTGGTTCACGGAGCTAACACAGTTCTGAGAATGTACCCGTGTCGAAGTGCAACCTTTTTGCATAATGGTCCTTGCTAAGGGCAAGGAAAGCGACACATTGCACATTGGCAGTAGCCATGCTTCATGAGGTACTATCAAGTGTTGAAAGTCTCCCTTCTATGGCTTCAAAGTCCTTGGACAGAGCTCTTCTGCAGCTTCTGCTTCTCCTTTCCTAAAGTATCTAGTTTGACAAGCATGATGTGTCACTTATTGCAGAGCTCATCAAAAGGTTCCTCCTTTAGCCAATACCTCTGCTTTGCTCACCACTGGAATTGTAGGACTCTCTCCAATCCTTTAACGCCAGCTTTAAATGGAAGAATCCTGAGTAAATTTGCATGTTCTGCATTAATTGCTGTTTACTAACAACTTGCAAGTTTGGACAAAAGTTGGTGTCTGTTCAATAAAGACAGACTCACAAAATTACTGCCCTTTAACTCACAATTAGTGTGTGTGATAGTTCCAGTGCAGAGAGCAACTTAAACCTCCATGCACCCTTTTTCCTTGGCTTGACTGATTGGCAGATAGATGGAGGAGATGTCTGCATCACAGCCCTGGTAGTATAAAGGTCAATGTACAATCGATTTCCCTGGCATCCCAGTGTGGCCATCTAGCAGTGAGTATATGTTTATTTCCTCTGGTAGTTTGGCATTCAAGCAGCGCTTCAATTCCTCATGTATAAGTGTACCACTTTTCCCGATCACCTATATTCCTGCAGTTCAAGTCAAAGAGTATAGAGCGGTTGCTGATGCATCTATTGGGGCTGTCTGTTTTCAATGCTGGCGGCATAGAGGTCAGTGTGTGTCCTTTTATATAGCAGCTTAGGGTGGAAAGGGAGGGAGATTTCCATGACAACCAGCATTTTGGGGATCAGATCTTTCACTTTACAAGCCACTCAAATAGATGTGCAGCAGAAATCAAGTCACTGGAAAAAATGGAATGTTTGCCCCCATCAGCACAAGTATTTCAAAATGAAACTGGCACCTGAGAGAAAGACAGGCATGAGGTGGTTTAAAACATGAAGGCCTAGAAATTCAGTTGCGTTTGCGCCCAATTAGGGGCGAAAGAGTGGGTTGCGCCGGAAGTTGCGTCGCGCCCGAAATTAGGTGGGCCCTAACATCGGCGTTAGCCGGTAGCGCTGCGCCGGCACCGATGGCGTCATCGGTGTGCGCAGTGCCCCGGTACCGCCCGAAACCACGCCGATCCCCATCTTCAGTAGCGGCCGCCTCTTCCGTGGCGGGCGCTAACAACATCGGGAGACCGGGTCCTTACTGCAGCCTTAGTGGCGCAAGTTAAGGTGGAGGTGCGGGGCGGCCGCTTTTTCGGCGGCCGCCTTCCCGCACCTCCTTCCCCGGCCTCCTCCACCCCCCCCCCCCCCCCACCCGCGGCATTGCCGGCTGGTTTCCGTGGAGCCCGGCACTTCTCCGTTGTGCCGGGCTCTTTTGCCGGCACTTGCAATCGGGGCTCCGGCCGTTGCAGGCACCTCCCCCTTAAGAGAAGGGGGAGGCCTGCAGTACAGCAGCCTGCCGCACCGCATCGGGTGGCGCAGCGGGACCGGGAGCGCTGAAATTCACTTTCAGCGCCCCAAGCGGGGCGGACACACCCTGTACCAGCGCCCGGTTCCGCTTTGGGGCGCTGAAAGTGAATATGGGGTGGGCACAACTGGCTCCGCGGCGGGCGCAAAATTTTCGGCGCAAACGTGCTGGCGGGGCTATACCCAATTTCTAGGCCGAAGTATAATGTTACTGAGGTTGTCCATACCATGGCATAGATCCTCTCCAGTCAAGCCTTTAAAGTATTGAAGGATATTAAAAAGAGTAATTGAAGTATGAGGTCTTTGTTTGTATGGTAGCGTAGTGGTAATGTCAAGTAATCCAGAGGCCTGGACTAATGATGCAGAGACGTAAGTTCAAATCCCACCATGGCAGCTGGGAAATTTAAATTCAGTTAATTAAATAAATCTGGAATAAAAAGCTAGTATCAGTAATGGTGACCATGAAACTATCGGATTGTCGTAAAACCCATCTGGTTCACTAATGTCCTTTAGGGAAGGAAATCTGCCGTCCTTACCTGGTCTGGCCTATATGTGACTCTAGACCAACAGCAATGTGGTTTACTCTTAACTGCCCTCTGAACTTGCCCAGTAAGCCACTCAGTTGTAACAAACCGCTACGAAACACAATAACAAGAAAGAAACTGGACAGACCACCCAGCATTGACCTCAGCACTGGCTATGGTAACGGCATACCCAGCCCAGTCAACCCTGCAAAGTCCTCCTCACCAACACCTGGGGACTTGTGCCAAAATTGGGAGAGTCCCACAGACTAGTCAAGCAACAACCTGACATAGTCATACTCACAGAATCAAACTCCTCCATCACCATCCCTGGGTATGTCCTGTCCCATCGGCAGGACAGACCCACCAGGGGTGGCGGCACAGTGGTATACAGTCGGGAGGGAGTGGCCCTGGGAGTCCTCAACATTGACTCCGGACCCCATGAAGTCTCATTGGTCAAGCATGGGCAAGGAAACCTCCTGCTGATTACCACCTACTGCCCTCCCTCAGCTGATGAATCAGTCCTCCTCCATGTAGAACACAACTTGGAAGAAGCATTGAGAGTAGCAAGGGCACAGAATGTACTCTGGGTGGGGGACTTCAATGATCATCACCAAGAGTGGCTCGGTAGCACCACTACTGACCGAGCTGGCTGAGTCCTGAAGGACATAACTGCCAGCCTGGGCTTGCGACAGGTGGTGAGTGAACCAACAAGAGGGAAAAACCTACTTGACCTCGTCCTCGCCAATCTACCTGTCGCAGATGCATCTGTCCATGACAGTATTGGTAGCAGTGACCACTGCACAGTCATTGTGGAGATGAAGTCCCATCTTCACACTGAGGACACCCTCCATCCTGTTGGGTGGCACTACCACCGTGCTAAATGGGATAGATTCAGAACCGATCTAGCATCCATGAGGCACTGTGGGCCATCAGCAGCAGCAGAATTGTATTCCACCACAATCTGTAACCTCATGGCCCGGCATTTCCCTCGCTACTATTACCATCAAGCCAGGGGACCAACCCTGCTTCAATAAGGAGTGTAGAAGAGCGTGCCAGGAGCAGCACCAGGCGTACTTAAAAATGAGGTGCCAACCTGGGGAAGCTGCAACACAGGACTACATGCATGCTAAAAAGTGAAAGCAGCATGCTATAGACAGGGCTAAGCGATCCTACAATCAACGGATCACATCAAAGCTCTGCAGTCCTGCCACATCCAATCGTGAATGGTGGTGGACCATTAAACAACTAACGGGAAGAGGAGGCTCGATGAATAGCCCCATCCTCAATGATGGTGGAGCCCAGCATGAGAGTGCAAAAGACAAGGCTGAAACATTTACAACCATCTTCAGCCTGAAGTGCCAAGTGGATGATCCATATCGGCCCACTCCTGAGGTCCCCACCATCACAGAAGCCAGTCTTCAACCATTTCGATTCACTCCACATGATATTAAGAAACAGCTGATCGCACTGGATACAGCAAAGGCTATCGTGCTGAAGACTTGTGCTCCAGAACTAGCTGCGCCTCTAGCCAAGCTGTTCCAGTACAGCTACAACACTGGCATCTATCCGACAATGTGGAAAACTGCCCAGGTATGTCCTGTCCACAAGAAGCAGGACAAATTCAATCAGGCCAATTATCGTTCCATCAATATACTCTCAATCATCAGCAAAGTGATGGAAGGTGTCATCAACAGTGTTATTAAGCGACACTTACTCACTAATAACCTGCTCACTGATGCCCAGTTTGGGTTCCGCCAGGAGCACTCGGCTCCCAACCTCATTACAGCCTTGGTCCAAACATGGACAAAGGAGCTGAATTCCAGAGGTGAGGTGAGTGTGACTGCCCTTGACATCAAGGCAACATTTGACCGAGTGTAGCATCAAGGAGCTCTAGTAAAACTGAAGTCAATGGGAATTGGGGGGAAAACTCTCCACTGGCTAAAGTCATAACTAGCACAAAGGAAGATGGTTGTGGTTGTTGGAGGCCAATCATCACAGCCCCAGGACATCGCTGCAGGAGATCCTCAGAGCAGTGTCCTAGGCCCAACCATCTTCAGCTACTTCAGCAATGACCTTCGCTCGAACATAAGGTCAGATGGGGATGTTCGCTGATGACTGCAGTGTTCAGCACCATTCTCAACTCCTCAGATAATGAAGCAGTCCATGCCCACATGCAACAAGACCTGGATGACATTCAGGCTTGGGCTGATAAGTGGCAGGTAACATTTGCGCCACAGAAGTGCCAGGCAATGACTATCTCCAACAAGCAACAGTCTAACCACCTCCCCTTGACATTCAACGGCATTATCATTGCTGAATCCCCCACCATCACCATCCTGGAGGTCACCATTGACCAGAAACTTAACTGGACCAGTCACATAAATACTGTGGCAACAAGAGCAGGTCAGAGGCAGCGAGGGTCTCACCTTCTGACTCCCCAAAGCCTTTCCACCATCTACAAGGCACAAGTAAGGAGTGTGATGGAATACTCTCTACTTGCTTGGATGAGTCTTCTTAGTCAGTCCCTCGGAACCGAGGTTGACTTGCTTCCACATTAAAAATGAGTCCAATGCGGGACCTACAGTCTCTGTCACAGGTGGGGCAGACGGTGGTTGAAGAGGCGGGTGGGTGGGGTGCTTGGCTTGATGTGCGCTCCTTGCGCTGCCTGCGCTTGGCTTCTGCTTGCTCCCGGCGAAGAGACTCGAGGTGTTCGGCCCCTTCCCAGATGCTTCTCCTCCACTTTGTGCAGTCTTGGGCCAGGGATTCCCAGGTGTCGGTGGGGATATTACACTTTTTCAAGGAGGGTTTGAGGGTGTCCTTGAAGCATTTCCTCTGCCCACCTGGGGCTCTCTTGCCGTGCCGGAGCTCCGAGTAGAGTACTTGTTTTGGGTGGTCACCATTGACCAGAAACTTAACTGGACCAGCCACATAAATACTGTGGCAACAAGAGCAGGTTAGAGGCTAGGTATTATGCGGTGAGTGTCTCACCTCATAACTCCGCAAAGCCTTTCCACCATCTACAAGGCACAAGTAAGGAGTGTGATGGAGAACTGAAGAACAACAAGGCCTCAGGAGCAGATGGAATCTGCCGAGGCACTAAAGCATGGTGAAGAAGCACTACTGGCACGAATTAATGAACTCATTTCTCTTATCTGGAAGTAGGAAAGCATGCCAGGGGATCTCAGAGACGCCGTAATTGTGACCATCTTAAAGAAAGGTGACAAGTCCGATTGCGGTAATTACAGAGGAGTTTCCCTGCTGCCTGCCACAGGGAAAGTCATCACAAGAATCCTCCTCAGTCGCCTTCTCCCAGTGGCCGAAGAGCTCCTCCCAGAGTCACAATGCGGATTCCGCCCACTAAGGGGCACAATTGACATGATCTACACCGCACGTCAATTACAAGAGAAATGCAAGGAACAGCACCAACCGCTGTACATGGCCTTCTTTGATCTCACAAAGGCCTTCGACACTGTCAACCGTGAGGGATTATGGAGTGTCCTCCTCAAATTCGGCTGCCCTCAAAAGTTTGTCACCATCCTCCGCCTGCTTCACGACGACATGCAAGCCGTGATCCTGACCTGGATGAGTGCAGCTCCAACAACACTCAAGAAGCTCGACACCATCCAGGACAAAGCAGCCCGCTTGATTGACAACCCACCCACCACCATAAACATTCACTCCCTCCACCACTGGTGTATCGTGGCTGCAGTGTGTACCATCTACAAGATGCACTGCAGTAACTCACCAAGGCTTCTTCGGCAGCACCTCCCAAACCCACAGCTTCTTCCACCTAGAAGGACAAGTGCAGCAGGTGCATGGGAATACCACCACCGCCAAGTTCCCCTCCAAGTCACACACCATCCTGATTTAGAAGCATATCGCCGATCCTTCATCGTCGCTGGGTCAAAATCCTGGAACTCCCTACCTAACAGCACTGTGGGAGTACCTTCACCACACAGACTGCAGCGGTTCAAGGAGGCAGCTCACCACCACCTTCTCAAGGGCAATTAGGGATGGGCAATAAATGCTTGCTTTGCCAGTGACGCCCACATCCCATAAACAAATTTTTAAAAATGCAAATAAGCCAATAAAGGAAATCAGTAATTTAAGATGCTTGAAGGCTTCTATTTTAATGTTATAAAGAAAGAATGAAATAATTAAATTCATGTACCAAGTTGGTCTTATCTTTAAATTAAAACCTGTTCTTTAATCATTAATGGATTTAAGGCCCTTACTGCTTAATTGACAAAGCATTTCTAAATTTATTAGCATGTTAATAGATGCATAAAATTGCACAGTTGGCCATCAGCCAGGCTTGAGTTATAATTGTTCAGCAGCAGATAGAAATACAAAGCAATTAATTTGAAGATGACATAAATCTTATCTTTCTCGAGAAGCAGATGAGTGGTGATCAGGAAATGTGCTGCTTTCTCAGGTTTAATAACAGCAGCCGGTGTCTACTGGGAAAATGACTGTTTACAAATTAGTTCATCGCTTTCTCAGCGCGCTTTAGTCCCACTTACAGACTAGTTGTAAATTCACATTCACTGTGAATTTTACAGCTGATGCTGTCCAAAGTGCCCAGTATAAATAAGAAAGAATGACTTGCATTTATATAGCACCTTTCACGACCTCAGGACATCCCAAAGCGCATTATGGCCAATGAAGTACTTTTGAAGTGTAATCACTGTTGCATTGTAGGAATGACTGGGAATTATTCAGTCCAATCACACACCAGAGCAGAAGCTCATCTTATCCTTGGTGCATGTCTGACATGTGAAGTCTGATTCATATCATGCTGATATAACCAGACTCATAGAAATCTATGATTAGATTTAACCGAGGAAAGCTATCAATACAAACAGGAAAGTCCTGCATGAACTCTGAAGAACCATGCCAGGATAGATCACATGACTCAAACTAATAGGATTGGGGGGAGGTATCTACAAGAAATGAAACCAGCCTAAAGATAATCAAAACAGGAAAGGAGAGCATAGGAAAGAGTAAATAAGGGAGGATATTGATGGCCAGGGAATAAATAAAGTAATAGAACAGGAGAGTAAAAAGATGGTTAAAAATAAAGTGAGAAGAACTGCTATCAAAAATGAGTTAAACTGTCCGTAATAAAACAGGAGAGAAGGAGGCAATCATGCGATGTGAGGAACCAGTTATAGTAGGGATTACTGAGACATGGCTACAGAAAAATCAGGGCTGGGAATTAAACATTGCAGTGTATCACATATTTAGAAAGGATAGAGAGGGGAAAGGGGGAGGTGGAGTAGCTGTACTTATTAGGGATAACATAATGGCAGTAGGAAAACGTCATGCAGCTATCAGAAAGACAGAAATAGAATCCATGTGCATAGAGATAAAAGATAATAAAGGATTAATCACACTGATAGGGGTAGTCTACAAAGTACCTAATAGTGGAAGGGAGGAGGAGGAAGAAATATGCAAAAAATTAGGGAAATTAGTAAAAAACATAGAATAATAATCATGGGGGATTTCAGCTACCCCAATATCAATTGGACAGAAGAGGTAGGTAAAGGGAATAAGGAAATGGAGTTTCTACAATGTGTACAGGATTCCTTTCTAGCCCAATATGTAAAAAGCCAAACAAGGGAGGACTTGGTATTGGATCTAGTGATGGGGAATGAACCAGAGCAGATAAGAGAGGTTAAGGGAACATCTAGACAATAGTGACCATAATATAATACATTTTTAGATAATAATTGAGAAGGACATAAGTGTGACGAAGACCAAGGTAATAGATTGGAGAAAGGATGATTTTGAGTGCCTGAGAATAGAACTTGGGAAAATAAAATGGGCAACAATATTGGCAAACAATGACTTAGAACAGCAATGTGGAACATTTAAAAGGTGTTCAACAGGAAAATTATATTCTGCTAAAAAAAAGAACAAACTAAACACTAATGGGACACCATGGATGAATAAAGCCATAAGGGAAAAAATGAGGGTGAGGAAAGAGGCATTCATTAAGTACATGGATAGCAGAGAAGAGCAAGGGAGAATACAAAGAGATTAGGAGAGAAATCAAAAATAGAATTAGGAAGGCAAAGACAAACTATGAAATTAAATTATCAAGGAAAATAATACAAAATAGTAAAATATTTTACAGGCACATCAATAAAAAACAAAAGGTCAGGATGGGATTAGGACCACTAAGGGATGGACAGGATAATACCACAGGCAGCAATAGAGAGGTAGCAGAAATGTTAAATAATTACTTTGCTTCAGTATTTACCAGGGAGATAGAACAGGTGGACATGACATTGGATCATGAAATTAGTAATGAAATAAATGCATTTAAAATAAAATAAAAAGAGGAGATATATTAAATAAACTAATCAATCTCAAAGAGGAAAAAACCCCTGGTCCAGAAGGATTACATCTGCGCATTTTAAAAGAATCCAAGGAAGAGATAGCAGAGGCATTACTAAACATATTTAATAATTCATTAAAAAAGGTGTAGTGCCAGAGGACTGGCAGATAGCTAACATAATAATACCTATATTTAAGAAGGGAGATAGTACATGTCCAGGGAACTATAGATCAATCTGCTTAACATTGGTGGTAGGAAAAATAATGGAATCCTTACTAAAATGGAAGAACATCTAGAAGCCAAAGATATAATAATGAATAGTCAACATGGATTTCAAAAGGGGAAGTCTTGCTTGATCAACCTCATTGAATTTTTGAAGAGCTAACAGAGAGAGTAGACATGGATAATGTAGTAGATGTAATTTATCTAGATTTTATCTAGAAGGCTGTGTTACCTGCCCAGGGCCAGGGTTAAAGACATCTCCTCGGTGCTGGAAAAGAACTTGGAGTGAGAAGGGGAGGATCCAGTAGCTGTGGTCCACGTAGGAACCAACAACATAGGTAGAGCTAGGAATGAGGTTCTGCTAAAAGAGTTTGAGGAGCTGGGGTCCAAATTAATAAGCAGAACCTCAAAGGTAATACATAGAAACATAGAAACATAGAAGATAGGAGCAGGAGTAGGTCATTCGGCCCCTCGAGCCTGCACCGACATTCAATGTGATCATGGCTGATCATCCAAATTCAGTACCCGGTCCCTGCTTTCTCCCCATACCCCTTGATCCCTTTAGCCTTAAGAAATATATCCAACTCCTTCTTGAATATATTTAATGAATTGGCCTCTACTGCCTTCTGTGGTAGAGAATTCCACAGGTTCACCACTCTCTGGGTGAAGAAATTCCCCCTCATTTCTGTCCTAAATGGCCTACCCCTTATCCTTAGACTGTGACCCCTGGTTCTGGACTCCCTGACTATCGGGAACATCCTTCCTACATCTAGTCTATCCAGTCCTGTCAGAATTTTATAAGTTTCAATGAGATCCCCTCTCATTCTTCTAAACTCCAGCGAGTACAAGCCCAATCGACCCAATCTCTCCTCATACGTCATTCCTGCCATCCCAGGTATCAGTCTGGTGAATCTTCGCTGAACTCCTTTCATGGCAAGAACATCCTTCCTCAGATAAGGCGACCAAAACTGCACACAATACTCAAGATGTGGTCTCACCAAGGCCCTGTACAACTGCAGCAAGACATCCTTGTTCCTGTACTCAAACCCTCTCGCTACGAAGGCCAACATACCATTTGCCTTCTTAACCGCCTGCTGCACCTGCATGCTTACCTTCAGCGACTGGTGCACAAGGACACCCAGGTCTCGTTGCACTTCCCCTTCTCCCAATCTATTGCCATTCAGATAATAATCTGCCTTCCTGTTTTTGCCACCCAATAATAATCTCTGGATTGTTAACAGAGCCATGCGCCAATTGGCATAGGGATAAGCAGATTAGAAGGTTACTTGTGTAGCTGAAAGAGTGGTGTGGAGGCAGGGGTTTCGCTTCATGATCCACTGGCACCAGTACTGGGGAAAGAGGGAGCTGTTCCATTGGGATGAGCTTTCCAGCATTTTCTGTTGTTATTTCCACTTAAACCAGGCTGAAACCAGCATCCTGGCGAATTGAATAATTAGGGCAGTAGACAGTGCTTTAAACTAATGAAGTGGGGGTGGGAGGATTCAGGAAAGAGTAAATTTAAAAGCAGCAAGGGAAATGTCAAGGCTCTAGAGCAGAGCAGAGTTTTGGGTAAAAATAAGCAGAGTGGGTCAGGAAGGGACAGAGAAAGTAACAAAGGTAATAGGGCATCAGTGACTAAGGTGACATCAGGGAAAAATAGAAAAAAGTCAAAGCTAAAGGCACTATATCTGAATGTGCGAAGCATTTGCAACAGCACGGTGGCATAGTGGTTAGCACTGTTGCCTCACAGCGCCAGGGACCCGGGTTCGAATCCGGCCTCGGGCGACTGTCTGTGTGGAGTTTGCACATTCTCCCCGTGTTTGCGTGGGTTTCCTCCGGGTGCTCCGGTTTCCTCCCACAGTCCAAAGATGTGCGAGTTAGGTTGATTGGCTATAATAAATTGACCCTTAGTGTTAGGGGGATTAAATACGTGGGGTTATGGGGATAGGGTGGGATATGTGTTGGTGTAGGGGTTATGGGGATCGGGTGGGACATGTGTCGGTGCAGGCTCGATGGGCCGAAATGGCCTCTATCTGCACTGTGGGGTTTCTGTGATCTGTGATTCTGAAAACAGATGAATTAGTAGCACAGATAGAAATTAATAGGTTTGATCTAAGAACCATTATGGAGACGTAGTTGCAAAGTGACCAAGGTTAGGAACTAAATATTTCAGGATATTTCAGGGGTAGCCCTGATAAAGGCATGGGATAAAGACAGTAGTGAGAAAGGATCTTGGCTCAGAAAATCAAGAAGTAGCATTAGTTTGGGTAGAGCTAAGAAACAACAAAGGGCAGAAAACATTGGTGGGAGTTGTTTATAGGCCTCCAAACAGTAGTTATAATGTAGGGCAGAGTATAAATCAGGAAATTAGAGGCGCATGTCACAAGGGTAATACAGTAATCATGGGGGACTTTAATCTACATACAGGCTGGGCAAACCACATTTGCAGTATTAGTGTGGAGGACAAGTTCATGGAATGTATGCAAGATAGTTTTCTAGATCAGCATGGTGAGGAACCAACTAGGGAACAGGCTATTTTATATCTAGTATTGTGCAATGAGAAAGGGTTCATTAATAACCTGGTAGTAAAGGGGCCTTTAGGGAAGAGTGACCATAATATGATAGAATTTTATATTGAGTTTGAAAGTGAATTAGTTAAGTCCAAAACTAGGGTCTTAAATCTAAACAAAGCAAACTATGTAGGTATGAGGGGCGGGTTGGCTAAGGTAGATTGGGAAACTACATTAAAGGTAGGACGGTAGACAAGCAATGGCTAGCATTTAAAGAATGAATACATAATTTACAACAAATATACATTCCTTTAAGGCACAATAACCCCACAGGAAAAGTGGTCCAACTGTGGCTAACAAGAGCAGTTAAAGATAGTATTAGATCAAAGGAAGAGGGTTATAATGTTGCTAAAATAAGTAGTAAGAATGAGGATTGGGAGGATTTTAGAATTCAGCAAAGGAGGACCAAGAAATTGATGAGGAAAGAGAAAAAGGAATGTGAGAGTAAATTAGCAAGAGACATAAAAACAGATTGTAAACATTTCTATAGGTATGTAAATAGGAAGAGATTAGTGAAAGTAAACATGGGCCCATTAGAAACAGAGACAGGAGAAATTATGGGCTATAAGAAAATGGCAGAGACATTAAACAAAAACGTTTTATCTGTCTTCAAGGTAGAAGACACAAATAACATTCCGGAAATAATGGAGAACCAAGGGGCTAGAGAAAATGAGGAACTTAAAGAAATCAGTATAAGTAAAGACATAGTACTGGAGAAATTAATAGGACTAAGTGGCGACAAATCCCCTGGACCTGACGAGCTGCATCCTACGGTTTTAAAAGAGGTAGCTGCAGAGATAGTGGATGCACTGGTATTAATCTCCCAGAATTCCCTAGATTCTAGAAGCGCCCCCAAGGATTGGAAGGTAGCAAACATAACCCCGCTATTTAAGAAAGGTGGAAGAGAAAAAACGGGGAACTATAGGCCAGTTAGCCTGACATCAGTAGGGAAAATGCTAGAATCTATTATTAGGAATGTGGTAACAGGGCACTTAGAAAATCACTGATTAGGCAGAGTCAACATGGTTTTATGAAAGGGAAATCGTGTTTGGCAAATCTGTTAGAGTTTTTTAAAGATGCACTGTAGGAGTAAACGGGACTTTTTTGGGTTGGCAGGCTGTAACTAGTAGGGTACTGCAAGGGTCCTCAGCTATTTACAATCTATATTAATGACTTAGATGAAGCAACTGATTGTAACATATCCAAGTTTGCTGATGATACAAAGTTAGGTGGGAAAGTAAGCTGTGAGGAGAACACAAAGAGGCTGCAGAGCGATATAGACAGGTTGACTAAGTGGGTAAGAACATGGCAAATGGAATACAATGTGAGGAAGTGTGAAGTTATCCACTTGATAGGGAAAACAAAAAAGCAGAATATTTTTTGAATGGTGAGGGACTGGGAAATGTTTGCATTCAGAGGGACCTGGGTGTCCTTGTTCATGAATCACAGAAAGTTAACATGAAAGTACAGCAAGCAATTAGAAAAGCAAATGGTATGTTAGCTTTTGTTACAAAGGGATTAGAGTATAAGAGTAAAGAAGTCTTACTGCAATTATACAGGGCATTGGTGAGGCCACACCTAGAGTATTGTGTACAGTTCTGGTCTCCTTACCTAAGGAAAGACATACTTGCCTTAGAGGGAGTGCAACGAAGGTTCACTAGACTGGTTCCTCGGATGAGGGGATTGCCCTATGAGGAGAGATTGAGTAGACTAGGCCTATATTTGCTAGAGTTTAGAAGAATGAGAGGTGATCTAATTTAAACATATAAAATTCTTAAGGGACTTGACAGGGTTAATGCTGAGAAAATGTTTCCCCTGGCTGGGGAATCTAGAACACGGGGTCCCAGTCTCAGAATAATGCGTCGGCCATTTAGGAATGAGATGAGGAGAAATTTCTTCACTCAAAGGGTTGTGATTCCTTGGAATTCTCTACGCCAGAGAACTGTGGATGCTCATTCGTTGAGTATATCTAAGACAGAGGTAAATACATTTTTGGGAACTAAGAGAATTAAGGGATATGGGGATAGTGCGGGAAGGTGGAGTTGAGGTAGAAGATCCACCATGATCTTGTTGAATGGCGAAGCAGGCTCGAAAGGCCAAATGGCCGACTCCTGCTGCTATATCTTATGTTCTTCTGTTCAAAAGGCCTTCGATAAGGTACCACATAATAGACTAATGAATAAGGTCAGAGAATGCAGAGTCTGGGGACTAGTAGCAGAATGGATATTTAGCTGGCTTCAAGACAGCAAGCAGAGAGTAAGGGTAAAGGGTAGCTAATCACAGTGGCATAAGGTAGGTAGTGGTGTTTCACGAGGATCAGTGCTAGGACTACTGCTGTTCACAATTTATATTAACGATTTAGACTTTGGGATCAAAAACACAGTTTCTAAATTTACAAATGTCACCAAATTGGGGGGGTAGTCAATACTGAGGAGGCCACCAACAAATTACAGGAAGACATTAATAAACTTGCAGAATGAGCACATAATTGGCAAATGAATTTCAACACAATAAATGTGAGGTATTACATTTTGGTAAGAAGAATAGGGAGGCCACTTATTACTTGGAGGGTGCGAGTCTGGGTAGAGTAGAGGGACAAAGGCATCTCGAAATACAAATATACAAATCGCTAAAATAGCGACAGAAGTTAACTCGGCCATAAAAAAAGCAAATCAAGCACTAGGGTTTATTTCCAGAGGGATAGAATTGAAAAGTAGTGAAGTTGTGCTAAACCTGTATCAAACCTTGGTTAGACCACGCTTGGAGTACTGCGTACAATTCTGGTCGCCATATTGGCCCAGAAATTCGGGTCGGGGCTTCCCGCGGGTGCAAGCCCCCGACCTACACTTACATATCGCGCTGACATTTTATGACGGTTCAGCTCCCAGCACGCTGTGCGTGCGTGATCCAGCGGCGTACTTAGTGCGATGAGCCAGCTGGGATCACGTGAGCACTGGGCAACCAATGGGAGTTTACAAAAGTCCATTCATGAGTTAGACACAAGACCTGTCAAACTCATGAAAAGTACGGGCGCCCAAAACACTACTTAAACTTTAAATAAAAGTTTAAAAAACATTCCAATAATTAAATTAGCTATTAATAACTTTAAAAAACTAATTTAAACAATTAATCAAATTTCTGCCAAAAAAATTTTTTCAAGAAATTGGGTCCAAAAATTAACTTACCTTACTGTAAATTCTTTAAAAATAATAAACCTGTGGAAAAAATGTTCTAACTTTAATTATTAGACCACTTACCTTATAAAACTAAGTCCTTACGTCTGCTTTTTACATTCGTAAAAAGTGGAGGCCTTCACGCACAGACAAAGCTGTAAAAAAAACGAAGTTCAACGCGTACGCGCTGCCTCAAGCGTCGCTAGGGAACTGCCTCTTAACCCCTTGGTTCAGAGGAGAGGAAATGCTGGTTTTCCGCGCATGCTGAAATCCGGCACTTCCAACGGGCCCACGCGTGAGTACCCCGTCCATACTCACGCATTGGGACCGGAATTACTGGGCCATTATAAAAAGGATATAGAGGCACTTGAGAGGGTGCAGCGAAGATTTACAAGAATTATATCAGAAATGCAAGGGTATACCTATCAGGAAAGGATGAACAGGCTGGGTCTCTTTCCTCTTGAATAGCAAATGCTAAGGGATGACCAAATTGAGGTTTTGATAGAGTGGATACAGAGAGAATGGGCAGGATTTTCATTGGGCCATGGAGGCGGGATTGGAGGCGTGTGGGGGGTTAAAATCCCGAAATTGGTGGTCCTAAACCCATCTCGCACCCAACCCGCCTCCACGCCAGTTTCAAAGGAGGCGTGTACCCGCCCCACACTGGGACCTGCCTCCCCGAGGCGGGAAGGGGATTAGTGCCAATTAACTGCCTGTTAACAGGTGGTTAACAGGCAGTTTTTAGCCTAATCCCTATTTTTAATGTTGAAGTGTGGGATTCCCGACAGCTCCAAACCACGCCAAGTTAGAGGAGGCGGACCGTTGGGATGAAGGGCTTGGAGGGGTCGAGATGTCCGGTGTTCAGGTGAGTGATGGGTGCATGAGTGCAAAGGTAAGTGTGTTTGGTGTGTGTAAAGTGTTTAAAGAAGTTCTACTAACCTTTACTTACCTTTACAGCCTTCCTTCCTTCAGGACTCGGGAGTCCCTCATCTTACCGGCACAGAAAGCAGAATGGCTGCAAGCTGTCAAAAATTGCAGCATTCAGCTTTCTGTTCCGGGGAGATCGCTAAATCAGCCTGAGAGGAAGGAATTAACTTGGAGTACAGATTGTCAGTGTTTGACAGCTTCAAACAGCTGTCAAATGCTGATATTTCATCTGTCAAAAGGTCTTGACGGATGAAATTTCAATCTATGACGTCACCTGTTGCCAGGTGGCCCTTAATTGGCCTGCTGAGCCCACTGGGCGGGCTCAACAAGGTCAATCAAGTCAAAATCGCGTGGGTTGACTAGAACTCGATGGAGGCGGAAAGTTGTAGTCCCGCCTCCTACCCGACGACTCAATGAAAATCCAGCCCAGTGTTTCCACTTGTGGGAAATAGAATAATTAGAGACCATCAATATAAGATAGTCACCAAGAAATCAAATAGGGAATTCAAAAGAAACTTCTTTACCCAAAGAATGGTGAGAATGTGGAACTCACTACCACAGGGAGTAGTTGAGGCAAATAGTATAGATGCATTTAAGGGGAGGCTAGATCAGCATATGAGGGAGAAGGGAATAGAGGGGTACGCTGATAGATTTAGATGAAGAAAGACCGGAGGTTCGAGTGGAGCATAAACGCCGGCACGGACTGGTTGGGCCGAATGGCCTGTTTCTGTGCCGTATATCCTGTGTAAAATTAAATGTGATTATGCACCAGAGCCCAGAGGGCCGATTTTCACCCTGCTCATCCGACTTGAACAGGGTGGGTGGCAGTGTTTCCCCCTAATTTTCAATTTTGGTCCGCGTGCCTTTAACGGGCTGCGTGGCTCATTCAAAGTTTTGCGCATTTGTAAAATTTTACTTTGGAAAAGCCAGTCTCGGGCGGCGGGGACTGGCAGAGGTAACGTTGGTGGGCGGGTGGTTAAATTAATTTAATTTAATTTTAATTACTCAACAGCACAGCCCGTCCCACTCTCAAACACAACCTCCTCAACAACCAACACAGCCTGCCGTCATTTTAACTGTGCGCTTTATTGAGTTAGCCGAGGTGCCCACCAGAAGCAGGTGGGTGCGCCATGAATGCCTCTAAATCCGGCTCCTATAATGCAATTAAGACCCCAATGCTATTTTTATGCAAAATCGCAGAATTCCCGCCCAGTGTCCAACCCACCACTAAGACCTGGCGGGATTGGTCTCTCAGAGCCTCTGATCAGTATTTAAAGGGGCATCCACCTGCAGGTAGTTGGATCACAGGATCTTTATACTATTTGGTTTGCCAGGAGAGTTTCCAGTTTCCAGATTGCTTCATTCTCACTTTCTTTTGCCTTAATTGCCCTCAGTAAGCTTTATCTGGTTATCGTGGGTGCTATTATTGGCAGTTTCATTTGGATGGAGGAATAATTAGAGGAAGAAGAGCAGCAGCCTCAGCAACCAGCAACAGCAGCTGTGCTTATTAGAAGACAGCAGATGAGGGTACCACTCGGGGAAGGCCATACCCAGCACAGGGTGTACAGGCCAAGTGTCACTTTCTTGGATCTGTCCAAGGAGCAGTGCATCGGGAGGCTGCGCTTCTCTGGGGAGGCTGTTGCAGACCCCTGCAGCCTCCCGGACCAGGACCATGCTTTGCCAGTGGCTGTTGAAGTCACCACAGCTTTTAACGTCTTTGTCACTGCCTCCTTTTAACCTGCTACAGTGGATATCAGCGCATCTCCTAGTCTGCAGGTCACAGCTGCATTAAGCAGGCCAATGCGCCCTGTTTGCCTGGGCTGACCAGTACATCACCTTTCCCATTGACTTCAACAGTCAACAGGAGTGCGCTCGGGATTTGCAGCTGGTTTTCCTCACATCCAGCGTGTCATTGACTGCATGCAGGTTGCCATAAATGCACCAGGATACCAGTAACCACACCATTAATGTCCAGGTAATATCCAATCACAGAAACAGGATTGTACAATTTATGCAGCTGTCATAATGCTCTTATCCTGCGACAGTCTGTCGCCCTTCCAGTAATCAACCCTTCCAGGAACATGGGGGTCAAGGGATACCCCACATGCATGTGGCTAATGGCACCCTGCAACCAAACCATGCCTGACCACTACAGGTATAATCCAAGCCAGGGGGCCACTGGGATTGTCATTGAGCTTACTATAAGGATGCTGACCTTTTCTGCACTTGCTGCCATTGACCAGCTCCTACAACTTGTGTCCCTTTCTCAAATGTGGGAATGGTAGCATAGTGGTTATGTTACTGGACCAGTAATTCAGAGACCTGAACAAATGATTTGGGGGACATGAGTTCAAATCTTATCATGGCAGCTGGGGAATTTAAAATTCAGTTAATTCAATAAATTTGGAATAAAATCGGTAATGGTAACCATGAAATTGCTGGATTGTTGTAAAAACCCATCTGGTTCACTAATGTCCTTTAGGGAAGGAAATCTGCTGTCCTTACCTGGTCTGTAACTCCAGACCTACAGCAATGTGGTTGACTCTTAACTGCCCTCTGAAATGATGATTCACCACCACCTTCTTGAGGACAATTAGGGGTTGGCTATAAATGCCGGCCTTGCTGACGATGCCCACATCCCATGAACAATTTTTTTTAAGAAGCAGAAGTTCGGGTGTCTTGGCAGGGTCTGGGGGCTCCCTCCAAAATGGCCCAGAAAGAGTCCCACATCATAGTGGTGTGTTGCATACAGCATAATCTAGCCATACAGAGAGGCATTCATTAACAGAGGTGCAGCAACAGCAGTACTCATCAGACAAGGAAGACCAGGGGAAGGTGAAAAAGCAGCAGAAGGAGGAGGTTGACCACAGCACTTCGCAGCAAATGATGTGCTGCAATTCCTGTCAACCACGGTAGAGGGGAATCCTCGGTTGAGGGTAAATGAAGACATAGTGTGGAACATTTCATCGTCAGAACAGATGCGACGGAGAAACTGGGAGAATGGAAGTGGGATGGGAGGAAGTGTAGTCCAGGTAGCTGTGGGAGTCAGTGGGCTTGGAGTGGATGTTGGTCGGTAGCCTATCTCCAGAAATGGAGACAGAGAAGTCGAGGAAGGGAAGGGAAGAGTCGGAGATGGACCATGTGCCATGTGAAGGTGAGGGAAGGGTAGAAATTGGAAGCAAAGTGAATGAAATTTTCCAGTTCAGGGCAAGAGCAGGAAACAGCACTGTACATCAATGTACCAGAAAAAGAGGTGAGGGAGGTGACCTGAGTAGGACTGGAATGAAGAACGTTCGACATATCCCATGAAAAGGCAGGCATTGCTAGGACCCATAGCAACATTTGGAGGAAGTGAGTGGAGTCAAAGGAGAAGTTGATCAATGTGAGAACAGGTTCAGCCAGGCGGAGGAGGGTGGTGGTGGATGGGGACTAGTTGGGCCTCTGTTCAAGGAAGAAGTGAAGCGCCCTCAGACCGTCCTGGTGGGGGATGGAGGTGTAGAGGGATTGGACGTCCATGGTGAAAAGGAGAAGGTTAGGGCCAGGAAACTGGAAACTGTTAAAGTGGCGGAGGGCATCGGAAGAGTCACGGATGTAGGTGGGAAAAAACTGGACAAGAGGAGAAAAAATAGTGTCAAGATAGGAAGAAGTCAGTTCCATGGGCAAGAACAGGCTGAGACAATAGATTTACCAGGCAGTCCTGTTTGTGGATCTTGGGAAGATCCCACCCCCCACACCACGCGTGATTGCCCCCACCACCACCGGGCGGACGATCGTACCCCTCCCCCCGCGCGATGGGATTCCCCTTC
Source organism: Somniosus microcephalus (assembly GCF_052327205.1). Taxonomy (NCBI): domain Eukaryota; kingdom Metazoa; phylum Chordata; class Chondrichthyes; order Squaliformes; family Somniosidae; genus Somniosus; species Somniosus microcephalus. Next base: position 278,064,825 of record NC_140988.1, on the reverse strand, counting down.
CCCACGTGATTAAATTGCCTGGGCCTCGTCGGGGGGTCGGGGGGCTTCCCACTCACCCCACTTCCTGCCTGCTCGATTCGCACCCCACATTGAAATCTGGGTTCATGGCGCAAATCTAACCGGGGTAGGAAGCTGAAAGATTAATTTCACTCATGATCTTATGCTCTCGGCCTAGTCAATAGCAAGCTGGAATCCTGAAGCAAAACGTTGCCTCATATCAGGTGCCAAAGCAAAAGTCTCAATTAGAGTGAAGAATGTTATCAATTTAAAAATTCAGGGGTTGTAAATCCATTTCCTTTTGATTGATCAACACTAGTGAGGCCAAAAGCAGTTCAGAAAGGTTGTAAGCTGTTTAATAAGGTTTGGTGCTCAGCTCATGGGATATTAAGAAGGTTAGACCATCACATATACCAACACTATATGGTAGACAAATACACTTTGGTGAGCTTCACTAATATAAGAAAAACTATGATGGTCTGTGTAGATTTTTCTTCACACAGCATCAGCCTTTGTTAATGAGTTCCATAAACTCTTTGGCCCGGATTTTGCAGTCAGCAGCAAACAAACGGTGCTAGTCATTCATTACACTTACACTTGCCCACAGACTTTCTATGGGCTTTTGCACTGGACGTTGTGGTTATTACAAATCCAAAACAGCGCGGATCCCTCTACAGGGGATCTGGGACCTGTGGGCAAGCAACAGTGTGTCTCCTTAGCCAATCAGATTGAAGAATCCTCACTGAGACACACAGCGTCTGAATCAGAAAGCGTAAATTAGAATAGTTAACTCAATGCAAAAACATGCACAGGGAGCAAAAGAAAGATCATAGAATCATAGAATGGTTACAGCACAGAAGGAGGCCATTCGGCCCGTCGAGTCCATGCTGGCTCTCTGCAAGAGCGCTTCAGCTAGTCCCACTCCCCCACCCTTTCCCTCTAGCCCTGCATTTTTTTTTCCTTCAGGTACTTATCCAATTCACTTTTGAAAGCCATAATTGAATCTGCCTTTCAGGCAGTGAAGTCCAGAGCCTAACCACTCGCTGCGTAAAAAAGTTTTTCCTCATGTCGGCTTTGCTTCTTCTGCCAATCACTTTAAATTTGTGTCCTCTAGTTCTCGACCCTTCCACCAATGGGAACAGTTTCGCTCTATCTACTCTGTCTAGACACCTCATGATTTTGAATACCTCTATCAAATCTCCTCTCAACCTTCTCTGATCTAAAGAGAATAACCCCAGCTTCTCCAGTCTATCCACGTAACTGAAGTCCCTCATCCCTGGAACCATTCTTGTAAATCTTTTCTGCACCCTTTCTAAGGCCTTCACATCATTCCTAAAGTGCGGTGCCCAGAATTGGACACAATTCTCCAGTTGAGGCTGAATCAGTGTTTTATAAAAGTTCACCATAACTTCCTTGTTTTTGTATACTGTGCCTCTGTTTATGAAGCCCAGGATCCCATATGTTTTTTTAACCGCTTTCTCAGCCTGGCCTGTCACCTTCAATGATTTGTGCAAATATACCCCCAGGTCTCTCTGTTCATGCACCCCCTTTAGAATTGTACCCTTTAGTTTATATTGCCTCTCCTCATTCCTCCTACCAAAATGTATCACTTTGCACTTTTCTGCGTTAAATTTCATCTGCCACATGTCCGCCCATTCCATCAGCCTGTCTATATCATCTTGAACTCTATCACTATCCTCCTCACTGTTCACTATACTTCCAAGTTTTGTGTCAGCTGTAAATTTTGAAATTGTGCCCTGTACACCCAAGTCTGTGTCATTAATATATATCAAGAAAAGCAGTGGTCCTAGTACCGACCCCTAGGGAACACCACTGTATACCTTCCCCCAGTCCGAAAAACAACCGTTCACCGCTACTCTCTGTTTCCTGTCGCTTAGCCAATTTCGTATCCATGCTACCACTGTCCCTTTATTCCATGGGCTTCAACTTTGCTGGCAAGCCTATTATGTGGCACTTTATCCAATGCCTTTTGGAAGTCCATGTACACCACATCAACCGCATCGCCCTCATCAACCCTCTCTGTTATCTCATCAAAAAACTCAAATCAAGTTAGTTAAACATGATTTGCCATTAACAAATCAGTGCTGGCTTTCCTTAATTAATCCATACTTTCCAAGTGACTGTAAATTTTGTCCTGGATTATCGTTTCTAAAAGCTTCCCCACAACCGAGGTTAAGCTGACTGGCCTGTAATTGCTGGGTTTATCCTTACACCCTTTTTTGAACAAGGGTGTAACATTTGCAATTCTCTAATCCTCTGGCTCCAGCCCCATATCCAAGGAGGATTGAAAGATTATGGCCAGTACCTCCGCAATTTCCACCTTCACTTCCCTCAGCATCCTAGGATGCATCCCATCTGGTCCTGGTGACTTATCTACTTTAAGTACAGCCAGCCTTTCTAGTACCTCCTCCTTATCAATTTTTATCTCATCCATTATCTCAACTACCTCCTCTTTCACTATGACTTTGGCAGCATCTTCTTCCTTAGTGAAGACAGATGCAAAGTACTCATATTTAGTACCTCAGCTATGCCCTCTGCCTCCATGCGTAGGTCTCCATTTTGGTCCATAATCGGCCCCACCTCTCCTCTTGCTACCCATTTACCATTTATATGCCTATAGAAGACTTTTGAATTCCCTTTTATGTTAGCTGCTAATCTATTCTCAGACTCTCTCTTTGCCCCTCTTATTTCCTTTTCCACTTCCCCTCTGAATGTTCTATAATCAGCCTAGTTCTCACTTATATTCTCAATCTGATATCTGTCATACGTCCCCTTTTTCTGCTTCATCTTACTCACTATCTCTTTCATCATCCAGGGAGCTCTGGCTATAGTTTCCCCACCTTTCCCCCTCGTGGGAATGTACCTCGCCTGTACCCGAACCATCTCCTCTTTACAGGCAGCCCATTGTTTGATTACAGTTTAGCCTGCCAATCTTTGATTCCAATTTACCCGGGCCAGATCCATTCTCAACCCACTGAAATTGGCTTTCCTCCAATTAAGTATTTTTACTCTAGATTGCTCCCTGTCCTTTTCCATAGCTAGTCCAAACCTTATGATACTGTGATCACTGTTCCCTAATTGTTCCCCTACTGACACTTTCTCTACTTGACCCACATCATTCCCCAGAACCAGATCCAGCAATGCCTCCTTCCTCATTGGGCTGGAAACGTACTGATCAAGAAAGTTCTCGTGAACACACTTCAGAAATTCTTCCCCCTCTCTGCCCTTTACACTATTACTATGCCAGTCTATATTAGAATAGTTGAAGCCCCCTTATCACTACTCTATAGTTCTTGCACCTCTCTGTAATTTCCCTGCAAATCTGCTCCTCTATATCCTTCCCACTAGTTGGCGGCCTATAGAATACAGCTAGTAGTGTAATGGCACCTCTATTGTTTCTCAACTCGAGCCAAATAGATTTTGTCCTTGACCCCTCCAGGACATCCGCTCTCTCTCTCACTGTAATATTCTCCTTAATCAATACTGCCACCCCACTTCCTTTCTTTCCTTCCCAATATTTCCTGAACACCTTATATCCAGGAATATTTGGGGGGAGAAATTCGGTATAGCTCCATTTGGGGCACAATTATCGGCCGGGCGCAAAGTTTAGCGCCTTGCGTTAATTATCACCTCTGACTGCAAACTTGGCTTCTAGCACCCCTGGAGGTGATTGGAGCGCTAAATCAGGTGCTACACACCTCTCTTAAGGCGCTAACGCTGAGGAGCGAGGCGCTACCTCAGAGCGCTGGCGAAGCTCATGTGATGTCAGTTAGCAATGGAACACAGACACAATGGCGCCAGCCAGTTCTTCAAACAGAAGGGTCGATCTTGCTCTCCATCCCCACCCTGCTCATTGCAGCCTTGAATCTCGGCTTGGAGAGACCTGTACATCAATTCTACTGGAAAGAACAGTGGAGAGGCCCAGGGAAAGAGCTCGGAGTGCAGCCCCCACAGACTCTTCTAAATTGATGCAAGGAAGGTCAAATCAAAATGAACCTGCAAAGTGCTGCTCAGTACCCAAAACTCCTTCACACAGCGTTGAATCTCTCCAGAAGTCTCTCTGTCTCTCTCTCTCTCTCTCTCTCTCTCTCTCTCTCTCTCAGAATGCATGGTGCAAAAATGTCACAGACAAAAAAAAGCAGGAAGCGGCCGCATTTAAATAGTGCTCCTCCAGTCCCTTCCCGACTGCAAAACCTTCCCCTCCAGCTGTCGTTGCTAGCGGCAGGCGGAAAGGCAGGGGGCGCCACTCAATCTCCGGTCCGGGGCGCAGGCGATCATGGCGGTAGTGTTTAGCACCGCCGCAAAATGTCTGGTCAATTTTGCGAGCGGCGCAAACATCGCCGCGCCCGGACGCTAGTTGCTTTGCACCATTAGCATCCTCTTAGGGCTCTAACAGGAGGCGCAAAGCAATCAAATTTTTCCCCCTTGGTACCAAATCCTGCCTTTTTTTGAGCCAGGTCTCCATTATCGCCACGACATTCCCATGTGTCTGTTTGCACCTTTAGCTCACCAACCTTATTTACCACACTCCGTGCATTCACACACATGCACTGTAAACCTATCTTAGACCTTTTATTCTCTCTTTGTCTGACCCCACCTATTACCGTATTATTTCTTGCTCTAGTGCTATCTGTCTCTCCCAATCCTTTGTGCACCTTGTTCCTCCTTTATAATGCTACATCCTGGTGCCCATCCCCCTGCCAAATTAGTTTAAGAGAGCGAGAAAGATAAAAGAGACAAAGAAAAAGGTAAAAAATATATTTTTTATTTTATTTTTTTAAATCTCCAACAATAATTAACATCTGAAGGAATGAGCCTCCACACTTGTAAAAATAAATTTTCAGTGCTAGAGAGGTTGTTTTGCAGTAATTAAGACTTATCACACCTTTAAAAATTCACTTAAAATGAATGGACAAGTCCCAACTTTTTCTGGGACATAAGTACCCCAACTTCACGTCATTGCATGTGTTTCAATGCCAAGTCTCTCAGTGAAATACCAGTATATCGCAGCTTCTGGAGGAGCAGGGCAACTTGGACAGCAGCTTCCTGATTTCCACTTTTAACTGCGCATGCGCAGTTGCTGGAAGTTGCTGTCTGATTTACGCTTTAATAACGGTGAGCACTGATAGTCTCACCATTATTTTTACAGCAAAATCCAAGCCAATGTGATGCTCAGTCCAGTAATGGAACCACTTACTTAGGAAGAAATCAAAACAGTTGATTGCGGCTGTGTATGAGCATGTAATTAAATAGAAGATAAAATTAAAAGGGCATCAGTTTAATTTCCTACTTTTTCAAACCTACAACATGTCGTCATGTTGTATCATCCCATCACTTGCAAGTGATGACATAACGATGTATCGCAAGATACAAAACACCAAATCTTCTGTTCAATCTTTAATTCCTCCACTCTGTTTTCCTTGTGTAGAATTGCAGACTGCTCCACTGAGCACTGGAGTCTTTTAGCTTTTCTTCCCCAGACGAAATAAAGTTTACTAAATATTTTTCAAGAATATAGTGCAATTTAATTTTCTTTAACACTTTATGATATAATGACTACATTAAATTTTGATGCAGTTCACTGTTGGAAATGATGTGATATTGTGTGATATTCTACATTGTGAATGTTATAAATTGTGAGGTCCTACATCATGAGAGTTATAACCTGTGAGGTCCTACATTGGATCCAATTCTTTAATGAAAAAAGCTATGACATCTACCACCATTGACAGTATTTGTTATAAATGTCAGAAATTCACTGCCCTCTAGTGGGTAGATTTTCACCTTCACCCCCTGGGCAGCAATCTGGTGGGCAAGTTCTATAATGATCTACTGTGCCAGCTTACTGCCCAGGCAATGAAGGCAAAAGGCTACCCCTAGATATTGGAAAAACTGAACGGTTGCCTGTGACATAGTTAGGAATCCAATCTCGCAGTTTATGGCATCATCAGAGCCTGTTGATTACATTCGTGTCTGCACGCTAACTGATACTCTTTACATATTCAAACCTCTGGAGGATGAGAATAAAACATTGTTGGTGTGGATTTGGAGCCCAGCCCACGATTTGTACACCCCACCGTGTAGCTAAGTGTCTCAGACAGTGACATCTTCATCGATCTGTAAGATACTGTAGCAGCTTGTAAAAAAAATGAAACACTGAGAGAATGGTAGTTTAAACCCTGCTTGGATGCGTTGCACTTGCCACATTTGTAATATGCTGCAGTAATTAAGAAGTGGTAAAAGTAGTTTTATTCTGTCTGCTTTTTATTGATATTGCCACAGTGGGACCTTTAGATCATTCCACATTTTGAGGGGATTTATAGGACAGTAAACAGCAATTTGTCTGGCATTACCATGGAATATCATTACATTATGTTAATGCACTGATGGAAGCTTTCCTAAATCCTGTGGTAGGGTGTGATTAGTTAATTAAAACACTGAGGTACTTCACCAACCTTTAATATATATACTTTGATAAAAGGAAGGTATTGGCTGAATTCAGTAGGCTTAAAGCGATCAGAACTCAAGATAAAATCTGTGAATGGGATAAGCAATTGACTGACAAATCCTTTGGACCTGATGGCCTACATCCAAGGGTTCTAAAAGAGGTGGCTGCAGAGATAGTGGATGCAATGGTTGTGATCTTCCAAAATTCCTTAGATTCCAGAACGGTTGCAGTAGATTGGAAGATAGCAAATTCAAGAAAGGAGGGAGAGAGAAAACAGGGAACTATAGGTTAGTTAGCCTGACATCAGATGTTAGGAAAATGTTGGAATCCATTATTAAGGAAGTGGTAACAGGGCACATAGAAAATCATAATATAATTAGGCAGAGTCAACATGGATTTATGAAAGGGAAATTGTATTTGACAAATCTATTAGAGCTTTTGAGGATGTAACAGGGTAGATAAAGGGGGACCAGTGAATGTAGTAAATTTGGATTTCCAAAAGGCATTCGATAAGGTGCCACACGAAAGGTTATTACAAAAGATAGGGACTGTGAGTAATATATTAGCATGGCTAGAGGATTAGTTAAAGGACAAAAAACAGAGAGTAGGAATAAACGGGTCATTTTCAGGTTGGCAGTTACTAGTGGGGTGCCGCAAAGATCAGTGCTGGCGCCTCAGCTATTTACAATCTATGTTAATGACTTAGATGAAGGGACCGAGTGTAATGTATCCAAGTTTTCTGACGATACAAAGCTAGGTGGGAAAGTAAGCTCTGAGGAAGACACAAAGGGCTGAATTTTGCCAGCGCTCAGAGTGCGGGTTTGGAGGCGGGTCTGCTGTCAAAATCGAAATGATTGACAGCAGGTTGGGAGCCCACTCCGAACCCGCCACCATGTAAATTTCAACTGTCAGGTCTGCGAATTCAAAACAGACCCAAAACCAAGCGGCGGAGGAGGCATTTAAGATAGTTAAATGATTGTTAAACACTTGTTAACTACTATTTTGCCAGCCTACTTCTATTTTACCACTTTTTTTTAATGAGGTTCCGGTCATTCGGAGATCACGTCACGTAAGTAGGCCGGATTCTCCACATCTCCCCATTGCTATGAATAGGTGACAGCTGCAAAAGTGGTATGAAAGCTACCATTTCCCAGCTGGTCAGAAGCTTGAGCCTTCAGGACTTCTCTTACCATTGACAGATCGCTTCTGTCATCTCAACTTCAGCTGCCATCTATTCCAGCAACATTGGTGCCCTTGAAAAAATCTCACCTTACTTCTCTGAATCCCTCGACGATCAGCCCCAGCCCCAACACCAGCAGCACCAACAACAACATCAACCTTCTCCGCAAGCACCAGATGCTGCACAGGGCATCAGCACCCGACCACATTGCTGCCCGGGAGGCCAGCGATGGCATCACCATAGCCAGATTTACTTCACTTGATGCTGTACACCCCGGCTGCCATATGATGCGCCAGCTTGACATCACCAGCACCATAAAGCATCCTTATAATGTCCAAGCCATTCCTTTCACACTCATCACATTTGTGTGTGTGGGGGGGGGGGGGGGGGGGGAGGAGGAGTTATTTCTCAACATTCACTGGAACTCACTAAGACACTTCCAAAGGTGAGCACAGATCTGTCCAATAAGGCAAAGTGTTGAAAATAAAGATTTCAATGTTTGACAACACATTAACAGAAAATTTACATGAACATAGCATAAGACACCCAAGTGCCTACCCTTGTGTGTTGTTACATAGAAACATAGAAACATAGAAGATAGGAGCATGAGTAGGCCATTCGGCCCCTCGAGCCTGCTCCGCCATTCAATGAGATCATGGTTGATCATCCAAATTCAGTACCTTGTCCCTGCCTTCTCCCCATATTCCTTGATCCCTTTAGCATTAAGAAATATATCCAACTCTTTCTTGAATATATTTAATGAATTGGCCTCCACTGCCTTCTGTGGTAGAGAATTCCACAGGTTCACCACTCTCTGGGTGAAGAAATTCCTCCTCATCTCTGTCCTAAATGGCTTACCCCTTATCCTTAGACTGTGACCCCTGGTTCTGGACTCCCCCGCCATCGGGAACATCCTTCCTGCATCCAGTCTGTCCAGTCCTGTTAGAATTTTATAAGTTTCAATGCGATCCCCTCTCATTCTTCTAAACTCCAGCGAGTATAAGCCCAATCGACCCAATCTCTCCTCATACGTCATTCCTGCCATCCCAGGTATCAGTCTGGTGAATCTTCGCTGCACTCCCTCCATGGCAAGAACATCCTTCCTCAGATAATGCGACCAAAACTGCACACAATACTCAAGGTGTGGTCTCACCAAGGCCCTGTACAACTGCAGCAAGACATCCTTGTTCTTGTACTCGTACCCTCTCGCTACGAAGGCCAACATACCATTTGCCGCCTTAACCGCCTGCTGCACCTGCATGCTTACCTTCAGTGACTGGTGCACAAGGACACCCAGGTCTCGTTGCACTTCCCCTTCTCCCAATCTATTGCCATTCAGATAATAATCGGCCTTCCTGTTTTTGCCACCAAAGTGGATAACCTCGCATTTATCCACATTATACTGCATCTGCCATGCTTCTGCCCAATCACCCAACCTGTCCAAATCATCCTGGAGTTTCTCGGCATCCTCCTCAGAGCACACACGCCCACCCAGCTTTGTGTCATCTGCAAACTTGGAGATATTACATCTAGTTGTTAGTTGGTATGATTGGACTAGGATGAGGGTGAGTGAGAGGGGTGGCTAGTGAGATGGGGAAGTGATAATGTCGATAGAGAGGGAATGGTGGGGTGCAAGATAAGTTGGTGTGAATAAGGATGTGCAGGAGTAGGGTAGAGAAGGCAGAGTGATGGGAATGTGATGAGTGGCACAGCTGTAAGAAGTCACACAACACCAGGTTATAGCCCAACAGTTTTATTTGAAATCACAAGCTTTCGGAGCGCTGCTCCTTCGTCAGGTGAAGTGGAGAGATGCATAAAGACACAGCTTATATAGTCAGAGAATAATGCCAGATGATTACAGGTAATCTTTCTAACTGCCATTTGTCGCACCTCGGCAGAGAGATAATCACAGCGATCAAAGGTGTGAATGGTGTCCAAACAGGTTAGTCAGGAAAACATTACATCAAAGAACAATGGCACAGCAGGATGAGGTTGAGTGTGGCTTTGAAGTAACATTTCGTGATCTACTGAGATCATTGAAAGGTTTGCACCACTGCAGCCTGGTGCTCCTGATGGCATCTCTGATTTTGCCCTCTTGTGCAATGTGCAACCAGCCTGCATTGGTGTCCTGGGGAGGTCTCTTCCGCCCCTGGAAGGGAAGAGAACCTTCCTGCGTGCTGTGACTCCCTTCATAAGCACATGGAGGGACTCATGCGAGAGCCTGGATGCAACCGTCCACCTTTGTGCAGTGCTTGTCAGTGTTTGCAGCACCTCAATGCTGTAGCATACTGAAAGCACAACTGTCAAAATGAATGTGGACATGGCCCATTTAAGGAAACAGGCTGATGACGCGTCATCAAATGACGTCATCAGACCTGCTTCCGTTTAATTGGCCGGGAACATCACAGGGCGGGCTTAACCAGCCCAATCAATGTAAAATCACTTGGAGAGTGCGGACTGCAGTAGGCAGTGGGTTGGGACCACGACACCGACACTGACCCCAGCCACCCCAGTCGGCGAAATCGCGGCAAAAGAGCCTGCAAAGGGATATAGACGGGTTAAATGAGTGGGCAAGAAGTTGCCAGATGGAGTATAATGTGGGGAAGTGGCAGGTTATTCACTTTGGTAGGAAGAATAGAAAAGCAGAATCTTTTTTAAATGGTGAGAAATTATTAAATGTTGGTGTTCAGAGGAATTTTGGTGTCCTTGTACACGAAACACAGAAAGTTAACCTGCAGGTAAAGCAAGCAATCAGGAAGGCAAATGTTATGTTGGCCTTTATTGCAAGGGGTTGGAGTATAAGAGTAAGGAAACCTTGCTGCAATTATACAGGGCTTTGGTGTGACCACACCTGGAGTACTGTGCACAGTTTTGATCTCTGTTCCTAGCAAAGCATATACTTGCATTAGATGGGGTGCAACAAAGGTTCACTAGATCAATTCCTGGGATGGGAGGGCTGTCCTATGAGGAGAGATTGAGTAGAATGGGCCTATACTCTCTGGACCTTAGAAGATTGAGAGGTGATCTCATTGAAACATATAGGCCTAAAGATTTGGTTGCTTTGCGCCTCCCGTTAGCACTCTAAGACATCATTGCTATGCGCAGCGCCCCGGCTGCGATCTTCGGTAGTGCCCCGACTTACCGGCGGACGCTATGTCCGATGGGGTCAGGGGGGCCTACCTGCAGCTGGTAATTAAAGGGAAGGTGCCGGGCGGCCAGTTTTGTTGCTGGCCGCCTGCCAGCACCTGCCCCCTCTGCCGTCACCGGCCTTCTCTGAAGCCCCCCTGCGGAGTGCCGGCTGCGTTCTCTTGAGTGCCGGGCTCCTTTGCCGGCACTCCAATCCCTGGTGGCCCTGCTGGGCCTTGGGTCATTCTGCACAAGGCCCCTTCCCTTTAAGAAGGGGAGGAAGGGCTGCAGTACTGCGGCGCGACATGCCGCAGCGAGTGGCGCTGTGGCACGTAGCGTCGCGATATTCACTCACAGCGCCCCAAGAGGGAGGCGGGGCGCTTCCAGTAGCACCCACCTTCCTCTTGGGGCGCTACCGATAAATTTTGGCCGCGAGGGCGCTAATTTTTACGGGGCGCTAAAAGTAGCGCCCTGGCGAAGTGAGCACCCCAAAGGGAGCGCAACTCAATTTTTCCTCCATCAGATTCTGAGGGGGATTGACTGGGTAGTTACTGAGAGGCTGTTTCCCCTGGCTGGACAGTATAGAACTAGTGTGCACAGTCTCCGGATAAGGGGGTCGGCCATTTAGGACTAAATCTATATAAAACACTAGTTCTGCTCCAGCTGGAATATTGTGTCCAGTTCTGGACAACACAGTTTATGAAGGACATGAAGGCTTTAGAAAGGCTACAGAAGAGATTTACTAGAATAGTTCCAGGGATGAGAGATTACATGTACGTGGATAGACTGGAAAAGCTGGGGTTGTTCTCCTTAGAGCTGAGAAGGCTAAGAGGAGGTTTGATAGAGGTGTTCAAAATTATGAAGGGTTTAGATAGAGTAAATAAAGAGAAACTGTTTCCAATGACGGAAGGGTCGATAATGAGAGGGTACAGATTTGAGGTGATTGGCAAAAGAACCAGGGCCGACATGAGAAAAACTTTTTTATGCAACGAGTGGTTAGGATTTGGAATGCACTGCCTGATAGGGTGGTGGATACAGATTCAATAGTAGCCTTCAAAAGAGAATTGGATAAATACTTGAAGGAGAAAAAATTGCAGGGATATGGGGACAGAGCGGGGCATTGGGACTAACTGGATTGGGCTTTGAAAGAGCCGTATAAGATACCAGAGGGTCTCTGGTTCCAAATGATTCGAGGTTGACCCGTATTAGGGACAGTGACTTAACTTTATTCAGCACAGCGAGACTTACTACATTACAGTATTCGAGCAGCAGTTTACAGAGTATAATTGAGACTTACATTAACACTTATATTCTGGGTAGAAGCTGCAACTGTGACTAGGCTGCACCCTGTGTCTCTTGTCTCTCTCTCTCTCTCTCTCTCTCTCTCTCTCTCTCCATCTCCCGGGTGTCTCCTTGATTTTTCCTGAAATCTTCTATTCTTTCCGAAATCTTCCACTCCTGAAATCTTCTACAATATGTGGCTGTTAAGACCCTCTTCTTATACCCTTAGGAACATCGGAACAGGAGTAGGCTATTGAGCCCCTCGAGCCTGTTCCTCCATTCAATGCGATCATGGCTGATCTGCGACCTAACTCTACATACCCACCTTTGGCCCATATCCCTTAATATCTTTGGTTAACAAAAATCTATCAATCTCCCATTTAAAATTAACAATTGATCTAGCATCAATTGCCGTTTGCGGAAGAGAGTTCCAAACTTCTCCATCCTTTGTGTGTAAAAGTGTTTCCTAATTTCACTCGTGAAAGGTCTGGTCTAATTTTTAACCTTTGGTCCCTAGTCCTAGACTCCCCAACCAGCGGAAATAGTTTCTCTCTATCTACGCTATCTGTTCCCCTTAATGCCTTGAAAATTTCAATCAGTTCATGCCTTAACCTTCTAAATTCCAGGGAATACAATCCTAATTTGTCTAATCTCTCCTCATAATTTAACCCTTAGAGTCCGGGTATCATTCTGGTAAACCTACGCTGCACTCCCTCCAAGGCCAATATATCCTTCCTATGGTGTGGTATCCAGAACTGCTCACAGTACTCCAGGTGTGGTCTAACCAGGGTTTTGTATAACTGCAGACTTCTACCCCCTTGTATTCTAGTCCTCTAGCTATAAAGGCCAGCATTCCATTAGCCTTTTTGATTATTTTCTGTACCTGTTCATGACATTTTAATGTTCTATGTACCTGGACCCCCAAGTCTCTTTGGACCTCCACTGTTTTTAGCTTTTCACCAATTAGAAAGTACCCTTTTAATGTTCAAAGTGGATGACCTCACATTTGCCTACATTGAAATCCATTTGCCACAGTTTTGCCCATTCACTTAATTTATCGCTATCCCTTTGTAATTTTATGCTTTCATGTACAATGCTACCTATCATTTTGTCATGGGCAAATTTGGATATATGGCTTTCTATGCCATCATCTAAGTTGTTAATAAATACTGTGAATAGTTGAGGCCCCAACATAGATCCCTGTGGGACACCACTAGTCACATCCTGCCAATTAGAGTACCTACCAATTATCCCTACTGCCTGTCTCCTGTCGCTCAGCCAATTTCCTAACCAGGTCAATAATTTGCATTCAATTCCGTGGGCTTCTACCTTAGTTAACAGTCTCTTACGTGAGACTTTATCAAATGCCTTCTGGAAGTCCTTACTCTCATTCAAAACCTATGGAGTCCTCCTGAACCAATCACTGGCTGACACCCAAACCCAAAATTCAATCATAAATATTGTATGTTCGCAGCACCATAGCTTATGCCGGTTTTAGACTCATGACACTCTTACATCGCCTGTTTTTGACCATCAAGACTCATATCTGGGGTAGTTATGTCAAGACAAAAGGAACATGTCTCCATAGGTTGAGATAGGACCCTTGCTCTTGGCCTTTGTTTTTAATTCACCGCAGATATCATAACATTCCAACACAGTGTCAGCTGCACCTGACCTTGGTTCCCAGGCTAGCTGTACACTGTCTCATCCTTACTGTTGGCTAATATCCAACTTTCAAGCATAGAAAGGGTTACATGTTATACATAATTCAGGTTACCATTGCATACAGTTGATGATTACAGACTGTTATACATAATTCTTACACACGATTATAAATCCATTACTGATGATTGTAAGGTACTGAGATAAGATAAGATAGTAAAGCAAGTATGCTAAAACCCAACTAATCCATGATAATCTTACAGCTGGCACAGACTCAATGGGCCGAACGGCCTCCTTCTCTGCTCTACTATTCTATGATTCTGTGAAAGATAGGACGCAGTTGGCACTTAGGGGATTGATGTTGAGGTGCTAGAAATGCTGAATGGACTGCCATGGACACCTACAGACACCTTTTTTAAAATTTGCTCAATGCATATGGTTTAAATTTTCATATGATGCCAAAGTGGAAGGGTAGTCATTGACCTACAAAATGTACAAGATTAATTCTGTGAGTAGAGGAGTACTGGGAAATGAAATTGCAGTGCAGTTAAGTGTAAAATAAGTGGCAGAAAGGGATGGACGACATACAGACGCTATGGATTATGTCAAAATAGCTAAGCATGAAGTTGAGATGCTAGTAGACTCGGTTCTTAACAAATCCTGTCACTGCAGAGCAGCAATCAACAGAACAAATAGAATGCAAATCATGCTAAATTGATCGGATATCTGTTTGAATGCTGTGTCCGAGCCCTGGAGCCCTGTAGCTTATGCAGAGAAGGGCAGCCACAAGATGGATCTTCAATGCTAAGAAAGTGATGATGAAAAAAGATTGCAAAACATGGACTATTCATTCTTGAAAGGAAGCAACTAAAGGTATGTTTACACTGCAGCTATCCATCTGAGAGCAGTAGCTGCAGTATCAGTAGTTCTTTAACATTGCCCACCTCCAATTGGGATTCTCCTGCCAAAGCGACAGTTCTGTACATGCATTTTTATACGGATGTGCAAGCTTCCCTTCCAGCCATTAAATTTTAAATGATTTGAGAACACAGGTGGGAGTGTCTGCATTCATTTAAGTCAATTCCAGGTAAGTTTAAAGAATGCTCAGGAGATCCAAAGGGACTACATGAGCACTTTTTAAACCGGGCTTGGCACCACACTCAAGTTATACTCCGTGCAGTGTCAAACCAAGGTCAGATTAGGACCCGACTCGGGAGATATACTGGATGAAAGAATCGAATGCTTTTTCACATCTCTGAAAATCATCTCACGTGCATCAAGTGAATTATTATTTGTTCTCAGCCAAGTTGCACACAGCAGGTTTCACAAAAAGCAAGAAATGAATGACCAGGTAATTTGTTTTCAGTTGTGTTAGTTGAGGGAGAAATATTGACCATGACATTGGGAGATATCTGCTCTTCTTTGAAAAGTGCAATGGGAATTTTAATGTCCTCCTGAAAAGATAAACGGGACCTTTGCCTAACATCTCATCCAAAGGACAGCAGGGCCAATAATGCAGCACTCTTTCAGTACTGTATTGGAATGTCAGCCCATGTTATGAGCTCAAATGATGGACAACTTTAGAGTCACTGTGAAGCACAAACTATAAACACCCTTAGAGAGGACCTCATAGAGGTATGTAAGATAGTAACTGGTATAGAAAAGGTAAACCTGGAACACAGCTTCAATCTGAACCATGACAGCAGGACAAAAGGAACAGGCCCAAAGGGACAAAAGGCAAATTTAGAACTGATGCCAAAATGTTCTTCAACATACAGAGAGATCAATACTTGAAATGAAGTTCCTGGAGGCAAAAACCTGGAGAGATTTGGAAACAAGGATGAGAATTTTAAAATTGAGGCATTGCTTAACTGGGAGCCAATGTAGGTGAGCGAGCACAGGGGTGATGGGTGAACAGGACGTGGTGCGAGTTAGGACACGGGCAGCAGAGTTTAGGATGACCTCAAGTTTACATAGGGTAGAACATGGGAGGCCAACCAGGAGTGCGTTGGAATAGTCAAGTCTAGAGGTAACAAAGACATGGATGTGGGTTTCAGCAGCAGATGAACTGAGGCAGGGCGGAGACGGGCGATGTTACAGAGGTAGAAATAGGCGGCCTTAGTTATGACACATGAAAAAATGCAGCCATGAATCTGTGTCTTGCCACACCATGGCACCTATTGGCATCCCAAATATATTGGCATCAACATATTTGCAAATCTCAATCATAAATTCTTTGGGCTGGATTTTCATTGAGGAAGCGGGTAGGAGGAGGGACTACAACATTCGGCGTTGTAGTCCCGCCTCCATCGAGTTCTAGCCAACCCACGCGATTTTGACTTGATTGACCTTGTTGAGCCCGCCCAGCGGGCTCAGCAGGCCAATTAAGGGCCACCTGGCAACAGGTGACGTCACAGATTGACATTTCATCTGTCAAGACCTTTTGACAGATGAAATATCAGCGTTCGACAGCTGTTTGAAGCAGTCAAACACTGACAATCTGTACTCCAAGTTAATTCCTTCCCCTCAGGATGATTTAGAGATCTCTCCGGAACAGAAAGCTGAAAGCTGCAATTTTTGACAGTTCGCGGCCATTCTGCTTTCTGTGCCGGTGAGATGAGGGACACCCGAGACCTGAAGGAAGGAAGGCTGTAAAGGTAAGTAAAACTTCTTTAAACACTTTAAACACACCAAACACACTTACCTCTGCACTCATGCACCCATCATTCACCTGAACACCGGACATCTCAACCCCTCCAAGCCCTTCATCCTGACGACCCACCTCGCTAACTTGGCGTGGTTTGGAGCCATTGGGAATCCCACATTTCACCAATGAAAATAGGGATTAGGCTAAAAACTGCCTGTTAACTACCTGTTAACAGGCAGTTAATTGGCACTAATCCCCTTCCCGCCTCAGGGAGGCGGCTCCCAGTGTGGGTCGGGTACCCGCCTCCTTTGAAACTGGCATGGAGGCGGGTTGGGGACGGGATGGGTTTGTGCCCCCCCGATTTCGGGATTTTAACCCCCCACACGCCTCCAATCCCGTCTCCACAGCCCAATGAAAATCCTGCCCTTTGTGTCCACATAAAAGGTTACTACACTAGATAAGATCTCATGGAGTTTGGGGGTAATATATTAGCATGGATAGAGGATTGGCTAACTAACAGAAAACAGAGAGTTGGGATAAATGGGTCATTTTCAGGTTGGCAAAATGTAACTAGTGGAGTGCCGCAGGGATCAGTGCTGGTGCCTCAACTATTTACAATCTATATAATGACTTTGATGAAGGGACTGAGTGTAATGTAGCCAAATTTGCTGATGATAGAAAGATAGGTGGGAAAGCAAATTGTGTGGAGGACGCAAAGAATCTCCAAAGGGATATAGATAGGCTAAGTGAGTGGGCAAAAATCTGGCAGATGGAGTTTAATGTGCAAAAATGCGAGGTTATCCACTTTGGTAGGAAAAATAAAAAAGCAAATTATTATTTAAATCGGGAGAGATTACTAAATGCTGAGGTACAGAGGGATCTGGGGGCCCTTGTACATGAATCACAAAAAGTTAGCATGCAGGTACAGCAAGTAATTAGGAAGGCAAATGGAATGTTGGCCTTTATTGCAAAGGGAATGGAATATAAAAGTAGGGAAGTCCTGTTACAACTGTACAGGGCATTGGTGAGACCACACCTGGAGTACTGCATACAGTTTTTGTCTCCTTATTTAAGGAAGGATATACTTGCATTGGAGGCAGTTCAGAGAAGGTTCACGAGGTTGATTCCAGAGATGAAGGGGTTGTCTTATGAAGAAAGTTTGAGCAGGTTGGGCCTGTACTCATTGGAGTTTAGAAGAATGAGAGGGGATCATATTGAAACATATAAGATTCTGAAGGGGCTTGACGGGGTAGATACAGAGAGGATGTTTCTCCTCATGGGGGAATCTAGAACTAGGGGGCATAATTTCAGAATAAGGGGGCACCCTTTTAAATCGGAACCCTTTTTTAAATCGGAAATGAGGAGGAATTTCTTCTCTGAGGGTTATGAATCTTTGGAATTCTCTTCCCCAGAGAGCTGTGGAGGCTGGGTCATTGAATATATTTAAGGTGGAGATAGACAGATTTTTGAATGGTGAAGGGTTATGGGGAGCAGGCAGGGAAGTGGAGTTGAGGCCAAGATCAGATCAGCCATGATCTTATTGAATGGCGGAGCAGGCTCGAGGGGCCAAATGACCTACTCCTGCTCCTGCATCTGGTGTTCTTATGTTCTTATGTACAGTACTTATAAAAGTCTATATATATTTCAGTAAAAATCATTTGATGTGAAAAGGGAAAGTAAGGAGGCCAACCTTGAAATATCAACATTTCAAATGGCTCAAATGTATAATAATAAAGTCATATTAAGGGCCTAGTGAGAATGAGGAACTTCAAGAAATTAGTATTGATAAAGAAATTGTACTGGAGAAATTAATGGGACTAAAAGCCGACAAATCCACTGGACCTGATGGCCTACATCCTAGGGTTTTAAAAGAGAAAGCTACAGAGATAGTGGATGCATTGGTTTTGATCTTCCAGAATTCCCTAGATTCTAGAACGGTCCCTGCGGATTGGAAGGTAGCAAATGTAACCCTGCTATTCAAGAAAAGAGGGAAAGAGAAAAAAAACTAGAGACCAGTTAGCCTGACATCAGTAGTAGGGAAAATGCTAGAATCTATTATTAGGGATGTGGTAACAGGGCACTTAGAAAATCATATGATTGGGCAGAGTCAACAGGGATTTATGAAAGAGAAATCATGTTTGAAAAATCTAATTGGGTTTTTTGAAGTTGTAACTAGCAGGGTAGATAAGGGGGAACCAGTGGATGTAGTGTATTTGGATTTTCAAAAAGCATTCAATAATGTGCCACACAAGAGGTTATTAAACAAAATTAGGGCTTATTGGATTGGGGGTAATATACTAGCATGGATTGAAGATTGGTTAACGGACAGAAAACAGAGAGTCGGAATAAATGGGTCATTTTCGGGTTGGCAGGCTGTAACTAGTGGGGTAACACAAGGATCAGTGCTTGGGCTTCAGCTATTCACAATCTATATCAATGACTTAGATGAAGGGACCAAGTGTAATGTTGATGATTCAAAGCTAGGTGGGAAAGTAAGTTGTGAGGAGGATGCAAAGAAGCTACAAAGGGATATAAACAGGTTAACTGAGTGGGCAAGAACATGGCAGATGCAATATGTTGTGAAGAAATGTGAAGCTATCCATTTTGGTAGGAAAAATAGAAAAGCAGAATATTTTAAAATGGTGAGTGACTGGGAAATGTTGGTATTCAGAGGGACCTGGGTGTCCTTGTACACGAATCACTGGAAGTTAACATGGAGGTACCGCAAGCAATTAGGAAAGAAAATGGTATGTTAGTCTTTATTACAAAACGATTGGAGTATAAGAGTAAAGAAGTCTTACTGCAATTATATAGGGCCTTGGTGTGATCACACCTGGAGTACTGTGTACAGTTTTGGACTCCTTATCTAAGGAAGGATATACTTGCCTTAGAGGGAGTGCAACAAAGGTTCACCAGACTGATTCCTGGGATGGGGGGATTGTCCTATGAAAGAAAGAAAGACTTGCATTTATATAGCGCCTTTCACGACCACCGGACGTCTCAAAGCGCTTTACAGTCAATGAAGTACTTTTGAAGTGGAGTCACTGTTGTAATGTGGGAAACTTGGCAGCCAATTTACGCACAGCAGGGTCCCACAAACAGCAATGTGATAATGACCAGATAATCTGTTTTTGTTATGTTAGTTGAGGGATAAATATTGGCCAGGACACCGAGGATAACTCCCCTACTCTTCTTCAAAATAGTGCCATGGGATCTTTTACGTCCACCTGAGAGAGCAGATGGGGCCTCGGTTTAATGTCTCATCCGAAAGACGGCACCTCCGACAGTGCAGCACTATAAGGAGAGATTGAGGAGACTAGGCCTATATTCCCTAGAATTTAGAAGAATGAGAGATGATCTCATTGAAACATATAACATTTTTACAAGGCTTGACCGGGTAGATGCTGGGAGGATGCTTCCCCTAGCTGGGAGTCTAGAACTAGGGGTCTCAGTCTCAGAATAAGGGTTTGGCCATTTAGAACTGAGATAAGGAGAAACTTCTTCACTCAAAGGGTTGTGAATCTTTGGAAATCTCTCCCCCAGAGAGCAGTGGATGCTTAGTTGTTGAGTTTTTTCAAGGCAGAAATCCATAGATTTTTGGATACTAAGGGAATCAAGGGATATGGGGGTAGTATGGGAAGGTGGAGTTGAGGCAGAAGACCAGGCTCGACGGGCCAAATGGCCAACTCCTGTTCCTATTTGTTAGGTTCTTATATTACTGGCACTGACCTATAGAAAAGGAAAATTGAAATATTAAACTTTGGAGGCATTGCAGCACTAATATGTATGAAATAAAATGCAACCATCTTAAAGAACTGAATTACATTAAGTGTAAGATGAAGTATATTTATCCCATACCATTTTTCACGAATATAGTTTCACTTCAGTATTCAAAAAACAAGGGAGGAAAATGACAGGGATTTTAATCAGAAGTCACAGAGCCATTCTATATATTGTGTCTCCTGAAGGAGCCGTTAGATTATTAACTGCTCATTGTGGACATCAGGAGACAATTAAAGTCAGCGATGTACGGAATTAAAATCACTTCTGTGTCTTTTAAGAACTATGCATCTATATTCCTAAGACTTCTGATCAAGTTTTAGAGCCCTGAAATTCTTTGAGGTTCCACTGGTTTCCCATCATGACTCCATGGAAATGGTGCAGATTATTTGGGAATGAATTATGTCTTAAGCTATTCAGAGTCACTGGTTAATCAACTTGTATATGCAGGAGGATGACTAAAGGATATTTCATGGGCGTGTTTTATAAAGTGAAGCTGGAGCTCACTCAGACATTCACAGCTGGTAAGGGTTTCTTTCCACAGTGTATGTGAGGTTAGTGAATTATTAAAAATTTGAGGTCAAACCCATGTTTGCAAACAATAGCGGACACTGGTATTGCCAATCTTGACGATTCTGCTTTCTGCCTTTTTGACTCTGCTCTTTGGGCTTGAATTCTGCTACTGAGCAAAAAGGACAGAGCTTGAGGGCAGAGAACAGACCTGAAGGTAAACAAAATCCATCCAGAATCGGTATTAGGGCTGTTACTTTTCACTATCATTATAAACGATCTAGATAAAAGCATCAGGGGTACTGTCTGCAAGTTTGTGAATGATTTGTGCAGGTGTTGGCACCTTAAATGAAAAAAAAAACATTACAGGGAGATCTAGGTGCAGTGGGGGAATAGGCCCCCATCACGTCATTTAATACAGGTAAATATAGTGTTCTGCACATAGGTTGGTCGAACACTAAGCCTGTGTGCATCAAGCAAGTTCTATTGAGTAGGAATGGTGTGGAGATGCCGGTGTTGGACTGGGGTGGACAAATGTAAGAAGTCACACAACACCAGGTTATAGTCCAACAGCTTTATTTGAAATCACAAGCTTTCGGAGCGCTGCTCCTTCATCAGGTGAAGTGGAGAAATGCATAAAGACACAGCTTATATAGTCAGAGAATAATGTCAGATGTTTACAGGTAATCTTTCCAACTGCCATTTATCACACCTCGGCAGAGAGATAATCACAGCAATCAAAGGTGTGAATGGTGTCTTTATGCAATTCTCCACTTCACCTGACGAAGGAGCAGCGCTCCGAAAGCTTGTGATTTCAAATAAAGCTGTTGGACTATAACCTGGTGTGTGACTTCTTAATATTGAGTAGGAGAAAGACCTGAGTCTTACAGTGCTTGAATCTCTGAAGCAGTGTCACAAGGCTATTGCAGAACCAAATAGAGCATACACATGTATTGTCAGGATGATTAAATACAAATCTTAAAATACTATACTTGTGGTAAACCACTGTTATAGTTATCACTGTATATTGTTCTCACTGTTCTCACTGTCACATCACTACACGAGGTCGCCTCTTGTCGCACTGTTATACCTGGGCTGACCACCTCCGACTCCGCCCATTACCTGCCCAGGTATAAAGGTAGCTGACTGGCTAGTATTCCTCCCTGTTGGATCGGATCACCCACGAGGGTGGGCTCTGTTATTTAGCCAATAAAAACCTTCAGTTACGTTCTTAACTCGTCGCCTTTTATTGGACTAATTGATAGGCATATCAATTTTATTGGCTAAATAACAGAGCCCACCCTCGTGGGTGATACCGCGTATCTGGCCAGCTCAATGATGGACATCAAAGTCAACGGCCACGCCACGACCTGCCTGTTCGACAGCGGAAGCACGGAGAGCTTCATCCACCCAGACACGGTGAGCCACTACTCCCTCCCCGTCCTGCCAACGCGCAGCCGCATCTCGATGGCATCGAGGTCGCACGCCACAGACATCAGCGGCTACTGTGTCGTGACATTGTCGGTTAAAGGGACAGAGTATAAAAATTTTAAACTCCTCGTACTCCCCCAGCTGTGCGCTGCCGTCATACTAGGGCTGGACTTCCAATCCCACCTCCAAAGTGTAACCCTAGCATACGGTGGACCCCTCCCCCCACTCACAGTCGACAACCAGTGAAAGTTAAACCGCCCACCGCGTAACACCTGCAGCCTATCCACCCTCAAGGTACCGCCACCTTCCCTGTTCGCTAACCTCACCCCCGACTGCAAACCTGTCGCTACTAAGAGCAGGCGGTACAGCGCTGGGGACAGAGCCTTCATTAGCTCTGAGGTGCAGCGACTCCTGAAAGAGGGCATTATTGAGGGGAGCAGCAGCCCCTGGCGTGCCCAGGTGGTGGTAGTCAAGACCGGCGACAAAAATCGCCTGATTATCGACTACAGCCAGACCATAAACAGATACACCCAGCTGGACGCATACCCCCTCCCCCGCATATCGGACATGGTCAATGAGATTGCACAATACCGCGTATTCTCGACCATCGACCTCAAGTCGGCCTACCACCAACTCCCCATCAGCCCGGAGGACAGCCAGTACACCGCCTTCGAGGCGAATGGCCGCCTCTACCAATTCCTTAGGGTCCCCTTTGGTGTCACCAACGGGGTCTCGGTTTTCCAACGGGAGATGGACCGGATGGTTGACCAGAACGGACTACAGGCCACTTTCCCCTATCTCGATAACGTCACCATCTGCGGCCGCAACCGGCAGGACCATGACGTGAATCTGGAGAAATTCCTCCGTACGGCCCAACGGCTGAACCTCACCTACAATAAGGAGAAATGCGTGTTTAACACAGCGCGCCTTGCCATCCTTGGCTGTGTAGTAGAGAACGGAGTCATCGGCCCCGACCCCGAAAGAATGCGCCCCCTCATGGAGCTACCCCTCCCCCACTGTCCAAAAGCACTTAGGAGAACCCTGGGGCTTTTCGCCTACTATGCCCAATGGGTACCCAATTATGCGGACAAAGCCAGACCCCTCCTGAAAACCACATCCTTCCCCCTCACGGAAGAGGCGTGCGCGGCCTTCTCCCTCATTAAGGGAGACATAGCCAAGGCCACAATGCACGCAGTGGATGAGTCAATCCCCTTCCAAGTGGAGAGCGATGCATCCGACTTCGCCCTAGCCGCTACCCTTAACCAGGAGGGTAGGCCGGTAGCCTTCTTCTCAAGGACCCTACAGGGCCCCGAGACCCGACACTCGTCGGTCGAGAAGGAAGCCCAGGCAATTGTGGAGGCAGTACGGCGCTGGAGGCACTACTTGGCAGGCAAACGATTTACCCTCCTCACCGACCAACGCTCGGTTGCCTTCATGTTTAATAACAAGCTGAGGGGCAAGATCAAGAACGACAAAATCTTGAGGTGGAGAATCGAGCTTTCCACCTATGATTATGAGATCTTGTACCGGCCCGGTAAACTGAACGACCCCCCTGATGCTCTTTCACGCATTACATGCGCCAGCGCGCAAAGTGATAGACTTCAGACCCTCCACAATGACCTCTGCCACCCCGGAGTCACCAGACTCTACCATTTCATTAAGGCCCGCAACCTGCCATACTCCATCGAGGAGGTCAGGACCATGACCAGGAACTGCCAGATCTGTGCTGAGTGCAAACCGCACTTCTATAAGCCGGACAGAGCAAGCCTGATCAAGGCCACCCGCCCCTTCGAGCGTCTGAGCATCGACTTCAAGGGGCCCCTACCGTCATCCGACCGTAATGTGTACTTCCTCAACATCGTTGATGAGTACTCCCGTTTCCCCTTTGCCTTCCCCTGCCCAGACATGACCAGTAACACGGTCATTAAATGCCTGAACAAACTCTTCGCCTTGTTCGGGTTCCCGAACTATATACATAGTGACCGGGGCGCCTCCTTCATGAGCGAGGAACTCCGTCAGTTCCTATTGGAGAGGGGTATTGCAGCAAGCAGGACCACCAGCTACAACCCCCGAGGGAACGGCCAGGTGGAAAGAGAGAACGCGACGGTATGGAAGGCCACCCTCTTAGCCTTAAAGTCTAAGGGCCTCCCAACCTCCCGCTGGCAAGAGGTCCTCCCGATTGCGCTGCACTCCATCCGGTCACTACTTTGCACTGCCATTAACACCACCCCCCATGCTCGAATGTTTGTCTTCCCCAGGAAGTCGACTACGGGAACCACCCTACCAACCTGGCTGACCTCTCCGGGACCCGTCTTGCTGCGAAAGCACGTGAGGGCCCATAAAACGGACCCCCTGGTCGAGAAGGTGAACCTCCTGCACGCCAACCCCCAGTACGCCTATGTGGCTTACCCAGACGGACGGGAGGACACTGTCTCCTTACGAGACCTCGCACCCTCACCCCCCCCTCCCAACCCCCCGAGTCCAGCCGAGGTAGACGGCATGCCGGAACCCCACGAGCCTTTGCCGACTACGCAGACACCAGCTTTAACACCGGATAATGTAACACCGCCGCTGCGACGATCGGAGAGGCTAACGAAGCCTCCGGACAGACTGACATACCAGAGCTGGTAATACACTTCACCCCGCCGGACTCTAATCTAAACAAGGGGTGAATGTGGTAAACCACTGTTATAGTTATTGATAGGCATATCAATACTGACTTTGTATAAGGCCTTGGTTAGGCCTGATTTAGAATACTGAGTCCCGTTTTGGCCCCTCACATGGTAGGTAGGTGATATGGAGGCCTTGGAATATGTTCAGAGGAGGGCCACTAGATGGAAGCCTACACCACATAAATGGGGTTTGTGCCACTCTTCCACTGAACTTACAGCAGCCAATCAGGAGAAGCCCTGAGGAAATTCCTAGCACAAGTTTAAATGTCCTAAGTTACTAAGATAGGCTTAGAGAGCTGGGGCTTTTTACTCTAGAAAAGTGTAGACTTTGAGGATATTTGATTGAGATCTTTAAAATAAGGAAATGAGTAGATAGACTATTTGAGTCAGATAGGTTAGGGAGGACCGGGTACATGGGTGTAAGTTACATAAGATTGGAACTAGCTTAGATGGCAGGCCACTTCTTACTGTGTCTTTGACTGTGGAACAAGTTGTTCATACAGTGAGTGTGGATTTGCTGCAAACATTCAAATGGAAGCTGGAAGAGTTCCTGAATGCAGCCAACACAACTACATATAGGTGTAAGTGGGTACTGGGGATGTATCTCCCAGCCACCGTGGTCTCCTGTGATTTGTTTGATTGCATTTGGGAGTTGGAGATGAATTGCCCAGAGATTTTTTCTGAAATTGGCCTACATTTTTTTTCTTTGGATTTCTGTCTCTTCCAGGAGTTTGTGTGGCTGGTTGGTGGGGTTTGGGAGGACAGGTGGGTTTCATGGTGTGCATAAGCTGCACCATGACAGTATGAGACAGGCTTGATGGACCAGCTGAACTTTGCCTGTTCTTTCATTTTCAGACACAAAATACATGAAAATAAAGTCAAGAGCAGACACTGTTTTTGCCATTGTAACTTTTGTGGAAATGCAGTCCACAGCAAGGCAACTGAGTGTATTGAGAGGCTTGTTGTAAAACCGAAGACAACACAGACCTGAGAAGACATGTGGATAATATTTCCTCTGCTAACTGTCAGCACAATTGTAGTACATTTGACCAGAATTGAAGGACTTACCAATCAAACTCATTTATAGCCCTGAGCTTTAACATAAAAAGAATTGGTTAATTGTGTGGTTACACAGGATTGTTAATCAGTACAGCTAGAGTACCATGGTGAAGGTTTCCTTTTTAAAATGGTCTAAGTTTTACATGTTGATTGAATCCTACATTGTGCAGCAGTAGAAACCAGAGATGGGGTCATTTTTCGACTTCATGCTTCCAGCAAGGAGCTTCGCTCACCAGCAGTGCATGTGAGAAATTCGGGCATACGCGGTGCACGTTTTCCAACCATCTGCCTATGAATTTCCAATATGCGCTGCCACTGGATGGAGCTCTATACTAGAAATGTGAAGTCAAAAAATTAATCAGGTGTGCATGGGGATCACTATGCAGCATATGGGTGAGCAGTGAAGTTGCAAAATGTCACCCAGTGTCTACAACACTAAGGAACAATAGGAATACCCATAGCAGACACACGGCTTAAAGTTTCCTATATGAGCCACAGTGATGCGTTACACAATTCAACAATTGAATCTGCTGATACAATAATAGAAGATTTGTCAGTCCTCTAGATGACACAATATTTAATACCTTTTTTGAAAACATAAAACAAGTCAAGAATGAGAAAAGACAATTTGCCCATTGAAGCTTGTCTCTTCAGTTCTTCAACTCTCCCAGTCTAGCATCCAACTGCACTGTGAATATCCCTAACATCTTTAACGTTATTACCTTGACTGAAAGATAATTCCTGACTTTATCATACCGAGTAGAGAATCTTTTTCCTATTACTGTATCTAATTTAAATTTGTTTTTACATGAATTTAAATGTATGGCTTCATGTTCTACTGGTATGAATAGTCTTGAAATAATAGTCTGCATTCACCTGAGCTATATCATTTAATAATACATTATATTCCTCAATGTGCACCCATCCACCTCCCACCCCCCCCCCCCCAATCCCCCATCATCTCTCTACACTGTAGAGTTAAATTTTCTCTAATCTTTCCTCATTTATACTCAGGATTATTCTTGTTGACTTCTCTGCACCTTCCTCAATGTCTGTACATTCTTTTTGAAACACAGTGATCCAATTTGAACACACTAGTCCACGTGTGCTCTGATTAATACATTATAAAGCTTAAGCATAACTTCTATAGTCTTCTACTGTTTTTGCAATATATCCCATCATTGTTTTATTTTTGATTGCTTCTCCACATTATCTCACTATTGAAAGTGACAAGTCCACGATTACTCCCATGCTCTCTAAATCTCCCTGGCTAATTCAATTTTCTACTTATAGAGAGGAATATTGGGTAGGGTATAAAACTGCTGTTCCACTCGATCCCATGGGTTTCTCTGGTAAGTTAGGTTAAAATAACCCCCTATGCTTTTAAACGTTTTCCATATTTGCTCCAGAATTATATTTTCAGTAGTATATCTAATTGAATTTTTTGATGAAGTAACAGAGAGGATTGATGAAGGGAATGCAATGGATGTTGTCTCCATGGATTTTTGGAAGGCATTTGACAAAGTACCACATAGAAGGCTGGTTAATAAAATTGAGGCTCATGGAATAGGTGGGTCAGTGGCAGCTTGGTTAAGGAATTGGCTTAAGGACAGAAAACAGCGAGTTGTGGTAAATGGCTGTTTTTCAGACTGGAGGATGGTAGACAGTGGTGTTCCCCAAGGGTCAGTGCTGGGGCCACTGCTTGTTTTGATATATATAAATGACCTGGATATTGGAATACAGAGTAGAATTTCTAAATTTGCCGATGACACCAAACTTGGGGGTGTGGCAAACAGTGATGATGATATCAATCGACTGCAACAGGACATAGAAAGGCTAGCAGAATGGGCAGACAAGTGGCAGATGAAATTTAATACAAAGAAGTGTGATGTGATGCATTTTGGCAGAAGGAACAGGGAGAGGCAATATACACTTAATGGCACAGTTTTAAAGAGTGTGCAGGAATAGAGGGACCTGGGAGTTCATGTGCATAGGTCCCTAAAGGTGGCAGGACATATTGAGAGAGTGGTTAACAAAGCATGTGGGATCTTGGGCTTCATAAATAGAGGTATATTGTACAAAAGTAGAGAAATTATGCTGAACCTTTATAAAGCGCTGGTTAGGCCACAACTGGAGTATTGGCGTCCATTTCTGGTCACCACACTTTAGGAAGGATGTGAAGGCCCTTGAGAGGGTGCAGAGGGGATTTACCAGAATGGTTCTGGGGATGTGGGATCTTAGCTACAAGGACAGGTTGGAGAAGCTGGATTTGTTTTCATTAGAGCAAAGGAGGTTGAGGGGCGATATGATAGAGGTGTACAAGATTATGATGGGTTTGGATAGGCTAGATGGGGAAAGGCTGTTCCCACTAGTTGATGGTACAAGGACTAGGGGACACCGATTTAAGGTTTTGGGCAAGAGATACAGGAGTGATGTGAGGAAAACCTTTTTTACGCAGCGAGTGGTGATGACCTGGAGTTTGCTGCCAACGGAAGTGGTGGAAGCGGAGACACTCAATGTTTTCAACAGGAGACTGGATAGGCACTTCAGGGAAATAAACTTGCAGGGCTACGGGGATAGAGCGGGGGAATGGGACTGACTGGATTGCTGTATAGAGAGGCAGCATGGACTTGATGGGCTGAATGGCCTCTTTCTGTGCCATTATGACTCTATGATATCACTTAATTTATTTTAGTTGATTCCTCATTCCATTGTCGTTTGTCTTGTGAAATTGTGGATTAAATGTTCCACCAATTGATAATGATTGGGTGACACACACATATTTTTGCCCTGCTGCTTACTGCTGCAGATTGCCAAAAGATCTCTAATGAAATCAAGTAAATCTTCAGTGTACCATGAAAGAAAAAGTGCTGGGAACACTCAGCAGCTCAGTCAGCATCTGTGGGTGGGAACCCTTCATCAAAACTGGAGGTTGTGACAGATGAACAGAATAGTGGGATTAGACTAGGTAGTTCACGAAGAAAAGCACTAGCACAGATCTGATGGGCTGAGTGGCCTATTCTGTGCAGTAATATTCTCTGATTCTATATGTGAATATCAGGTGAGAACGGGATCAGGCTCGGCAGTGATGCCCTCCTTGATCAAATAGTCTACCAGCACTCACTATTTCAGTTCCCACATGAAGAATGATCACTTGGATGAAGCCAGCATTTCCACGGGCCAATACCTACAAACACCCTGCAAGACGCCACACTTTCAGGAAAGTAGGCCAGTAATGAAAGATAAATTGTAAAAAAAACAATTTCAGACCCTAAAAGCTTACATGTTTTTCTTTGTTACGGATCAAGTACATGAACAAGCCATGGCTTTGCACAGGATCTATAAATGGGGGTCATTTTCAATTTTGCTGTCTGGATGGTAATCTGGCCTGGCCATTGTAGATCCCACCAGATTTTCTTTCCATTAAAATCAATCTTTCAATGGTTTATCCTGAGAACTTTCTGGACTTGTTCTATTCCTATAATGGGTAAATTGCTAGTTACCATAACCGTTTAGTAGTTGTCACAGGTATACATTAAAACTACAAAACTACACTGCAGATTTGCCTCAGGGACCTCAAGAACTTTGTTACTTAAATCTAATTTATTTAAGCCTATTTCTTTACCAACACTAAACATACCTCCTTGTATACATTATATGCGCGCAAATTGGCTGCTGCATTTTCTTACATTACGACAGTGACTAAGACAGTGACTAAGCTTCAAGACTACTTAATTGGCTGTAAAATGCTTTGGGTCGTGAGGTCGTGAAAGACGCTATATAAATGCAAGGTCTTTTTTTATATATAGCCAAAGAACTTTGAGTTTTTCATCTTATACAAATAAATGCCCATGAGTCAAGCAAACTGCTGGAAATTAAATATTGCATGATATAATTTAATACTGAGAAACTGTCTAAAGTTACAATCATTTTGAGGCTTTTATTGTCCTCAGGTATGCATTTTACTTTGGGTTTATACAATACCCAGACAATAAACTGCTTGAATATTGCTGTCTCAAACATTGCTGCCAGCAAGTAAGCCTTCACATTGTGTTCAGCAGCAGTTTCATACAATACAAGTTAAATTGGGTTTTTTCTCTCTGTGTAGAACAAAGATAATTCCTCAAGGTCCGATGGGATTGTTTTTAAATCTAAAAACCAAGCACAGGTTGTTAGAGAAATAAATTTAGCTTCCACATTTTATCAACAAAGTAATTTAGAAATACTAATAATGCTGGCACCAAGCTGACCATAGATTAAACACTGACTATTATTAGCTGCTTTGTTGCTCGATCAACTTTACTCAATCCCGGGATATGTGTGAAAGGTTATTTTTTTTTGCTAGATTTGTAAATTTTGGCCAACTTTGTCTGCCCCTAGTGACCAAATAGTATAATGCATCCAGTGTGCTTTTACACTGTAACAATACACAATACCTGTACTGCTGATCTCTGTGAAGTCAGCACTTTGCTGTCACTAATAAGACCACCTGAATCCAGCTCTTACTCTGCTTGTGACTGTTATGGTTGCCCTGGGAGTGTGTAATGGTAACACTGGGTGCCAAAAAAGGGTACAGATTTGGCAAAAATAGCTGATCTTAATCAGACCAGACAAGACGAAATCAAACACCCAGCACATACAGCTATTATTATCAGGTATTTTTAAATTAGCCATAAACGTAACTGATTTGTAGAATCCAATTATATTACACGGCTGTTCTGAGCGTGTAATTATAAAGTGCAAAGTGCAGTTGGCAAGAGGGAAGTTACACATACTCTGCCACCAGGAGAGTTTTATGCATGTTCACAGAGCTCTGCTCTGTCACCAATTTTTTTTAAAAATTAGCGTTAAAAAGACTTAAGAGCCCAAATTGCAAGTTCCACTGCTGGCACGCACCTCACTAGTGGCTACTGCGAGTCCCAGAATCGGGACTATAATATTACAGCCCTATCTCTGACTTGTACTCACATTTATTAAGGCCCCATGCTGGGGACTGGACCTCACCATTTTGGCCCTTTAATTCTAAGTTTGCATTGTATCCAGGGGGTCCAACAGACCACTCCAGCTTTGCATTGGTCTGAAGTTATACTCCACCCAGTGTGAAGCTTAGTCAAGGTTAGATGGACTACTGGAGTGGCTCTTATATACTTGCCTTTTGATCTGGACCTGACTCCTGAATTATACTACCAGTTTAACCTGAAGCTGCTTTACATTGACACAAAAGTAGCAGTAGAATTTCAGCCTTACACATCAAAGATTTATTTTTCGTTGCTTGTGCAGATGGCAAATGGGGCTGTGTTTTGTGTAAAATGAGAATAAGCAGTATGCCATACCTCACTCAAGCAAAGTAACAGTCATAAGTCACTGGTACCTGCAGCGTTCATGAGATAGCTTATTATAAACAGTAAGTCATTCACTGAAACATGCATCAGCTTGCTATGATAATGCAGCAATACCAATGGCTGGTGCATGTGACCAAGCAGCATTCTTTACATGTCAGAGAGAGCAAGAGAAAGAGATTATACATGAATTGTGACTCTGCAACCTACAGCTCTTTCAAAGCGCTTCAAGTCAGGAAACTATCCAGATTCTATAAAGCAGCCGTTAATAACACATTGTTTCATGCTGCCCTGTAATGTTTGAGCTGTGCACGTTACAGCGAGCGTTAAAATGTTAATGGGTGCCCATTCATTATTTTCTGCTAGAAGGTGTAAAAGAGATGAAGATGGATAATGTGGGTGCAAGTGAACATAATGCTACATGAAGCAAATACTGCACATCTGAAGAAACAAAATCAACCTTGAAACAATCAAAAAGAAGTCATAAAAAGGCATAAAAACTGGGAGGAAGAGTTCAGATCCTGGCAAACAGTGAAGTTGGAGTTTGCAAGGAGTCCAAGCTTTGGTAGTTGGTTTGAACATTTAGAAGTCAGCACACCACCAATTCAGCCACCACCCCGCCCCGAAATGTCTGCTCTACTTTCCTGAAGGCACTGACTTTTTTGGAGATATAGATTCACAGACACTGGTAGCCTTTATAGACCGTGCCCACATGATCCTTCTCAAAGTGTGTACCTGCACCGTGAGTGTTGACAGGCTATTCTCCATGAGGAGCATCATAGCTGAGCCGAATCCAGTTTTTTAAAATTCGTTCATGGGATGTGGGCATCGCTGGCAAGGCCAGCATTTATTGCCCATCCCTAATTGCCCTTGTGAAGGTGGTGGTGAGCTGCCTTTTTGAACCGCTGCAGTCCGTGAAGGTACTCCCACAGTGCTGTTAGGGAGGGAGTTCCAGGAAAACAAACCTAGCCTATCCAGTCTTTCCTCATAGCTAAGATTCTCTACTCCCAGCAACATCTTTGTAAATCTACTCCGTACCCTCTCTAGTGCAGTCACATCTTTCCTGTAATGTGGTGACTGGAACTGCACGCAGTACTCTAGCTGAGGCCTAACTAGTGTTTTATACAGTTGATGAAGCATAACCCCCCCTGCTCTTGTATTCTATGCCACGGCTAATAAAGGCAAGCATTCCGTATGCCTTCTTATCCACCTTATCTACCTGGCCTGCTACCTTCAGGGATCTGTGGACATGCACTCCAAGGTCCCTTTGTCCCTCTACACTACTCAGTGTCCTACCATTAAATGTGTATTCCCTTTCCTTGTTAGACCTCCCCAAATGCATTACCTCACACTTCTCCAGATTGAATTCCATTTGCCACTGTCCTGCCCACCTGACCAATTTATTGATATCTTCCTGCAGTCTACAGCTTCCTTCTTCAGTATCAACCACAAAGCCGATTTTAGTATCATCTGCAAACTTCTTAATCATACCCGCTATATTCAAGTCTAGATCATTGATATATACCACAAAAAGCAAGGGACCTGGCCAGTACTGAGCCCTGCGGAACCCTTGGAGGTGAACTTGGAGGTGGTGGTGTTCCCATGCACCTGCTGCCCTTGCCCTTCTAGGTGGAAGAGGTTGTGGGTTTGGAAGGTGCTGCTGAAGAAGCCTTGGTGAGTTGTTGCTGTGCATCTTGTAGATGGTACTCACTGCAGCCACGGTACGCCGGTGGTGGAGGGAGTGAATGTTTAAGGTGGTGGATGGGGTGCCAGTCAAGCGGGCTGCTTTGTCCTGGATGGTGTCAAGCTTCTTGAGTGTTGTTGGAGCTGTACTCATCCAGGCAAGTGGAGAGTATTCCATCACACTCCTTACTTGTGCCTTGTGGTGGAAAGGCTTTGGGGAGTCAGGAGGTGAGACACCCGCTGCAGAATACCTAGCCTCTGACCTGCTCTTGTAGCTACAGTATTTATGTGGCTGGCCTAGTTAAGTTTCTGGTCAATGGTGACCCCCAGGATGTTGATGGTGGGGGATTCGGCAATGGTAATGTCGTTGAATGTCATCGGGCGGTGGTTAGACTCTCGCTTGTTGGAGATAATCATTGCCTGGCACTTGTGTGGCGTGAATGTTACCTGCCACTTATCAGCCCAAGTCTGAGCCTCATCCAGGTCTTGTTGCATGCGGGCATGGATTGCTTCATTATCTGAGGAGTTGTGAATGGCACTGAACACTGTGCAGTCATCAGCGAACATCTCCATTTCTGACCTTAGCACCTGATGTTTACACATCAGTACTTTCCAGTAGAGGTCAATAGCGATTAGGAATATGACCCTGGCTGATTTTTTTTCCACTCTAGTCCAAGAGAACGGGGCGATTTTGCCACTCAAATGGTTTAAAATACCCAGTACATGAATATTACCAAATAAAGGCTTGAGAAAGCTATTGGAATAAGAATAGACACCAGCTTTGTGTAAGTAGCCGATACCATTTCTGGTCGTGGTATATTAATGGATTTATTACAAAAGTCTGAAAACCCCATAACAATAATAAGTGCCACAAACACAAATGAATTATGTGGTCTTTCTCCTGAGTCTAATAACTCCAGTTTATCTAACACCAGCAATGCAACATCCTATTTATTACATATTCATTGCTGTTTCAGTGTAGAAAACAATAATGGAGGACAATCTACTGATGTTTTACCAAGGTGACAAGTAGATCTGAAATATTTACTTGTTCATGCAGTGTGCTTAATGATATTAGGGTAGCCTATAAAGAGTACATGCAATCTGTTGTACAAGAGGTCAGTCATATTTTCACACTGAATATTTTATTTTTTGCCATTGTGAAATATCACAAGTAAGGACAGATATGACAACAACAACTTGCATTTATATAGCACCTATAACTTAGGAAAACATCCTAAGGTGCTTCACAGATGTGTAATCAGACAGCAGTTGACACTGAACCAAAGAAGGAGATACTAGGATGGATGACAGAAAGATTGGTCAAAAGTTGGTTTTAAGGAGCATCTTAAAGGAGGAGAGGCGGAGACATTTAGGGAGGGAATTCCAGAGCTTAGGGCCTAGATGGCTAAAGGCCTGGCCGCCAATGGCGAGGCAAAGAGAGCAGGGGATACACAAGAGGCCAGAGTTTGAGGAATGCAGAGTTCTTTCAATGTTGTAGGGCTGCAGGAGGTTACAGAGATAGAGATGACAGAGGAGACGTGTCAGAGGAAGATGGTGTTGTCAACCATGTCAAAGGCTACAGACAGGTCAAGAAGGTTGACAAAGGATAGCACACCACTGTCACCGTCACAGAGGATGTCATTTGTGTCTTTGATTAGGGCCATTTCAGTGCTGTAGCAGGGGTAGAAACCTGATTGTAGAAGTTCAAACATGGGGGTTGTGGAAAAGATGGGCATGGATTTGGAAGGCGACAACATGTTCAAAGAAGAAGCACTGAGGATTGCAAGGGCACAGAATATACTCTGGATGGGGGACTTCAATGTCCATCATCAAGAGTGGCTTGGTAGCACCACTACTGACCGAGCTGCCTGAGTCTGGGCCTGCGACAGGTGGTGAAAGAACCAACACGAGGGTAATAACCTACCTGGCCTTGTCCTCACCAATCTACCTGTCGCTGATGCATCTGTCCATGACAGTATTGGTAGCAGTGACCACCGCACAGTCATTGTGGAGACAAAGTCCCGTCTTCACACTGAGGATACCCTCCATCGTGTTGTGTGGCACTACCACCGTGCTAAATGGGATAGATTCAGAACAGATCTAGCAGCTCAAAACTGGGCATCCATGAGACGCTGTGGGGCTGCAGCAGCAGCAGAATTGTATACAGGTAGACTATCCTTTATCCGAAAACCTCGGGACCAGCCGTGTTTCGGTTTTCGGAGAATTTCAGATTTCGGAAGGTGGGTCGGCAGGGGTCCGCGGGGGGGTCGTGCGCACGACCCCCCGCGGACCCCCGCCGACCCCGACCCCCCCCCCCCCCATGGACCCCCGCCGACCCCGACCCCCGCCGACTGTCGGCGGGGGTCGGGGCCAGCGGGGGGGTCGGCGGGGGGTCGTGTGCACGACTTACGCTGACGCTCAGCGTAAGTCAGCGGGGGTCCGCGGGGGGTCATGCGCACGACTTACGCTGGACTTACGCTGACCGAAAAAACCTTCGGGTTTTTAGAGGGTTTCGGTTTTTGGAAGTCCGGATAAAGGGTAGTCTACCTGTACTACCATAATCTGTAACCTCATGGCCCGGCATATCCGTCACTCTACCGTTACCATCAAGCCAGCGACCAACCTTGGTTCAATGAGGAATGCAGAAGAGCATGCCAGGAGC
This sequence comes from Somniosus microcephalus, assembly GCF_052327205.1. NCBI lineage: Eukaryota > Metazoa > Chordata > Chondrichthyes > Squaliformes > Somniosidae > Somniosus > Somniosus microcephalus. The sequence continues at coordinate 278,029,324 of NC_140988.1, read as the reverse complement.
AGCACCAGGCGTACCTAAAAATGAGGTGCCAACCTGGGGAAGCTGCAACATGGGACTATATGCATGCTAAAGAGCGGAAGCAGCATGCTAGAGACAGAGCTAAGCGATCCCACAACCAACTGATCAGATCAAAGCTCTGCAGTCCTGCCACATCCAGTCATGAATGGTGGTGGGCAATTAAACAACTAACTGGAGGAGGCGGCTCCATGAATATCCCCATCCTCAATGATGGTGGAGTCCAGCACATGAGTGCAAAAGATAAGGCTTAAGCATTTGCAATCATCTTCAACCAGAAGTGCCAAGTGGATGATGCATCTCAGCCTCCTCCTGAGGTCCCCACCATCACAGAAGCCCGTCTTCAGCCAATTCGATCACTGCACATGATATCAAGAAACGGCTGAGCACACTAGATACAACAATGGCTATGGGCCCCAACAACATCCTGGCTGTCGTGCTGAAGACTTGTGCTCCAGAACTAGCTGTGCTTCTAGCCAAGCTGTTCCAGTACATCTACAGCACTGGCAGCTACCCACCAATATGGAAAATTGCCCAAGTATGTCCTGTCCACAAAAAGCAGGACAAATCCAATCTGGCCAATTACTGCTTCATCAGTCTACTCTCAATCATCAGCAAAGTGATGGAAGGTGTTGTGACATTGCTATCAAGCACCACTTACTCACCAATAACCTGCTCACCGAGGTTCAGGTTGGGTTCTGCCAGGACCACTCGGCTCCAGACCTCATTACAGCCTTGGTCCAAACATGGATGAAAGAGCTGAATTCCAGAGGTGAGGTGAGAGTGATTGCCCTTGACATCAAGGCTGCATTTGACCGAGCGTGTCCTCAAGGAGCTCTAGTAAAATTGAAGTAACTGGGAATCAGGGGTAAACTCTCAACTGGCTGAAGTCATACCTAGCACAAAGTCAGATGGTTGTGGTTGTTGGATGTTAGTCATCTCATCCCCAGGACATTGCTGCAGGAGTTCCTCAGGGCAGTGTCCTAGGCCCAACCATCTTCATCTGCTTCATCAATGACCTTCCCTCCATCATAAGGTCAGAAGTGGGGATGTTCACTGATGACTTCATAGTGTTCAGTTCCATTCGCAACTTCTCATAATGAAGCAGTCCATGCCCTCATGCAGCAAGACCTGGATAACATTCAGGCTTGGGCTGATAAGTGGCAGGTAACATTCACGCCACACAAGTGCCAGGCACTGACTATCTCCAACAAGTGAGAGTCTAACCACCACCCCTTGACATTCAACAGCATTACCATCGCTGAATCCCCCACCATCAACATCCTGGGAGTCACCATTGATAGAAAACTTAACTGGACCAGCCACGTAAATATCGTGGCTACAAGAGCAGGTCAGAGGCTAGGTATTCTGTGGCGAGTGTCTCACCTTCTGACTCCCCAAAGCCTTTTCACCATCTACAGGGCACAAGTCAGAAGTGTGATGGAGCCCTAGTAAAAATGAAGTCAATGGGAATCAGGGGGGAAAAAACTCCACTGGTTGGAGTCATACCTAGCTCAAAGGAGGATGGTTGTGTTTATTGGAGGCCAATCATCTCATCCCCAGGACATCGCTGCAGGATGAGTGCAGCTCCAACAACACTCAAGAAGCTCGACACCATCCAGGACAAAGAAGCCTGCTTGATTTGCACCCCATCCACCACATTAAACATTCACTCCCTCCACCACCGGCGTACCGTGGCTGCAGTGTGTAACATCTACAAGATGCACTGCAGCAACTCGCCAAGGCTTCTTTGTCAGCATCTCCCAAACCCGCGACCTCTACCATCTAGAAGGACAAGGGCAGCAGGCGCAAGGAACACCCTCACCTCCAAATTCCCCTTCAAGTTACACACCAGCCTGGCTTGGAAATATATCGTCATTCCTTCATCATCGCTGGTTCAAAATCCTGGAACTCCCTCCCTAACCGCATTATGGGAGTACCTTCACTACAAGGACTGCAGCGGTTCAAGAAGGCGGCTCACCACCACCTTCTCAAGGGCAGTTAGGGATGGGCAATAAATGTTGGCCTTGCCAGCGACGTCCACATCCCAGGAATGAATAAAATAAATTTGGGAGAGGATAGGCAGGTTGGAGATGGGGCAATAGTTTGCAAGGACAGAGGGGTGAAGGGTGGCATTTTTGCGAGACAGGTGATGATGGTAGATTTGAAAGGGAAGGGGACAGTACCTCAGGAGAGGGAATAGTTTACAATATTAGCTAGCATGATACATTCTCATTTAAGTTAGTGTGATTTCATCACTGTATTGTAGTATTGTGTAATGCACAGTAATGCAAAAATGCCACGTAACAGTGAATAAATATGCCACTAATTATGTCTCTAATATGCATATTGTTGAATCATTGCTGCTAATTAGCTAATGCTGTCAACTGCTGGATACGCAAGGTCACAGATTCCCTGACTGCTCTTGTAGTTCGGTGCAGGGACTTTTCACTTTTGTTTTTTATTCATTCTTGGGATGTTGGCATCATTAGCAATCCCTAGTGGCTTTGGGAAGGTGGTGGTTGTGGAGTTTCTTCTTGAACCTTTGCAGTGAAGGTGTGGTCGACAGTGCTATCAAGCAGCATTTACTCACCGATAACCTGCTCACCGATGTTCAGTTTGGGTTCCACCAGGACCCACTCGGCTCCAGACCTCATTAAAGCCTTGGTCCAAACATGGACAAAAGAGCTGACACCATCCAGGACAAAGCAGGCCGCTCGATTGGCACTGCATCCACCACCTTAAACATTCACTCCCTCCACCCACCGGCGGACCGTGGCTACAGTGTGTACCATCTACAAGATGCACTGCAGCAACTCACCAAGGCTTCTTCAGCACCACCTCCCAAATCCGCGACCTCTCCCACCTAGAACAACAAGGGCAGCAGGCGCATGGGAACACCATCACCTCTAAGATCCCCTCCAAGTCACACACCATCCTGACTTGGAAATGTATCACCGCTCCTTCATCATCGCTGGGTCAAAATCCTGGAACTCCCTCACTAACAGCACTGTGGAAGTACCTTCACCACATGGACTGCAGCGGTTCAAGAAGGTGGCTCACCACCACCTTCTCAAGGCAATTAGGGATGGGCAATAAATGTTGGCCCACATCCCAATAAAAAAATTTTTTTAATTGCAGTAGTTTGATACAAATAATGGCTTGCTAGGCCACTTCAGAGGGCAATTAAGAGTCAACCATGTTGGCGTGGGACTGGAGTCACATATAAGCCAGATGGGGTAAGGACTGCAGGTTTCCTTCCCTAAAGGACATTAGTGAACCAGTTGGATTTTAACAGTAATCCAATAGCTTAATAGTCATTTTTACTGATTCCAACTTTTAAAAAAAAATTATTTTCAGCTTTTTTTTAAAGCTGAAATCAAATTCTCAAACTGCCATGGTGGGATTTAACATAGAAACATAGAAGATAGGAGCAGGAGTAGGCCATTCGGCCCCTCGAGCCTGCTCCGCCATTTAATGAGATCATGGCAGATCATCCAAATTCACTACCCTGTCCCTGCTTTCTCCCCATATCCCTTGATCCCTTTAGCCTTAAGAAATATATCCAACTCCTTCTTGAATATATTTAATGAATTGGCCTCAACTGCCTTCTGTGGTAGAGAATTCCACAGGTTCACCACTCTCTGGGTGAAGAAATTCCTCCTCATCTCAGTCCTAAATGGCTTACCCCTTATCCTTAGACTGTGACCCCTGGTTCTGGACTCCCCCGCCACCAGGAACATCCTTCCTGCATCTAGTCTGTCTATTCCTGTTAGAATTTTCTAAGTTTCAATGAGATCCCCTCTCATTCTTCTAAACTCCAGCGAATATAAGCCTAATCGACCCAATCTCTCTTCATACATCATTCCTGCCACCCCAGGTATCGGTCTGGTGAATCTTCGCTGCACTCCCTCCATGGCAAGAACATCCTTCCTCAGATAAGGCGACCAAAACTGCACACAATACTCAAGAGATTTGAACTCAATCTCTGGATTAATACTCCTGTAACATAACCATCTATAGTACTGTAATAAAATAAAAACAGAAACTGCTGGAAATACTCAGAAGGTCAGACACCATCTGTAGAGAGAGCAACAGAATTAACGTTTCAGATCGATGAACTTTCATCAGTACTGTACGTTTGATCTGCCTTTCTTGTACACCTTTTTTTGTTTGTTAACTTATTCTGAAAAATTACTTCAAGTCCAATGATTCAGATTTATTTTTCCCAACATTAAAATTATTTTTGAACTTTTTCAGCTCCTTCCTCTTACTCTGGTCAGGAGATCCGAAAAGGCCTTGACCAATGCCATTCTTTAAGTGACCATTAGAAGGCAGTAGAGCAGTGTCCAATGAAATTTTCCACTCTGTTCCTTGTGTAGTGCATGGACTTCATTCAATGTCTGTTCCAATGAAGAGGCTATGATCAGGAAATAACATTTTGAAATCATACCTCACCAGCTTATTGGAGGACTGGACTACACAAGGCTTTACATCCTTATGAAGAGTGTCCAATGGGATTTCATAGCATTAAGAACCGTCTTCAGAAGATTTAAATAAAATCCACTTTTATATTTATATGAGGACCTGAGGAAAACAGATTTTATTTGATCCAGTAAAGTGATGGGTCAGCATTCCGAAACATTTATTTAGCTAACGTATTTATATCCTTCACGATGTATCCAAATCTTGTTTATATATCAATTGTGCTCTGTTTTCTTTATTACAGCCCACAGTATGTGAGCGGGAGCTGTGTGTATTTGCTTTCCAGACTTTGGGAGTAATGAATGAAGCTGCAGATGAAATAGCAACAGGGGCCCAGGTACAGAAATGTTAATTAGACAAATCCCTTTCACTGACTTCACTGTTTAAAGCAACTGACAGTTCCAATGAACATGTTGTAATGAGGGGACTGGGTGGCGCAGGGCATTTGGGCATTGCTTTTACACCTGGAATCCAGGTTAAATACAACCAAGACAGAAGGAATGAAAATCTTTTTAAATATTACGGCCTAGAAATTCAGTTGTTAGCGCCAGTCGCTAGCGCCTTAAGAGGGCGAGAAGTGGGGCGTGAAGCGGCTAGCGCCCGGGCGTGGCGCGATCTGCGCATCTCGCGAACTTGAGTCAAGAACTAGCGGCGGCGCAAAACCTCAGGACTCAGCCACTGCCAGCAGACATTGTTGGAGGACCACCAGAGGAGGAGGAGCACCAAGACGGGAGGGAGGCACAAAGTGCAAGGGCCGTCCGTCAGCGGCTTATTGCAAGTCGGTTCTAGGCCCCCTCTCAGGGAATGGCTTGTGTCATTGAAAGAACATGAATGGAGCTGCTCCTGAGGCGGTCAAGGCAACAAATAGTTCAAAGTGCAAACATGGACAATCTGAATAAAGACAATTCTTTATTTAACAACTCTGTGCCCTTCCCGCATGACAAACAAATACAGAGAAACCCCCCAAAAAACAGTCAGACACATAACTGGCTCTCACAACCTGGAGAAAATGAACAAAACAGTGAAACAAAAATGACCATGATCCTCGGCTTCATAAAAAACAAACACAACATTCTCCGCCTTCATAAAAAACTAACACAACATCCTCGGCCTTCGTAAAAAAGTAACACAACATTCTCGGCCTTCATAAAAAACTAACACAACATCCTCGGCCTTCATAAAAAAGTAACACAACATTCTCGGCCTTCATAAAAAACTAACACAACATCCTCGGCCTTCATAAAAAACTCAACATTTTGCAACACCACCTACTTTTTGGCCTGCGAGGGTGATCCGCCTCGCTTGCGCGATTGGCCCCTTCCCACCCTGCAGCTCCTCCTCAATGGGACCCCAGTGGATGCAGCAAGGCTGGGGGAAGGCTGCTGAGGGTCAGATAGTGAGTCGGCAGATGCCCTTGGGGGACGGCCTGGACCAGCTCTGGGCCTGGAAGGCCCGGCTGCTGACTGCTCCAACTTTTCTTGGGCGGCAGCAGTCTGTCCTATGGGTGGAGCCAGCTGCAGTGGAGGATTGACAGGAATGCTGCCAACCTGACAGAGCACAGGCACTCCCTGGTTGGCCGAGACACTGGCACTCGCACGGGCCAGCACTGAAGCATGCGCAGCAATCTGCTGAAGCACAGACTGCTGGGCTGCTGTGGCGCAGCGAGGGCCCCGGAGATTCCTGGCCGATCCAGCGAGGGTGGCAGCAGTTAGTGCCCCTGTGGCCCTGATCTGTGTCTGCATCAGACCAGCCAGTGAATGCATGGCACGACTAAGCACTTGGCTGGAAGCCGCATGTGATGCAGCAACGTCCTGCTGACTCCTGGCCTGTGATGCCCCGAATTCCTGCACACCCCTTGCCAGTGACTCTATGCAGTCAGGCATCCTTGCCACTGCAGCCATGAGCTCAATGTGCCTGCGCTCAGCCTGGGCGCCCCCACCAAGGAGCCGCACCTCCTTTGCGCTCACTGTAGTAGGACTGGAGGCCGAACTCACCCTCCGGGAAGAAGGCCGCCGAGCTTCCCTACCCCTCCCGCGTTGCTGCAGCCCGCTGGGCCCCGGAGCTTCACCGTCATCAGACCCTTCCCCCTGCTCCCCTCCAGGGAAGACGTGTCCCCATCATGGCCATGGGCTGCCTCGGCTGAGGGTGGCACTGATGGGCCTGCTTCCTCTTCCTCCTCCTCGCCTTCCGATTCACTCACAGTGCCAGCTTGAGGGCCCGCCTCCTCACCTGGCGATTCAGCATCTGAAAGCAGGGAGGCACAAGAGTTGCTTTAGAGTGAGGACAGGGCAGCAGCGAGGGAGGCATGAGTGCTGCAATGCACTGCATTGGTTCAAAAGTGGCAAAGGATGCTGCTGTGAGGCACAGGTGGAAAGAGAGAGGTCAAAAAGGTGATAACCTTACCATTGCTGTCCAGAACGGGGTCAGCATCTCCAGTGGCAACGGGGCCAATCAGCCGGCCTCCCATAATCCGCTCCACTCGCTGCTCCAGGTCACTGAGGTCTTTAAGTTCAGGACGGCCTCCCCCGGTCCGTAGCTGCTGCCTGCGATTGCGGGCCAGCTTGCCCTGCAAGAGAAAGGATGGGCTCTGAGTACAGTGTCAAGCCCTGATCTTGCCTGTACTGCCTCCCATGGTGGAATAGCCCTGACAGTGTCAAGCCCTGATCTTGCCTGCACTGCCTCCCATGGTGGAATAGCCCTGACAGTGTCAAGCCCTGATCTTGCCTGCATTGCCTCCCATGGTGGAATAGCCCTGACAGTGTCAAGCCCTGATCTTGCCTGCACTGCCTCCCATGGTGGAATAGCCCTGACAGTGTGTAAAGTGGTGAATGTGCATGTGATTTTCATGAGAGTCCCAGAGGTGTTGGATGAGGGCTGGGTATTGGGGCTTTCAGGACCCTTTGGCCATAAAGTGAGGTGCACATGCAGAGATGAAGAGGACACTGGAAAGGGTACTCACCCTGACAACCCGAATGAGGTCGTTGAACTTCTTTCTACATTGCGTGGGTGTCCTGGGGACCATGCTGCTGGAGGTCACTCTGTTTGCCACCTCCCTCCAAGCTTTCCTGTATTCACTGGGCAGCGGCCTCCTGCCACTGTCAGGGAATAGGATAGGTCGCCGGCGCTCCACTGCGCCAATCAGAACCTTTAGGGCATCCTCACTAAAGCGCAGCGCTCGCTCCCTGGCCTTCTCCATGGTCGTGGGCGTTGAGTTGTTGAAGGTCTGTCTAGGCCTAAGCCTAAATTCAGGGCTGCAGTGTGCAGGGCGTGGCAGTAAAACAAATTGACCCTCCCCCTTTAAGAGCTGACCGGCGCCAGCATGTCTGCCTGCAATCTATAACTCGCCACATCTGCGCTGCGCCCTCCCTCGCTGGTAGCGCCTTGGTTCGCCGGCTTAGCGCCTTGTGATAGTCGTGCACCGCCTGCTTTAGCGCAGCAGCAACCTCTTGGGGTGATGCAACTCAATTTCGGCGAAGGTGGCGCTAAGTTGCGCCCGGCACTAAATTTAGCGAACGCCCGGCTGTAGCGCCCCAAACACGGCGATACTGAATTTCTAGGCCGTACATGCCTCTTGAGGTATTAAGTGTGTTTTGTTTTAAATTTAAAATTCAGTATTTTTTTGTCTCCTAATGGTGTCTATTATTCTAGTGAAATGAAACCATTCACACAAAAGCACATTAATAGGTTCTTTTAATGGTTCAGTTAGTAAGCGCACTGCCTAGTATGGGACTGAGATGTACAGGCTATAAAAGTCTCAGGTTCGATGCTGTTAGCTGGTCTTAACAAGGACAATGGTTGAGGAACTACAATTGACCCTCCGCACCCCTGGGGATCAATTAGGGTTCCTGCTCCTTAACATTATTGTCTGGAAATTGTGTGTCAATGGACCAAAATTGAGCTTAGCTGTGCTGCACTTCTTGGCTAAATAGCCAACCAACACTCGCTGCCTATGATCAGGTCCAAACAATAACTACTTGGGTGAGATATTTGATATGGCTATAGAGGTGCAACTTAATTTGTAACATGTGTAATACATTGCTGTCCTAATTTAAAAGATTTCTTTGTAAATTTTATGCTCATCAAGGATGTTAGTGCTGGGTAACGAAACCTGTGGAACTGTACCCCAGCATTGGTCAGTACTTTCAACAGACGGGCTGAGGTCTAAAATTGGAGATGAAAAAATAAATTTTAAAAAGCACTTTTATTTAAGCAGAGTGAGTTTTTATAAAGTACATATGACTGGTGATCAAGTAAACCTGCGCTTCAAAGGGAGCATAAAATAAGGTCGGGTGTAAATCAGGCATCCAACCTGAATCCGATCCATTCTCATCAGGCAGGTTAAAATCAGGGCTTATCAGCTGATTCCTCCCATTAAGTAGGTAATGAATACTGGAATCAAAGGCCCCCCACCCCATCCCACCCCACAACCTTCGCAGTGAACCCTGCTTTCTTCTTAAGACAGACAGAAAATCATTTATGAACCACTATTTCCTGAATAGGATCTACCAGCTATCTACCTCATGTTTCCAGTTCTACAGGGCTATTTCTAGCTAGAATAATGAATGTAATACAGGAAGGATTTCAAAGCACAGAAGGTTCACAATATTAACAAGGTGGATCCTAGACTTTGGTTATGCTCCATAAAGTTTTTAGTGGGTATGTGCCAAAAAATTGTCCCTAATTCAGCACTACTTCGCATTAAATGACCAATATAAGAATATATGAAATAAGAAATATCACTCAGAGAGACCACAAGATGGCTGGTATAAGAAAGGGAAATAGTCACACTGGCACAATCGCGCAGGCTCTTCTGAGGGAGGGACTGAGACCCACTGTTGAGCAGAATAGAACTTTACTTCACATCTAAACATACAAGGGTAGAGGGGTAGAATTTCCATTAAAGTTCTCCTGCTCTCCCATTGGAACTTTGGCAGAAGACCTTCTGCCAAAGTTACAAGAGAAGAATGGGAGAACCTCCATGGAAATTCTACCTCACTATACCTGACCAAAGAGTGCATGATGTTGATGAAGTACCTGAAATGGATAGTGTTTCATTACGCAGCACTAACATCCATGATGAGCACAACATTTACAAAAAGCATTTTAAAAATTAGAACAGCAATGCATTACACATGTTACAAATTAAGTTGCACCTATATAGCCATATCAAGTCTCTCAGAAATGTCCCTAACATAAAAGAAGATTCAGCATCTCATATAAAGGTTTATTCAGTGACCCTGTCCTACCAGTAAAGAACCTTGGTTTACTCAATAGGAGCACAGATCTGAGAATCGATACTACAATGTTGTAGCTCTATCTCTGACCTGCACTACTGTCTATTGAGGCTCCATACTGGGAACACAGGATCACTGAGTGTGCTCTACAGTAAATTGTAGCTGACTGTTGTGTGGGCAAAAACAGCAACCAATTTACACATACAGCACTGAGATGAATGCCACTTAATCCGTAATAACAACAGAAAATGCTGGAAAAACTCAGCAGGTCAGGCAACATCCGTGGAGAGAAATTTGAGTTGACGTTTCGGGTTTGACCCTTCTTCAAAACTGGAGAGAAAAGGAACTAGATCGAAGGCAGGGCTGCGATCGGACAAAAGAATAAAAGAACCAAAAGAAGTAAAAGAGATTAGAAGCTAGACGAGATGGTAATAGGCTGGGATTAGGTGTAAAGTGTACTGGCAGGGCAAAAGATAGCTGCCAGGTGTGAGAGAGAAACAAAAGGAAAGGGGGGGGGAGGAAAGGAGTGGAAAAATATAAGTAAAAATGAAATAGGGGCCGAGGTTATGATCTGAAATTGTTGAACTCGATATTGAGACCGGAAGGCTGCAGAGTGCCTAATCGGAAGATGTTTTGCTTGCATTGATTGAGAGAAGGATGTTGGCCAGGATAGCAATATATCTCTTTTCTCCGTCAATCCAGCACTCCCTCAGTAGTGCACTGAAGTGTCAGCTTAAATTAGGTGCTCAAGTCTTGAAGTGGGGCTTGAAGCCACAATTATCTGATGCAGAAGCAGAAGTGCTATCAGCTGAGCCAAACTGACACTAAGCAGATAATTCTCTATGTTGATTGACTAACGGATATTTGTGATTATAGACTATTGGAGGCCATTTTTGGACCTGGCGCTCCAGTTTGGGAGCCTCGTCCACTGGCGGCAAAATCAGAAATCTGGATGTACACTGCTGGCGGATACGGCACCCCTCCAGAGGAGCATTCCCCTTTATTAGTACCTGTACTCTTGACCCACTGTCTCGGTGACCACACTTCCAATTGATTCTCTTCTGTTATTGCAGGTGGTGGATTTGTTAGTGTCCATGTGCCGATCCGCTCTGGAATCTCCCAGAAAAGTGGTCATTTTTGAGCCATATCCATCTGTGGTGGATCCCCTTGATCATCGGAGCCTGGCATTTAACCCAAGGGTACTATATTTTCCTGTTAATTAACCATCTAGTTAATGACTGTCTAGTATAAAATTGCTATCTGAACTATTACTTGGTGTACTGAGTTAAAAAGTCACAAAAATCGTATGGCTCATTTTCTACTTTTGAGTTCCTAGCACAAAGCATTGCACGCTGAGAGTGCACATAAAGATATTGGGCATAGAGGATAGTATGCTCATTATATAGTCCTCCCGATTGTCCATCATTAATTTAATTAGACAGAAAATCAGGCTCCCTGCATTAGAGTTAGTGTTAGGGTTACACTATCCTTCACGTCCAGTATTCCTCCTGGTGTGCAATGCTGCATGTCCAGACCAAGCTAAACATTTATACTCATGTTTCAACTTTTAGACCATTCCATCCAAAGCATTCTATAATTTGACTTTTAGGCTTTATTTTTCTCCTTGCCGATAGCAATTCGGAGATGCTAGTGCTTATAAACTTTAGTTACCTCATTCAAAACTTGGCTAATTTATTATACTGGCTAGGCCTTATCACTTTCTTAATGTATCTTGTTTAATTAAGTGCATCACAAGTAATTTGGGAGAATAAGGTTTGTTTCTATGACCATGCTGTTTCTAATCGAGGTCTGTGCGGCCTATCTTTTATCTATTGACTAGTTTTTATCTGAAATACCTCAGCGTAAAATGAATGAATCTGATGCCTGTCGAATAGAAATGTAGGTATGACAAATTGATATAATATAGATTCATAGAATGGTTACAGCACAGAAGGAGGCCATTCGTCCTGTCGAGCTAGTCCCACTCCCCCGAGCTATTACCTGCCCAGAATATTTTAAAAATGAATTGATTTTTGTTGAAAAATTCAACACTCCTTCAGATGCAAGGAAATCATGTTTAATTTGAAAAGACATTAGTAAAGACACAGCTGGCATATTCCATGCAGTTCTGTGCACCCATTTTTACGAAGGGTGTTAGAGGCACAGATACAACCAGTATTGACTAGGATGATTCCAGGAATGAGAGGTTATACTTATGAAGAAAGGCTCAAATTGAGACATTTTTCCACTGGAACAGAGGTTAAGGGGAGATCTTAGAAAGATGTTCAAAATTATGAAAAGTTTTGAGAGGGTATATAGAGAAAGGTTGTTTCCACTGCCTTGAGAATTGGTAACAAGGAGGCACAGACTCCGAATTATCACTCAAAGAATCCAGGGAGAAGGTGGACAAAATATTTTCACACTGAGGGTTATAAGAACATGGAAGGCTTTACGACAAGTGGCTAGGAACATAGGAAGAGGAGTTGGCCATTCAGCCCCTCGAACCTGTTCCCCCATTCAATGAGATCATCGTTGATTTGCATCTTAATTCCATCCACCTGCTTTGGCTTCATATCCTTTTATACCCTTGTCTAGGAAATATCTATCGATCTCAAATTAAAGTTATTAATTGAGCTAGCATGTATGCTTTTTATGGGAGAGAGTTCCATACTTCTTTGCGTGAAGAAGTGTTCCTAACTTCTCTCCTGAATGGCCTGGCTCTGATTTTAAGGTTATGTCTCCTTGTCCTAGACTCGCCACCAGCAGAAAAAAGTTTCTCCCTATCTACCCTATTAATTCCTTTCAAAATCCAAAAAACCTCAATTAAAGCTCCCCTTAGCCTTCTATATTCCAGTGAATACAAGACTAGTTTATGTAATCTCTCCTCATAATCTAACCCTTGGAGACGTGGTAACATTCTGATGAATCTGCGTTGCACTCCTTCCAAGGCCAATATATCCTTTCTAAGGTGCATTGCCCAGAACTGTACACAGTATTCCAGATGTGATCTAACCAGGGCTGTAGCAAAATTTTCTCCCCTTTATATTCTAGCCCTCTTGATATAAAGGCTAACATTCCATTAGTCTTTTTAATAATTTTTTGTACCTGACTGACATTTTAGTGATCTGTGTACATGGACTCCTAAATCTCTTTGGACCTTCGCTGTTCCTAGCTTTTAACCATTTAATTAATATTTGTAACTATCCTTTTTGGTATAAAATGGATGACCTCATATTTAACCTGCTGTTGAAATCCATCTGCCACAGTTTTGTGCATTCACTTAGTCTATCATTGGGCTATAATGGGCTGTTGAGCTATCGAGAAGACACTAGAACAATTTAAAACAGTGTTAAATAGTTATTTGAAAAGGAAAAATATAAAAGATACATGAATAAGATGCAAAGGCCCCTTGCTCACTTTCTTGCTGCTCCTGTCTCGACACCTTTGGCGGCCGTCCTCTGGGGTTGCGAACCTGTGAGGGCTCGGCAACAGTCTGCTGCTCCTGCGGCTGTGCAGGGGATGAGACGCCCATCTCAGTTGGGTGAGGACTCTGGTGGGGCTCTGACCGAGGGCTTTGCAGGGGCATGGTCATGTGAGCGCTTGGAGAGGAGCCCCCACTTCCTTGTTTTCTGCCACCAACATCCCTCTCATGGGTCAGCCCCACTTCAGAGCTAGCAAGTGGCTTGACAGCACCTTGCTGCACTTCAGGGGGGCCATGAGGACCCGTTTCTGCACTGGAAGTCGTACTCCAGAGGACTTCCATGAAGGTCTGGATTCTATGCTCAATAGCTGACCATCACTCCTCAAGAGATGCCAGCCTATTCTGAACAATGACCATGTTTTCAACACTCTGGTAACTTAGCTCCTCCATGGCCATAGCCATCCTATCCTCATCCTTTCCACAGAGGTTGCCGTCTTTTCCTTGGTGGTGCATTCATGCGCCAGTGCTTCCACAAAGGCTCTGCTCATGTTCGCGATGGACTCCTCCATTCGCTCCACACTCGCAGCGACCCTGGAGACAAAACCTGACAGAGACTCTTGCACCTGTTCCTGGAGTTCCAGCACTGCTTCTGGAACCGGAGGCATAGGATCGACATGCAGCTGAGCCGAGCTGGCAGAGTCCTGCGCCCTCCGACGAGGACTCTCCACTGCTGTCCCTGTCTCCACCATCTGCTGCTGCTCACTTGTGAGCTGTGATACACCAGGTGCCAATACTACTCTATCTCGCAAAGGTCCCACCGAGGTGTGAATGTCTGCGCTGGTGCTGGGTGCACTGAATTCTGCTGATGCCACGTTCTCAGATGTTGCAGCTTCCTCTGAGGAGCCTTGAGGCTCAGGCTGCTCCTCCTGGACAGTGGGGACGGGGGTTTTCGATGCTCCTATAGGGGAGTAAAGGAAAGAGTTAGAGATATGAGGTCAAGGTTACATGAACATTGAATAGTGCAGATGATCATAAGTCAATATGAGCATCAGATTCATTATCAGTAACTCATGCAATGTCAATGAGAGAGATGCCAAACTATTCTGTCACCAGCTTGCTATGATGCGCCCATCTGTCCGTTCCCCTCCTTGATCCCGGCGATTTCCAGGGCCGCCTCCTCCCAGGCGGTGAGCTGGACTACTGAGGGTGGCCCTCCTCCTGTCCTGGCTCTTATTGTGGGCTCTCTTTTCCTGCAATGAGGGACACAAGTGGAGTTTGAGTGAGAATGAAGGAGTGAGTGTAGAGAATGCATAGCATTGATGCTTAGAAGGAGACAAAGGGACCTCCCTGTGTGTTGTAAGTTGTTGTTGTTGTTGCATCACAGTGATAGGGAGTGTGAGGGCTACATGGTCGCGTCGTTAAGTGAATGTGACCATAGAGGGAGAGGCAATGGGTAAGGGTGCAGGGGTGTAAGTGTCAAGTGGGATGTGGAGGAAGAGGTTGGCAAAGGAGAGTGCTGGTGAGGAGAGAAGATGGGGATGAGATTGAGGGTGATGGGAAAGTCATACGCACATTTCCTATGCGGAGAAGGTCACGGGCTTCACTTGGCCAGTGCTGGGGCTAGAGTCCTGGCGGATCATATAACTAGGGCTGTAGAGAGGGCTTTAAACTAACTAGTGGGGGGGAGGTTCCTAGAGAGCAAACAATAAAAATGACAACAGAGAAGGTCATAGACTTAGGTAGCAGTGGGGAAATTATAAACCAGAGCGTGTCAGGAAGGGGCAGAAGGTATGGAGTAAAAGGTAAAATAATAAAAAGGGCAAAAGCAGGAACGAAGTGTCACAAAACATATTTGAAAGTTCTCTACCTGAATGCACGTAGCATTCGTAACAAAATAGACGAGTTAATGGCACAAATAACTACATATGGGTATGATCTTGTGGCCATTACAGAAACATGGCTGCAGGGTGACAATGCCTGGGAATTAAACATACCAGGTTATTTAACGATCAGGAAGGACAGGCAGGAAGGAAGGGGAGGTGGGGTGGCTATGTTAATAAAGGAAGGAATCACTGTAATACAGAGAAATGATATTGGGTCAAAAGATCAGGATAATGAAACAGTTTGGGTGGAGGTAAGGAATAATAAGGGGAAAAAAACACTAGTGGGCGTAGTCTATAGGCCTCCGAACAGTGGCAACTCTGTTGGACGGAGTATCAATCAGGAAATAGTTGAGGCTTGTAATAAGGGAACATCTATAATTATGGGGGATTTTAACTATCATATTAATTGGACAAATCAAATTGGGCAGGGCTGCCTTGAGGATGAGTTCATTGAGTGTATTAGGGATGGGTTTCTTGAGCAGTATGTAACTGAACCGACCAGGGGGCAAGCAACCTTAGATCTGGTCCTGTGTAACGAGACGGGATTAATTATAAATGTCCTAGTAAAGGATCCCCTTGGAATGAGTGACCATAACATGGTTGAATTCCATATTCAATTAGAGGGTGAGAAGGTTGGATCTCAAACAAGCGTGCTAAGCTTGAATAAAGGAGACTATGAAGGTATGAGAGCGGAATTGAGTAGAGTGGATTGGGAAAATAGATTAAAGGGTAAGACGATACATGATCAGTGGTGTACATTTAAGGAGTTATTTTACAACTTCCAAAAAAAATATATTCCACTGAGAAGAAAAGGGTGTAAAAGAAAAGACAGCCATCCGTGGCTAAGTAAAGAAATTAAGGATAGTATTCGACTAAAAACAAGGGCATATAAGGTAGCCAAATCTAGTGGGAGGATAGAGGATTGGGAAAACTTTAAAAGACAGCAAAAAATAACAAAAAGATTGATTAAGAAAGGGAAGATAGATTATGAAAGTAAATTAGCAAAAAATATAAAAACAGATAGTAAGAGTTTTTATAGTTATATAAAAAGAAAAAGGGTGGCTAAAGTAAATGTTGGTCCCTTAGAGGATGAGACCGGGAAATTAATGGTGGGAAATATGGAGATGGCAAAAACACTGAATGAATATTTTACATCAGTCTTTACAGTAGAAGACACTAAGAATATCCCAACACTGGACAAACAGGGGGCTAAAGGGGGGGAGGAGCTAAACACGATCCAAATCACTAAGGAAGTGGTACTCGGTAAAATAATGGGACTCAAGGCGGATAAATCACCTGGACCTGATGGCTTACATCCTAGGGTCTTGAGGGAAGTGGCGGTAGGGATTGTGGATGCATTGGTAATAATTTTCCAAAACTCCCTGGACTCGGCAAAGGTCCCGGCAGACTGGAAAACTGCTAATGTAACACCCTTATTTAAAAAGGGCAGTAGACAGAAGGCTGGAAACTATAGACCGGTTAGCCTAACATCTGTGGTAGGTAAAATTTTGGAGTCCATTTTTAAGGAGACAGTAACAGGACATTTGGATAATCATAATTTAATAGGACAAAGTCAGCATGGTTTTATGAAGGGGAAGTCATGTTTGACAAATTTGCTGGAGTTCTTTGAGGAAGTAACGTATAGGGTGGATAAAGGGGAACCAGTGGACATAGTGGCCTAGAAATTGGGTTTTGTTCTTGCCAGGGCTGTAGCGCCAGAAAGTTTGCGCCAGCAGTAATGCGGCAGCGCGCGACGAAAATTCGGGTGCGCCGGGCCCAGACGGCGGCGGGCGCTAAAACCCTCCTTTAGCGCCTCAAAACGGGCGTGAACTTGGGTTTCCCGGCGCTAATCCCCCGCTGCGGCACCCCCCGCTGCGGCACCCGATGCGGTGCGGCAGGCGGGGGAACTGCAGGCCTCCTCCTCCTGTTAAGGAGGAGCTGCCTGCAGCCGACAACTGTTCGGCGGATTGACCCGACATCTGAGCCCGGCACCTCGGGGAAGTGCCGGGCTCGCATCAGACACTGATCAGGGCCGCGGGGGGGGAATGCAGGAGTCCGGGAAGGGAGGTGCGGGCAGGCGGCCGCCGGGAACGCGGCCGGCCGCCGCTCCACCTTTATGCGCCGGCGCACACTGGGGGAAGACTCTGTTGCCAGAGTCTTAGTTGCGCCTGCCACGGGCGAGGCGGGCGCAACTGAATTTCGGCTTGGGGCCGGGTTACCACGGCAACCGGGACGCTGCGCACACCGATGACGTCATCAGTGCCGGCGCAGCGCTACCGGTGCAACGCCGATTTAGGGCCCCAGGGAATTTCTCAACTGGCCATAACTCCGGCGCTAGGCCCTCTAGCGCCTCAAATGCGGCGCTAAGCCTACCGAATTTCTAGGCCAGTGTATTTAGACTTCCAAAAGGCATTTGACAAGGTGCCACACAAAAGGTTATTGCTTAAGATAAAAAATCACGGGATTGGGGGTAATATTCTGGCATGGATAGAGGATTGGCTATCTAACAGAAGGCAGAGAGTTGGGATAAATGGTTCATTCTCAGACTGGCAATCAGTAACTAGTGGTGTTCCGCAGGGGTCAGTGCTGGGTCCCCAACTCTTTACAATCTATATTAACGATTTGGAGGAGGGGACCGAGTGTAACATATCAAAGTTTGCAGATGATACTAAGATGGGAGGGAAAGTAGTGAGTGAGGAGGACATAAAAAACCTGCAAGGGGACATAGACAGGCTAAGTAAGTGGGCAGAGATTTGGCAGATGGAATACAATACTGGAAAGTGTGAGGTTATGCACTTTGGCAGGAAAAATCGTAGAGCAAGTTATTATCTTAATGGCAAGAAACTGGAAAGTACTGAAGTACAAAGGGATCTGGGGGTCCTGGTGCACGAAACTTAAAAGGTTAGTATGCAGGTGCAGCAAGTGATTAAGAAGGCCAATGGAATGTTGGCTTTCATTGCTAGGGGGATAGAATATAAAAATAGGGAGGTATTGCTTCAGTTGTACAAGGTATTGGTGAGACCGCACCTGGAATACTGCGTACAGTTTTGGTGTCCATACTTAAGAAAGGACATACTTGCTCTCGAGTCAGTACAAAGAAGGTTCACTCGGTTAATCCCGGGGATGAGGGGATGGACATATGAGGAGAGGTTGAGTAGATTGGGACTCTACTCATTGGAGTTCAGAAGAATGAGAGGCGATCTTATTGAAACATATAAGATTGTGAAGGGGTTGGATCGGGTGGATGCGGGGAAGGTGTTCCCGCTGATGGGTGAAACTAGAACTAGGGGGCATAGTCTTAGAATAAGGGGCTGCTCTTTCAAAACTGAGATGAGGAGGAACTACTTCACTCAGAGGGTGGTAGGTCCATGGAATATGCTGCCCCAAAAAGCTGTAGAAGCTACATCATTACATAAATTTAAAACAGAAATAGACAGTTTCCTAGAAGTAAAGGGAATTAAGGGTTACGGGGAGCGGGCAGGAATTTGGACATGAGTCTAGGTTCGGATCGGTCATGGCCCTGTGGGTAGCGGAGCGGGCCCAGGGGCCGTGTAGCCTGATCCTGCTCCTATTTCGTGTGTCTAATTCTGTTAGATTCAGGAGATGGTTCTGTGATAGTGGATTGGCGGTTAGGATCAGATCAGCCATGATCTTATTGAATGGCGGAGCAGGCTCGAGGGGCCGATTGGCCTACTCCTGCTCCTATTTCTTATGTTCTTATATGTTCTTATGAAACCTCTTCCTGCATTGCAGCCAGGTTCTGCGGCTCATTCATATGGAGTTGACCTCCTCGGCCACTTGCAGCCACACAGCTTTATTCTGCTGGGGTGGCTTTTTTCTCCCTGAGGAAGGGAAGAGCACCTTCTTATTAGATCTTGCTCCCTGCACCAATGCTTGAAGGGAGGGCTCATCAAAGCGAGGTGCACACTTTTGCTTGCTGGTCTGCAAAGTTGGTAAATGAAGTCCTTCATACAATTTCCAAAGTGTTTCCAGTCTCCAGAAGAAGCAAGGCTGCTTGCAGGTCTTAAATCCTGCAGCATTGATGACGTCGTCGAAGGCAACTTTCTGTATGAAAGGACTCATTGGCCCAGGGGTTCCCACACGCTGGAAATCAATTGCCTAATTAGAGGAATATCGCAATTTTTCAACACTTCACTTCAGAGTCGGTGTCCTGACACGATTTCCACCTGACACGCCCCAGTCCGCCCACACTGGCACAATCGAGCCCAATATTCCAGTTGAGGCTGAACCAGTGTTTTATAAAGTTTCATCATAACTTCCTTGCTTTTGTACTCTATGCCTCTATTTATGAAGCCCAGGATCCCGTATGCTTTTTTAACCGCTTTCTCAACCTGGCCTGCCACCTTCAACAATTTGTGCTCATACACCCCCAGGTCTCTCTGTTCATGCACCCCCTTTAAAATTGTACCCTTTAGTTTATATTGCCTCTCCTCGTTCTTCCTACCAAAATGTATCACTTCGCACTTTTCTGCACTAAATTTCATCTGCCACGCATCTGCCCATTCCAGCAGCCTATATCCTCTTGACGTTTATAACTATCCTCCTCACTGTTCACTATACTTCCAAATTTTGTGTCATCTGCAAATTTTGAAATTGTACCCTGTACACCCAAGTCCAAGTCATTAATATATATCAAGAAAAGCAGTGGTCCTAGTACTGACCCTTGGGGAACACCTTCCTCCAGTCGAAAAACAACCGTTCACCACTACTCTCTGTTTCCTCTCACTTAGCCAATTCCATTTATCCTTACACCCTTTTATGAACAAGGGTGTAACATTTGTAATTCTCCAGTCCTCTGTCACCACCTCCCTATCTAAGAAGGATTAGAAGATTATGGTCAGTACCTCTGCAATTTCCACCCATGCATCCCATCTAGTCCTGGTGATTTATCTACTTTAAGTACAGCCAGCAGTTTTAGTACTGCCTCTTTATCAATTTTTATCTCAACTACCTCCTCTTTCACTATGACTTTGGCAGCATCTTCTTCCTTGGTAAAGACAGATACAAAGTGCTCATTTAGTACCTCAGCCATGCCCTCTGCCTGCATGCGTACACGTTTATTATTTATATGCTTAGAGAAGACGTTTGGATTCCCTTTTATATTAGCTGCCAATCTATTCTCATACTCTCTCTTTGCCTCTCTTATTTCCTTTTTCACTTCCCCTCTGAACTTTCTATATTCAGCCTGGTTCTCACTTGTATTCTCAAGCTGACATCTGTCATATGTCCCCTTTTTCTGCTTCATCTTACTCGCTATCTCTTTTGTCATCCAGGGAGCTCTGGTTTTGGTTGCCCTACCTTTCCCCCTTGTGGGAATGTAACTCGACTGTACCCAAACCATCTCCTCTTTACAGGCAGCCCATTGTTCGATTACAGTTTTTCCTGCCAATCTTTGATTCCAATTTATCCGGGCCAGATCAATTCTCAACCCAATGAAATTAGCCTTCCTCCAATTAAGTACTTTTACTCTAGATTGCTCCTTGTCCTTTTCCATAGCTAATCTTAGCCTTGTGATACTGTAATCACTGTTCCCTAAATGTTCCCCTACTGACACTTGCTCCACTTGACCCACATCATTCCCCAGAACCAGATCCAGCAATGCCTCCTTCCTCATTGGGCCAAAAACATACTGATCAAGAAAGTTCTCCTGAACACACTTCAGAAATTCTTCCCCCCTCTCTGCCCTTTACACTATTACTATCCCAGTCTATATTAGGATAGTTGAAGTCCCCCAGTGTCACTACTCTATAGTTCTTGCACTTCTCTGTAGTTTTCCTGTAAATTTCCTCCTCTATATCCTTCCCACTGGTTGGTGACCTATAGAATACACCTAGTAGTGTAATGGCACCTCTATTGTTACAGAGGTGGTTCATTTATCCCTTTGTTCTCTCTTTGAAACATCTAAACATTAACAGCTGCATCAATTAAGTTCTTGAACCAGGAGTTTGATAAATATCTAATGAGGAATGGAACTGAAGGCTGTTGGACTGATACGATCAAATGCTCCATGGGACACAAGAATTCCTGTGCCTCTGGGGGCATGTTATTCATGGAGAACAGTGGGCTAGGGTTGATGAGCAGAGTTGTGAAGCGGATTAATATTCTGGACGTTTTCTTGATTACCTTTGGGGATCCAAGGTATTTATACAAAACTATCTCAGGACATTAAATAAGTAGGGTAGAGTTCATGGAAGAATAGTATGTACATAAAATGAGAAAAAGAGCAGGCTTAAAACTCCAAATGGCCTTTTCTTATTCTTCCTTAGGGTCTTTATAAGCCTGGTCATGCTTTTTATTAAATAAAACTGTTTGCTCAGCATCAAACTAAGTAGATTTGCGGCATAAACTAAAACTAGTAACTTATTTTACTCAAACTGTTCACACTCAACAGAGAAAAGTCATTTTTAGCATTTGTGCGTAGTCTGTATTGAAAGCATATACCATCTGTGTGTGCAGGCTGTATAATGCCGTTAAAAATAATTAACGGAATTCTGAGTTTTAGCACAACAGTTATAGAAGATAAAAGCCAAGAGGTAATGATGAGCCTATATAAAACCTTAATAAGTCTTCAATTAGAAGACTGTGTGCGGTATTGTGCTCTTCACTATAGGAAGGATGTTGAGATTTTAGTGAGGGTGAAATGCAGATTCACTAAGATGCTGCCTACTATGAGGAAATACAAATACAAATACAAAGAAAGACTTGAAAAACTGGGGCTTTTTTCGTTAGATAAATGTAGATTACGAGTCAATATGATACAAGTTTTTAAAATTATTAAGGGATGAGGCAGGGTCGATAGAAGCAGACAGTTTCTAATAGGTTAGGGTCTAAAATGAGGAGGCATAGACACAAGATTAAATGTAAAAGATTTAGAACAGAGGACAGGAGAAAGTTCTTTTCACAAAGAGTTGTATGTGGTATTCACTTTCGGGGTTAGTGGTTGATGCAGAAACTATATCCACATTCAAGATTAGATTGGATAGGTGAAATGAAGTAAATGGGATTAAAAGGATAATGGGAACAGGGTGAGTAAATATGATTGAAACTATTTACTCATGTGGAGGGTAAACGTCGACATGGACTGGTTGGGCCAAAAGGCCTGTTTCAGTTTTATAACCGTGATGTAGTTCTGTGTATTGGAAGTAGGTTTGGGGCATCTTACTACTGTTAATCATCATGTTGCCTTTATTGTAAACTCTATTCTAAAGTGTTTTTTTTCTCACTTTGAATTAGAAAAAAGACTATGAGCGATTAGTTAAAGCACTGGACAGCATCACATCCATCAGGGAAATGACCCAGGTAAGGCCCAGACCTTGTAACCAATCATTACACTGCATTCACTGGTAGCACAGCTAAAAGCTACAGCTATAATCTACATTTATTATAAGCCTTAAAAGGAAGAGAATGTCTGTGGAGAGTGCTTTCTGTTCAAGTTATTCCCTGTCTCTGAGAAAAATATATTTGACACCTATTGTAAAATATCATCAAATGAATTGCCTCATTGAGATTCACATATTTGGGTCTCCTTAACTCGTCAGTTGCTTCATGATATATGTTACGGAGAAGAGCTGACTGCTTCATGGAGAGGCTCCATTCACTATAATGTGGCCTGTACTTTATAACAGCCTGGGAGCTGAAATGAAACTTTCTAGCCTTGGAATGTTCTCTGCTGAGTGATTGTGCAGTAATATTCGGCCAGTAACGTGTTTTTTAGGATTCAGGTGACTCTAGATTGGCTTGCATTCTTAGCTAAGGAATAAACATGATAGTGCAATGAGCAGGACCTCAAAGGTTGTAATCTCTGGATTACTCCCGGTGCCACGTGCTAGTGAGTATAGGAATAGGAAGATAGAACAGATGAATGCGTGGCTAAAGGGATGGTGCAGGAGGGAGGGCTTTAGTTTCCTGGATCACTGGGTCTGCTTCTGGGAAAGGTGGGACTTGTACAAGTCGGACGGTTTACACCTGAACCAGAGGGGGACCAATATCCTTGCGGGGAGGTTTGCTAGCACTGCTGGGGAGGGTTTAAACTAACTTGGCAGGGGGATGGGATACAGAGTGGAGCTATAGCAGGGGGTGATTTACAGCCAAATACGGAGGAAAAAACAAGTCAGCTGGGAAGGCAGAGCAAATATGTGAAGGCAAAAGGGAATATGGCAAGGCTGGAAGGCATTTATTTTAATGCAAGGAGTCTTGCAAACAAGGTGGATGAACTGAAGTTGTTGTTGAACACATGGGAGTACGATATTGTTGCTATCACGGAGACATGGTTGAGGGAGGGTCAGGACTGGCAGCTCAATATTCCGGGGTATAGAATCTTCAGGCAAGACAGAGGGGGGTGTAAAAGGGGAGGGGGTGTTGCAATATTAATTAAGGAGTCAATTACTGCTGTAAGGAGGGATGATATATTAGCAGGTTCCTCTAATGAAGCCATATGGGTAGAACTTAAAAACAAAAAGGGGGCAAGCACTTTGCTGGGAGTGTACTATAGGCCCCCAAACAGTCAGGGGGAGATAGAGGAACAGATATGTAGGCAAATCTCAGAGAAGTGCGAAAATAATAGGGTAATAACAGTGAGGGATTTCAACTTCCCCAATATTAATTGGGATAGTCAGAGTGTGAAAGGCTTAGAGGGTGCAGAATTCTTAAAGTGCATCCAGGAGAGCTTTTTGAGCTAACATGTAGAAAGTCCTACAAGAGAGGGGGCGGTACTGGACCTAATTCTAGGGAATGCAGCCGGGCAAGTGGTGGAAATGTCAGTAGGAGAGCATTTTGGCGACAGTGACCATAATTCGGTGAGATTTAAGGTGGTCATGGAAAAAGACAAAGACGGCCCGGAAATAAGGGTTCTAAATTGGGGGAAGGCCGATTTTAATATGATAAGGCAGGATCTGGCCAAAGTGGACTGGGAGCAGCTACTTATAGGAAAATCCACATCAAAACAGTGGGAGACTTTCAGAAGGGAAATAGAGAGAGTACAACGCCAACATGTTCCTGTAAAGGTCAAGGGTGGGACCAACAAGCAAAGGGAACCTTGGATGACAAGGGATATACAAAAATCCATTAGGAAAAAAAGGGGGGCTTTTGGCAGTTACAAAAGACTAAAGACGGAGGAAGCCCTAGAGGAGTATAAAAAGTGCAGGGGCATACTTAAAAAAGAAATTAGGAGGGCGAGGAGGGGCCATGAAATAACACTGGCGAGCAAAATAAAGGAAAATCCTAAGATGTTTTATAAGTATATTAAGGGCAAGAGGATAACCAGGGAAAGGGTAGGGCCCATTAGGGACCAAAGTGGCAATCTGTGTGTAGAGCCAGATGATGTAGGCGGGGTTTTAAATGAATTTTTTGCATCTGTGTTCACTATGGAGAAAGACGATGTAGACATAGAAATCGGGCAAGGGGACTGTGACATACTTGAACATATTAGCATCGAGAGGGAGGAGGTACTAGCGGTTTTAGCAGGCCAAAAAGTGGATAAATCCCCAGGCCCGGACGAGATGTATCCCAGGCTATTGTATGAGGCAAAGGAGGAGATTGCAGGGGCTCTGACACAAATTTTCAGAACCTCTCTGGCCACAGGGGATGTACCAGAGGACTGGAGAACAGCTAACGTAGTACCATTATACAAGAAGGGTAGCAGGGAATTACAGGCCAGTGAGCCTAACATCTGTGGTAGGGAAATTATTGGAAAAAATTCTGAGGGACAAAATTAGTCTCCACTTGGAGAGGCAAGGATTAATCGGGGATAGTCAGCATGGCTTTGTCAAGGGTAAATCATGTCTGACAAATCTGATTGAATTTTTCGAGGGGGTGACTAGGTGTGTGGATGAGGGAAATGCTGTGGATGTGGTTTACATAGACTTCAGCAAAGCTTTTGACAAAGTCCCGCATAGGAGACTGGTCAAGAAGGTAAGAGCCCATGGGATTCAGGGTGCCTTGGCGCGTTGGATCCTAAACTGGCTGAGTGGCAGGAGGCAGAGGGTGATGGTCGAAGGTTGCTTTTGTGACTGGAAGCCTGTGTCCAGTGGGGTACCTCAGGGATCGGTGCTGGGTCCCTTGCTGTTTGTGATCTACATAAATGATTTGGATGAGAATGTAAAAGGTATGATCAGTAAGTTCGCGGATGACACGAAAATTGGTGGGGTGGTAAATTGCGAGGAGGAAAGCCTCAGGCTACAGGACGATATAAACGGGTTGGTCAGATGGGCGGAAAAGTGGCAAATGGAATTTAACCCTGAAAAGTGCGAGGTGATGCATTTTGGACGGACAAATAAGGCAAGGGAATACACAATGAGTGGTAGGACCCTAGGAAGTACAGAGGGTCAGAGGGACCTTGGTGTACATGTACATAGATCCCTGAAGGCAGCGGAACAGGTAGATAAGGTGGTTAAAAAGGCATATGGGATACTTGCCTTCATTAGCCGAGGCATAGAATATAAGAGCAGGGAGGTTATGATGGGGCTGTACAAAACGCTGGTGAGGCCACAGCTGGAGTACTGTGTGCAGTTCTGGTCGCCTCACTATAGGAAGGATGTGATTGCTTTGGAGAGGGTGCAGAGAAGATTCACCAGGATGTTACCTGGGATGGAGCGCCTCAGCTATGAAGAAAGATTAAACAGGCTGGGGTTGTTTTCCTTGGAGCAAAGAAGGCTGAGGGGGGACCTGATTGAGGTGTACAAAATGATGAGGGGCATAGATAGGGTAGATAAAGAGGAACTTTTCCCCTTAGTAGAGGGGTCAATAACAAGGGGGCATAGATTCAGGGTAAGGGGCAGGAGATTTAGAGGGGATTTGAGGAGGAACTTTTTCACCCAGAGGGTGGTTGGAATCTGGAACTCACTGCCTGAAAGGGTGGTAGAGGCAGGAACCCTCACAACATTCAAGAAGCATTTGGATGAGCACTTGAAATGCCACTGCATACAAGGCTATGGACCAAATGCTGGAAAATGGGATTAGACTGGACAGGGATTGATGGACGGCGCAGACACGATGGGCCGAAGGGCCTCTTTCTGTGCTATATAACTCTATGACTCTATGAGTACAACCACTGTAGAATGACGTAATAAAACTCACTACGCACTTGGTTTGAGCATAAAGCAAGGCTTTAATCAACTTGTTTCAGAACATGGAGGTCTAGTTGTACTTCACTAGTTCCTTGTCTTACAAAATGTCCCAGGCAAGCTGGGGCCGACGCCCGAGTATTTATACTCCTTGGACGGCGCCACTAGCTGGCCGTCCAGCGTTATTTCACGAGTAGTTTCTTGAATTAT
Organism: Somniosus microcephalus; assembly: GCF_052327205.1. Taxonomy (NCBI): domain Eukaryota; kingdom Metazoa; phylum Chordata; class Chondrichthyes; order Squaliformes; family Somniosidae; genus Somniosus; species Somniosus microcephalus. The sequence continues at coordinate 278,002,995 of NC_140988.1, read as the reverse complement.
GAGATTTATAACAGAATGCATGTTGCCCCTCCTTATATATCACAAAACAGTTTCAGAGGAAAGGAAAATAAAAATGCAAATCTCCATGAGGCAGCAACAAGGTGAGAAATATATCTCTAACTTAACTAACTTGCTTTAGCTATTTACACATTCCCTGGTCTCAGAAATGTCTTTGATTACTCTAATTTCTCCCATCATGCCTCCTTTTCTTTTACACTGTCGTCACTTCTGTTACATAGGATTACGTGGGATATACCGCACCAAAACAGGCCGTTCGGCCCAACCAGTCCATGCCAGCGTTTATGCTCCACTCGAGCCTCCTCCCATTCTTTCCTCATCTAACTATCAGCATAACCACCTATTCCCTCCTCCCTCTTATGCTTATCTAGCCTCTCCTTAAATGCATCTATACTATTCGCTTCAACCTGTGGCAGCAAGTTCCACAATCTCACCACTCTGGGTAAAGACGTTTCTTCTGAATTCCCTATTTACCATCAATTTACCATCTCCTGTTCGCCACCTAATCCCTTTACTATCATTGTTTTCTCTTCTTGTTTATATGTTCCCCCTTTCACTTGCTGTGTTCCTTCCTATAAGCTGTTCATCTGTATTACCTTCCAGTTCTGAGTAAGACCTATACCTGAAATATTAACACTCTTCCTTTCCTTACAGGTGCAGCCTGACTTACTGAATGTTTACAGCATTTTCTGTTTTTGTTGGCGAAATCTATTTATTACTATGTTCTCTTAAACAGCACTGGGGGAGGGTACTTTGAACAAGAGGTACTGTCCTAGACTTTCAACAACAACTTGCATTTATATAGCACCTTTAAATTAATAAACCATCCCAAGGCATTTAACTTTAGTCATTTTTATGTTTTGCACATTCAAACTTGCTTTTCAGTTTGTTTTGTACAATGTTTTTGTGCTCTATAAATAAATGTTATTTCCAATTAGATAAGTTTCTATAAACTTCCAGAATGATGCACATTTTATTAAAGGAAATTGTGTGGCTTTCCCTGTTCTACATCAGTTCCTATTATTTTGCTAGCTCTAACAGTGATATCACACATTACACATTAACTTACACATGAATTTGTTAGCCTCTGCTTCTACTATACACTGTGACCTTAGCAGGACCTTTCTATAATATGAAGGGGCTGCACTTACTGAAAATTATCAACCAATCCTTATTCAGGGGTTTTCAAGATGTCACCCAGACATTTCTGCAGATAGGTGAGAGTCAGCTCACATGGTCTAATGTTATGGAAGATCTTCACGTTTTTAATAGACCCATTAAAATCATGATTAAATCACTGTGGAGGTGACATTAAATAGAACATGTCATGGTCAGATGTGAATTAGGATGTTGATTTTGATGCCTGAGGCAGACTTAGTAATTTTATGCTCTGTAGTTGTTCAGGGCATGTGGCTATAATGGATACAAAAAAAGAAAAGCTGAAAATCTGAAATAAAAACAGAAAACACTAGACACTAGACATACACAGCAAGTCTGTCAGCATCTGGAAAGAGATCGATAAATGTTTTAGAGAGAAAACGTTCATCGGAATTCAGAAATAATAATTTATCTCTTCATTTTCTGTAGTACTTGCTGTGTATATGCAATGTTTCCTATATTCATTTCAATATACTGTGATGTTGTGCTCAGAATTGTAACTGTTTATTTCTTTATCTTGATAGGCACCATACTTGGAAATCAAGAAACAGATGGACAAACAGGATCCTCTGGCACATCCTCTGTTACAATGGTACTTTTACTTAAATATTTAACAATGGAATCTTGGAGAAGGAACAAGAAAGTTTCCTATGGCCCGTTCAGTTCAGTCTTCTCAAATCTGTACACTTGGGTCAATCTGAGCACTGCGCGCATGTTCTCATCTCCTTTGTTCCCTCAGTGGTGCCATCTTCAAGGGATTTTTACTAGTCCTAGCCCCTTTAGGGCTACCCCGGATCAGGCGTATTTCTCAGACGTTCACTTTCAACTAAAGTTTGAGGTAGCCGAATCCTAAAGACACTTAATTGAGTCTAAAGGTCTGGGCTATCTCCCTAAAGGAAAGGAAACCCAAGAATGTTACCATCCTCCAGATAGCACTTTTAATAAGTTTAGCTAGACTGTAATGTCCCGGATATTATGTGGGTCCGGAAAACTCCCTCAGAACTCTGCAACTCCTCACCAAAGAGTGTACAGAGATTGAGGTTGCAAGTTTTTGATACAGAAGTCTTATGTGAGACTATTCTAAAAATATACAGATTTATTAAAGAACTGACATGCAATTTACAGTTGGTGAATCAGTCAATCGCAACATTAACAGTTCTAAAAAGAGAAAACGTACTATCTTTTTAACAGAGAATCTTACCTTTAAATCTTAACTTCGCTACAGTATTACAGTTCTTAAAGGTTTCTTATACAGGATATCCATTAATATCAAAAACCTTTGATCCCCGAGGTACAAAGAGTGGTAGACTACAGAGCCACCTCTGAAGTCGAGAATCGCTTTGCCCGATTAAAGCAAGTCTGATATTCCATTTGAGAGTTCAATATTTATACCCTTTTCCAGTGGTAATTCCTTTAAGGTTTTCTGCTGATGCAAGTTAATTATCTCTATTCATCTTTCTGCCGACCTCTGCAACTCTCCACTGCTATATCAACATGTAACATTACAGAAGCTTGTCTCATCTCTAGGTGTTCTAAGTTTACCATATAAAACGGTGTGACAGCAGGTGTTCCTTTATGTCATCTTTACAAGGGCAGATGTTCCTTATCTTATGTGCCACCTTTACGAAGTTTAAATTAGAATACCTTATCCAGGGTGAACCATGGTTTTGTTCCCAATAGGTCAGCTTGTCGGAGCCTGCACCTTCTGTTTCAATAAGGTTACTTATTCAGGGTCAACAACTGTCTTATCTCAATAGCCAGAATGTTTTCATAACTATTTCATAGTTAGGTTTCTAAATTTCCAAACCCAGTTTGTCATGTTTTAATAAGGCCAGAACTCCTTCATAAGATAGTGTATTTTTCTGAACAGGTTATGTGGCTTATTCCTTCACAATCTTGTCTAATCAGATTCATCCATGAAACTAATTCAGCTCTTTTTTTTATACATGATTCTAGTGTTAATGTATTAACTGCACTGCACGGTCATTTCATAGATCATAGAATGGTTACAGTGCAGAAGGAGGCCATTTGGCCCATCGAGCCCATGCCGGCTCTCTGCAAGAGCACTTCAGCTAGTCCCATTCCCCCGCCCTTTCCCCGTAGCCCTGCAAATTTTTTTCCTTCAGGTGCTTATCCAATTCTCTTTTAAAAGCCACGATTGAATCTGCCTCCACCACCCTTTTAAGCAGTGAATTACAGATCCTTACCACTCGCTGCGTGAAAAAGTTTTTCCTCATGTCGCCTTTGGTTCTTCTGCCTTAAATCTGTGTCCTCTGGTTCGTGACCCTTCCGCCAATGGGAACAGTTTCTCTCTATCTACTCTGTCCAGACCCCTCATGAATACCTCTAACAAATCTAAGGAGAACAACCCTAGCTTCTCCAGTCTACCCACATAACTGAAGTCCCTCATCCCTGAAACCATTCTTGTAAATCTTTTCTGCACCCTCTCTAAGGCCTTCACATCCTTCCTAAAGTGCTGTGCCCAGAATTGGACACAGTATTCCAGTTAAGGCCAAACCAGCGTTTTATAAAGTTTCATCATAACTTCCTTGCTTTTGTACTCTATGGGCTGGATTTTTGTCAATGGGGACGTGATGGAGATGGGACTCCCACTTTTTGGGTTGTAGCCCCTCCTCCATTGACTTGTGGCCAACCCATGCTATTTTCCCTTGATTGACCTTGTTAAACGCGCTCAGCAGGCCAATTAAGGGACGCCTGGTTACTGGTGACGTCGGTGATTGACATTTCATCTGTCAAGAGCTTTTGACAGATGAAAAATCAGCATTTGACAGCTCTGTGAAGCTGTCAAACACTGACAATCTGTCTTCTAACTTGAGTCCTTCTACTCAGACTCAGTTAGAGAGCTTTACAGACCAGAAAGCAGAGGCTGCAGCTTTTGACATTTCAGCGACCATTCTGCTTTCTGTGCCGGTGAACTGAGGGACTCCCAAGAACGGAAGGAAGGAAGCCTGCAGGAGAAAGTAAAGGTAAGTAAAACTTATTAAAACACTTTACACTTACCTCACACACTTACCTCTGCACACATGCACCCATCACTCACCTGCACAATGGACATCTCGACCCCTCCAACCCCTTCAGACCGACGGTCCACCTCGCTAACTTAGCGTGGTTCGGAGCCGTCGGGAAGCCCACACTTCAGGGCTAAAAATAGGGATTAGGCAAAAAACTGCCTGTTAACTACCTGTTAACAGGCAGTTAATTGGCACTAATCCCCTTCCCGCCTCGGGGAGGCGGCTCCCAGCACAGGGCAGGTACCCGCCTCCTGGGACATTGGCACGGAGGCGGGTTGGGGGCGGGATGGGTTCCTGCCTCCCGATTCTGCAATTTTCCCACCACTCTCGCCTCCAAACTTGCCTCCACATGGCTTGGAAATTTGAGCCTTATGCCTCTATTTATGAAGCCCAGGAGCCCATTTGCTTTTTTAACCGCTTTCTCAACCTGGCCTGCCACCTTCAACGATTTGTGCACATATACCCCCAGGTCTCTCTGTTCATGCACCCCCTTTAAAATTATACCCTTTAGTTTCCTCTCCTTGTTCTTCCTACCAAAATGCATCACTTTGCACTTTTCTGCGTTAAGTTCCATCTCAGAATCACAGAAACCCCACAGTGCAGATAGAGGCCATTTCGGCCCATCGAGCCTGCACCGACACATATCCCACCCGATCCCCGTAACCCCTAGACCAACACATATCCCACCCTATCACCGTAACCCCACGTATTTAATCCCCCTAACACTAAGAGTCAATTTATCATAGCCAATCAACCTAACCCGCACATCTTTGGACTGTGGGAGGAAACCGGAGCACCCGGAGAAAACCCACGCAAACACGGGGAGAATGTGCAAACTCCACACAGACAGTCACCCGAGGCCGGATTCGAACCCGGGTCCCTGGCGCTGTGAGGCAACAGTGCTAACCACTATGCCACCGTGCTGCCTCGTGTGTGCCCATTCCACCAGCCTGTCTATGTCCTCTTGAAGTCTATCACTATCCTCCTCAATTTTCACTATACTTCCAAGTTTTGTGTCATCTGCAAATTTTGAAACTGTGCTATGTACACCCAAGTCCAAGTCATTAGTACATATCAAGAAACGCAGTGGTCCTCATACCAACCCCTGGGGAACACCACTGTATTCCTTCTTGCAGTCTGAAAAACAACCGTTCACCACTACTCTCTGTTTCTTGCCACTTAGCCAATTTTGTATCTATGCTGCCACTGTCACTTTTATTCCATGGGCTTCAACTTTACTGGCAAGCCTATTATGTGGCACTTTATTAAATGCCTTTTGAAGTCCATGTACACTACATCAACCACATTGCCCTCATCAACCCACTCTATTACCTCATCAAAAAACGTAATCAAGTTAGTTAAACACGATTTGCCTTTAATAAATCTGTGCTGGCTTTCTTTAATTAATCCACACTTGTCCAAGTGACTGTAAATTTTGTCCCAGATTATCATTTCTAAATGCTTCCCCACTACCGAGGTTAAACTGACTGATCTGTAGTTGCTGGGTTTATCCTTATACCCTTTTTTGAACAAGGGTGTTGACGTAATAAAACTCACTACGCACTTGGTTTGAGCATAAAGCAAGGCTTTAATCAACTTGTTTAAGAACATGGAAGTCTAGTTGTATCCACTAGCTCCTTGTCTTACAAAATGTCTCTGGAAAGCTGGGGCCAACGCCCGAGTATTTATACTCCTTGGACGGCGCCACCAGCTGGCCGTCCAGTGTTATTTCATAGGTAGTTTCTCGATGATGAGATTTATGACAGGTGTAACATTTGCAGTTCTCCAGTCCTCTGGCATCACCCCCATATCTAAGGAGGATTGGAAGATTATGGCCAGTACCAATGCAATTTCTACCCTTACCTCCCTCAGCTTCCTAGGATGCATTCCATCCGGTCCTGGTGACTAGCCTTTCTAGTACCTCCTCTTTATCAATTTTTATCCCATCCAGTATCTCAACTACCTCCTCTTTCACTATGACTTTGGCAGCATCTTCTTCCTTGGTAAAGACAGATGCAAAGTGCTCATTTAGTACCTCAGCCATGCCCTCTGTCTCCATGCGTAGGTCCCTAATTGGCCACGCCCCTCCTCTTACTACGTGTTTATTATTTATATGCTTAGAGAAGACTTTTGGATTCCCTTTTATGTTAGCTGCCAATCTATTCTCATACTCTCTCTTTGCCCCTCTTATTTCCTTTTTCACTTCCCCTCTGAACTCTCTATATTCAGGGTGTGGAGATGCCGGAGTTGGACTGGGGTGGACAAATGTAAGAAGTCACACAACACCAGGTTATAGTCCAACAACTTTATTTGAAATCACAAGCTTTCGGAGCACTGCTCCTTCTTCAGGTGAAGTGGAGAAATGCATAAAGACACAGCTTATATAGTCAGAGAATCATGTCAGATGTTTACAGGTAACCTTTCCAACTGCCATTTATCACACCTCGGCAGAGAGATAATCACAGCAGTCAAAGGTGTGAATGGTGTCCAAACAGGTCAGTCAGGGAAACATTACATCAAAGAACAATGAGGTGGGGTCACAAGGGGTCAAATATTGCAGATGCTGGGGTCTGTATGAAAAACAAAAAAACAGACAAAAAACATTTTTTTTGGCTGGAAATCACAGCAGGTCCGGCCGCATCTGTGTAGAGAGAACAAGCCAATGTCGACTCGAGTCTGGATGATCCTGCATCAGGTGGGGTTACATGCAGCGTGACATGAACCCAAGATCTCGGTTAAGGCCGTCCTCATGGGTGCGGAACTTGGCTATCAGTTTCTGCTCGACGATTTTGCGTTGTCGTGTGTCTCGAAGGCCACCTTGGAGAATGCTTACCCAAAGATCGGAGGCTGAATGTCCTTGACTGCTGAAGTGTTCCCCAACTGGGAGGGAACACTCCTGCCTGGTGATTGTTGCGCGGTGTCCGTTCATCCGTTGTCGCAGTGTCTGCATGGTCTCGCCGATGTACCATGCTCCGGGGCATCCTTTCCTGCAACGTATGAGGTAGACAATGTTGGCCGAGTCACATGATTATGTACCATGTACCTGGTGGGTGGTGTCCTCACGTGTGATGATGGTATCTGTGTTGATGATCTGGCATGTCTTGCAGAGGTTGCTGTGGCAGGGTTGTGTGGTGTCGTGGTCGCTGTTCTCCTGGAAGCTGGGTAATTTGCTGCGAACGATGGTCTGTTTGAGGTTAGGCGGCTGTTTGAAAGCGAGTAGTGGAGGCGTGGGGATGGCCTTAGCGAGGTGTTCGTCGTCATCGATGACATGTTGAAGGCTGCGAAGAACATGGCGTAGTTTCTCTGCTCCGGGGAAGTACTGGACGACGAAGGGTACTCTGTTGGTTGTGTCCCGTGTTTGTCTTCTGAGGAGGTCTATGCGATTTTTCGCTGTGGCCCGTCGGAACTGTCGATCGACGAGTCGAGCGTCATATCCCGTTCTTACAAGGGCGTCTTTCAGTGTCTGTAGGTGTCCATCGCGTTCCTCCTCGTCTGAGCAGATCCTATGTATTCGCAGGGCTTGTCCATAGGGAATGGCTTCTTTAACGTGGTTAGGGTGGAAGCTGGAGAAGTGAAGCATCGTGAGGTTGTCCGTGGGCTTGCGGTAGAGTGAAGTGCTGAGGTGTCCGTCTTTGATGGAGATTCGTGTGTCCAGGAATGAGACTGATTCTGAGGAGTAGTCCATGGTGAGTTTGATGGTGGGATGGAACTTGTTGATGTTATCGTGTAGTCTTTTCAGTGATTCTTCGCCGTGGGTCCATAGGAAGAAAATGTCGTCGATGTATCTGGTGTATAGCGTTGGTTGGAGATCCTGTGCAGCGAAGAAGTCTTGCTCGAACTTGTGCATGAAGATGTTTGCGTATTGGGGTGCGAATTTGGTCCCCATGGCTGTTCCGTGTGTTTGGGTAAAGAACTGGTTGTCGAAGGTGAAGACATTGTGGTCAAGGATGAAGCGGATGAGTTGTAGGATGGCGTCTGGAGATTGGCTGTTGTTGGTGTTGAGTACTGAGGCTGTCGCAGCGATGCCGTCATCGTGGGGGATACTGGTGTAGAGTGCCGAGACGTCCATCGTGGCGAGGAGTGTTCCTGGTTCAACTGGTCCGTGGGTGCTGAGCTTCTGTAAGAAGTCTGTAGTGTCGCGACAGAAGCTGGGGGTTCCCTGTACGATGGGTTTCAGGATGCCCTCGACATATCCAGAGAGGTTCTCACACAGGGTTCCGTTGCCTGATGCGATAGGACGTCCAGGTGTGTTGGCTTTGTGTATCTTTGGGAGGCAGTAGAAGTCACCCACGCGGGGAGTACGTGGGATGAGAGCATGTAGGGTGCTTTGAAGGTCTGGATCGAAGGTTTTGATCAGTCTGTTGAGTTGGCGGGTGTGTTCTTTGGTCGGATCTGCGGGTAACTGTCTGTAGTGTTCCTGGTTGTCCAGTTGTCGGTATACTTCTTTGCAATAGTCCGTTCTGTTCTGTATGACGATGGCACCTCCTTTGTCTACTGGTTTGATGACGATGTTGCGGTTGGTCTTGAGAGCGTGGATGGCGTTGCGTTGTGCTCGGGTGACATTCTGGACTGTCTTGTGAGTGCGGCTGATGAATCTGGCATTGATGCATCTCCTGACAGCTTGAGCATGTCAAGCTTAGGGCAGCGACCCTCCGGAGGGGTCCAATTTGACTCTTTCTTCTTCGGTCGCTGCACTGCGGATCCCTCTGTCTGCTGTTCCGGATCATTGATTGTCTCATTGGGTTCGCTGCTGACATCTTGGGATTTGTGGAAGAATTCCCGGAGCCTCATTCCCCTGATGAATTCCTCTGTGTCTGCCGCGAGACCGATGGGGTCCATTTTGGTGGTGGGGCAGAAATTGAGCCCTCGGCTGAGAACTTCAATTTCGTCTGGTTGAAGGGTGTGGTCGGACAGGTTGACGATGGATTTCCCTGTGGTTTCAACCGTGGTACCGGGGGAGGCTTGGTTGCTGCTGCTGGTGATGCCAAGTTTCTCAAGCTTCCTGTTCTTGGTGTGCATGTAGGTAGCGTAGTTCCGTTGCCTTGTTTGTTTGGCGGTGTCTCGTAGCTGGTCTGCTGCGTCCTGAGCACAGGCTGAGAACATGGCCAACGCAAAATCGTCGAGCAGAAACTGATAGCCAAGTTCCGCACCCATGAGGACGGCCTCAACCGAGATCTTGGGTTCATGTCACGCTACATGTAACCCCACCTGACGCAGGGTCATCCAGACTCGAGTCGACATTGGCTTGTTCTCTCTACACAGATGCGGCCGGACCTGCTGTGATTTCCAGCCAAAACAAATGTTTTTTGTCTTTTTTTGTTTTTCATACAGACCCCAGCATCTGCAATATTTGACCCCTTGTGACCCCACCTCATTGTTCTTTGATGTAATGTTTCCCTGACTGACCTGTTTGGACACCATTCACACCTTTGACTGCTGTGATTATCTCTCTGCCGAGGTGTGATAAATGGCAGTTGGAAAGGTTACCTGTAAACATCTGACATGATTCTCTGACTATATAAGCTGTGTCTTTATGCATTTCTCCACTTCACCTGAAGAAGGAGCAGCGCTCCGAAAGCTTGTGATTTCAAATAAAGCTGTTGGACTATAACCTGGTGTTGTGTGACTTCTTACCTCTATATTCAGCATGGTTTTCACTTGTATTCTCAAGCTGACATCTGTCGTACACCCCCTTTTTCTGCTTCATCTTATTCCCTATCTCTTTCATCATCCAGGGAGTTCTGGCTTTGGTTGCCATGCCTTTCCCCCTCATGGGAAAGTACCTCGACTGTACCCAAACCATCTCCTCTTTATTCCATTCCAACTTTCCTACCCTTCCTGCCAGGAGACACAGTGACCCGCCTCCACTGAGCATTTCCCTGTTCAGTCTGTGGGTTCTTTTCCTTTATGAACAGCTAGTTCTAACTTTATAGTCACATGGCATTGTAACCTCACTACGATCACTCAACAAGGTGCTTTTATTTCATTTGCCATTTATAACCAGGTGGCCTTTTAACTATTGACCCATTTTTTAATTATTATGTTTATAATTGCTGATTTTTTAATCATTGAAATGAAGTAACACTGTGTTTGTTTTTCACCAGGATTATTTCCAGTAACAGATCCCATATTGTAAAATTACCTGCAAATAGGGTAAGTGGTTTGATCATGGTACCCGAGGCGACATTTGTGTTTTTGCAAGAAAACTGTTCTGAAATACATTTTTTGCAAACCTGCAAATAAAGAGGGCAGCCATTATGCAGTTCTCCGCTGGTCTTCTAACTAGATGAAATGCACTAAAATCTGTGGACCCCAGTAGGAAAAGAGCATTGCAGTGACAGATATCCTCAGTACTGTGGCCATAACAGTATGACACTTATTGCATCCTGACAGAATAGTAGTTTGTGTGAAAAACTGAATGCTGGAAATGTACAGCAAGTCTGTCAGCAGCTGAAAAGAGAAAAACATAGGTTAGCATTTCAGCATCAGAGCGTTTGTAAGAAAGTATAAAGTGTTCATTAAAATAAGTTGAAGCAGATTCTGCTCATCGAACATCTCAAAAGGACTTTGTACAGCATTAAGCAATTAGCTAATATTTACATATTTTTTTCCCTCTGTGGTAGCTGGAAGGAAACAACAAAAGTCATATATGGATACTAATCATCCTGTTTACAGTTATTGTTTTTACCTTGAGTATAGTTTGAGTCCGCCCCTGCTATACCTTACCTGGGTCTGCTTGCTACTGATTTTAGACAGAGTGGGGAAGCATTCCCATACCCCAGCACTGACATTACTCACCTTGATGAACACAAAAAGTCATATTTATTCCAGCATGAAAGCTGAGCACTGACAGAAAAAGGTGTTACCAATGAAGGAAGTAATGATGCAGATTATTTTAATGAATAGCTTTCATACTTAAATGAGAATATTTGATGGAACAGTGAGTTGAAATATTAACTTTGGCATTAATTTCAGAAAGATAATATTAACTGGAGTGAAAATCAAAACATTAACTAACTCCAGTTAATCATCACCGGAGAGAATGAATTTGAAAGTAAGTCGATTGAATATATTACATACATAGGATATACGGCACATAAACAGGCCATTCAGCCCAACCAGTTCATGCTACCGTTTATGCTCCACTCGAGCCTCCTCCTGTCTTTCCTCATCTAAATCTATCAGCATAACCCTCTATTCCCTTATGCTTGTCTAGCCTTCCCTTTAAATACATCTATACTTTTTGCTTCAACCACTCCCTGTGGTAGTGAGTTCCACATTCTCACCATTCTTTGGGTAAAGAAGTTTCTTCTGAATTCCCTATTGGATTTCTTGGTGACTATCTTATATTGATGGCCTTTAGTTATGCTCTTCCCCACAAGTGGAAATATTCTCTCTGTATCCACTCTATCAAAACCTTTCATAATTTTAAAGACCTCTATTAGGTCATCCCTCAGCCTTTTTTCAAGAGAAAAGAGACCCAGCCTGTTCATTCTTTCCTGATATGTATACCCTCGCATTTCTGGTATCATCCTTGTAAATCTTCTCTGCACCCTCTCCAGTGCCTCTATATCCTTTTTATAATATGGTGACCAGAACTGTACACAGTGTGGTTTAACCAAGGTTCGATACAGGTTTAGCATAACTTCCCTACTTTTCAATTCTATCCCTCTAGAAATAAACCCTAGTGCTTGGTTTGCTTTTTTTATGGCCTTGCTAACCTGTGTCGCAACTTTTAGTGATTTGTGTACGTATTTGTACTCCAAGATCCCTTTGTTCCTCTACCCCACCTAGACTCGCACCCTCCAAGTGATAAGTGACCTCCCTATTCTTCCTACCAAAATGTAATACCTCACATTTATCTGTGTTGAACTTCATTTGCCAATTATATGCCCATTCTGCAAGTTTATTAATGTCCTCCTGTAATTTGTTGCAGTCCTCCTCAGTATTGACTATCCCCCCAAAATGGTGTAATCTGCAAATTTAGAAATTGTGTTTTTGATTCCAAAGTCTAAATGGTTAATATAAATTGTGAACAACAGTGGTCCCAGCACTGATCCTTGTGAAACACCACTTCCCCACTTCTGCCACTGTGAATAGCTATCTTTTACCCATACTCTCTGTTTTCTGTCTTGAAGCCAGCCAGCAATCCATTCTGCTACTTGTCCCCTGACTCCGTATTCTCTGACCTTGTTCATCAGTCTATTATGGGGTACCTTATTGAAGGCCTTTTGAAAATTTAGATAAATTACATCTACTGCATTACTATTGTCTACTTTCTCTGTTACCTCTTCATAAAATTCAGTAAGGTTGGTCAAGCAAGACTTTCCTTTTTGAAATCCATGCTGACTATTCGTTACTATGTTTTTGGTTTCCAGATGTTCTTCTATTTTCTCCTTTAGTAGGGATTCCATTATTTTTCCTACCACCGATGTTAAGCTGACTGGTCTATAATTCCCTGGACATGTTCTATCCCCCTTCTTAAATATAGGTATTGCGTTAGCTGTCCGCCAGTCCTCTGGCACTACACTTCTTTCTAACGAATTATTAAATATGCGTAGTAATGCCTCTGCTATCTCTTCCCTAGATTCTTTTAAAATGCATGGATGCAATCCATCCGGACTAGGGGCTTTATCCTCTGAGTTTGATTGGTTTATTTAATATATCCCCTTTTTTATTTTAAATGCAGTTTACTAATCTCATCCAAAGGGTTCACCCGAAACGTCGACTATAATTTCTCTCCACGGATGTTGCCTGGCCTGCTGAGTTTTTCCAGCATTTTCTGTTGTTATTTCATCCAATGTCATGTCCGCCTGTTCTATCTCCCTGGTAACTACTGAAGCAAAATAATTATTTAATATTTCTGCCATCTCTCGATCGTTACCTGTGACATTATCCTGTCTACCCCTTAATAAGAACATAAGAAATAGGAGCAGGAGTAGGCCATTTGGCCCTTCGAGCCTGCTCTGTCATTCAGTAAGATCATGGCTGATCTTCTACCTCATCTCCACTTTCCTGCACTATCCCCATATCCCTTGATTCCCTCAATATTCAAAAATTTATCAATCTCTGTCTTGAATACACTCAACGACTGAGCCTCCACAGCCCTCTGGGGTAGAGAATTCCAAAGATTCACCACCCTGTGAGTGAAGAAATTTCTCCTCATCTCAGTCCTAAATGGCCAACCCCTCATTCTGAGACTGTGACCCCTGGTTCTAGACTCCCCAGCCAGGGGAAACATCCTTCCTGCATCTACTCTGTCAAGCCCTGTAAGAATTTTGTATGCTTCAATGAGATCAACTCTCATTCTTCTAACTCTAGAGAATATATGCCTAGTCTACTCAATTTCTCCTCATAGGACAATCCCCCATCACAGGAACCAGTCCGGTGAACTTTAGTTGCACTCCCTCTATGGCAAGTATATTCTTCCTTAGGTAAAGAGAACAAAACTGTACACAATACTCCAGGTGTGGTCTCGTCTATATAATTGCAGTAAGACGTCTTTACTCTTATACTCAAATCCTCTTGTAATAAAGGCCAACATACCATTTGCTTTCCTAATTGCTTGCTGTACCTGCATGTTAACGTTCAGTGATCCGTGTACTAGGACACCCTGGTCCCTCTGAACACCAACATTTCCCAATCTCTCAATTTCCCAATCTTTAAAAATACTCTGCTTTTCTATTTTTCCTACCAAAGTAGATAACTTCACATTTCTCCATGTGATATTCCATTTGCCATGTTCTTGCCCACTCACTTAGCCTGACTATATTCCCTTGAAACCTCCTTGCATCCTCCTCACAACTTACATTCCCACCCAGCTTTGTATCATCAGCAAATTTGGATATATTACATTTAATCCCCTCATCCAAATCATTGATGTAGATTGTGAATAGCTGAGGCCCAAGCACTGATCCTTGCGGTACCCCACTAGTTACAGCCTGCCAACCTGAAAATGGCCCTATTCCCATCCCAACCTTCCCTTTTTTATTGATGTACCTGTAAAATATTTTACTATTTTGTTTTATGTTCCTTGATAATTTAATTTCATAGTTCTTCTTTGCCTTCCTAATTGCTTTTTTGACTTATCTTCTAATCTCTTCATATTCTCCCTTATCATGCACTCCCCTGCTGTCTATGTACTTAATGTATGCCGCTTTCCTTACCCTCAATTGTTCCCTTATGGCTTTATTCATCCATGGAGTCTCATTAGTGTTTAGTTTGTTCTTTCCTTTTAGCGGAATATATTGTTCCTGCACTCTGTTGAACACCGTTTTAAATGTTTCCCTTTGCTATTCTACATCATTGTTTGCCAATATTGTTGCCCATTTTATTTTCCCAAGTTCTATTCTCAGGCACTCAAAATCAGCTTTTCTCTAATACCCTGGTTTTCATCATACTTATGTCCTTCTCAATTATCATCTTAAAGCGTATTATATTATGGTCACTATTGCCTAGATGTTTCCCCCTAATTTTACTTCTCTTATCTGCTCTGGTTCATTCCCCATTACTAGATCCAATAGCGAAACCTCCCTTGTTGGGCTTTTTACATATTGGGTTAGAAAGGAGTCCTATACACATTGTAGGAACTCCATTCCTTATCCCCTTTACCTACCTCTTCTGTCCAATTAATACCGGGGTATTTGAAATCCCCCATAATTATTATTCTATGTTTTTTACTCATTTCCCTCATTTGTCTGCATATTTCTTCCTCCTCCTCCCTTCCACTATTACGTGGTCTGTAGACTACACCTATTAGTGTGATTGATCTTTTATTATCTTTTATGTCTATCCATATGGATTCTATTTTTGTCTTGCTGATAGCTGCATCACCTTTTTCTGCTGTTATTATGTTATCCCTAATAAGTACCGCTACTCCACTCCCCTTTTTCCCCCTCTATCTTTTCTAAATACGTTATACCCTGCAATGTTTAATTCCCAGTCCTAATTTTTCTGTAGCCATGTCTCCTTAATCCCTACTATGTCTGGTTCCTCGCAATGCATGACTGCCTCCAGCTCCCATTTTATTACAGACATTGTGTTCATTGCTGTACAGACAGTTTAACTCATTTTAATAGGATTTCCTCTCACTTTATGTTTAACCATCTTTTTAGACTCCTGTTCTATAACTCTACTTATTCCCATGCCATCAATGTCCTCCCTTACTTTATTCTTTCCTGTGCTCTCTTTTCCTGTTTTATTTATAATTAGGCTGGTTATGTTTCTTGTAGATCCCTCCCCCCATCTTATTAGTTTAAAGCCTTTGCCACCTCTCTATTTACCCTTTCCGCTAGGACACTGGTCCCATCCCGGTTCAGGTGGAGCCCGTCTCATTGGTACAGCTCCTTCCTGTCCCAGAACTGATGCCAGTTTCCTACGAAAAGAAACCCCTCTTTCCCACACCAACCCTTTAGCCACATGTTAATTCTCCTGATCTGTCTGCTTCTATGCCAATTTGCACATGGCTCAGGCAATAATTCAGAGATTATTACCCTCAAGGTCCTGCTTTTTAATTTAGAGCCTAGCTCCTGATACTCTTTCAGCAGGACCTCCTCCCTATACCTACCTCTGTCAATTGTTCCAACATGGACCACAACAACTGGATTCACCCCCTCCCTTTCCAAGTTCCTCTCCAGCCGCTGAGATATCCCTTACCCTGGCACCAGGAAGGCAACACACCCTTCAGGATTCTCGTTCTTGGCCCCCTAATTATAGAGTTCCCTATCACTACCACATTTCTATTCTGCTCTTCCCCCCCGCCCCCCTTGGACAGCCTTCTGAGCCACGGTATCTTAGTCTGCATTGTGGCTGTCCTCCCTGCAGTCTTTCTCCTTGCAGGTCGTGAGTACTTCATACCTGTTGGACAGGAACAGTTGCTGCGGACCTCCTTCTCAACCTCTCCTGAATCCCTGCTACCCAGCCACACCCTCCTCTTCCTGAACCTGTGCTTTCCACTGGGGTGTGACTGCATTCTGAATCAAACTGTCCAGTAAACTGTCCAGAAATTCCTCCTCCTCCCTTATGTGTTGGAGTGTCTCCAACTCGCACTCCAGCTCAATGACTCTGAGCAGGAGGGTTTCAAGATGGAGACATCTCCTGCAGATGTGTTGGCTTTGGACAGTCTCGCTGTCCACAAACTTCTACATACTGCAGTCCAGACACACAACCTGCCCTGCCATATCTTAATCTAGCCTTATTTTATTTATTTAATTAATTTTAGTTATATTAATTAGTTTAACTAGTTAAGCTATAAATTTAATACAGCACTTTGTAGTTTCCTGCACCTAGTTTAAACCACTGTCCTAGGTTAGAGAGAAAAGAGAGGGGAAAAAAACCTTAATACTCACCAACCAATCACCTACCTGTTGTCCTGTGACATCACTCCTTGTTTTTTTGGAAACCATCGAAGGTTCGACCGCCACTGATGCCGTCTCCAATTAATGCTTCATTTTGCTGTTGAAGTGGGGAGAACAGAAAATTATTTGATTCATTTGGAAGATCATCATAACTTTCTCATGCCCTTTCATATTGTGGGCTTTAGAGCAGAGTCAGTGAACATTTAGACTGTATTATTAGTGATTGTAAGAGAAACTTTGAGGTCATATGAAAATTTGACATTACGCTGCTAACCAGTAATGACGAGATGGCAATTTTAAGTTTAACAGTGCAATCTTTTTTTTAATTTGTTCATGGGCTGAGGATGATGCTGGCAAGGCTACATTTATTGCCCATCCTTATTTTCCATGAGAATATATTAGTGGGTCCTCTTCACTGCAGTCCCTGTGCTAATGGTGCTCACACAAAGGTATTAGATAGGAATTTCCAAGATTATGACCCAGTGACAATGAAGAAATGGTGTCATATGTTCAAATCAGGATGGTGTGTGACTTGGACGAGAACTCGGAGGTGATGGTGGTCCCATGATATTGCTGCTCTTGTCCTTCTCAGTGATAGAGTTTGCAGGGCTGGGAAGTGCTCTTGAAGTATGCTTGGTGAGTTGCTACAGTGCAGCCTGTAGATGCGTACTGCAGATACAGTGGTGGAGGAGATTGATATTGAGTCCAGTGGCAGGAATTATGATCAGGCAGATTGCTGTGTCCTGGATGGCGTTGAGCTTCTTGAAGTTTGTTGCAGCTGCACCCATCCTAATGAGTGGTGAGTATTCATCACACTCCTCATTTGAGTCTTGTAGATAGTCAAGAGGCTTTGTAGGATCACGAGATGAGCCATTCATCGCAGAGTACCCAGCCTCTGTCCTGCTCTTGTAGCCATAATGTTAGTTTGGCTGATCCAGTTAAGCATCTGGTCAGTGATAACCCCAAAGATGTTGATGGTGGGAAACATAGCATTAATGGTGCTGTTGAAGGTTGGGGAGCTGGTTGTGCTGAATCTGAAATGTGATTTAAATAAATAACAAGTAGAACTCTAAAACGGTTTGTTATAGTTTGTGGGGTTTTATTTGAAAGTTGAGGACTTCTACATTTGATGAAACCTAAGAACTCAAATATGTACAGATAATTCACAAGAATATGTGGAATTCTATAACTTGGGATCTACACTTGCCTTTGCTTATGTCTTTCACTGTAATGAAAGGACCCTACTACACAACATTACAGTTGTGGTACAGTCTACTCTTTTTAATTTGAAGTTGCTTAATTCAATTTAAATTGCACAAAAAAAACTCCTGTGCAATTTTATTTAAATTACTTAATTCATACTACTGGATAATTCAATTTGATTTGAGCAAAAACACTGAATTAACAGGAATAAATTGTTAGCCTCCATACGTTGCAACTAATGCATTTTACAAAATACAGAAATGGCAACACTTAAAATATTGCTGTACTTTTAAATCCCTTTTCTCACATACTTTCTCCCCTTCACAGACCCCTGCCCATCATATACTCCTTGCATTGGTGATGATGTACTCTTGATGCCATTAATGGCAGTTCTTATTAGCTAGAAAGAAATGCATTTCAAATGGGGCAAGTTGGACAATCTTATATTTTTCCCTATACCCCAACATCAAACGTTACACTTTCAAATGACCTCCCAATGAGCTGAAGGAGGAGAGTTTAGGTGACAGGCCGGCCTGACACTTCATGTCAAGGAGTTGAAATACTGACCACTTCAGCTAATGCGCTTTCTTAAGAACATGAGAATTAAGAGCAGGAGTAGGCCATACGGCGCCTCGAGCCTGCTCCGCCATTCAATAAGATCATGGCTGATCATCGAGCTCAACTCTACCTTCCCGTCCGATCCCCATTGTAGTGTATGTACCTTTAAGGCAGAACTACTTTTACAGCTCCTGTATACTGTAGTACTGGCAGTGACCACACCTGTATATAAGCTTTGCGCATGCCTCTGTACCCCCAGTCTTGAGACTACCCTCCTCCAGTAAATACCTGTTTATTGTTAAGTTACAGCATCTGTGTGGTTATTGAAAAACATCATACTCTCAGAATCATGGATCTAACAGTGGCGACGAGTGTCAATTCGAATCTACCTGCAACTCTGCATTTCCCTTCGAGGATTCGCTCCGGGAGGGCGGTGTAAGGAAGTCGAGGCCAGGAACACGGGCGTCGACCACGAGCAACCGCCCAGTCGTCCGGCAGAGAGTGAACATCGCAGGGGAGGCTGTGGAGAACTGGGCTTGGTTCCCCAGCCACGACGATCAGCAAGAGACTGACGACAGGTCCAGCGCAGACCCTTCCCGGACAGCGGCAGCTGAAGCCGACCGACGGTGGAGAGAAAGCCGAGCAGCGTCGACGGGGTAAGACAGAGGGTGAAGCGCACAGGGCGCAGCCGGGGGTTGAAAACCGAGCGGCGTCGAGAAAAAAAAAAGAAACAAAACGGAGAGAGAGAGAGGGTAAAGCAACAGCCGGGTTCAGGACCGAGCGGTGTCGAGAAAAAAAAAAAAAAAAAACGCGCAGAGCACAGCCAGGGCTCAAGGGCTGAACAGTGTCCGCGGGGAGAAGAAGGGAGAGCGCGGGAGACGCCATTGAGCCGCGGAGAAGAAGGAAGAGCATGGGAGACGCCATTTTTAGAAGCCGCAGCGGAGAAGAAGGGCGAGCGCGGGAAGGAAGGAAAGCGCGGGAGACGCCATTTTGTGCCAGCGGAGAAGAAGGGGAAGCGCGGGAGACGCCATTTTTGACAGTTAAATCACACCCAGGGATGCCGAAGAGTGGCAGTATCTCTACGTTCGACAATGAAGTCGAAGATTGGGCGACATATGTGGAACGTATCGAGGTGTACTTCAGGGCGAATGAAGTGCCAGATGCTAGGAAAGCACTGGTTTTGTTAAATTCCATGGGTGCAAAAACTTATGGGTTACTGCGAAATCTAATAACCCCAGAGAAGCCGGTGAACAAGAATTTCGAAAGCATAGTAGAAATCCTACAGGACCACTTAAACCCCACACCGCTGCTGATAGCAGAACGATTTAAGTTCTATAAAAGGAACCAACACAAAGACGAAAGCAATGCTGAGTACCTAACGGAACTGCGCAAGCTATCGAAACACTGCCAGTTTGGAGCAGAACTAGCAGACACGTTAAGGGACAAGTTTGTGTGTGGGCTACAAAGTGAAGGAACCCAGAAACGGCTTCTATCAGAAAAGGATCTTACACTGGACAAGGCTTTCAGTATGGCAGTATCACACGAAGCAGCCGCAAGGGGCGCTGCAGAGATACAACGGAGACCGCAAGAATATGGCACCAATGAAATGTCCTATGGAACAGGGAAGTGCTATCGCTGCGGCAGAACAACACATGACCAGAAGGATTGTTGGTTCAAGGACCAAGTGTGCAGACAGTGTGGAAAAGCAAGACACATAGCAAGAGTCTGCAGGTCTGGGAAGAAAACCAACAGTAAGAAATCTCCACAGGAGAAGTACAAAAAGGTACACCAGGTGATGGACAGTAGTTCAGACGAACAGAAAAGTGACACAGACTCCGGAAGCAAGGAGCTGGGTTGTCTGAAACTACATAAGGTAACCAAAATGGAGGATCACCAGACTATCTGGGTTACACTCAAGATAGACAGAGTCCAAGTGAAAATGGAATTGGACACAGGATCAGCCCTAACAGTCATAAACCAAAGGGACTACAAGCGGCTATTTTCACATATACCCTTGAAAGCTACAGAGATTGTCTTGAAGACGTACACGGGGCAAAAAGTCTACCCAAAAGGAAAAATAAGGGTGAAAGTGATATATAAAGGCCAGGAAATACCTAAAATGGATATGTATGTATTGCCAGATGGAGGACCATCACTGCTAGGACGTGAATGGATCTGAAAGATACAATTAGATTGGCATTCCATACAGGCACTGAAGGTTGAGGCCAAAAAGGATGACGACGTCACACCTGGACGACTGTCAAAAATGCTAACTGACGCAAAAGAAGTGTTCCAGGAGGGACTCGGAACACTAAAAGGCATAACAGCAACGATTAAAATAGAGGAAAATGCAAGCCCAAAGTTTCTTAAGGCCAGACCAGTGCCTTATGCGATCAGACCAGCTGTCGAAGCAGAGCTGGAAGGGTTGGAACGTTCAGGCGTACTGTCCAAAGTGGACTGGAGCGAGTGGGCTACACCCATCATTCCTGTAATGAAGAGGTAGTTGAGTAATACGCCTGGGGAACCAAAGAAGGTCCGCATCTGTAGGGATTTTAAGGTGACAGTGAACCCAGTCCTTCACACGGTACAATATCCGCTTCCACGAATTGAGGATATTTTCACCTCGCTATCTGGAGGTAAACGCTTCACCAAAATTGATCTAGCCCAGGCGTACTTGCAAATGGAGGTAGAAGAAGCTTCGAAACAATACCTTACGATTAACACTCATAAAGGTCTCTATCAATACAACCGGCTGGTGTTCGGGGTAGCATCGGCTCCGGCTATCTGGCAGAGGGCAATGGATCAAGTCCTGCAAGGGATTCCAGGGACACAGTGTTATTTGGACGACATCCTGGTCACGGGCGAAAATGACAGTGATCACCTCGCCAACTTGGAGAAGGTGCTCACCAGATTAAAGGAGTATGGGCTACGAGCTAATCGCCACAAGTGCGAGTTTTTCCAGAAACAGATCTCGTATTGTGGCCACATCATCGATGAAGAGGGGTTACATAAGTCCCCTGAAAAGATTGAGGCAGTAGTCAAGGCTCCAGCACCGGAAAATGTGTCACAACTGAGGTCGTTCCTCAGGCTGGTAAACTACTACCACAAGTTCTTACCAAATTTGTCCACGGTATTACACCCACTGAACACCCTACTGCAAACAGGGGTACCATGGAAGTGGAATGACGAACGTAGATGAGCTTTCCAGAAGTGTAAAGAATTGATCACATCAAAAGAGGTGTTGGCCCATTTCAACCCAGCACTACCAATTCGTTTGGCATGTGATGCATCACCCTATGGTATTGGAGCGGTGCTGTCGCACAAATTCCCAGATGGGTTGGAGAAGCCAGTAGCCTTTGCGTCTCGGTCACTAACCTCAGCCGAGCGCAACTACGCCCAGATTGACAGGGAGGCCCTCAGCCTAGTATGGGGAGTAAAAAAATTCAACCACTATCTGCATGGGCAGAAGTTCACCTTGCTGACTGACCACCAACCACTTGTCTCCATCTTTAATCCTAAGAAGGGCGTTCCAGTGATGACTGCACAACGGTTACAAAGATGGTCCCTGTTTCTAGGGGCGAATCAATATGTAATAGAATATAAAGGCACGAAACAGCATGGAAACGCTGATGGGCTATCGCGCCTGCCACTGCCTACTGTGGAGGAAGCACCAGCAGTGGACCCTATCGAGATATTTTATTCGTCAATAATTGAACGATTGCCAGCAACGAACGCGGATATAGAGAAGGAGACCCGCAATGATCCGACGCTGTCTCGGGTACATGATTTGACGGTGAGGGGATGGCCAACACATGGCGACTCACTGTTGCCAGCATTCTCATCCAGAAGAGAACAGCTGTCAGTATGCCAGGGGACAGTGATGTGTGGAGCCAGAGTGTGATTCCACCCAAGTTAAGGGAGAGAGTGCTAAATGAGCTACATGAAGGTCATCTGGGGGGAGTGAAAATGAAAAGCCTTGCTAGGGCTTATGTGTGGTGGCCGGGAATCGATCAACAAATCGAAGACCAAACCAAGAGCTGCTCAGGGTGCCAGAAGGTCCAAAATGCACCACCACATGCCCCTCTACACCCATGGGAGTGGCCCTCCTCTCCATGGCAATGGGTGCATATTGATTTCGCTGGTCCATTCATGGACTCAATGTTCTTAATAGCAGTGGATGCTCATTCGAAGTGGCCTGAGGTGATAAAAATGTCCTCAACCACTACAGAGAAAACGATTGCAGTCCTACGGACCATATTTGCCAGAAACGGCTTGCCAAAGCAGATTTGTTCTGATAATGGACCACAGTTTGTATCCGAAGAGTTTTGAAAATTTATGAGAAGGAATGGGGTAAGGCATTACACATCCGCCCCGTATCATCCAGCCACAAATGGCTTGGCTGAGAGGTTCGTACAAACCTTTAAGAAGGCGATAAAGGCCATGTGCGACGATGAAATTCCACTACAGCATAAGGTGGACAATTTCTTATTAGCCTACCGAAACGCGACACATGCAGTTACCAACCAAACCCCAGCCATGATGTTCTTTAACCGAAGGTTGAGATCTCGTCTGGACTTGCTCAGACCAAATGTGCGAAGAAATGTTGAGGACAAACAATTCCAGCACATCAATGAGAAGCCAACAAGGAGTTTCAATGTAGGACAACCAGTCTTGGCCCGTGACTACCGAACAGAGAAATGGCAACCCAGAACGATATGCACAAGGCAGGGGCCATTAATGTACACAGTGGATGTTGGGGAGAACATTGTGAGACGCCACGTTGATCAGATCTTAGCGTCACAGGAACGAGTCAACCCCATGTCTCGAGTACCTGGGGATGAACCCGACATACCGGTAGCATCTACCTCAGAACCAGTAGCAGTGGAAACCGATGAACTACCCGATGAAAAGGGGCCAGAATCGCCTCTGCACCAAGAACGAGAACCTCAGGAAAGGCGCTATCCCGAAAGGGTCAGGAAGCCGCCCCAAAGACTGAATCTATAAATGGACTATTGTTGTTTAATGTACATGTTAAAGTGTTAATTGTTATTTGAATATTAGGGGTACTACTAATCTAAAAGGGGAGGAATTGTAGTGTATGTACCTTTGAGAGAACTACTTTTACAGCTCCTGTATACTGTTGTACCGGCAGTGACCACATCTGTACATAAGCCTTGCGCATGCCTCTGTAACCCCAGTCTTGAGACTACCCTCCTCCAGTAAATACCTGTTTATTGTTAAGTTACAGCATCCGTGTGGTTATTGAAAAACATCATACTCTCAGAATCACGGATCTAAAACCCATATCCCTCAATTCCCCTAGAGTCCAAAAATCTATCAATCTCAGCCTTGAATATACTCAATGACTCAGCATCCCTTTGGGGTAGAGAATTCCAAAGATTCACAACCCTCTGAGTGAAGAAATTCCTCCTCATCTCAGTCTCAAATGGCCGACTCCTTATCCTGAGACTATGCCCCCTAGTTCTGGACTTTCCAGCCAAGGGTAACAACCTCTCAGCATCTACCCTGTCAATCCCCCTCAGAATCTTATATGTTTCAATGAGATCAGCTCTCATTCTTCTAAACTCCAGAGAGTATAGGCTCAATCTACTCAATCTCTCCTCATAGGACAGCCCTCTTTCCATCTGCTAAATCTCTACATTGGTTTTTGATTCTTTTTCTCTCCTCACTAGTACACCTTTACACTTCAAAGATTTGGGTTTGGGTTAAAGTTTCACTTCAGTTCTTCCATTGCATCAAGGGGGTGAAATTTCTATTTTTCCCACAAAAAATATAAGAAATGTCTTTCATGTTGAGATTAACAAATGGCTTGTTGAGATACCGCGGCAAACGTGGGAGTCGAGACCAGAGCTATTGAAAACTCAACTGCTTTATTCCAACCACATGACAAACAGGAACTAGAAAAGCCCGCGCATCCACTTAAATACTTCCCAGACAGGAAGTGCTCCCGGCAGCCTGTCCCTGCGGGAAACAAGTTGCTGGAGGAAAGGGCCCCCAGCTGGGGGCTTCTGCTTAGACTGTCTGTGCCGCCGTGAGCGGATTATGTCCAGTGGTGGCGTGTCGCCACAGAGCTCCCCCCAGAATCCGCTTAGGAGGAGTGGACGAGTCGTGACGGTGGTCTAATGGTTCTGCCGCAGCGGCTCTGAGTGGTCGCCGGTCTGGTTGGTTGGGTCGGGCGGTTCGCCGCCGGCTGTGCTGGCTTGCCGGGGGGACGGCCTCTAGTTGGAGGCTGGGCCACGGGGACCTGTTCCCCTGGTTCTGTGTGTGCTGGTTTGAGCCGGTCGATGGAGACTGTCTCGACCCTGTCGCCGAGTCGCAGCTTGAAGACCTTGTCCCCGGATTGTAGTACCTCATACGGACCGTCGTACGGGGGTCGCAGGGGCCCGCGGTGCGCGTCATGTCGCACGAAGACGAAGCGCGCCTGCTGTAAATTTGGCGGGACGTGAGGTGCGAGTTCGCCGTGTCGGTTGACCGGAAGTGGGGCGAACTGCTGAGCGGAAGAGAAAGAGTCGAGCCGCTGCTGTTCGGCCGACCAAGGCTTGGTAGGCTCCGGAAGGAATTCGCCTGGGACGCGCAGCGGTTGTCCATAGACTAACTCCGCTGCCGAGGACTGGAGGTCTTCCTTGACCGCGGTGCGTAGGCCGAGTAGCACCCACGGTAGGCGGTCAGTCCAGGTACTGTCCTGCAGGCCGGCGCGGAGTGAGGCCTTGAGTGACCTGTGGAAGCGTTCACAAAGTCCGTTGGCCTGCAGGTGGTACGCCGTGGTGCGGTGGAGCGTCACCCCGAGGTTGCGTGCTGTGGCCGTCCAGAGTTCGGAGGTGAACTGGGCGCCTCTGTCGGAGGTTATGTCGGCCGGTACGCCGAACCTCGCAACCCAGGTGTTAACGAACGCCCTGGCGATGTCGGCTGTGGTGGTGGAGGTCAGCGGCACTGCCTCAGGCCAGCGTGTGTAGCGGTCGACCATCGTGAGGAGATAAGTTTGGCCTTGCGATGGCGGCAGGGGACCGACGATGTCGACGTGTACGTGGTCGAAGCGGCGGCTGGGTACCTCGAAGTCTCCCAGGGGTGCTTTGGTGTGCAGCTGTACCTTAGCCCGTTGGCAGGCGAGGCAGGAGGTGGCCCAAGTCCGAACATCTCTGCTGAGGCCGCGCCAGACGAAGCGCTTGGAGAGGAGTTTGAAGGATGCGCGGGAACCCGGGTGAGAGAGCCCGTGGAGCGCGTCGAAGACGCGGCGGCGCCAGGTCTCAGGGACGACCGGCCTGGGTTGGCCGAGTGAGACGTCGCACGTGACTGCCGTGGCTTCGGGCCCGTGCGCGACCTTGGCTAGGCGTAGCCCTGGCAGCCTGGTAGCCGCCGAGAGGAGGTCTGGGTCCGTGAGCTGGGCCGCTGCTAGTTCTGCGTAGTCGACCGTGAGGTGATTCGCACAGACGGCGGGACGGGAAAGGCAGTCGGCGACCACGTTGTCTCTACCGGAGACGTGCTGAATGTCCGTAGTAAACTCGGAGACGGCCGCGAGCTGGCGTTGCTGCCTAGCGGACCAGGGTTCGGTGTGCTTGGCCATCGCGTATGTGAGTGGCTTGTGGTCCACATACGCGGTGAAGGGGCGGCCTTCCAGGAGGAACCTGAAATGGCGGACCGACAGGTGGAGTGCGAGAAGCTCGCGGTCGAAAGTGGAGTATTTGACCTCCGGGGGGCGCAGTTGGCGGCTGTAGAAGGCAAGTGGCTGCCACGCGCCATTGACCCACTGCTCGAACACGGCCCCGACCGCGTGGTCGGAGGCGTCGGTGGTGAGCGCGACCCAGGCATCGGCCCTCGGGTGCTCGAGCAGAGTGGCGTCGGCGAGCGCGTTTTTGGTGGCGTCGAAGGCGGCTGCCGTGTCAGTGGTCCAGGCTACGTCCATCTTGCCGGATTTTCCTCGGAGGGAGTCGTATAGGGGCTTCATGAGGGCTGCGGCTCTGGGGATGAACCTGTTGTAGAAGTTCACCATCCTGAGGAACTCCTGGAGGCCCTTGATGGTTGTGGGGCGGGGGAATTGCTGGACGGCCTGCACCTTGTTGGGCAGGGGGACGGCCCCAGCAGGGGTGATGTGGTGACCGAGAAAATCGATCTCGGTTAGGCCGAATTGGCACTTCGCCGGGCTGAGGATGAGCCCGTGTTGGGCTAGGCGCCCGAACAGGATGCGAAGGTGTTCGAGGTGTTCCTGTTTGGAGGAGCTGGCCACGAGAATGTCGTCTAGATAGACGAATAGGAAGTTCAGGTCCCGGAGGACTGAGTCCATAAGGCGCTGGAAAGCCTGTGCTGCATTCTTGAGGCCGAAGGGCATCCTCAGGAACTCGAACAGGCCGAATGGGGTGATGACGGCCGTTTTGGGGATGTCCGCGGGGTGTACGGGGACTTGGTGGTAACCGCGCACCAGGTCGACTTTGGAAAAGACGGTTCGTCCGGCCAGTCGGGCCGAGAAGTCCTGGATGTGTGGCACCGGGTATCGATCGGGGGTGGTGGCGTCGTTGAGGCCGGCCGAATGGGCCGGGGTAAAGGCGCCGGGGATGGGGGCCATAGTGTTGATGTCGACGAGGCGGTGCCTCGGAATGTCGACAAGGAGGCCGTGGGCGCGTAGGAAGTCGGCGCCGATGAGTGGGCAGAGGACCTTGGCTGTGAGGAACTCCCAGCGGTAGCGGCGGCCCGCGAGGTCGAGCGTGACCATGCGGGTGCCATATGTGCGGATTTCAGAGCCGTTGGCTGCAGCCAGTGTGATACCCCGTGTGCCGCGTTGGATCTCGAGGGCGGAGGCGGGGGTGATGCTGTGCTGGGCCCCTGTGTCGCACAGAAATCGGCGGTTGGTTCTGTCGTCAGTGACGTACAGTAGGGGCTCCTTCTGCCCCGCGGCCATTGCGGGGGCCGGTGCGGGGGGGGGTTTGAAGGTACACGGTGGCGTGCAGCGTTGAGCCCTAGCGCCAAAACGGGTGTGGTAGTAGCAGTGACCCGGAGTGGTAGGGCGGTCGGGCCTAGCGGCCCGGGGAGACCGCGTGGTCGTTGCCGTGAGGTCGGGCGCGACGTCGCGAGCGGCCTGTGCAGAGAGCAGCCGGTCAGCTTTTTCGGCTATATCATTCAGGTCCGTGGAGTCAGACTCCACAATGAGCGGGCGGATGCTGGCGGGGAGCTGCCGAATGAAAAGCGTACGAAAAAGTGCGCCGGGATTTTTGTCGTCTGAGAGGGACAGCATGTGGGAAAGCAGGTCTGATGGTGAAGCGTCACCAAGGCCGGGGAGGTCCAGGAGTTGGCAGTGGCGCTGGTAAGAGGACGTTTGAAATTTTTTAAGTAGCGCAGCCTTCAGATGTTCGTACTTGCCCTCCGTTGGTGGATTCTGCAGCGCTGCCCAAACCTTGGGGACTGTAGCGTAGGTGAGCGAGGCGACGAGGTAGTCGTACTTCGTGGCGTCGACTGTAATGCCTTTCAGCCGGAATCTGGACTCAGCTTGAACGAACCAGGCTTCGGCGAGGTTCTCCCAAAAGTCTGGTAATTTAACCGTGACTGCGTTTGTATCCGCCATGCTAGCTTAGGATTCGTCCTGAGCGTCGGGGTCACCAGTGTTGAGATACCGCGGCAAACGTGGGAGTCGAGACCAGAGCTATTGAAAACTCAACTGCTTTATTCCAACCACATGACAAACAGGAACTAGAAAAGCCCGCGCATCCACTTAAATACTTCCCAGACAGGAAGTGCTCCCGGCAGCCTGTCCCTGCGGGAAACAAGTTGCTGGAGGAAAGGGCCCCTGGCTGGGGGCTTCTGCTTAGACTGTCTGTGCCACCGTGAGCGGATTATGTCCAGTGGTGGCGTGTCGCCACAGGCTAACAAAATCATACAGTTTTGAAATGTGCATTGTCTGAGAATGTGAATCCATTAATAGCAATTAAAAATATGAATCATCTGCAGAAATTATCCTTTAATGCTTATCGAGCAACTAGCGAGGTATTTAACTGGTATAAATGTCAAAAAATTTATGAAGCTGTAGAGTGCACAATTATGCTGAAGAATGGGATGCCAGCAGCAACAAAAGTCTGTACTGGAGCATTGCAAGGACATTTTTAGCAGGGGAGGATAGGTTGTTGCCTCCATTATCCACATGTTCACCAACTTGAGCTAGTGTTACACAAAGTACAGCCCTCCAACTTGTCAAGCTGTTTCTCTTTCTGGTATCCATTTCACATAGAGCACAATTCTCTCACTTCCATCCCCCCCAAGTTCAGTGATTCTGTCTGTCTATCTGTCTCTCTCTCCCTTATGTCACAATTACTCAGAGCACAGCTTTCTCTGTCCTGTCTCCTTCTTTTCCCCCCTCACACCAGTATCACACAGAGCACAGCTCTCTTTCTTGCCTCCTCTATTAATCCACTGTTTCAACAATGCTGCATTTGGTCTGCAGACATCCACGTTGTTTTCTGGTTTCTTGTCTCCTTGGATGATTCCCAGCAGCTACATAGCTTTTCAATGCCATAGAGAGCCCTAAAATTGCATTGAGAAACTCTGCAGTGTAGCAGGTGCAATGTCATCGAGATTCTGAATGAATTCCCTGTGCTAACTGCACAGTTGAGTTTCAAGAGCAGGCTGAACTAGGAACCGAGCCTGTCCAAACACTCCCCTGATAAGATGACAGCACCTCTTTACCTGACAGTTGCCAGGACTGCGTGTCATTTATTCCTAAGATCCTGTTTTTGAGGCTGTTTTTGAGAGCATGTTACAATGGAGTTTCTGTATTAGCACAGACAGTGTGAGCAATGTGTATGTATCAGAGTTGTGCAATATCAGAATTGGTTAGTGAAGCGCTGATATATTTACTGTAGTAAGATTGTAATAACACTTGTCACCTTACTCTTTCATACAGCAACTAAAGTTCATGCACACCCCGCACCAGTTCCTGCTCCTAAGCAGTCCACCGGCCAAAGAATCCAACTTCAGGGCAGCAAAGAAACTTTATGGGAGCACTTTTGCATTTCAGTGAGTTTCCATTCTATAAATCTTTAAAGATATGAATCGTGTTCTTCATAATTAAAAAGAGAATTATAAAACATTGAGCATAGACATGCTTCCTTTGTATCTGTTTGAATATGTGTAAATGATTTTCCATCACCACTTTTACTGAACATATTTTAAAGTTAGAGAGTGTTTAAAAAAGAGCAACTAATTTTATTTTGCTGTAGTAAACTGGCTGTTTTAGCAATGCGGCTTTATTATGGTAAATATATTGGAGATAGAAGGGGCAGTGTTGCAGCACTAGATAGTTTTCAGGAAGATTCCCCTCTGAAAACTGACAGTCAGTAATGAGAAACGGGTGAAAATGGATGGAAAATCATGGGGAGTGCACATCTGAGTTTCTGGTATGCATTCCCGACAGGTAAGGTTCCTCTGAAAGTGCAATTTCATAAAATGGCACCTTATACTGTTATATACACTGGTTCTTTCCGAACTGATATTAAAAAAAATATGGGGTAGATTTCCACCTTTAATGCCTGGCAGAATGCAAAGAGGGGAATTGGGTGGGGCAAGTGGTGATGTACGCCTGCAATGAAACCCACCCGATTTTCCTCCTAAGTCCCAAGTGGTAAAGGTGAAAATCCATCCCTTTGTTTCTCTATCTAGGTGTCTTGCTTTTTGTAGCTTTGTGTGTGCATGTCACTATCTCCCTTTGACTCTGTTTCTGTCTTTCTGTGTCCATGCATCTCTGCCTCTGCCTCAGTCTGTGCCTCTCTCTACGAGTGTGACCATGTGTGGTTTTGTCTAGGTCTGTGTTAGCCTTTCTTTATGCCTGCATGTGTATCTCTTTCTGCATCCTGTGTGTGCATCTCCGGTTTTGTTTTAGTCTGTGATGGTCTTTCAAAGAGTATAGCGAACAAGGCAGATGAGCTGAGGGCACAGGAAGATACTTGGGGCTATTACAGAGACGTGGATGAAAGAGGGGCAGGTATGGCAGCTCAACATTCCTGGTTACAGGATTTTCAGACGGGATAGAGAGGGAGGTAAAAAGGGAGGAGGGGTTGCGGTACTGATTAAAGAAATGATTACAGCTGTGAGGAGGGATGATATGTTGGAGGGATCATCAAACGAGGCCATATGGGTCAAATTGAATAACAAAAAAGGGGCAATCACACTGCTGGGAGTGTACTAAAGACCCCAAATGGTGAGAGGGAGATAGAAGAGCGAATATGTAGACAAATTTCTGAGAAGTGCAAAAGCTATAGGGCAGTAATAGTAGGGGATTTCAACTACCCCAATATTAACTGGGATAGAATTAGTGTGAAGGGTATAGAAGGTGCGGAATTCCTAAAATGCATCATGGAGAACTTTTTTAGCCAGTATGTAGCAAGCCCAACAAGGGAAGGGGCGGTTCTGGACATAGTTTTAGGGAATGAAGCTGGGCAGGTAGAAGGTGTATCAGTGGGAGAGCATTTTGGTGCTAGTGACCATAATTCTGTTAGATTTAAGGTGGGTATGGAAACGGACAAGGATAGACCAGGAATAAAAATTCTAAATTGGGGAAAAGCAAATATTGCTAAGCTCAGAGGGGATTTAGCCATAGTGGACTGGAAACAGCTACTTGAAGGTAAATCAGTGTCAGAGCAGTGGGAGGCATTCAAGGAGGAGATCCGTAGGGTTCAGACCAAACATGTTCCCTTAAAGAAAAAAGGTGGGACTAACAAATCTAGAGCCCCCTGGATGTCTAGAGACATACAGGGTAGGATAAAGAAAAAAAGAGAGGTGTATGACAGATACCGAGGGCTAATTACTCCAGAATCTTTAGAGGAGTACAGAAAGTGCAGGGGTGCAATTAAAAATGATATTAGGAAAGCAAAGAGAGAGCATGAAAAATTCTTGGCAAGTAAAATCAAGGAAAACCCAAAGATGTTTTATAAATATATTAAGAGTAAGAGGATAACTAAAGAAAGGGTAGGGCCTATTAGAGATCATGAGGCTAATCTGTGTGTGGAGGCGGGAGACGTCGTTAGGGTTCTTAATGAACATTTTGCGTCTGTTTTCACAAAGGAGAGGGGCGAATCAGACATTGCTATCGGGGGGGGGGGAGGATTGTGAAATATTAGATGAAATAAACATAGTGAGGGAGGAAGTATTAAGGGGATTAGCAGCTTTAAAAGTAGATAAATCCCCAGGCCCGGATGAAATGTATCCCAGGCTGTTAAACGAAGCAAAAGAGGAAATAGCAGAGGCCCTGACCATTTTTCAGTCCTCTCTGGCTTCAGGTGTGGTGCCGGAGGACTGGAGGACTGCTAATGTGGTACCCTTGTTTTAAAAGGGAGAAAAGGATAGGCCGAGTAATTACAGGCCAGTCAGCCTAACCTCGGTGGTGGGAAAATTATTGGAAAGAATTCTGAAGGACAGGATAAATCTTCATTTAGAAAGACACGGATTAATCAAGGATAGTCAGTATGGATTTGTTAAGGGGAGGCCGTGTCTGACAAACTTGAGTGAATTTTTTGAGGAGATAACAAGGAGGGTAGATGAGGGTAGTGCATTTGATGTAGTGTATGTGGACTTTAGCAAGGCTTTTGATAAGGTTCCACATGGCAGACTGGTCACAAAGGTAAAAGCCCATGGGATCCAGGGCAAAGTGTCAAGTTGGATTCAAAACTGGCTCAGAGACGGGAATCAAAGGGTAATGGTTGATGGGTGTTTTTGTGACTGGAAGGCTGTTTCCACTGGGGTTCCGCAGGGCTCAGTACTAGGTCCCTTGCTTTTTGTGGTATATATCAATGATCCTGACTTAAATATAGGGAGTATGATTAAAAAGTTTGCAGATGATACTAAAATCGGCTGTGTGGTTGATACTGAAGAAGGAAGCTGCAGGAAGATATCAATAAATTGGTCAGGTGGGCAGAACAGTGGCAAATGGAATTCAATCCAGAGAAGTGTGAGGTAATGCTTTTGGGGGAGGGCTAACAAGGAAAGGAAATACACATTAAATGGTAGGACACTGAGTAGTGTAGAGGAACAAAGGGACCTTGGAGTGCATGTCCACAGATCCCTGAAGGTAGCAGGCCAAGTAGATAAGGTGTTTAAGCAGGCATACGGAATGCTTGCCTTTATTAGCCGTGGCATAGAATACAAGAGCAGGGGGTTATGCTTCAACTGTATAAAACACTAGTTAGGTCTCAGCTAGAGTACTGCGTGCAGTTCTGGTCACCACATTACAGGAAAGATGTGATTGCACTAGAGAGGGTACAGAGGAGATTTACAAGGATGTTGCCAGGAGTAGAAAATCTTAGCTATGAGGAAAGACTGGATAGACTGGGTCTGTTTTCCTTGGAACAGAGGAGGCTGAGGGGAGACCTTATTGAGGTGTATAAAATTATATGGGGCCGAGATAAAGTGGATAGAAAGGACCTATTTCCCTTAGCAGAGGGATCAAAAACCAGGGGGCACAGATTTAAAGTAATTGGGGGAAGGTTTAGAGGAGATTTAAGGGGAAATTTCTTCACCCAGAGGGTTGTGGGGGTCTGGAACTCACTGCCTGAAAGGGTGGTAGAGGCAGAAACCCTAACCACATTTAAAAAGTACTTGGATGTGCAATTGGGATGCTCTAACCTGCAGGGCTACGGACCAAGAGCTGGGAAGTGGGATTAGGCTGGATAGCTCTTTGTTGGCCGGTGCGGACACGATGGGCCGAAATGGCCTCCTTCCGTGCTGTAACTTTCTATGATTCTATGATACTCTGTGGTCGTGTTGGTGTGCCTCTGTGCGTGTCTCCTTTTTTTCGGTTCTTGTCTGTCTTTTTCTTTATATATTCCTTCTGCAGCTCCCTGCTCAACTAACAGTTCAAAAGAGCTATAATGAAAACTACAATTTTTGAACTTTTAGGCAGTACAAACATATTCACCAGGATTTCCTCGGGACTTCTCCCACTCCGCCGCCGTTGCTTTGCCAGATGTTCAGCAGAGAACAAGCTTACAGCACAAACTTGCACCAAAGTTACAGCGGCGGAGGGGGAGAAGCGCCCGAGGAAACTGACAACGATTGTTTATTTTGCATCATGTTCCGCAATGGTTTTTCAGGTACTAAAACAGTTTATGTTTTATATCTAGTGGCTCACATATAGAGAACTGGCACTCCATTTTAAGGAATGGTTTAATTGTTGCATCAAACACACGATTACAGGTAAGGTCAGGCATAAAAGAAAACTATATTCGGGGTGGCTCTGTAACCCGGCGCCCCCAGTGTGGTCTGATGGCCGCAGGGAGAGCTTCTTGGATAACCTATGCAGCTGATAATTTTCCATCCATTAATTTTAATGGGTGGAAATCCACAGGCTGCGCTCCTGCGATTTCCCAAAATGTGCTTCCTGTGAGTGCTTCTCCCCACCGGGAATCCCAGATCACATAATCACTCCGATAGTTCTTTATAAATCTTCTGTACTATGAAATACAACATGGGCTGCATTCTATTCTCAATCAATGCGTCAACACCATTATCATTGGCCCAAATTTTGTTGCCAAAATAACGGCGAGTTTAATGGCGCCCACCGTTATTAATGCGTAAATCGTCCGGCAACACATGGCGAGGAAGAGATACCCCCATGATTTGCGAATTGCCACAAGTTGCAGAATGACTTGTGCTGCTCTGCCATTAGCCTCATGGAAACGGCATCTCTCCCTCAACCTTCCTGTGAGTTTCAAGAAATTTCTGCATTTGCACATTAATTGCCAATTAAACTCACTGCAGAATGTTAGGGCTGCTACTTAACAGTGTAAGTACCTTTTTAAGGAGGAGATTTGTGTTCCTACAATGCCAATCAACCTCTCCAGCCCAGAATGGGAACAATTTAAACTGTGGAGTCTTAACCCTGCAGGTAGTAAATTGTTCTGAGAGATATTTAAAATTTAAAATTTTTACATTGTTTTCTTACTTTTCCTTTCTCTTTTCTTTCTTCTCTCAATCCAATCTTTCTTTCCCTCTTTATTTCTCTTTCTGTACTTGATTTGACCCTATTCACCCTATTTTCTTCACCATCGTCCCTCTCTTTCTTTCTCAATCCTTAAATCTCATTGGTTAAGGAGACAGACTGTTGGTCCCATCATTCACCAAGGTTCCAGATGCCCCTTTGCCCTCGCTGCACTGTTATTAGCTCGCATTTCCAGCAACTTGCAGGGCAAAAAAATGTTTTGTGCTGGAGGGTGAGGGGAAAATTGTAACTAACGGGGGAAGCCATGAGATGTCCTGCTCCTGCAAAATCTGGGCACTCCCTCATTACTGCACTGGAGAGACAACCTGGATTTTCTGCTCAAGTCAATGGAGTGGGGCTTGAACCCACGATCTTCTGACTCAGAGACGAGAGTGCTACTACTGAGGCACAGCTGACAAGCAACATAAAAGTCACAATGCTGTGACAGAGTCATTCTAAAGAAAGAACCTACACAAATATAAGAATAAAAACACAATGAATGCTGGGAATCTGAAATAAAACCAGAAAATGTTGGAGATACACAGCAGGTCTATTGAATAATAATTCCTAATTCTGAACACCAGCACTGTCCTGGGTTTTCCTCACATTTGCCGCCCAATTTCAAGTGGAACTAGGATGGGTGGGGGTGGGAATCATTCTGCTGGCTCCACTTCTGGGATTTTCCACCAGAAGAGATGGCGGACATTGAATATGCCTTCCCAAATATGGGCAAACAATTTCTACTCTCTGGGGAGATCTAAACTTGAAAAACCAAATGGTCTACTCCTGCTCCTATTTCTTATGTTCTTATGTAAAAACACTTTGGAAGTGTTTTAAAAATGTAAATCCTCCCCCAAGGAGCAGAATCGATCGGGAGGCAATTGATTCATTTCTGCCGTCCCAAAATTAAAATTTTAGCTTCGAAGGGACTTATACTGCCCCACAGATAAACTGACTACTGCAGATGACTGAGGCCTGCAGCCATCTTTCTTTTCCCCCATCCCCACCCCCTGCCCCCAAACCAGGAGTCTGCCTGAAAAATCCTAATGAGGTCGACCCCCAAAAATTCACTAGGGTCAGCACCAGATCAGTCAGGCAGGCAGAAAGTCTGCCCTTCCATAGGGCAGAGTCGCCACTGAGGGAAATCTGGGCCCTATCTGTGAAAGTGTTTGACAAAACGTTTTCTCCATTTGGGGATATGAGCGTGCTAAAAGAGCTGTGTGCCATTCTCCTTACGTTACAATCACACACTGAATTGTTGCAATAGTGCATTCAAATGAAATTTACACTCTTCTGAACAAAGAAAAAATGTTATTCCAATTTTTTTTTATGAAGACTGTCCCCATTTCATGCAGATTACACTGATGCATCTGTTAAGTATACTGTCTTAATGATAATGTTAAGCATCTAATTTGTGGGAGGGGGCTCGTGTGGAACATAAACAATAACATAGACCAGTTGGGCCGAATGGCCTGTTTCTGTGCGGTAGACTCGATGGGGGTGATTTTAACCCTACTCAGTCAGCAGAAACCTGGCGAGTTTCATTAAAATTGCCCTGGCTCTTACCTGTCCGAAAGCCGCCATGATCGCAACATCTGCAATTTTAACCGGCTCTCCTGAGACACCTGCCCGGAGCCAACGGGGTCCTTCTTTACATATGCATGTTGCGGCCCAATGACATCATTGAGACCCAACTGTAATTTTAATTCAGGCCTGAGCGGGGAATCCACCTGGTGTTGTAACTATGTATCTATGTATTTGTTCATTTGTTTATTGTTTTCCTCCAACTTCCACAGCTTCATGGTGCAGTTTATGGGAATGGCATCTATCTTAGCCCATTGTCAAGTATTTCTTTTGGTTACTCAGGTAAGTATATTTTATCTTTAGGTTAAGACCTGAACTTTAGTCAATGCTTGTGGTAAACCACTGTTATTGTTTTCACTGTCGTTCACTACCGTTATCGTTATTGCACATTGTTACCTCCTGCTACTCACTGTGTACCAATGCATGCCTCAGCTGACTCCACCTACATGACCTGGTATAAAGGTGGCTGCCCGGCAACCCACTTCCTTCTTGGAACCGGTCGTCCACGAGAGGCATGCTCTGTTCTTTAGTTAATAAAAACCTTTTCATTACTTTCCTAATTCATCGCCTTTTATGGAGTAATTGATAAGCGTATCAATTTTATTAACTAAAAGTAAAATGTCCGGAACTGAGCAGCAACAACAGCAGGCGTTGCTGTGAGCCCTCAGGCCAGCATGCCTGGACCTCGACCCCCAAGCGGCGGGTTCATCTACCAATTTCGAACACTGGCTGAGCTGCTTTGAATCCTTCCTAGAAGCCTCCGCCGTGACATCGGAGGAGAACAAATTAAAAGTCCTGACCGCCCAGGTGAGCCCTCAAGTATATACACTCATCCGGGATGCTACTACGTACACGGCGGCTCTCGACCTGCTAAAAGGGCAATACAAGCGCCCAGTGAATACGATTTACGCCAGACACCTCCTGGGATCCCGCAGGCAGCAACCGGGGGAATCGGTAGAGACATTTTTACGGGCGTTACAGACACTCTGCAGGGACTGCGACTGTAAGGCGGTAACGGCTGCGGCGCACACGGAGGGACTTATCTGTGATGCCTTCGTTAAGGGCCTCCAGTCCGACTACTCCCGGCAGAGACTGCTCGAAAGCAAGGAGCTCGACCTGAAGACGGCCGTAGCCCTCGCGCTCTCACTAGATGCGGCCCACCGAAACCTCGAAGCATACTCACATAACGGTGCCGCGCCATGGCCATCGCGACCTTGGGACATGGGACCGCCGCCCCCGGTACCAACTACTGCAGCAATGTCCCGAAATCAACTGGGACCGCCGCCCCCGGTACCAACTACTGCAACAATGTCCCGTAACCAGGCCCAAAAATGCTACTTCTGTGGCCAGTTAAAACACCCTAGAGCGCGCTGCCCGGCGAAGACCACTACCTGCTCTGGCTGCGGGAAGAAAGGCCATTACGCCAACGCCTGCAGAGGGAAACCCGCGAACGCCAGCAGCGCCGCGTGTGAACCGTGGGGGCAGCCATCTTCTCCGCCATTTTGTGCACCTCCGGCCGCGTGGGGATCGGAATCATGGCCGCCGCCATTTTGCCCGCCGCACTCAACCGCCATTTTGTCTCCGGACTCGACCACCGTCTCGTCTGACAACCATATCGGCTCACTCAGCCATACACTGGCCTCCGTTACGCTGGAACAAGCTCTCCCTCATCATCTGTCCAGGTCCATGATGGACATTACGGTAAACGGCCGCGCCACTACTTGCCTGTTTGACAGCGGGAGCACGGAGAGTTTTATTCACCCCGACACGGTGCGCAGCCACTCCCTCACGGTCCTGCCAACGCGCCATCGGATTTCTATGGCGTCCAAGTCCCA
The DNA here is from genome assembly GCF_052327205.1 of Somniosus microcephalus. Taxonomy (NCBI): domain Eukaryota; kingdom Metazoa; phylum Chordata; class Chondrichthyes; order Squaliformes; family Somniosidae; genus Somniosus; species Somniosus microcephalus. The sequence goes on along the minus strand of NC_140988.1, from coordinate 277,965,281 downwards.
TTCAACAGACGTCGGCGGCTACTGTGTGGTGACCCTTTCGGTTAGGGGCACCGAATATAAAAATTTTAAACTTCTTGTCCTGCCCCGTCTTTGCGCTGCCGTTCTGCTCGGGTTGGATTTTCAGTGCCACCTCAAAAGTGTCACATTGGCATACGGTGGACCCCTCCCCCCACTCACAGTCTGCAACCAACAGTTTTTAAATCACCCGCCGTGCACCACTTGCAGTCTTTCTACACTCAAAGTACCCCCCCCTCCCCTGTTCGCTAACCTCACCCGCGACTGTAAACCCATCGCTACCAAGAGCAGGCGGTACAGCGCCGGGGACAGAGCTTTTATTAGCGCTGAGGTGGAGCGGCTCCTGAAGGAGGGCATTATCGAAGGGAGCACCAGCCCCTGGCGAGCCCAGGTTGTAGTCGTTAAGACTGCCGAAAAACGCCGCCTGGTCATTGACTACAACCAAACCATAAACCGGTACACCCAGCTGGACGCATACCCCCTTCCCCGCATATCTGATATGGTCAATCAGATTGCGCAATACAGGGTATTCTCCACCATTGACCTTAAGTCAGCATACCACCAACTCCCTATCCGCCATGAGGACCGCCCGTATACTGCCTTCGAGGCAAACGGCCGCCTCTACCACTTCCTTAGGGTTCCTTTCGGCGTCACCAACGGGGTTTCGGTCTTCCAAAGGGAGATGGACCGGATGGTCGACCAGAACGCGCTGCAGGCCACCTTTCCCTATCTGGATAACGTCACCATCTGCGGCCACGACCAGCAGGACCATGACGTTAATCTAGCGAAATTCCTCCGTACGGCCCAGCGGCTGAATCTAACATACAATAAGGAGAAATGTATGTTTCGCACCAAGCGCCTTGCCATCCTCGGCTGCGTAGTGGAGAACGGAGTCATTGGGCCCGACCCCGACAGAATGCGCCCCCTTATGGAGCTCCCCCTCCCCCACTGCCAAAAAGCACTGAAGAGATGCCTGGGGTTTTTCTCTTACTACGCTCAGTGGGTGCCCAACTATGCAGACAAAGCCAGACCCCTCATCAAGTCCACCTCCTTCCCCCTGACATCAGAGGCGGGTGCAGCCTTCACTCTTATCAAGAGTGATATTGCGAAGGCCACAATGCACGCAGTGGATGAGTCCATCCCTTTCCAAGTGGAGAGCGATGCGTCCGATTTCGCCCTAGCTGCAACCCTTAACCAGTCGGGGAGACCCGTGGCCTTTTTCTCAAGGACCCTCCAGGGCCCCGAGATTCGACACTCCTCTGTCGAAAAGGAGGCCCAGGCTATTGTGGAAGCGGTGCAACACTGGAGGCATTACCTGTCCGGAAAACGATTTACCCTTCTCACTGACCAGCGTTCAGTTGCTTTTATGTTCAATAATAAGCAGAGGGGCAAAATCAAGAATGACAAGATCTTGAGGTGGAGAATTGAACTCTCCACCTACAATTACGATATCTTGTACCGGCCCGGGAAACTCAATGAGCCCCCAGATGCTCTATCACAAGGTACGTGCGCCAACGCGCAAGTTGATAGACTGCGGACCCTCCACAATGACCTCTGCCACCCCGGGGTCACCAGATTCTGCCACTTCATTAAGTCCCGCAACCTGCCCTACTCCGTCGAGGAGGTCAGGACTATGACCAGGAACTGCCAAATCTGTGCCGAATGCAAACCGCATTTTTATAGGCCAGACAGAGCAAGCCTGATCAAGGCCACTCGCCCCTTCGAGCGCTTGAGCATCGACTTTAAGGGGCCCCTCCCTTCCTCTGACCGCAACGTGTACTTCCTCAACATTGTTGATGAGTACTCCCGTTTCCCATTCGCCATCCCTTGCCCAGACATGACCAGTACCACGGTCTTCAAATGTCTGAATGACCTCTTCGCCTTGCTCGGGTTCCCTAGCTATATACATAGCGACCGGGGCTCATCCTTCATGAGCGACGAACTTCGTCAGTACCTGCTCGCGAGAGGTATTGCTACGAGCAGGACCACCAGCTACAACCCCCGGGGGAACGGCCAGGTGGAAAGAGAGAACGCGACGGTTTGGAAGGCCGTCCTCTTAGCCTTAAAATCTAAGGGCCTTCCGACCTCTCGCTGGCAGGAGGCCCTCCCTGCGGCGCTCCACTCCATCCGGTCACTGCTTTGTACTGCCACTAATGCCACCCCTCATGAGCAAATGTTCATTTTCCCCAGGAAGTCCACATCGGGAACCTCGCTACCGACATGGCTGACTTCTCCTGGGCCCGTCCTACTGCGGAGGCACGTGAGGACCCATAAAATGGACCCCCTGGTCGAGAGGGTGAACCTCCTACACGCCAACCCCCAGTATGCCTACGTGGCATACCCAGACGGGCGGGAGGACACGGTCTCCATACGAGACCTCGCACCCTCGGGCGCCCCTGAATCACCACCGTTATTATCCACCACTCCTCCCAACCCAACCCCTGTAGATGGCATGCCGGAGCCACAGGACCCTTCGTCGACCACTCAGACACCAGATTCGACGTTGGATACTGCAGCACCGCCGCCGCTGCTACGACGATCAGGACGGCATACAAGGCCCCCCGATAGACTTACCTACACGAACTCTTAGTACACTTCACCCTGCCGGACTCAATTTTAAACAAGGGGTGAATGTGGTAAATCACTGTTATTGTTTTCACTGTCGTTCACTACCGTTATCGTTATCGCACATTGTTACCTCCTGCTACTCACTGTGTACCTATGCATGCCTCAGCTGACTCCACCTACATGACCTGGTATAAAGGTGGCTGCCCGGCAACCCACTTCCTTCTTGGAACCGGTTGTCCACGAGAGGCATGCTCTGTTCTTTAGTTAATAAAAACCTTTTCATTACTTTCCTAATTCATCGCCTTTTATGGAGTAATTGATAAGCGTATCAATGCTTTAAACCAAAACAAAAATCAAAGCAGGATTTCCTACACCTTCCAATTTCCTCTCAGGTAGTACGCCTCCGAATCCTTTTCTCACTGAATTTTCTTCAATACATTTTCAAAGCTCTATTATATAAAAGATTATAGAAATTTGAGGAACCATAGCACATTCATTTGGGGACTGTAACCAATGACTGCAGCAATCATAGAATATGTCTAGCTAAACACAAAGGTCCTAAAAGTCCACGGGATGGGGAGGGAAGTGTGTCCAGTCGTAAGTGCTGAGATGCACCTGGCCGGGACCTCTTCCCCCGACCCCATCAAAGTTTGCAGTCAGGAGAGGCCCCTTCATTTCAATATTAATGGTGGGTGTCTGTGCCACGAGGGCTGCATTTTGAGCGACCACCATAGACATCAGGCCGGAGAATCCAGCCTGACAGTTATGGTAGGGAGTGTCCCAGAGCCCCCTAGAAATAACTTGACGGTGCTCCACCAGTGCCTTTTGTAACCACGTGAATTATTTTTTAAAATTCTAATCATTGTTGAGTCTAGTCCTTGATCCCAACTTCGTCCTTCAAATGGAACCCACAACTTCCGGTGAGGTACACATGGTCTGGTATACCTCCACTGGCCATGTGCCGGGTCCCGCTGAAGGCCCAAGATATGCAAATATCACATTTTGAGTCTCCGCCCTTATCCACCCGCTCCCCCCCCCCCCAACATCAATGGCCATGTTTGAGGTGGGTGGAAGCTCTACCCCCAATAGATCATAAAGGAAATTTCAACAAAAGGCCAGGACTCGGCATATCTGGTTCCCAGCCTAGATTCCAGGTATTCCAGTGGACTCCCACCATAGTTACAGTGAGTGTGCAGAAAAGGCTGTGGAATTTTAGGGCCAAACAGTTTTAAATTGCAGTATGGGTAGGTTTTGAACCATTAACCTGACCCTAAAAAATCTTTGACATTCATTTTCTATTCATTGGGATTAAAATCGTAAATTAGTAATGAATTAATTAATTCCTCTGTCCATTATTTCAACAAAGTCATTAACCTATTGCTGTGATGTTTGACTTAACTGTATAATTCCACACCTAGGTTTAAAGTGTAGCTAATGAGTTAGTTTACAGGGTTACTGCTGATGGCAGAAGCAGTGTTGAAGGCAACATTAGAAAGTAAACAAAGCAATGGTAACGCTGTCAGAGGCCCCAAAAGTCTCCTTGGAAGGGACTTTGACATATACCTCTGACTGCAGGATGTCAGTGACAACAAATAAAACAACAGCCACTGATGGCAGTTGGCTAATGTCCATCATTTCCAGTCTGCCTGTGGCAGACTGAGCTTTACAGAGCAGCAATGCACTCTCCGCATTGCTGGTCTTTCCTCAATATCAGAGAAAGTAGCAGCCAGACTGACATAGTTGTGTTGCATTTTCAGAGCAATTGGTCCATTGTTTCTAAATTCACCCTATAGTATAAAGAAGACAATAAGAGAAACTGGTTATAGTACTGGGATAGTTTAGCCCTGAAAGCACCACTCCGTTTGTAAGTTGTCACAAAAACTGCTTTGTACTGACATATTTAAATCACATTTTGATATGTTACAATCTTTTTAAAACAGTGACCGAGAGATTGATTGAAGGCTCCTTTTGATATAGAGTCACTGTGATTCTGTTAACTCGTTTATGATGTTTAAAACACTTCTGTTGTGCACACCCTCTAGGGATGAATAAAAAGCAGCAGAAGGTGGCAGCCAAGGATGAACAGCCTTCAAACAATAAAGCAGCCACTTTGCAGGTAGGATGGTTCCCAAGTTGCACTATCCAGCACATGGTGTTCACCATTCGTCATGTGACATGCATGAAGATCCACTACAGGATGTCAGCGCCAAATTTCTTATTTTTGGTCAGCTGGGTCTTGAAACCTATCACCGTGTTAAGAGATTTCACAGCAGACCACTGGAAAATCCTTACAGTACAGTTTCTGTTTGCCCAATATGGAGTGCTCAATCTCACCCTGCAGGGTCACAATTACTTGAGCTCAGAGAACTTGGGCACAAATTGGTATGAGCCAAGAATTAGGGACTCACAAGTGTGCACAGGGTACTTCTGTACTTAACTAATAGAACATACAGCTTGTCAACAACAACTTGCATTTATATAGCACCTTTAACGTTTTAAAATGTCCCAAGACATTTCAGTACAGAGCACTGGTCTCATTGATGAGGCAGGATAGTTGGTCAGCCATCAACAGTGCTCAGTGTACTGGGAACTGCCTGGCTTATGTAGCAAATTACTAGGTTGCCACAGAGAATCGACTCAGTTCCAATCTCCCATTGCCAGGCATATCCTCTTGGAGCTAATTTGAATCCAAAGAGATCCAATTTAACTACTGCCAACCAAGAAGCATAGTTGTGTCACTACCACAGAAGCAGAGGGGGGGGAGGGAATTTCAACTCTGGCGGGGGTGCAAAACGGGTGGTAGTGGATTGGCTGCCCATTATACACCCCGCCCGATTTTCTTTTCTGTTGAAGTCAATGTAAATAAAAATCAGGAGAGATGTAAAACGGGCTGCCAAGTCGCTATCATCCATTTTACACTATTGCACAAAGGCACAAACTACCTCCTTGACTCTTCTCTATGATTTTTCTCCCCGCCACCCCCCTTCTGGGGGATAATTTAGGCTTTGCTTGTTGCCTCCCCACAGATTAGAAAATGAGCAGAGCAGGAGTCAAACCTTTTCCTCCCTGTATTCCAAGGCACTGAATATTAGTTTGTTAAGCTCAGCACAACTGTGTAGCCCACATTAATAGTATATTTTCTATGCACCATCGCTACTGGTAAGCTGTAGTCAGGTGTTCTATCCTCCCCGACACCGCAGCACTGCCCTTAGGCTTTTAACTCCACCCAGTGCCACTGTCGGGCTTCCTTCTCTCCCCTTCCTCTGCCACTGCCCTTAGGCTTTTAACTCCACCCAATGCCACTGTCGGGCTTCCTTCTCTCCCCCTCCTCTGCCACTGCTGCTCTTGAGCTTTGCACTCTCTCTCTCCTCCTCAGCGCTGCTTTGGGACACCCATCTCTGCTGCTCTGATTTTGAATGCTGCTGCACACTGTGAAGTTGGTGATTAAGCAGTAATGCCCGCACGTTTAATTTTCCCTTTACGTTCATTATCACCAACTAATTATACGCATGGATAGTTTAGATTTCAGCTTTCAAAGCAATGTTTGGTAAAGAGTTGAAATTCGGTGAATCAACTTAATCCATTTCATTTTTTTCCAGTCACAGAAAAAAGGACAGCAACCCCAGTTTTTGCAGAGTCGTAACCTGAAATGTATAGCCTTATGTGAAGGTATGGTGTTCTCCATTAGTAGCTAGGCAGACTTTCCAAAGCATGGATAAAAAGTGAAAAAACAACTAATTTGCCTTATGTATTTCTTGTTGCTCACTGGTCATGTAGTATAACATAGGAAGCTAGTTAGGAATCTCAGGCATACAGTACTTGTTGGACAATTAAGATAGTTTCTTACATCCCATTCCTACACTTGGAGTCCCAGTGGATGACACTTCCATCTGCAAGCCACACCTGATGAGTTGCATGGCGTCATGTTGAATGATTAAGGTCAAGGCTGTGTATCACTTGAATTGGGTGAGCTTTGTTGTCCCTTAATGACAATAGATGGGAGCATGACACAGAGGTAAAATGTTCTGCTTTGGGAGAGGAAAGTGCACAACCAATTTGGGTGAGGCCACTTACATTGTCACCTTCAGGAAGCAGGATTTGAAGCTTTGTGGAGATATTAATGAGTCAATCATCATACCCTGCCACCTGTAGTGGTACTTTAGGTGAGTAAGTGAGGCGGCACGCAGAAGCAAAGCCTCTCCTGGTACTGCGTGGACAATTAGAGGGCAGATTCATGCGCACTATTCTCTGTTATCTTTACCTTGTCATCATTGTAGGCATCAGTTCGCCCCAGGGAAAGAAGGAAAATTGATGAGGGTTACTTGATGCAGCTAATGTGTACTTCTTCATGAGTGCATTGTTGTATGGGATTTGCAGAAGCCTGGTAGTGCATCACATGACTGCACTGCCAAGGATGGTATGTGGTCCATGGAAACATTTTTTGACAAAATATGAGGAAAAAGTATAATTACCGTAACAAAGAAAAATTAAGTGGTATATGCCGAGGAAGCAAAACATGTCAGCTGAATATGGTGGTGAGGTAAAGGAGAAACCTGCACTTCAATCACCTACCCACCCAAAAAGATGAGAGCCCAGGAATGGGAAGAGATGCAGAAAACCGTTAGTGGGTAAATATACCACATGTTTAAATAGCCAGTAAACTCTACGTTCTACTGCACTTGAAAAATGACCACTTGGGCTAAGAACCAGAGTGACAATGGTGTCCATGGGACTGCTTTCAAGAAACGAAGAACAATAAAGGAACACAATTGAGGAAAAAAATGAGAAAAATAACTAAGACAGAAGAAGAAATTATGAATTAAAAATCTTTTTTCTGCTTTCATACCTTTCATATTTCATTTTGCAGTGATTACTTCACCAGATTTGCACAAACATGGAGAAATTTGGGTAGTTCCACAAACAGATCATGTCTGCACAAGATTCTTCTTTGTGTAAGTACTGTTAGATTTTTGATCTCTATTGATGCAATAAGAATAAAAATTGGAAATAAGCTATCTTGGGTTCCAACTGGCAGTGTTGGTAAATATATTGTTAAACCTCTGGGATCTGGCTTCAAATTCAGCACAGATAGCTGCAATGGTCCTATGAATGTATTTATCCTGCATGTTCATGTACCTTTAAAGGTGTTCCACTTATATTCTACTCAAGGTTTGTTGAACAAATTCTGCCAATTATTTGCTTAAGTTGTTGCCGCATTTCATTGAATTTAGCCCAGGTAAATTTATATACCTGGCTCCTCGTCTTGAGCATTTCTGACTCAGAGATCATGTCAAACTTTATCAACAAAAAGCAAAACATTGCATATGGTAAGTGTACCATGCTTGAGAGGAACAGATGACATTGGACTTCTCATTCCCCAAGGTTTCCACCTCTGGGATTTCCTCACCTCATGTCTGGGTCTGTTGTAGACTAATTGATAGCGATTGATTGCTATGATAAATGAACAACTCCAGTATAGAAACATAGAAGATAGGAGCAGGAGTAGGCCATTTGGCTCCTCGAGCCTGTTCCGCCATTTAATGAGATCATGGCTGATCATTCGAATTCAGTACCCTGTCCCTGCTTTCTCCCCATATCCCTTGATCCCTTTAGCCTTAAGAAATATATCTAACTCCTTCTTGAATATATTTAATAAGTTGGCCTCAACTGCCTTCTGTGGTAGAGAATTCCACAGGTTCACCACTCTCTGGGTGAAGAAATTCCTCCTCATCTCAGTCCTAAATGGCTTACCCCTTATCCTTAGACTGTGACCCCTGGTTCTGGACTCCCCCGCCATCGGGAACATCCTTCCTGCATCTAGTCTGTCTAGTCCTGTTAGAATTTTATACGTTTCAATGAGATCCCCTCTCATTCTTCTAAACTCCAGCGAATATAAGCCTAATTGACCCAATCTCTCTTCATACGTCATTCCTGCCATCGCAGGTATCAGTCTGGTGAATCTTCGTTGCACTCCCTCCACGGCAAGAACATCCATCCTCAGATGAGGCGACCAAAACTGCACACAAGACTCAAGGTGTGGTCTCACCAAGGCCCTGTACAACTGCAGCAAGACATCCTTGCTCCTGTACTCGAATCCACTCGCTATGAAGGCCAACATACCATTTGCCTTCTTAACCGCCTGCTGCACCTGCATGCTTACCTTCAGCGACTGGTGCACAAGGACACCCAGGTCTCGTTGCACTTCCCCTTTTCCCAATCTATTGCCGTTCAGATAATAATCTGTCTTCCTGTTTTTGCCACCAAAGTGGATAACCTCGCATTTATCCACATTATACTGCATCTGCCATGCATCTGCCCAATCACCCAACCTGTCCAAATCATACTGGAGTTTCTCTGCATCCTCCTCACAGCACACATGCCCACCCAGCTTTGTGTCGTCTGCAAACTTGGAGATATTACATCTAGTTCCCTTGTCTAGATCATTAATATATGTTGTGAATAGCTGGGGTCCTAGCACCGATCCTGCGGTACCCCACTAGCCACTGCCTGCCACTTGGAAAAAGACCCGTTTATTCCAACTCTTTGCTTTCTGCCTGCCAACCAGTTCCCTATGCATGTCAGTACCTTACCCCCAATCCCATGTGCTTTAACTTTGTACGCCAATCTCTTATGCGGGACCTTATCGAAAGCCTTCTGAAAGTCCAAATACACCACATCCATTGGGTCTCCCTTATCTATTCTACCAGTTACATCCTCAAAAAATTCCAGTAGATTCATCAAGCATGATTCACCTTTTGTAAATCCATGTTGACTTTGTCCGATCCTGTCACTGTTTTCCAAGTGCTCTGCTATTACATCTTTTATAATGGACTCTAGCATTTTCCCCACTACCGATGTCAGGCTTACCGTTCTATAATTCCCATTTTCTCTCTACCACCTTTTTTAAATAGTGGGGTTACATTAGCTACCCTCCAATCCATGGGAACTGTGCCAGAGTCTATAGAATTTTGGAAGATGACCAGCAATGCATCTATTATTTCTAGGGCCACTTCCTTAAATACCCTAGGATGTAGATTATCAGGCCCTGGGGTTTTATTGGTCTTCAATCCCGTCAATTTCCCTAACACCATTTCCCTACAAATACTGATTTCATTTAATTCCTCCCTCTCATTAGACCCTATGTTCCCTGACATCTCTGGAAGGTTATTTGAGTCCTCCTTTGTGAAGACAGAACCAAAGTATGTATTTAATTGGTCTGCCATTTCTTTGTTCCCCATTATAAATTCCCCTGAATCTGACTGCAAGGGACCTATGCTTGACTTCACCAATCTTTTTCTCTTCACATATCTATAGAAGGCTTTACAGTGAGTTTTTACGTTCCCTGCAAGCTTACTCTCATATTCTATTTTCCCCCTCTTAACAGATCCCTTTGTCCTCCTTTGCTGAATCCTAAACTGCTCCTAATCCTCAGATTTGCTGCTTTTTCTGGCCAATTTATATGTCCTCTCCTTGGATCTTATGCTATCCCTAATTTCCCTTGTCAGCCACGGTTGAGTCACCTTTTTTGTTTTATATTTATGCCAAACAGGGATGAACAAATTCTGTAGTTCATCCATGCGATCTTTAAATGTTTGCCATTGCCTATCCACCGTCAACCCTTTAAGTAACGTTCCCCAATCCATCCTAGCCAACTCGCGCCTCATACCATCGTAGTTTCCTTTATTTAAATTCAGGACCCTAATCTCTGAGTCAGCTACTTCACTCTCCATCTTAATGAAGAATTCTATCATATTATGATCGCTCCTCCCCAAGGGGCCTCGCACAACAACATTGCTAATTAATCCTTTCTCATTACATAATACCCAGTCTAAGATGGCCTGATCTCTATTTGGTTCCTCAACATATTGGCCCTGTAAACCATCCTGTATACACTCTAGGAATTCCTCCTCCACAGTATTGTTACTAATTTGGTTAGCCCAATCTATATGTAGATTAAAGTCACCCATGATAACTGTTGTGCCCTTATTGTACACATCTCTAATTTCCCGTTTAATGCCATCCCCAACCTCAGCATTACTGTTTGGGGGTCTGTATACAACTCCCACTAATGTTTTCTGCCCCTTGGTATTTCTCAGCTCTACCCATACAGATTCCACATCATCAGAGTTAATATCCTTCCTTACTATTGTGTTAATCTCTTTAACCAGCAATGCTACCCCACCTCCTTTTCCTTTTTTCCTGTCCTTCCTGAATACTGAATACCCCTGGATGTTGAATTCCCAGCCTTGGTCACCCTGGAGCCATGTCTCCGTAATCCCAATTACATCATATCCGTTTACATCTATTTGCACAGCTAATTCATCCACCTTATTACGAATGCTCCTCGCATTAAGACACAAAGCCTTCAGGCTTGTTTTTTTAACACTCTTAATCCTTTTAGAATTATTATTTACTGTAGCCCTGTTTGATTTACACCCTTGATTTCTCTGCCTTCCACTTTTGCTTTTCTCCTTCCTGTCTTTTGTTCCTATCCTTGCTTCCCTTTCCTCTGTCTCCCTGCACAGGTTCCCAACCCCCTGCCATTTTAGTTTAAACCCTCATCAATAGCACTAGCAAACACTCCCCCTAGGACATCGGTCCTGGTCCTGCCCAGGTGCAAACCGTCCAGTTTGTACTGGTCCCACCTCCCCCAGAACCGGTTCCAATGTCCCAGGAATTTGAATCCCTCCCCCTTGCACCATTCCTCTAGCCACATATTCATCTGAAATATCCTTCTATTTCTACTCTGACTAGCACGAGGCACTGGTAGCAATCCTGAGATTACTACCTTTGAAGTCCTATATTTTAATTTACCTCCTAACTCCCTATATTCAGCTTTTAGGACCTCATCCCATTTTATACCTATATCGTTGGTACCTATATGCACCCTCCCCCTCCAGAATGCCCTGCAGCCGCCCCGAGACATCCTTGACCCTTGCACCAGGGAGGCAACATACCATCCTGGAGTCTCGTTTGCGGCCGCAGAAACGCCTATCTATTCCCCTTACAATAGAATCCCTTATCGCTATAGCTCTCCCGCTCTTTTTCCTCCCATCCTGTGCAGCAGAATCACCCATGGTGCCAGGAAGTTGGCTGCTGCTGCCTTCCCCCGATAAGCCATCTCCCTCAACAATATCCAAAGTGGTATATCTGTTTGCAAGGGGGATGACCACATGGGACCCATGCACTACCTGCCTGCGCCTACTACTCTGCCTGGTGGTCACCCATTCCCTTCCTGCCTGTGCAGCCTTTACCTGCGGCGTGACCGACTCCCTAAACGTGCTATCCACGATGTCCTCAACATCGCGACTGCTCCAGTATGTATCCATTCACAGCTCCAGCGCCGCAATGTGGTCCGTCAGTAGCTGCAGCTGGATACACTTCCCGCACACATGGTCGTCAAGGACACAGGAAGTGTCCCTGATTTCCCACATAGCGCAGGAGGAGCATGCCACAGGGCCGAGCTGTCCTGCCATGACTTACCCTTTAATTAATTTAAATTAAATTAAATCAAATCAATACCACTAATTACACTACAATTAAATGATATACTCAAGGGCCCTTGGTTACTAGCACTCCCCGATACACAACAGAGACCTTAGAAACTATAACCACAAAAATTAAGACCTTCTAAACTTTATAAACTATTAATCTTAACTGTCAAACTGTAGAGTAGTATAAATACTCACCTGGCCATACTCACCCAATCAGCTGCTTCCTCTTGCCTGCATCACTTTTTGAATCGTGACGTGGCTCCGGAACGCCGCCGCCTGTCTGTGAGATTGGTAAGCCTCTGTAAAAAAAAGTCCGCGAAAGTGAGTTTAAGTACTCACTGTACCACCGCTCTCTGCTCTTCCCGACACTGGCCTCTGTAAAAAAAAAAAAAAAAAAAAGCCCACGAAAGTGAGTTTAAGTACTCCCAACCACAAGGATGGTAGAAGGTGAACTCGAAGGACCTTGGTCTTTTTTCATCTAGCAATTATCATGTTCCTATGCTGGGAATCTGAAACTAAATATGAAATGCTGGAAGCACTCAGCAGGCCAGTCAACATCTGTGGCAAGAACAGGGCCACGAAATTCCATGTAGCGGTTTTCTTGAAAAAATGGCAGCCGCTTCGCTTCTGCCCGCTTCCGGCGCGAGACACAGCAGCCGCCATTTTGGAGAGGTCGGCCGTGCTGCAATTACCTGCGTTCGCCTCTCCAATGTAAATGTGCTGATCGTGACGTCAAATTGGCGTACAGCGCCTGATTTGACACACGACTGCGATTTTGGACATCACCGCATTCCATAACGCCCTCTCCTAACCACGCAAGGAAGAACAAGCATGCAGCAGTTGTAAAAAGATGCAGTCAGCACTTCTTAAAGGGACACACACATCTTTCAGGTAAAATTCTATTTTAGCTTTTGGAGTTTTTTTTATATTTGATTGGAGTAGTGGCTTGGTGCGATACATTTAAAAAGTTGTTAAAGTGTGCAGGGAGTGCTGCTGGATGCTTGCAAGGCTTTGGATGTTAAAGGAAGGCCTCTGAGAACACCACTTGCTCACAGTCCTGGGGCTCTAGTTGCAGTGTCCCTTGGGCTGCAATATCACATGGAGATGAAGCAGAGGCAGCAAAGGGGACAAGCTGCTCGCAGAGGGAAGGGGAAGAAGCAGAAGAGGAGGAAGCAGATGGAAGGAGGCAACCCAGTCCCTTTCTGGCCAGGATATTCCGGATCGTATCATCCGCCTGTGGTACCGGTAACCATAACCTCAATTCCCCTTTCAACATATGTCCTACACCTTACCTTCCCTCTGTTACTGACCATCACAGCGTTCTCTTCTCCACATTGCTGAAATAAAAGCCACCACAAAGCAAACTTTCCAATCCAACTTTATTCACATATGCACCCAATAGTACATCAAAAAATCAACTAATCACCCTTGTGCATTCCCTTAGTGACTGTGCTGTGTGTGCCTTTGCCTATCCTAGTGATGTCATGCAGTACTACCCCAGTGGCTGCAGCATGGCTGGTGGAAGGCTGCTGAATTTCAGTGGAGGACACTGAAAATGGCCTTGAAGGTCGATCTTGAGGAGCTGGTGGCTGGGAGTGTGATAAACAAGTGACGGTGTTCCTCCTCCTCCTCTGCCTCCTCCTCCTTCTCCTCTTCCTCTTTGTTTTTCCTCCTTCTCTTTGTTCTTCCTTTTCTTCTCCTCCCACTGGCTTGGCAGGCTGCATTTCTTGGGTGTGTTAAATGAGGAAAGCACAAGGGTGGAGTTGTGATGAGGGGAGGGCAGGAAAGCAAGAGTGTACATCAGAAGATATTGTGGGATGAGGGGGGGAAGTGGTATGTGAGAAGGAATCTTGTATTCTTTCAGCCCCGCCACTGCCATGGGCTCAGCCATGCTCCTGCTAAGAATGGCTAGCACCGTCTCCTCCAAGGGGGTGAGGTGAAGCTAGGAATGTGAAGTGTGCCTCATGTTTGGTAGAGATTTTTGGTAGGTGAGGGGAGGTTGTGCATTGAGCAATGTATGAGGCTAGTGGAGTAGTTGGTAGGAGATGCCTTTTGAAGATGCATTCACTGACCTTGACCACTCATCTGAGATCATGAAACTTCTTTGGGCACTGGAGCCAGGTCCTGGGGGTGACACTACTGGCAGAATTCTCACAGACGTCGAACCAGGAAGTGAGTAAGCTCCTTTGAGTCTAACTTTTTAAAAATGTTAGAGAGAGCAAAACCAGGATTGGGGCTCTCACATGGGGAAAAGGCAAACCTGAAGTAAAGATGAACAAACTTTTTAAAATTAAAATATATTTTTTAAGTTTCTTAAATTGTAACTTTTATTAAAATGGATACATTTGACACTCCACAAAATTTAAATTAATTTTTATGGGCCATAATGTTTTTTTAGCAGTCAATACATTGTTAAAACACCAGTTACACCAAATCCAAAAGGGTCTAACTTTTAATGAGGTATTTAACAGCAGTATTACCACGACAGAGCTGAAGCTTTTGTCAGTTGCTGTAATTTGACAGATTACACTGATTGCCAGATCTGGGGGGAGGGGTCCACAGCACAGCCTGAGGAGGAGCAGTGAATGACAGACCGCAATTTCAGGCTGCGGATGCCCTGAATCCTGAAGTTGTGGTCAGTTTCAAAGGCGAAATAACAGCGAACGCTGCCAGTTCGTCGTCATCAGGTCCGCAAGTGCCGGGCCAATATTTCAAGTGTAGACCATTCCAGTTATTTATGAAGATAGCGTTGTTGCTTTCCTATCATGTTGCCAGCCACTGATTAATATTCTCAGTTTTCTTTGTGAATTCACCTCCTTTCTTAAACATGGGGAGTACCCCATCGAGCATAACTTTGTATCTCCTATCTTTGAATTTTGAGACTATCCTTGTGTATCAGCCTTTTAAGGCATCTGTATTGTTTCTTCATGTGTCACTTACCCCTATGTGGACTGTCTACCATGACTGTTTCCCTTTCTGTCCACTTCAGTATCCCTTCTAACCAGATGGAACCCAAACTGAGCATCGGTGAACAGGTTATTGGTGAGTAAGTGCCACTTGATAGCACTGTCGGTGACACCTTCCATCACTTTGCTGATGATTGAGAGTAGACTGATGGATTGCATTTGTCCTGCTTTTTGTGGACAGGACATACCTGGACAGTTTTTCACCTTGTCGGGTAGATTCCAGTGTTAAAGCTGTACTGAAACAGCTTGGCTAGAGGCGTGGCTAGTTCTGGAGCACGACAGCCTGGATGTTGTCGGGGCCCATAGCCTTTGCTGTATCCAGTGCGCTCAGCCATTTCTTGATATCACGTGGAGTGAATCGAATTGGCTGAAGACTGGCATCTGTGATGATGGGGACCTCAGGAGGAGACCGAGATGGATCATCCACTCAGCACTTCTGGCTGAATATGGTTGCAAGCGCGTCAGCCTTATCTTTTGCACTCATGTGCTGGGCTCTGCCATCATTGATGATGGGGATGTTCATGGAGCCTCCTCCTCCAGTTAGTTGTTTAATTGTCCACCACTATTCACGACTGGATGTGGCAGGACTGCAGAGCTTTGATCTGATCCGTTGGTTGTAAGATCGCTTAGCTCTGTCTATAGCATGCTGCTTCTGCTGTTTAGCATGTATGTAGTCCTCTGTTGCAGTTTCCCCAGGTTGCCACCTCATTTTTAGGTACACCTGGTGCTGCTCCTGGCATGCTCTTCTACATTCTTCATTGAACCAGGGTTTGTCCCCTGCCTTGATGGTAATGGTAGAGTGAGTCATTTGCCGGGCCATGAGGTTACAGATTGTGGTGGAATACAATTTTGCTGCTGCTGATGGCCCACAGCGCCTCATGGATGCCCAGTTTTGAGCTGCTAGATCGGTTCTGAATTTATCCCATTTAGCACGGTGGTAGTGCCACACATGATGGAGGGTGTGCTCAGTGTGAAGACAGGACTTTGTCTCCACAAGGACTGTGCGGTGGTCACTGCTGCCAATGCTGTCATGGACAGATGCATCTGTGACAGGTAGATTGGTGAGGACGAGGTCAAGTAGGTTTTTCCCTCGTGTTGGTTCTCTCACCACCTGCCACAGGCCCAGTCTGGCAGCTATGTCCTTCAGGACATGGACATCTCGGTCAGTAGTGGTGCAACCGAGCCACTCTTGGTGATAGATATTGAAGTCCCCCACCCAGATTACATTCTGTGCCTTTGATACTCTCAGTGCTTCTTCCAAATGGTGTTCAACATGGAGAAGTACTGATTCATCAACTGAGGGAGGGCGGTAGGTGGTAATCAGCAGGAGGTTTCCTTGCCCATGCTTGACCTGAAGCCATGAGACTTCATGGAGTCCGAAGTCAATGTTGAGGACTCCAGGGCCACACTGTCCCAACTGTATACCACTGTGCCACCACTTCTGGTGGGTCTGTCCTGCCGGTGGGTCAGGACAGACCCAGGAATGGTGATGGAGGAGTCTGGGACATTGGCTGAAAGGTATGATTCTGTGAGTATGACTATGTCAGGCTGTTGCTTGACTAGTCTGTGGGACAGCTCTCCCTATTCTGGCACAAGTCCCCAGATGTTAGTGAGGAGGACTTTGCAAACTCGACTGGGCTGGGTGTGCTGTTGTTGTGTCCGAAGCTGGTGCCTAGGTCGATGCTGGGTGGTCCATCCGGTTTTATTCTTATTATTGTATTTCGCAGTGGCTTGCTAGGCCATTTCAGGGGGCAGTTAAAGAGTCAACCACATTACTTGTGGTAAAAACTTGTATTTTCTTTTCTTTATAATCATCAAACACTTACACATCTAGGGGGAAAAATTTGGTTGGTTGCGCCACCCATTAGCGCCTAAAGAGGTCGAGAAGTGGGGCGCTAACCAACTAGCGCCCGGGCGCAGCGAACCCTGTGCCTCTTCCCATATTGAGTGGACATTTAGCGCCGGCGCTAAACCGTAGCGCCCGCTCACCGGCGCCCGCAGATCATAACGTCATTTCAGTGTGCAACGCCTTTGGGGCGCCCCGGACTGGAAATTCAGTGGCGTCCCCCTCCGTTCCACCTGGCGCTAACAAGGACAGGTTACCTGGCACGTTTCCCACTCGCTGTTGGGCTCGGGGGACGCTCTTTAAAGGGGACTGTTCTGGATTATTAGTGGCAGCCAATTTTGGACCAGAACTTCGGTTGCTCTCTCCCTGGCCCTCTCCATGTGGTTGAAGTTTTGCCCGCCACAGGTAGGTTGCCGCCGATTTTGAGGCCTACAAGGTGCAGAGTGTGGCTGCAGATGATAATCGATCCGCCCCTTTAAGAGCTGGCCGGCGCCAGCGTGTCTGGGTGAAATCGATAATTGACGGCACCTGCGCTGCGCCCGCCCATGGAGAAATTGCGTCGCGCCGCCGGGTTAGCGCCTTAAGACTACCGTGCAGCGCCTGATTTAGCGCCGCAATCACCTTCAGGGGCGCTGCAACCCAATATCGCTCGAGGTGGCGAGAAAGTGCGCCTGGCGCTATAATTTGCGCACCGCCAATACTAGCACCCCAAACGGGGCGATACCGAATTTCTCCCCTCTAGTTTGTTGTCATTGCATTGTATGTATTACAGACTTGTTCTTTTATGGTCAGTCCATTCCCAACCAAAATGGTTCCAACTGGGAAAAAAATGTGCATCGTTTACACTACCTGAATGTTGGCTCAACTGCGAGTGGGATTTTACTTTAGCGCTCTTCCCTAGAAATATAGACCTGGAAATTCCAGAGCGCCAAAAACCTGCCGGTGTCACCACAGTTAACAGCCACTGGAATTAATAGCGCTGACTTATATTGGTGCTGCTTGCTAATTAAAATTAGCACAGCTTTAAAATGACTGTGTAAGGCTGGTTTTTGGGCGGTAGTCTCAGCAGGAGTCCCAGTGTAGCATGGCCATAGCGTCCCTGGAGCAAGAACAGCCTTCTCTTAAAGCTAGCCTGTCATTTTAGAAAGCAGTGTCGGTCCCTTAAAGGGGCACTGTCTTCTAAAATGAAAAAAAAATCATTTAAAAATAGGCAGTTTTTAGCCCTTAGAGCTCAGCTGCCTTCTGTAAAAAAAATTAATGTTAAAAGCATTCCCAAAAAGCATTCCGAAAGCTCTTAAAGCTGAATTGCCTTCTGCACCTAAAAAAAAAAGGGAAAAGTGCTTCAGCACTAAAACAAATGGCTCAGCAAGGCAGGGAAGGGGCACCCAGGTCAACACTGCATGAGAGGTCCTCTACCCACAGGGGCCAGGAGGTCCTCCAGAAAGAAGGATGTGGGACCAGATCACCCAGGCCACCACTGCCAATAGCGTTGCTCCCACAACCTGGCTCCAGTGCCCAAAGAAGCTTCACGACATCAGACTAGTGGTCAAAATCACTGAATGCATCCTCAAAAGCCACCAACTGCACCACCAGCCTCACAGACTGCTCAATGCACGACCCCGCCCCCAATCACTCACCTTCCAACAATCTCTACCAAACATGAGGCACACCTCCCATTCCGAGCTTCACATCACCCCCTTTGAGGAGACGGTGCTGGCTATGCTTGGCAGGGGCATGGCTGAGCCCTTGGCCAGCGGCAGGGCTGAAAGGATACTAGATGCTGGTATTCTCATATGTTGTTCTCCTTCTCACGTGCACCTCTTGCTTTTCAACCCTCCCCTCACCACAACTCCTCCCTTGTGCCTTCCTTGTTTCATACACCCAAGAAATGCAGCCTGCCCAGCCAGTGATTGACCAAGAAGAAGAAACACTGTCACTCAATTTGACACTCCCAGCCACCAGCTCCTCAAGGTGCCGTCTTCCCCACTGAAAGCCAACAGCTTTCCACCAGCCATGCTGCGACCACTAGGGTAGCACTGCATGACATCAGTAGGATAGGCAAAACACACACAAAAGTCACTAAGGGAATGCATAAGGGTGAATAGTTGATTTCTTGATATCATATTTGATGAATAGATGTATAAAGTTGGATTGGAAAGTTTGCTTTGTGGTGGCTTTTATTTCAGCATTGTGGCCAGGAGGATGCTGTGATGGTCAGTAACAGAGGGAAGGTAAGGTGTGGGACAAATGTTGAAAGTGTAATTGGGGTTGTGGTCACTTATACCACACGCAGATGATTCCATCTCGGATATCCTGGCCAGAAAGGAGCTGTCTGGGTTACATTCTTCCTTCTGCTTCCTCCTCTTCTGCTTCTTCCTCTTCTTACCTCTGCGAGCAGATGCTGGAAATCTGAAATAAAAGCAGAAAATGCTCAGCAGGTCAGGCAGCATCCATGAGACCTGAGACGTGGACTCTGTTTCTCTCTCCATGGATGCTGCCTGACCTGCTGAGTATTTCCAGCATTTTCTGTCTTCTCAGAGGCCATCCTTTACCATCCGAGGCCTTGCAAGCATCCAGCAGCACTCCCTGCACACTTTCGAAACTTTTAACAGGGTATTGCACCAAGCCACTACTTCAATAACATTTTTTAAAAATCCATTCCAAATGCTTAAATGCAAACTTACCTGAAAAGAATCGTGTGCCCTTTAAGTAGCACTGACAGCACCTCTGTAGTCCTGCTGCACAGTCGCTTTTCTGAGTGAGCTTAGGACCCAGCGTTAAACTCAGCACAAAAGTCGAAGTTCGCAGAGCAAGGCGTCAACTGATGTCAAGCTCTGCAGATTTGCATGTCTAGGGCCAGCATTGCTAACGGCAGCGTTAGTGCCCTCACAAAAATGGTGGCCACCGACTCCAGCGCCAGAGGTGGGCAGAAGTGAGGCAGCCACCATTTTTTTTCATGAAACGGGCCTTACCAGGTGATGGTAAGTACCCGAATTTCTAGCGCATAGTTTCTAAGAACTCAAACTCCAGAAAAGCTCCAAAAGAACATTGTTTTGTTGTTCATTTCAGATATGAAGATGGCCAAGTGGGTGATATCAGTACAAACACACAGGAACCCAGCATTCATAAAGAAATCCTTCGGGTCATTGGAAACCAGACAGCAACAGGTTAAAAGAATCACACATCGTCACTGACTGGATCAGAACAACTTTTCTGGCTTTTAAGCTGCAGTGCAGTTTTGAACTAAAATATTAACAACCTAATTTCAAATGCACACAACATAAGATTTTGAATAACGCACTTTAATTTCCAGATTTCTTATCAGAACCTAACAACAGTTTAGTAATGCCAAGTCTGAAGTGTTGGTGTTGTCAAATGTTAAGTTGACTTTGTTACAATAGGTTTTCCTGGAAAAGATGTATTGGCCCCAATTTTATTCAGCTTTGGCACTGGTGGAACATTGAGTGTGAGATTGGGTGCAGTTGTGGCCGGCTTTTACTCCGGAGCTAATTAGCTAAATTGTGGGTCTTGGCAAAGTGTAGAATCTGCGATGAGCGATATATATGGGGCCTGTGTCCCGCTGTATCCCTAAGCTGCCATGTAGGAATGCTGGGGAGGAAAGGCCTCAGGCATTGGCTGATTCAAGGAGCCATTTTCCTCCCACATTTATTAAGTGTTTTTCTTTATTCATAAATATCTCAAAGTTTTAGGAATGCTGATACAATCCTGTCCCATCATGAACAGGAGTCTGTTTTTTAAAAAGTCAGTGTGTGTTATAACGCCCTGGCTGTGCCAGTTAAACCACGATTTTATTTATGTTTTGAAAAAGATTATAATTATGATGGCAAAAAGAAATTTAAAAAACTGCCTGGGGTGCTTTGATTGCAGGCCTAAGTGGAGCCAACCCCTTTCTAATGCGCCATAGTGATGCCAACTTTTTATATGAAAAAGACCCTTTTTTAACTCTTGGTGGCGATGAGCATCGGTGCTGGCAGCCACAACAAATTCCTTTTACACCAGAGTAAAAGTAATAAAATGTCAGTGCATTGAGAAATGGTATGCTAAAAGGTACATTTTTTAAATAGAGGTATAGTGCAGCATTTTAGCACATTGAGACAATAAAAGGTAGTCATTTTGATATCCTGACTGGTCCTAAAATACAACACTGTTCTTTTCTATAAAAGTGGCACATTTATGTTGAAAATAAGGATTGGTCTTCAACGCTGTCTCTAAAACGAGAAAGTTACTGTACTGCTGAACTGTTTTATCATTGGATCCGGCTGAAAAGTATTTCTTTACAGACAGCACATTCTTGCTTCTAGTTCCTGGGTGGAATTAATGCATCCGGGAGAGCATTTGCTCTTAAACCTTTTAATTCTGTCAATGCTGAATTCCCTACTGATAACATTTCTATGTGAAGTTTTGCTGGGTTTTGGCAGGTATTATTTAAATTAAGAAGGAAAAAAAAAAGACTTTTAGTAACTATTTTGATCCAGTGTTATATAATCTTTAAGTAAAGCATGTGGATGTGACCACATGGCATCAATTTGATGATGTCATCATCACATGACAGAATAATTGGCTTCTCTTTTGAAAAGTTTAATTTTGCAATTAAAGTTTGTAGTAATGTTGGGTATTATTTTATTCACAGCACAATCCCCTCTACAATCTGTCATGTAAGAAAGACAAAATTATGTTACCCTTGGCTTTATTTCAGCCCTATGAAAATAAAGTCGGAAAGTCTTTGTTTATATTTAGTATTGTGTGTCAGATGTTGAATTGTAGAGGAGTTCACGCTGGAGAGAGTTATACAGCCCGTGTTGTTATGTGTGTTATAACTGTGCAGGCAGGGAAGTGACGGCATGAAGAAAGCATTGCAATATCTGTATTTTTCATTAAAGTTGTTGAAAGTTACAGACTTAATCTAGATACAAGCACAAAACACTTTACAATGCTTACTCCACCCTTCTGTATTTAATACAATCAAAATCAACGTTGAATTTAAAACTCTTTAATTACAAACAGTTTTAGAAATAGCACTCTTCAGACAGTTTGCCCTGTTTCATTCCTCTTTGCTGTCTCCCTTCATATTGGTGGTACTGACTTCAGCTTAAAATAATAAGAAAAAATCAAATATCAGGTATGGAAAAAAAGTTTACAAATCAAACTTTCTTTGGACTTGAGATTGTTTAAAATACAAAACTCACATCCTTTGAATACATCTTACATTAATATTGCCCACTGCATTGTCTTAACATTTCTTATGTCTCATTTAAAAACAGTCATTGTTGGTAACACTTTTCAAAGTTGGAAGATGCATATTGTAAACACATGTTTGTAACAAGGGAGGTACTCAATGTGAACTAATTCTTCAAAACAGGTTTCAAGATTTTCAATATATATTGTCTACTTGTAATTTTTTGCCTAATTGAGGAAGGTTTGATGAGACATCTAATCTTTGTTGTTTGCTACAACACCGCACCGGAAGTTCATTGTTCTTAATCATAGTTTATACTATTTTTTAAATTACATTTTTGTTCTGTGTTTTTAGCGTATGTCACTTCTTTCACCAAATCATGGTGTTTGTTCACACTGCCCTCTACCTACTTCTAGTATAATATCAAACTACCATTACAGCACTATCTGGGTGTCCACGGTGTAGCTTCCCAGGTCCTCAGTCAGGAACTGAGGATAACAATTCAGGCAATCAGCATTGTGTATTTAAATGTGTCCATACAAATATACTGGGGATGTATATGTTTACATTGTTAATAACTACAGTGAGTTTCAGATTCTGTTTTAGATTTATTAGGGATAAAATTCAACTTCAGTAGGTGTACAAAGCGGGCGGTAATGGATCAAAGTCAATGGAAAGGAAAATCGTGTGGAGTGTATAATGGGCAGCTGATCCGTTAATGCCCATTCTGTGCCTCCGCCAAAGTAGAATTTTATCCCATTATGTTTTTCTTATGTGTTAGCAAGTGGTACTTATATTTTTCACCAATGTGTGACTAAGCTTTGGTTCTAGTACATAGTAGCATGAGCAGAATGTCTGTATGTTCATTCCAGATAGCATCATGATGAAGTGAACATTATCCTTTGAATAGCATATTAATTTCATACTTACAGTAATAGTGGGTTTTTTTAAGCACCTTTTATTACCAGTGAAACAAGTGGTGGAAATAATTCTCCTCATTGATGTAAATCACAATTGGCTGCAAACCACTGTGATACCTGAGCCACTCAAGATAAAAAGGCACATGGAATATGTTTGCTTGCACCAATATTTCTAACAACATTGCCCAGTATAGAGAGCAGTGCCCATATTGACACACATAAAAGCCTTTTTCATGAGTGTAAGTCATGAGCACCACATGTGTGAATGGGTAATGGTGGTCTTTTGCAAGAGTAACAGAAACTCCAATGCATTGACAGTGCTTCAATGTACGAATTATTATAGGGGTGTCTTTTGAAATAGGTTTTTGGAATGTGCCATGTGATTTAGTTCAGCTGTAATGATAATTATTAATAATACTTGCTTTTATAAGCCTAGCATTTGAGCACATACTGAAGGAGTGCTGCATTGTTGGAGGTGCCATCTATCAGATGAAATATTACATTAAGGTTCCATCTACCTGTTCTTATGGCACGTGGATGTAAAAGATATATCATTTTTCAAAGAACAGCAGGGATTTCTCCTAGTATCTGAGCTAACAACCCTCCCTCAAACAACACCACCAAAACATATTAACTGGTCATAGATTTAATTTGCCGTGTGTGGGATCTTGCTGTACCCAAATTGGCTGCCACGTTTGCCTACATAACAGTGACTGCATTTCAGAAGTAAATCTCTGGTTGAGAAGTGCTTTAAAACATCCTGAAGACATAATAAGGAGTTCTATAAATGCAAGTTCTGTGTTTCTTATAAAGTGCCTCATCATGTTGAAATGTCTCATTGTGTTTCACATCATGAATTTTTTTTAATGCGCAAAATGATTTTTTTATGCAGACCAGTCTAGTGCTGATAAGCAGAAGACCTCCATTGTGAATAATCACCTTGCTGGGCACTGAACATGTCACTAAAATAATTCTTAGAAATGATCTAGGTTTTTAGTGATGACTTTATGTGTACATCAGGGGAACAAATATTATTTATTTGTTTAGTTTTATTTCCCTGCACTTTGTACCATTCCCCCAGTTGAAAGGGTGGACAGGAGCCCTCCTCCTAGGCCTCTGCTAATAAATCTCTATCATTATAAGTGAAGATGGAACATTTTACCCACCAGTATACCCTTACCCTCTAATAGGGACACGTGTAAGGGGTAAGTTTCTAACCATGCTCTCGGAGGGAAGCCTTGTCCACCAAGAATGCAGTTTAGTAATTTTGCCATGTGCTCTGCACAAATTACGAACCATTTATCTATCGTAGGAAAATCACACACAGCATGTTGGGATTTCTGATATGTGCTCTCGGTTGGAAAAAATACCCTGTGTTCCCCATTATGTACTTCTCTCTGATGACATCCTAAGATCAGGAGCACATTACATGAGGAGTCGCAGGCAGGAAGCTATGTCCTCCTATTCCATTGCATATGCTCTCCAGGTACAATGCATTTCGGAAGTTCATTTGTTTGGACTTACCTGGAACAACTCTTAAGTACACAACCAAGGCTAGGATTCCCTGATGTTTGTAGAGGACATATTTTCTGCATAGTTTATTCTTAATTCTCCATCATCCTTGGCCTTATAAATGTGGTGAATTTTGCTTTTGGAGACTTGTGGTGACATGAAATCCAAAGGAAAATCGATCCTCAGCAGTTCATGACCACATTCCATTTCATCTTTTCAAATGGCACAGATTTCCTGGACTGACTTTCATCTTCTTTACAGTAATCCAGTATTTTATAGTCACAGTGGAGCTGAAACTATATGGCCCTTCTGACACACTACCGCTGTGAGTCTGGTGGGAGTGTGGCAGGAGGGCTAGGAATCGGTCGTATTCGCTAATTTGCATGGGGCCTTGTTTGGGACAGAACCTGTGTCTGTCCCAAACAAGGTCACCCATGTCAGAGAGGTCCTGACTAGGTGGAGGGAACTTCGAGGCAGTCCCAGCGTGGCAGAACATCAGAAATTGTACACCCAGTGAATGAAGGCGTATCAATGGCTGGTGATTCCAAGTGGGGTTCATCTGGCGGGTCATGGCCTGGACCCCCAAATACATTTTTTGTTGCTGATTTATCTCCGAGCCCCTTATATAGAGGACCAATAGGTCATGTTTCAGGATTTTCCGGGGACAGCCTTGGCATCTTTCCCCGCCCAGAGTGGGCAGACTCCACCACATTAAACAAATACTTTGGGCAGGATTTTCCCTGCGGAGGCGGGTTGGGAGCGGGAGAGCTGGTTGGCGTGTTCCCGTCCTGCTCCCATCTGCAGCTGCTCTCTGAAAATGATTTTCCGTAGATTGGCCTTGTTGAGCCCGCCCTGCGGGGCTCCTGGCCAATTAATACGAAGCGGGTCTGATGATGTCATTTGATGACGCATCATCAGCCGGTTTCCTTAAAGGGACCACGGCCGCATTGATTTTGACAGTTGTTCTGTCAGTGTTTGACAGCTGTGAGGTGCTGTAAACACAGACAAGCACTGCACAAAGATGCACGGCTGCACACAAGCTCATGCATGACTCCCTCCATATGCTTATGGAGGGAGTCACAGCACGCAGGGAGATTCTCTTCCCTTCCCATGGGCAGAAAAGACCTCCCCATGGGCGGAAAAGACCTCTCCAGGAGATCAATTCAGCCTGGTTGCACATTGCACAGGAGGACACAAGCAGGAATGTCATCAGGAATCCCTGACTGCAGTGGCGTAAACCTTTCAATTATCTCAGTAGATCATGAAATGTTACTGCAAAGCCACACTCAACCTCACCCTGCTGTGCCACTCATCACATCCCCATCACTCTGCCTTCCCTACCCTACTCCTGCACATCCTGCACAAAAGGCCTTCGATAAGGTCCCACATAAAAGATTAGCATGGAAAATTGAGGCTCATGGGATAAAGGGGAAAGTTTTGGCGTGGATAGGGAACTGGCTGTCAGATAGAAAACAGAGAGTTGGAATAAACGGCTCATTTTCTGAATGGCAGGCAGTAACAAGTGGGGTACCACAGGGATCTGTCCTGGGCCCCCAGCTGTTCACAATTTACATTAATGACCTGGATCAGGGAGTCGGATGCAGCATTTCCAAATTTGCAGACGACACTAAACTAGGAGGGGGGGTGGGCTCAGAGGAAGAGACCAGGAAGCTCCAGAGCGATTTGGACAGACTGGGCGATTGGGCGGATAAATGGCAGATGCACTATAATGTGGACAAGTGCGAAGTTATCCACCTTGGGTGCAGGAACGGGAGGGCAAATTATTATTTAAATGGCAATAGATTGGGAGAGGGGGAAGTACAGAGAGACCTGGGTGTTCTTGTACACCAGTCACTGAAGGCGAGCATGCAGGTGCAACAGGCGGTCAAGAAGGCAAACGGTATGCTGGCCTTCATAGCAAAAGGGTTAGAATACAGGAACAGGGATACCTTGCTGCAGCTGTACAGGGCACTGGTGAGACCACACCTCGAGTACTGTGTACAGTTTTGGTCGCCTCATCTGAGGAAGGATGTTCTTGCCATGGAGGGGGTGCAGCGGCGATTCACCAGGCTGATACCAGGAATGGCGGGAATGACCTATGAGGAGAGACTATGTAGTTTAGGGATGTACACACTGGAGTTTAGAAGATTGAGAGGGGACCTCATAGAAGTGTATAAAATTCTGACAGGTCTAGACAGACTGGATGCAGAAGGAATGTTTCCCTTGGCGGGTGAGAACAGAACTAGAGGACATAATTTAAGGATAAGGGCTAAACCATTTAGGACAGAGATGAGGGGGAATTTCTTCACTCAGAGAGTGGTGAACCTGTGGAACTCATTGCCACAGAGGGCAGTGTACGCCAGCTCATTAAATATATTTAAGAGGGAATTAGATATATTTCTACGGGCAAAAGGGGTTAAGGGTTACGGAGAGAAGGCGGGGACGGGATACTGAATTAAAGGATCAGCCATGATCTCATCGAATGGCGGAGCAGGCACGAAGGGCCGAATGGCCTACTCCTGCTCCTATCTTCTATGTATCTATGTATCTTTACACCAACTTACCTTGCACCTCCACCCATCCCTCTCTATCTACATTATCACTTCCCCATCTCACTAGCCACCCCTCACACTCACCCTCATCCTAATGCAATCATACCAACTAACAACACACAAGGGTAGGCACTTGAGTTTAGCCAATGTTCATATGAAGTTTCTATTAATGTGTTGTCAAACATTGAAATCTATATTTTCAACACTTCACCTTGTTGGACAGATCTGTGCACACCTTGAGAAGTGTCTCAGTGAGTTCCAGTGAATGTTGAGATTTAACAACCCCCCCCCCCCGGCTATTGTGATGAGTGTGAAAGAAATGGCTTGGACATTATAGGGATGCTCTATGGTGCCGGTGTGGGATGGTGTCAACCTGACGCATCATGTAGCAGCTAGGGTCTACAGCATCAGGTGAAGTAAATCTGACCATGGTGATGCCATCGCTGGCCTCCCGGGCAGCAATGTTGTTGGGCGCTGGTGCCCTGTGTCCTGTGAAGCATCAGGTGATGGTCGAGAAGGTTGGTGTTGTTGGTGATGTTGGTGTGCCTGGTGATGTTGGTGTTAGGGCTGATTGTGGATGGATTCAGAGGACCAAGGTGAGATTTTTTCAAGGGCACCAATGTTGCTGGAATTGATGGCAGCTGTAGGTGAGGTGATGGAAGCAATCTGTCAATGGTGAGAGGTTGTTCCAATGAGGTGCCACTGCATAGAGTTGGCTCTGAACACTTGCAAGCTACAGAAAGCTCTATATCTCTTACAAATGCAGTAACCAACAGTTTCTGCGCTCTGAAACTGAACAGCTGCAACATGGTATCCTTTATACCACTTCTGCAGTTGTCAGGTTATCAGATAAAGCAGACTCAACTCATGCCAGGGTGAGCTGGCATGTTCCCCGAGCAGCGGGTAACCCCAGGGGAGCACGTAAAATTATAATGTAGGCTCAAAATAGCATTAAATTGGCTGTTAACAAGCCATTTAATCATCTAAAATTTCTCCTCCGCTGCTTGGTGTCGGGTCAGTTCTGCGCAGGCAGACCTGACGCCTGGGAGACTCGCGTGGAGGTGGGTTGACAGCAGGTTTCCAACCACACCTAGAGTACTGTGAGCCACTCTGGGCACCACACCTTAGGAAAGTTATATTGGCCTTGGAGGGAGTGCAGCGTAGGTTTACCAGAATGTTACCCGGACTCCAAGGGTTAAATTACAAGGAGAGACTGCACAAATTAGTGTTGTATTCCCTGGAGCTTAGAAGGTTAAGGGGTGATTTGATCGAAGTTTTCAAGACATTAAGGGAAATGGATAGGGGTAGATAGAAACTATTTCCGCTGGTTGGGGAGTCTAGGACTAGGGGGCATAGTCTAAAAATTAGAGCCAGACCTTTCAGGAGTGAAATTAGGAAACACTTCTATATGCAAAGGGTGGTAGAAGTTTGGAACTCTCTTCCGCAAACAGCAATTGATGCTAGATCAATTATTAATTTTAAATCGGAGATTGATATATTTTTGTTAACCAAAGGTATTAAGGAATATGGGGTAATGGCAGCTATATGGAGTTAGGTTGCAGAGCAGCCATGATCTCATTGAATGATGTTACAGGCTCGAGGGGCTAAATGGCCTACTCCTGTTCCTATGTTCCTATGAAATGTTGCTATTCAGAGGGACCTGGTGTCCTTGTACATGAATCACAGAAAGTTAACATGCAGGTCGGCCTTTTAGGACGGAGATGAGGAGAAATTTCTTCACTCAAAAGGTTGTGAATCTTTGGAATTCTCTACTCCAGAAGGCTGTGGCTGCTCAGTCGTTGAGTATATTCAAAACAGAGATCGATAGATTTTTGGATACTAAGGGAATCAAGGGATATGGGGATTGGGTGGGAAAGTGGAGTTGAGTTAGAAGATCAGCTATGATCTTATTGGATGGCGGAGCAGGCTCGAAGAGCTGAATGGCCTACTCTTGCTCCTATTTCTTATGTTCTTATTTTGAGGTTTGCCCATTCTGCTCAGCACCCTAGATGTATCTCTCGTGGTGTGGGTACCCATTGGCCATACTTAAGTCAAGTAACCTCTGCTTGACCCCTGCAGCAAATGCTGCAGCCTGCGCCCTCCTAAAATGAAGAAATAGCCACTGGAGGAGTGGATCTCTGTCCACTCAGGTAAACAGCTGCACAATGAGCTTTCTCTAGCTTGGAAGAATGCAATTCACAGCCTGCAGTAAAGCTTTACTGTTGCTCGCTGCACTTTGTACTCTACAGTTACCAAACTGTGCAGTGTAACTGCAACGTGAAAGTTTAAGGATATATGCTTGGCACACAAGCAATAGAGTTCTCGATTGCAATATGCTGTAGGAAACAATTTGATAACATTTTAGTATGAGCAGTGCAGTATGTTTTATTTGAAATATATATTTATGGTATAGCTGCTGAGAAATTATATTTTTACAAAACATAGTGATGCACAGTCAAATTGTCTTATCACTAAGGTTATAATTCTAATTTTATCAGTTGACTGTGCTTTTTCGTACCAGTCTGAGCTCCTGCAAGTCTGCTTTCACTCTTGGGTGTTATGACATGGTGTTAGGGGTGTGTGGTTCAAGTGACTAGTGTGTTTGGAGTATAGATCGTTCCCCAGCCAACAGTCAGGACTTACTTTCTGTCCCAGTATTATTGCAGTTTGACTATTTCGTTTTTCATGAAATGGTGATAGGCTGGTATTCACAATAAGGTCTGAGAACATGATTCCTTTATATACATATCGTTCTGTAGTTTTAAGTGGTTGTCTATAATTAAATTACAAACTCGGGGTGAACTTGGTCTTCGGTAGCCCATTGTACAGCCCGCCTGATCTTCTCTTCCATTGTGGGGTCAGGCAGGGTGTAAAACGGGCTGCCGAATCGCTATCACCCGGTTTTGCACAACTGCCAAAGTCGGATTTCACCCCCTACTACCTTTGGCTGCCTTGATCTGATTGAATGGCAGAACAGGCTAGAGGGGCTGAATGGCCTACTCCTGTTCCTATGATTAATTGTGCTATCCTTACTCATGAAGTTTAAAAAAAAATCTAACACTTACCAGTGGATTATCCTGTAGGTGCAGCGTGTGTTCAAAAAGATATTAACATTCCATATAAAAAGACAGACTAGAAGCTGCCATGCAACTAACAAGATAATAGATGGGTGTTTGAGACAAGCTGCAGGAAGTGAATTATATGTCTCCTGTGTACTAAGCACTACAAGTTTGCATTCGGGATTAGAACAATTCCCTCACTGACATTTACACATGAAGTTAGTTGTCTCTTAATACCCTTTATGTGTCCCAAATAAAGATAATCAGAGAAACAAAATCCTGCAAAAGTGTTTTGATTTTATTTAAATATAAATTATATGACACTTCAATCTTGCTGCCTTAATGTCTTTGAGAAAGGCTATTAGTGATAATTAATGCACGTCAGGAAAAGGGAAACAAAAGTCCTTGAGCTAACATTGTATTGAATATTTCCTCCAAAGAGTAAAAACAAAACTTTGTCTTTTCTCAGTTCCTTTATTATCTCTTGATATTTTAACTGCAGAAAACATGTCCCAGGTTTAGAATTAATGGCCAGCATGTAAAAGAGAGATCTAAGTTAACTCAACGTAAACTCGAGGAACAGCACCTCATCTTCCGATTAGGCACTCTGCAGCCTTCCGGTCTCAATATCGAGTTCAACAGTTTCAGATCATAACCTCGGCCCCTATTTCATTTCTACTTATATTTTTCCACTCCTTTCCTCCCCCCCCTTTCCTATTGTTTCTCTCTCACACCTGGCAGCTATCTTTTGCCCTGCCAGTACACTTTACACCTAATCCCAGCATATTACCATCTCGTCTAGCTTCTAATCTCTTTTACTTCTTTTGGTTCTTTTATTCTTTTGTCCGATCGCAGCCCTGCCTTCGATCTAGTTCCTTTTCTCTCCAGTTTTGAAGAAGGGTCAAACCCGAAACGTCAACTCAAATTTCTCTCCACGGATGTTGCCTGACCTGCTGAGTTTTTCCAGCATTTTCTGTTGTTATTTCTAAGTTAACACTTTGGTGGGACCCTGCATCAGTAGGTTAGAGATACATCCAAAACACTAGCCTATCTTTTTCTCATTCAGATTCCTATCATTTGCAATCTTTGGAGGTGAAATTGGTCTTCGGCAAACAGCAAATTGAGTGACAGCAAGTTGGCAGCTCGTTTACACCCTGCCCCATTTTAAATCGGACAATGTGTAAAACGGGCTGTTGATTCGTTATCACCTGTTGTGCGCCACTGCCAAAAAACAATTTCACCCTCTTTTTATCTCTTCACTATGTTAATTGTTCAGTATTTAAACAGAGCACAGACAAATGTAAAATTCAATACTTTTCACTTCCATTTGAACAAGAATCACCGAGGATGAAATTGGCTGGAAAAGAAAATCGGGCGGGTTGTAAAACGGGCTGCTGATTCGCTAATGCTCGTTACCGCCGAAGTCCAATTTCACCCCACTGTGTTCCAACTCAGTTATTTTGTTCCTTTCATGCTTTCATTTTAAATTTGATGCAAAACTTTCATTACACAAAATGCAGAGCAGCTGTCATAATAGATGTAATTGTAATTCAGTACCTTAGCTTTCAGTGCCTTAGAAATATAAGATACTGTCAACAACAACATCAATGTACATGATGTAAATATTGCCAAAAATACAGAGGCCAAATATTTTCTGTACTTGGTTCACATTGCTTTTAATTAGACTTTCAACTCCTGTTGCTGTCTGTTTAATTTCTCTTTATTTGGAGTTTTGTTTGCTGTTTTGATCAGTTCATGAACTGTTTTGATCAATCATTGATGTAAATGCTTAATTAAAAAGATAATCAAATCTTTCTGGCGTTTTTTCTGTGTCTCTAGTTCCAGATCTGCAGCTGGGAGTGTAAGTTCCATACATCCAATAACTGAGCTGTCAGTCGAGATATTTTTATATCTGTTACCAGCTATGCAGAAAATCAAATTTTACTAATGTATGTTGGAAACATTGATCTTAACTCGTGAAGGACTGCAATAAAGTATCTGTGCTAGAATCTAAAAATTTGCAAAATTACAATATTTTAGGTTAATCCAAGAACACAAGAAATTTCTTATGGGAAGACTAAAATGTGGAGTTTAATTTCCCAGGTAGAAAGCCAGAGGGAGCCTGCAAGCAAGTTTCCGTGGGAGGCCTGGCCAATTTAAATGGCTGGGTCTCATTAACATCCCACTAGCCAGATGGCCACCTGAAACAGGTGTAAAGAGATAGCTGGCCGGCTACTGGCAGGTGAAGATCGGGTGGCTTGCAAGCTGCCCGCTATCGCTCTGGTAAGTCACAGGGGGTGGGGGCCCATGAGGGTCCCACGGGTGAGAAGGGAGCACAGTATAGGGCAGCAGAAGCCTAGACTTTACATATGGGGCCTGGAGGAGCACACCTGCCTGTTTGAAAGTCTGGTTTTAGCACGCAGTTTTGGTCCTAATTGCTGATTACCATCATTTGAACTTGCCTGGAGGTGCTAAACCATACACCTGGAGGTTTAGCACTCCACCGCTGATTAGACAACATTTTCGTGGAGCAGTATATGTGGGCTCCACACACCCACCTCCAGTGAAGGTGTGGAGTGCGCTGACTGACACACTGCGTCACGTTTCAGGGTGGCTCAGCGACTGAGTGAGAGGACGCACAGGTTCTCGGACACGGCACTGCAGGTCCTGGTGGAGAAGGTCCAGAGGAGGAGGAGGGATGTCCTCTAACCGTAAGGGGGTAAGGAGTCCACCTTGTCCTCCTGTGCCTCTCTCCAGCAGCAGCTGGTGCTGCTCTGCCTGGTCTCATGTTCTCCTCTCATCCCTCCTGCAGACCAAGGGGGACCCCTAGCCAGATGCCCATGACTAAGCACTCCCTTTCTCCTGATGAGGTAGAGTAGCACAGCACTTACTCTTTTTAGATGAAGTCCTCAAAGAATTTCCGGAATAACGGTTAGAGTGTTGGGGAAGTCTTGACAAATTGTCCCAGAAAGTCTCCCGATGTGTTTCAAAAGTCCTCTTCAAACCTTCAGCAGCAAGTGAACAGTAAAAGGTGATATACCTTTAAGAAGCGCTCAAAATCCTCCAAAACGACTTGCTTACTCCCAGTCAGGTTATCGCTGTTAGGAGAGGGCATTAGTTCAAGTGCTAGCCATCAAAATGCCATGCAGCCTCCTTAATGAGTGCTAGCAGGCAATTTAAGTGGCTATCAGCCCCTTAATGATCCTCCGCGCGGCCGTTCCTAATACAAGCTTTAACTCCTTTACCAAGATGGCGTCTTGCGCTAAACGCAGGCTAAACTGCCATTTTAGCGAAAGACTCCATCTTGGCCACCTCGGAATCTCTTTAGCACCTAACTATTTGGGGAAAATTGCCCCCTAACAGGAATGAAAGTAAATGAGATTTGGAATGTTAGAATTCTGCGCAATAATCTGATTTGTAGGTGTCTGTAGTCAGTTGTATGCAAAATCTTTAAAATGTGAATAGATGCTTCCTAGTGATGTGTAAGGTAAGTTTTGTGCCTTTATTCAATAAACAGCCATTATTAAATGCATACGAGAGTCATAAAATATAGTAAACCAGAGAATAATTAAATTTGTCTGTAGCAGTGCTATTCATTAACTTGCTGCAGATGGCTACTCATAAGAATATTCAAATATAAACTACATCAAGGAGCAGTGCAATGTGATGCAAGTCTGCACTTGAGCAATTTTCAAAATACATGGTCCTGGTGTGGAGTTTCACCCACCAGGAATGGACATCAGGAACTCATGGATGTGCTCACCATATATTTTCTATCTGATGAAGTCCTGATTTCACTCATGCAATTGTGGACATATGCTGAGTGAAGATCTGGCATTTCACCGCAGGTAGGGGAATAAAGTTACAGCAGTAATGGTGGGTGGGGAATTCTATTCTTCGGCCTGGCGTTCCAGCAGGCCAGACGTTCTTCCTCACCTCAGTATCCTCCCAAGCCTCAATCCATTTTCCTGGGTCGAGGCTCATTGCATATTCATGGAAAGGCTCCTGGCAGGAATTCCACTGTCAAGAGGGAGCCTGTCCGTGCAAGCAAGGAAACTCCAACATTGCTGCAGCAGCAACCAGAGGAGGTGGCAAGGAATGTGAAAGAACCAGCATCACCTCAAAGATTAGAAGGAACATAAGAAATAAGAGGAGCAGGCCATATGGCCCATCAAGCCTGCTCCACCATTCAAGATCATGGCTGA
This sequence comes from Somniosus microcephalus, assembly GCF_052327205.1. NCBI lineage: Eukaryota > Metazoa > Chordata > Chondrichthyes > Squaliformes > Somniosidae > Somniosus > Somniosus microcephalus. Next base: position 277,930,947 of record NC_140988.1, on the reverse strand, counting down.
ACCTCTACGTCATCTCCACTTTCCCGCCCTATCCCCATATCCCTTGATTCCCTTAGTACCCAAAAATGTATCGATCTCAGTTTTGAGTATAATCAGCAACTGAGCATCCACAGCCCTCTGGGGTAGAGAATTCCAAACATTCACAGCCCTCTGAGTGAAGAAGTTTCTCCTCATTTCAGTCCTAAATGGCCAATACCTTATCCTGAGACTATGACCCCTAGTTCTAGACTCTCCAGCCAGGGGAAACAGCCTCTCAGAATCTACCCTGTCAAACCCTCTAAGAATTATATATGTCTCAATGAGATCACCTCTCATTTTTCTAAACTCCAGCGAATATAGGCCCATTCTACTCAATCTCTCCTCATAGGATAGCCCTCTAATCCCAGAATCAATCTAGTGAGCCCTCATTGCAAAATCTTCGACCAAAACTGTACACAGTACTCCAGGTGTGGCCTCACCAAAACCCTATATAATTGCAGCAAGACTTCCTTACTCTTATACTCCAACCCTCTTGCAATAAAGGCTAACATACCATTTGCCTTCCTAATTGCTTGCTGTACCTGCATGTTAACTTTCTGTGATTCATGCACAAGGACACCCAAAATCCCTCTGAATACCAACATTTACTCGTCTCTAGGATGGCTCCCGTACTAGTCGTGTGATCTACACTCTTGATGTTGACCTGCTTTTCTCTTCTACAAGGCTCCTGGGACAATGGAGCCTATTCCGCTTTGCCAGTTTTTCATGCTTCCCTTTTCACCAGCCTATTTCCAAAGCCTTTAGCTATTCACACAATCTTTTGGGAAAATTTTAACTCTTCCCCAATCAATGGGAAAAGAGTGGGGAACAGTTAAAATGGAGTGGCTCCGTTGCCCGCTACATTCCACTGGTCTCCCATTTCAATGCCGCTGGATTTGGTGGCAGATGAGGCTCCTGTCAGACGCTGCCCCATTAGGTAAAGCTGTTGGGAAGCCAGCAAGGCCAGGATGTGCAGAAGTGTTCCTCTGGGCACAAGAAAAGTCCTTGCTTCTGCAGCCCCAGGCACCCAGTTACCGTGACCCTCCCAACACTATCTCCCAAACTTACCTTGCAGCCTTCTCTTGGTGCTAATAGGTGGCCTCCCCACCAAAAAATCCTGATTAATGCCACGCTTATTTTTTGAACTAATAACTAAGACCAGTAAAGAAGTACTGTAGTTCCTGTTAATTTATTTGTAGAAAAAGCTGGTAGGTTTTCATTTGATCAGAGGTGAAAGGCCAGCGGTCTATTCAGTACACCCACTGAGCAATTTTGAACTGATCCATTCGACTTTAAGACTGACCACTCTTTCAAGATCCTGTTCATTCACATTTTGATGGACTGTTTTCCTTCTCTAGATAGATTAGTCTCTGCAGACATTCCTGATAACTTTCTTTTTCTACTGTTAGCTCAGTGTCTGATTTAATACAATGATGTTCACCACAACATCAGCAATTTGGATATCTTTCTATGTCTGGATTAATCAAGTGGTGTCTTACAACAGAATCCATATTCTGTATGTAAATTTATCATGATGTGTTATATTCTCGAATAATACTCCAAAGAATGTTGGGAGTGAAATGAATCATAAGGTAGAGAGATTATAAATGGGGAAGGGGAGCACGCACACATTGAAGAACTGCAGTATGTGGAGATATATTGTAGTAGCTTTCAGAAAAAATCTGTGACCAGTTGACATCAAGATAATTATGCATGATGAAGGACATGCAGCCCATCTTAATTCATCCATCTTATATGAAGAAGAATTTCCTGATATCAGTCCTACAAATGTAACAATAAATTTGTACAAAACATTGTACAATACCTTTCACTACTGTAGTTTGAACTCATCTCGCCTGGTTCTACTTTCATAGTCTAAAGTAATATCCTGGCTTAACTTTATATACACCCTCAACAATCTTGCACACCACTACAAAAACACCTTTCAAATGCTCCTTTTGTAGGCTGATAAACCAAGGGGGGAATTTTCCCAGCCCTGGGGAGGCGGGTCTGCTGGGAAAATGGCAGAATCTGGGGGCGGGTGCCCATCCTGCCCCCAACCCGCCTCGGTGCCATCTTCCCGGGAGGCAGGTACCCGACCCACACTGGGAGCCGCCTCCCCGAGGCGGAAAGGAGATTACAGCCACTTATTTGCCTGTTAACAGGCAGTTAAGAGGATTATCCCCATTTTACCCCTGCAAGTGCAGGCTTCCGACGTCGAGAAACCCCGCCAGGGTCAGCGAGGCGAGCAGTGGGTCTGCAGGGTCGAAATTGCGCTGTGGAGGTAAGTGATTGGTGCAAGTGTGGAGTGGTAAGTATGGGAGGTGAGTGTAAAGTGATAGAAAATGTTTACTTACCTTTGTTTCTTCCTGCAGGTATCAACATTTGGGGAACCGGCATCTCACCAGCAGAGATGACAGATGGCTGCTGCATTCTCCGATGTAGCAGCCATCTGATTTCTGCTCAGCAGATAGGTTTGATGAGTCCTGAATAGAAGGACTCATCAAACAACAAAGAATGTCGGTGTTCGACAGCTTCACAGAGCTGACGCCTTTCTCCTCCTCAGGACATCCAAAAACGCTTTACAGCCACTGAAGTACTTTTGAAGTGTAGTCACTGTTGCAGTGTAGGGAAACGCAACAGTTCATTTGCACACAGCAAGGTCTCACATAGAGCAATGATATAATGACCAGATAATGGGGGAGAAATTCAGTAGGTTGCGCCACCCGTTAGCGCCTTAAGAGGGCGCCAAGTGGGTCGCAAGCCAACTGGCGCCCAGGCGCGTCCGCGGGACGTTAGTGGTGGCGCTAACCGTTAGTGCTGCGCCGCTGCCGATGATGTCATCGGTGTACGCAGCGCCCCGCTGACGCCCCGGCCGCGATATTTGGCAGCGCCCCCTGATTTACCGCCGGACGCTATGTCCAACGGGTTCAGGGGGGCCTACCTGCGGCCGGGGAGGCGCAAATTAAAGGCGAGGTGCGGGGCGGCCATTTTTGTTGTTGGCCGCCTGCCAGCACCTGCCTGCGCTCCCGTCCCCGGCCTCCTGAACACCCCCCCCCCCCAACCCCCGCGGAGTGCCGGCTGCGCTCCAAGAGCCCGGCACTTCTCTTCGGTGCCGGGCTCTTTCGCCTGCACTCCCGATCCTCGGGGGCACAGCTGGGCCCCAGATCGCGCTGCACAAGGCCCCTCCCCTTTAAGAAGGGGAGGAAGGCCTGCAATACCGCAGCGCGACGTGCCGCAGCGTGGGGCGCTGTGGCACGTAGCGCCACGATATTCACTCGCAGCGCCCCAAGAGGGATGCGGGGTGCCTCCAGTAGCGCCGCGCTTCCCTTTGGGGCGCAACCACTCAATTTCCGGTGCAGGGGCGCAAATGTTTCCGGGGCGCTACTTTTAGCACCCTGGCGAGGCTGGCGCCCCAAACGGGGCTGTACTCAATTTCTCCCCCAATCTGTTTTAAGTGATGTCGGTTAAGGGACCAAATATTGCCCAGATTATCAGCAGAGTTTTTTTTATTCATTTACTGTGGGCATTGCTGGCAAGGCCAGCATGTATTGCTCATTCCTAACTGCCCTCGAGAAGCCGCCTTATACAACTGAGTGGCTTGCTAGGCTATTTCAGAGGGCAGTTAAGAGTCAACCACATTGCTGTGGGTCTGGAGTTACATATAGGCCAAACCAGGTAAGGACAGCAGATTTCCTTCCCTAAAGGACATTAGTGAACCAGGTGGGTTTTTACGACAATCCAATAGTTTCATGGTCACCATTACTGATACTAGTTTTTAAATTCCTGATTTATTTAATTAACTGAATTTAAATTTCCCAGCTGCCGTGGTGGGATTTGAACTCATCTCCGGATCATTAGTTCAGGCCTCCGGATTACTAGTCAGTAACAACCACTATGCTACCGTACCCCTACGACCAGTTGGAAGGGGTGACAGAGCCTGCTCCTTCCGACTCCACAAAGTAGTTTTACACTTACCTTACAGGGCCTCTTTGCTCCTGTAGGTCAAGTTTCATTGGGCAGGGCAGCCACAGCCAAACAGTTTCTCCACATTCATCCTATCAAAGCCCTTCATAATTTTCCACACTGTCGGATAGATGCCAGTGTTGTAGCTGTACTGGAAGAGCTTGGCTAGGGGGCGTGGCTAATTCTAGGGCATAGCTATGCAGCACTACAATCAGAATGTTATCAGGGCTCATAGCCTACGCTGTGTCCAATGCACTCAGCCAGTTCTTGATGCTCTGTGGAGTACATACTTATTCAATGGATACTCCAAATGTTGATTGGTTTGCATCAGCTTTTTACATTTGTTGTTTCGTATGACATTACCTAGATGCTTTGTACTCCCAAACAGACGGATCTAAATTTCAAATGAAGTAACTCCCAATAGTTTATGAAATAACAACAAAGTGCTGGAGAGAGAAAACGGGGAACTACAGACCAGATAGCCTGACATCAGTAGTAGGGAAAATACTAAAATCTATTATTACAGACTTGGTAACAGGGCACTTAGAAAATTATAATAGGATTGGGCAGAGTCAACATGGATTTATGAAAGGAAAATCGTGCTTGACAAATCTGTTAAGAGTTTTTTGAGGATATAACTAACAGGATAAGGGGGAACCAGTGGATGGGGTGTATTTGGATTTTCAGAAGACATTCGATAAGGTGCCACACACAAGAGGTTATTAAACAAAATTAGGGCTCATGGGATTGGGGTAATATACCAGCATAGATTGAGGACTGGTTAACGGACAGAAAACAGAGAGTAGGAATAAACGGGTCATTTTCGGGTTGGCAGGCTGTAACTAGTGGAGTACGGCAAGGATCAGTGCTTGGGCCTCAGCTATTCACAATCTACATCAATGATTTGGATGAGGGGACCAAATGTAATATATCTAAGTTTGCTGATGATACAAAGCTGGGTGGGAATGTAAGTTGTGAGGAGGATGTGAGGAGGATGCAAGGAGGCTTCAAGGGGATATAGACAGGCTAAGTGAGTGGGCAAGAACATGGCAAATGGAATATAATGTGGAGAAATGTGAAGTTACCCACTTTGGTAGGAAAAATAGAAAAGCAGAGTATTTTTTAAATGGTGAGAGATTGGGAAATGTTGGTATTCAGAGGGACCTGGGTGTCCTTGTACACGAATCACTGAACGTTAACATGCAGGTACAGCAAACAATTAGGAAAGCAAATGGTATGTTGACCTTTATTACGAGAGGATTTGAGTATGAGTAAAGACGCCTTACTGCAATTATATAGGGCCCTGGTGAGACCACACCAGAAGTACTGTGTACAGTTCTGTTCTCGTTACCTAAGGATATACTTGCCATAGAGGGAGTGCAATGAAGGTTCACAAGACTGATTCCTGGGATGGGGGGATTGTCCTATGAGGAGTGATTGAGTAGACTAGGCCAATATTCTCTAGAGTTTAGAAGAATGAGAGGCAATCTCGTTGAAGCATACAAAATTCTTACAGGACTTGACAGGGTAGATGCAGGGAGGATGCTTCCCCTGGCTGGGGAGTCTAGAAGGTCCAGGGGTCACGACGTCAGAATAAGGGGTCAGCCATTTAGGACTGAGATGAGGAGAAATTTCTTCACAGAAGGTGGTGAATCTTTGGAATTCTCTACTTCAGAGGGCTGTGGAAGCTCAGTCATTGAGTATATTCAAGAAAGAGATCGATAGATTTTTGAATATATGGGGAATCAAGGGATATGGGGATAGTGCAGGGAAGTGGAGATGAGGTAGAAGATCAGCCATGCGGCCCTGGTCCTAGACTCCCCAGCCAAGGGAAACATTCTCTGATATGATATATTTGGGATTACGGAGACATGGCTCCTGGATGACCAAGTCCGGGAATTCAACATCCAGGGGTATTCAATATTCAGGAAGGACAGGAAAAAAGGAAAAGGAGGTGGGGTAGCATTGCTGGTTAAAGAGGAGATTAACACAATAGGAAGGAAGGATATTAGCTCTGATGATGTGGAATCTGTATGGGCAGAGCTGAGAAATACCAAGCGGCAGAAAACGTTAGTGGGAGTTGTATACAGACCCCCAAACAGTAATGCTGAGGTTGGGGATGGCATTAAACGGGAAATTAGAGATGCGTGCAATAAGGGCACAGCAGTTATCATGGGTGACTTTAATCTACATATAGATTGGACAAACCAAATTAGTAACAATACTGTGGAGGAGGAATTCCTAGAGTGTATACGGGATGGTTTCCTGGACCAATATGTCGAGGAACCAACTAGAGATCAGGCCATCTTAGACTGGGTATTATGTAATGAGAAAGGATTAATTAGCAATCTTGTGCGAGGCCCCTTGGGGAGGAGCGATCATATGATAGAATTCTTAATTAAAATGGAGAGTGAAGTAGTTGACTCAGAGACTAGCGTCCTGAATTTAAATAAAGGAAACTACAATGGTATGAGGCATGAGGTGGCTAGGATGGATTGGGGAACGTTACTTAAAGGGTTGACAGTGGATAGGCAATGGCAAACATTTAAAGATCGCATGGATGAATTACAGAATTTGTTCATCCCTGTTTGGGATAATAAAACAAAAAAGGTGACCCAACCGTGGCTAACAAGGGAAATTAGGGATAGCATAAGATCCAAGGAAAGGACATATAATCTGGCCAGAAAAAGCAGTAAACCTGAGGATAGGCAGCAGTTTAGGATTCAGCAAAGGAGGACAAAGGGATTAATTAAGAGGGGGAAAATAGATTATGAGAGTAAGCTTGCAGGGAACATAAAAACTGACTTAAAAGCTTCTATAGATATGTGAAGAGTAAAAGATTGGTGAAGTCAAGCGTAGGTCCCTTGCAGTCAGAATCAGGGGAATTTATAATGGGGAACAAAGAAATGGCTGACCAATTAAATACATACTTTGTTCTGTCTTCACAAAGGAGGACATGAATAAACTCCCAGAGATGTCGGGGAACATAGGGTCTAATGAGAGGGTGGAATTGAATGAAATCAGTATTTGTAGGGAAATGGTGTTAGGGAAATTGACGGGATTGAAGGCTGATAAATCCCCAGGGCCTGATAATCTACATCCTAGGGTACTTAAGGAAGTAGCCCCAGAAATAGTAGATGCATTGCTGGTCATCTTCTAAAATTCTATAGACTCTGGAACAGTTCCCATGGATTGGAGGATAGCTAATGTAACCCCACTATTTAAAAAAGGTGGTAGGGAAAAAACGGGGAATTATAGACCGGTAAGTCTGACATCGGTAGTGGGAAGTATGCTAGAGTCCATTATAAAGATGTAATAGCAGAGCACTTGGAAAACAGTGACAGGATCGGACAAAGTCAACATGGATTTACAAAAGGTAAATCATGTTTGACTAATCTGAAATTTTTTGAGGATGTAACTGGTAGAATAGATAAGGGAGAACCAGTGGATGTGGTGTATTTGGACTTTCAGAAGGCTTTCGATAAGGTCCCGCATAAGAGATTAGTGTGCAAAGTTAAAGCACATGGGATTGGGGGTAAGGTACTGTCTTGGATAGAGAACTGGTTGGCAGACAGGAAGCAAAGAGTTGGAATAAACAGGTCTATTTCCAAGTGGCAGTGACTAGTGGGGTACCGCAGGGATTGGTGCTAGGACCCCAGCTATTCACAATATATATATATAAATGATCTAAACGAGGGAACTAGATGTAATATCTCCAAGTTTGCAGACGACACAAAGCTGGGTGGGCATGTGTGCTGTGAGGAGGATGCAGAGAAACTCCAATATGATTTGGACAGGTTGGGTGATTGGGCAGATGCATGGCAAATGCAGTATAATGCGGATAAATGCGGTTATCCACTTCGGTGGCAAAAACAGGAGGACAGATTATTATCTGAACGGCAATAGATTGTGAAAAGGGGAAGAGCAACGAGACCTGGGTGTCCTTGTGCACCAGTCGCTGAAGGTAAGCATGCAGGTGCAGCAGGCGGTTAAGAAGGCAAATGGTATGTTGGCCTTCATAGCGAGAGGATTCGAGTACAGGAGCAAGGATGTCTTGCAGCAGTTGTACAGGGCCTTGGTGAGACCAGACCTTGAGTATTGTGTGCAGGTTTGGTCACCTTATCTGAGGAAGGATGTTCTTCCCATGGAGAGAGTGCAGCGAAGATTCACCAAACTGATACCTGGGATGGCAGGAATGACGTATGAAGAGAGATTGGGTCGATTAGGCTTATCTTCACTAGAGTTTAGAAGAATGAGAGGGGATCTCATTGAAACTTATAAAATTCTAACAGGACTAGACAGACAGGAAGGATGTTCCTGATGGCGGGGGAGTCCAGAACCAGGGGTCACAGTCTAAGGATAAGGGGTAAGCCATTTAGGACTAAGATGAGGAATTTCTTCACCCAGAGAGTAGTGAACCTGTGGAATTCTCTACTACACAAGGCAGTTGAGGCCAATTCATTAAATATATTCAAGAAGGAGTTAGATATATTTCTTACGGCTAAAGGGATCAAGGGATATGGGGAGAAAGCAGAGACAGGGTACTGAATTTGGATGATCAGCCATGATCTCATTGAATGGCGGAACAGGCTCGAGAGGCCGAATGGCTCCTGCTCCTATTTTCTATGTTTCTCCCAGCATCCACCCTATCAAGCCCTGTAATAAATTTGTATGCTTCAATGAGATCCCCTCTCATTCATCTGAATTCAAGAGAATACAGGCATAGTTTACTGAATCCCTTCTCATACGGCTGTCCCGCCATCACAGGAATCAATCTTGTGAACCTTTGTTGCACTCCCTCTATGGCAAGTGTATCCTTCCTTTGGTAAGGAGACCAAATTTGTACATAGTACAGGAGACTCTCAATTTACCGGCACCTAAATAACTGGAAATCTGTGTTAACCGGCAAAATGCAGGAGCAGGTCGCCTGTCATTTCAATTCACCGCTCCATTCCCACTCGGACCTCACCGTCCTTGGCCTCTTGTACTGTTCCACGGAAGCTCAACGTAAACTCGAGGAACAGCACCTCATCTTCCGATTAGGCAGTCTGCAGCCTTCCGGTCTCAATATCGAGTTCAACAATTTCAGATCATAACCTCGGCCCCTATTTCATTTTCACTTATATTTTTCCACTCCTTTCCTTTCCCCCCCCCCCCCTTTCCTTTTGTTTCTCTCTCACACCTGGCAGCTATCTTTTGCCCTGCCAGTACACTTTACACCTAATCACAGCCTATTACCATCTCGTCTAGCTTCTAATCTCTTTTACTTCTTTTGGTTCTTTAATTCTTTTGTCCGATCGCAGCCCTGCCTTCGATCTAGTTCCTTTTCTCTCCAGTTTTGAAGAAGGGTCAAACCCGAAACGTCAACTCAAATTTCTCTCCACGGATGTTGCCTGACTTGCTGAGTTTTTCCAGCATTTTCTGTTGTTATTTTAAATGCAGGAGTAGGTTCAGGTAAGTTTTACTTCATATTAGTGGCCGTTCCTGGATCTGTGGCCGTGTAACCAGGGTTCTTGCACCTGTTGGATGCCTGGATCTGTGGCCGTGTATGTGGCTCTCGTACCTTTTACTATACCTCTCTGTAATCCGAACTTTTTGATAAACCGGCACCACGCCGGTCCCATCGGTGCCGGATAAAAAAGAGTTTCCTGTACTCCAGGTGTGGTCTCACCAAGGCCCTATATAATTGGAGTAAGACTTCTTTACTCCTGTACTCAAATCCTCTTGTAATGAAGGCCAGCATACCATTTGCCTTCCTAATGGCTTGCTGCACCTGCACATTCACTTTCAGTGACTCATGTACAAGGACACCCAGGTCCCTTTGAGCATCTGCATTCCCCATTCTTTCACCATTTAGGAAATACGCTGCCTTTCTGTTTTTTCTACCAAATTGGATAACATCACATTTATCCACATTATATTCCATCTGCCATGTTCTCGCCCACTCACTGAGCCTGTCGAGATCCCCTTGAAGCCTCTTCACGACTGACACTGCCACCTAGCTTTGTATCATCAGCAAATTTAGAAATGTTACATTTAGTCCCCTCATCCAAATCATTGATATAGATTGTGAATAGCTGGGGCCCAAGCACCGATCCTTGCGGTACCCCACTAGTCACAGCCTGCCATCCTGAAAAAGACCCGTTTATCCCTACTCTTTGTTTTCTGTCTGTTAACCAATTGTCAATCCATGCTAGTATATTACCCCCAATTCCATGTGCCCTAATTTTGTTCATCAACCTTTTGTGTAGGATCTTATCGAAGGCCTTCTGAAAATCCAAATACAGGAGACTTTGGTTTATCCGGAGGTTGTATGTCCGGAAACCTCGATCTACCGGCAGAAATCAGGAGCCGTTTTGTCAGGTTTTTTTACTTCTCGTGGCATTTTTTTCCCTTCTCGTGGCATTTTTTTCCAATAGTCAGGCTTTGGAAAGTCTCTCTGAAGCTGTTGCTAAGCTACAGAGACGCTTCCAAGGTACGGGCCGACTGTTTAGAAGCTGTTGCTAAGCAACAGTGTTTGCTGTCAGATACGGAGCTGAAAACCTCCGTATGCTTCAACATTAACTTTGTATGTCCGGCAGTTTTGATAGATAGGCAACAGCTCAGTCCCGTCGGTGCCGGATATAACGTTTCCTGTAAATCATATCTACCTGTTCCCCTTTGTCTACTCCACTAGTTACATCCTCAAAGAACTCCAATAGGTTTGTTAAACACGATTTCCCTTTCATAAATCCATGTTGACTCTGCCCTATCTTACTATTAGTTTCTAAATGCCCCGTTATTGCATCCTTTAGAATAGATTCCAGCAATTTCCCACGGCTAACAGGTCTGTAGTTCCCCATTTTCTCTCTCCCTCCTTTCTTAAATAGCAGGGTTACATTTGCTATCTTCCAATCTGCAGGAACCGTTCCAGAATCTATAGAATTTTGGAAGATGACAACCAATGCGTCCACTTGGCCACCTCTTTCAAAACCCTACGATGTAGGTCATCCGGTCCTTGGGATTTATCGACTTTTAGTCCCATTAATTTTGCTAGTACTGTTTTTTTACTAATAATAATTTCTTTAAGTTCCTCATTCTTGCCACACCCTTGGTTTTCTCGTACCTTTGTATCTTCCTCTGTGAAGACAGAAACAAAGTATTTATTTAATTTCCTCTGCCATTTCCTCACTCCCCATTATAAATTCTCCCGTCTCTGACTGTAAAGGACCTACATTTACCTTCGCCAGTCATTTCCTTTTTACATACCTATAGAAGCTTTTACAATCCATTTTTATATTTTTCGCCAGTTTGTGCTTATATTCCATTTCCCTTTCTTTATCAATTTCTTGGTCCCCCTTTGCCGATTTCTAAAAAGATCCCAATCCTCAGGCTGACCGCTTTTTCTGGCAACTTTATAAGCTTCCTCCTTTAACTTAATACTAGCTTTAATTTCTTTTGTTAGCCATGGTTGGATCACTTTTCCTTTTGGGTTTTTATGTCCTAGAGGAATATATGTATGTTGCAAATTTTACATTATTTCCTTGAATGTTAGCCATTGTATGCCCACCTTCATACCTTTTAGTGTAGTCTCCCAATCTACCATGGCCAACTTGTCCCTCATACCCTTGTAGTTTCCTCTGTTTAGATTGAAGACCTTAGTTTCAGATTGGACTACATCACTCTCAAACTTAATGTAAAATTCAATCATATTATGGTCACTTGTCCCTAAAGGCCCCTTTACCACAAGATTATTGATTAGCCCTTTCTCATTACACAGTACCAGATCCAGAATAGCCTGTTCCCTGGTTGGTTGCTCCACATACTGATCCAGGAAACCATCTCGCATGCATTCCAAGAATTCGTCCTCCACACCATTAGTGGTAATTTGATTTGCCCAGTCAATATATAGATTAAAGTCCCCCATGATTACCATATTGCCCTTGTTACATGCACTTCTAATTTCTTGATTGATACTGTGCCCTACATTACCGATACTGTGCCCTACATTACCACTACTGTTTGGTGGCCTATACACAACTCCCACCAATGTTTTCCGCGCTTTGCTGTTTCTTAGCTCCACCCAAACTGATTCCAGTTCTACATCACGATCTGCCGAGCCAAGATCTTTTATCTCTACCGTACCGATCTCATCCCTAATTAACAGTGCTACGCCACCTCCTTTTCCTTTTTGTCTGTCCTTCCTAAATGTTGAGTATCCTGGAACATTCAGTTCCCAGCTTTGGTTACCCTGCAACCGTGTCTCTGTAATGGCAATTGCATCATACCCATTTTTACTTCTATTTGTGCCATTAATTCATCCACCTTGTTGCGAATGCTACGTGCATTTAGATAAAGTGCCTTCAACTTTGCCCGTTTAATATTTTTCTGCACTTTGACCCTCTTTACTGTTGGCCTTTGTTTCTGCTCCCTACTAGTTTTGCTGACTACTTTTCTAACTTGCACTTCCAGCTTTGTTTCTCTCCGTTCTGGGCCCACACTTAGGTTCCCAGCCCCCTGACAAACTAGTTTAAATCCTTCCCAACAGCACTAGCAAACCCCCCTGCGAGGATATTGGTCCCGGTTCTGCCGAGGTGTAATCCGTCCAGCTTGTACAGGTCCCACCTTCCCCAGAATCAGTCCCAATGCCTCAGGAATTTAAATCCCTCCCTCCTACACCATCTCTCCAGCCACGCATTCATCTGGTCTATTCTCCTATTTCTGCTCTCGCTAGCACGTGGCACTGGGAGTAATCCTGAGATTACTACCTTTGAGGTCCTGCTTTTTAATTTATTTCCTAGCTCCCTATATTCTGCTTGCAGGAGCTCGTCCCTCTTTCTACCTATGTCGTTGGTACCGATATGGACCATGACCTCTGGCTGTTCATCCTCCCCCTTCAGAATGTCCTGCAGCCGCTCAGTGACATCCTTGACCCTGGCACCAGGGAGGCAACATACCATCCTGGAGTCACGTCTGTGGCCACAGAAACGTCTATCTGTTCCCCTTACGATAGAATCCCCTATCACTATTGCTCTCCCACTCTTTTTCCTCCACTCCTGTGCAGCTGAGCCACTCGTAGTGCCACAGACTTGGCTCTTGCTGCATTCCCGAGAAACCATCTCCCCCAGTAGTATCCAAAACGGAAAATCTGTTGGAGAGGGAGATGGACCCAGGGGACTCCTGCACTATCTTCCTAGTTCTTTTACTCTGTCTGGTGATCACCCATTCCCTTTCTGCCTGTGCACTCTTTACCTGCGGTGTGACCACCTTGTTAAACGTGCTATCCACATAGATCTCAGCCTTGTGGATGTTCCACAGTGACTCCTCCAGCCGCAGCTCCAGATCCGAAATGTGGATTTTGAGTAGCTGCAGCTGGAGACACTTCCTGCACACGTGTTCACCCTGGGCACCGAAAGTGTCCCTGACTTCCCACGTAACACAGGAGGAGCACTCCATGCTGCCGAGCTGCCCTGCCATGTTCTACCCTTAATTTACTCCCTTTACTTCCTCTAAATTAAAGAATATTAAATACACTAGGGACCTTACTTCACTTTACACATTACTTACTCTAAACTAGAGACTTTACTTTTACTTTAACGACTGGACTGTAGAAATACTCACCAGATCCTACTTACCAATCAGCTCCTTCCCTAGTTGTGATGTCACTTTAGCGGTTTTGCAGTTGTTGTTGTTTGACTGCTCCCACTCTCTGACTCTTTCCTTGGTGTAAAGTAAGAACCAATTCCTACAGGGTGAAAAGTTTGGAAAGGCAAAGCAAGGGAGCTCCTCCTTCCACTCCTCACCTAACTCCCTCACTCACCCAACTCCAGCACTCTGTTCTTTAGCCATAGGTTAACACCTCAGTTAAAATAGCAGACAGAAGAATTTGAAATTGCTTCAAGTGTTTATTTGATAACATCACACAGCATAATTTCAAAGGTAATACTTTCCAGTCCAACACCTAGCGTCTTTCTACCAGCCTTACAAAAGGTTATGGGTATTATTAGTTTACTTGAAAGCAGACTATATATAATAGAATAGCAAGTTCAAGCTAGTAATTCAATCCAGTAATTTAACATTCAGAAATTAGAAAAGCAAGCTAGAGCTCGGAGTCTGTGGACTGTCTTTAACAGCTAGCTATTGTTCTAGTTAAATATGGCATCACTAAGAGCAATAATACAAGAAATATACACCGCATACTCAATGTGGAATTGAGAAATGGAACCTCAAAATGAAAAAGGCTACATGACTCATAAGTGAAGTTGTTCCAGATGTTTTATAAATTTTCTGGTTGCTCTAAAATCTTATTGGTGTACTTCACAAAATCAGTGTTGGTCATGCTTAGTAACAGGTCCTGATTTTTTAAACTTTGGAACACCAGTTTTTAGATCATGATTTGGTTTCACCTGGAAAATGCAATTTCTCCTAGTGTTTTTGAATGTTCAAAGAAAAACCTCAAGAAAATCATACCAACTATGGCCAACTGAAACATTAGGGTATTTGCATCCAGGTTACAAATATATAATAGTGGCACCAAGGTAACATAAGAAAATGCGTGAAAGGGAATAATATTTCTTGCCATTAAATATTCTTTGTTTCTTTTACTGTAGAGTGCCTTTCCTTTATTCTCTGCCAACAGGTTCTTGATTTGATTCTTTTTCTACATTTCTTTGCTGTCTCTTTCTGTGCTTTCTGACAGCTCTGAAAGCTGTGCAGAAGCATCAGTGTTGTGCTGTATGGCAGAGTTCCATGTTATGGCAGACTTCCATTTTATAAGTTCTCTAGGTTGAATGGAAGATCGAGGAGGCAGTGAACAGCGAGTGCAGCACCAAGACAGGGAAGGCAAGAAAAAAACAAACTCTTAAGAGAATCGCCACAGCCAGTTTAGTGTAGTTTTGTTTCTCTTCATTTTCCTCTCCCTACCACCTCTCTCTGCCTGCAGTGCTGATTGAATCTGCTCTCCTTACCCTTTGCAGCAGAAACTTGAATGCCCTTGGTTACAAACACTTGGGGAAGATGCACTGCAGTTGGATTCATGGGTTTTGTACTTGAGCCCGAAATAGGGAAATGCCTTTAGAGATGGAAATGATGCAACACTAGCCACTACAGACCCACTAGCGGCAACAACATAAAACACATACCATTAGATTTACTTTAATACATGAAAACATATTGTAGTAAAATATTTGACACAAAGAATTCACTTAACTTCTGTTGGGCAAAACCAAATTACAATATTTTGAAATATGATTATTGCATACATTTATAAATTTTGAGAACGACTTAACACATGAGAAATTATTTATGCTACATGGCAAAGCTGAAGAATAACAGTTGTTTTGCAGTGAATATATATAACCTTAATAAAAGCCTTTTAAACCTACAAGCAGTAATTCCTACAACACACAGCATTATTTTACTTAACTGCTGCATTTACAATATATTTCAGTAAATTCCTTTGGCTTTCAACTCATCCTGCACACGTGCCAGATAGGTTGGATCAGGATACCCAAACCTAAAAAAAAGAGAGCAATATTTTTAATCAAAATGAGATATTTATTTTACATGCTAGCAGGATAAGTGTCATGGGTCAAATGTCAGCTACATACTTCATTCAACATCACTGTTGCATTGGACATGCTACTTCTGGTTCTTTTGCTAATTACCTTAAATCTGTGTCCTCTGGCTACTGACCCTTCTGCCACTGGAAATAGTTTCTCCTTATATACTCTATCAAAACCCTTCATGATTTTGAACACCTCTATTAAATCTCCCTTTAACCTTCTCTGCATGCTGAATAGTGCACATTAACTAAACAATCTGGTGGCCTACATATTTTGCATACTGGTGATGACTATGCTCTAAGATAGCTGGAATTATATGCCGAGTCTGCACATGCTAACTGAATAAAATTGCCATGAGCACATCAAATAAGAGCTTGGTTCTTGTCAGGTCTGTTTTGTGACTCAGAACTCAAGATAGTTAACCAAAATAAAATGTACCAGGGAGAGATTGGGCAATCAAAATACTGTAGCTGCTAGACAGTGGCTTTGGTGTGCTGGTAATGTACCTTCAAAATAATTGCCTCTGATTATACATATTTAAATATGTCCCATATAATTTGAAACATTATATGCATTTTAGTATTTTGTTAACAACATTTCTATTAGTATGCTAAGCCATTTGTTACCATGTTTTAGAGAACTCGAGCCAACAATAATGCATTTCTTTTTAACAATAGAAGTGCCTTAAAGTGCGAGCAAACCTGAGGATTGAGAGCAGTTTAGGATTCAGCAAAGGAGGACAAAGGGATTAATTAAGAGGGGGAAAATACAGTATGAGAGTAAGCTTGCAGGGAACATAAAAACTGACTGTAAAAGCTTCTATGGATATGCGAAGAGAAAAAGATTGGTGAAGTCAAGCGTAGGTCCCTTGCAGTCAGAATCAGGGGAATTTTTAATGGGGAACAAATAAATGGCTGACCAATTAAATACATACTTTGGTTCTGTCTTCACAAAGGAAGACACAAATAACCTCCCAGAGGTGTCGGGGAACATAGGGTCCAATGAGAGGGTGGAACTGAATGAAATCAGTATTTGTAGGGAAATGGTGTTAGGGAAATTGATGGGATTGAAGGCTGATAAATCCCCAGGACCTGATAATCTACATCCTAGGGTACTTAAGGAAGTGGCCCTAGAAATAGTAGAGGCATTGCTGATCATCTTCCAAAATTCTATAGACTCTGGAACACTTCCCATGGATTGGAGGGTAGCTAATGTAACCCCACTATTTAAAAAAGCGGGTAGAGAGAAAACAGGGAATTATAGACTGACATCGGTAGTGGGGAAAATGCTAGAGTCCATTATAAAAGATGTAATAGCAGAGCACTTGGAAAACAGTGACAGGATCGGACAAAGTCAACATGGATTTACAAAAGGTGAATCATGCTTGATGAATCTACTGGAATTTTTTGAGGATGTAACTGGTAGAATAGATAAGGGAGAACCAATGGATGTGGTGTATTTGGACTTTCAGAAGGCTTTCGATAAGGTCCCGCAAAGTTAAAGCACATGGGATTGGGGGTAAGGTGCTGACTTGGATAGAGAACTGGTTGGCAGACAGGAAGCAAAGAGTTGGAATAAACAGGTCTTTTTCCGAGTGGCAGGCAGTGACGAGTGGGGTAACGCAGGGATCAGTGCTAGGACCCCAGCTATTCACAATATATATTAATGATCTAGAGGAGGGAACTAGATGTAATATCTCCAAGTTTGCAGACGACACAAAGCTGGGTGGACGTGTGTGCTGAGGAGGATGCAGAGAAACTCCAGTATGATTTGGACAGGTTGGGTGAGTCACAGAGTCATAGAGTTTTACAGCACAGAAAGAGGCCCTTCGGCCCATCGTGTCTGCGCCGCCCATCCATCCCTGTCCAGTCTAATCCCATTTTCCAGCATTTGGTCCATAGCCTTGTATGCAATGGCATTTCAAGTGCTCATCCAAATGCTTCTTGAATGTTGTGAGGGTTCCTGCCTCCACCACCCTTTCAGGCATTGAGTTCCACATTCCAACCACCCTCTGGGTGAAAAAGTTCCTCCTCAAATCCCCTCTAAATCTCCTGCCCCTTACCCTGAATCTATGCCCCCTTGTTATTGACCCCCCCACTAAGGGGAAAAGTTCCTCTTTATCTACCCTATCTATGCCCCTCATTATTTTGTACACCTCAATCAGGTCCCCCCTCAGCCTTCTCTGCTCCAAGGAAAACAACTCCAGCCTGTCCAGCCTCTCTTCATAGCTGAGGCGCTCCATCCCAGGTAACATCCTGGTGAATCTTCTCTGCACCCTCTCCAAAGCAATCACATCCTTCCTATAGTGAGGCGACCAGAACTGCACACAGTACTCCAGCTGTGGCCTCACCAGCGTTTTGTACAGCTCCATCATAACCTCCCTGCTCTTATATTCTATGCCTCGGCTAATGAAGGCAAGTATCCCATATGCCTTTTTAACCACCTTATCTACCTGCTCCGCTGCCTTCAGGGATCTATGTACATGCACACCAAGGTCCCTCTGACCCTCTGTACTTCCTAGGGTCCTACCACTCATTGTGTATTCCCTTGCCTTATTTGTCCGTCCAAAATGCATCACCTCGCACTTTTCAGGGTTAAATTCCATTTGCCACTTCTCCGCCCATCTGACCAACCCGTTTATATCGTCCTGTAGCCGGAGGCTTTCCTCCTCGCAATTTACCACCCCACCAATTTTCGTGTCATTTGCGAACTTACTGATCATACCTTTTACATTTTCATCCAAATCATTTATGTAGATCACAAACAATAAGGGACCCAGCACCGATCCCTGAGGTACCCCACTGGACACAGGCTTCCAGTCACAAAAGCAACCTTCGACCATCACCCTCTGCCTCCTGCCACTCAGCCAGTTTAGGATCCAACGCGCCAAGGCACCCTGGATCCCATGGGCTCTTACCTTCTTGACCAGTCTCCTATGCGGGACTTTGTCAAAAGCTTTACTGAAGTCCATGTAAACCACATCCACAGCATTTCCCTCATCCACCCCACTAGTCACCCCCTCGAAAAATTCGATCAGATTTGTTAGACATGGTTTACCCTTGACAAAGCCATGCTGACTATCCCCGATTAATCCTTGCCTCTCCAAGTGGAGATTAATTTTGTCCCTCAGAATTTTTTCCAATAATTTCCCCACCACAGATGTTAGACTCACTGGCCTATAATTCCCTGGTTTATCCCTGCTACCCTTCTTGAATAATGGTACTACGTTAGCTGTTTTCCAGTCCTCTGGTACATCCCCTGTGGCCAGAGAGGTTCTGAAAATTTGTGTCAGAGCCCCTGCAATCTCCTCCCTTGCCTCCCACAGCAGCCTGGGATACATCTCGTCCAGGCCTGGGGATTTATCCACTTTTTGGCCTGCTAAAACCGCTAGCACCTCCTCCCTCTCGATGCTAATATGTTCAAGTATGTCACCGTCCCCTTGCCCGATTTCTATGTCTGCATCGTCTTTCTCCATAGTGAACACAGATGCAAAAAATTCATTTAAAACCCCGCCTACATCCTCTGGCTCTACACACAGATTGCCACTTTGGTCCCTAATGGGCCCTACCCTTTCCCTGGTTATCCTCTTGCCCTTAATATACTTATAAAACATCTTAGGATTTTCCTTTATTTTGCTCGCCAGTGTTATTTCATGGCCCCTCCTCGCCCTCCTAATTTCTTTTTTAAGTATGCCCCTGCACTTTTTATACTCCTCTAGGGCTTCTTCTGTCTTTAGTCTTTTGTAACTGCCAAAAGCCCCCCTTTTATTTCTAATGCATTTTTGTATATCCCTTGTCATCCAAGGTTCCCTTTGCTTGTTGGTCCCACCCTTGACCTTTACAGGAACATGTTGGCGTTGTACTCTCTCTATTTCCCTTCTGAAAGTCTCCCACTGTTTTGATGTGGATTTTCCTATAAGCAGCTGCTCCCAGTCCACTTTGGCCAGATCCTGCCTTATCATATTAAAATCGGCCTTCCCCCAATTTAGAACCCTTATTTCCGGGCCGTCTTTGTCTTTTTCCATGACCACCTTAAATCTCACCGAATTATGGTCACTGTCGCCAAAATGCTCTCCTACTGACACTTCCACCACTTGCCCGGCTACATTCCCCAGAATTAGGTCCAGTACCGCCCCCTCTCTTGTAGGACTTTCTACATGTTGGCTCAAAAAGCTCTCCTGGATGCACTTTAAGAATTCTGCACCCTCTAAGCCTTTCACACTCTGACTGTCCCAATTTATATTGGGGAAGTTGAAATCCCCCACTATTATTACCCTATTATTTTCGCACTTCTCTGAGATTTGCCTACATATCTGTTCCTCTATCTCCCCCTGACTGTTTGGGGGCCTATAGTACACTCCCAGCAAAGTGCTTGCCCCCTTTTTGTTTTTAAGTTCTACCCATATGGCCTCATTAGAGGAACCCGCTAATATATCATCCCTCCTTACAGCAGTAATTGACTCCTTAATTAATATTGCAACACCCCCTCCCCTTTTACACCCCCCTCTGTCTCGCCTGAAGATTCTATACCCCGGAATATTGAGCTGCCAGTCCTGACCCTCCCTCAACCATGTCTCCGTGATAGCAACAATATCGTACTCCCATGTGTTCAACAACACCTTCAGTTCATCCACCTTATTTGCAAGACTCCTTGCATTAAAATAAATGCCTTCCAGCCCTGCCATATTCTCTTTTGCCTTCACATATTTGCTCTGCCTTCCCAGCTGACTTGTTTTTCCCTCTGTATTTGGCCGTAAATCACCCCCTACTATAGCTCCACTCTGTACCCCAACCCCCTGCCAAGTTAGTTTAAACCCTCCCCAGCAGTGCTAGCAAACCTCCCCGCAAGGATATTGGTTCCCCCCTGGTTCAGGTGTAAACCGTCCGAGTGGGCAGATGCATGGCAGATGCAGTATAATGTGGATAAATGTGAGGTTATCCACTTTGGTGGCAAAAACAGGAAGACAGATTATTATCTGAACGGCAATAGATTGTGAAAAGGGGAAGTGCAACGAGACCTGGGTGTCCTTGTGCACCAGTCGCTGAAGGTAAGCATGCAGGTGCAGCAGGCGGTTAAGGCGGCAAATGGTATGTTGGCCTTCATAGCGAGAGGATTCGAGTACAGGAGCAAGGATGTCTTGCTGCAGTTGTACAGGGCCTTGGTGAGACCACACCTTGAGTATTGTGTGCAGTTTTGGTCGCCTTATCTGAGGAAGGATGTTCTTGCCATGGAGGGAGTGCAGTGAAGATTCACCAGACTGATACCTGGGATGGCAGGAATGACGTATGGAGAGAGATTGGGTCGATTGGGCTTATATTCGCTAGAGTTTAGAAGAATGAGAGGGGATCTCATTGAAACTTATAAAATTCTAACAGAACTAGACAGACTAGATGCAGGAAGGATGTTCCCGATGGTGGGGAAGTCCAGAACCAGGGGTCACAGTCTAAAGATAAGGGGGTAAGCCATTTAGGACTGAGATGAGGAGGAATTTCTTCACCCAGAGAGTGGTGAACCTGTGGAATTCAAATTTCAGAACAGACCCCACACCAAGCGGTGGGGGAGGCATTTAAGATAGTTAAATGCTTGTTAACTACTATAAGGGAACAGTAGCGTAGTGGTAATGTCACTGGGCTAGTAATCCAGAGGCCTGGACTAATGATCCAGAGACGCGAGTTCAAATCCCACTACGGCAGCTGGAGAATTTAAATTAAGTTAATTAAATAAATCAGGTTTTTAAAAACTAGTATCAGTAATGGTAACCATGAAACTATCAGATTGTCATAAAAACCCATCTAATTCCCTTTAGGGAAGGAAATCTGCCGTCCTTACCTGGTCTGGCCTATATGTGACTCCAGACACATAGTAATGTGGTTGACTCTTAACTGCCTTCTGAAATGGCCTAGTAAGTCACTCAGTTACCAAACAAAATAATAAGAGTGAAACCAGACGGACCGCTCGGCACCGGCCATGGACATGGCACACCCGGCCCAGTCAACCCTGCAAAGTCCCCCTCACCAACATCTGGGGACTTGAGCCAAAATTGGGAGAGCTGTCACACAGACTAGTCAAGCAACAGCCTGACATAGTCATACTCACAGAATCATACCTTTCAGCCCATGTCCCAAACTCCTCCCAGGATATGCCCTGTCCCACCGGCAGGACAGACCCACCAGGGGTGGTGGCACAGTGGTATACAGTCAGGAAGGGGTGGCTCTGGGAGTCCTCAACATTGACTCAGGTCAAGCATAGGCAAGGAAACCTCCTGCTGATTACCGCCTACCTCATAAATCAGTGCTCCTCCATGTTGAACACCACTTGGAAGAAGCACTGAGAGTAGCAAGGGCTCAGGATGTACTCTGGGTGGGGGACTTCACCACTACTGACCGAGCTGGCAGAGTCCTGAAGGACATAGCTGTCAGTCTGGGCCTGCGACAGGTGGTGAGAGAACCAACACGAGGGAAAAACCTACTTGACCTCGTCCTCACCAATCTACCTGTCACTGATGCATCTCTCCATGACAGTATTGGTAGCAGTGACCAACGCACAGTCATTGTGGAGGCAAAGTCCCATCTTCACACTGAAAACTGTTGTGTGGCACTACCATTGTGCTAAATGGGATCGATGCAGAACAGATCTAGCAGCTCAAAACTGGGCTTCCATGAGGCGCTGTGGGCCATCAGCAGCATCAGAATTGTATTCCACCACAATCTGTAACCTCATGGTCCGGCATATCTCTCACGCTACCATTACCACCAAGCCAGGGGACCAAACCTGGTTCAACACAGGACTACGACGAGTGTAAATGCATGCTAAAAAGCGGAAGCAGCATGCTATAGACAGGGCTAAGCGATCCTACAATCAACGGATCAGATCAAAGCTCTGCAGTCCTGCCACATCCAGTCGTGAATGGTGGTGGACCATTAAACAACTAACGGGAGAAGGAGGATCCATGTATATCCCCATCCTCAATGGCGGTGGAGCCCAGCACGTGAGTGCAAAAAACAAGGCTGAAGCGTTTGCAACCAACTTCAGCCAGAAGTGCCGAGTGAATGATCCATATCGGCCTCCTGCTGAGGTCCCAACCATCACAGAAGCCAGTCTTCAGCCAATTCGATTCACTCCACGTGACATCAAGGAACAACTGAGCGCACTGGATACAGCAAAGGCTATGGGCCCCGACAACATCTCGGCTATCATGCTGAAGATTTGTGCTCCAGAACGAGCCGCGTGTCTAGCCAAGCTGTTCCAGTACAGCTACAACACTGGCATCTATCCGACAATGTGGAAAACTGCCCAGGTATGTCCTGTCCACAAAAAGCAGGACAAATCCAACCCAGTCAATTACCGCCCCATCAGTCTACTCTCAATCATCAGCAAAGTGGTGGAAGGTGTCATCGACAGTGCTATCAAGCAGCACTTACTCACTAATAACCTGCTCACTGATGCCCAGTTTGGGTTCCGCCAAGGCCACTCGGCTCCCAACCTCATTAAAGCCTTGGTCCAAACATGGACAAAGGAGCTGAATTCCAGAGGTGCGGTGAGTGACTGCCCTTGACATCAAGGCAACATTTGACCCAGTCTGGCATCAAGGAGCCCTAGTAAAACTGAAGTCAATGGGAATCAGGGGGAACACGCTCCACTGGCTGGAGTCATACCTAGCACAAAGGAAGATGGTTGTGGTGGTTGAATGTCAATCATCACAGCCCCAGGACATCGCTGCAGGAGTTCCTCAGGGCAGTGTCCTAGGCCCAACCATCTTCAGCTGCTTCATCAATGACATTCCCTCCAACATAAGGTCAGAAATGATGACTGCAGTGTTCAGCACCATTCACAACTTCACAGATAATGAAGCAGTCCATGCCCGCATGCAACAAGACCTGGACGACGTTCAGGTTTGGGCTGATAAGTGGCAGGTAACATTCGCGCCACAGAAGTGCCAGGCAATGATTATCTCCAACAAGCGAGAGTCTAACCACCTCCCCTTGACATTCAATGGCATTACAATCGCCAAATCCCCCACTATCAACATCCTGGGGGTCACCATTCACCAGAAACTTAACTGGACCAGCCACATAAATACTGTGGCAACAAGAGCAGGTCAGAAGCTAGGTATTCTGCAGCAAGTGTCTCACCTCCTGACTCCCCAAAGCCTTTCCACCATCTATAAGGCACAAGTAAGGAGTGTGATGGAATACTCTCCACTTGCCTGGATGAGTGCAGCTCCAACAACACTCAAGAAGCTCGACACCATCCAGGACAAAGCAGCCCGCTTGATTGGCACCCCACCCACCACCTTAAACATTGAAGTGGGCCTTTGGCATAGCGGTAGCATCCCCGCCGCTGGGCCAGAAGGTGTAGGGTTTCGAACCCCGCTCCAGATAGTCCTGGCAAGTGGAGTTGGAGCTCCGGCTCTAAATTCTGGGTTGACATCCAGAGGGATACTTGCGTCCGTGGGTGTGGGTGGGCCCCCCCCCCTCGTATGGGTTGTGGGAGCCCGTAAAACCCTCCCGCCATAGGACTAACCACCCGAATGGCTGGTATGTAGATGGTTACGGTCACAGAAGGAGCGTTAACGCGGCCAGAAATCCTTCCACCACTTCATACAGTTCCCCAAAGGGAACAGTGTGAAGACACATAACGACGACGACCTTAAACATTCACTCCCTCCACCACCAGCATACCGTGGCTGCAGTGTATACCATCTACAAGATGCACCGCAGCAACTCGCCAAGGCTTCTTCGGCAGCACCTCCCAAACCCGCAACATCTTCCACCTAGAAGAACAAGGGCAGCAGGCGCATGGGAACACCGCCACCTCCAAGTTCCCCTCCAAGTCACACATCATCCTGACTTAGAAGTATATCGCTGATCCTTCATCGTCGCTGGGTCAAAATCCTGGAATTCCCTACCTAATAGCACTGTGGGAATACCATCACCACACGGACTGCAGCGGTTCAAGAAGGTGGCTCACCACCACCTTCTCAAGGGCAACTAGGGATGGGCAATAAATGCTGGCATTGCCAGCGACGCCCAGATCCCATAAATGAATTTTTTTTTAAAATTTTGCCAGCCTATTTCCTTTTTTACCACTTTTCTTTTACGAGGTTCCCTTAGCTCGGGGATCACATCAAGTAGGTCGGGTTCTCTATGTCTCCCCATTGCTGTGAATAGGTGACAGCTGTAAAAGTGGTATGAAAGCTACCATTTCACAGCGGATCACTTTCCAATGTCAGAAACTTGAGCTTTCAGGACTTGAAAGACACTTTTGAGCTTTATGCAGTTTGGAAGTGTTTGGAGTAAACTTTCTATTCACTGTCACTTCCTTGGAGCAAGCTCTCTCACCACTGACAGATCGCTTCTGTCATCTCAACTTCAGCTGCCATCTATTCCAGCAACATCGGTGCCGTTGAAAAAATTTCACCGTGGTCCTCTGAATCCCTCCACGATCAGCCCCAACACCAACATCACCAGGCACACCAACAACACCACCAACCTTCTCTGCAATCACCTGATGCTGCACAGGACAAAGGGCATCAGCATCCAACAACATTGCTGCCCAGGAGGCCATTAATGGCATCACCATGGCCAGATTTACTTCACTTGACGCTGTACACACTGGCTGCCACATGATGCACCAGGTTGGCACCACCCCATGCCAGCACCATAAAGCATCCCTACAATGCCCAAGCCATTCCTTTCAGTCATCACAATTGGTGGGCGGGGGGGGTGGGGGGGGGGGAAAGTTATGTCTCAGCATTCACTGGAACTCACTAAGACACTTCTAAAGGTGAGCACAGATCTGTCCAATAAGGTGAAGTGTTGAAAATATAAATTTCAATGTTTGACAACACATTAACAGAAACTTCACATGAACATTGGCTAAACCACTCAAGTGCCTGCCCTTGTGTGTTGTTAGTTGGTATGCTTACAGTAGAATGAGGGTGAGTGTGAGAGAGGGATGGGTGGAGGTGCAAGCTAGGTTGGCGTGAGTAAAGATGTGCAGGAGTATGGTAGGGAAGGCAGAGTGATGGGGATGGATTGAGTGGCACAGCAGGATGAGGTTGAGTGTGGCTTTGCAGTAACATTTCGTGATCTGCTGTGCTCATTGAAAGGTTTGCGTCACTGCAGTCTGGTCCTCCTGACGACATTCCTGCTTGTGTTCTCCTGTGCAATGTGCAACCAGGCTGCATTGATCTCCTGGGGAGGTCTCTTCAGCTCATGGGAAGGGAAGAGAACCTCCCTGTGTGCTGTGACTCCCTCCATAAGCATACGGAGGGAGTCATGCGAAAGCCTGGGTGCAGCCGTGCACCTTTGTGCAGTGCTGGTCAGTGTTTGCAACACCTCAATGCTGCACAACACTGACAGCACAACTGTCAAAATGAATGTGGACATGTGGCCCCTGTAAGAAAACCGGTTGATGACGCGTCATCAAATGACATCATCAGACCTGCTTCCTTTTAATTGGCTGGGAACTTCGCAGGGAGGGCTTAACAAGCCCAATCTACATAAAATCACTTGGGAGAGCGTGGGCTGGAGCGGGACCAGGACCCACCACCCACCTCTCCCGCCGCGATCCCGCCTCCACTGGCGAAATCACGGCCAATATATTCTGGGATGGATGACATTAATGTAATCGGGCTATCTTCTTCATACAGAATCTTATTTCATATGCAAAGTGGACACTTCCTAATAACATAAAATTCTGCAGATTTATTATACTGCTATAGAACATAAAACAGCTAGAATGATATAATCCTTCCCAAATTTCACTGCGTAACATAGAAGAAACAGTGTTAAAAATAAAAATTTGCCTAGTCCCAAATAGTAATACCTCTCAATCTCCCCATCCCTAAAATATTTATCTAATTCTCCCTTCTGGCCTGGACTCAGTACTGTACCATTTTGGAGGATGGCTCCCTGGCATCCACCTGCGAGTCATGCTGAGCTCCACCGCAGGGGGGGGATGTAATCAGCCTCCACGTGCCTGCACAATTTTGAGGGCATGCTCAGTGGGTCCTTTTGCATGCTCTGTGGGCCCGTTTACAGGCCCTGGCTGCAAATCAAACTTTTTGAGGCTCCATCCTTTTGGGGCTGTACGCCTGAGCTTCACAAGCATCCCTGCCATCCAGCATTTTAAACAGGCTAAACATGAGAAATAGATCAGAGAATGTATCACTCCGATTTGTATGTATTTCTCTGCCACTGGGCCAGGGAAGTGGGAAATAATGGGTGGTACTGTGCAAGAGAAGGTGAGTGGCACACAAAACTCCATCTTCTATAGATTTATCATCACCTTGCTTTTGTATTCAGTACCCTGAATATATATATAAATATATAAAAAGCCAGAATTATATTTGTCCTTTTTCCACCTGCAATCCTGCTTTTAAAGATCTATGTATCTATTCCGTAGATCTCTTTGTTCATTCACTCCTCTGAGAGTTTTACCAATTAGGTTATACTTCCATTCCCTGTTCATAGAAACATAGAAAAACAGGAGCAGGAGTAGGCCCTTCGAGCCTGCTCTGCCATTCAATATGATCATGGCTGATCCTCTCTCTCAAGACCATATTCCCACTCTCTCCCCATACCCCTTGATGCCTATTGTGTCTAGAAATCTATCTATCTCCTTCTTAAATATATTCCGTGACTTGGCCTCCACAGCCTTCTGTGGTAGAGAATTCCACAGGTTCACCACCCTCAGTGAAGAAATTTCTCCTCATCTCAGTCCTAAATGTCCTACCCCGGATCCTGTGACCCCTCGTTCTAGACCCCCCAGCCAGGGGAAACATCCTCCCTGCATCCAGTCTGTCTAGCCTTGTCATAATCTTATATGTTTCAATGAGATCCCCTCTCATTTTTCTAAACTCTAGTGAATTCAGGCCTAGTCGACCCAATCTCTCCTCATACAACAGTCCTGCCATCCCAGGAATCAGTCTGGTGAACCTTCGCTGCACTCCCTCTATGGCAAGTATATCCTTTCTTAGGTAAGGAGACCAAAACTGCACACAGTACTCCAGGTGTGGTCTCACCAAGGCCCTGTATAACTGTAGTAAGGCATCCTTGCTCCTGTACTCAAATCCTCTTGCAATGAAGACCAACATATCATTTGCCTTCCTAACTGCTTGCTGCACCTGCATGTTTGCTTTCAGTGACTGGTGTACAAGGACACCCAGGTCCCTTTGTACATCAACATTTTCCAATCCATCACCATTTAAGTAATACTCTGCCTTTCTGTTTTTCCTACCAAAGTGGATAACTTCACATTTATCCACATTATACTGCATCTGCCATGTATTTGCCCACTCACTCAACTTGTCTAAATTGCCTTGAAGCCTCTCTGCATCCTCCTCACAACTCACAATCCCACCTAGTTTCGTGTCATCAGCAAACTTGGAAATATTACGTTTGGTTCCCTCATCAAAATCATTGATATATATTGTGAATAACTGGGGCCTAAGCACTGATCCCTGCGGTACCCTACTAGTCACCGCCTGCCACCCCGAAAAAGACCCATTTATTCCTACTCTCTGTTTCCTGTCTGTTAACCAATTTTCAATCCATGCCAGTATATTACCCCCAATCCCATGTGCTTTAATTTTGCACACTAACCTTTTATGTGGGACTTTATCAAAGGCCTTCTGAAAATCCAAATACACCACATCCACTGGTTCTCCCTTATCTATTCTACCAGTTAAATCCTCAAAAAACTCCAGTTGGTTTGTCAAACACGATTTCCCTTTCAGAAATCCATGTTAACTTTGTCTAATCCCATTGATATTTTCTAATGTCCTGTTATCACATCCTTTATAATAGACTCTAGCATTTTCCTTACTACTGATGTTAGGCTAACCGGTCTGTAGTTCCCTGTTTTCTCTCCCTCCAGTTTTAAATAGTAGGGTTACATTTGCCACCCTCCAATTTGCAGGAACTGTTCCATAATCTATAGAATTTTGGAAGATGACAACCAATGCATCCACTAGTTCCACGGCTATCT
This sequence comes from Somniosus microcephalus, assembly GCF_052327205.1. Classification (NCBI taxonomy): domain Eukaryota; kingdom Metazoa; phylum Chordata; class Chondrichthyes; order Squaliformes; family Somniosidae; genus Somniosus; species Somniosus microcephalus. The sequence continues at coordinate 277,902,427 of NC_140988.1, read as the reverse complement.
CTTTCAGTACTCCGGGATGCAGATTATCAGCCCCTGGGGATTTATCGGCTTTCAGTCCCATTAATTTCTCCAGCACTATTTTTTTTACTATTACTAATTTCCTTTAATTCCTCCTTCTCACTAGACCCTTGGTTCCCTAGCATTTCTGGGAAGTTATTTGTGTCCTCTTTTGTGAAGACAGAACCAAGGTATTTGTTTAATTGCTCTGCCATTTCCTTGTTCCCAATTATAAATTCTCCCGTTTCTGATTGTAAGGGACCTACATTTGTCTTCACTAATCTTTTTCTTTTTACATACTTGTAGAAGCTTTTACAGTCCACTTTTATGTTCCTTGCAAGTTTACTCTCATACTCTATTTTTCCCCCTCTTAATCAATCTCTTGCTTCTTTTTTTGCTGAACTCTAAACTGCTCCCAATCCTCAGGCTTGCTACTTTTTCTGGCAACTTTATATGACTCCTCTTTGGATCTAATACTATCCTTAATTTCTTTTGTTAGCCATGGTTGGGCTGCTTTTCCTTTTGTGTTTTTCCGCCAGAAAGGAATGTATAACTGTTGCAATTCATTCATTCGTTCCTTAAATGTTAGCCACTGCCTATCCACTGTCATGCCTTTTAATGAAGCTCCCCAATCTATCATAGCCAACTCACTCCTCATACCTTCGTAGTTTCCTTTGTTTAGATTTAGGACCCTAGTTTCGGATTGGACTTCTTCACTTTCCATCTTAATGAAGAATTCTATCATGTTATGGTCACTCTTCCCCAAAGGACCCCGCACAACAAGATTATTGATTAACCCCTTCTCATTGCACAATACCCAATCTAGGATAGCCTGTTCCCTAGTTGGCTCCTCAACGTACTGGTCTAAAAAACCATCTACGTACACACTCCAGGAATTCATCCGCCACAGTATTATTGCTAATTTCGTTTGGCCAGTCTATATGTAGATTAAAGTCATCCATGATTACTGTAGTACCCTTGTTACATGCATCTCTAATTTCCTGTTTGATGCCATCCCCTACATTACCACTACTGTTTGGAGGCCTATAGACAACTCCCACCAATGTTTTCTGCCCCTTGGTGCTTCCTAGCTCCACCCAGACTGATTCTACATCTTGATTTTCTGAGCCAATGTCCTTTCTCACTATTGCTTGGATTGTATCCTTTACTAATAACGCCACCCCACTTCCTTTTCCTTTTTGCCTCTGCTTCCTAAATATCGAATATCCTTGGATATTCAGCTCCCAGCCTTGGTCACCCTGCAGCCATGTCTCTGTAATCGCAATTATATCATATCCGTTTATACATCTATTTGCTCTGTTAATTCATCTACCTTATTACGAGTGCTTCGTGCATTCAGATACAGTGCCTTTAGATTTGTCTTTTTAACATTTTTAGACATCTTAACATTTTTTTGTACTATGGCTCTATTTGTCTTATTACCATTTTTTCTTACGCAAACCCTATTTGTTAGTGCACTCTTTTGTTTGTACTTTCTTTTCCCCATTGCAGATGGTTTCTACCCAATAGCTAAGAGCAGTGGGCTTTTGAATAAATATAACAGATACCACTTTATGCCTTGAAGCAATACAATCATAGTTAGAAAGTGTGAGAAAAGGTGAGTTAGCTCTTCTTCACCAAGTTATATCTGTAGACCACTACAGGAAAGCCATGAAGGAGGATTATTTCCTATGGAGAGAGTATGGGGGAGTGCGCTGAAGACCCAATATCTTCAGTTAGCTAAAACAGGACTCGAAAAAAGTATAAATAAAAAAGGAAAAACTGCAGATGCTGGAAATCTGAAATAAAAGCAGAAAATGCTGTAGAGAGCAGGTTCGTCAGCACCTGTGGGTAAAAAGGCAGGTGGGTGTTTTGGATGTGTACTGTTCTGAAGGGTGCTCACCCAAAACATCACAGCCTTCCTTTCCCCTTTACAGATGCTCACTAATATGCTGTGTACTTCCAGCAGTTTCTGTTTTTACTCATGAAAACAAGAGTAGTCCCACAGACTCCAAACAATCCAACTGCTTTATGCCACAATTTTATATGGTTCCCTGAACTCTCTGGAAGTCTACAGTTTATGCCTCACAAGCCAGTAGATCGCTATGGAAACACATCCCTACTGTGGATATTGAATGATACCAGCTATCCAAAGTCATGGGCGAGGCTTGACCTCATCATGGAGTTAACAAATGGAGATTTAAGGATGCTACCAGGCCGAGATGATACATACTGATAAAACTTTAACAAGACAGATTTAAGGCTGGGAGATGGAGGCTGAGCAGCTGGATTTAATGCTAGAAATCAAGCAAGTGCAGAGGTGGTGCGAGTGGCAGGGGCTGGTGTCCAGCGGCAGCAGCAGGGAAACAGACGACACAGAGCAGGATAAACGTCAAGAACATCACAGCTGTTCAATCAGCTATAATTTTGAAAATTGCTGGGCTGATTTAAAACAGCAAGAATAGCTGACAATGAAAAAAACTGAAGATTCCAGTTAATTGGGTCAGCAGTTTGACGTGCAACTGGATCCAATCTTCCAGGTACAGTTCCTACCTCTCTAATAGTGTTAACACAGAGGTGTGAGAAGCTGTCTATTTGGTGTGTTTCATTGTTATACAAATCACAGCTAATCAACCTTACTTTGCTGCAGTTACTGAACTACACCTCTAACATTTTAAATAAGTTGCACAATGCGTATAATACATACTGTTCATCTACCAAACAATCCTGAGTGGTGAAAGATACTCAAACTACTACACCATGCCTTTGATTAGTCAGATCAATTAAAAATTGTAAATTTTAACTTAAACAGACTATCAAATTCACTTAAAAGTCCTGGCAGCAATGTCCCCTCTAATTTTTATTTTAGCTGTGTAGTCCCTTTAACTGGCTGTGCGGCCCATGCAAATTTTCACGCATGCGCGGTTTCTTCAATGTAAAATCCGGTGAACTGCCTGCGCGGGACCTCCAGACTGCTGCGCCTGGCAGTGGCGGATTGGCCCATTATACACTCTGCCTGATTTTCCTTTGCATTAATGAAGTGGGCAAAACTGTGACAAATGGATTTCAATGTAAGCAAATGTGAGGTCATCCACTTTGGATCTAAAAAGGATAGATGGTGATAAACTAAAAACAGTGGCTGTCCAAAGAGACTTGGGGGTCCAGGTACATAGATCATTAAAATGTCATGAACAGGTACAGAAAATAATCAAAGAGGCTAATGGAATATCTAGAATAGAATACAAGGGGGTAGAAGTTATGCTGCAGCTATACAAAACCCTGGTTAGACCACACCTGGAGTACTGTGAGCAGTTCTGGGCACCACAACTTAGGAAGGATATATTGGCCTTGGAGGGAGAGCAAAGTAGGTTTACCAGAATGATACCCGACTCCAAGGATTAAGTTACAAGGAGAGATTACACAAATTAGGAATAACAACAGAAAATGCTGGAAAAACTCAGCAGGCCAGGCAACATCCGTGGAGAGAAAATAGAGTCAACGTTTCAGGTGAACCCTTTGTCAGGTCTTGGCAAAGGCTTCACCCGAAACGTTGACTCTATTTTCTCTCCATGGGTGTTGCCTGGCCTGCTGAGTTTTTCCAGCATTTTCTGTTGTTATTTTGAATTTCCAGCATCTGCAGTATTTTGCTATCGTACACAAATTGGGGTTGTATTCCCTAGAATTTAGAAGATTAAGGGGTGATCTAATTGAAGTTTCAAGACATTAAGGGGAACAGATAGAGAGAAACTATTTCTGCTGGTTGGGGGTCCTAGGACTGGGGGGCATAGTCTAAAAATTAGAGCCAGACCTTTCAGGAGTGAAATTAGGAAACACTTCTACATACAAAGGGTGGTAGAAGTTTGGAACTCGCTTCCGCAAACTGCAATTGATACTAGATCAATTGTTAATTTTAAATCTGAAATTGATAGCTTTTTGTTAACCAAAGGTATTAAGGGATATGGGCCAAAGGCGGGTATATGGAGTTAGGTCGCTGATCAGCCATGATCTCTCTGAATGGTGGAACAGGCTCGAGGGGCTGAATGGCCTACTCCTGTTCCTATAAGGAAAGGATTTGTGAACTGCTGCAGCCTATTCACTTATCAGGCATGGACGTTAAATGTGCTTCACTTTAATACCATACTTACATTGATGGTCCTCCCATCGTACTCGTTTTGTGATGAATATCATTCCATGTTACCACATTGCTTCTCCCTGTAGTGCTCGATGTGCCAACAGTGAAGATCAATCTTTGATCAAAGGCACGCTGTAGAAGTTTGAGCACCTTTCTCCCCTCAGAATTGTCTGGCAGATAAGCAGTACGCGTTGTACCATAATATCTTTGGCCAGGTCGAGGATGCTCTACCTATAATTTATACAAAATAATGTTAATAAATTATCCATATGCTTTATTAAAACTACTAATAAAACACAGCTCTGACTCCATTCCCCTGATAGTTCAACAAGTTTACCCAGTGAGCAATCAAGCCAAAAGGATCAGGGAGATCCCAAGTTTGATCCCTGGTTTGTGCTGACTTAGCTGATCTCAGCCAGGGTGCATGGTAAAAATGCTACACTTGGTCAGTGTCCTGGGTTAAGGTTGTGGAAAAAACAGACAGAGTTTCACTCCTGACTGGAAATTGGATGAGAATCAACACCTTCAGGGAGGAAGGGTGAAAGAATCATAGAATCATACAACACAGAGGAGGAGGCCATTCGGCCCATTGTGCCTGAGCTGGCTCTTTGGTAGAGCTATCTAATTAATCCCACTCCCCTGCTCTTCCCCCTTGGCCCTTTAATTTTTTTCCCTCCAAGTATTTATCCAATCCCCTCTTGAATGTTATTGAATCTGCTTCCACCACCCTTCCAGGCAGTGCATTCCAGACCACAACAACTCGTGTAAAACAATGTTTCCTCAGGTCGCTTCTGGTACTTTTGCCAATCACCTTAAATCTGTGTCCTCTGGTTACCAACCCTTCTGCCACTGGAAATAGTTTCTCCTTATTTACTCTATCAAAACTATTCCTGATTTTGAACACCTCTATCAAATCTCCTCATATCCTTCTCTACTCTAAGAACAACCCCAGCTTCTCCAGTCTCTCCACATAACTGAAGTCCCTCATCCCTGGTACCATTCTAGTAAATTTCTTCTGCACCATCTCCAAGGCCTTGACATCCTTCCAAAAGTTTGGTGCCCAGAATTGAACACAATACTCCAGCTGAGGCCTAACCAGTGTTGTTTTTTATTCGTTCCTGGGATGTGGGCATTGCTGGCAAGGCCAGTATTTATTTCCCATCCCTAATTGCTCTCGAGAAGAGCTGCATTCTTGAACCGCTGCAGTCCATGTGGTGAAGATACTCCCTTGCGCTATTAGGGAGGGATTTCCAGGATTTTGACCCAGCGACGATGAAGGAACGGCAATACATTTCCAAGTCAGATGGTGTGTGACTTGGAGGTGATGCTATTCCCATGCACCTGCTGCCCTTGTTCTTCCAGTTGGTAGAGGTCACAGGTTTGGGAGATGCTGTCAAAGAAGCCTTGGCGAGTTGCTGCAGTGCATCTTGTAGATGGGTACACACTGCAGCTACAGTGCGCCAGTGATGGAGGGAGTGAATGTTTAAGGTGGTGGATGGGGTGCCAATCAAGCAGGCTGCTTTGCCCTGGATAGTGTTGAGCTTCTTAAGTGTTGTTGGAGCTGCACTCATCCAGGCAAGTGGAGAGTATTCCATCACACTCTTGACTTGTGCCTTGTAGATGGTGGAAAGGCTTGGGGAGTCAGGAGGTGAGGCACTCACCGCAGAATACCCAGCCTCTGACTGGCTCTTATAGGAACAATATTTATGTGGCTGGTCCAGTTAAGTTTCTGGTCAATGGTGACCCCCAGGATGTTGATGGTGGGGGATTGGGTGATGGTAATGCTGTTGAATGTCAAGGGGCATTGGTTAGACTCTCGCTTGTTGGAGATAGTCATTGCCTGGCACTTGTGTGGCACGAATGTTACTTGCCACTTATTAGCCCAAGCCTGAATGTGATTCAGGTCTTGCTGCATCCAGGCATAGACTGCTTCAAATTCTGAGGAGTTGCGAATGGAACTGAACACTGTGCAATCATCAGCAGATATCCCCACTTCTGACCTTATGATGGAGGGATGGTCATTGATGAAGCAGCTGAAGATGGCTGGGCCTAGGACACTGTCCTAAGGAACTCCTGCAGTGATGTCCTGGGGCTGAGATAATTGACCTCCAACAACCATCTTCCTTTGTGCTAGGTATGACTCCAGCCAGTGGAGAGTTTTCCCCCTAATTCCCATTGACTTCAGTTTTACTAGGGCTCCTTGATGCCACACTCGGTCAAATGCTGCCTTGATGTCAAGGGCAGTCACTCTCACCTCACCGTGAGCAGCGAATACAGTATACTAAATTGAATGAAGTACAAGTAAATCGCTGTTTCACCTGGAAGGAGTTTTTGAGGCCCTGGACGATGGGGAGGAGGTAAAAGGGCAGGTGTTGCATCTCCTGCGCTTGCACGGGAATGTGCCGTGGGAAGGGGAGGGGGTGATTGAGGAGTGGACCAGGGTGTCGCAGAGGGAACACTCCCTTCGGAATGCTGAAAGGGGAGGGGAGGGGAAGATGTGTTTGGATCACGCGTTCACTACTACTTTCTGCTTTCTGTCCCTCAGCCAATTTTGTATCCATGCTGCCACTGTCCCTTTAATCCCATGGTCTTTAATTTTGCTAACAAGTCTATTATGTGGTACTTTGTCAAACGCCTTTTGAAAGTCTATAAACACATCAACTGCAATATCCTCATCAATCCTTTCTGTTACTTCATCAAAGAACTTGATCAAGTTAGTCAAACACAATTTGCCTTTAACAAATCCATTTATTAGCCCATACTTTTACAAATGCCAATTAATTTGTCCCGGATTATTGTCTCTATAAAAGACATGGGGGTAGATTTTCCCGAACCTGTCGGGAAGGCGGCAGGACTTCCCCTTTCGGGTTTTTGACCCGCCTACTTCGACGTCTGGCTAATCCGCGCGATTTTCCCTTGATTGACCTTGTTGAGCCCGCCCAGCGGGCTCAGCAGGCCAATTAAGGGCCACCCGGCAACAGGTGATGTCACAGACTGCAATTTCATCTGTCAAGAGTTTTTGACAGATGAAATATCAGTGTTTAACAGCTGTTTGAAGCTGTGAAACACTGACACTCTGAGTTCTAACATGAGTCCTTCTGCACAGACTCAGTTAGAACTCTCACCAGCACTCAAAGCTGAAGGCTGTCACTTTTCACAGATCGCAGCCATTCAGCTTTCAGTTCCGGTTGAGTGATGGGCTCCCGACGGCTACAGGAAGAAAGGCTGTTAAGTAGGTAAGTAAAAGTTCTTTACACACTTTAGACACACCAAACACACTTACCTTTACACTCATGCACCCATCACTCACCTGAGCACCGACATCGCGACCCCTCCAACTCCTTCAACCCGACGGCCCGCCTGCTCTAACCTGGCGTGGTTTGGAGCCATCGGGAATCCCACACGAAACCCCTCAAAATAGGGATTAGGCTAAAAACTGTGTTAACTACCTGTTAACAGGCAGTTAATTGGCACTAATCCCTTCCCGCCTGGTTTCGGCGGGTCCCAGTGCAAGGCGGGTACCCGCCGCCCCTGAAACTTACGTGGGGCTGGGTTTTGGGCGGGATGGCGCCGGGACCCCCAAATTCAGGATTCCCCCCCCCCCACACGCCTGAAACCCCACCTGACGGCTCCACGAAAATCTAGCCCATGGTGTGAAAAATAAATATGACTGAAATAACCACCAGCTCCATCCATAAAGTAGAATATCGTGGGCTGTTTCCACACTAAACTGATGGGAAACAGATCTAGATATAACTAGTCTGCAGCTAACCCAGCAGCTTCTGTCTGGCTCCGAGAGGCAATGGAAATCATAGTTGCAGCTGAAACTAGTTTGAGGACACCAGTCTGCCACGTCAGGCCAGAGGGATAAGTGAATATATGGGTACAGTATACAACTGTGATGAGCTATTTTTTCTGAATCAGGAGGAATAGTTCTGATTCCTCCAAAGGTAGTATACAACAGTTCCACAAAGCAAACCTACAGCACAGTTTAAAAAAAAGTAAAACCCACAGAAAAAACACAAAACGTGTGTTATGCACGTAAATTTCCTACTTCTAAAGAAAATCATTTAATTATATCCCACATAGAGAAAGAACCAAATCCTTTTTCAGCATTGCCAACATCAGTGATCCACCTGCAAGAGCCACAATTCCCGATGATTTATTCCTCATAATGCTAGAGATTAAAAAATATAGCTCTTCCCCATTTTGTAATTTGTCACATGAATCAAACATTAAAAAGAAACTAGTGGGACCTATGAATGACTCACAAGCTTTGGCTAACTTTACCTGCAATTTTAAATGACTTTTTAAAATCCTGCACTATGCTGTGTATTTCCTTTGTAGAACTGTTGAATACTACTTGTTCAGTAACCAGAACTATTAGGCTTCCAGAGCAATAAGTTTTCCCTGATGTATAGGTAGGAACTGATAAATCCTATGGCCCCAAAATTGCTCAAGGACGGGATTTCCAACAGTTACACCAGGATCAGACCCACAGATGCCCTCCAGTGTTAACTCTGCCAGAGGGTGAGAACACCCAATTAGCATGGGCCCAGCAGGCACCCATGTCAATACAGCTGCCTGCCAGCCCAGAGGTCAGAAATTCCAGCGCCGTCTGGATTGGGTGGGGTTCAAATTTGCTCCCCCCCACCTCAGGAGAAATGATTTATTGGCTCCTTCAACTCCCTTACAAAAGGGGGCCAGCAGTAATTCTTTTTTTGATTTACCTTTTATTCAAGAGTCCCCATTGATGAGAACCCACTTGTGCACTTCAGGAAGCCAGTATTCCACTTACACCAGGTCCCAGTAAGGGTAGAAAATTAGTAACTACCAACACAAGGCACCATGTTAGGTTTCATCCCTGCAAGACAAGCCCCTCCAGAGACTACCAGTAAAGGACAGGGCCCTGTATATCTGGGTCCCAGCCTATTTGCTGAGCCTTCCACATCACTCCCACCAGAGGCATGGAAGCCCAGGACATTTCTGGGGCCTAGCTGTTAAACATTATGTATAATATCCTTCCTTGCGCTGTTCATTAATGAAATATTAAACTGGAGGGGGGAGGGGCGGTTCAATTTCAAGGGTTAGCACACCCTTCTTTAACCTCTAGGGTTTGGGTTTGAAGTTAGCACAGAATGCGAAGCTGAAAGTAATGGGCTAGAAACTGTGGTTAGAGACGTACCTCTGGAGTACGCCTCCGGCCCGCAAAACAATTACAAAAGTACCTGCTGGCGGCCAGGCTGCGAAAAGTTGCGGTCTCAGACCTCGAGGTGGAGGGTAGCGTAATGGCCCACGGATCCCAGGGACGCAGGCGGTGCGGAAGTGTACCTGGGATCACGTGAGTCTGGTCCACCAATCAATAAGCAGAATTCCATTTCAGTCATTTACGAAGGGAATCCCCTAATGAGATGCAATGGAATCCCGAAATGTAATAATAATTATACAATTAACAGAATTGGAATTTTATTCATAATTACCTTCATTCCACCAACCGCAATAAAAATTTAATTGTTTTATAATTTTAAACATCATTAAAACTGTAATCCAAGCCCATATTTGCATAAACTCATTTAATACAGTGTATGTGCATAATTTAGGATATGAAAATGTTTAATTAAATCCTTAGATATCCCTTACACTGATGCATATAGGCCCTGTGCCTGCTTGCATCTACCATAAGACTTCCGTGTGCAATCGCTGGCCAGTCGCTGAGCAAATAGCCCAACTTTGCACCAGCGATTGCTTTTTCGAGGCCCCTGCGGATGGCCCGTCAACACGTATGTTGACAGGCCGCAAGTTCCGGATTTAGTGCAAGCACATGTGGAAATCCCGAACCTGCGGGGCATTTCAAAGGGAATACGACGGCGTAGAGTCTGCCATCATACACACCGCAATTTGAGGGCCATTGTGTTTCTGCCAGCTGTAACATTATTAACATGAGCAATCTCAGTGCCTAACAGTTGACGTGATCCAGTACAAAATTGCCGATAATTCACCATACGGACTGCTGGCATGGAAAATACCTATTGATACATTAAATGGTGCCCCTGAGGATGTGAGGGGGGGGGGTTGGTTCTGCAAATGGCTGTGCTATGAACAAAAGCACAAAAATATTATAACTTTTTTTGTTGTATTTTTCATTATACAGATATTCAACCACTTTGTATTACAGTGGACATAAATTCCAGTGCTTTATATTCACAACGCTAATGCCTTAAGCTCATTCTGAATTTTTCCTTGTAGGATTCCAAGGAACAGAACAAAGTTCATGGCTACACAAATCACGTTCCTGAAATCATAGAATCATAGAATAGTACAGCACAGAAGGACGAACTGAATTGCTCTTTCGAAGAGCAATCCAGTTGGTTCCACTCCCACGCTCTTTCCCCTGCAATTTTTCCTCCTTCAAGTATTTATCCAATTCCCTTTTGAAGGCTACTATTGAATCTGTATCCACCATCCTATCAGGCAGTGCATTCCAAATCCTAACCACTCGTTGTGTAAAAGAAAGTTTTCCTCATGTCGCCCGATTCTTTTGCAAATCACCTTAAATCTGTGCCCTCTCGTTAACAACCCTTCAGCCATTAGAAACAGTTTCTCTTTATTTACTCTATCTAAACCTTTCATGATTTTAAACACCTCTATCAAATCTCCTCTTAGCCTTCTCTGCTCTAAGGAGACCAACCCCAGCTTCCCTAGCCTATCCACGTGTGTCAGCTGTGGCTCAGTTGGTAACACACTCGCCTCTGAGTCAGAAGGTTGCGGGTTCAAGGAACTTGACTTATTAACTTGAGGGTATAGGGCACAGTATCAAAATTTTCGGATGACACGAAACGTGGAATTGTAGTAAAAGTGAGAAAGATGGTAATAAACTTCAAGAGGAGACAGACAGGCTGGTGGAATGGGCGGACACGTGGCAGATAAAATTCAACACAAAAAAGTGAGAGGTGATATATTTTGGTTGGAAGAATGAGGAGAGATATAAGCTAAATGGTACAATTTTAAAGGGGGTGCAAGAACAGAGACCTGGAGGTGTTTATGCACAAATCTTTGAACTGGCAGGACAGGTTAACAAAGCAGTTAATAAAGCATATGGGATCCTGGGCTTTATAAATAGAGGCAGAGATAACAAAAGCCAGGAAGTTATGCTAAACCTGTATAAAACACTAGTTCGGCCCCAGCAGGAGTACTGTCCCCCATTCTGGGCACCACACCTCAGGAAGGCCATGGAAAGGGTACAGAAGAGATTTACCAGGATGGTTCCAGGGATGAGGGATTACAGCAGGGGAGGGCAATTATTTGGGCTGGGGGGCCACTTAAGTTTTGATGAGCTGGCGAGGGCCGCACACCAATGTCTCACTAAGGTATGCACCAATCGCGAGGTCCCGCACAGGGCGCTCACCAGAGATACTGCACATGCATGGCCACGCAGCAAATTTAAAGGGACTGCGCATGAAAAAAAAGAGGGAACATTGCCGCATGCATAAAATGAACAGCTACCATTAAAATTTGCTATAACATTTATTGTATAAAGAACCCTTCAGGCCGTTTCCACACTTAATAATAACACTTATTAACATGTTAACGAGCATGATACAGGTTTACGAGTCACATTGAAAAGTGCACGTCTGTTTATTTCAAATGGTCTAAATTCATTCATATAGTGGAAAATGAGAGATCGATTCTGCTTCCACTGGCAACTATGAACAAGGTATAAGGCACAATCAATGATAAAATCATTTATACTACCTTTAAAAATTGCACATGAAAGTGCTACTTTGAAGCTTTTGAAACCTAGCTAAGAAGTAATTAGGTGACTCGGTAAATGATTTATACCGCGAATTGCGCCCAAGATCAGCCATCAAATTGGGCCTGTTCATTGTCAACGTACTATCACTCCCGAGAAAAGCCAAGACGCCTGTAGAGTTTGCGGACTTTCACTTGAGAATGGGCAGAAGTAATGCACCATTATAATACACATTTCATCCTCGAGTGCTATTTATTGCTGGGACTGGCCAACGACATAAATCTCTACAACTATCTTCCAGTCATGACAATAAACTTAAACTGTTCATGGTGTGGAGATGCCGGTGTTGGACTGGGGTGGACAAATGTAAGAAGTCACACAACACCAGGTTATAGTCCAACAGCTTTATTTGAAATCACAAGCTTTCGGAGCACTGCTCCTTCGTCAGGTGAAGTGGAGAGATGCATATAGACACAGCATATATAGTCAGAGAATACTGCCAGATGATTACAGGTAATCTTTCTAACTGCCCTTTCTCACACCTCGGCAGAGAGATAATCACATTAATCAAAGGTGTGAATGGTGTCCAAACAGGTCAGTCAGGAAAACATTACATCAAAGAACGAGGTGGGGTCACAAAGGGTCAAATGTTGTAGATGCTGGGGTCTGTACGAAAAACAAAAAACAGACAAAAAACTTTTTTTTTTGCTGGAAATCACAGCAGGTCCGGCCGCATCTGTGTAGAGAGAATAGGCCAACGAAGACTCGAGTCTGGATGATCCTACGTCAGGTGGGGTTACATGTAGCGTGACATGAACCCAAGATCCCGGTTGAGGCCGTCCTCGTGAGTGCGGAACTTGGCTATCAGTTTCTGCTCGACGATTTTGCGTTGTCGTGTGTCTCGAAGGCCGCCTTGGAGAATGCTTACCCGAGAATGCTTTTGTCTGTTTTTTGTTTTTCGTACAGACCCCAGCATCTGCAACATTTGACCCCTTGTGACCCCACCTCATTGTTCTTTGATGTAATGTTTTCCTGACTGACCTGTTTGGACACCATTCACACCTTTGATTGCTGTGATTATCTCTCTGCCGAGGTGTGAGAAAGGGCAGTTAGAAGGATTACCTGTAATCATCTGGCAGTATTCTCTGACTATATATGCTGTGTCTATATGCATCTCTCCACTTCACCTGACGAAGGAGCAACACTCCGAAAGCTTGTGATTTCAAATAAAGCTGTTGGACTATAACCTGGTGTTGTGTGACTTCTTACATAAATTGTTCATGGCATGGGGAAAAAGGGCTTAAATTAAAAACAGTGAATGCAAGGTTCAATATATCCGGGTCCATTTAGTTATGCATCTACTATCCTAATTAAGTGATCATCACTCCCACCCTCCCAATAATTTATAAACATAAATTCAGCTAGTAGTCAGATACCATCTTAAATACACAAAATGTAGTGTAAAATAGTAAAATTTTCCGTTACTAAAAGAATGAAATGGTTGATTAATCAATTATGTGTTGTACTGAAAGTCTTTGTTGCTGTTTGGCAGAGTAGCTCGAGTCTGCGGGGCCTCCGACGTAAGTGGTGTTCTCTTTTTAGTGTGGAGGAAGGGAGCCCAAAGATTAGCAAGGCTGAACTACAATCGCGTGCCATTACCTGGAGTCCCTGTGCTCTGGGATCCACTCTAAGAGGGCGATGAGAATCCCCCTGTCATCCTACTCTGGGTACCGGGAGAGGAAAGACGCAGCGCCGGTCTCTTTTTTCGGTAAAAGAGTCATCGGGATGAGCAGCCATGACTCGGCTCAAAAATGGATAGGGCATGTTCGAGTACACAGTGCATTCTGGGTACGGACGTCCGCCATTGGGGCCCAGAATCTCGGAACAGATCGTTTTAAGATCGGGCTGGGGTGAATCACTTTTGCAAATTGATAAATTGAATTAAATATTACTGCGTGTTCCCTGGCTGCAGTTCGGGTCTGTCTCTGATCCACGAGACGTGAAAGTGGATAGACTAATGTGCAGCACGAGCTCCGGCTCACGTTCTATTTCTGTCCCGTCCAGCGGGCCGGATAGAATGAACTGGCGGGCTGGATACAGCCTGCGGGCCGTATTTTGCCCACCACTGGATTACAGTTACATGGATAGACTGGAGAAGCTGGGGTTGTTCTCCTTAGAGCAGAGAAGGCCAAGTGGAGATTTGATAGAGGTCTTTAAAATCATGAAGGGTTTAGATAAATGGCTGAAGGGCCGATAACAAGAGGGCACAGATTTAAGATGATTGGCAAAAGAACAAGAGGCGGCATGAGGAAAAACATTTTTACGCAACGAGTGGTTAGAAGTTGGAATGCACTGCCTAATAAGGGTGGTGGAAACGGATTCAATAGTAGCCTTCAAAAGGGAATTGGATAAATACTTTAAGGACAAAAAATTGCAGGAATAGGGGAAAGAGCGGGTGAGTGGGACTAACTGGATTGCTCCTCGAAAGAGCCGGCGCAGACTTGATGGGCCAAATGGTTTCCTTCTGTGCTGTACTATTCTATGATTACATCTTTAGGTCAAAATGATGTGGCTATAGTAGAATAGTTACTCACCCCCTGAGTGCCATCTGGTATTGTGTAGTATATCTCAATGGTGTCATAATTTTCATAACCAGGAAGACGTATCGACAAATTCATGAAAGTCATTCTGCTACCATCAGGCTGATTGCCTCTTATCTCACCATACACTTCTCCACATATAGGACAGGCAGATTTGGTTTTAAAAGCCACTTTTATGCATTCCTTACAGAATGAATGTTTACATTTCTTTAAGGTTTCTCGGTCTTCAATTTCTTCCAAGCAAATTGGACAGGTTGTGTCCTCATCTTTTGACTCCAGTTTACTTCTCGCTGCAGCCGAATTTGAATTAGGTTTGCATTCTGGTGTTAAAGGTAACCTCCTGCTTGAATCTGTACTATCAGGCACTGTACGGTTATCAACTTGGCTGGATTTGAAATTATAATCGTGGCCTGTATTAGAATGCAGGGCAGTCTCTGCATTCTTGACATCAGTGGGATTTCCCATTAAATCAAGTCCTGTAGCCTTAAAAGTAACCAAGACTTTTGGAAATTTCTTTTGGAGAAATGCTTCCAAGTCTTTTTTTGTTCCTTTGTCAAGAGAAGCAAGCAGTACAGATTTCAAACTTAAATTTGTAGCAATTGATTGATACAGACTGATAAATGTATCTGTTGCATCAGGGCACTGTAAACTACTCTTCTTTTGTACAAACTCAACTGTAACTGTATTTTTTACTGATGACTTATTACGTCTGAGAACATCAAAATGTTTCTCTATTTTTTGTAGTTGGCTTCCATAAATCATTTCAATGTAATTCAGAATAGTTTTATCTACGGGTACACTGAAATCACAATTAGGAGAGTTCAGAAATTCAGAAGTTATTGCTCTCGATGACCCTATAGATTCTGCACCAGGGAACGCTGTAGATTCTGTGCCAGATGACTTTGCGCCAGAGGATCTTGCAGACTCTGAGCCAGAGGACCTTACAGACTCTACGCCAGAGGGCCTGGCAGATTCTGCTTCAGAGGACCTGGTAGATTCTGCTCCAAAGGATCTTACAGATTCTGTGCCAAAGGAGCTTACAGACTCTGCGCCAGAAGACTTTGAAATCTCTGCTCCAGAGGGCCTAGCTTTAAGCTTCAATAATTCTGTGTGAATCTCATCAATCTTTTCAAATGAATCACTAACTTCATAACGATTTACACCATTCTGACACTTCCAAAATGCTTTGCCTGACCGAATAATGTTTAATGCCTCATTTTCCTTGCCCTTGAAGATGTCTAAATCAACGATTGCGCGGACTTCCGGAAAAACCTGAAAGAAGTAAAATCCAATGATAAAAATACAATTTTTACAATTATACCATTTCTGTATGAGTTATCTTAAGCAGTGGGAAACAAAAATTTAGCAATAAGTTTTCTCCTATCTCTCTTCTTCCAGACTGTGGTGACTGGGATTGATTCTACTTCATCCAATAACCATATGTTTGCTAAGCCTTCTTGTTACTGAGTGGGTAAATGCTCCTAACTTGTGTAGTACTAAGTCATACAGATCAAGACATTCCTATCTTTGGTCTGTCCTGAATTATCTGATCTTAGCATAGCGATAGTGAGCAACTACAACTGGCTTCAGTGCCACAGGCTGCAGGGGTGATGCAGCAAGGAGGGAAGTGAAAAATGGGAACAGGAAGAAATAAATTCAGTGTTTATATTTCTAATCACTCTACAGCAAACCCTGCTGGAAACGGGCAGTGGATACCGGAATTTGCGATGGATAATAACAGCAAGCTAACAGTATTCACTGTATTACCCCTTTGAAACTGACCACAACTTCAGGATGTAGCGCATGCACATCCTAACGTGGAAATCCTGAAGTTAGAATCATAGGATGGTTACAGCACAGAAGGAGGCCATTCGGTCCATTGAGCCTGTGGCAGCTCTCTGCAAGAGCACTTCAGCTAGTTCCACTTCCCTGTAACCCTGCAAATTTTTTCCCTTCAGGTACTTATCCAACTCCCTTTGGAAGCCACAATTGAATCTGCCTCCACTACCCTTTCAAGCAGTGCATCCCAGACCATAACCAATCGCTGCGTAAAAAAGTTTTTCCCTCATGTCGCCTTTGGTTCTTTTGCCAATCACCTTAAATCTGTCCCCTCTGGTTCTCGACCCTTCTGCCAAGGGGAACAGTTTCTCTCTATCTACTCTGTCCAGACCCCTCATGATTTTGAACATCTCTATCAAATTGCCTATCAATCTTCTTTGCTCGAAGGAGAACAACCCCAGCTTTTCTAGTCTCGCCACGTAACTGAAGTCCCTCATCCCTGGAACCATTCTTGTAAATCTTTTCTGCACCCTCTCTAAGGCCTTCACGTCCTTCCTAATGTGCAGTACAGAGAATTGGACACAGTACTCCAGTTGAGGCCGAACCAATGCTTTATAAAGGACATTAAGGAACATTACAGGAAGAGATCCATCAGACGCAGGGAATTCTGGAACTGCAACATCAATGGAGCATAACAACATTAAGAGTGTCACAGGGGCTAAAAAAAAAATTTTTAAAGGTGCTTCTTTAAAAAGAATGGTTTGGCCACAGGTGAATACAATCGCACTTGCTACATATGTAAAGAGTTACTGCAGACGGCATTGTAACAAGCGCTGCCAATCGAGGTTATAGATATTAAACTGTTCGTATTAATAGAAATGGTGATAAAATACAGCAAACCTCCATCTGAAGTCCCTGGACTGGCCTGACCTGGCCTACCATTCGCAAACAGAGCAAACCAACCACTTTCGCTTTGCACCGAATTCAGCACCAGAAGCGGCGCGCGCTGCTCGCCCGCCCCCTCGGCTTCGATTGGAGCGCGACTCGCAGGGCTTTCCTCTCCTCGGCCCCTGATTGGTGGAGTTGCCTGTCAATCACTCGAGTTAGGTTCCGGGGTGGAAGAAACCTGATGCGTCGCTAAAAAGTGCAGTTTCGCTTTCCTTTATCGGAGTTTATATAAGTATATAATAATAAATAAAGTGAAACTATTCCTCTCTGCTATTTGAAAAATAGTTTATTTACGTTGCTTTATTTGGTCCTTAGAGGAAAGCAAGGCCCATGGGGAAGCCCAGTGCTTTAGGCAGAGTTTTCAAGTAAATGACCCAAAATAAGTATTGCGACGTCTCGTTTCTGTGTAGAAAGTGTTTGTGAGTTAGGCCTTTGAAAAGTGATGGGAAGGGGCTGAAAAATTGTGATTCAGCTTGATTTGAGGCAATGGTGTAAAGTTCCTCGTTCATAGAACTGTGGAACGGTTACAGCATGGAAGAAGGCCATTCGGCCAAGCTCTGCAAGATCATTCCCTGTGCCTCTTTATTTAGTCTTGATAAAGGGTTTTGAAGCGAAACGTTGACTCTAATTTCTCTCCACGGATGTTGCCTGGCCTGCTGAGTTTTTCCAGCATTTTCTGTTATTTCAGATTTCCAGCATCTGCAGTATTTTGCTATCGTCTCTGCAAGAGCACTTCAGCTAGTTCCACTCCCCCGCCCTTTTCCCCCGTAGCCCTGCAATTTTTTTTCCTTCAGGTACTTATCCAACTCCCTTTTAAAACCGTGATCGAGTCTGCCTCCACCACCCTTTCAGGCAGTGTATTCCAGATCTTAACCACTCGCTGCGTAAATTTTTTTTTCCTCATGTCGCCTTTGGTTCTTTTGCCAGTCACCTTAAATCTGTGTTCTCTGGTTCTTGACCCTTCTGCCAATGGGAACAATTTCCCTCTATCTACTCTGTCCAAACACCTCTATCAAATCTCCTATCAATCTTCTCTGCTCCAAGGAAAACAACCCCAGCTTCTCCACTGTATCAACATAATGAAGTCCCTCATTCCTGGAATCATTCTCGTCAATCTTTTCTGCACCCTCTCTAAGGCCTTCACATCCATCCTAAAGTGTGGTGCCCAGAATTGAACAGTTAAAGCCATGTTCATCATAATTTCCACACTTTTGCACTCTATGGGGTCGATTTTAACTTGGATGCGGGCAATTGTCAGGTTCCCCGAGTTTTGTGATTACCACACGAATCTAAATGGATGTGTGAGATTGATGCAATTTTAACTCAATTGGCCAATTGATTTTCAACATGTGGGAAGCCTTTGCAAATGGGTTTTTCATGACTGCAAGTACCCTCTGATGATGTCATCATTGCTGCTGCATTTAAGGTCCACAGCAAGCCTTGCTTCCTCTGCAGGCTTCCAAGCTTTCCCCTTATGATGGCACAAGAGCCTGCAGGAACAATGGCCAGCGGGAGGGCAAGAGCTGTGCCTAAATTTGATGAGGCATCACTGCAGGAGTCTCTGGCAGGTTTTGTCTCCAGGGTCGCTGCGTGTGTGGAGCGAATGGAGGAGTCCATAGCGAACATGAGCAGAGCCTTTGTGGAGTCAGTGGCGCATGAACGCATCAACATGGAAAGGATGGCTACCTACGTGGAAATGATTGTTGCCTCCGTGGTAAGGTTGGCTACGGTAGAGGAGAGGAGGGCTACGGTCATGGAGGAGGTTAGTCACCAGGGTATGGAAAACATGGTGAGGGTTCAGAATAGAATGACATCTCTTGAGGAGCGATGGGCATCTATTGAACAGAGAAACCAGACCTTCATGGAAGTCCTTCTGAGTAGGACGGCCATTGCAGATACGGGTCCCCGTGGCCCCCCTGATGCGCAGCAAGGTGCTCTCAAGCCACTTGCAGGCGCGGAGGGGGAGCTGACCCATGAGAGGGAGGTTGGTGGCAGGCCTCAAGGAAGTGGGGGTTCCTCTCCAAGTGCTCACAGTTCCATGCCACTGCAGAGCCCTCCATCAGAGCTCCGCCGGAGTCCACACCCAAGTGAGATAGACGTCTCAACCCCTGCACAGTCGTAGGAGCAGCAGACTGCTGACGAGATAATAGCAAAATACTGCGGATGCTGGAAATCTGAAATAACAACAGAAAATGCTGGAAATACTCAGCAGGCCGTGCGGGGGGAAGACTCCTGGCCAGAGAAGTGGGCACGGAGACGAAGGCGACGGAAGAAGAGCTGTCTGTTCATGGGAGTTCCGACGCCCTCCGTCACTTTAACAGTTTCCAGTTTCCTGGCCCCAACCGTCTCCTTTTCACTATGGACGTCCAATCCCCCTACACCTCCATCCCCCACCAGGATGGCCTTCGGGCGCTCCATTTCTTCCTTGAACAGAGGCCCAACCGGTCCCCATCCACCACCACCCTCCTCCGCCTGGCTGAACTTGTTCTCACATTGAACAACTTCTCCTTTGACTCCACTCACTTCCTCCAAATTAAAGGTGTTGCTATGGGAACCCGCATGGGCCCTAGCTATGCCTGCCTGTTTATGGGATATGTGGAACATTCTTTGTTCCAGTCCTACTCGGGTCCCCTCCCTCACCTCGTTTTCCGGTACATCGATGACTGTATTGGTGCCGTTTCCTGCTCTCGCCCTGAACTAGATAAGTTCATTCACTTTACTTCCAATTTCCACCCATCCCTCACCTTCACATGGTCCATCTCCGACTCTTCCCTTCCCTTCCTAGACTTCTCCGTCTCCATTTCTGGCGATCGGCTTTCAACAAACATCCACTACGAGCCCACTGACTCCCACAGCTACCTGAACTACACTTCCTCCCACCCCGTTTCCTGTAAGGACTCTATTCCATTCTCCCAGTTTCTCCGTCTCCGCCGCGTCTGTTCTGACGATGCCACCTTCCATACTAGTGCTTCCGACATGTCTTCCTTTTTCCTCAACCGAGGATTCCCCTCTACCGTGGTTGACACGGCCCTTGACCGTGTCCGTTCTATTTCCCGCACTTCTGCTCTCACCCCTGCCCCTCCCTCCCAGAACCACGATAGAGTTCCCCTTGTCCTCACCTTTCACCCCACCAGCCTCCACATTCAACGTATCATCCTCCGCCATTTCCGCCACCTCCAACGTGATCCCACCACCAAACACATCTTCCCCTCACCTCCCCTTTCAGCGTTCCGAAGGGACCGCTCCCTCCGCGACACCCTGGTCCACTCCTCAATCACCCCCAACAGCCCTTCTCCTTCACCTGGCACCTTCCCGTGCAAGCGCAGGAGATGCAACGCATGCCCTTTTACCTCCTCCCTTCCCACTGTCCAGGGCCCCAAACACCCCTTCCAGGTGAAACAGCGATTTACTTGTACTTCTTGCAATTTAATATACTGTATTCGCTGCTCACGATGCGGTCTCCTCTACATTGGGGAGACCAAACGCAGATTGGGTGACCGCTTTGCGGAACACCTCCGTTCAGTCCGTAAGGGTGACCCTGAGCTTCCGGTCGCCTGTCACTTTAATTCACTGCTTCACTCCCACTCTGATCTCTCTGTCCTCGGGCTATTGCATTGTTCCAATGAAGCTCAACGTAAGCTCGAGGAACAGCACCTCATCTTTTGATTGGGCACTTTGCAGCCTGCCGGACTCAACATTGAGTTTAACAATTTCAGATAATTATCCCTGCCCCCATTTTTCATGCAGTATGATTTTTGCCATTCCCATTTGCAACATTTTATCTTTCCTGCCTCTTACAAAAGTACAGGATGTTCATTCTATTCCTTCCTCCCCTCCTAACCCCCGCCCCCCCCCTGTCTCTGCACCTGCTTAATATCTGTTACATCTCCAGCTTTTTCCAGTTCTGATGAAGGGTCCCAGACCTGAAACGTTAACTCTGTTTCTCCACAGATGCTGCCTGGCCTGCTGAGTATTTCCAGCATTTTCTGTTGTTATTTCAGACTGCTGACGAGCACTCACAGGCTCGCCACCCCAGAGGACGCCCGCCAAAGGTGTCGAGACAGGAGCAGCAGGAAAGTGAGCAAGGGGCCTCCACATCTGCTGAAGCCACAGGGGAACCACTATGTAGGAGCACGCGTAAGAGGAAAATAAAGCACAAGCAGTCACAAGGGTAGTCACTTGGGTGAAATGTTGTGTATATTGTAAAAATGCCATCAGTTGGTTCTTGTGATTAAAAATTCTGATGGCAACTGTTGCAGTTCTGGCGTGTGTCATTTCGCGAATGGGGCTTTCACATTGAGGGCTTAGGATTACTTGCAGTTGTCAGGATGCTGGTCAAATAGCTAGGAATCCGCAGGGCTTGGCCATTGTCGATGCTCAGGTAAGAAGCTGCGAGGCAAAAGAGTTTGATTTACTAGGCTAAGCAAATCTGGCCAGGATGAGTGCGTTCCTTGCATCCCGGCCAGCAATGTTCTCGCGTAATGCTGCCGCTGGTTGATGGGCCTCTGCAGGATGCTCGTTTTTGCCCTCCTCCTCTTCCGCCGCCGCCGCGTACTGTACGGCTCCACCTGATCTATCCAGGCATCTGAAGCGCATCTTCAGCAAGCCGATGGTTTGCTCGATTATGGACCTGGTGGAAATGTGGCTGGAGTTGTAGCGTTCATTGGCTGGCCCCCTCAACGGCGTCATTAGCCAAGTCCTCGGGATAGCCCTTGTCTCCAAGTAGCCATCCATGAAGTTGGTCTGGCGGCCTGAATACTGGAGGCACACTAGACTGGCGCAGTATGAAGGAGTCATGGCAACTGCCAGGATACTTGGCACAAACATGCAAAATCTCCTTCTTGTGGTCACACACCAGCTGAATATTAAGGGAGTGGAAGCCCTTGCGGTTGACAAAAATACTTGGATTGCGATGGGGTGCCCTAATGGCCACGTGTGCAGTCAATGACGCCCTGCACCCTTGGAAAGTCTGCCAGATGAGCTAATCCAACCGCTCGCGCTGTCACATTTGTGCGATCCCTGGTGAAATGGATGTGATTGTGCGCGAGGGCATTGGTTACCTGCGTGATGCAAGTGTGTGTGGCCAACTGGGAGATGCCGCTGATGTCTGCTGATGATCCCTGGAATGAGCCTGAGGCAAAAAAGTTGAGTGCGGTGGTGACTTTGATGGCCACTGGTAAGGAGTGTCCACCTGGTCCTCTGGGCAGCAGGTCTTGCTGTATCATTGCACAGATGTCAGTCACTACCTGTCGTGAAAGTCGGAGCCACCTTTGGCGCTGCTGCTCAGCCATGTTGAGAAAGCTGACCCTGTGTTTGTAGACCCTGTTTGGGGGGTATCTCCTGCGCCAACGGGCTTCCATGCACTGGCCCCTTCTGGCCTGTGCTGCCTCAGGTGGGTGAGCAGCAGCCTGTCGCTCCTGTTGCTGGTGCTGCTGTTGTTCCTGGTTCTGCTGCTGCCACGCCTGGTGCTCGAGCTCCTCTAATACCAAGAAGGGAAGGAGAAAAATGGCTCCCATGCTTCTGGCATATGCTTCCGCTGAGGAAGCGCTGAGTGAGGGTGACAAGAGGGATTTCCCAGGAGTTCACACTGGAGATGTGTGTGAGGCTCCAACCTTCCACAGGTGTGGTTAAGCCTGGTAAAAGTTGCCCCAGGCCTGAAAGAACAAAGTCCTGCCACCTGCAAATGATGACTGATCAAATCTCCTCTTTACTGGTTGACCTGCAGCTGATAGTCTGCAAGCCAATAGTGCTCACGCCAGGTTTCACAGGCGTGATCCACACCAGGCGTGCTTTACTTGGGAAAAGGGTTAAAAATGCAAGGACCTGTTAAAATGGCATTATAAAGGCCAATTATTGCTGATTAAGGGCCTTAAAGAGCAGTCCCGCCTGTTGTAGGCGGGACTGATTCGGGACCATCAGACACGCCTGGTTTAAAATGGCTCGGGCTTGGGGTCGGGAACCAGGCGGGGGGGGGGTCCCACCTGCCAGTTTTAGCAATTTTAACCCCCCGCATGCCTCAAAGCCCACCTCACGGCTCAGTTAAAATCGACCCCTATACCTCTATTTATGAAGCCCAGGATCCCGTAAGCCTTTTTAACTGCTTTCTCAACCTGCCCTGCTACCATCAACCATTTGTGCACACATACCCCCAGGTCTCTCTGTCCGTGTGCCCCCTTTAGGATTGTACCATTTCGTTTATATGTCCTCTCCTCATTCTACCAAAATGTATCACTTCACACTTTTCTGCATTAAATTTCATCTGCCACGAGTCCGCCCATTTCACCAGCCTGTCTATGTCTTCCTGAATTATCACTCTCCTCCTCACTGTTCACTATACTTCCAAGTTTTGTGCCATCTGCAAATTTTGAAATTGTGCCCTGTAAACCCAGGTCCAAGTTATTAATATATATCAAGGAAAGCAGTGGTCCTAGAACTGACCCCTAGGGAACACCACTGTAAACCTTCCTCCAGTCCGAAAAACAACCGTTCACCACTACTCTCTGTTTCCTGTCACTTAACCAATTTCATATCCATGCTGCCACTGTCCCTTTTATTCCATGGGCTTCAACTTTGCTGGCAAGCCTAACATGTGGCACTTTGTCGAATGCCTTTTGGAAATCCATGTACACTGCGTCAAACGCATTACCCTCATCAACCCTCTCTGTTACCTCATCAAAAAACTCAATCAAATTGGTTAAACACGATTTGCCTTTAACAAATCCATGCTGGCTTTCCTTAATTAATCCATACTTGTCCAAGTGACTGTTAATTTTTTTAATTGTTTTTATTCATTGGGCCAGAAATTCCTAAATGGGGCTTGCAGCGCGTGCAAGCCCCGTATTTGCACTTACCCCGCGCTACTGCAGATCAGCTCCAGGGATGCCTGGACTTGGTGTTTGAAAAAGAAGATTCCTGGGCAGCGTGTGACGTCACGCCGCCCAGGAGTGCAGCCAGCGCGAAGCCAGGAGCATGCAGTGCAAGTGAGACACGCCCCTTGAGGTCTCAGTTTCACTGGACACGCCCCCAATGTATCTGTCAAGCTGCTAAGCATTTTTACATGCAAAGCAGCAGTTTAAATAGGTTTTTGGAAGTTTTTTGAAGATTTTGGTAACTTTTATAAACTTTTTAAAAAGTTTACATTATTTTGAGTAATCTGAAGTAGTTTTAAAGAGAATTAAAGCAATTTAAAGACTTTTAAAAGCCCTAAAAGAATTTTTTTAATTCCATTTATTTATTTAGCAATGTCGTCGTCATACGTGTCTTCACACTGTTCCCTTTGGGGAACTGTATGAAGTGGTGGAAGGATTTATGGCCATGATTAACGCTCATTCCGTGACCGTAACCATCTTTGAACCAGCCATTAGGCGGTTAGTCCTATGGCGGGAGGGTTTTACGGGCTCCCACAAGCTATACAAGGAGGGGGGCCACGCACACCCACAGACGCAAATATCCCACTGGATGTCAACCCAGAATTTAGAGCCGGAGCTCCGACTCCACTTGCCGGGACTGTCTGGAGCGGGGTTCGAAACCCTACCCTGATCTGGCCCAGCGGCGGGGATCCTACCGCTATGACAAAGGCCCAATCCGATTAGCAACTTAAAATGGCAGCATAGGGCTCCAGTCACGGGGAGGGAAAAGGCGCAGGAAACGTATGGGTGTCACCTTTTGTGCGGAGTGGGCCTTTTGCGTAGCAGTAAGCATCCCCGCCGCTGGGCCAGAAGGAGTAGGGTTTTGAACCCCACTCCAGACAGTCCCGGCAAGTGGAGTCGGAGCTCCAACTTTAAATTCTGGGTGGACATCCAGCGGGATACTTGCATCCGTGGGTGTTGGTGGCCCCCCCCCTCTCCCCCCTCCTCTCCCCCCCTCCCCCCCCCCTCCTCAGATGGGTTGTGGGAGCCCGTAAAACCCTCCCGCCATAGGACTAACCACCCTAATGGCTGGTTCAAAGATGGTTACGGTCACGGAATGAGCGTTAATCACAGCCATAAATCCTTCCACCACTTCAAACAGCTCCCCAAAGGGAACAGTGTGAGGATACGTACGATGATGACCTATTGCGCAATGCACGTCCTTGGACCCTCAGTCGCAGATGCGAGGGGGCAAGTCGTGCAATTGTTAAATTTTTAATTTTATTGACATGTAATATGTTGGCCCAGTAATTCCCTTCCAAATGCGCTAGTACGGTCGGGGTACTTACGCATCTGGCCGGATGAAATGCCGGTTTTCAGCATGCACAGTGCATGTGGGGAAAACCGGCATTTCCTGTCCTCTGAACGAAGGTGTTCAGAGGCAGAACGCGTGCGACTGCACAGGCAGCGCGTGCGCAGTATAATTCGCCGCTTTCATTAATGCTTTCGGTGAGGTCAAGTCATTACAACTTACACATGAAAAAATCATGGGTACAGTTGCTGCAGAGGCTGCGGAGGAAGATATTTCTTATCGTGGAGCTTCTGAAAGTATGTATGTCTGTATATATTCCTTTGCGTGTTATGTATATTTTCCTTTACTTATGTGTATGAATGTATTATTTAATTATGACTTTCAGAGAAAGTAACTTATTGGAAAATCATAATTACAAACATACATTCATACACATTAGTAAAGGAATATAAAACATACATACATATACGTAAAGGAATATATGTGGACATACATACATAACTCATTCTCACATTCCATTCACACAGCCACAATTGCTCCTTCTACCTACCGTTCTGAAAACCCTTTAAAGAAAAAAAATTTAAACTTTAAAACTTACTTAAAATTTCTTAAAATAACTTCCCTCCCTTTCCCAAACAAAAATATTGCATTTCAAAAGCTCCACGATAAAATATATCTTCCTCCGCAGCCAATGAACAACTTTACACTTGCTTTTATCAAGTGTAACTTCTAAGGACTTACCCTCACTGAATCCATCATTGAAATCCACAAAGTTCACTGCGCAAGCGCTGCCTGTGCAGTCGCACGCGCTGTGAATAGACCTCGGGTCTGGAAATGCTGGCGTTCCCCGCATGCGCTGTTCCTGCTGAACGCCGGCATTTCCAACGGCCAGATGCGTGAGTAACCCGAACGTACTCACGCTTCTGGCCGCGAATTTCTGGCCCATTGATGGGATGTGGGCGTCGCTGGCTAGGTCTGCATTTAGTGCCCATCCCTAATTGCCCTTGAGAAGATGGTGGTGAGCTGCCTTCTTGAACCGCTGCAGTCCATATGGTGTAGGTACACCCACAATGCTGTTAGGAAGGGAGTTCCAGGATTTTAGCCCAGCGGTAGTGAAGGAACGGCGATACAGGTCCAAGTCAGGATGGTGTGTGGCTTGGAGGGGAACTTGTAGGTGGTGATGTTCCCATGCGTCTGCTGCCCTTGTCCTTCTAAGTGGTAGAGGTCGCGGGTTTGGAAGGTGCTGTTGAAGGAGCTTTGGCGAGTTGCTGCAGTGCATTTTGTAGATGGTACACACTGCAGCCACAGTGCGCCGGTGGTGGAGGGAGTGAATGTTGAAGGTGGTGGATGGAGTGTCAATCAAGTGGGCTGCTTTATCCTGAATGGTGTCGAGCTTCTTGAGTGCTGTTGGAGCTGCACTCATCCAGGCAAGTGGAGAGTATTCCATCACACTCTTGACTTGTGCCTTGTAGATGGTGGAAAGGCTTTGGGGAGTCAGGAGGTGAGACACTCGCCACAGAATTCCCAGCCTCTGGCCTGCTCTTGTAGCCACAGTATTTATATGGCTGGTCCAGTTCAGTTTCTGATCAATGGTAACCCCCGGGATGTTGATAGTGGGGGATTCAGCGATGGTAATGCCATTGAATGTCAAGAGGAGATGGTTAGAGTCTCGTTTGTTGGAGATGGTCATTGCCTGGCACTTGTGTGGTGCGAATGCTACTTGCCACTTGTCAGCCCAAGTCTGAATGTTGTCCAGGTCTTGCTGCATATGGACACGGACTGCATCAATATCTGAAGAGTCTCGAATGGTGCTGAACAGTGTGCAATCATCAGCGAACATCTCCACTTCTGACCTTATGATGGAGGGAAGGTCATTGATGAAACAGCTGAAGATGGTTGGGCCTAGGACACTGCCCTGAGGAACTCCTGCAGTGATGTCATGTGATTGAGATGAATGACCTCCAACAACCACAGCCAACTTCCTTTTGTGCTAGGTATGATTCCAACCAATGGAGAGTTTTCCCCTTGATTCCCATTGACTTCAGTTTTGCTAGGGCTCCTTGATGCCACATGTGATGAAATATATTCCATTCATCACTGCCTGTTTTCTGTGTCTTGTAACTGCCTGCTTTCTGTGTCTTTTCCCTTCCCCCAGTCCTCATGTATTATGTATTGGAATGTGCTGGAACTGGTTGTGTGCAGGGCTCCGCCCATACCTGGCTCCTTTGTAATCTAAGTTCAGTCGGGCATCAGCCTCCTGAAGGAAGACATCTCTCTATTTTACGTGTTATGTTCTGAGTTAATAAAAGCCTTACTTTTGTTCTGCTAACTTCGAGTCTCGGAATAATTGAGGCACATCAATTTTATTAACTCAATTTTCAACACTATGGATCAACTCCTGAAACCCGAACGTTTGGATTTGGATCAACATGCTCCGGACGCATCAGCACGCTTCGGACACTGGTTTGACTGTATGGAATTCTTCCTGGACAATTCCGCAGCCGTCAAAGACGCTACGGACACTGCGAAGATGAGACTCGGAATGCTACGGAATTGGATAAGCCACCGGGTTTACCCCCTCATCCAAGACGCCGATACGTACCTGGCCGCCTGCAACACCTTAAAGGCGCATTACCAGCAGCCTACGAATGAGGTGTATGCTAGGCATCTACTCGCTACTCGCGCACAGCGACCTGGGGAATCGGTGGAGGAGTTCCTGAGCATCCTGAAAAAGCTTGGCAAGGACTGTAAGTGCCGAGATGTAAAAGCCGCAGTGTACACCGACGAGCTTGTTCGCGATGCCTTTATCACAGGCCTCAGCTCCACTCACATCCGGCAAAGACTGCTGGAAAAAACAGAGTTGGACCTGAAACAGGCTGCGGACACCGCGCGGTCCCTGGAGATGGCCCAGAGAAACTCGGACGCCTACTCTTCAGCCCGCGCCGCCCATGCCGCCACGTGTGCGCCGAGGGCGCCGCCATCTTGGAAGGCATCTTCCCCGCCCGGCAGCCCGACACCGGCGGGGCCCAGCTCTCCCCCCAGAAGCCCTACGAAAGCCGCGACGCGTCAAGGACCCAACTACTACTTCTGCGGGCAGCCAAAGCACACCAGAAACCTGTGCCCGGCGAAAGGCACCACCTGCTTTAAGTGCGGTAAGAAGGGGCACTTCGGGAAGGTGTGCAGAGGGAACCCCGCCGGAAAACCAACCGCCGGAAAACCCGCCACCGCCGCGTGTGCGCCGTGGGAGCGGCCATCTTGGACGCCATCTTGCCCGACCTCGTGGGGTCCGCCATCTTATGAGCAGACAGCGTGGACGCCATCTTGTCTCGATCAGGGCCCTACAGTGGCATCGGTCACAGTGGACCAGACCAGGCCGCATCCGCTATCCAAATCAATGGTGGACATCGAGGTAAACGGGTGCCGGGTTAAATGCTTAATTGACAGTGGAAGCACGGAGAGTTTTATCCACCCTGAACTGGCACAACAACTCTCCCTAAAGGTGGTCCCTGCTCAGGGTACCATCTCTATGGCCGATAAAACCCAGACATCGACCATTCTGGGTTACTGCACGGTACAATTGTGCGTTAACGGAACTGTGTATGATAATTTTAAAGTATTAATCATGAAGAATCTATGTGCGAGCGTGATCTTGGGTTTGGATTTCCAGTGCAACCACCAAAGCATCACGCTCAAGTACGGTGGGTCCCAGCCGCCCCTCACAGTGTGCGGTCTGGCTACCCTGAAGGTAAAGCCGCCTTCGCTATTCGCGAACCTTACCCCGAACTGCCGGCCAATAGCGACCAAAAGCAGGAGGTACAGCTGGGAGGACAGGCGGTTTATCGCGACCGAGGTAGACAGGCTCCTGAAAGAGCGCATTATTGAACACAGCAACAGCCCGTGGCGCGCCCAAGTGGTAGTGGTAAGGGGTAGCGAGAAGAAACGGATGGTGATCGACTATAGTCAAACGATCAACAGGTACACCCTACTAGATGCCTACCCGCTACCCCGCATATCAGAAATGGTGAACCAAATCGCCCAATACCGGGTGTTCTCCACCATCGACCTCAAGTCAGCGGACCACCAGCTCCCTATCAGACCAGAGGACCGCCCGTACACCGCCTTCGAGGCGAACGGACGCCTCTACCAATTCCTCAGAGTCCCCTTTGGGGTGACGAACGGGGTCTCGGTCTTTCAGAGGGAGATGGATCGCATGGTCGATGACCACCACTTGCAGGCAACCTTCCCCTACCTCGACAACGTCACCATCTGCGGTCACAACCAACAGGATCACGACTCGAACCTCGAGAGGTTCCTGAAAACTGCACAAAAACTCAACCTCACCTATAACGAGGACAAGTGCGTTTTCAACACCACGCGCCTCTGCATACTGGGCAGCGTGGTGGAGAATGGGGAAATCGGACCAGACCCCGACCGATTGCGCCCCCTACGGGAGCTGCCCCTGCCCAACACTCCCAAAGCCCTGAAAAGGTGCCTGGGGTTATTTTCTTACTATTCCCAATGGGTCCCCAACTACTCCGACAAAGCCCGCCCCCTCTTGAAAGCATCCTCTTTTCCGCTCTCTGCTGAGGCCCACGCCGCCTTCAAAAGCATTAAGCAGGATATTGAGCGGGCCACGCTACAGGCAGTGGACGAGAACACTCCATTTCAAGTGGAAAGTGATGCGTCCGACTTCGCCTTGGCGGCCACCCTTAACCAGGCGGGGCGGCCCGTAGCTTTCTTCTCGAGGACCCTCCAAGGCCCCGAGATCAGACACTCCTCCGTGGAAAAGGAGGCCCAAGCCATCGTGGAGGCAGTGCGCCACTGGCGCCACTACCTAGCCGGCAAACGCTTCACCCTACTTACCGACCAGCGGTCGGTAGCGTTTATGTTCAACAATAAACAGAGGGGGAAGATTAAAAATGATAAGATTCTTAGGTGGCGGATCGAGCTCTCCACTTTCGAGTACGACATCATTTACCGGCCAGGGGCCCTTAACGAATCCCCTGACGCCCTCTCACGAGGGATGTGTGCCAGCGCCACCGAGGATCGGCTACAGACCCTCCACAACGACCTCTGCCACCCAGGGGTCACGCGGCTGTTCCACTTCATAAAGTCCCGTAACTTACCCTACTCGATTGAGGAAGTTCGGTCTCTGACCAGGAACTGCCGCACTTGCGCTGAGTGCAAGCCTCGGTTCTACCGCCCAGATAGAGCCCACTTAATCAAAGCTACACGGCCCTTCGAGCGGCTCAGCTTAGATTTCAAGGGCCCCCTCCCGTCCGTCGGCCGCAATGTTTACTTCCTGAACATTGTGGACGAATACTCCCGTTTCCCATTCGCCTTCCCCTGCCCAGACATGACCAGCGCCACGGTCATTAAATGCCTCAACAGCCTGTTCTGCCTGTTCGGTATGCCGAGCTATATCCACACAGATAGGGGGACGTCCTTCATGAGTGAAGAGCTACGCCAGTACATGCTGTCCAAGGGGATCGCCACGAGCCGTACCACCAGCTACAACCCCCGGGGTAACGGCCAGGTGGAGCGAGAGAACGGGACAGTGTGGAAAGCAGTCACTCTAGCTCTAAGGACCAAGGGCCTCCCTATCTCCCGCTGGCAGGAAGTCCTCTCGGATGTGCTCCATTCGATACGGTCGCTATTGTGTACGGCCACTAATGCCACGCCTCATGAACGAATGTTTGTCTTTCCTCGGAAATCCACCTCAGGCGTATCCATGCCGTCATGGCTCTCCACCCCAGGTCCGGTACTCGTGCCAAGGCATGTGAGGGGCCACAAGACGGACCCTCTCGTGGAGCCAGTACACCTACTCCATGCCAACCCCCAATACGCATATGTCCGGCACGCCGACGGAAGGGAGGACACCGTGTCCATAAAAGACGTCGCCCCAGCCGGCATCGACAACAACCACGGCAATAGCAGCGACGACGATCACAGCAACCCTTACCCACCCACTACTCTTTCATCACCCCCGGAAGAACATCGACCAACGGCACCCCCACCAACTACCCCTTCAACAACCCCGGCGGCACCCCCAGCAGAGACCCAGGAGGCTACCGGGGACACCCAGCCGACACCCGCGGCACCACAACAGCTACGTCGGTCGCAGAGGACTATCAAACCCCCGAACAGACTAAATCTATAGAAGGGGTGAATGTGATGAAATATATTCCATTCATCACTGCCTGTTTTCTGTGTCTTGTAACTGCCTGCTTTCTGTGTCTTTTCCCTTCCCTCAGTCCTCATGTATTATGTATTGGAATGTGCTGGAACTGGTTGTGTGCAGGGCTCCGCCCATACCTGGCTCCTTTGTAATCTAAGTTCAGTCGGGCATCAGCCTCCTGAAGGAAGACATCTCTCTATTTTACGTGTTATGTTCTGAGTTAATAAAAGCCTTACTTTTGTTCTGCTAACTTCGAGTCTCGGAATAATTGAGGCACATCACCACACTCGATCAACTGCTGCCTTGGTGTCAAGGGCAGTCACTCTCACCTCACCTCTTGAGTTCAGCTCTTTTGTCCATGTTTGGACCAAGGCTGTAATGAGGTCAGGAGCTGAGTGGCCCTGGCGGAACCCAAACTGAGCGTCAGTTAGCAGGTTATTGCTGAGTAAGTGCCGCTTGATAGCACTGTCGACGACACCTTCCATCACTTTGCTGATGATTGAGAGTAGACTGATGGGACGGTAATTGGCCGGGTCGGATTTGTCCTGCTTTTTGTAGACAGGACATACTTGGGCAATTTTCCGCATTGCCGGGTAGATGCCAGTGTTGTAGCTGTACTGGAACATTTTGTCCCTGATTACTGTTTCTAAAAGCTTCCCCACTACCAAGGTTAAACTGGCTGGCCTGTAGTTGCTGGGTTTATCTTTACATCCTTTTTTGAACAATTTGCACTTTGCCAGTCCTCTGGCACCACCCCCTTATCTATGAAGGATTGGAATATTATGGCCAGTTCCTCTGCGATTTCCGACCTCAATTCCCTCAGCATCCTAGGATGCATCCCATCTGCTCCTGGTGATTTATCTACTTTAAGTACCGCCAGCCTTTCTAAAACCTCTTCTTTATCAATTTTTATCCTATTAAGTGTCTCCACTACCTCCTCCTTCACTATGTCTATGGCAGCATCTTCTTCCTTGGAGAAGACAGATGCAAAGTACTCATTTAGTACCTCAGCCATACCCTCTGCCTCCAAGCGTAGGTCTCCTTTTTGGTCCCTAATCAGCCCCACACCTCCTCTTACTACCCTTTTACTATTTATATGCCTATAGAAGACTTTTGGATGACCTTTTATGTTGGCTGCCATTCTATTCTCATACCCTCTCTTAGCCCCTCTTATTTTCTTCTTCACTTCTCCTCTGACCTGTAAGACGTTCAGATTGTCTGACAGTTTATAGAGTTCAGATCCGTGGAACAGACAACTCGAGACAAAGATTTCAGGGTAAACTATTCTTTACTTAAAATCAGCAAGAGGTTACAAGTAAGTACCCAAAATACAACCCGTACTCAAATCATTTAGCTGTTCCAGTATAAAGAAGCACGCACGGATTGACAACCATACTCAAATCATTTACTTATTACAAGGAAGCACGCACAAATCTAAATCATTTACTTTAAGCTCAAGTGATCATAAGCAACCACATACTTACTAACACCAGTGAGAGGTCAATTCAGCAATGACTAGACATATGACTTTAACTGGCAACTGACCAAGTGTAGGGGGTGGCGTGTGCCCAGTCAGCTCTGCCCCTGACTGTCTCTGAGCGGTTCGAATCGCTCCCACACCCCTGGGTTCTAGACACCGGATTTAGGTACAGGCGGCGATACAGAAATAGAGTAGACAATTGGTTTGGTACAAGAAAACCGTAATTTTTATTAAAAGGCACAACAATATTACAATACTGGAAAAATCACTAGAATAATTACAGGCATATAAAGTTACACTTAGTTGGGAATGGGGAACACATGGCACAACGAGGGAACAATCACGTTAATAATCCCCCTATCCTTGTCCCATCCCCAATACCTAACTAGATTGAGCTAAGAGAGGCCAGGGATTTATGCTCACCAATGGGGTTTCCTTGACTGTTCAAAACCTGTCGATTAAGCCGGTTGCGGTTTTGGGGTTCGCTCTTTGTGTCCTTTGGGGCCTGCTGTCGTCACGTGGTCCCAGGGCGTGGCGGTGGAGTCGTCTGAGTAAAGTACCCCCTTTTCCTCAGTTTAAAGAGTAAAGTCTTTGTTGGGTACTTTACCTTGCAGAATGGTTGTTCTTCTAGTGGTGGTCTGGTCGTCGAAGGCTTTGTTGTGGTTGGAGTTTGGTTGGCGGTCTAGTTTGTTACCGCGGTGCTCGTGGTCATCAGATGCTCCTTCTACCCATGCATCGGACGTTCGCTTACCGGGGTTTGTGCCCGCTCGTCCCCAATGCTTCTTTCTCGCTGCCCTTCTCTGCTTATCGCCTTGCTGTTTGTCTCGTCTCGCCTGCCCGCGTATGGCCCCAATGTGTCCTGTGTGTGTTGAGTCGGGTCCCGTTCTCCTCCCGCGTATGGCCCCCAGTGTTGTAATGGGCATCCTCAGTGTTCGGGCGGGAAGAGAAGAGAAGAGAAGAGGAGAGAAGAGCAAGCGGGGAAGAGAGAGCCCTTGGCTACCAGTGGGCCTGCAATTATACCGGTTCTTCAAAACCTTTATCTGCGCGCCAAATCAGGTCAGTTCTTTGTCTAATTTTGGCGGGCTAGTCTAAAGTGATTACAGTTATCCACTTTAACTACTTTTGGGGTGGTTGTCTCCTTGCTTAACGGCTTCAATATCCTGGCTGTTTGTCATTTATGAATGTTTAATCGTCTTTTCCTGGCTTGGTGGCTCCTTTGAGCGGTTACTGATTATATATGCAAAAAGTTAATGGCCTCAAGATTACGTCTATCCTGAGTTAACTGTTTCGAGATGAAGGATGCATATTCTGTGTTTACCTAGCTGTCTGGCTTTAGAAATGACAAAGTCTTCCACACAGATCCATGCATGTTAGGTTTCGTTTCAGGATTTGAATGGGCCTGCCTTTTGCAGGGTCTTGCTTTTTAAAATCCTGCAGGCCTCGGTCATGAGGTTTCAGAAGCCATTTTCTTTGGGTACCCTTTTTAATAACTTGTCCATACAGGGTTCCTTTTATTAACTTTGGGGAATGTGGGGATTTTGAGGACCTTACACAAGTTGCCCTCGACTGCAGCAACGAGTGGTCAATCTACAGCATCAGTTATACCCCAAAACCTGGCAACTCGCCCACGGCATTCATGTCCCGAACTGTGTGAATAGCGTTGTTTTCTCTCTCTCACTTTGTTTCCTATCTGTTTTGACGCTTAGGTAACCAAGGCCAGATGTTCAAGGGTTGGAGAAAGTTACTGTTTTTGCATCTGAGGGTTGACACCTGGTTCTCTCAGAATTTTCAAGATCTTATCTTTTGGAGAAAAAATACAGCTTGCAAGCACATCATTTATTTTACAAATGTTTTAGCCAAGCATTCTCTTGCCCTTAAAGCTTCTCAGTACATTTGGTCACTTTTTAGATTCAGTCAAGTTTACCGTGAGTGATACATTCTTAATAGAAACATAGGGGGTGATGTACAGCCAAATATAGAGGAAAAAATCAGTCAGACTGGAAGGCAGAGCAAATATGTAACAGCACAAGGGAGTAGGGCAAGGCTGAATGGCATTTATTTTAATGCAAGGAGTCTTACGAATAAGGTGGATGAACTGAAGTTGTTGATGAACACATGGGAGTATGATATTGTTGCTATCACGGAGACATGGTTGAGGGAGGGGCAAGACTGGCAGCTCAATATTCCGGGGTATAGAATCTTCAGGCGAGACGGGGGGGGGGGGGGGTAAAAGAGGAGGGGGTGTCGCAATATTAATTAAGGAGACAATTACTGCTGTAACGCGGGATGATATATTAACAGGTTCCTCTAATGAGGCCATATGGGTTGAACTTAAAAACAAAAAGGGGGCAAGCACTTTGCTGGGAGTGTACTACAGGCCCCCAAACAGCCAGGGGGAGATAGAGGAACAGATATGTAGGCAAATCTCAGAGAAGTGTGCAAATAATAGGGTAATTATAGTGGGGGATTTCAACTTCCCCAATATTAACTGGGATAGTCAGAGTGTGAAAGGCTTAGAGGGTGCAGAATTCTTAAAGTGCATCCAGGAGAGCTTTTTGAGCCAGCATGTAGAAAGTCCTACAAGAGAGGGGGCGGTACTGGACCTAATTCTAGGGAATGTGGCCGGGCAAGTGGTAGAAGTATTAGTAGGTGAGCACTTTGGTGACAGTGACCATAATTCGGTGAGATTTAAGGTAGTCATGGAAAAGGACAAGGATGGACCGGAAATAAAGGTTCTAAATTGGGGGAAGGCCGATTTTAATATGATAAGGCAGGATCTGGCCAATGTGGACTGGATCAGCTACTTGAAGGAAAATCCACATCGGAGCAATGGGAGTCTTTCAGAAAGGAAATTGAGAGAGTACAACGGCAACATGTTCCCGTAAAGGTCAAGGGTGGGACCAACAAGCCCAGGGGAACCTTGGATGTCACGGGATATATGAGAATGGATTAGGAAAAAAAAGGGGGGCCTTTGGCAGATACAAAGGACTAAAGACAGAGGAAGCCCTAGAGGAGTATAAAAAGTGCAGGGGGATACTTGAAAAAGAAATTAGGAGAGCGAGGAGGGGCCATGAAATAACACTGGTGAGCAACATAAAGGAAAATCCTAAGGTGTTTTATTATAATTATATTAAGGGCAAGAGGATAACTAGGGAAAGAGTAGGGCCCATTAGGGACCAAAGTGGCAAACTGTGTGTAGAGCCAGAGGATGTAGGTGGGGTTCTTAATGAATTTTTTGCATCTGTGTTCACTATGGAGAAGGACGATGTGGACATAGAAATCGGGCAGGGGGACTGTGATATACTTGAACATATTAGCATCGAGAGGGAGGAGGTACTAGCAGTTTTAGCAGGCTTAAAAGTGGATAAATCCACAGGCCCGGACGAGATGTATCCCAGGCTACTATGTGAGGCAAAGGAGGAGATTGCAGGGGCTCTGACACAAATTTTCAGAACCTCTCTGGCCACAGGGGATGTGCCAGAGGACTGGAGAACAGCTAACATAGTACCATTATTCAAGAAGGGTAGTAGGGATAAACCAGTGAATTACAGGCCAGTGAGCCTAACATCAGTGGTAGGGAAATTATTGGAAAAATTCTGAGGGACAGAATTGGTCTCCACTTGGAGAGGCAGGGATTAATTAGGGATAGCCAGCATGGCTTTGTCAAGGGAAGATCATGTCTAACCAATTTGATTGAATTTTTTGAGGGGGTGACTAGGTGTGTGGATGAGGGTAGTGCAGTGGATGTGGTTTACATGGATTTCAGTAAGGCTTTTGATAAAGTCCCGCATAGGAGACTGGTCAGGAAGGTAAGAGCCCATGGGATCCAGGGTGCCTTGGCACATTGGATCCAAAACTGGCTTAGTGGCAGAAGGCAGAGGGTGATGGTGGAAGGTTGTTTTTGTGACTGGAAGCCTGTGTCCAGTGGGGTACCGCAGGGATCAGTGCTGGGTCCCTTGCTGTTGTGGTCTACATTAATGATTTGGATGTGAATGTAAAAGGTATGATCAATAAGTTTGCAGATGACACAAAAATTGGTGGGGTGGTAAATAGCGAGGCAGGAAGCCTCAGGCTACAGGACGATATAGATGGGTTGGTCAGATGGGCGGAACAGTGGCAAATGGAATTTAACCCTGAAAAGTGTGAGGTGATGCATTTTGGACGGACTAACAAGGCAAGGCAAGGCAAGACCCTAGGAAAGACAGAGGATCAGAGGGACCTTAGTGTGCATGTACATAGATCCCTGAAGGCAGCAGAACAGGTGGATAAGGTGGTTAAAAAGGCATATGGGATACTTGCCTTCATTAGCCGAGGCATAGAATATAAGAGCAGGGAGGTTATGATGGAGCTGTACAAAACGCTGGTAAGGCCACAGCCGGAGTACTGTGTGCAGTTCTGGTCACCACACTATAGGAAGGATGTGATTGCTTTGGAGAGGGTGCAGAGGAGATTTACCAGGATGTTACCTGGGCTGGAGCGCTTCAGCTATGAAGAGAGAGTGGACAGGCTGGGGTTGTTTTCCTTGGAGCAGAGAAGGCTGAGGGGGGGCCTGATTGAGGTATACAAAATTATGAGGGGCATAGATAGGGTGGATAGAAAGGACCAGGAGAGCACCGAGGCGGCAGTATAAAAGGAGGAGCGAGGCGAGGCCCGACCAGATCGGACCAGGAGAGCACCGAGGCGGCAGTATAAAAGGAGGAGCGAGGCGAGGCCCGACCAGATCGGACCAGGAGAGCACCGAGGCGGCAGTATAAAAGGAGGAGCGAGGCGAGGCCCGACCAGATCGGACCAGGAGAGCACCGAGGCGGCAGCATAAAAGGAGGAGCGAGGCGAGGCCCGACCAGATCGGACCAGGAGAGCACCGGGGCCGAGGATAAAAGGAGGAGCGAGGCGAGGCCCGACCAACTCAGCAGCGGGGAGAGAGGTAAAAAGTAATCAGAGTGTGACGTCACCAGGGAGCAGGTAAGTGATTGGTTGGTGAGTATTTCTCCTTTTTAAACTTTAACTCTGTAGTTTATAGTTGCTAAGGTCTTTTCTGGTGTAGCAGGGACTGTTGGTAAACCATACAAGCGCCTTAGAG
Organism: Somniosus microcephalus; assembly: GCF_052327205.1. NCBI lineage: Eukaryota > Metazoa > Chordata > Chondrichthyes > Squaliformes > Somniosidae > Somniosus > Somniosus microcephalus. The sequence continues at coordinate 277,864,323 of NC_140988.1, read as the reverse complement.
TTTATCTTTAATTGGTGATAGTGAATTAATTTAAATTAATTAAAGGGTAAGTCATGCCAGGAGAGCCCAGCCCCGTGTTATGCTCCTCTTGCTCTATGTGGGAATTCAGGGACACTGCCAGTTTCCCTGATGACCACGTGTGCCAGAAATGCATCCAGCTGCGGCTACTAGCAGATCGCATTGCGGCGCTGGAGCTGCGGATGGATGGGCTTTGGAGCATTCACGATGCTGAGAGGGTCGTGGATAACACGTTTAGTGAGTTGGTCACACCGCAGGTAAGGGCTGCACAGGCAGAAGGGAAATGGGTGACCATCAGGCTGAGCAGTAGAGGCAGGCAAGTAGTGCAGGGGACCCCTGTGGCCATCCCCCTCTCAAACAGCTATACCGATTTGGATACTGTTGAGGGGGGTGACTTACCAGAGGAAGGCAGCAGCAGACAACTTCCCGGCATCAGGGGTGCTTCTGCTGCTCAGGAAAGGAGGAAAAAGAGTGGGAGAGCAATAGTGGTAGGGGATTCTATCGTAAGGGGTAAAGATAGGCATTTCTGTGGCCGTAGACGTGACTCCAGGATGGTTTGTTGCCTCCCTGGTGCCAGGGTCAAGGATGTCACTGAACGGCTGCAGGGCATTCTGAAGGGGGAGGGTGAACAGTCAGAGGTCGTGGTTCACATTGGGACCAATGACATGGGTAGGAAGAGGGATGAGGTCCTGCAGCAAGAATTTAGGGAGCTAGGTAGCAGATTAAAGAGCAGGACCTCAAAGGTTGTAATCACTGGATTACTCCCGGTGCCACGTGCTGGTGAGTATAGGAATAGGAGGATAGAGCAGATGAATGCGTGGCTAAAGAGTTGGTGCAGGAGGGAGGGCTTTAGTTTCCTGGATCACTGGGCCTGCTTCTGGGGAAGGTGGGACTTGTACAAGTTGGACGGGTTGCACCTGAACCACAGCGGGACAAATATCCTTGTGGGGAGGTTTGCTAGCACTGTTCGGGGGGGTTTAAACTAAAATGGCAGGGGGTTGGGAACCTGAGCAGGGAGACAGAGGAAAGGGAAACAGGGATAAAAGCAAAAGATAGGAAGGAGAAAAACAGAAGTGGCAGTCAGAGAAATCAACAGTTTAAATCAAACGTGGCCACAGTAAATAATAATTCTAATAGGTCTAAGAGCGTTAAAAAAACAAGCCTGAAGGCTTTGTGTCTTAATGCGAGGAGCATTTGTAATAAGGTGGACGAATTGGCTGCGCAAATAGAGGTAAACGAATATGATTTGGTTGAGATTACGGAAACGTGGCTCAAGGATGGCCAAGACTGGGAACTCAACATCCAGGGGTATTCGATATTCGGGAAAGATAGGCAAAAAGGAAAGGGAGGTGGGGTAGCATTACTGGTTAAAGAAGGGATTAATACAATTGTAATGAAGGATATTAGCTCTGATGATGTGGAATCTGTATGGGTAGAATTGAGAAATACTAAGGGGAAAAAAACATTAGTGGGAGTGGTATATAGACCTCCCAACCGTAAGGCGGAGGTTGGGGATGGCATTAAAAGGGAAATTAAAGAAGCGTGCAATAAGGGCACAGTAGTCATCATGGGTGACTTTAATCTACATATAGATTGGGCCAACCAAATTAGTAACAATACTGTGGAGGAGGAATTCCTGGAGTGTTTACGGGATGGTTTCCTGGACCAATATGTCGAGGAACCAACCAGAGATCAGGCCATCTTAGACTGGGTATTATGTAACGACAAAGGATTAATTAGCAATCTTGTTGTACGAGGCCCCTTGGGTCTGAGCGATCATAATATGATCGAATTCTTCATTAAGATGGAGAATGAAATAGTTGACTCAGAGACTAGGGTCCTCAATTTAAATAAAGGAAACTACGATGGTCTGAGGAGCGAGTTGGGTAGGATTGATTGGGGAATGGCACTCAAAGGGTTGACGGTGGATAGGCAATGGCAAACATTCAAAGACCGAATGGATGAACTACAGAATTTGTTCATCCCAGTTTGGCATAAAAATAAAACAAAAAAGGTGACTCAACCGTGGCTAACAAGGGAAATTAGGGATAGCATAAGATCCAAGGAGACGACATATAAATTGGCCAGAAAAAGAAATAATCCTGAGGATTGGGAGCAGTTTAGGATTCAACAAAGGAGGACAAAGGGATTAATTAAGAAAGGGAAAATAGAATATGAGAGTAAGCTTGCACGGAACATAAAAACTGACTGTAAAAGCTTTTATAGATATGTGAAGAGAAAAAGATTGGTGAAGTCAAGCGTAGGTCCCTTACAGTCAGAATCAGGGGAATTTATAATGGGAAACAAAGAAATGGCAGCCCAACTAAATTCATACTTTGGTTCTGTCTTCACAAAGGAGGACACAAATAACCTCCCAGAGATGCCGGGGAACATAGGGCCTGATGAAAGGGTGGAACTGAAAGAAATCAGTATTTGTAGGGAAATGGTGTTAGGAAAATTGATGGGACAAAGGGCCGATAAATCCCCAGGGCCTGATAATCTACATCCCAGGGTATTTAAGGAAGTGGCCCTAGAAATAGTAGATGCATTGTTGGTCATCTTCCAGAACTCGATAGACTCTGGAACAGTACCCATGGATTGGAGGGTAGCTAATGTTACCCCACTATTCAAAAAAGGTGGTAGAGAAAAAGCGGGGAATTATAGACCGGTAAGCCTGACATCGGTAGTGGGGAAAATGCTAGAATCTATTATAAAAGATGTAATAGCAGAGCACTTGGTAAGCAGTGACAGGATCGGACAAAGTCAACATGGATTTACAAAAGGTAAATCATGCTTGACTAATCTACTGGAATTTTTTGAGGATGTAACTGGTAAAATAGATAAGGGAGAACCAGTGGATGTGGTGTATTTGGACTTTCAGAAGGCTTTCGATAAAGTCCCACATAAGAGATTAGCATGCAAAATTAAGGCACATGGGATTGGGGGCAAGGTATTGACTTGGATAGAGAACTGGTTGGCGGACAGAAAGCAAAGAGTTGGAATAAACGGGTCGTTTTCCGAGTGGCAGGCAGTGACTAGTGGGGTACCGCAAGGATCGGTCCTAGGACCCCAGCTGTTCACAATATATCTTAATGATCTGGACGAGGGAATTGGATGTAATATCTCCAAATTTGCAGATGACACAAAGCTGGGTGGGAGGGTAAGCTGTGAGGAGGATGTAGTGAAACTCCAGTACGATTTGGACAGATTGGGTGATTGGGCAGAAACATGGCAAATGCACTATAATGTGGAATAATTTTGAGGTTATCCACTTTGGTGGCAAAAACAGAAAGGCAGATTATTAGTTGAATGGCAATAGATTGGGAGAAGGGGAAGTGCAAAGAGACCTGGGTGTTCTTGTGCACCAGTCGCTGAAGGTAAGCATGCAGGTGCAGCAGGCGGTTAAGAAGGCAAATGGTATGTTGGCCTTCGTAGCAAGAGGGTTCGAGTACAGGAACAAGGATGTCTTGCTACAGTTATACAGGGCCTTGGTGAGACCGCAACTTGAGTATTGTGTGCAGTTTTGGTTGCCTTACCTGAGGAAGGATGTTCTTGCCATGGAAGGAGTGCAGCGAAGATTCACCAGGCTGATACCTGGGATGGCAGGAATGACGTATGAGGAGAGATTATTTCGATTGGGCTTATACTCACTGGAGTCTAGAAGATTGAGAGGGGATCTCATCGAAACTTATAAAATTCTGTCAGGCCTGGACAGACTAGATGCAGGAAGGATGTTTATGATGGCCGGGGAGTCCAGAACCAGGCGTCATAGTCTAAGGATAAGGGGTAAGCCATTTAGGACTGAAATGAGGAGGAATTTCTTCACCCAGAGAGTGGTGGACCTGTGGAATTCTCTGCCACAGAGGGCAGTGGAGGCCAGTTCATTAAATATATTCAAAAAAGAGTTGGATATATTTCTTAAGGCTAAAGGGATCAAGGGATATGGGGAGAAGGCAGGGACAGGGTACTGAATTTGGATGATCAGCCATGATCTCATTGAATGGTGGAGCAGGCTCGAAGGGCCAAATGGCCTACTCCTGCTCCTATCTTCTGTGTTTCTATGTTAACTTTGCCCCTTAGTAGAGGGGTCAATAACAAGGGGGCATAGATTCAAGGTAAGGGGCAGGAGGTTTAGAGGGGATTTGAGGAAAATCTTTTTCACCCAGAGGGTGGTTGGAATCTGGAACTCACTGCCTGAAAGGGTGGTAGAGGCAGGAACCCTCACAACATTCAAGAAGCATTTGGATGAGCTCTTGAAATGCCATAGCATACAAGGCTACGGACCAAATGCTGGAAAATGGGATTAGATTAGACAGGGCTTGAAGGCCGGTGCGGACGCGATGGGCCGAAGGGCCTCTTTCTGTGCTGTATAACTCTATGACTCTATGAGAAGATAGGAGCAGGATTAGGCCATTTGGCCCCTCAAGCCTGTTCTGCCATTTAATGAGATCATGGCTGATCATCCAAATTCAGTACCCTGTCCCTGCTTGATCCCCATATCGCTTGGTCCCTTTAGACTTAAGAAATATATCTAACTCCTTCTTGAATATATTTAATGAATTGGCCTCAACTGCCTTCTGTGGTAGAGAATTCCACAGATTCACCACTCTCTGGGTGAAGAAATTCCTCCTCATCTCAGTCCTAAATGGCTTACCCCTTATCCTTAGACTGTGACCCCTGGTTCTGGACTCCCCGCCATCGGGAACATCATTCTTGCATCTAGTCTGTCTAGTCCTGTTAGAATTTTATAAGTTTCAATGAGATCCCCTCTCATTCTTCTAAACTCTAGCGAATATAAGCCCAATCGACCCAATCTCTCTTCATAAGTCATTCCTGCCATCCCAGCTATCTGTCTGGTGAATTTTCGCTGCACTCCCTCCATGGCAAGAACATCCTTCCTCAGATAAGGTGACCAAAACTGCACACAATACTCCAAGGTGTAGTCTCACCAAGGCCTTGTACAACTGCAGCAAGACATCCTTGCTCCTGTACTCGAATTCTCTCGCTAGGAAGGCCAACATACCATTTGCCTTCTTAACCGCCTGCTGCACCTGCATGCTTACCTTCATCAACTGGTGTACAAGGACACCCAGGTCTCGTTGCACTTCCCCTTTTCCCAATCTATTGCCGTTCAGATAATAATCTGTCTTCCTGTTTTTGCCACCAAAGTGGATAACCTCGCATGTATCCACATTATACTGCATCTGCCATGCATCTGCCCAATCACCCAACCTGTCCAAATCATACTGGAGTTTCTCTGCATCCTCCTCACAGCACACACGCCCACCCAGCTTTGTGTTGTCTGCAAACTTGGAGATATTACATCTAGTTCCCTCGTCTAGATCATTAATATATATTGTGAATAGCTGGGGTCCTAGCACCGATCCCTGCGGTACCCCACTAGTCACTGCCTGCCACTCGGAAAAAGACCCGTTTAGTCCAACTCTTTGGCTCTTGTCTGCCAACCAGTTCTCTATCCAAGTCAGTACCTTACCCCCAATCCCATGTGCTTTAACTTTGCATGCTAATCTTTTATGCGGGACTTTATCAAAAGCCTTCTGAAAGTCCAAAGACACCACATCCACTGGTTCTCCCTTATCTATTCTACCAGTTACATCCTCAAAGAAACAGGGTAACGGTATATTCTTACAGACCTTTCTCTATATAGCCTGATTCTCAGATTTATTTGCAACTTGACATCTGTCATACACGCTCTTTTTCTGCTTCATCATATTCTCTATTTCTTTCATCATCCAGGGAACCCTGACTTTTGTAGTCCTGCCTTTCCCCTTAGTGGGAATGTACCTCAACTGTACCTGAACTATTTCCTCTTTAAAGGCAGCCCATTGTTCCATTACAGTTTTGCCTGCCAATCTTTGATTCGTGAGCTCGAGGAACAGCACCACATCTTTCGATTAGGCACTTTACAGCCTTCTGGACTCGACATAGAGTTCAACAATTTCAGATCATAACCTCGGCACCTATGATATATATATCTTTTATCCACACTTTTTGTTTGTGTCTTCTGTTCTTCTCTCCCACATGGCAGCTGTCTTTCATTCTGCCAGCGCAATTAACACTTCATCTAGAGCCATCCTTTGTTTCTTAACCTGTCCCATTACCATCTCCTTTTGCCTTGAATATCTCTTAATGTCTCTTAACCTCTCCTGCCTTCTATCCTATCACAGACCTTCCCTTTTGTTCTTTCATCCCCTCCCCCCTTTCCCAGCCCCTACACTTGCTTAAAAATCTGTTCCATTTCCTGCTTTTTTCCAGTTCTGACGAAAGGTCATCGACCTGAAACGTTAACTTTGTTTCTCTCTTCACAGATGCTGCCTGACCTGCTGAGTATCTCCAGCATTTTCTGTTTTTATTTCAGATTTCCAGCATCTGCAGTATTTTCTTTTTGTATTAGTGTTTGATTCCAGTTTACCCGGACCAGATCCGTTCTCATCCCACTGAAATTGGCCTTTCCCCGGTTAAACATTTTTACTCTAGATTGCTCCCTGCCTTTTCCATAGCTATTCCAAATCTTATGATACTATGATCACTGTTCCCTAACTGTTTACCTACTGACACTTGCTCCACTTGACCCACCTCATTCCCCAGAACCAGATCCAGCAATGCCTCCTCTCTCGTCGAGCTGGAAACATACTGATCAAGAAAGTTCTCCTGAACACACTTCAGAAATTCTTTCCTTTTCTGTCCTTTACACTATTACGATCCCAGTCTATATTAGGATAGTTGAAGTCCCCCATTATTATTACTTTATAGTTCTTGCACCTCTCTGTAATTTATCTGCAAATTTGCTATTTGGTGGTCTATAGAATACCCCTAGTAGTGTAATGGCACCTCTATTATTTCTTAACTCTAGCCATATAGATTCTATCCTTGACCCCTCCAGGGCATCCTCCCTCTCCACCACTGTAACATTCTCTTTAACCAATATTGCCACCCCACCTCCTATCTTTCCTTCCCTATCTTTCCTGAACACCTTATAACCATGAATATTTAATACCCAATCCTGCCCTTTTTTGAGCCAGGTCTCAGTTATTGCCACAACATCATATTCCCATTTAGCTATTTGTGCCTGCAGCTCACTTACCTTGTTTACTACGCTTCGTGCGTTCACATAGATACACTGTAAACGCATCTTAGACCATGTTGTATTCTCTCTTAGTTTGACCCCTTCTTCTCCTTCTAATATCTTACTTGTAGTGTATGTACTTTGCAGAAGGAACTATATTCTGCAGCCCCTGTATACTGCAGTACCAGTAGTGACCACCCCTGTATATAAGCCTGTGTAGTAACATTTGCATAGTAGTTCCAGGTTGTCTCCATTCAGTAAAGATCTGTTATAACCAACTCCTGCCGTCCGTGTCTCAATTATACACGGACATAATACTGGTGACGAGCAGATACGAACTTACCTACAGTCTGCACCACCTCATGGGGATCCATCCCTGAAGCGAAGTTATCAGAGGTCAAGGCCAGAAGGAAGAAAGAAACAGAAGAAACGGGCCTCGACCGTGGGCATCTGCCTCTGAATCAGCGGAGTTGAAGATTTGCAGGAGAGGCTGTCGAGAGCGGGGCTTGGTTATCCTGTCGATGCTAATCGGGCTGGTGGCAGGTAGTACACTGATCCTTCCTGGGCTGCGGCGGTCTAGAGCTCGAGCGGGTGGCTTTGCAACGGGGCCGAGCAGCGTTGTCGGGAAGAGGAGAGAGAGAGAGGGTGGAGTACACAGGGCGCGGCCGGTGCTATGAAGCCGGGCAGCGTACAGACCCGAGAAGAGGGAGGCAAGTGTCCCGCAGGGTTGTTCTGACGACGGGGAAATAATAAAAATTAAACGAGCAGAAAGCCGCGAGGAGCTGCAGTTTGCAACGGGAACCGCGGAGTGCGGCGTTAGCAGCAGCGTGGGGGGAAGTGCGCGAAGACCATAGGGCGTCGCCATCAAGGCATAAAACGCCAGCAACAACGCTAGCAACAGCGGAGAAGACAGAAAGCGCGGGAGGCGCCATTTTGTTAAATCGGGGAAGAAGGCAAAGCACGGGAGGCGCCATCTTAGATTTCCAAGATGCCGAAGACTGGCAATATCACTGCCTTCGATAATGCAATAGAAGACACGACCACGTATGTGGAAAGAGTCGAGGCATATTGCGAGGCAAACGAAGTAGCCGATGAGAAAAAGGCATCGGTACTGCTAAACTTAATGGGCGCAAGAACGTACGGCCTATTGCAGGACCTGATTACTCCAGCCAAACCGAAGGCGAAGAGTTTTAACGAAATTGTTGATATCCTACAGGAACACCTAAATCCTACACCGCTGCTGATAGCAGAAAGATTTAAATTCCACAGGAGAAATCAGCATAAAGATGAGAGCAATGCTGATTACCTTACAGAACTACGCAAGCTATCAAAGCACTGCCAGTTCGGAGCAGGACTGGCAGATACCTTATGGGACAAATTTGTCTGTGGACTCCTGAGTGAAGGAACGCAGAAGAGGTTTCTCTCAGAGAAAGAGCTGATGCTAGATAAGGCTTTCAGCGTGGCAGTATCGTACAAAGCAGCAGCAAGGGGAGCTGCCGAAATACAGCAAAAGCCACAGGAATACGGCACCCATGAAATGACACGGGGATTTGCAAAATGTTATCGCTGCGGCAGAACAACCCATGACCAGAAAGACTGCTGGTCCAAGGACAAAATATGCAGGCAATGCGGAAAGATTGGACACATTGCATGAGTTTGCAGGTCTGGGAAGAAGACCAACGACAACAAAAAGGCTACTAAGGAACCGTACAGGAAAGTACAAAAGATGACGGACAGTAGTTCCGAAGACCAGATGAGCGATAGTGAATCCGGGAACAAGAGACTAAGCTGTCTCAAACTTCACAACGTAATCACAAAAGAGGATCACCGAACCATTTGGGTCACCCTCACGATAGCAGGGTCCCAAGTCAAAATGGAATTGGATACAGGATCAGCTCTAACCGTCATGAATCGACGAGACTACGAGCGGCTATTCTCACACACACCCTTGAAAGAGACATCCATTGTCTTGAAGACGTATACGGGGCAAAAAGTATACCCCAGAGGAAAAATAAGGGTGCCTGTCAAATACAACGGCAAGGAAATACAGAAATTGTATCTGTACATACTGCAAGATGGTGGACCACCGTTATTGGGATGTGAATGGATCAGAAAGATAAGTTTAGACTGGCACTCCATTCAGGCACTGACGGTGGCTGGTAAAAAGGATGACGACATCACTCCTGGACGATTGTCAACAATCTTAGCTAACGCCAAAGAGGTATTTCAACAAGAACTGGGAACTCTTAAAGGCATAACCGCCTCGATAAAAATAGAAGAGAATGCAATTCCCAAGTTTTTCAAAGTAAGACCGGTACCATATGCAATTCGCCCAGCCGTCGAGGCAGAGCTGGAGAATCTGGAGAATGCAGGCGTGTTATCTAAGGTAGACTGGAGCGAGTGGGCGACACCCATCGTTCCTGTCATGAAGAAAACATTAAACAATAAGTCTGAGGAGCCAAGGAAGGTTCGCATCTGTGGGGACTTCAAGGTGACGGTGAACCCAGTCCTTCACACAGTACAATATCCTCTTCCAAGGATAGAAGATATCTTCACCTCACTATCTGGAGGGAAGCGTTTTACAAAAATTGACCTAGCACAAGCATATTTGCAGATGGAGGTTGAAGAATCCTCTAGGAAGTATCTCACGATAAACACTCACAAAGGTCTTTACCAGTATAATCGACTGGTATTCGGAGTAGCATCAGCTCCGGCGATATGGCAAAGGGCGATGAAACCGAAGTACCAATTGCATCTACATCAGAATCGGTGATATTGGAAGCAGACGAACCAAACAATGACATTGATCCCGACTCAACTTTGCCAGAAGAACCTGATACCCCAAAGAGGCGTTATCCAGACAGAATCAGGAAGCCTCCTCAAAGATTGAACTTATAATTGCTTAACTTCAACTAATGTATCTAGCAACTGTAATTGTAAATATGTTATTTCATTGTTAATCGAATGTTATGTACTGTTTAGCTAAAAGGGGAGGAATTGTAGTGTATGTATGTTCTGGACCAATGGACTTTTTACATGCAGTGAACTTTTTATGTGTGCAGATAGCACCCTCTGGTGGTGGTTATTGTGTTAACAGTTTGTATGCTGGAAAGGTCATCTGATCTTTCTTCCTGTGTGAGGTCATTTGACCTTTGTTCCTTTCTTCCTGTGTAACACAGGAAGTAGAATTCCAGGAAGAACCTGGCAGTAATGGAGGATTCCATAAGGGTTTTACAATCCAATGTAATCTGATTTCATATGTTAGGCCAAACGCAATATCTGTGAGTATCTTTGTTCCTTAGCATAATAGCAACGTTGTCAGAGTAATATTTTGATAATACTATGTTTATAAAAGGTTAATATTTGATAGTTATAGAAGTTAGTCCAAATGTTAGTTAGTTATACAATTAGTCTATTCTACTGTTGTAAATATGTTTATATCTTATGTAATATCGAATGTATAGTACTCAGTTTATGTACAAAACATACTTTGTCTTTGTTTACAGTTTCACAAATTTGTTCAAGTAAAGCTTCAAAACAGCAAACGGCTTCAGAAGAATTATTTTTGAATAAGTGTTTAACTTGCTGGATAACTAGATAGGAGCACGTCTAGCGCGGCCAGTACAATGTACTTTGCAGAAGGAACTATATTCTGCAGCCCCTGTATACTGCAGTACCAGTAGTGACCACCCCTGTATATAAGCCTGTGTAGTAACATTTGTATAGTAGCTCCAGGTTGTCTCCATTCAGTAAAGACCTGTTATAACCAACTCCTGCCATCCGTGTCTCAATTATACATGGACATAATATTACTATTTCTTACTTTAGTGCTCTCTGCCTCTCCCAATCCTTTGAGCACTTTATTTCCCCTTTCTAATGTTACATCCTGCTGCCCATCCCCCCGCCAACTTAGTTTAAACCCTGCCAAACAGCACTAGCAAACCTCCCTGCGAGGATATTTGTTCCGGCCCTGTTAAGGTGCAACCCGTCCCGCCTGTACAGGTTCCACCTCCCCCAGAACCGGTCCCAATGCCCCAGATTCTGAAGCCCTCCCTCCTACACCATCTCTTCAGCCATGCATTCATCTGCTTTATCCTCCTATTTCTCTATTTCTATACTCACTCGTGCGTGGCACTGGCAGTAACCCAGAGGTTACTATCTTTGAGGGCCTGCTTTTTAATCTCTTTCCTAGCTCCCGAAAACCTGCCTGCAGGACTTCATCCCTTTTTCTACCTATGTCGTTGGTATGGATTACCCTCCCCTCTCCGAATTTTCTGCAGCCACTCAAAGCGATCCTTAACCCTGGCACCAGGGAGGCAACATACCATCCTGGAATCACGTCTGCGGCTGCAGAAACGCCTGTCTACTCCCCTAACTATCGAATCCCCTACCACTATTGCTCTCCCACTCTTCTTCCTCCCCCCTTGTATAGCTGAGCCACCCGTGACTTGGCTCTGGCTGTACTTCTCAGAAGAACCATCGCCCTCACCAGTCCTCAGAACTGAATACTGGTTATGAGCGAGATGCACTCAGGGGACTCCTGCACTACCTGCCTGGTCCTCCTCTTCTGTCCAGCGGTCACCCATTTCCTCTCTGCCTGCGCACTCCTTAGCTGCGGGGTGACCACCTACTGAAACGTGCTATCCACGAAGCTCTCGGCCTCACGGATGCACCGCAGTGACATCAGCTGCTGCTAAAGCTCCGAAACCCGGAGCTTGAGCTCCTCCAGTTGACGACACCTCCTGTACATGTGGTTGTCCAGGACACGGGAAGCGTCTTGGAGTCCCCACATGGCACAGATGTGCATTCCATGTGACTGAGCTGCCGTGCCATGCCTCTATTTAATAGACTATTACAGAAATAAACTTAAGACTAAGGGCACGAAATTTGTTAGTTCCCCGTTTCGGGGCGGTAACGCTGGCGAGGCGGCACATTCTGCGCCTGCCGAGGAAGTCCCGCCCCGGCCGCGAAATTCATCTTACCGCCCCACCCAGGAAGTGGAGCGCAATATTGGGCACTGCACTTCCTGGTGGGGCAGTAACCAAGGTGATGTCGGGGCACAATCTGCAGCTCTCCGTGGTTCAACACCGCTCCCCTTCAGTTAAAGGGGAGGGCCACTGCGCATGCTGCAGGGCCTCCGATGGCCCCAACTAGACCACCAGGGCGGCGTGGTGCCATGTCAGCAGCCCGGTGCTGGGCTGCGCAATGGCAGCCAGGAGCATACCATGGCACACCACAGAGAGCCAACCTGGAGGTTGGTCAAAAAAAATAAAATGGCAGCACGGGTCGCGGTCGCACATCCCCTTTAACTACCGCCCTGCGAATGGAAGTCGGCCTGGTTCATGACCCACGAGGCTGGCACTGACACTGCCCGCGGCAGCGTCGTGGGGTGCAGCCGAATTTCTACCGCGAAGCTAAGGAGTCACTGTGCACGACGATGACGTCATCACCAGAGGCGCAATGGCCCGGGGCACTACCGGCAGGGGCGCGACGCTATCGGGTAGCTTCTCAGCAAAGCCCTGCCGAATTTCGCATGAGCCGCTTTTTTCACCACCCCCGGGCGATAACTCCTTTGCGCCCCATTAGCGCTCCCCAGAGCACCCACCGATCACCTACCTGCAGTCCTATGAAGTCACTCATTGCTTTTGCTGTTGCATTGGAATTTGGCGGCCCCGCACTCTTTATCCTGCGCTGTCCTTGGGCCCCACGCTCTTTATCCTGTGTTGCCGCCTCTGCTGCTGATTCTTCTCAGGTCCGCTGTCCTCGGACCTTCTCCCTCTCCACCACTGTAACTTTGCTGGAAATGAAAGTAAAAATCGGGAGAGATGTAAAATGGGCTGCCAATTCCCTATCTCCTGTTATACACTAGCGCACGAAGTAAAGATCTAACCTAAAGTGTGGCAAACGGGGTTTCTACCGCCCTTCCACCGAAGTTACAGCAGCATAGTTGGAGAAGCTCCCAGGAAATTCGCCCCCAAATTGGGGCATTTGCTTATGGGAACAACAGGTGCTTTCGCTTAGCAAAGCAACTGATGTCCTCGAGAGTTATTGGCCAAGAGCTTGTCGCGAACAGTTATCTGTGTTACTTTTGTTTTATCACACAGCTAACAATGGTTGAAGATGCCACTGTCTGTGTGGTATCAAGTATAGATTCCCATCATGGTTATCGAACACCTCGAGCAGTATCGCAGCAAACAGTATGCTGAACAAGGTTGGAGCAAGAACATAGCCTTCTTCGATGCCATTAGTGACTGCAAATGGTGATGACATGGAATTTTGATCTATGGCCCAGTAATTCAGGTCCCAATGCGTGAGTACGCACAGGGTACTCACGTGTGGACCCGATGGAAGTGCCGGTTTCTTGCATGCACAGCGCATGCGCGGGAAAACGGCACTTCCCGTCCCCTGAAAGCAGGGGTTAAGAGGTGAAACGCGTGCGACGTATGAGGCAGCGCGTGCGCGTTGAACTTCCTTTTTTTTGACAGGTTTGCCCGTGCGTGAAGGCCTCCACTTTTTACACATTAAAAAAACAGACGTAAGGACTTCATTTTAAAAGGTAAGTGGTCAATTAATTAAAATTAGAACATTTTTTCCACAGGTTTATTATTTTTAAATACTTTATGGTAAGGTAAGTGTATTTTTAGCTCCGATTTTTTATTAAATTATTTTTTTCAAAAATTTAAATTATTGTTTAAAATGGTTATTTAATGTTATTTATAGTTGATTTAAATAGTGTGATTAAAAAAAAAAATTATTTTAAGGTTATGTACTGTTTTGGGCGCCCGGAGTTTTCATGAGTTTGACAGGTCTTATGTCAAACTCATGAATGGACTTTTCCCTCCTCTGATTGGTTGCCCAGTGCTCATGTGATCCCAGCCGACGCATCGCACTAAGTACGCCACTGGATCACGCAAGCACAGTGCGCCGGGAGCTGGACCGGGCCACAGACAGGAAATCCACGCAGGCCCAGGCCTCAACTGTCGGTGCGCTAGGTAAGTGTAGGTCGGGGGCTTGCACCCGCGGGAAGCCCCCGACACGAATTTCTGGGCCATTACTTGGGCAACACAGCAACATGTAATTGCTGGACAATATTCACAAATCTGTCAGGGCATTCGATCTTTAAAAGAATCTCCCACACTGCATCACAGTTCATAGCAGTGAATGCCTTTGTCAAGTCAACAAAAAACACGTAGGCCCTGAATTTGCGATTGGCGGCATAGCTAAGGAGTACGCTGCTGACCTCCGAATGGAATCCACACTTACCTGCTGCGAACCCCCCTTCGAGAAGTTGCTTTGAAACGCTGTGGAATTGTGCGCCGCATAGGGGCCCATGGATCCCGGGGCGCACCGTTGTACGTAAGCATACCTGGGATCATGTGGGGTGGTGCTCCTTTCACTTCCTGACTCTTAGCCAATCAGGAAACATAGAAATCTCCGATGGGACAGCATTAAGCTTTGCAGAAAGTCCATCAAATTGCTCCCGCTGACTCTAATTGATTATTGAAAACCCTGGGGGTGAAATTGGGTATCGCCCCATTTGGGGCGCTAACTTTTGAAATTTAAAAAATTTAGCGCTAGGCGCTAAGGATTCTGAACTTCTACCAAATTGGGTGTTAGCACCCCAAGAAGGAACTGGGGCGCTAAATCAAGCACTAATAACCTCAGTGGGTACTATAGGGGCGCTACCAGCAGAGTGCTAATGAATTTCAGGTGCAATACATTCAGCAATGATCCTTCAAACTGGTTCCTTCCAGCTCTTAAAGGGGAGGTTGCATCATTGTGCAGATGCTAATTTTCAGCATTGCTGGCTTTGAGGCGACCTGCGAGCAACTGAACCCCCTGATGGCTATGGCTGTTCCCACTCCCAGGGAGAGAGCTCGTCGGTTCACAGACGTGGCATTGGAGGCATTGGTGGCTGGAGTGGAGCGAAGGAGGTCAGTGCTGTTCCCGGCCACTGGAAGGAGGCCATCGCCTCAGGTGTTCAGGTCAATGTGGAGGGAAGTGGCCCAGGACATCTCGGCCAGTAGTGTGGTGGAACGCAGCCTGACACAATGCCGCAAGAAATTCAACGGCCTCAGTCAGGTGGTCAAGGTGAGTACATGCTTCAACAGCTCCTACAGCATCTGAACCTCAGTCTGTGCACACTGCGCAAAGAGCCACACCACCACCACTCACCCAGCAAACATCTTCACCTGCTCAAACTCACATCCACATCTCACGCCTTGCCTACAATCACAGCTATTCAACGACAGCAGGCATATCTCCCAAACACATAGCTGGACTCTGACTCAAACACATTTGTTTCTCTTACAGGCCAAGATGGCCCACAATAGGAGGGAGCAGCAGAGAACAGGCGGGGGTGATGCGCAGCTCCAGCAGATCTCAGACCTTGAGGAGTGAGTGCTGCGACTCATTGGACAGCAGGTGGTGGGCACCATAGCCGTCAACGATGTCGACCCCATTGGGGGCAACAACGATATCTTCAGGCCCGCTCCTTCTCTCATCCCACTTCCCCCTCATACCACAAACCTTTCTCACTTTCCACCTCCTGAGAATGTCTGCATTCCTTGCTCCATTCCTGTCCCCTGCCTTCACCTTAACGCGAGTCTTGTGCCTTTATACTTTCAGATAATCAGCAACCAGATGGCCAGCCTATCCCTGAGCCTCCCACTGAGAGTGAGGAAGGAAAAGAGGAGGAGGCGCAAGCACCGCATCACTCACCTGCAGGCACCACCTCAGATACTGGCACTACGCGATCTTTAGAGGCAAGTTTAGTAGAGGGGTCTGCACTAGGTGATGCACCAGAGACGAGCGGGCTGCAACAAGGCCAGGGGGAAAGGGTAGCTCTGGAGCCAGCTCCCCGGAGGATGAGTTCATGCGCGAGTTCTGCTGCACAGGACTCCGATGAGGACCTCAGTGGGGAGGCGTTCACAAGAAGGGTGATGGCCATGCACACCGAGATGATAGGTGCAATGGCAAGGGTGCCCGAGAGCCTCTCAGCAATGGTAAGGAGCATGGAGGAGTCCACCTCCAACATTGCACAGAGCTCTGCGCACACCATGGAGCCCATCATTTCCACTGTGCAGAGGATAGTGGACTCGCAGAGAGACCGTGCGGATCCAGACCTCGTGACGCGTGTCATGGGCAATGTGGCAGCTTTCATTGCAGCACAGGCAGAAGCGATGCAACGTCTTAGTACTGTAATACAGTCAATGGTTGCTGCCATCAAGTCTCAGACTGCTCTCATGCAGTCTCAGCTTGATGC
The DNA here is from genome assembly GCF_052327205.1 of Somniosus microcephalus. NCBI lineage: Eukaryota > Metazoa > Chordata > Chondrichthyes > Squaliformes > Somniosidae > Somniosus > Somniosus microcephalus. Next base: position 277,847,953 of record NC_140988.1, on the reverse strand, counting down.
CACGAAAGATCTGACTGCTGCCATCGTCGCTGGGTCCACTACTGCCTACTGGGGATCTCACGGTATCACATTGGTAGTGATGCTGAGTTGCTGCCCCAGGGGATTGGCAGTGTGTCAATGGAGCAAGAACCTGCGGTCCTCTCTCAGGATGACAGCATTCCTGATCCCACCAGTGTCACTCCGCCATTGCACTTGTCGCTGCCTGTCGGCCAGCCAGCCCAGACTGCCGCCGCCCAACCTGAGGTGGTGCAGTGTACAGCTGGGCCTTCCAAGCCCAGAGCTGGTCAGGGGCATCCTGCAAGGCCATCTGTAGTCTCTGGCACCGACACTCAGCAGCCTTCCACCAGCCCTGCTGCAGCCACTGGGGAGACGCTACGTAGGAGCACTAGATTAGGAAAGGGGATTGTAAAGAGGAGGGGCAAGGGTTTGCACAAGGGTGATTAGTCAATTGTATATATGTGGTTAATGGTTTTTGATAAATTTATTACTGGAATGTTGCAGATTTGGTGCTGTCTCATTTCAGTTCTGGGGTGTGGTATGGAATCACAAAGCCGCCTTCTCCTTCTCCTTCTTAGGCAGTCCCTCTGAACCGAGGATGACTTGCTTCCACACTAAAAATGAGTTCTCAGGTGACTGATGAGTCCAATGCAGGACCTACAGTCTCTGTCATAGGTGGGCCAGACGCTGGTTGAAGGGGCGGGTGGGTGGGGTGCTTGGGTTGACGTATGCTCCTTCCGCTGTTTGCGCTTGGCTTCTGCTTGCTCCCGGCGAAGAGACTCAAGGTGTTCGGCGCCTTCCCGGATGCTTCTCTGCCACTTTGTGCAGCCATGGGCCAGGGATTCCCAGGTGTCGGTGGGGATGTTGCACTTTTTCAAGGAAGCTTTGAGGGTGTCCTTGAAGCGTTTCCTCTGCCCACCTGGGGCTCTCTTACCATGTCAGAGCTCCGAGTAGAGTGCTTGTTTTGGGAGTCTCGTATCGGACATGTGGACGATGTGGCCCATCCATCGGAGTTGATCGAGCATGGTCAATGCTTCGATGCTGGGGATGTTGGCCTGAGCGAGAACACGGATGTTGGTGCACCTATCCTGCCAATGGGTTTGCAGGATCTTGCGGAGGCAGCATTGGTGGTACCTCTCCAGTTCTTTGAGGTGCCTGCTGTACATGGTCCATATCTCTGAAGCATACAGGAAGGCGGGTATCACTACTGCTCTATAGACCATGAGCTTGGTGCTGGGTTTGAGGTCCTGGTCTTCAAACACTCTCTTCCTCAGGCGACCAAAGGCTGCACTGGCATACTGATGGCGGTGTTGGACTTCGTCATTGACGTCTGCCCTTGTTGACAGTAGGCTGTCGAGGTATGGAAAGTGGTCCACATTGTCCAAGGCCACGTCATGGATTTTGATAATTGGGGAGCAGTACTGTGTGGTGGGGGCAGGTTGGTCGAGGACTTTTGTCTTACGGATGTTTAGTGTAAGGCCCATGCTCTTGTATGCTTCAGTGAAAGTGTTGACGATGGTTTGGAGTTCGACCTCAGAGTGTGCGCAGACGCAAGCATCGTCTGCATACTGTAATTCGATGACAAAGGATGGGACGACCTTGGATCTGGACTGGAGGTGACAGAGGTTGAACAGTTTCCCGTTTGTTCTGTAGATTAGCTCCACTCCAACGGGGAGCTTACTGAGGGTGAGATGGAGCATTGCAGCCAGAAAGATCGAGAAGAGCGTTGGTGAGATGACACAGCCTTGCTTGTCCCCGGTCCATACGTGAATTGGGTCTGTGGTGGATCCGTTGGTCAGGCTTGCATGTCATCGTGAAGCAGGCGGAGGATGGTGACAAACTGTTGAGGGCAGCCGAATTTGAGGAGGACACTCCATAATCCCTCATGGTTGATGCTGTCAAAGGCCTTTGTGAGGTCAAAGAAGGCCACGTACAGCGGTTGGTATAATCAGCAGCTGTGAAGAGATGCTTGGTCACTCGACCAGGAAACACCAAGACTGGTTCGACGAGAATGACCAGGAGATCCAGGAGCTAATAAGCCGCAAGCACAAGGCATTCCTGATCTGGAAACAGCAACACAACTCAAGAGCAAGAAAGCAGCTCTACAGGCGCCTGAAGGCCGAGGTCCAACAAAAAACTCGTGACCTAAAGAACAGATGGTGGGTGGAGAAAGCGCGGGAGATCTAGCAGCTAGCCGACAACCACGACGTGCATGCATTCTTTAGCACAGTCAAGACCACCTACGGCCCAAGGTCCTACCCCACTACGGGCCAAGAATGGAGAGGTACTCATCAAGGACAGAGAGGCAGTCAGTGCCCGCTGGAAGGAGCACGTCGAAGATCTCCTTAACCGAGAATCTGTCTTCGATGCGAGTGTACTCAACTCCATCCCGCAGCATGCTACCCGCCACCACTTCCGCACAACCCCAGCTCGGCATGAGGTTGAACAGGCCATCTGACAACTGAAGAACAACAAGGCCTCAGGAGCAGATGGAATTCCCGCCGAGGCACTAAAACATGGCGGAGAAGCACTATTGGCATGAATACGTGAACTCATTTCTCTTATACAAAAAGAAAATACTGCAGATGCTGGAAATCTGAAATAAAAACAGAAAATGCTGGAGAAACTCAGCAGGTCAGGCAGCATCTGTGAAGAGAGAAACAGAGTTAACGTTTCAGGTTGATGATCTTTCGTCAGAACTGGAAAAAAGCAGGAAATGGAACAGATTTTTAAGCAAGTGTAGTGGCTGGGAAAGGGAGGAGGGGATTGAAGAACAAAAAGGAAGGTCTGTGATAGGATAGAAGGTGGAAGAGGTTAAGAAACATTAAGAGATATTCAAGGCAAAAGGAGTTGGTGATGGGGCAGGTTAAGAAACAAAGGATGGTTCTAGATGAAGTGTAAATTGCACTGGCAGAATGAAAGACAGCGCAATTTACACTTCATCCAGATAATTACAGCGGAGTTTCCCTGCTCTCTGCCACAGGGAAAGTCATCGCAAAAATCTCCTCAATCGCCTTCTCCCAGTGGCTGAAGAGCTCCTCCCAGAGTCGCAATGCAGATTCCACCCACTAAGGGGCGCAATGGACATGATCTTCACCCCATTTCAACTACGTGATGGAATGATGGCGATGTGCTCAGCAACCGGAAAGCGGACTCGAAGTCACTGGAAACGAAGACTGGTGAGGCGGTCACGGACCAACCTTGCAGAACGCCGATTGAGTGGCTGCCTCCTCCGTTGCTGCTGTTCGTCCTCCTGCTCCTCATCCGCCTCCTCATCCTCCTTGTCCTGAGGTGATGGAGTTATGCCTGGTGGCAATGGCTGAGCCCTCACAATGGCCAAGTTGTGGTCAATGAACCAGGTGGAGAGCAGATAGCCCTTGTCTCCCAGCAGCCAGCTGCAAGCTTGATGTGGTGGCTGGAATAGATCTGGCACAGGATGAAGGCATCGTGGCTGCTGCCAGGATAGCGGGCATTGACGGTCAAGATTCGCCATGTGTGGTCGCACACCAACTGTATATTAAGTGCGTGGTAGCCAGTGTGGTTACAGAATACCTCAAGATTGTTATGAGGTGCCCGCAAAGCGACATGGGTGCAGTTAATGGAGCCCTGCACCATGGGGAAGTTTGCTATCCTGGCAAAGCCACATGCATGCTTGTGCTGCTTCTCTCTGGTCAAGCACAAGTAAATGTGGTCCCTTCTCCTTCTGTACAGAGCATCTGTGACCTGAGCAATGGACGGCAAACTGGGAGATTTTGGAGATGTCGCCAGTCACACACTGGAATGATGCGCTGGTGTAGAAATTGAGGGCGACTGTCACAGAGAGCCATGGTAGTCCTGATCTGAGGTTCAAGGTCTGGCTGAAGAGGTGGCAGAGCTCTGTGACCACATCCTTGTTGAAGTGCAGTCTTTTAACACACTGGTCCTCAGTGAAATTCATGTAGGAGAACTGGTGCTGGAATACCCTGGGTGGGTAAGGCCTCCTGTTGAGAGCCCTGTTGGCCCTCCTACCTCTGGCCACATTTTGCACTCTTTCTCTGTGCCTCAGTTGCCTCCGAAGTTGACGCTGGAGGGCGAGGTCCAGAGTCAGTACAGGCCCCATGAAAGGATCCAAATATTGCACTTTCAAATCTCCCCTCAATGAAACTGAAGAATCTTAATGTGCCAGAACACTCGTTAAAATGCAAAACGCTGAAATCAGTCAAAAGCCTCTTTGCCTATGTGAAACTAACCACTGCTTTGTTGGCCGACGAAAACGACACCAGAAGTGGACGCCTTTAAATAGCGCTCCTCCAGGGGACACCTGACTGAAAGCCGCCTCCTCTACCTGTCGTTGTTAATGGCAGGTGCACAAGCGGGGGTGAGAGGGAATTTTTCATCCAGTGCGCTGCGCACGGCAATTACGTCACTATCTCCGGGCGCAGAAGATCAGGGTGCAATGTCTTATCACCGCCGCAAAACTCTTGCTGAATTTAGAGGGAGGCGTTGATATCGCCACGCCCGGTCGCAAACCCATTAGTGCCCCCGGAGGCGCTAACGGGAGGTGCAAAAGAGCCCAATTTCAGCAACAACAACAACTTGTATTTGTATAGTGCCTTTAACGTAGTAAAATGTCCCAAGGCGCTGCACAGCAGTATTTTAAGACAAAAAAATTTGACACCGATCCACATAAGGATAAATTAGGACAGGTGACCAAAAGCTTGGTCAAAGAGGTGGGTTTTAAGGTGTGTCTTAAAAGAGGAAAGTGAGGTAGCGAGGTGGACAGGTTTAGGGAGGGAATTCCAGAGCTTAGGGCCTAGGCAACAGAAGGCACGGCCACCAGTGGTTGAGCGATTATAATCAGGGGTGCTCAAGAGGGCAGAATTAGAGGAGCGCAGGTATCTCGGGGGGGGGGGGGGGAGGGGGGCTGAAGGAGGTTACAGAGAAAGGAAGTGGCGAGGCCATGGAGGGATTTCTAGCCCCCTTTCCTTAGTTTGTGGATATGCATGACTTTCTGCATAATGTTAAACATTTATATTTTCATTTAATAACGTGCATTAAGAATCACAAAAGAAGTGAATGTGATTAGTAAATGCAAATAATATGTGTTTTGTTAATTGCTGACTATTAAAAAAAACTCATTTGAAATAAAAAGGACTGGTAAGATGAACAAGTCTGAGGTTTTACCTGACACAGTAAATTGAAGTTATTTCGATTTGCACAGTTAACCTAAATGTATAGATATTAAAGTAATTATTAATACTTTAGTGCACTTTAGCAGATAGTTACACGTTTCTGGCCTCTGGATAGGAACCATAACTCAATTAGGATGCTTTTTATAGGCTGTAGCATGCAATTTTCTCATCCCCCCCTCCCCCACTCCCCTTACGCCATGCAACAGGCTCCTGCCCCTGTTTGCACCAGCCGTAAAACATTTCCGGGTAATTAATGTGCAGGTGGTGGGCAATTAGCCCGACTTTTCGCCAGCACATCATTTGAATAACGTCTTGAAAGTCGTAGCGGATCATCTGTCTATTCAGAACTTGACAGATTGCAAGTTCGGGATTTAGCGCATGTGCTTGAACTTGCAGGCACTTTCAAAGGCGGTATGCCGTCATACCGACCGCGATTCTGGTGCTTTTCTCTACACATCCAGTTACTATCTAACTGCTTTGCTGGGACGGCACAGCATTTTGGCCATACAATCAACTTAAAAAAGGCTGAAGTTATGGTCCAGCCCATACCTGGTCATCCAATCACACCCGTTGTGGTTACAATCAATAACGTACCAGTTAAAGTCACAGATAAATTCTGCTACTTTGGTAGTGTTAGCTCATAGAATGCCACAATTACTAATGATGACACCCACCTGTTGTGTATGTACCTTTAAGAGAATAACTGGTCTCAGACTGCAGTACCGGCAGTGACCACCCCTGTATAAAAGGCGCTAGTGAGCCTCTGTTGTTTTCACTTTCACTATTGACTTCCATCAGTAAAGACTTGTTTTGTTCAACTCCTGCTGTCCATGTCTCAATCATTCACGGATGTAATACTGGCGACGAGCAGATACGAACCTACCTACAGTCTGCACCACCTCCTGGGATCCATTCCCACAGCGAAGTGAGCAGAGGTCGAGGCCAGAAAGAAAAGAAAGTAAGAGGCAGTAGAAATGGGCGTCAACCGTGGGCATCCGCCCCTGTGTTAGCGGAGTTGAAGATTGCTGGAGAAGCTGTCGGAAGCGGGGCCTGGTTCCTGTCGACGGTGCTTCAGCTAATCGGGCTGGTGGCAGGTAGTACACTGATCCTTCCTGGGCTGCGGCGGTCGCGAACTCGAGCGGGTGGCTTGCAACGGGGCCGAGCAGCGTTGTCGGGAAGAAGAGAGAGAGAGGGTGGAGCACACAGGGCGCGGCCGGTGCTATGAAGCCGGGCTGCGTATAGACCCGCGAAGAGGGAGGCAAGAGTCCCACAGGGTTGTTCCACGACGGGAAAATAATTTAAAAAAAAAGAAATATTAAACGCGCAAGAAACCGCGAGGAGCTGCAGGTTGCAACGGGAACCGCGGAAAGCAGCACTAGCAACAGCGGGGAAGAAGGCAAAGCGCGGGAGGCACCATCTTAATCAGCGGGGAAGAAGGCAAAGCGTGGGAGGCGCCATTTTGTTAAATCGGGGAAGAAGGCAAAGCGCGGGAGGCGCCATTTTAGATTTGCAAGATGCCGAAGACTGGCTGTATCACTGCTTTTGATAATACAATAGAGGACTGGACCACGTATGTGGAAAGAGTCGAGGTATATTTCGAGGCAAACGAAATAGCTGAGGAGAAAAAGGCATCGATATTGCTAAACTTAATGGGCGCTAGAACGTACGGCCTATTGCGGGACCTGATTACTCCAGCCAAAACGAAGGTGAAGAGTTTTAACGAAATTGTTGCTGTCCTACAGGAACACCTAAACCCTGCACCGCTGTTGATAGCAGAAAGATTTAAATTCCACAGGAGAACTCAGCATAAAGATGAGAGCAATGCTGAGTACCTTACGGAACTACGCAAGCTATCAAAGCACTGCCAGTTCGGAGCAGGACTGGCAGATACCCTACGGGACAAATTTGTCTGTGGACTCCTGAGTGAAGGAACACAGAAAAAGTTACTCTCAGAGAAAGAGCTGATGCTAGATAAGGCTTTCAGCGTGGCAGTATCGTATGAAGCAGCAGCCAGGGCAGCTGCAGAAATTCAACAAAAACCACAGGAATACGGCACCCACGAAATGACACGGGGATTTGCAAAATGTTATCGCTGCGGCAGAACTAACCATGACCAGAAGGACTGCTGGTCCAAAGACAAAATATGCAGGCAATGCGGGAAGATGGGACACATTGCACGAGTTTGCAGGTCTGGGAAGAAGATCAGCGACAACAAAAATGCTACTAAGGAACCGTACAAAGTACAAAAGATGACGGACAGTAGTTCCGAAGACCAGATGAGCGATAGTGAATCCGGGAACAGGAGACTAAGCTGTCTCAAACTTCACAATGTAATCGCAAAAGAGGATCACCGAACCATTTGGGTCACCGTCACAATAGCAGGGTCCCAAGTTAAAATGAAATTGGATGCAGGATCAGCGCTAACCATCATGAATCGCCGAGACTACGAGCGGCTATTCTCACACATACACTTGAGAGAGACATCCATCGCCTTGACGACGTATACGGGGCAAAAAGTATACCCCAGAGGAAAAATAAGGCTGCCTGTCGAATACAACGGCAAGAAAATACAGAAATTGTATCTCTACATACTGCCAAATGGTGGACCACTGTTATTGGGACGGGAATGGATCAGAAAGATAAACTTAGATTGGCACTCCATTCATGCAATGACGGTGGACGGTAAAAAAGATGAAGACGTCACTCCTGGACGATTGTCAACAATCTTAGCTAACGCCAAAGAGGTATTTCAACAAGAACTGGGCACGCTTAAAGGCGTAACCGCCTCGATAAAAATAGAAGAGAATGCAGTTCCCAAGTTTTTCAAAGCAAGACCGGTACCATATGCAATTCGCCCAGCCGTCGAGGCAGATCTGGAGAATCTGGAGAAGGCAGGCGTGTTGTCTAAGGTCGACTGGAGCAAGTGGGCGACACCCATCGTTCCTGTCATGAAGAAAACGTTAAGCAATAAGTCCGGGGAGCCAAGGAAGATTCGCATCTGTGGGGATTTCAAGGTGACGGTGAACCCAGTCCTTCACACAGTACAATATCCTCTTCCAAGGATAGAAGACATCCTCGCCTCACTGTCTGGAGGGAAGCGTTTTACAAAAATTGACCTAGCACAAGCATATTTGCAGATGGAGGTTGAAGAGTCCTCTAGGAAGTATCTCATGATAAACACTCACAAAGGTCTTTACCAGGATCATCGATTGGTATTCGGAGTAGCATCAGCTCCGGCGATATGGCAAAGAGCGATGGAACAAGTCCTGCAAGGGATTCCGGGGACTCAGTGTTACCTGGACAACATCCTTGTGACCGGTGAAGATGACAGTGAACACCTTAACAACCTAGAACAGGTGCTCACTAGACTACGGGAACATGGGCTACGAGCCAACCGCCCCAAGTGTGAGTTTTTTAAGAAACAGATATTGTATTGTGGCCACGTGATTGATGAAGAGGGGTTACATAAGTCCCCTGACAAAATTGAAGCGGTTGTTAAGGCCCCAGCACCTGAAAATGTGTCGCAACTGAGGTCATTCCTCGGATTGGTGAATTACTACCATAAGTTTTTGCCGAATTTGTCGACAATTCTGCACCCACTGAACGCCCTGCTACGAACGGGAGTAGCATGGGAATGGAGCAATGATTGTAAGCGGGCCTTTCAGAAGAGTAAGGACTTAATCACTTCAAGGGAAGCATTGGCTCACTACAACCCAGCACTGCCGATCAGACTGGCGTGTGATGCATCTCCGTACGGCATTGGGGCGGTACTGTCACATAAATTCCTTGATGGTTTAGAGAGGCCGATAGCTTTTGCGTCATGCACGTTAACTTCTGCCGAGCGTAACTACGCCCAGATTGACAGAGAGGCCCTCAGCCTAGTGTGGGGGGTGAAGAGGTTCAATCACTACCTGCACGGTCAAAAATGTACTCTACTAACCGATCATCAACCTCTTGTCTCCATTTTCAACCCTCAGAAGGGCGTACCGATAATGACAGCACAACGGCTGCAGAGGTGGTCCCTTTTCCTAGGGGCACACCAATATGACATTGAGTACAAAGGAACTAAACAGCATGGGAATGCTGATGGATTGTCACGCCTACCATTGCCGACGGTGGAAGAAGAAGACCTTGCAGTGGATCCAATGGAGTTATTCCACTCGACCATAGTCGAATGTCTCCCTGTGACGAATGCAAACATAGAAAAGGAAACACGTAATGACCCGACACTATCACGGGTCTATGATTTAACGGTGAAGGGATGGCCAGCACATGGCGAACCACTGCTGCCAGCATTCTCGCCGAGAAGAGAACAGCTGTCAGTGTGCAGAGGAACCTTGATGTGTGGATCCAGAGTAGTAATTCCACCTAAGTTGATGGATAGAGTGCTCAATGAGCTTCATGAGGGTTATCTGGGTGGGGTAAAAATGAAGAACTTAGCCAGAGCATTTGTGTGGTGGCCGGGAATCGATAGAGAAATCGAAGAGATGACCAAGAGCTGTGCAGGATGCCAGAAGATCCAAAACACCCCACCACAAGCTCCTCTGCATCCATGGGCGTGGCCCTCATCTCCATGGCAAAGGGTGCACATTGATTTTGCTGGTCCCTTCATGGACTCGATGTTTTTAATTGCGGTGGATGCACATTCAAAGTGGCCAGAGGTAATAAAAATGTCCTCAACCACCACGGAAAAAACTATCACAGTTTTATGAACCATATTCGCCAGGAATGGGCTGCCTGAACAGATTTGCTCTGACAATGGACCACAGTTTGTGTCTGAAGAGTTCCGGAGGTTCTTAAAGAACAATGGTGTTAAGCATTACACATCTGCCCCATATCATCCAGCCACTAATGGATTGGCCGAGAGGCTTGTCCAAACATTCAAGAAGGTTATCAAGGCAATGTGTAATGAAGATATACCCCTACAACACAAGGTGGACAACTTCTTGTTTGCCTACCGGAATGCGACACATGCGGTTGCCAACCAAACTCCAGCCATGATGTTCTTCAATCGAAGACTACGATGCCGCTTGGATTTGGTTAAGCCAAACGTCCGAAGAGATGTGGAGAACAGGCAGTTTCAGAATATGAATGAAAGGCCGACCAGGAGTTTTAAGATAGGTCAACCAGTTTTGGCCCGGGACTACCGCACTGAGAAATGGCAGCCAGGAACGATTTGTACACGGCAAGGACCTCTCATGTATACAGTGGACGTTGGAGAGAGCATTGGAAGACGCCATGCTGACCAGATTCTAGAGTCACTGGAAAACGTCAACTCCACACCACGATCTGATATACCTGGTAATGAAATCGACGTACCAATTGCAGCTACCGCAGAACCGGTAATATTGGAAGCAGATGAACCAAACAACGACATTGATCCCGACTCAACATTGCCAGAAGAACCTGATACCCCAAAGAGGCGTTATCCAGACAGAATCAGGAAGCCTCCTCAAAGACTGAACTTATAATTGCTTAAACTTAACCAATGTATCTAGCAACCGTAATTGTAATTGTAATTAGTTATCATTTAGTTGTTAAATGAATGTTATGTACTGTTTATCTAAAAGGGGAGGAATTGTTGTGTATGTACCTTTAAGAGAATAACTGGTCTCAGACTGCGGTACCGGCAGTGACCACCCCTGTATAAAAGGCGCTAGTGAGCCTCTGTTGTTTTCAGTTTCACTATTGACTTCCATCAGTAAAGACTTGTTTTGTTCAACTCCTGCTGTCCGTGTCTCAATCATTCACGGACGTAATACCACCAGATTGGCGGGGTTAATTCTGCCTTTGGCAAACTTGAGCGCAGACACTGACAGGCATGACGGGTTAGTCAGTCAACAAAAGTTGCTATATACTAAACTGTTGTCTTTACCAGCTATTATACGGATTGGAGTCATGAATTTGCTACCATGACTTGATGATTTGCACTTGCAATGTCCATGTATCATTGGCATCAAGTGGCAGGATAGGGTGCCTAACACTGACGTCCTCGGTGCTGCAATGTAACAGGTATTGAGGCCACGATCAAAAAGGTCCAATTGCATTGGTCTGAAATCCCAAAGCCGTCTTCTATGACGAGCTGGAGTCCGGACAGTGCAACAGACATGGGTTAATGAAATGCTTTACGTACACATTAATAGCCACCTTAAAATCTTGCAATAACAACAGAAAATGCTGGAAATACTCAGCAGGCCAGGCGTGGAGAGAGAAACAGAGTTAACGTTTCAGATCTGGGACCCTTCATTAGAAGTGGAAAAAGCTGGAGATGTAACAGATATTAAGCAGGTGCAGAGACGGAGGGGGGGGGGAGGTGGGGGCGGGCGGTTAGGAGGGGAGGACGGAATAGAAAGAACATCCTGTACTTTTGTAAGAGGCAGGAAAGATAAAATGTTGCAAATAGGAATGGCAAAAATCATACTGCATGAAAAATGGGGGCAGGGATAATTATCTGAAATTGTTGAACTCAATGTTGAGTCCGGTAGGCTGTAAAGTGCCCAATCGAAAGATGAGGTGCTGTTCCTCGAGCTTACGTTGAGCTTCATTGGAACAATGCAATAGGCCGAGGACAGAGAGATCAGAGTGGGAGTGAAGCGATTGGGCCACTTTGCAGCTTGCCGGACTCAACATTGAGTTCAACAATGTCAGAGAAACCCATTTTTCATGCAGTATGATTTTTGCCATTCCTATTTGCAACATTTTATCTTTCCTGCCTCTGACAAAAGTACCAGGTGTTCTTTCTATTCCTTCCTCCCCTCCTAAACCCCACCCCCCCATCTCTGCACCTGCTTAATATCTGTTACATCTCCAGCTTTTTCCAGTTCTGATGAAGGGTCCCAGACCTGAAACGTTAACTCTGTTTCTCTCTCCACGGATGCTGCCTGGCCTGCTGAGTATTTCCAGCATTTTCTGTTGTTATTTCAGATTTCCAGCATCCGCAGTATTTTGCTATTAAAATCTTGCAATATTGGGGGTGATTTCGCGTTGGGGGCAGGACTGCTGCTTGTCAGGTTTTAGTCCCGCCTCCATCAACTTGTGGCCAACCCACGCTATTTTCCCTTGTTTGACCTTGTTAAGCCCGCCCAGCGGGCTTAGCAGGCCAATTAAGGGGAAGCCAGTTACAGAGAACATCAGCGTTTGACAGATGCATTGTCATCGTTTGACAGCTCTGTGAAGCTGTCAAACACTGACATTCTCTGTTGTTTGATGAGTCCTTGTATTCAAGACTCATCAAACCTCTTTTGTGAGCAGAAATTAGATGGCTGTTGTATCGGAGAATGCAGCAGCCATCTGTCATCTCTGCCGCGGAGATGCCGGTGTCTCCGGTTCTCCAACTGTTGAAACCTGCAGGAAGAAACAAAGGTAAGTAAACATTTTCTATCACTTTTCACTCACCTCACATACTCCCCTCTCCACACTTGCACCCATCACTCACCTCCACAGCGCACTTTTAGACCCCTCCGACCCTCGCAGACCCACTGCTCACCTTGGGTGACCCTGGTGGGGTTTCCCGATGTTGGGAATCCTGCACCTCAACTGGAAAAATGGGGATGATCCTCTTAACTGCCTGTTAACTACCTGTTAACAGGCAGTTAAGTGGCTGTAATCCCCTTCCCGCCTCCAGGAGACAGGACCCGGCGCGGGTCGGGTCCCCGCCCCCTGGGAAGATGGCACGGAGGCGGGTTGTGGGCGGGATGGGTACCCGCCCCCAGATTCTGCCATTTTCCCAGCAGTCCGGCCTCCAAACTCGCCTCCCCAGGGCTGGCAAAATCGCCCCCATTGTCTGGCACAGACAGACCTGCTGTCATTCCCTCATTGCTTCTCTTCTTACTCCAAAAAAATATAACTGAAGGGTGATTTCTATTAGGAAACCCACTGTCCCAATAACATGCATTTATTCAAACAAAAATGTCAGTGCCAGAATCCTTGCCTGACCAATTAAGTGGAAAAAATAAAACAATTTGCATTTATATAGCGCCTTTAATGTAGAAATAGTCCCAAGATGCTTCACAGTGGTATAATAAAGAAAAGCAGATGCTGAGTCAAAAAATGAGATATTAAGAGGGGTGAGCAAAAGCTTAGTCAAAGGGGTGGGTTTTAAGGAGGGTCTTAAAGCATAAGAGATGGAGGGGTTTAGGGAGGGAATTCCAAATTGGGAGGCCTAGGTAGTTGAATATGCAGCCACCAATGATGAGGCGAAGGGAGGGGGAATTGCACAAAAGATCAGAGTCGGAGGAACAGACAGTTCTTGGTGGAGGGGTGGGGATGGGGGAGGGGGATGAGTTGAAGTTTGAAGGATTGGACAACTACATTTTTGTATTAATAAAAATATTTCTTTAAAATAAATTAATTGATTATCAAATGAACTATAACATGTTTACCCTAGTGACTGCCAAAATAAACACACGGAATCATTTATTTAAATACTGCTTTTGTGGTTGCACTGTACCGTCAACATCACTCAGCTATATCAATACCTAGATTTCAAAGATCGTACTGTAGTTTAAAACTATGATCCACAGTGCATACATTTATTTAGTTCAGTTGCTGTTCAGAATGTCATTCAAAAATCATTTGAATGCTCCACTTATCAGTCTCTTGCAAGGTTGATAGTTTGGTAATGGCATGAGGTGAAAGTACATAAAGCGGTGTCATCAATGGCAAAATTTCAGGCCAGCTATATTGTCCATAGTTCATCTTAGTGCTGTTCCCCAGTCACAATATCATCCCTTGAGTTCTGATGATGCATTGAAGACTGAGAATGTGAAAATATTCCTAATTATGAAGTGGCTATGGAAGCTTCTTTTCCCTTAATCTAGATGACCACAAAGTAACCTCAAAGAATAGGAGCCTGATGAGTTGAATGGAACTACTCAGTGATTGACCAGCACGCCTGGAACATTATCTGATGTAGCAGAATGTTCCATTGTGGGAAACCAAATTCTGTTGTTGTTGGCTAATGAGCACTATTACTGGAAGACATAATCCAACCGCTGCAGTTATAAATCATAGTCCTTTCACTGTGCATTATATCAATCAGGACTGAAGGGAAAAACTGCAAATTTAATGTTGTGCTCAAAGTGAGAGGAGCTGAGAAAGAAAAGAATATTGACTGGGAATATAAGCCTTTAGGTTCTAACTGATTTTCTATGTTTCTTTAAACTATTTTTTGTGAATTTTGCCTCCATCAATTTGAGGGATGCTAGTGCAGTTGATGAGTGTGTATGTTAGTCTGCAGAATATTCCTTTCTCAAAGGCAAGGGTCAGCATCAAGCACTCCCATATTTGATCGAGCACACTTAGATACAGAGTATAAGTCCTTGTACTCTGCTCCAACAAGATACCTTAGCCTCAAGCTTGGAAGAGCACCCGACCATTTCTTACAGTAATGGGTTTAAATCTTTCTGTGTAGTATTAGTAAGTAATGGATTGATATGTTCATATGAAATTCTGCTTTTGGTTATTTTAATGAAACCAACCTATTAATTTTAAAAAGAGTTAATTATATTTTGTTGATTTTAAACTCTGCCAATCAAAATGATGGGTGTAAGCGATTTTGCTACGACTAAGTTAACGCAATAAGAATTCATTGGTGGCAGTGATGGAGAACAAGTCAATTCAGATAAACCTGTAATGGTGCTCTTCACACTTCTCGAACAGTCAACAAGCCATTTAATTGATATAAATATTCATCATTTTCTTAATCCACCTGTGGGGTACACAAAACTGGAATGAAATGGCATTACAACACTGTCAGGATAGCCCATTTCATTGACCATACCACGGAAGTAAAATTTGACTCAATTTTTGTAAAACATTCAATTCAATTCAATTCAATTTTATTTGTCATATATGCAGCAGACGTGTGTACTGCACAATGAAATGTTGATTTTTACGAGTCCTCCCAACATTGGAATAAATATGGCATAACAATGATAAAAATACTAATAGAAATACTAATAGAAAGACAGTAATAATAAATAAAACAACAGTAATAAATAATAATAAATTAATCGTTCATGAGTCTTATGGCCTGGGGGTAGAAGCTGTATTGAAACCTGTTGGTACGAGACCGTATGCTTCGGTATCTCTTACCGGACGGGAGCAGGGTGAAGAGGTTGTGGCTGGGGTGACATGATAAGCTTTGTGGGCTCGAGAAGAGACAGATGACACTAGGACAAAAAATGTGTGCCTGGAATGGTTGGCTGATTGGCCCAAGCGACCCACAGCACAGTGAGTATGAGTATGGATAATTTGAATAATTAGCATAAGCCACATAGCAATATGTCACAGGCCGCATCAGATCACAGTCAATTTCTATAAGAACCTGGAGGGAAATCCAGACCAAGTTAAGACTAGAATATTACAGTAAAGTATTAGCAAAGGACACAGACGGAGATTAAGCTAAAAATATTAGAAGCCAAAATTTTAATGGCCTCCCTCCACCAGCAGAAGTGCGGCACAGTTGGGCCTAAGTCTGCTAACCCCAAGAGACACCAATCATATCCCAAATTGCAGAGATGTGGGGGTTGATTTTCGTTCAGGTGCAGGGAATTGGTGGTTTCCCCGAATTTAGTGATTCCGACACAATTGTAAATGGGTCTGTGAGATTGATGCAAATTTAACATAATTGGCCAATTGATTTCCAGCGTGTGGGAAGCCTTGGCAATTGAGTATTTCCAGTCAGAAAGTCGCAGAATATGACATCATCATTGCTGCTGCTTTTAAGGTTCACAGTAAGCCTTGCTTCCTCTGCAGGCTTCCAACCTTCAACATTAAGATGGCACAGGAGCCTGCAGGAGGAACGGCCAGCAGGAGGGCCAGATCTGTGCCCAAATTTGATGAGGCTTCACTACAGGCATTATTGGATGGTGCTAGGGCCCACAGGGAGGTCCTCTTTCCTTCTTCAGGGAGGAAGAGGCCTCCCAGCCAGACCAAGGCTGTGTGGTTACAGGTGGCAGGTCAAGTCAACTCCTTGGGGCTAATACGAAGAACGTGGTTGCAGTGCAGGAAAATATTCCATGACCTCCTTCGCCCTGGAAAAGTAAGTACTGTATGATGTTTCCATCACCCTCAATATGATCCCCATTGCCTTTCCTCACCAGCACTCAGCTTTAGAAATCTCTTCCTGCACATCCCACTAGACACTCACATCCATGCACCCTTACCCATTCCCTCTCTCTCTATGCTCACATTCACAGAACTATGCCACCATGCAGCCCTCACACTCCCTCTCACTCTGATGCTTTGAACACAACTGACAACACACAGGGAGAGCCCTTGGTTGCAACCTCACTCCATCTTTGTCTCCTTCTAAGTATCTATGCTATGCAATCTCTGCACTCACTCCTTCATTCTCACTCAACCTCCACTTGTCTCCCTCATTGCAGGAAAAGAGAGCTCACAACAGGAGAGAGCGAGCCAGGACAGGAGGAGGGCCGCCCTCATTAGCCCAGCTCACCCCCTGGGAGGAAGGCGTCCTGGAGATTGCTGGGGCTGACCGAGATGTGGACATTGGGGAAGGACAGGCAGGAGCATCCCCGCAAGCTGGTGACAGAATAGTTTTCCATCTCTCTCATTGGCATTGCATGAGTCGCTGATAATGATTCTGAAGCTACATCATATGGACTTATGATCATCTGCAGAATGCAATGTGCATGTAACCTTGGCATCACATCTCTAACTTTTTCCTTGACTCCCTCACAGGACCATCGAGAGCCACCGTCCCCACTCTGCAGGAGGAAGAGCCTGAGCAGCCAGACTCCTCAGAGGAATCTGCAACCTCTGAGGGCGCAGCATCATAAGCAATAAGCGCACCCAGCACCAGCGCAGACACTCGCACCTCGGTGGGACCTTCGGGACATAAAGTAGAGTTGTCACAAGTGAGCATCAGCAGATTGTGGAGACAGGGACAGCAGTGGAGAGTCCTCGTCGGAGGGCGCAGGACTCTGCCAGCTCGGCTCAGCTGCATGTCGACCCTCTGCCTCTGGGTCCATCCGTAAGATCAGAGGTGATGGAACTCCAGGCACCGATGCAGGAGTCTCTGGCAGGTTTTGACTCTAGGGTCGCTGCGAGTGTGGAGCGAATGGAGGAGTCCATAGCGAACATGAACAGAGCCTTTGTGGAGTCATTGGCGCATGAACGCATCACCACGGAAAGGATGGCAACCTCCGTGGAAAGGATGGCTACAGTAGAGAGGATGGCTACGGCCATGGAGGAGCTAAGTTGCCAGAGTGTTGAAAACATGGTGAGTGTGCAGAATAGACTGACATCTCTGGAGGAGTGATGGTCAGCTATTGAACAGAGAAACCAGACCTTCATGGCAGGCCCTCGGAGTAGGACTGCCATTGTAGAAACGGGTCCCCATGGCCTCCCTGATGTGCAGCAAGGTGCTCTCCAGCCACTTGCAGGCACTGAGGGGGACCTGACCCATGAGAGGGAGGTTGGTGGCAGACCTCAAGGAAGTGGGGGTTCCTCTCCAAGCGCTCACACTTCCATGACACTGCAGAGCCCTCGGTCAGAGCCCCACCGGAGTCCACACCCAACGGAGATAGAGGTCTCAACCCCTGCACAGCCGTAGGAGCAGCAGACTGCTGGTGCGCCCTCACAGGCTCGCCATCCCAGAGGACGCCCGCCAAAGGTGTCGAGACAGGAGCAGCAGGAAAATGAGCAAGGGGCCTCCACATCTGCTGAAGCCACAGGGGAATCACTACGTAGGAGCACGCGTAAGAGGGAAATAAAGCACTAATAGTCACAAGGGTAGTCACTTGGGTGAAATGTTGTGTTTATTTTAAAAATGCCATCAGTTGGTTATTGTAAATAAAATTTCTGATGGCAACTTCTGCAGCTGTGGCGTGTGTCATTGCGCGAATGGGGCTGGAGGTCCTCTTGCCAAGAGGGGAAGGAAAAAAAGGCCTCCCATGCTTCTGGTAGGTGCCTCAGTTGAGGTAGCGCTGAGTGAGGGTGGCGAGAGGGGTCTCGCAGGAGGTCACACTGGAGAAGTGTGTGAGGCTCCAAACTTCCACAGCTGTGGTTAGGCCTTCTAAAAGTTCCCCCAGGCCTGAGACAACAAAGTCCTGCCACCTGCAAATGATGACTGATCAAATATCTTCTTTAATGTTGGACCTGCAGCTGATAGTCAGCAAGCCAATAGTGTTCACGTCAGGTTTCACAGGCGTCATCCCCACCAGGCGCGTTTTGCGTGGGAAAAGGGTTAAACAGGCATGGGCCTGTTAAAATGGGATTATAAAGGCCAGTCAGTGCTGCTTAAGGGCCCTAAAGACCAGTCCCGCCTGTTACAGGCGGGACTGATTCGGGTCAATCAGACACACCTAGGTTAAAATGGCGTGGAGGCGGGAACCAGGCGGGGGGGTCGCGACCCCTAGCTTTTGCGATTTTAACCCCCCACACGCCTAAAAGCCCGCCTCACGGCCCAATGAAAATCGAGGCCATGGTCTTGAGCTTGTTTGGGGTGGGTTCATTGCCCCTGTATGGGCACATCAAAACCCCCAGTCCCAACAGAGGCCTAGAATGTCAGAGCCAATGCAGCAGAGGAGGCCCAGGAAAGGCCTAAAAGAAAAAGAGGTGCACAACTCTTCAGCTCCCAAAGGAGCAATCTGGCCATCTCTGCAAGGTAATCAATCCGGGATCGATAATCTTTTCCCTCAGGTATTTCAGCATCTTTGGAAGGCCTATGCCTGCTCTCAGCCATTGCGTCTATCATCTAGTGTACCGGGCAAAATTTCCATTGATGTGGGAGGGGTGGATGGAAGATCCACACTTCCCTCTCACCAGAATTTCCCAGCCGGCTTTCCAAGCAATGGAGTCCAAGCATTTTCAACACTGGGTCTGCTTCTGGGGAAGGGGGGACCTATACAAGTCAGACAGGTTGCACCTGAACCAGAATGGGACCAACATCCTTGCAGGAAGGTTTGCTAGTATTGTTGGGGCGGTTTTAAAGTAACTTGGCAGGGGGATGGGATATGGAGTGGAGCTATAGTAGAAGCTATAGTGCACAGCCAAATATAGAGGAAAAAACAAGTCAGCCTGGAAGGCAGAGCAAATATGTAATGGCACAAGGGAGTATGGCAAGGCTGGATGGCATTTATTTTAATGCCAGGAGTCTTGCGAGTAAGGCAGATGAATTGAAGGTGTTGATGAACACATGGGAGTATGATATTGTTGCTATCACAGAGACATGGTTGAGGACTGGCAGCTCAATAGTCCGGGGTATAGAGTCTTCAGGCGAGACAGAGGGGGGTGTAAAAGAGGAGGAGGTGTCACAATATTAATCAAGGAGTCAATTACTGCTGTAAGGAGGGATGATATCTTAGCAAGTTCCTCTAATGAGGCCATATGGGTGGAACTTAAAAACAGAAAGGGGGCAAGCACTTTGCTGGGAGTGTACGATAGGCCCCCAAACAGTCAGGGGGAGATAGAGGAATAGCTATGTAGGCAAATCTCAGAGAAGTGTAGAAATAATAGGGTAATAATAGTAGTGGATTTCAACTTCCCCAATATTAACTGGGATAGTCAGTGTGAAAGTCTTAGAGGGTGCAGAATTCTTAAAGTGCATCCAGGAGAGCTTTTTGAGCCAGCATGTAGAAAGTCCTACAAGAAAGGGGGCGGTACTGGACCTAATTCTAGGGAATGTAGCCGGGCAAGTGATAGATGTGTCAGTAGGAGAGCATTTTGGTGACAATGACCATAATTCGGTGAGATTTAAGGTAGTCATGGAAAAGGACAAAGATGGACCGGAAATAAGGGTTCTAAATTGGGGGAAGGCCGATTTTAATATGATAAGGCAGGAACTGGCCAAAATGGATTGGGATCAGCTGCTTGTAGGAAAATCCACATCAAAGCAATGGGAGTCTTTCAGAAAGGAAATAGAGAGATTACAATGCCAACATGTTCCTGTAAAGGTCAAGGGTGGGACCAACAAGCCCAGGGAGCCCTGGATGTCAAGGGATATACAAGAATGGATTAGGAAAAAAAGGGAGGCTTTTGGCAGATACAAAGGACTAAAAACAGTGGAAGCCCTACAGGGGTATAGAAAGTGCAGGGGGGTACTTAAAAAAGAAATTAGGAGAGCAAAGAGGGGGCATGAAAAACACTGGTGGGCAAAATAAAGGAAAATCCCAAGGTGTTTTAGAAGTATATTAAGGGCAAGAGGATAACCAGGGAAAGAGTAGGGCCCATTAGGGACCAAAGTGGCAATCTGTGTGTAGAGCCGGGAGATGTAGGTGAGGTTTTAAATGAATATTTTGCATCTGTGTTCACTATGGAGACCCAGGGTGATGTAGGCATAGAAATCAGGCAGGGGGATTGTGATATACTTGAACAAATTAATATTGAGAGCAGTTTTAGTGGGCTTAAAAGTGGATAAATTCCCAGGCTGCTTTGTCAGGCGAGGAGATTGCAGGGGCTCTGACACAAATTTTCAGAACCTCTCTGGCCACAGGGGAGGTGCCAGAGGACCGGAGAACAGCTAACGTAGTACCATTGTTCAAGAAGGGTAGTAGGGATAAACCAACAGGCCAGTGAGCCTACATCAGTGGTAGGGAAATTATTGGAAAAGATTCTGAGGGGCAGAATTAGTCCCCACTTGGAGAGGCAGGGATTAATCAGGGCTAGTCAGCATAGCTTTGTCAGGGGGAGATCATGTCTGACCAATTTGATTGTATTTTTCGAGGGGGTGACTAGGTGTGTGAATGAGGGTAGTGCAGTTGATGTAGTCTACATGGACTTCAGTAAGGCTTTTGACAAAGTCCCACATGGGAGACTGGTCAAGAAGGTAAGAGCCCATGGCATCCAGGACAATTTGGCACATTGGATCCAAAATTGGCTTAGTGGCAGGAGGCAGAGGGTGAATGTCGAAGGTTGTTTTTGTGACTGGAAGCCTGTGTCCAGTGGTGTACCGCAGAGATCGGTGCTGTGTCCTTTGCTGTTTGTAGTGTACATTAATGATTTAGATATGAATGCAGGAGGTATGATCAATAAGTTCGCAGATGACACGGAAATTGGTGGAGTGGTAAGTAGCGAGGAGGGAAGCCTCAGGCTACAGGGCGATATAGACGGGATGGTTAGATGGGCAGAACAGTGGCAAATGGAATTTAACCCTGAAACGTGTGAGGTGATGCATTTTGGGAGAACAAACAAGGCAAGAGAATACAAAATGAATGGTAGGATCCTAGGAAGGACAGAGGATCAGAGGGACCTTGGTGTGCATGTACATAGACCCCTGAAGGCAGCAGGACAGGTAGATAAGGCGGTTAAAAAAGCATATGGGATACTTGCCTTCATTAGCCAAGGCATAGAATATAAGAGCAGGGAGGTTATGATGGAGCTGTACAAAACGTTATTTAGGCCACAGCTGGAATACTGTGTGCAGTTTTGGTCACCACACTATAGGAGGGATGTGATTGCATTGGAGAGGGTGCAGAGGAGATTCACCAGGATGTTACCTGGGCTGGAGTGCTTCAGCTATGAAGAGAGACTGGACAGGCTGGGGTTGTTTTCCTTAGAGCAGAGAAGGCTGAGGGGGGACCTGATTGAGGTATACAAAATTTTGAGGGGCTTAGATAGGGTAGATAGAAATGAACTTTTCCCCTTAGTAGAGGGGTCAATAACCAGGGGGCATAGTTTCAAGGTAAGGGGCAGGAGGTTTAGAGGGGATTTGAGGAGGAACTTTTTCACCCAGAGAGTGGTTGGAATCTGGAACTCACTGCCTGAAAGGATGGTAGAGGCAGGAACCCTCACAACATTCAAAAAGCATTTAGATGAGCACTTGAAATGCCATAGCATACAAGGCTACGGACCAAGTGCTGGAAAATGGGATTAGAATAGACAGGGCTTGATGGCCGGCACGGAAAAGATGGGCTGAAGGGCCTCTTTCTGTGCTGTATAACTCTATGACTCTATGACTAATACCTTCACCTCCAGCAGTTATGCTGTAAACATGCCCCGACCTGAAATAGCATTTCAGTCCTGCTGTTTTTGTAGATATATATGCAAAAAAGAGCTGTACTCAGACAGAGAAATTAATATTTGGGAGCTGTTGTAGATATGTATGCAAAAACAGGAGAATGCAGCATGGAAGGTCAGACAAGTGAAAATAGCAGGGCTGAAAAAAAATATATTACACATCTGTTCAATGCATTAACAGTCCTCTCCACATATACATAACATTGTGCTCTACATTAAAACAACTACCATGGATGGCAGTACTTTAATCTGCTAACACCTTATTCTACAACCTCGGAAATAAACTCTAACACAGCTGAAATGAAATGTAACCAAATTTAATTCCTTAAAAGTGTGTGTGGCTAGTGCTTTCTACCTTAATGCTTCCTTTTTTCAACAGTGTTCGTTTGAAATTCCTTCGACGTTCTGCCAGTCTTCCACTGTAATCACGGTGGGAGACCAACAGAACCCCCTAGAACAATGTAGGGACCTGGTTGCAGTGGGTCTCCACCATTTCTGGGAGTTTCCAACATATCTGTGGAGGTTGGTACACTGAGTGAATTGAATCGTACCAACCTCCAGATGGGCCAATGTACGTCCCACCAGTAGGCTCCAGGCCAGGGAAGCATTTTGGATCCCCAAAGGAAAGGATGCCCTAAGGGGATCTTCCCCTTATATAAGTGACAGAGATGGTGCCTGTAGTGGCACTTGGCACTTGCACCTATTTGGCATTATAAGAACATAAGAAATAGCAGCAAGAGTAGGCCATTTGGCCCCTTGTGCCTGCTCCGCCATTTAATGAGATCATGGCTAGTCTGATCTTGGGCTCAGCTCCATTTCCCTGCCCACTCCCCATAATCCATCACTCCCTTATTGTTCATTATGTAAGTAAAGTGTCCTCCCACTTACCCTGCAAACTCTGATGGGATCATTGCAGTCAGCAGTGGGAAGTAATGATAGGTGTGATCTTATCATAACTACTGGGACTGCAACCCAAGTAATTTCACCCCCTCTATGTTTTGTGTGCTTCAGTAACTAAACTTGTGCTCCTTCTAAGTTCTTCTCCAGTGGCCAGAGTTAGTGGGGTGGTTGGTTGCTGAATGTCCATGGAAGCCTCGGGATTGAGCACCCTTTGCCCCTTGTATTGGGTGATGAGATGGGTCTGCATCTATTTCTGCCAAATTCATTGCTCCGGTGGCTGGCTGGTAATGCCCCCTTTCTGACACGACGACTGTCACTTCAGCAGGGAGCGTGAGATGGGTTAGATATGGCAGCAGCTTCATCTGTGCTTGCTCCTGTCAAGCTGCTGCACAGCACTGCCTCAGGATGTCCCAGTGGTTTCAGACCTCTGACCAGCAAGGAGGCAATAAAGCCCTGTGAAATGACTCTTTCCATCCAATCCCTTAGCATGTTGAAGACTGACAGGACAGCTTCTGGGAGAATGGAGCATATGGTAATATAGCAGTAATGTGAACATTCATGAGGGATTTTACCACTGTGCACAGGGCCTGATGCAGATGTCCCTCAAGTTGCCAAATATTCAATGATAGACTGTGACGTAAGAAAACTACTAGGCACTTGGTCTGAGTATTAAACAAGACTTTAATCAACTGTTTTTCAACATGGAGATCTAGTTGTGTCCTTCACTAGTTCCTGTTAAAGAATGTCCTGAGCAAGCTGGGCCCATGCCCGAGTATTTATACTCTCCCTGGACAGTGCCACCAGCAGGCTGCCCAGTGTTATTTCATAAGTCATTTCCACATGAATGACAAGATTCATGTCGTTCTTCCTGCCTGAAAGATTGGAAGTCTGGCGGCTTCCTTCTGCCGAATTAATCAGACTAAGAATAGATGCAGTCATTTGGATCTCCGTTGGAGGCCGGAAGGCACGTCTCCTCAGACCGTGTTTTGGTCCCTGGGTCACTTGGTTCATACCGGTGGGCTGGCAGAGTCCGTGTCGCCTTGATCGACCTGAGGGGGACTGGGGAGATTGTGGCTCCGGGTGTGGGCCCCCACAGGTGCAGAGCTGGCTTCACCCTGCTCAGTAGTCGGCGACTGACCGGCATCCTGGCTTTGGGTGGCCATCCCATGGGGAGCGCTCTGTTCCCCGGGTTGATCCGGCGGAATAGCTGGCAGATGCCTTGACGTCCTGGGTAGGGCGTCATCCTCAGAGGAGCACAGGGTACCGGCGTCATTAATACGGATCCCACTATCGATTGGGTCCGTGGGACCAGTTGGGCAGGGAGCCCGATCCCGAAGTGACACTGGATTCCCGGCCATCAGGGTACTGCACGTGCGCGTACGTGGGATTGACATCCATCAGTTCCACTTCGTAGATGAGGGGATCACTCTTAGAGGATCGGACGAATCTTCCGAGCAGCACGGGGCCAGGAGCTGCCAACCATGATGGTAGGGACGTCCCATGAGTGGAGTAACGCTGGAACCCGAAGAATCATTCGTGAGGAGTAGCGTTGGTGGATGTAGAAAGAAGAGACCTGATGAAATGCAACGCGTCAGGGAGCATAGTTTCCCACTGCTGGTCTGATAGGTTGTGTGACCTCAGTGCAAGACGAACAGCGTTCCAAATGATGGCATTGCATCTCTCAACCTGTCCATTTCCAATAGGATGATATGGTGTCATTTTACTTGTGGCGATTCCCCGTTGGGAAAGATAACTTTTGAGTTCGCTTGACATGAAGGAGGGACCCCGATCAGAGTGGATGAAATTGGCCATACCGCAAAGGGAAAAGACCCGATCGAGGCATTTGATTACTGTGGAAGTAAGCATATTGGGACAGGGGAAAGCAAAGGGAAAGTGTGAATATTCGTCCACCATAGTAAGCAAGTAGGTGTTTCGCGTTGAGGAAGGCAATGGCCCTTAAAATCAATGCTGAGTCGCTGCACAGGCTGTGTAGCGTGTATGAGCGAGCCATCCGACGGACGGAAGAATTGCGGTTTTCATTCTGCGCAAATTCTACAAGTGGAGCATATTCTTTTCACGGCTTCCATAGAAAATGGGAGATTTTTAGATAGCACAAAGTGTAACATACAGGTAACGCCAGGATGGCATAAGTCAGTATGAAGATCCGTAAGAGTCGAAGTTGACATGGAAGAGCAGAATGCACGCAAGAGAGTATCTGGGGCCACATTCTCTTTGCCGAGTCGATAATGTATGGTGTAGCCAAAGGCGGCCAATTCCATCCTCCAGAGCTGTATTTTGTTATTCTTGACCTTAGTGCGTTTCCGATTATCTGCCATAAAGGCCACAGAGCACTGATCAGTTATGAGCATGAAATGGCGCCGAGCAAGAAAATGACTCCATTTACATACTGCTTCGATGATAGCCGTAGCCTCCTTCTTGACAAGAGGATAATGGAGCTCGCTACCCTGCAAAGTTCTGGACAGAAATGCAACGGGTCGACTGCCTTGATTCAAGGTAGCCGAGATCACCACCTCCGATGCATCGCACTCGACCACGAAAGGGAGATTTTCATCGATGGAATGAAGCATGGCTTTTTCCAGTTGTTGCTTGAGGAGGTCGAAAGCTGAAATAGCCATCGCCTCCAACGGAAATGACTTCGCGTGAAGCAGTGGCTGGATCTTGTCGGAAAAGTGGGGTATCCACTTTGCATAATAGGCAAACATGCCGAGGGCCCGACGAAGAGAGCCGAGATTCGTGGGAGGAGGGAGCTCCTGAAGCGGACGAAGTCGCTCCGGATCCGGTTTGATGACACCATTGCCCACCCAGTAGCCAAGGATGTTGACTGATGGTACTGATTTCACAGATTTGGACTCATTTAAGGTTAAGTTGCGACGACGGAGAACGTCAAGAAATTTCTGGAGGTTGGCATCATGCTCCTTCTGGTCATGACCAGCAATGGTGATATTATCCAGATATGGAAAAGTGTCCATTAAGCTCTCCTGTTTGACTAGGCTGTCCATTGCCCATTGAATGATGGCCACCCCACTGGTGACCCCAAATGGAAGGCTACAAAACTGGTAAAGCCGACCATTGGCCTCAAAGGCCGTATACTTTTTGTCAGAGTCCTTTAACGGTACTTGATGGTATGTGCTCTTTAAGTCAAAAGTTGAAAATACCCTGTAGTTGGCAAGGTTATTGACCATGCCATCGCTGCGTGGTAGTGGGTAGGCATCCAGGTCGGTATACTGGTTAATAGTTTGCGAGTAATCGATGCAAAGACGTTTCTTGTGTTGCTTCAGAGGATTTTTAACAACGACGACTTGAGCCCACCAGGAAGATGAACATAGCTCAATGATACCGTCAGCTAGAAGGTGAGAGATTTCTGCCTCGATAAAGGATAGATCATCTTGGCTGAATCGCCGTGATTTAGTGACTATGGGCTTACATCAGGGGGAAAGATTGGCAAACAAGGAGGTCTCGTCAAGCGAAGCCACCGAAAGCGCACAAAACAGTACTTTGGAAATAGTATGCTCTGGCTTTGACCCTCCAAACTCGAAAGTGAGTCTTTTGTGTTGTTTCTGGAAATCCTGTCCCAGGAGCACATCACTGCATACGTTTTTGAGCACCCCAAGCCAGGTGGAAAAATAAGTGCGGCCATTGAGAATAAGGTCGACAAGACAAAAGCTGGAAGAGTTGGTGGTCAGTGTCGTCAGAGCCATTGCAATTTCCCTGTCCAAGGGGTAAATACGCAGTTTTAACTTACTGACAGCCTGCTCACTGATGAAGCTGTCAGAGCTACAGGAGTCGATTAATGCACTCAAAATGTGTCCATTAACTGAAACCCTCGTGGCTGCATGAGACAGGCTTTGGGAAAAAACAGCCATAACACTAGTGGCACTTGGGGGAGGAGCAGTTTTATAGATAGCAGCTGCAACACTAGTAGAGGCTCTTGACCGGCATACTTTAGAAAAGTGACCTTTCTTACTGCAATGATTGCAGCCTGCATTATGAGCAGGACAAAATTTCCTATAATGGAATGCACCTCCACAGAAGAAACACTTCTTTTTAGATTGCCAAGATGCCGCTAGGTTAGGGTCGTCATCAGTGAGGGATTCCGCCTGATGCTTACCGGGGGAGTCACTAAAAGTGGTAGCAGCAGTCCATGCATAAGGTAGAAAATAGGCATTTGAATTTTTTTGAGCTAAGTCCAGAAAATATGCCTGGTTGTAGGCACCTTGTAACCCGAGGGTTTTATTCTCCAACAGACGCTGGCGTATGAGGGGAAAAGCAATTCCGTTAATAAAAGAGTCACAAATTAATTCCACCCTGTACTGCTCAGCTGAGACAGCTTTAAGATTACAATCTTTGCTGAGCCTGCGAAGATCTTGAAGGAATTCGTCAAGTGATACCCCGGGTTGTTGTCGAGTTGTGGCCAGTAGGTGCTGAGCAAAAATTTTGTTTGGGGCCTTAACATATAGTTGCTGTAGTGTTTGGATAGCGGAGTCATAATCTACACAGTCTTCGATAAAGTCAAACACATGAGGGGATACATAATTGGCATGCATTTGTAACTTATTAGGAACATTCTCACCACACTCCTCGAGGAAGTTGCTGAAGGTACGATACCAGTGTTTCCATACCTTAGCAGCTGTAAGTGAATTCTGGTCCAGGTCGAGACGGGTGGATCTGAGTCGTTTCTCCATGATGGATTGATTACTACGTCCGAGTTCCCTTCTACAGTTTGAATCATAGCTGTCTGTTCCCAAATCACTCAGAGCATGGAGCGGGTTGCAGTTGATTAAATTGATGTAAGAAAACTACTAGGCACTTGGTCTAAGTATTAAACAGGGCTTTAATCAACCGTTTTTCAACATGGAGATCTAGTTGTGTCCTTCACTAGTTCCTGTTAAAGAATGTCCTGAGCAAGCTGGGCCCATGCCCGAGTATTTATACTCTCCCTGGACAGCGCCACCAGCAGGCCACCCAGTATCATTTCATAAGTCATTTCCACATGAATTACAAGATTCATGTCAGACTGCATTTCAGATAAGCAGTCACACTCCTTCACAGTCACTATCAAACCTTGCAGGTTGCTTGGCACACTCTGATGACAACAAATGATGTTAGTGTTCAGATAAAATAATTTTAAATGTAGGCTGTGTGGGGTCTGAATTCCAGGACTCTAGCTGAGAAAAGACATCAGCTGGTACAATTGCCTACTTGTTATGATCCTGGACTAGCAACCTAGAGGTCATGAGTCCAAATACCACCAACTGAATTCAATTTATCTTGTATTTTGTAAGTTAGCACCAGAAAATGATTGTGCCAGATTGTTGTAAAAAACCCAATGGTTCACTAATGTCCTTCTGTATTATGTGAACCTTGGAAGGAACTTGTTATCTGAAAGCTTAGCATGAAACTTCAGACATGGTGTAACAGATTGAAAGGAAACTCATTGTAGCCTACATACTTTTCCCATCTACTTGTTATAGGGAAGGACTGGCTAGTCTTTTCTTTATTTGCTCCCTTGTCCTTATGGTGCACACAGCATTAATTCTTTGCACCACCTGCTTCCAAGCTGAGCAACAATTCCCCTGTGGGGAGGGTGTTCTGGAGATCCAATTAGGGCAACTTTCTTTTCCACATTTCCTGAAGATGCTCTGTGATGTCTTCCAACCATCCCTCAGAGAATTCTTCATTGGACTGCAGGAAAAAGCAACTATAACCTTTAAGAGCTGTGGTTTCCTAACTTCCACTGACAGCAAGCTCCTACCAACTGACCCAATCCAGCTAGCACTTGCTATGAATATTTTATTAGGCCAAACTCATAAACTTGCTGCAATATTGACTGTGTGTGATTTCAGTCAGCACAAAGTCCGCTACATGCAAAACTTGCCACTTCAGCACCAGAACTGGAAAATTACCGTTATATTTTCAAATACATCAATATTAGAACCTCAATCTGACTGATTTAAATGTATCACCAGGAGCGTTGTCATCAATTCATAATGAAATTCTTAACAAAGAGATTATAATATCTGCATAATATTGTAGTGTCAGCTGTGGCTGAGTGGGTAGCACACTTACCTCTGAGTCAGAAGGTTGTGGATTCAAGTCCCACTCCAGGGACTTGAGCATATGTTCTTCTTCTTAGGCAGTCCTTCAGAACCGAGGATGACTTGCTTCCACATTAAAAATGAGTTCTCAGGTGACTGATGAGTCCAATGCGGGACCTACAGTTTCTGTCACAGGTGGGGCAGACGGTGGTTGAAGGGGTGGGTGGGTGGGGTGCTTGGGTTGACGTGTGCTGCTTGTGCTTGGCTTCCGCTTGCTCCTGGCAAAGAGACTCGAGGTGTTCGGCGCCTTTCCGGATGCTTCTCCTCCACTTTGTGCAGTCTTGGGCCAGGGATTCCCAGGTGTCGGTGGGGGTGTTACACTTTTTCAAGGAGGCTTTGAGGGTGTCCTTGAAGCATTTCCTCTGCCCACCTGGGGCTCTCTTGCCATGCCGGAGCTCCGAGTAGAGCGCTTGTTTCGGGAGTCTCATATCGGGCATGCGGACGATGTGGCCCGTCCATTGGAGCTGATCGAGCATGGTCAAAGCGTCGATGCTGGGGATGTTGGCCTGAGTGAGAATACTGAGCATGTAAAGCTAGGCTGACAC
Source organism: Somniosus microcephalus (assembly GCF_052327205.1). NCBI lineage: Eukaryota > Metazoa > Chordata > Chondrichthyes > Squaliformes > Somniosidae > Somniosus > Somniosus microcephalus. The sequence goes on along the minus strand of NC_140988.1, from coordinate 277,818,241 downwards.
TCCAGTGCAGTGCTGAGGGAGTGTTGCACTGTTGGAGGTGCCATCTTTTGGAGGAAACGTTAAACCGAGGTCCTGTCTGCTCTCTCAGGTGGACATAAAAGATCCCATGGCACTATTTCGAAGAAGAGTAGGGGAGTTATCCCTGGTGTCCTAGCCAATACTTCTCCCTTAAGCAATACAGAGCTGTAAATCATCAGAATTAAAAGTAAAAGTCCTTGGGCCAGAATATACTGTCAAAATAATGGTGAGGCTATTTTTTCTTTCTGTTGCTTTTTTTCTCTCTCTTAATCCAATCTTTCTTTCCCTCTCTTTACTTTTCTTTCTGCACCTCATTTGACATTGAATTTACACTTTGTAAGAATATAGGCATATGAGGGTATTTATTGTCTTCAAGTCTATGGGGTGCATTATCAACTGTAGAAACAGAAAACAAGAACAGAAAAAGCTGGTGCTAAAGCTAAAAAAGCAGATAAGAAAGGCCCAAGGCCTGTTCCTGGACACAGAACTTGTTGTGCATATGATTGGATGGATTTTTCTGTATTTCTAGTTTTTTTGGGTATATCCTTGGAGGGGTTGGGTCATTCTCAGTGTAGAAAGACCAAGGAGGACACCAGACAGGTATACAAGCATATGTGAGTAGAAGGTATAGGGAATGGGTTACGCCTTCTACCCAAAGATCAACAAAATAATCTCAATTGTTCCTTGCTCGGTGTCACATTTTTTGTCTTAAAATACTCCTGTGTAGCGCCTTGGGAGGTTTTACTATGTTAAAGGCACTATATTAATACAAGTTGTTGTTGTTGTAAACTGCTGCTCAATATTAAGTCTCACTTATGCGTCAATAAAAATCATAACTGTTGCCAATAGAGACTAAAAATGTATTACACTTCCTGGTTCAGACACTGCGCTGATCATTAACAATACTTCAATCTGATTGGTTAAGGAGATACACAGTTGCTTGCTCTGTTCACATAGATCCCAGATGCCTTGTAGAGGGTGCCACCCCATTTCGATCTCCCACTTACAGCAATTTGGCTTGCAAAAGCTCATGGAAATTAAACGAGCAAGGCCATGCCTAACGAACATCAGGCACCATTTGTTTGCCGGCTACAGTAAGTTCTGGCCCATTGTATGGGGATAGATACTGTTCTCTGCAGCCACGACCAGGCATTCCGAAGGCTGTGCTGCCTATCCGCTTCCAGGGTTAAGGATATCTCCTCGTGGCTGGAGAGGAACTTGGAGTGGGAGGGGGTGGATCCAGTTGCCGAAGTCCACATAGGAACCAACGACATTGGTAGAACTAGGAATGAAGTGCTGCTGAGAGAGTTTGAGGAGCTAGGGTCCAAATTAAAATGCAGAACCACAAAGGTAATAATCTCTGGATTGTTACCTGAGCCACGCACAAATTGGCATAGGACAAGCAGATCAGAGAGTTAAATGCGTGGCTCAAAGAGTGGGGTGGGAGGAAGGGGTTTTCATTCATGGGACACAGGCACCAGTACTGGTGAAAGAGGGAGCTGTTCCATTGGGACGGGCTCCACTTAAACTGGGCTGGTACCAGTGTCCTGGCGAATCGAATAACAAGGGCTGTCGATAGGGCTTTAAACTAAAAAGGTGGGGGAGGGGTCAAGTCAGGGGAAATTTAGAAATCTAAAGAGAAAAGTCAAGGCAATGGAGCAGGGTAACGATTTGAGTAAAGATAAGCGAAGTGTGACAGGAAGGGACAGAGGGCTAGATTTTCAGTATAGACAGTTTTGGGGCGCTAACCTTAGCGCCCGCCCGAAGTTAGCGCCCGCCCCAAAGTAGCGCCCCGTTGCCGGAAATTCAGTGGCTTCGCCCTAAGAGATTGGTGGAGCGCTAAAAGAGGCGTTCCACTCCTATCTTTAGGCGCTAAGCCGGCGGTCCAGAGGGATAGCGCCCAGGCGGGGCGCAGCGCGGGTGCGGTCATTTTTGGACTGACAGCAGACCCCGTGGCGCCGACCAGCTCTTAAAGGGGGAAGGGACGAATTGGTCTGCTGCCACGCCCTGCACACTGCAGCCTTGCAAAGAGGCCTCAACACTGCTGCTCAGCCCCAGGGAGTCATGGCAACGCCAGAGAAGGCCCGTCAGCGTGCCCTGCGCTTCTCAGAGGGTGATCTGGACATAATGGTCACAGCTCTGGAGGTGAGGCGCAAGATCTTGTTCCCAGAGAGTGGGAGGAATCCAACCCACCACGACTACACCAAAGCCTGGAAGCAGATCGCCCAGAGGGTGACGTTCACCGGCGATGCCCCCAGGACCCACAAACAATGTCGTAAAAAATACAACGATCTGACCAGGATTGTGAAGGTGAGTAGCCTTTCCAGTCTCCTCCTCATTCTTGCATGTACACCTGACATGATGGGCAAAGGGAGCTGAAAGTCCTATTGGCCAGCCCTCAGCCAGCAGCATTGGGACAGTCATGAGCACCACATGGCCATTCGGCACTCTACACTTTGTCCAAGCTATTCCACCATGGGAGGCAGTGCACACTACATCAGGGCTTCACTCTGTCCACGCTATTCCACCATGGGAGGCAGTGCACACTACATCAGGGCTTCACTCTGTCCAAGCTATTCCACCATGGGAGGCAGTGCACACTACATCAGGGCTTCACTCTGTCCACGCTATTCCACCATGGGAGGCAGTGCACACTACATCAGGGCTTCACTCTGTCCACGCTATTCCACCATGGGAGGCAGTGCACACTACATCAGGGCTTCACTCTGTCCAAGCTATTCCACCATGGGAGGCAGTGCACACTACATCAGGGCTTCACTGCGCACTTACAGCCCGTCCTTTCTCTTGCAGGCTAAAGTAGCGTTTAATCACCAGGCGCGTGCCAGGGGTGGCCGCGCCAAGCTGCAGAAGCTCACTCGGCTGGAGGAGCGCGTGTGTGTGCTCATGGGAGCCCGTGTGATTGTCTCCACAGCGTGCGGAGTATCCGACCCTCCACTGCCCGGCAATGGTAAGGACCTCGCCTTTTGGTCCTCTCGCGGCGCACTGGCCCATCCGAGCTACCTCCTTTGCCACTGTCCCACCAATGCGCTGAATGCCACCAGTCCTAACTCCCTCGCTGACGCCGTCTCCTCACTCTGAAGCTACTCTTGTGCATTCCTGCTTTCAGCTGGTGACGACCAGGACCCTGAAGCTGCCAGTGACAGCACCTCCGACCAGGAGGAGGAGGAGGAGCAAGCCGGACCTTCGGGGGAACAGCCACGTCCCGCAGGAGAGGAGGAAATGCTTGACACCTCCTCACTGGACGAGTGCCTGGAGGAACTGTCGCAGGGCAATGCAGCTTCAGGGACCAGTGGCGTCCAGCCACCCAGGAGCCGTGCGCGTGGCCCGCGGCCTTCCCCCCAAAGGGGGGAAGGATCAGAGGGGAGTGCTGCTGATCGGCACACTCGCCGCCACCAACGCGGCAAGGGTCCCCTAGTTCGGCCCCCTCCTCCCCAGCGGGAGAGTCGCGACTCCAGTCCGGACACCTTCACCTCGGAGGAGGTGTGGAAGCTGGATAAGATGGCTGAGGATTCGGACCGGCGCCACACGGAGCTCATGAGCGTGGTGGGGCGCATGCCTGAGGCCATCGAGTCGCTGGCGACCAGTGTGCGCGAGTTCGGGGCAGCAACTGCCACGAGTGGCCGCATGCTGACTGATGCCGTCAAGACCCTGGCGGCTGTGATGCGCGCGCACACCAGGACCACAGGGGCACTCACTGCTGCCACACGCGCTGTCTCAGGCAGGCATCGCCAGGGCAGCCGCCGCGCTGGACCATCCCAGCAAGCCGCCCCTCGGCTGATTGTTGCGGATCCTGCAGTGCGGGCCCGGCCGAGTGCCACTGCGCCACAGCACCAGCCAGCGCATCCCAGACGCCAGCTGGCCCACATTGCGCCATCCGTCGCCGCCATTCCCCCACTGGGGCGTCAAGGGCAAGCGGCTGCAGCTGATGGTGGCCAGGCTCAGGTGCGCCACTCAGCAGACGGCCCCTCGAGGCCCAAACGCCGTGTAGGCCGCCCCCCAGCGGCATCTGGCGGAAGGGCATCTGAGCCTCAGGCGCCTTCCCCCAGCCTCGCAGCAGCCACTGGGCAGAGCTTGCGAAGGAGCAGCAGGCCGGGCAGGGGAGGCAAAAAGCTGGGCAAGGTCTCGCCCTCGCGGGTCACTCAGTAGAGGGTGTGGGCAGCTTTCCTTTTATATGGCGGTGGCCATCTTTATTTTGCCCATGGTTGTGTTGTTGGAGGGCTTATTTTTTGCGTTAGGCCGACATTGAGGCCCGGTTTGAAGAAAGGTGGAGTGACTCCTCCCCAGTTTGTGGGAGTGAGTCGTTTGTTGGGCTTTTTGTGGGGCCCGTTTATTGTTTTTGGGGATTCATGTGGGAAGGGCTTTTCATTTTTGTGTAATAAAAAATTATCTTTATTCATGCAGTCTCCATGGTTGTTCTTCTTAGTGTTTGTTGGCTTCGCCGGCTGAGGGCTTGCGGAGCGGCTGCATTCATCTTCCCTCATGGCCCCTGGCCATTCCCTGACAGGGGGCTTAGAAGTACCGTGTAATAAGGTGGCGTCGTGCGGCCCTTGGCCCTGGTCGCTCCCTCCTGGGAACGTACTCCTGCTCCTCCTCCTCCTCCTCCTCATGCTCCTCCTGCTCCTCCTCCTGAGGTGCTGGTCCAACGTCAGGTGGCAGTGCCTGAGTCCTGCGGATAGCCAGGTTGTGTAGCATGCAGCAAACCACCACAAATTGGGAGACCCGGTCCGGCGAATACTGGAGAGCTCCTCCGGAGCGATCAAGGCAGCGGAACCGCTGCTTGAGGACCCCAATAGTTAGCTCGATGATGTTGCGGGTGGTTTGATGGCTCTCGTTGTAGGCCTCTTCAGCAGCGGTCCTGGGCGCACGGAGCGGGGTCATGAGCCAGGTGCACAAAGGATAGCCTTTGTCCCCGAGTAGCCATCCTCTTGGGGGAGGCTGTGCCTGGAACATCGTGGCTGCTGCCTGGGAAGCTGGCATTGACTGCCATGATGCGCTGCTTGTGGTCACAGACCAGCTGCACATTCAGAGAATGGTAGCCCTTCCTGTTGCGATACTGCTCGCCATGCTCCAGAGGGGCCCGCAAAGCCACATGCGTACAGTCAATGGTGCCCTGCACCAAGGGGAATTCCCCGAGTCTGGAAAATCCCAATGCGCGCTGATGCTGGCTCTCCAGGGCCATGGGGAAGGAGATGAATTGGCTTCTCCTTCTGAACAGTGCTTCGGTCACCTGGCGGATGCAGCGATGCACGCCGTACTGGGAGATGTTTGCTATGTCCCCAGCAGCGTATTGGAAGGAGCCGGTGGCATAGAAGTTCAATGCCACCGTCACCTTCACTTCCACCGACAGAGACGTCCTGCACCTGAGCTTTGGCCGCAGATCTCGGCGAAGCAGGTGGCAGATCTCTGCAATCACCTCCTTTCGGAATCGGAGCCTTTTAACACATCGCGCGGCACTCATGTTTAGGTAGGAGCGCTGCTGGCGGTATAGCCTGACTGGGTAAGGCCTACGTGGCCGACGCCTGTAGCCCCCTCTGCCTCTAGCCAGGGCTGCCCCTCTCACAATGCGTCTGCGAGCCCTACGGACATGGAGCTGCAGCTCCGCGTTGGCACCCCATGCAACCCCCATCAAATCCTGGCAAACACTCTAATTTCCAAAAGGCCACTTGCAGCGCTCTGGCCTGAGTCCAAAAATACCTGGCTATTGCTGCTTGAAACCAGTTAGCTATCCTCCTTGTTGTGTCTCCAGAAATGCGTTGCACAAGAGTGTTTTCTGAAAAAAGGCTAGCCTTTATACTGGAGAGTATGTCCCCTTTAATTTGCACCCCCCGGGGCCCGCGCTGATTGTGTTGCGTTCCTTTTTCCAAACGCTCCGGCCGCCAGCCGCACAATGGGGCGGTCCGACTGAAGTTTGGAATCGGGGCGCACAAAGGGCGTTGCACGAGGATGTGACGTCATTTTCTGCGCGCGCGTCCGGGCGGGCGCTAAACTTTGCGCCGGCGCTAACGGGCAACTTAATTTGGGGCGGGGCGCAAACTGCGCTGCACCCGGGCGCTACACGCATAGCACCCGAAAATCACTTCTCTTAAGGCGCTAACTGCTGGCGCAAGCGACTGAAAATCTAGCCCAGAGAGTTTAACAGTAATTTTGCATCAGCGAATAAGGTGAAAGCAGGGAATAATGGTAAAAAGTTAAAATTAAAGGCTCTTTATCTGAATGTGCAAAGCATTCGTAACAAGATAGTTGAATTAATGACACAAATAGTGATAAATGGCTTTGATCTAATAGCCATTACAGAGACATGGTTGCAAGGTGACCAAGGTTGGGAGCTAAATATTCCAGGGTACTTGACGTTTTGAAAAGACAGGCAGAATGCAAAAGGAGAGAGGTAGCCCTGATAATAAAGGATGACGTCAGGACAGTAGTGAGAAAGGATGCAGGTTCAGAAGACCATTAAGTAGAATCAATATGGGTGGAGATAAGAAATAACAAGGGGCAGAAATCACTTGTGGGAGTAGTTTATAGGCCCCCAAACAGGAGCTATACTGTTGGACAGAGTATTAATCAACAAATAATAGAGCTTGTAACAAAGGCAACACAATAATCATGGGGGACTTTAATCTTCATATAGATTAGGCAAATCAAATTGGAGGATGAGTTCATGGAATGCATTCAAGACTGTTTCCTCGAACAATACATCATTGAACCAACCAGGGAACAGGCTACTTTGTCTTGTGTAATGAGACAGAGTTAATTAGTAATCTCATAGTAAAGTATCCCCTGGGGAAGAGTGATCATAATATGACAGAATATCACATTGAGTTGAGAGTGAAATAGTTAAGTCTGAACTGAGAGTCTTAAACTTAAATAAAGCCAATCACATAGGTATGAGGGGCGAGTTGACTAAGGTAGATTGGGAAATTAGATTAAAAGGTATGATGGTAGATAAGCAGTGGCAAACATTTAAAGAAATATTCCAAAATTCTCAACGAATATACATTCCATTGAGAAATAAAAACTCCATGGAAAAAGTGATCCATCGACGGCTAGCTAAAGAAGTTAAGGATAATATTAGTTTAAAAGAAGAGGCTTATCATTTTGCAAAGAATAATAGTAAGCCTAAGGATTAGGAGAGCTTTGGAAACCAACAAAGGATGACCAAAAATTGATAAAAAGGGAGAAAATAGAATACTAGAGTAAACTAGCAAGAAATATAAAAAGTAAAAGCTTCTACAAGTATGTAAAAAGGAAGAGAAAAGCAAAAGGAAGCACTGATCCCTGAGAGGCTGAGACAGGTGAAATTATACTCGGGAATAAGGAAATGGCAGAGACTTTAAACAAATATTTTGTAGTCATCTTCACAGTAGAAAACACAAAAAGCATACCAAAAATAGTGAGGAACCAAGAGGCTAATAAGAGTGAGGAACTTAAAGTAATTAATAACAGCAGAGAGAAAGTGCTTGAGAAATTAATGGGACTAAAAGCTGGCAAATCCCCTGGACCTGATGGCCTTCGTCCTAGGGTTCTAAAAGAGGTGGCTACAGGGATAGTGGACGCATTGGTTGAGATTTTCCAAAATTCCCTAGATTCTAGAATGGTCCCAATGGTTTGTAAGGTAGCAAATATAACCCCGCTATTCAAGAAAGGAGGGAAAGAGAAAACAGGGAACTACAGGCCAGTTAGCCTGACATCAGTCTTTGGGAAATGCTGGAATCCATTATTAAGGAAATAGTAACAGGGCACTTATAGAGTCATAGAGTAATACAGCACGGATAGAGGCCCTTCGGCCCATCGTGTCCGCGCCGGCCATCAAGCCCTGTCTAATCTAATCCCATATTCCAGCATTTGGCCCGTAGCCTTGTATGCTATGGCATTTCAAGTGCACATCCAAATGCTTCTTAAATGTTGTGAGGGTTTCTGCCTCCACAACCCTTTCAGGCAGTGAGTTCCAGACTCCAACCACCCTCTGGGTGAAAAAGTTCTTTCTCAAATCCCCTCTAAACCTCCCGCCCTTTACCTTGAATCTATGCCCCCTAGTTATCGACCCCTCTACTAAGGGAAAAAGCTCCTCAGCATCCATCCTATCTATGCCCCTCATAATTTTGTACACCTCAATCATGTCCCCCCTCAGCCTCCTCAGCTCCAAGGAAAACAAACCCAACCTGCCCAGTCTCTCTTCATAGCTGAAGCGCTCCAGCCCTGGTAACATCCTGGTGAACCTCCTCTGCACCCTCTCTAACGCGATCACATCCTTCCTGTAGTGTGGCGACCAGAACTGCACACAATATTCCAGCTGTGGCCTAACCAGTGTTTTATACAGCTCCATCATAACCTCCTTGCTCTTATATTCAATGCCTCGGCTAATGAAGGCAAGTATCCCATATGCCTTTTTTACCACCTTATCCACCTGTTCCGCCGCCTTCAGGGATCTGTGTACTTGCACACCCAGATCCCTCTGACCCTCCGTCTTGCCTAGGGTCTTTCCATTCATTGTGTATTCCTTTGCCTTGTTAGTCCCCCCAAAGTGCATCACCTCGCACTTTTCCGGGTTAAATTCCATTTGCCACTGTTCCGCCCATCTGACCAACCCATCTATATCGTCCTGCAGACTGAGGCTACCCTCCTCGCTATTTACCACCCTACCAATTTTTGTATCATCCGCGAACTTACTGATCATACCCTTTACATTCATATCCAAGTCATTAATGTAGACCACAAACAGCAAGGGACCCAGCACCGATCCCTGTGGTACCCCACTGGCCACAGGCTTCCAGTCACAAAAACAACTTTCGACCATCACCCTCTGCCTTCTGCCACTAAGCCAGTTTTGTATCCAATGTGCCAAGGCACCCTGGGTTCCATGGGCTCTTACCTTCTTGACCAGTCTCCTGTGCGGGACTTTATCGAAGGCCTTACTGAAATCCATGTGTACCACATCCACTGCATTACCCTCATCCACACACCTAGTCACCCCCTCAAAAAATTCAATCAAATTAGTCAGACATGATCTTCCCTTGACAAAGCCATGTTGACTATCCCTGATTAATCCTTGCCTCTCCAAGTGGAGACACATTTTGTCCCTCAGGATTTTTTCCAATAATTTTCCTACCACTGATGTTAGGCTCACTGGCCTGTAGTTCCCCGGTTTTTCCCTACTACCCTTCTTGAATAATGGTACTACATTAGCGGTTCTCCAGTCCTCTGGCACATCCCCTGTGGCCAGAGAGGTCCTGAATATATGTGTTAGAGCCCCCGCAATCTCCTCCTTTGCCTCACACAGCAGCCTGGGATACATTTCATCCGGGCCTGGGGATTTATCCATTTTTAGGCCAGCTAAAACCGCCAATACCTCCCCCCGCTCGATGTTAATATGTTCGAGCATATCACAGTCCCCCCGCCCTATTTCTATGTCTACATCGTCCTTCTCCATAGTGAAAACAGACGCAAAAAATTCATTCAGAACCCCTCCTACATCTTCCGGCTCCACACACAGATTGCCACTTTTGTCCCTAATGGGCCCTATTTTTTCCCTAGTTATCCTCTTACCCTTAATATACTTATAAAACATCTTCGGATTTTCCTTTATTTTGCTTGCCAGTGTTATTTCATGGCCCCTCCTTGATCTCCTAATTTCTTTTTTAAGTATCCCCCTGCACTTTTTGTACTCCTCTAGGGCTTCCTCCGTCTTTAGCCTTTTGTATCTACCAAAAGCCCTCCTTTTTTTCCTAATCCATTCCCGTATATCCCCTGACATCCAAGGTTCCCTGTGGTTTTTGGAACCACCCTTGACCTTTACGGGAACATGTTGCCATTGTATGTTCTCAATCTCCCTTCTGAAAGCCTCCCATTGCTCCGATGCGGATTTTCCTACAAGTAGCTGATCCCAGTCCATTTTGGCCAGATCCTGCCTTATCCTATTAAAATCGGCCTTCCCCCAATTTAGAACCTTTATTTCCGGCCCATCCCTGTCCTTTTCCATGGCCACCTTAAATCTTACCATATTATGGTCACTATCACCAAAGTGCTCACCTACTAGCACTTTTTCCACTTGGCCGGCCACATTCCCGAGAATTAGGTCCAGTACCGCCCCCTCTCTTGTAGGACTTTCTACATGCTGGCTCAAAAAGCTCTCCTGGATGCACTTTAAGAATTCTACACCCTCTGAGCCTTTCACACTCTGACTATCCCAGTTAATATTGGGGAAGTTGAAATCCCCCATTATTATTACCCTATTATTTGCACATTTCTCTGAGATTTGCCTACATATCTGTTCCTCTATCTCCCCCTGACTGTTTGGAGGCCTATAGTACACTCCCAGCAAAGTGCTTGCCCCCTTTTTGTTTTTAAGCTCCACCCATATGGCCTCATTAGAGGACCCTGCTAATATATCATCCCTCCTTACTGCAGTAATTGACTCCTTAATTAATATTGCGACACCCCCTCCTCTTATACCTCCCCCTCTGTCTCGCCTGAAGATTCTGTACCCCGGAATATTGAGCTGCCAGTCTTGCCCTTCCCTCAACCATGTCTCCGTGATAGCAACAATATCATACTCCCATGTGTTTATCAACACCTTCAGCTCATCCACCTTATTCGCAAGACTCCTTGCATTAAAATAGATGCCATCCAGCCTTGCCCTTATATATTTGCCCTGTCTACCAAGCTGACTTGTTTTTTTCTCTATAATTGGCAGCACATCCCCCCCTATTTCAGCTCCCCTCTGTATCCCATCCCCCTGCCAAGTTAGTTTAAACCCCCCCCAACAGTGCTAGCAAACCTCCCCGCAAGGATATTTGTCCCGCTCTGGTTCAGGTGCAACCCGTCCGACTTGTACAAGTCCCACCTTTCCCAGAAGCAGGCCCAGTGATCCAGGAAAGTAAAACCCTCCCCCCTACACCAACTCTTTAGCCACGCATTCATCTGCTCTATCCTCCCATTCCTATACTTACTAGCACGTGGCACTGGGAGTAATCCAGAGATTACAACCTTTGAGGTCCTGCTCTTTAATCTGTTACCTAGCTCCCTAAATTCTTGATGCAGGACCTCATCCCTCTTTTTACCTATTACCTACTTAGAAAATCATAATATGATTAGGCAGAGTCAATATGGTTTTATGAAAGGGAAATCGTGTTTAACAAATTTATTAGAGTTTTTGAGGATATAACTAGCAGGGTAGATAAAGGGGAACCAGTGGATGTAGTATATTTGGATTTCCAAAAGGCATTCGATAAGGTGCCACATAAAAGGTTGCTATGCAAGATAAGGGCTCATGGGATTGGAAGTAATATATAAGCATGGCTAGAGGATTGGTTAATGGACAGAAAACAGAGAGTAGGGATAAATGGGTCATTTTCTGGTTGGCAGGCTGTAACCAGTGGGGTGCCACAAGGATCATTGCTTGGGCCTCAGCTATTTACAATCTATATTAATGACTCAGATGAAGGGACTGAGTGCAATGTATCCAAGTTTGCTGATGATACAAAGCTAGGTGGGAAAGTAAGTTGTGAGGAGGATGCAAAGAGGCTGCAAAGGGATATAGATAGGTTAATCAAGTGGGCAATAAGGTGGCAGATGGAGTATAATGTGGGGTAATGTGAGATTATTCACTTTGGTAGGAAGAGTAGAAAAACAGAATATTTTTTAAATGGTACGAAGCTATTAAATGTGGGTGTTCAGAGAGATTTAGCTGTCCTCTACAGGATCTTATTCAATGGCAGAGCAGACTCGAAGGGCTGTATTGCCTACTCCTGCTCCTAATTCTTATGTTCTTATACAGGAAACTTTGTGCTATCCGGCACCGACGGGACCGAGCTGTTGCCGTTCCCTCAAAACTGCCGGACACTCCAGCTCTAATGTTGAAAGATACGGAAGCTTTTGAGCTCCGTATCTGTCAACAAACCCTGTTGCTTAGCAACAGCTTCTAAACAGTTCAAGTGTCTCTGTAGCATCTCTGTAGCTTAGCAACAGCTTCAGCAGACCTTGCAGAGCTTGACTTTTGAGGGAAAAAGCAACGAGAAGAAAAAAAACCTAACGAAAACGGCTCCTGGTTTTTGCCGGTGGCTCGAGCATTCCGGACAGTTAGCCTCTGGATAACACAAAGTTCCCTGTAATTTAATGGTTTATTAACAATGCAGTAATTTTGCATGACAACAGTGGATATTTATCTGTTTACTCTTATGAACATATGAACATGACGGGAAGAAAGAGACCAACTGGTCCATCAAGCCTGCCTCACACCATGATTGCTGAACCATCATGGCTAAACACTTCTTCCCTCTCTCCTTCTCCTCCCCACAACCAACCCCCCCCCCCTCCTCCCTGCACACACCTCACACTTACTCCACCCCCACCCCCAGAGCCACACAATCTGAGAGAGACAAAATAAACCAGAAGAAAACCAGGGCCAAGAAGGGAAAAAATACTCCGTAAAATTCCTCCCCCAACCCCTCAGGCGATCAAAACCAGTCCAGGAGATCGCATGGACCGAGTGTTATCTATAAAGACACTTACATTCTACATGATAGAAACATAGAAACATAGAAGATAGGAGCAGGAGTAGGCCATTCGGCCCCTCGAGCCTGTTCCGCCATTCAATGAGATCATGGCTGATCATCCAAATTCAGTACCCTGTCCCTGCCTTCTCCCCATATACCTTGATCGCTTTAGCTTTAAGAAATATATCTAACTCCTTCTTGAATATATTTAATGAATTGGCCTCAACTGCCTTCTGTGGTAGAGAATTCCACAGGTTCACCACTCTCTGGGTGAAGTAATTCCTCCTCATCTCAGTCCTAAATGGCTTACCCCTTATCCTTAGACTGTGACCCCTGGTTCTGGAATCCCCCGCCATCGGGAACATCCTTCCTGCATCGAAGTAACCTAGTGTGAGGTTAATCGCAACATATCCTTATATAGATTAGATCAAAATATTTTTGGAATTGCTTAAGCTATATTTAGAATTGTCAATTGTACTGTCCTGTTCATGTGAGAACAATGCTGTTTATTGATCTATATTCTATGATGAAGGTGAATGAGGTTAATACCTGTACTGTAATGAGGCTGTCTAAAATAATCCAGCTTGTATTTAGATGCGATCTCTGCCCCAGTCAGGAACTGAACCAGCTCCCTCTTGAAGGCATACAGAGAGTCAGCACCCACCACACCAGCTGTCAGTGTATTCCAGAGGCTCACTACTCTCGGGGAAAAGAGGAACCACCTAATATCCAGTCTATTCCTACTACAGGTAGACTACCCTTTATCCGGACTTCCGAAAACCGAAACCCTCTAAAAACCGAAGGTTTTTTCAGTCAGCGTAAGTCCAGCGTAAGTCGTGCGCACGACCCCCCGCGGACCCCCCCGCGGACCCCCCCGCGGACCCCCGCCGGCCCCGACCCCCGCCGACCCCCCCGCCGACCCCCCTGTGGACCCCCACCGGCCCCGACCCCCGCCGACCCCCCCGCGGACCCCCGCCGACCCCGACCCCCGCCGACTTACGCTGAGCGTCAGCGTAAGTCGTGCGCACGACCCCCCACCGACCCCCCCGCGGACCCCTGCCGGCCCCGACCCCCGCCGACCGCCCCGCGGACCCCCCCGCGGACCCCCGCCGGCCCCGACCCCCGCCGACCCCCCCGCGGACCCTCGCCGACCCCGACCCCCGCCGACTTACGCTGAGCGTCAGCGTAAGTCGTGCGCACGACCCCCCGTCGACCCCCCCGCGGACCCCCGCCGACCCCCCCGCGGACCCCCGCCGGCCCCGACCGTAAGTCGGCGGGGGTCGGGGTCGGCGGGGGTCCGCGGGGGGGTCGGCGCCGGCGGGGGTCCGCGGGGGGGGTCGGCGGGGTGGTCGGCGGGGGGGTCGGCAGGGGTCGGGGCCGGTGGGGGGGTCGGGGCCGGCGGGGGTCGGCGGGGGGGTCGGCGGGGGTCGGGGCCGGTGGGGGTCCGCGGGGGGGTCGGCGGGGGTCGGGGCCGGCGGGGGTCCGCGGGGGGGTCGGGGCCGGCGGGGGTCCGCGGGGGGGTCGGCGGGGGGGTCGGCGGGGGTCGGGGCTGGTGGGGGTCCGCGGGGGTCCCCGGGGGGGTCGGCGGGAGGTCGTGCGCACGACTTACGCTGCGCATCAGCGTAAGTCGTGCGCACGACCCCCTGCCGACCCCCCTGCGGACCCCTGCCGACCCACCTTCCAAAATCCGAAATTCTCCGAAAACCGAAACACGGCTGGTCCCGAGGTTTTCGGATAAAGGATAGTCTACCTGTATTACATAGTTTAAATTCATGTCCCCTAGTCCTTCCTAATTAGGTAAACTGGAATAATCTGTCAGTAGGAACTTTATCCAGCCTTTTAATTATCTTATAGACCTCTATCAGGTGACCTCTAAATCTACACTGCTCTAAAGTAAATAGACAAAGGTCCTAAAGACTTTCTGAGTAGCTGAGCTTCTAAATACTAGGAATTATTTTTGTAGCTCTCCTCTGCACCTGTTCCAAGGCCACTATGTCTCCCACTAAGTGGGGGGAACAAAACTGAGCTCAGTATTCTGGATGCGGCCTGACCAGCGACCTGTACAGTGTCAAAATGGTGTGCTTTGATTCATACTGAATGGTTCTATTAATACAACCCAATACCCTGTTAGCTTTAGCTACAGTTTCTCTACATTGGTCATGAATCTTCAGTGATCTGTGCACAATAACACCAAGACCTTTTTCTCTCTCAACCTCTTTCAGTATTGTTCCCTGCCAATGATACGTGTATTCTGTGTTGGCCTGACCAACATGCATGACACTACATTTATCTAAATGAAATGCAATTTGCCAATGTGTGGCCCACTCCCCTAGCACATCTAAGTCTTTTTGGATTTGATTGCCCACTGCTGTCTTAACCCTTGTCATATGCAAACTTACTTACCATACTCCCAACACCACTGTCCAGGTGATTACTAAAGACCATGAGGAGTAGCGGGCCTAGGATCGATCCCTGGAGGATATCTCTAGGAACATGTCTCCAAGCTGAACCACATCCATTAACTGCAACTTTTTGGCTGTGGGATTGGAGCCAATTCCTAATCCAGTGTTTCAAATTTCTACTGATATCACAAGATTCCATCTTGTGAAGTAACCTAGTGTGAGTTTAATCGCAACAAATCCTTATATAGATTAGATCAAAATATTTTTGGAATTGCTTAAGCTATATTTAGAATTGTCAATGCTACTGTCCTTTTCATGTGAGAACAATGCTGTTTATTGATCTATATTCTATGAAGGTGAATGAGATTAATACCTGTACTGTAATAGGGCTGTCTAAAAAAATCCAGCTTGTATTTAGATTGTGAGGTTTTGAGTACTGATATTCAGCACTATGATGTTAACCTATAAAGGTTATTGGGTTTATGGACTACTATTATCTAACAGGCAATTTTCTAGCTCTCAGCTGCAGAGGACCTTTGCTGTATATGATTGATAATTCTAACATATATCTTAAGTTTTACCTATGTTTGATTCATACTGCAGTAATCAGTCACTAAATACTAAATAACAAGTTAAACAATGCACCTCTTTGCTGATGTTTACCTATAATTATATTATGATTAATATAAAGTACCGCCTTTTAGTGTATGAAATATATATGTAATTTATCATTTTATATTCCATTCCATGTATAATGCTTGGGTATGGAATCTGAGGATGTTCTTAGGATGTAGATATGGATTTATATATGAAAACGGAATCTGTTTTTCATGTTTCTGAATCTGACTTTGTCTTAGGTTTCGGACTGGAGGAAAGTATACAGTGGTGTTCCCCAGGGGTCGGTTCTAGGACCACTGCGTTCCTTGATATATATTATTGACTTGGACGTAGGTGTACAGGGCACAATTTCAAAATTTGTAGATGACACAAAACTTGGAAGTATAGTGAACAGTGAGGAGGATAGTGATAGACTTCAGGAAGAGATAGACAGGCTGGTGAAATGGGCGGACACGTGGCAGATGAAATTTAATGCAGAAAATTGTGAAGTGATATATTTTGGTAGAAAGAATGGGGAGAGGATATACAGGTAGACTATCCTTTATCCGAAAACCTCGGGTCCAGCCGTGTTTCGGTTTTCGGAAAATTTCGGATTTCGGAAGGTATTTTATAAGACTGGGAAATTTGTCGGGGGTGGGTCGGCGGGGGTCCGCGGGGGGGTCGGCGGGGGGTCGGGGGTGGGGGTCGTCGGGGTCGGCGGTGGGGGTCGGCGGGGGTCGGGGTCGGCGGGGGGGTCAGCGGGGGTCCGCAGGGGGGTCGGCGGGGGTCCGTGGGGGGGGTCGGCGGGGGGGTCAGCGGGGGTCCGCGGGGGGGTCGGCGGGGGGATCGGCGGGAGTCGGGGTCGGCGGGGGGGTCGACGGGGGTCCGCGGGGGGTTCGGCGGGGGGGTCGGCGGGAGCCGGGGTCGGCGGGGGTCCGCGGGGGGGTCGGCGGGGGGGTCGGCGGGGGTTGGCGGGGGGTCGTCGGCGGGGGTCGGGGTCGTGCGCACGACTTACGCTGACCCTCTGCTCAGCGTAAGTCGTGTGCCACTCTGGTCATGTCGTGCGCACGACTTACGCTGAACGAAAAAACCTTCGGTTTTTAGAGGGTTTCGGTTTTCGGAAGTTCGGATAAAAGGTAGTCTACCTGTATAAACTAAATGGTACAATCCTAAAGGGGGTGCACGAACAGAGAGACCTAGAGGTATATGTGCACTAATTGTTGAAGCTGGCAGGGCAGGTTGAGAAAGCAGTTAAAAAGGCATACGGGATCCTGAGCTGCATAAATAGAGGTATAGAGTACAAAAGTGTGGAAATTATGATGAACCTGTATAAAACACAGGTTCGGCCCCAACTGAAATACAGTGTCCATTTCTGGGAACCACACTTTAGGAAGGATGTGAAGGCCTCAGAGAAGTTGCAGAAAATATTTACAAGAATGATTCCAGAAATAAGGGACTTCAGTTATATTGATAGATTGGAGAAGCTGGGGTTGTTTTCCTTGGAGCAGAGAAGGTTGAGAGGAGATTTGATAGAGGTGTTAAAAATCATGAGGGGTCTGGACATAGCAGCTAGTGAGAAACTGTTCCCATTGGCAGAAGGGTCGAGAACCAAAGGACACAGGTTTAAGGTGATTGGCAAAAGAACCAAAGGCGACGTAAGAAAGAACTTTTTTACGCAGCGAGTGGTTAAGATCTGAAATGCACTGCCTGAAAGGGTGATGGAGGCAGACTCAATGTTATCTTTCAAAAGGGAGTTGGGTAAATATTTGAAGGAAAAAAAATTGCATGGTTACGGCGAAGGTCATGGGAGTGGGACTAGCTGAGAGTCGGCACAGGCTTGATGGGCCGAATGGACTTCTTCCGTGCTGTAACCATTCTATGATTCTAGGTTCATTCTCCAGGTTTCTCTGACATAACTTTAGTTTTTTGAGCCACTGCATATCTGTTCCAGACATCCGATGATCCACTTACTCCACTAACTATCTGTGGCATGTACTTCAAGATTAAGACTGCCGAATAGGCTTGGCTTAGTCTTATCCAGTTGGTGAAATCTTTCACCAAACATCAGGGATGGCTTTGTTAAAAGAAAACCTCTGAAGCTCAACTTCTGTGTCAGCTGTGGCTCAGTGGGAGCACTCTTGCCTCTAAGTCAGAAGGTTGTGGGTTGTGGGTTGCAAGTCCCACTCCAAAAACTTGAGCACAAAATTTAGGCTGACACTGCTGCACTGTTGGAGGTGCTGTCTTTTGGATGAGATGTTACACCGAGGCCCCGTCTGCCTTCTCAGGTGGATGTAAAAGATTCCATGGCACCATTTCAAAGAAGAGCAGACGAGTTCTCCCTGGTGTCCTGGACAATATTTATCCCTCAACCAACATGACATTGCTGTTTGTGGGAGCTTGCTGTGTGCAAATTGGCTGCTGCGTTTCCTACATTGCAACATTTTAAAAATTGGCCGTAAAGTGCTTTGGGACGTCCTGAGGATGTGAAAGACGATATATAAGTTCAATCCATCCATCCATCCATCCTTCCTCTCTTCCTCGCTTCCTCTTTTTAATTTGACTGGCATTAAATTGACAGCAAGACCAATTATTTTGAAACAATTTGGAATAAGTTTATTAAACACACACACATGCACATAGCCTATTGGACAAAACAACAGTCTACTGGTATCCTATGGACTCTATTTGATTACAACAGATAAGGTAATGGGTTACAGATTTAAACAGACTTATACTTCCCTCTGAGTCAGGCAATTCATGCGGTCTTCTTCCTTGCTTCTTGGTCTGGTCTGTAGAGGGGGGCTTCCTGCTTTGCCGCGTGGTCATCAAGAGAGTGGGCGAGAGAGCGAGCCATCTTTTGCGTTCCTTCTTTTATATCTTTTAAAGTCCATTGTCTCCAGTATAAATTGCTAAAACCCCAGGATTGGGTCTTAGTTTCATGGCAGTTCTTAATTGGCTTTCCTCACCCATGTATCTGTCTGCAGAGGCTGGTGCCATTTCTTGATTAAGTTAATTGTTTTGTTAACACCTTTTAATGGCTCTGAGTTTCGATGGTGAGTTTCGGTGGGTTTTCGATGGGTTTGTTTACCCTGAAAGTCATGTTGTCTCTGTGGGAGTTACCTTGTTATGCAGGTTTCTTTTGTTAAGTTTTGCGCCATTGCCTTGAGCTCCGCTCCCAGGGGAGATCCATACACATTAAATTCATCTTTATTACATACATCTTATATTAATAGTCTCGAGTCCATCACACATCATAATTTTGACAAAACATACATTTTTATTCTTACACATTTAAAAAAAGGAAAATGCCCAAATCAGCCAGTATAGCAATTTAATATAACTAAGACAAATAGAGGGAATGAAGGAAAAATACTGTGAGCAGTGACATGGCAATGTGAACAGTTGGAAGATACAAATCTTAAGAAAAGTGGCAAAATGTAGAAGTTGACAACCTAATCTAGCAACGTGCTGTAGCTTCTGCTAAAATTAGAGCTTGTTCTGGCTTTGAGGAGTGAAAGTGCTTTTTTTACACTAGTAATGAGTAGTTTGAGAGTTTTAAAAACAGAATTTTATAGAAGACAGAATTTTACAGAAGACAGAATTTTGCTCCCCTTGCATTACCACCAAATAGTACTGGCATTGGGAGCTAATGGCCTTTAATGACACACAGCCACAGCTATACATTAATCTACTTTCCTCTTCTCCCTTACCATGACAGGCATTGCAATGGTTCTAAATAACAAAAGAGTTCATTTTATATCACACCTGCTGAGCTTATAGCCATCATGGAGACATTATTGGCACGACCAAATAAAATGTTTTGGAATTATGATGCTAAGAATCTCTATTCTCCTACATTCCGAATACTAACAGGGTAAATGTGGCCCCAGTAGTGTGGCTGGGAGGAACGTTTCCTGCCGCTTTGGCCTCTTCATAGTTGATCATAAATTCCGGAAATGTGGTCATCAACACATTTGCAGTAGGCGCCCGCGCCTGTAGCAGCACAACAGGAGCAACCATCCAAAAGTGGAAGCAGAATGTTGAGTGACACCCTGCCACTCCGAGAGGGAGAGCCACAGGCCAGTCAGGCTGAAGATGAGAGGTGAAATGCCCTGTTGCTCTTTGCTTTTGGGATTTTTGACTTCCAAATTAAGGATTAATTCCTTTGTTTGAAATTGTCACTCTGGGGCCCACAAGTGGCACAGAATGTCACCTACCCTGCTCTGGGCCTATTGGAGCTGTATCTGGTGAGGTCCCTGGGGTAGCCCAGGCGGGTCCCCAAACACGCGCTCAAACTGCTGTCGGGATATGGTGAGGGCAGGCAGAAGAAGCGCCTGTACTCCTTCTGTCAGAGTGTCCTGTGGTTGAACTGATACCCGGTGGATGTGGGCTCTGCACCAAAATTCTGGTGCCTTTGCTCTGCTGCCCCTGAATTCTGCCCCTAGTAGGAGCAGAATTTCTGGCCTCACTGCCTCTCTTTGGATCCAGTGCTAGCAGGTCCTGAATCAAATGGCAATCAATCCATTTAGGGTCAATTGCTGTTTGATTCTTTCATTGAGGGGCCCAGAAATGCACCTACAGTTGCATTTTACAGGTATTGTATGCTGGGTCGATGGTGGGAGCTGTATGGTGAGATCCCAGCACTGGGTACATCCACTTATGGAAGGTAAATCACAACAGGCCACTCTCATGGGTCTCCTAGGCTCAGCTCAAAGAGCAGCAATGACAGAGGTTACCCATGAGAAAGGCACATTTTGAGAGTTACAAACAAAGAAATGGTGATGGGAATGCAGCAGAGGTTTAAATCCTTGAAGTAAAGATATAAAAATGGGTGAATCAGAAATTGTAGGAATTATAACCCTTGAGACAAGAAGAGATCCATGATAGAGATGACTGACAAGTTAAGATTAAAGTTCAAGAGCCAGAACTACAAGATGTGGAGGATCAGGAAACAATCAAACCCATGATTTTGTTGGCACCTCTTGAGAATGCTCATGAATATGGGAAGCAGAACACTCAGTTTAATCCAATGATAGCAAAATACTGCAGATGCTGGAAGTCCGAAATAACAACAGAAAATGCTGGAAAAACTCAGCAGGCCAGGCAACATCCATGAAGAGAGAAATAGAGTCAACTCAGTTTAATCCACTTTGGCAAACATTCCAATGTAAAGTAATTGGGAACTGGGTGGGACAGTATGTTAGAAAGTAGCCTTTCATCTGTGGGAGGTGGTTTTGAACTCAACCCAGACTGATATCTGTAAGGGACCTAACTGAAATCAATTTGGGTAGTCCCACTCTTAGCGGCATGGATTCATAGCACAAAGTTGGCAATATCCCTCAGAGGGGCCTTGGGATGGCTGGTGTGGTAAATAGAAACAATGCCCCATTAGTGCAGTATTGGGTGTTCTTCTGAAGGTGGGGCTGAGGCACATTGTTGGGGCAGAGTAAAGGGAAATGCCCTCTGTAGCTAGCTGTGTTATATCTGACCTGGAAGTGCTTGATATTGACACGAGTACCTAATTTGTTTTCCTAATCTCCTAACTTTATCTTGCAGGACTTCAGGTCTATCTTTATCTACATCAGTGGTTCCCACGATGCCCCTTTCCTTGTAAAATCTTTTCAAGTCTATGCGATATGTTGAAAGGATTCGCAAATTTCATGTCTCCCCCAAGGATTTACTTTTGGTTTATTAAAGAAGCCCTGGTTGGACTGAGTTTGGAATCCAGGGCTCAACAAGATGGCTGCGGTCAGCCTCATGGCCAAAGCCTGTAAGTTTCAGTTTGGACTGACAAGCTTGTATTCTGATGACTGTGAGAAGGAACTTTCCAGAACTTGAATGCAGACAGACCTTCTGCATTTATGCATGAGAAACAAACCCAGTGGCATTCAGGCCTCTGATTAAAAGCCATCAAGGTCGTTTGCACAAACAATCAAGAGCAGACAAGCCCTATTCAATATGTAGTGGGACAAGCTCAGCTGCATTCAGGCCTTCGTTTAGAGGACGTCAACATTGTTTACCCAAGTGCTTCAAAACGATCAATGGGGCATTCAGACTGGAATGGCCCCATCACGAAACCAGTTGGACAAAGGGGAACACTGATGAGGCGTTTAAAACCAATTACCAGCCATCCAGGTCGATGGGCCCAGATCGGTACCTTTTGTATGAGTTTCGATACGTCCAGATTAGACAAAAGAAATGAGCTGACCTGGTGGGAGATAAGGGCTACTGGGAAGGGTATAACTAGTCCCTCGGGAGGCCATTTCTCTCTCTCTCCTGCCTTGCCTCCGGTGCCCTGCCTTACCATCAACCCAGCAAAAAGGACCGTCGATGAAGAGCCCGTCCAGGGAAGTAGAATACCCGCAGTTACGTTTAAATTACTGGGGTATCTCTGCTTTGGGGCAGTGAAAACCTAAGACATCGACAGGAAACAGGGCACGGAGCAGGCGTTTCAACATCCTAGACTGGTGAGCATCAACTTTCTGGCCCATCCCAAGATAACCTAGATAGGTGTAAAGGGTGGGAGTTAAGGGGAATTGCTAAAGTGTCATTTTAGTCATTTTCCCTCGATGTGTCCATTTCTCCTCCCCCGTTATGTGTAATTGTGCTGCATCCATAGTGATTGTCTCTGTATAGCAATTGTTCTCTATTTAAATAAACATTGGTTTTCTTTGCACCGAACCACTGGTCTTGTTTGTCCATATTGCTACTTGTAAGTAAGTCCGGTGGTCAGAACCAAAGGGGAAGCGATTCGAACCACACAGGGCTGGAGCAGCTCAGACGCCCGACTGACTGACCAGACACAAACCCCAAACCAAAACCCCCTACAATGTCCCTTACCTGGAAGGCAACACAGTATCTGGGACTGTCAGCCTGGACTGAAAAAGATTGTCAGTCCCTCTAATTATTGAATCCTCCATCACTACTGCATTTCTAGCTGTTTCTAATCTGTTCCCCATGAGCCATCTTCTGTTTGTTGGCACCATTGATATTTATTTGATGGCCCTGCTCAAACCCTTCATTTTCCCCACAGGAAGCTAGAGCTTCAAACCCAGTTGCTCTGGGCACTCTTATTCCTACTCTTCCTTTCTGCCTTTCTCCACCATTTGGATAGTCACCCATCTTTCCTCCTTCACTGCCTGCTCCCTAGCTCTCATCTGTGTGACGAACCTCAAACTCTCACTCCAATAAGTTCTCTCCCTCTGCAATGTGCTGGATTTTCTTCATCTCCTTCTCAAGTTGTGAGATTTTGAGTCCAAGTCAACAAATGGCACTCCCACATCTTGCAGGAATGACACATCACTGTCCTTTCCTGTGCTGTCGTTTTTAGGTTAAGTTTGTTCTATTTTAAAGTTTATATTACTTATATATAATATGAACTAGTTAACTTAGCATCATGTTCCTCCTCTACA
Organism: Somniosus microcephalus; assembly: GCF_052327205.1. Lineage (NCBI taxonomy): Eukaryota > Metazoa > Chordata > Chondrichthyes > Squaliformes > Somniosidae > Somniosus > Somniosus microcephalus. The sequence goes on along the minus strand of NC_140988.1, from coordinate 277,795,300 downwards.
CCTAATTCCCACTCTCACCAAATTCCATTTTTAGAAGTCCTTACTCTCACTCTGTGATGTACTCTTGCAACTACATCTTTTTTTATAACTTTCAAACACAAACCAGTATAAACTGTTCCCCAACTACACAGTCTCTAATTAACACCTGGCTATTAACCTACTTATAACTGACTGATAGTTAAAATTCAGTTCAATAAAAAGCACAAGTTCTGTCGTACTTACTCAAAGTTTATAGAAACATAGAAACATAGAAGATAGGAGCAGGAGTAGGCCATTCGGCCCCTCAAGCCTGTTCCGCCATTTCATGAGATCATGGCTGATCATCCAAATTCAGTACCCTGTCCCTGCTTTCTCCCCATATCCCTTTAACCTTAAGAAATATATCTAACTCCTTCTTGAATATATTTAATGAATTGGCCTCAACTGCCTTCTGTGGTAGAGAATTCCACAGGTTCACCACTGTCTGGGTGAAGAAATTCCTCCTCATCTCAGTCCTTAATGGCTTACCCCTTATCCTTAGACTGTGACCCCTGGTTCTAGAGTCCCCCGCCATCAGGAACATCCTTCCTGCATCTAGTCTGTCTAGTCCTGTTAGAATTTTATACGTTTCAATTAGATCCTCTCTCATTCTTCTAAACTCTAGCGAATAGAAGCCCAATCGACCCAATCTCTCTTCATACATCATTCCTGCCATCCCAGGTCACCCATTCCCTTCCTGCCTGTGCAGCCTTTACCTGCGGTGTGACCAACTGATTAAACGTGATATCCATGATGTCCTCAGCATCGCGAATGCTCTAGTATGTATTCATTCGCAGCTCCAGCACCGCAATGCGGCCTGCTAGTAGCTGCAGCTAGATACACTTCCTGCACACATGGTCATCCCTGATTTCCCACATAGTGCAGGAGGAGAATGCCATCGGGCCGAGCTGTGCTGCCATGACTTACCCTTTAATTAATTTAAATTAAATTAAATTAAATCAATGCCACTAATTACATTACAATTAAATGATATACTCAAGGGCCCTTGTTTACTAGCACTCCCTGCTGCACAACAGAGACCTTAGAAACTATAACCACAAAAATTAAGACCTTCTAAACTTTATAAACTATTAACCTTAACTGTCAAACTATAGAGCAGTATAAGTACTCACCTGGCTGTACTCACCCAATCAGCTGCTTCCTCTTGCCCACGTAACTTTTTGAATCATGGCGTAGCTATGGAATGCCGCCGCCGATCTGCAAGATTGACCGGCCTTTGAAAAAAAGCCAGCAAAAGTGAGTTTAAATACTCACAACTCTCCTGCTGCTCCCGACACCGGCCTCTTCCTGCAGGGTGGAAAGTTAGGAAAAACAAAGGCGAAGCAAGGGAGCTCTTCCTTCCAAAACTCCGACTCACCCAACTCGCAGCACTCTGTTGAAACCGCACTCAGTGCAAAATCGCACTTCAAAGCCTGTTTTATAGGCCCTGAAACAAGGGAGACTTGCTGAGCCCAGCTACAGGAGAACCAGCTTAATCTAGTTTCACTAATTAACTGCCTTCAGCTGCTCTGAATTGTAGGCCTTGTACTGTATATCCCTTTATAACCCTGCTTAAAGCTGGGAAATTTAGATTTTAAACAGTAGACAGTCACAGTAAATGTGGAGAGAGGCACACAGGCTGCCAGATTCTCAGCAGCTCATCTCTGCTTGGTGCTGTGTGAACAGGGTGCTCCACACCTCGGCTGCTCGCGGGGAATGCCAGTGCGGAGGGCCCAGTGCAGAAGGCCCCGGGTGGAAGACCCAGAGGAGAGTGTCCTAGGCGGGAGGGCCAGCACGGAAGACCCTAGGCGGGGGGCCCAGGGCGGTGCAGCTGGCTGGCAGAAGCGGAGTCGGGGGATGCTGTGGGTGAGCATGCTGCACGGTTTCTAAGGTTGAAGAACGGTCTCGGGCCCGAATGAGTTCCAGCGGCTCCGCTTGTGCTCCGTCTGGTGGCAGCTGTGAGGCTTTGTTTCGGTGATGCAATCGGGTTTGTGCGCCACCATTTTGGTGGAGGAAAGACAGACTGTTTCCATCTGTAGCACGGCGCATGAGCGGCCATAAGATGGGAAAAGAGAACGGAATAAAAGTGGGGAAAAAAAGGAAAATAAAAGGAAGATAAAAGACAAAACAAAGTAATATCGGCAAGGAATACGGAGTATTTTGATGGTTGAGTCCTGTGAGCGATAGCAGCAAGTAGAAGAAAATTTGAGTATTCGGTCTTTTTACGGGATTTGAGAAAGTGGTTGGCTTCTCTTCCATGGAAAAGCTGAAGACCGTGGACAAGGATTGTGACATTACATGGTTAGACGGCATTAAGTGAAAATGAGGAGTTATTAGATTGCCAATAGAACTGGCGTAGAACTGGTTCACTTGTTTTGTCGAAGAAGTTTTCTGGTTTTCTGGTTGAAAGCAGTCTACTTGAAGCTTTAATTGATTTCTGATAAGGCTATGGGACTTTGTACATTGTGATGTTAATTAGTGTTTATGTAGAATTTACTTTGAGATTATTGCCTAGTAAATGATATGTTTTACAAAAGGGAGAAAAATAAGTTAACAGGGGAAAGCTAAAAGGAAGGGGAAAAAATAGATAAAATAAATTATATTGGTAAGAAATCTCAGTACTTCGATGACTGGGTTCTGGATCGAATGAACGCTCGAGTGAACGCACGCTGCAGACACAAATGATACACACACATGCATGCACGCACAATGGAACTTACGTTCGACCGAACGAATGAACGAACGGACGAACGAACGCACGCATGCTCGCACGTAGACACAAATAACACGCATGCACGCATGCATGCATGATGGAACTTACGCTTGAGCGAACGAACGAATGAGTGAACGAACGAGCGGATGATTGAATGATTGAATGGGTAAACAATGCCAGTAGGACTGGTGTGATATGGTTTTTTTTTTCTTGGTTTATTGAAATAGTGGTAGTTTGTACTATAAATATTATTGATTTATTTGTAAAAATTTATCATTGCATTTATATTGTGAACCATAAAGCTGTTTTTTAAGGCTTAATTCTTTTCTTATTGTGTCAATGGATGTAATGGATTTACTTTGTAATTGATGAGTTGTATAAGTACTGTTGTACTCGAATAAAGAATCTAGTTTCCCTAAAAGAAAACAGCAAATGTGAAACAAACAAAAGTTTGATTTTAGCAACCAGCCAAGCCTCCCTGACTCACCCAACTTGCAGCACTCTGTTGAAATATCCCCTACTCACCGCTGAATGCCCCACTTTTTATACTGCTTATTTGTTATTGTTCTCCTAACATGTAGTTCTTAGGAACCTTTGTGCCAATTGTTCTATTTTTTATCACAGCTTGCACATGACGTGCATTTCTGGTCGGCTTGGGAACGAACAGAGGAAGGTCTGATGTGATGGGCTGGGAAATAAAAGGTTAGCAACAACAACAACTTGTATTTATATAGCGCCTTTAACATAGTAAAATGTCTCAAGGTGTTTCACAGCAGCATTTTAAGACAAAAAAATTGACACCGAGATGCATAAGGAGAAATTAGAGCAGGTGACCAAAAGCTTGGTCAAAAAGGTAGGTTTTAAGGAGCGTCTAAAAGAAGGAAAGAGAGGTAGAGAGGCAGAGAGGTTTAGGGAGGGAATTCCAGAGCTTAAGCAACAGAAAGCAAGGCCACCAATGGTTGAACGATTATAATCAGGGATGCTCAAGAGGGCAGAATTAGAGGAGCACAGCTATCTCGGGGGGTTTGTGGGGCTGAAGGAGATTACAGAGATAGAGAGGGGCGAGGCCATGGAGGGATTTGAAAACAAGGATGAGAATTTTGAAATCGAGGTGTAAGGATTCCGGGGGCTTCCTTTAAACTGGTTTAAGGTAATCTACCTGGCCAGCAGTCTTTTTGCTGCTGCACTCTAAACCAATTTACAAACAGCGGTTTCGAATCGCTACCCCTCTAGTTCTGAGTGGAGGAACTTATAATTAATGATATTAAAACGGGACACGTGGTTTGGATGAGAGAAAAAAATCAAGCTTTATTAACTAAAAGAAACTACAATCACAATATCAAACTATCCCACACGAACACAGTAAAATTGTAAAACTATATATCAAGGGGGTACACACGGCAAAAATGAGGGATACAATGGCTACAATGTATTTAAACAATCTTAGCAATTCCCTTAAATCACCATCCCCCCTTAACTCCTGCTAGGTTGCCTTGTGTGGAGTCAGAAAATCTCTGCTCACATGGTCCAGCGAAGAGAGAGAGAGAGAGAGAGAGAGAGAGAGAGAGCTCACCTATCGTCCCAGGAAGTCAAGAGAGAGAGAGCTGGCTTCAGCATCTATCTTTATACCTGATGAGCCCCTCCCGTCCTGCCTTGCAGGCTGTGTGCAAAATTCCCCACCCAAAAGGGTCCCATACACAAGAGAAAGCTGTGATAGGCTAACTCAAAGTGGTTAGATTGAGTTAATGTGATTTTCAGAGCTCCCTTTGCTGAAACAAAAGGGAGATACCCTGCTCTATAGTCCAGTACTGGGTGATTGGAAACCCATTCAAGATACAAAGAGTCTCTTCTGCAGTTTAGGTGTATCCACTCGATATACAAACAAATGCTAATAGCATTCAATTGCTTTGTAAACAAAGCATTGTCCTTTGTCTTCATTGAACCTTACTTCCAGACACAGAAAGCTGCATTCCAAACCTCTTTTGTCATTCGGCCATGTGGTGTGACAGCCATTTTATCCCTGGAAATTTAAAAAGCACATTGCCCAGGGATACTTTAATCAAAACACGAATCTTCAGAACTGTAAATCATTGCGAATTCTTACAGTCCGTCCTTGGATACTTCCAGCTTGCTTGTAGTATCCTCTTGAAGAAATGAGCAATAATTTCTGACCCCCCACAAACAACCATCCCCTGTATTTACCTAATAGCTATCTGCCACTGATCCCCGTCCCGTCTATTCCCCTTAAATTCAAGAAAAAAACCATGGTACGGTAGGCATCTTACAGGTACTTCAGTTTTCACTAAGGGGTCTCATACCCCTACACGCTTGTAAAATTATACAGTGTAAACCAAATTTACAATCACCTTTTTTTTTACATCATAAGTTATTACAAAATGTTGCAATCTTAGTTACACAATGTACTCAAAAATTATCGCAAGCACGGAGAGGGTCCTACGCCTCTGCTCAACTTGGAGTTGTCACAAACTGGTCCCAAGCACGGAGAGGACCTCACGCCTCTGCTCAACTTGGGGCTGCAACACAAAATACAAAAAATCATTAAACAACATGCTTATGAACCCCGATCATCACGGGCCGATGATGGGTCACGAAATTCGAGTGGGTATTGCTCCTCCCACTCGGGCAGTAAAAGTACCTTCCACCCCCCTTTGATCGGCTTAAACTTTAAAACAGGCAGAATGGATTTAGCGACCAGCCTGCTCCGACAGCCCCGAGCCATTCCCTTGTCCTTTTGTGGAGGCGGGGTACCCCTCACGTTTAAAATTACCTTCCACAGACCGAGACCGGGGAGTATGGGATCTCATGACTCTCAGTCCCTCCCCCTCCCGTCTTCCCTCGACTGGCTGCAGAAAATGATGGGTGCCTGTGTGGCGGCACTCTCTGGCCCCACACCGATCCGGCCACCCACTCATCCTTCCCAGCCACAACTTCTCTTCTTTGGCCGTGGGCCCCCGGGTGAGTTCCTCCCTCCCCCGACCGCACCCACGCGACTCTTGGGTCTCCCCCTCCTCTATACAATCATTCCCGGGCCATCACCACCCACCCCCGGGGAACGCGTCCCTATGACCAGGCACCCGCGCTTCCCCATCGTGACTCCTCAACAGCGAGGTCTCCCGCACGTGAACTTCGGTCAGGATAGTGCTGGGTTGGGGGCCATGCCCCACCCAGCTGGGGCCATCTCCTCCCCGTAGGAGGAGTAGGCAAGTTCCTCCAGACTCTGTCCGGTTTTTCCCGACGATCGCTGCGGGGTCTCCTGGATTCGTCCAGTGGCGAGGTGATCCCCAACATTCCGCATCTTCATTCGATGTCCAGCTCGGGCTGGGCGAACATGGCTGCTTCATTTTCCCATCTCCTGTGAAAACTTAAAAGGGACATGCAGCCAGGTCTCACTGACCTGCTGCCTTAGGTGGAGACATGGTCGGGTCCCTCGACCTCAGACCAAAATACAAACATTTGGCACACATGTGAACTTAAACTCTTTGCTTAAACTTAAAACTAGTTAAATCAACAAAACTTATACCTTAAAAGCACGCTATATACACACACATAGCTATAATACAAATGCCGCCCATCTCCGGACGGCCCGTCTAATCTCTGGCACTGTCGCAGATTCCTGCTGGCTGCAGCGAAGCTGGACTGCCTCCTGTCTCTGGTCCCCCGCAGCTTATGGCTGTTGAGTGGGGGCCTCTGTTCTCTGGCTTTTCCCTGGCTCGGGAAACCGTCCTACTCCACTGTAAAGTGGGTGACCATGCTTTCTTAGGCTGGGGCACCCGCTGAGACCTTCTGAGGGGTGTCTCTCTGGGGGAAACTTTGGCTGGCAGACCCTGAGCTTGGGTCACAGCCCCAGCTGGCTGGGAACCTTCTCCCCCATGCCCAAATAGCCCGCACTGTATAATATATCTGGAAGCCTGCTGGTACAAATCTCTCTCTCCTGATCCAAAACCTGGTGTCAGCTCCCTCCCTATGTCTCCTACCACCCCATTGTCCACCCCTCCTCGCTGCCAGAGCTCCTCAAGACCCGGAGCTGTGGGCTGCTGTCTTGGGATCTCTAATTCCCAATCCAGCACCGTTCTGGGTGTTGCCTGTGGGATGGTTCTACTTGGGCTGCCAGTAAAGTCTGGCTGACCTGCCTTCAGGCTGATCATGCAAATCATCCCCTTAGAGGCATTTAAAGCCATGTTAAGGCTTTCTATCTCTGCCCTACAGGGGCCATGATCTGCTTCCTCAAACCTTAGGGCGCAGGCCAGCTTATAAGCTGCCTTTGCTTCCCTTAACCTTTCCTCCTGCTCTCTCTTCACAACCTTCCTAACCCAGCCACCTATACCCCGATAGGTCAGCCTACACGCTGCTGCTAACATCCGCAGGGCTACCCACATACTGAAAACAACGAGAGAAACAAGGGCTGATGCTTTCCCCAGATCCAGACCACTTATAAAATCAAAAACTGCCTCCACTCCTGGCTGGCTCGCCATTGTAAGGATTCCGGGGGCTTCCTTTAAACTGGTTTAAGGTAATCTACCTGGCCAGCAGTCTTTTTGCTGCTGCACTCTAAACCAATTTACAAACAGCGGTTTCGAATCGCTACCCCTCCTTTAGTTCTGAGTGGAGGAACTTATAATTAATGATATTAAAACAGGACACGTGGTTTGGATGAGAGAAAAAAATCAAGCTTTATTAACTAAAAGAAACTACAATCACAATATCAAACTATCCCACACGAACACAGTAAAATTGTAAAACTATATATCAAGGGGGTACACACGGCAAAAATGAGGGATACAATGGCTACAATGTATTTAAACAATCTTAGCAATTCCCTTAAACCACCATCCCCCCTTAACTCCTGCTAGGTTGCCTTGTGTGGAGTCAGAAACTCTGCTGACATGTGGTCCAGCGAAGAGAGAGAGAGAGAGAGAGAGTGAGAGAGAGAGAGAGCTCACCTATCGTCCCAGGAAGTCAAGAGAGAGAGAGCTGGCTTCAGCATCTATCTTAGATACATAGATACATAGAAGATAGGAGCAGGAGTAGGCCATTCGGCCCTTCGTGCCTGCTCCGCCATTTAATGAGATCATGGCTGATCCTTTAATTCAGTATCCCGTCCCCGCCTTCTCTCCGTAACCCTTAACCCCTTTTGCCCGTAGAAATATATCTAATTCCCTCTTAAATATATTTAATGAGCTGGCATACACTGCCCTCTGTGGCAATGAGTTCCACAGGTTCACCACTCTCTGAGTGAAGAAATTCCCCCTCATCTCTGTCCTAAATGGTTTAGCCCTTATCCTTAAATTATGTCCTCTAGTTCTGTTCTCACCCGCCAAGGGAAACATTCCTTCTGCATCCAGTCTGTCTAGACCTGTCAGAATTTTATACACTTCTATGAGGTCCCCTCTCAATCTTCTAAACTCCAGTGTGTACATCCCTAAACTACATAGTCTCTCCTCATAGGTCATTCCCGCCATTCCTGGTATCAGCCTGGTGAATCGCCGCTGCACCCCCTCCATGGCAAGAACATCCTTCCTCAGATGAGGCGACCAAAACTGTACACAGTACTCGAGGTGTGGTCTCACCAGTGCCCTGTACAGCTGCAGCAAGGTATCCCTGTTCCTGTATTCTAACCCTTTTGCTATGAAGGCCAGCATACCGTTTGCCTTCTTGACCGCCTGTTGCACCTGCATGCTCGCCTTCAGTGACTGGTGTACAAGAACACCCAGGTCTCTCTGTACTTCCCCCTCTCCCAATCTATTGCCATTTAAATAATAATTTGCCCTCCCGTTCCTGCACCCAAGGTGGATAACTTCGCACTTGTCCACATTATAGTGCATCTGCCATTTATCCGCCCAATCGCCCAGTCTGTCCAAATCGCTCTGGAGCTTCCTGGTCTCTTCCTCTGAGCCCACCCCCCCTCCTAGTTTAGTGTCGTCTGCAAATTTGGAAATGCTGCATCCGACTCCCTGATCCAGGTCATTAATGTAAATTGTGAACAGCTGGGGGCCCAGGACAGATCCCTGTGGTACCCCACTTGTTACTGCCTGCCATTCAGAAAATGAGCCGTTTATTCCAACTCTCTGTTTTCTATCTGACAGCCAGTTCCCTATCCACGCCAAAACTTTCCCCTTTATCCCATGAGCCTCAATTTTCCATGCTAATCTTTTATGTGGGACCTTATCGAAGGCCTTTTGGAAGTCCAGGTACACCACATCTACTGGCTCTCCCCCATCTATTCTACCAGTTACTCCCTCAAAAAATTCCAATAGATTAGTCAAGCACGATTTACCCTTTGTAAATCCATGTTGACTCTGTCCTATCCTGTCCCCATTTGCTAAGTGCTCCGCTATTTCATCCTTAATGATGGACTCCAGCATTTTGCCCACAACTGATGTAAGGCTTACAGGTCTGTAATTACCTGCTTTTTCCCTACCCCCCTTTTTGAATAGTGGGGTAACGTTAGCTACCCTCCAATCCATCGGCACTGTTCCCGAGTCTAATGAATTCTGAAAAATCATCCTTAGTGCATCCGCTATCTCTAGGGCCACCTCCTTCAGTACCCTAGGATGCATGTTATCAGGCCCTGGGGATTTGTCCACCTTCAATCCCTTTAGCTTCCTTAACACCATATCCTTAGAGATATTGATTTGCGTCAGTTCCTCCTTTGCCAATGTCCCTATTTTTCCCGATATCCCAGGGAGGTTTTTTGTGTCTTCCTTCGTAAAGACTGACCCAAAGTATGCATTTAGTTGATCTGCCATTTCCTTATTTCCCATTATATATTCCCCCGTATCTGACTGCAATGGACCAACTTTGGTTTTCACCAGTCTTTTCCTTTTGATATACTTATAAAAGCTTTTGGAGTTAGTTTTTATATTTTCCGCCAGCTTGTTTTCGTAAGCTATTTTGCCCCTCTTGATTATGCCCTTTGCCCTCCTTTGCTCTATCTTAAACTGTTCCCAATCTTCCGCTCTGGCGCTTTTTTTGGCTATTTTATACGCCCTATCTTTGGATTTTATGCTGTCTCTAATTTCCCCTGTTATCCACGGTTGAGTCACCTTTTTAGATTTCCTTTTATGCCAGATTGGTATAAACAATTTTTGCAATTTTGTCATTCTATCTTTAAATGTTTGCCATTGTTTATCTACCTCCAGTCCTCCCAGGAACGTTGTCCAATCAGACCTACTCAGTTCCCGTCTCATGGCATCATAATTCCCCTTGTTTAAATTCAGGACCTTAGTCAATTTCTTCGCTCTCCATTTCGAGTGAGAAATCGATCATGTTATGATCGCTCTGACCCAAGGGTCCCCGTACAACAAGATTACTGATTAGTCCCTTCTCATTGCACAGTACCCAGTCCAATATAGCCTGTTCCCGAGTTGGTTCCTCGACATATTGATCCAGATAACCATCCCTCAAACACTCAAGGAATTCCTCCTCCTCATTATTTTTACTGATTAGGCTAGTCCAATCTATATGTAAGTTAAAGTCACCTATGATGACAGCTGTGCTCTTATTGCACGCTTCTCTAATTTCCCTCGTGATGCCCTCCCTAACCTCTATTTTACTATTTGGAGGCCTATATACCACTCCTATTAATGTTTTTCGCCCCTCGCTATTTCTTAGCTCCACCCATATAGATTCTGTATTAACTGAGTTAATATCCTTCCTTTCAATTGCATTTATCCCCTCTTTTACTAGCAATGCTACCCCTCCTCCCTTTCTTTTTTGTCGATCCTTCCTAAATACTGAATACCCCTGTATGTTAAGCTCCCAGCCCTGCTCACCCTGCAACCATGTTTCCGTAATCCCAATTAGATCATAATTATTAACCTCTATTTCCACAGCTAATTCATCTACCTTGTTCCTGATGCTTCTCGCATTAAGGTATAAAACCCTCAGGCTTTTTTTATGCTCACAATTTTTATGAATTAGTTTGGCCCTTCGTTTTTTGTTCCTCACCCTTTTACCATTTATTTCTGTCTGCCTTTCACTTTCCTCTATTTCACTACATAGGTTTCTAGCCCCCTGCCATACTAGTTTAAATGCTCCCGAACTGCTTTATCAAAAATTACCCCGAGAACATCAGTTCCATCTCTGCACAGGTGTAGACCGTCCCTTTTGTATAGGTCACACCTACCACAAAACTGGTTCCAATGCCTCAAAAATTTAAAACCCTCCCTCTTACACCACTGCTCAAGCCACGTATTTAGCCTAACTATCCTGTTCTCTGTACTCTGGTTATACCTGGTGAGCCCCTCCCATCCTGCCTTGCAGGCTGTGTGCAAAATTCCCCACCCAAAAGGGTCCCATACACAAGAGAAAGCTGTGATAGGCTAACTCAAAGTGGTTAGATTGAGTTAATGTGATTTTCAGAGCTCCCTTTGCTGAAACAAAAGGGAGATACCCTGCTCTATAGTCCAGTACTGGGTGATTGGAAACCCATTCAAGATACAAAGAGTCTCTTCTGCAGTTTAGGTGTATCCACTCGATATACAAACAAATGCTAATAGCATTCAATTGCTTTGTAAACAAAGCATTGTCCTTTGTCTTCATTGAACCTTACTTCCAGACACAGAAAGCTGCATTCCAAACCTCTTTTGTCATTCGGCCATGTGGTGTGACAGCCATTTTATCCCTGGAAATTTAAAAGCACATCGCTCAGGGATCCTTTAATCAAAAACATGAATCTTCAGAACTGTAAATTATTGCGAATTCTTACAGAGGTGTTGTTTAACCGGGAGCCAATGTCGGTCAGTGAGCACAGGGGTGATGGGTGAACGGGACTTGGTGTGAGTTACAACACGGGCAGCCGAGTTTTTGATCACCTCAAGTTTATGTAGGGTAGAATGTGGAAGGCCAGCCAGGAGTGTGTTGGAATAGTCAAGTCTGGAGATAACAAAGGCATGGATGAGGGTTTCAGCAGCAGATGAGCTCAGGCAAGGGCGGAGACAGGTGATGTTATGGAGGTGAAAATAGGCGGTCTTAGTTATGCTGTGGATATGTGATCGGAAGGTCATTTCAGGGTCAAATATGACACCAAGGTTGTGAACAGTGTGGTTCAGTCTCAGACAAATGTTAGGGAGAGGGATGGAGTCAGTGGCTAGGGAACGGAGTTTGTCAGAAAACAGTGGCTTCGGTCTTCCCAATATTTAATTGGAGAAAATTTCTGCTCATCCAGAACTGGATGTTGGACAAGCAGTCTGACAATTTAGAGATCGTGGAGGGGTTGAGAGAAGTGGTAGTGAGGTAGAGCTGGGTGTCGTCAGCGTACATGTGGAAACTGACGCTGTGTTTTCAGATGATGTCGGCAAGCGGCAACATATAAATGAGAAATAGGAGGGGGCCAAGGATCGATCCCTGGGGGACACCAGAGGTAACGATGCAAGAGCGGGAAGAGACGCCTTTGCAGGTGATTCTCTGGCTACGATTAGACAGATAAGAATGGAACCAGAAGAGTGCAGTCCCACCCAGCTGGACAACAGTGGAGTGGTGTTGGAGAAGGATGGAGTGGTCAACCGTGTCAAAGGCTGCAGACAAGTCAAGAAGGATGAGGAGGGATAATTTACCTTTGTCACAGTCACAAAGGATGTAATTTGTGACTTTGATGAGACCTGTTTCGGTACTGTGGCAGGGGCGGAAACCTGATTGGAAGATTCAAACATGGAGCTGTGGGAAAGATGGGCATGGATTTGGGAGGCGACAACACAGTCAAGAACTTTGGAGAGGAAAGGGAGGTTGCAGATGGGGCAGTAGTTTGCAAGGATGGAGGGGTCAAGGGTTGTTTTTTTGAGGAGAGGGGGGATTACGGCAGATTTGAGGGAGAGGGGGACAGTACCTGAGGAGAGAGAACCATTAACAATGTCAGCTAACATGGGAGCCAGAAAAGGAAGTTGGGTGGTCAGCAGTTTTGTGGGAATAGGGTTGAGGGAGCAGGAAGTGGGTCTCATGGACAAGATGAGCGCGGAGCGTTCATGAGGGGAGATCGGAGAGAAACTGGAGAAAAATGTGAGTTCAGGGCTAGGGCAGGGGGGAACCTTGGTGGAAGTTTGGCCCGGTGGGCTAGGGGAAGGAAGAGAAGTGGCAGAGGCAGTTGAACTGATGGTCTCAATCTTAGAGACAAAGAAGTCCATGAGCTCCTCACACTTGTTGTCGGAGGTGAGGGTGGAGGAGACAGGGGAGAGGGGCTTAAGAAGACGGTTAGCAGTGGAGAATAGAAGCCAGGGTTTATCTTTGCATTCCAGAATGATTCTGGTATAGTGAGCAATTTTGGCAGATGAGAGCAGGACCCGATATGTGGTCCAGCCAGATCTGGCGGTGAATGGCTAAACGAGTTGTCCGCCATATACATTCAAGTCTGTGTCCCTTAGACATAAGGGAGTGAAGATGAGAGCCATACCGGGGGAACAGCCAGGGTGAGAGAGAGTAATTGTTTTAATAGGGACTAGGGCATCAAAGGTGGTGGTGAGGGTGTGATTGAGCAGATTGGTAGCTGCAAAAATGTCGTGGCGAATGGAGGGCCAAAGGCTGGACAGTTGGGATTTCATAAGTGCAGTTCTAAGAGAGTTGGGAAAGAGACTTTTCCAGGGATGGATACAGAAGGAAGTAGGGTTGGGGGGTGATGGAAGGGGGATGTGGGTGGAGAGCGATATGAGGAAGTGGTCAGAGATGGCCTTATCTGCAATTGACACGATGGGAGTAGCGAGGCCACGAGAGATGGCAAGGTCGAGGTGGTGGCCTTGAATATGGGTTGGAGTGTTTACATGGAAGGGGAGATTAAGGGAGGATAGGAGGCTAGTGAACTCAGAGGAGAGAGAGCATGACGAATTGAGATGGAGGTTGAAATCACCGAGGATGAGAAGTCCTTTGGTGCAGAGGCTGAGGGAGGAAAGCAGTGAAGATATCTCGGTAATAACATTTTTATGGTACTTGGTTGGGTGGTAGAGAACGAGAATTTTAAATGAGAGGTGAGAGGGGTGGAATAAGGTGAGATGCTCAAAGGAGGAGAAAGTGCCGGTGGAGTAGGGAGACAGACCACGGTGTGATTTGGTGATGAGAGCCACAACGCCACCATGGCATGGTGGAAGGTATAGCCAGGAGGGGAGGCTTCATTTAAGGGTAAGGTGTCATCACCCTTCAAACAAGTTTCCGTCAGGGCCATGATGTCGATGAAATCATCCATGATAAGCTCATGGATGGCAAGGGCCTTGTTCGCAAGTGAACGGACATTCTGGAGTGAGATGCGGAGAGGGTTGGTGATGACTGCCCCACTGCCAGCATCCACAGGGTCAGTGCTGGGGGGGATGAGTTGGATGGGGAGGAGATTGGCAAGATTTGCCCCCAGCGGGCGCGCTGGGTGGGAAGGTCGGTGAGAGAGTAGGATGGGACAGTTGGGGTTGCTGCTCATAAGAAGGCAGCGACGAGTGCCTCGGTGGCCCCTTTATAGGATGTCAAGAGAGGAATAGAGGGAAGCTGTAGGCTTATCTAAGAGGGAATCAAGCCTGGGACAGCGGCAGGATAGTAGGAAGGTCAAAGTGTAATGAAGGATTGGGGTAGAGATTTGGGAGGGCAGAGTATCTGAGAGAGGAGAGATGAAAGGAGGCATGATGACAGGAGAGAGCAGTCAGGGAGGGATAGAGAGAAAAGGAAAAGAGGGGGAAAAAGTGGAAAAGTATTGAATGGCTTGGGTTCGGAGCGGCAACTAAAGTGCGCATGCGAATGAACACAGGGGAAAAGCTCAGGTCACATAGGCCTGACTAAATGTAGTAATTAATGGGATACATATTTCCTGGTAGCAGGGAATAGGTTGAAGACAATAGTATGGAGACCAGGGTCAAAGTCAGAGGTCCCATGGAAGGACAAAGCCAACATAAGCAGGATGAGGCCGGCCCAGAGCATCGACGAACCGCTGTCCAAAGCAGGCGAATGAAGTCCAGAAGCTATTTGAAGGGTAGAGAGTTCGAGGATGGAGGTTGTTGGCCATAGAAATGTGAGTCGGCAGCAGTGCAGAAAGATGATGGTGAAATTGACACAAGTTGGAGGTTACCATAGATCAAAGCGACGGAGAAAAAGTAAAACCACAAGCCAGCGACCAGCAAAGCTGAAAACCGGTAAAACGAGTTACCGGACAGCAAGTGAAGCAGCAGCTGCTAGCTAAAAGCAGCAGAGCTGAAAAACTAATAAAACCAGTTCAGCAGAGACACAGCCATAGTTTAAAAGGTAAAAATCTTTTAGCAGCAGAGATAGAGACACAGCAGGTAAGTCTTACAGTGTAATCCAGTGTAGTCCAGTGCAGAAACGTAGTCTAGGGGCAGGATTTTCATTGGGCTGTGGAGTCGGGTTTGGAGGCATGCAGGGGGTTAAAATCCCGAAATCAGGGGTCCCGACCCCTTCCCGCACCCAAACCCGTCTCCATGCCAATTTCAAAGGAGGCGGGTACCCGCCCCGCACTGGGACCCGCCTACCCGAGGCGGGAAGGGATTAGTGCCAATTAACTGCCTGTTAACAGGTAGTTAAGAGGCAGTTTTTAGCCTAATCCCTATTTTTGATGTTGAAGTGTGAGATTCCTGATGGCTCCAAACCACGCCAAATTAAAGGAGGCGGGCCGTTGGGTTGAAGGACTTGGAGGGGTCGAGATGTCGGTGAGTGATGTTCAGGTGAGTGATGTGTGCATGAGTGCAAAGGTAAGTGTGTTTGGTGTGTCTAAAGTGATTAAATAAGTTTTACATACCTTTTCTTACCTTTTCAGCCTTCCTTCCTTTAGGTTCCGGGAGTCCCTCATCTCATCGGCACAGAAAGCAGAATGGCTGCGAACTGTCAAAAGTGACAGCCTTCAGCTTTCTGTGCAGGAGAGATTTCTAACTGAGTTTGTGGAGAAGGACTCAGGTTAGAAGTAAGACTGTCAGTGTTTGACAGCTTCAAACAGCTGTGAAACGCTGATATTTCATCTGTCAAAACCTCTTGACAGATGAAATTTCAGTCTGTGACGTCACCTGTTGCCGGGTGGCCCTTAATTGGCCTGCTGAGCCCACTGGGTGGGCTCAACAAGGTCAATCAAGTTAAAATCACGTGGATTGGCCGCATCTCGGTGGAGGCGGGACTACAACCCCGAAAGTTGTAGTCCCGCCTCCAACCTGACTCCTGAGTTAAATTCCTGCCCTAGATGTCCAGAGAAGTCCAGGAGATCAGAAACCAATTTGACAAAAGAATTCAGCACCGTAAGAGTTGAAGCGGCTGAAAAGCAGAGCAGAGCCACAGCCGCTGAGTCAAACCGTGTAGTCAGTAGAACAATGAAGTCCTGTTCATGAGGAATCCAGTGATGGAAGTCAAGTTTCAGCAGAGGTCCGGCAGTTGAAAGAGCTCAGTGAGAACAAAGACATGCCAGGGGATGGGCAGTGGACTCTACAGGGGTAGCTTTAAACTTGTAGTTTGGGCTGAAATGCCTTCACTATCAGAGGCAGGATATCTTAAGCAATGGAAGAAAGGAGATTGGGGGAAGAAAGGGCAGAGGATGGCAATGGATGACCACGGATAGAGTTGAAGAGAAGAGCAGCTCAGGAAGGAGCTGCCAGCCCAGGAGCCAGCAGGTTGCACAAGAGGTGTTCGGTGCCTACTTGTTTGTACCCACGCACCTATGTCTGCAGCTAGAGCCGATTGAACTTGCTTTTGAGAAGATT
Organism: Somniosus microcephalus; assembly: GCF_052327205.1. NCBI lineage: Eukaryota > Metazoa > Chordata > Chondrichthyes > Squaliformes > Somniosidae > Somniosus > Somniosus microcephalus. Next base: position 277,778,887 of record NC_140988.1, on the reverse strand, counting down.
AGTGCATGTGGAGGCTCTGACTCTCCAGCTAGATTGTGGCAGCAGGTGCATGGCACAGATAAATGTAAAGGTTTGATTAACCATTATGCTGGATGGTTCTTCAGAAGCACCACAATCACAGCGAATCATGCATTATGTGAACTGTATGAAAAAAAAACCATTCCAGAGTAATCAGCAGGATCAGCAAAGCCTGATTGGTTGCATCCAGCAAGATGACAGCAACCATATTTGTAGACATTGTTACACCTTATCTGACAACGGCTGTGGGGAAATGTCTTCGCAGAGTTTGGGTCAGCAGGGTAAGTTACAGTAAGGACACTTGCTGCTAACGTACACCAAAGAGCTTGAGAGAACCAGTCAGCTGTGGCCTAAAGCCTGTTTATAGGGCTTCCTTTCCCTTTACTTTTGATTGTCACGTCTTAGTCCCCTGTCCTTTCAGCACTAGAAAAGGCTGCTAATGGGTTTAGATGCCTTTTGGGCCTTTCTAAAGCCTTTCAGAATTTTTGTCTGTCTCTCCCCGCCCCATTGTGGGAGTGGGAGGTAGGTTACATGCCCCGGCTAGTGAAATGAGATCAATTCTTAAGATTCATTTCCATGATTGAAAGAATTTTATAAATGCAAAAAAAAACCTTCTAATTTCAGCCAATAATTTGTATATAAATAGCCATAAAGGGCAGAGACTGTTTATTGGTTACCTGCCACAAAAAACACTTAAAGGTTTGGTTGTATGAATACAGGAAACAAAACACAGGAATCCCGCCCCAACCGCGGTTTTGCCATACGTGGATTTCATGTATACACAGTTTCACCTCTGCGGCAATTTTTGCCAACCGCGGCAGTGAATTTTGCGTATATGCCAAACACGAGACTGCATTCATCTGCGCCGCTCTTTTCAGCATAATAGCAACCACTTGTGTGAACGCTTAGCCATTAATCATGGCGCCTAAGCGTAATCTCAGTGGTAAAGGCGAATCAATAGCGAAAAGGGCAAGGAATGTACTAACCTTAGATAGGAAATTAGATGTGGTTAATAGACTTGCCTGTGGTGAAAGTACAGCGTCGGTTGGACGACTAATGGAGGTTAATGAGTCCACCATTAGAACCATAAAAAAGTGAGGTGTCGATAAGGGCTAGTATTGCGGGTGGATCTTCAAAAAGTGCTAAAGTGTTGTTTATGCCACGGGACTATAAGCTTGAAAAAATGGAGAAGACACTGAATATCTGGTTGGAAGACCAGAACCAGAAACAAGTGAATGATAATTCTGCATGGGTACGCAAGAAGGCCCTTAGTATCTACAAGCATCTTACTGTGGCTGCCGGGGAAAGTGTAGATGACATAAAGTTTCAAGCGAGTAAGGGCTGGTTGGAAAAATTTAAGAAGAGGTTCGCCTTGACTAACCTCAAGGTTGTAGGGGAATCGGCCTCAGCCGATCATGAGGCCGCTGCCAAGTTCCCGGAGGAGCTGAAGAAGTTGATCGCTGAGAAGGGTTACTGTAGTGTATGTGCCTTTAAGAGCCCCATGTGTACTGTAATGCCGGTAATGGCCACTCAGGCTATATAAGCCTGTATATTGTGTTGTATCAGTTAGTTCCCCTCCAGACTTTGTTTAGTAAACACCTATGAAACCAACTCCTGTCTTCAGTGTCTCTATCAACACACAGACACAACAGTGGCGACGAATTGGAAACGGACTTACCTGCAATTCGGCAGCACCTCAAGGACATCGATTCCTCTGGCGTCCAAAGTTGAAGAAAAATCAAGAAAAAGAAAAAGCTGTGGTTTCACCAGCTAGCCAAGCTGGTGGCAGGTACTGCAATAATCCTTCCTGGGCGTCGGGCTGGGGCTCCAGCGGCTGGCTCTACAGCTAGGCCAAGCAGCGAAAGCGGAGGCAAGCAGTAACAGACGGGGAGGGAGCACTCGGGAGACGGCCGGCACGGCAAGCAGGTCGGCGCTCAGACCTAGAGAGAGAGTCCGGCGGGAATGAGTCTCCAAATGTAAATAAATAAATAAAAAGAACGGAAACCGCGGGAAACAGCGTTGCCATCGGCAGCAGCGGCGGGGAAGCGCGGGAAGCGCCATATCTTTTCTGCAGAAAAGAAAGAAAAGCGCGGGAAGCGCCATTTTATTTCTAGGATGCCTAAGTCTGGCAATATTGATGCTTTTGATAACGAGATAGAGGATTGGACCACATATGTGGAAAGAGTGGAGGTATATTGCACTGCAAATGGAATAGAAGATGAAAAAAAGCTTCAGTACTGCTAAATCTAATGGGCGCAAAGACATACGGGCTGTGACGAAATTTAATCACTCCAGCCAAACCAAAGGACAAGAATTTTAAAGAAATTGTTGATACCCTACAGGAGCACTTAAACCCAACACCGCTGCTGATAGCAGAACGATTCAAATTCTTCAAGAGAAATCAACACAAGAATGAAAGTAACGCTGATTACCTCACCGAATTAAGAAAGCTATCAAAACACTGCCAATTCGGGGCAGGACTAGCAGATTGTCTTCGAGACAAATTCGTCTGCGGTCTCTTAAGTGAAGGAACACAGAAAAGGCGGCTTTCTGAAAAAGATTTAACACTGGACAAGGCTTTCAGTATGGCTGTATCATACGAAGCAGCCGCAAGAGGAGCTGCTGAGATACAACAAAAGACACAGGACTTCGGCACCCATGAAATGACACAGGGTTTCGAGAGATGTTATCGCTGCGGCAGATCCACCCATGACCAGAGGGACTGCTGGTTCAAGGACAAAGCATGCAGGCAATGCGGAAAGATTGGACACATTGCACGGGTATGCCGATCTGGACAAAAAAAATCCACAGACAGGAAAAAAAAATCAATAAAGAAAAGTACAGAAAGGTACAAATGATGACGGACAGTAGCTCCAAAGACCAGAAGAGCGATAGCGACTCCGAAAACAAGAGACTAAGCTGTCTCAAATTACATAATGTAATTGCCAAAGATGATTACCAGACCATTTGGGTTACCCTCACGATAGCAGGGTCCCCAGTTCAAATGGAGCTAGATACAGGATCAGCTCTGACCGTCATAAATCGACGGGATTACGAGCGGCTATTTCCGCATATACCTTTAAAAGACACATCCATTATCTTGAAAACATATATGGGGCAGAAAGTATAGCCCAAAGGAAAAATAAGGGTGCCTGTTGTATACAACGGCAAGGAAATACAAAAGTTGTATTTATACATTCTACAAGATGATGGTCCACCGCTGTTGGGACGTGAATGGATCAGGAAAATACATTTAGACTGGCACTCCATTCAGGCACTGACGGTGACCAGTAAGAAAAAAAACGATGATGACGTCATACCTGAATGATTAAAAGACATCTTGGCCAACGCCAAAGAAGTGTTTCAAGAGAAACTAGGAACCTTGAAAGGCATCACCGCCTCAATAAAAGTGGAAGATGCAGCAATTCCCAAGTTTTTTAAGGCAAGACCAGTGCCATACGCAATTCGTCCAGCAGTCGAGGCAGAGCTGGAGAATTTGGAAAAGGCAGGCGTATTATCCAAAATAGATTGGAGCGAGTGGGCAACACCCATCGTTCCAGTCATGAAGAAAGCATTGAATAATGATAAATCTGAAGAACAGAGAAAAATTCGCATCTGTGGAGACTTCAAGGTGACTGTAAACCCAGTCCTTCACACGGTACAGTATCCTCTTCCGAGGATAGAAGATATTTTCGCCTCACTATCCGGAGGGAAACGTTTCACCAAAATTGACTTGGCACAGGCATATCTACAGATGGAGGTTGAAGAGGCCTCTAAAAAATATCTCACGATAAATACACACAAAGGTCTGTACCAGTACAATCGACTGGTTTTCGGAGTAGCATCCGCTCCAGCTATCTGGCAAAGAGCTATGGAGCAAGTCCTCCAAGGGATTCTGGGGACTCAATGCTACCTAGACGACATCCTGGCAACAGGAGAAAATGACAACGAGCACCTTGCCAATTTGGAGCAGGTGCTCACTAGGCTGCGAGAACGGGGCCTACGAGCAAATCGCCCCAAGTGCGAATTTTTCCAAAATCAAATATCATATTGTGGCCACATAATTAATAAGGAAGGGTTGCATAAGTCACCTGAAAAAATTGAAGCGGTCATAAAAGCCCCAGCACCTGAAAATGTTTCACAATTAAGGTCGTTCCTGGGATTAATAAATCACTATCATAAATTTTTACCGAACTTATCAACTCTTCTACACCCTCTTAATGAACTGCTACAAACAGGAGTAATTTGGAAATGGAGCGAAGACTGTAAACGTGCCTTCCATAAATGCAAAGACTTAATCACGTCCAAAGAAGTTTTGGCTCATTACAACCCATCACTGCCAATCAGACTGGCGTGCGATGCATCCCCTTACGGCGTGGGAGCAGTATTATCGCATAAATTCCCTGATGGCTCGGAACGGCCGATAGCTTTTGCGTCACGCTGATTGAACTCAGCTGAGCATAACTATGCCCAAATCGACAGGGAAGCACTCAGCCTGGTATGGGGAGTGAAGAAATTCAACCATTACCTACACGGACAAAAATTTACCTTGTTGACTGACCATCAACCCCTCATCTCCATATTCAACCCTAAAAAGGGTGTTCCCATTATGACAGCGCAAAGGCTACAGAGGTGGTCTCTTTTTCTAGGGGCACACCAATACAACATAGAATACAAAGGATCAAAACAGCATGGGAATGTTGACGGGTTATCGCGCCTACCGTTGCCAACGGTAGAAGAAGCACCTACCGTAGACCCAGTGGAGATTTTCCACTCTACCATAGTCAAATGTCTACCAGTAACAAATTCTGCCATTGAAAGGGAAACTAGAAATGACCTGACTCTCTCACGAGTCTACGATTTAACAGTGAAGGGATGGCCAGCACATGGCGAACCACTGTTGCCAACATTCTCGCAAAGAAGAGAATAGCTGTCAGTGTGCCGAGGAACCTTGATGTGTGGATCCAGAGTGGTGATTCCACCCAAACTCCAGGATAAAGTTCTAAAGGAGCTTCACGAGGGGCATCTGGGTGGAGTGAAAATGAAGAACCTAGCCAGGGCGTTTGTATGATGGCCAGGTATCGATGGAGACATCGAAGAAATGACCAAGAGCTGCCTAGGATGCCAGAAGGTCCAAAACGCTCCACCCCAAGCCCCTCTACATCCATGGGAGTGGCCCTCATCTCCCTGGCAAAAGGGTACACATCGACTTTGCTGGTCCATTTATGGACTCAATGTTCTTAATCGCGGTTGATGCACACTCCAAGTGGCCGGAGGTAATAAGGATGTCCTCCACCACCACGGAAAATACCTTCACAGTATTAAGGACCATATTTGCCAGGAATGGGCTGCCTGAACAGATCTGTTCTGATAATGGACCGCAATTTGTGTCCGAAGAATTCAGGAAGTTCTTAAAAAAACAATGGGGTTAAGCACTACACGTCCGCCCCATACCATCCCGCCACCAATGGATTGGCTGAAAGGTTTGTCCAGACCTTCAAGAAGGCCATAAAGGCCATGGGTAATGAAGACATAAAACTTCAGCACAAGGTGGATAACTTCTTGTTCGCATACAGGAATGCAACACATATGGTTACAAACCAAACTCCCGACATGATGTTCTTCAATAGAAGCCTAAGATGCCGGCTGGATTTGATCAAGCCCAACATCAGAAGGGACGTGGAGAACCGGCAATTTCAAGGCATGAATGAAAGGCCAACTAGAACCTTCCAGATAGGTCAACAAGTTTTGGCCCGGGACTACCGTACCGAGAAATGGCAGCCTGGAACTATCTGCACACGACTAGGACCGCTGATGTATACTGTGGACATCGGAGAAAGCATAATAAGGCACCATGCTGACCAAATCATAGAGTTATCCGAAAAGGGACAACCTACACCACAACTCTATACACCTAACGATGAAGTAGAGATACCCATATCTACCTCCGATCCGGTGATACTGGAAGCCGATGAACCCGACACTGGCATTCAAGCCGAATTAGCCTTGCCAAAGGAACCTACTACACCACCAGAAACTACTACACCACCGAGGCGTTATCCGGACCGAGTCAGGAAGCCTCCAGAGAGACTGACTTATAATTAATTAACTGCAGCAATGTGTAGATTATTTTTCTTGTAACATGTAATAAATAATTACTTAAAATATTATGTACTGGTTGGCTAAAAGGGGAGGAATTGTAGTGTATGTGCCTTTAAGAGCCCCATGTGTACTGTAATGCCGGTAATGGCCACTCGGGCTATATAAGCCTGTATATTGTGTTGTATCAGTTAGTCCCCCTCCAGACTTTGTTTAGTAAACACCTATGAAACCAACTCCTGTCTTCAGTGTCTCTATCAACACACAGACACAACAGTTACCTGCTGGAGCAAATATTTAATGCGGATGAGGCTGGTCTCTTCTGGAAGCGGATGCCTTCCCGAACTTTCATCGCGAAGGCTGAGAAGCATGCTTTGGGATTCAAGGTGGCTAAGGATAGGGTGACCCTTCTCCTTTGTGCTAACGCCGAGGGAGACTGTTTAGTGACGCCGATGCTGCTCTACCGCTCTCTGAATCCCCGCGCTCTGAAGGGCAAAAACAAAAACTATCTACCTGTCTTTTGGCGTTCTAACCGCAAGGTGTGGGTTACTGCTGCAGTCTTCATGGACTGGTTTCATAACTGTTTTGTGCATGACGAGGAGCAGTACCTTGCTCGAGAAAATCTGGCCTTCAAGGTCCTACTCATACTCGACAATGCCCCCGGCCACCCACCGGCACTCCAGTTCGTCCACCCTAATATCAAAGTCGTCTTCCTGCCTCCCAAAACGACATCACTCCTTCAACCCATGGACCAAGATGTAGCCACCTTCAAGGCATACTACATACGACGCAGCTATGACCGCATGATGGAGGCTATGGAGGATGATGCAACACTGACAGTGAAAACTTGTTGGAAGGATTACATCATCACTGACTGCATCACCAACATAAAAGAATCGATGGATGAACTGAAGAGGACGACAATCAACGCCTGCTGAGGCAAACTTTGGAATGAGGCAGTGAATGACTTCTGAGGCTTCCCTCCAGTTGATGATGAAGTTGATTGCATTGTGAAGGTTGCGCGACGTTTGGGAGGCGAGGGGCTGGCCGACATAGAGCCTGATGACATCGAGGAGCTCCTTGAGTTGCACGGCGAGGAGTTGACGGAGGAGGACCTTGTTGAGCTGATACAGCATTCTAGTGAGGCAGAGGACGAGGACGAAGATGAGAATATGGTGGAGGAGTCTAAGATGACAAGTGCCAACCTTAGCAAGGCAATGCCCCTTGCTACTAATCTCTCGGACCTCTTTATGGAGATTGACCCATTTTTGGAGCGTAGTTTAAAATTCAAGTGAGGTTTGGAGGATTTAATGAAACCATACAAGCAGGTCCAGAAAGATATTCAGAAAAAAATGAGTCAACCATCCATCACAGAATTCTTTAAGAAACCGCCCAGTTGATCTTTTTCATTGTGTTACAGTATTTGAACATTTATTGTTTTTGTTACGTTATTGTGTATTTTATTTGTGTTTAATAAAAGAACAAGCAACATTTATTGTTTTTTTTACGTTATTGTGTATTTTATTTGTGTTTAATAAAAGAACAAGCAACTTTCACAGGCTCTGACGAGTTTAAATGCGTTCCCCCTAACCCCATTTTTCCCATAGGGTCTTATATTTGCCAACCGCGGTTTTACCAACCACGGGGGTTTTGAGGGACATATCCCCCGTGGTTGGGGAGGGATCCCTGTAACTGCTAACCACAAACTCACTCCCAGAATCTGTATCAGTTCCCAACTCCACTGACAAAACTGTACATCTGAGCCATCCAAACACCAAGCAATGAGAAAGGGACTCTTCCCTTTGGGCCTGTACCCTCTGTACTAAAGGACAGAAAAGAGTCCAATCTCATGCCACAGGTTATAAGCACAAAACTGATGCACAGTAGACCAACAATACCCAGGTAAAAAGAAAAAGCTTGCATTTATATAGTGCCTTTCACATCCCATTTGCAGCCAATGAATTATTTTTGAAGTGTAGTCACTGTTGTTATGTAGGCAAACACAGCAGCCAATTTACACACAGAATGATCCCACAAACATCAGATAAATGAATTGTTGAGGGAGGAATGTTGCGAGGGCACTACTCTTCTTTGAATAGGGCCATGGGATCTTTAACATTCACCTGAACAGGCAGATGGGGCCTTGATTTGACATCTCACCTGAAAGACAACAATGCAACATTCCGTCAGTACTGCACTGAACTGTTAAGCTTAGATTATGTGACCAAATCCTGGAGTATGGCTTGAACCAACTGAAAAGGGCTTATTTTTTTTTATTCGTTCCTGGGATGTGGGCTTCGCTTGCAAGGCCAGCATTTATTGCCCATCCCTAATTGCCCTTGAGAAGGTGGTGGTAAGCCGCCTTCTTGAACCATTGCAGTCTTTGTAACGGTTTGTTATAACTGAATGGCTTGCTAGACCATTTCAGAGGGCAGTTAAGAGTCAACCACATTGCTGTGGGTCTGGAGTTACATATAGGTCAGACCGGGTAAGGACGGGAGATTTACTTCCCTAAAGGCCATTAGTGAACCAGTCACACTAGCTTTTTATTCCAGATTTATTTAACTGAATTTAAATTCCCCAGCTGTCGTGGTGGGATTTGAACTCACGTCTGTGGATCAATTTGTCCAGGCATCTGGATTACTAGTCCAGTAACATAACCACCATGCTGCCGTACCCATGTATACTCTTAACTGGAACCAGAGATGCAAAAATAAAATTATTGAGAAATGTATATACTGTAGTCTGATGGGACTCTATCTTTGGCATGGATACTCACTGGATCACTGTTACAAGTTTAGGGTCCAGCTTTCAATATTTTTAGTTACAGCAGTGCTAGTCACTCCCATAAGTAATCTGAGCATCTTATGTTTCAGGCTGTGCCTGTACTGCCCATATCTAACCATACGATAGCATAACCCAGGGGTGTAATAATTGTATCCCCTTGTGATCTGAACTTTATATTCATGTCTTTTGCACAGATGCTTCTTCAATCACTCTAAGGCGGACCAAGCAAACGTTTGGTGAGGCAAGGTCAAATATGAATCATTAAACTATACTTCACAGCACGAGAACATACAAAGCAACTTATCTGATCAAATTCACTTATTTCAATTAAAAGAATTTGTCTATGTGTAATAATGCAAATCATTGAATGTGTTAGTCTTGCTTGGCTTAAACAGAAATAATCCTAACTAATATCTCCTGCATTTTAACCTTCTCGCAGTTTTTGGTGGGCTTGATTGCTTCACAGCATTCTGCTTCAGAAACCTGACTGACTGTCTGTTTCTGTGTCTCTGGGGCCAATTCTGAGTTGTCTTGACCGACCAGCAGAGTGCATCGTCCGGGCGTCCATACCCGCAGCAACCACAACTTTGAGGCACTGGCCTCATTAACATCGGGCCAACGAGCTGTGAGGCACCAAATGGCCATCCCATGTAACTCGCTGGATTGAGGACTTCCAATATCAGGCCGCTCTGGCTGCCAGCAAGCTAACTCTGGGGGTGGGGGGGTGGGGCGGGGGTGGGGGGTTGTGTGGGGGTGGGGACGTGGAGGTTGCAATCATAAGGAATAGGAGTCCCAGGGCAGCAGTGGCCCAGATTATTTTTGTGGGGCCTGGAGGAGTGCTGCTGCTCCTCAGGGCTGCCCATAAATAATTCCAAATGCACCTTGGCTGGCCTTCCTTGGTTCCATTGCCCGTGGAACCAATTGATTGTGCACGGTCCTAGGACCCCGATTTGCATGTTGAAAGGGGCCTACCAGCTGAAACAGGTGGGCGCTACAGACACAGTCGCAGGCACCTTTGAAAATGTCGCCAGCCTCTTCATCAGTGCTTACGAGGCAGTAAGGTTACCAACCCTATTTTGAAGCTGTTACCATCCCATTAACACCAGGCGATAGAAGTGAAAATCGACCCCTCTATGTTTTATCTTCCTCTGTTCAGCGCCAGAAAGGGATCAAAGATTTTCCAACAGAATGGGTAGTGAGGTAATTCTCGATTACTGAGACAAGCTAATGAAATATTATTGCTTACAATCGTGAGGGAACAACTCCATTAGTATATTAACCATTTATCATCTCAGTGTTTTTCTTTAAATTGTGTGAATATATAATCAACAGATTTAAGATAACTGTTGTGAAAATGGTCAATAAACTCAAAATGTGACTATCACACAGCTGCTTTGAATGTTATGCAGTGGACATGGCTGCTCGTGTTACTGCTTAGCAACAAATTGCTCATACAGCAAGAAAAGGCTAATATGGAATTTCCAGCTGCCCTCTGGTTGAACAGATCTCAGTGCTTAAATATTTTGTTCATGTGGCTAGATATCGGTAACATAGGATGGTGATATGGGCAGTAGATGGCTAGGTTCAACTTAAGCATCCACATGGTTTGCCACATGTGAATAGAAAGAGAGAAATTAGGACCAAGCATGAGGCAGTGTCACACAGTTTGTACTCATTTGATATCAGAGGCTACGATTTTGCCAGCGCCCAGAGGGCGGGTTTGGAGGTGGGTCAGGAGTTAAATCCAAAATGATTGACGACAGGTTGCGAACCCGCTGCGAACCCGCCTCCACGTGACTTTCCAAAGTGTCGGATCTGCGACTCCAGATCAGACCCGACACCAAGCGGCGGGAGAGGCAGTTAAGGTAGTTCTTGTTAACTATCTGTTTAATCCTATTTTGAGAGGGCTTTTCAATTTTGCCACATTTTCAGCGTGTTCCACGTCGTTCGACAAACACGCCAGCTGATTGTGTTGGGTATTGCAACAAGCTAAATAGTTGACAGCTGCAACTGCAGCATTAAAGTTAACCTGCCACATCAGTTCAATTTCAGATGTCAGAACTTTCTGTTTTCAGGATTTGGAAGACATATTTCAGGTGTATTGAGGTTGTAAGTGTGTGTGTTGTGAGATCTATATGCACTGTGACCTTGGAATAACCTCTCTCCACTTTGACTGAGCGCTTATAACATTTCATCCTCAAGTGGCATGTATAGCAGCAGAATAGGAACCATTTATACTCTCTCATCCTGGTCCTCAGAATTGGAGGATGAGCAGCCACGGCAGCGGCAGAACCAGGCACACCAGCAGCACCAACAACAAGAGCGCTCACCTTCTCCTGAGCCACCTGATGCTGCACAGGGCAGAGGCACTTAGCGCAGGGCTGCACCGTGCCACAGGAGATATCCCCAACACAGGGTTTACAGGCAGAGGATGAGCTTCTTCAACATGACTGAGCAGCAGTGCCAAAGGAGGCTGAGACTTCCACGAGAGGTAGTCGCAGACATCTGCACAATGCTGCACCAAGACTTGCAGCCCAGAGCAGCGGGTGGACACTCCTTACCCGTGGCTGTCAAAGTCACCACCACCCTCAACTTCTTTGCGTCAGGGTCCTTCCAAGGATCAGCAGCAGACATCAGCGGCATCTCCCAGCCGGCCGCACACAGATGCATAAGGCAGGTTACCGATGCCCTGTTTGGCAAGTCAGCCAATTACATTCACTTCTGAAGCAAGTGTTACCGCGCGGGCGGTTGGGTTTGCCAATGTGGCAGGCTTCCCAAGGGTGCAGGGCATGATTGACTGCATACATGTGGCCATCAGGGCACCCCATCACAACCCAGCTGTATTTGTGAACTGCAAGGGCTTTCACTTCCTTAACATGCAGCTGGTGTGTAACCACAGGAAGAACATTATGCATGTGTGCACAAAGTTCCCTGGCAGCTGCTATGACTCATACATCCTGCGGCAGTCCACTGTGCCTCAGCTCTTCAATCCACCAGCCCAACTTTCCGGATGGCTACTTGGAGACAAGGGCTATCCCCTGAAGACGTGTGTCGTGTATTGATTGCGAGTTTAACACCAGTTAATACGGTAATGTAATGTGCATTGCATTATGGGAATTACCCGGGAAAGCTGCAGTCAGCCATTTTACCAATAAAGTAAAGATCACAGTTAGAAGCCTGTCTGCCTGACTCTGATTTAATTCGACGTATCTACATGCTTGATTGAACGTATTAAAGCATAGATACAATACTGGCGATGAGGATAACGAAAGGAATCATTTTAAAAAGGTAATTGCCCAAGTTTTAGTTAGCTAGGATGGAGAAGACCGGCATTCAAAATTTTGCTTGTTTCGCCGAACCAGCCACGTTGGGTCCAAGATGGACGAGGTGGTTAACGTCTTTTGAGCTTTATGCCGATGGCAAATGACTCATTATCGATGATACCTCGACAGCTGCCACAAAGCAGAGGAGAAGAGCTCTACTTCTACACCTAGCAGGACCAGATGTCCAGGATATCTTTTCGACTCTACCGGACACAGGAGAGCCAGCAGACTACACGGCGGCAGTTAGTGCTTTGAATCACTACTTCGTGCCCCAGGTCAATGCAGCATTTGCTAGGCAGACTTTTCATAAGTTGTCCCAGAAGGCAGGTGAGACTGTGCAACAATTTGCTACTCGCTTGCAGCAGGCTGCTAAAGACTGTGCTTTTGGGGGGATGCGGATAATCAAATAAGAGACGCTATCCTGAGTAGGTGCACGTCAGCCTATGTGCGGAGGAAATTGCTAGAGGAAGTGCATGGTCTAACGCTTGCCCGCATGTTACAATTGGCCTCACTATGTGAAAACGTCGAGGAGCAGATGTCAGCCATGTCATGTACAGAGAAGGCGGAGACAGATACTGTTTGTCGTGTTAAACAGAAAAGAGGGTATTATGTGAAAAGCTCAACAGAGAAACCAAAGGGAAATGGCGATAGGAATGAAAGGAAATGTTACAGATGTGGACATACAGACCACATGGGCAGAGATCCGAAATGCCCAGCACGCGGACAAACGTGTCATAAGTGCAAGGGAAAGGATAATTTCTCCAAAGTATGCCGCACAAAGGGTACAAAGAAACACAGTGTGAACAATGTAGAGGATCAAAATGACTTTGCATTTGCTGTTACTAGAAATAACGTGACAGAGAAACTTACCTTTTGTGTGGGGGAAGTAAACCTGAGAATGTTAATTGACTCGGGTGCAACTAGTAATGTGATAGATGAGAATACATGGGAAGGATTAAAGTTAGAACACATTAAGTGTCAGTCACATGTGCCTAAGACAGAGAGAAAGTTATTCTCTTATGCTTCTAGCCGACCGCTGTCAGTTAAAGGTATATTCACATGTGGGATTACAATAGGTAAGAGAACTGAGCAGGCGGAGTTCATTGTGGTTAAAGGCCATGGAGAGCCGTTGCTAGGAAGGGAGACAGCCATGAAACTGGGAGTTTGAAAAATAGGCGCAGATGTCTCAGCTGTGGTAGATGTAAGACAGCTACTAGAATAGCGGTATCCAAAGGTGTTCCATGGAGTAGGAAGGCTGAACACAAAACAGATCAGTTTGTATATCGACCCACAAGTGAAGCCTGTGGCCCAGCCACTCAGGCGTATACCATTCAACTTAAGGGGGGCAGCAGAGGCCAAAATAAAACAATTGAGGGACATGGACATTATCGAACCTGTAACTGGTCCCACCCCATGGGTAAATCCTGTGGTTATTGTACCAAAAGCAGATAAGGATGTAAGGTTATGCCTAGACATGAGACGAGCAAACCAGGCAATAGTGAGGGAACATCCAATCCCCACCGTTGATGAGATACTCCAAGGTATGAACGGCTCGACGGTGTTTAGTAAGCTAGACCTGAAATGGGGTTATCACCAGCTAGAACTGACCCTTGAGTCATGAGAAATCACAACGTTTACAGTACATAACGGAGTATACAGGTACAAGAGGCTGATATTCGGTGTATCTTCAGCTAGTGAGTAATATCAGCATGAGATAGCTAATGCCTTAGCTGGAATAGAGGGTGTTGAAAACATCTCAGACGACATTATCGTGCATGCACACGACCAGAAAACACACGACAGACGCCTGCACGCAGGAAAAATCGTAGAGCAAGTTATTATCTTAATGGCAAGAAACTGGAAAGTACTGAAGTACAAAGGAATCTGGGGGTCCTGGTGCATGAAACTCAAAAGGTTAGTATGCAGGTGCAGCAAGTGATTAAGAAGGCCAATGGAATGTTGGCTTTCATTGCTAGGGGGATAGAATATAAAAATAGGGAGGTATTGCTTCAGTTGTACAAGGTATTGGTGAGACCGCACCTGGAATACTGCATACAGTTTTGGTGTCCATACTTAAGAAAGGACATACTTGCTCTCGAGTCAGTACAAAGAAGGTTCACTCGGTTAATCCCGGGGATGAGGGGATGGACATATGAGGAGAGGTTGAGTAGATTGGGACTCTACTCATTGGAGTTCAGAAGAATGAGAGGCAATCTTATTGAAACATATAAGATTGTGAAGGGGTTGGATCGGGTGGATGCGGGGAGGATGTTCCCGATGATGGGTGAAACTAGAACTAGAGGGCATAGCCTTAGAATAAGGGGCTGCTCTTTCAAAACTGAGATGAGGAGGAACTACTTCACTCAGAGGGTGGTAGGTCCATGGAGTATGCTGCCCCAAAAAGCTGTAGAAGCTACATCATTACATAAATTTAAAACAGAAATAGACAGTTTCCTAGAAGTAAAGGGAATTAAGGGTTACGGGGAGCGGGCAGGAATTTGGACATGAGTCTAGGTTCGGATCGGTCATGGCCCTGTGGGTAGTGGAGTGGGCCCAGGGGCCGTGTAGCCTGATCCTGCTCCTATTTCGTGTGTCTAATTCTGTTAGATTCAGGAGATGGTTCTGTGATAGTAGATTGGCGGTTAGGATCAGATCAGCCATGATCTTATTGAATGGCGGAGCAGGCTCGAGGGGCCGATTGGCCTACTCCTGCTCCTATTTCTTATGTTCTTATGTTCTTATGACCGGACTAATGGAAAGTGGACTGACACTAACCTCAGAGAAGTGCCAATTCAACATGGACCGATTGATTTTCATGGGAATCCTGTTGTCTGAAAAGGGCATCGGACCAACAGCAGAGAGAGTGCGAGCGGTGGCAGAAGCTCGGGAACCAGAGAATGCTACAGAGGTGAGGAGTTTCTTGGGACTCGTTGGGTACAGTAGCAGATTCATCCCGCAGTTTGCAATGCTATCAGAGCCACTGCAACGCCTGATGAGAAAAGACACACCATTTAAATTTGGATCACAACAGAGACAGTCATTCAGTGCACTCAAGGAAGAGTTGGCCAGAGCCGGCACTTTAGCATATTTTGATAAGGACGTACCAACCAAGGTGATAGCAGATGCCAGTCCTGTAGGTTTAGGCGCAGTACTAGTTCAGGACCAACAGGGACAAGAGGTGCCAATATGCTATGTAAGTCATAGTTTAACAGACTGTGAGAGGAAATACTCTCAAACAGAGAGAGAGGCCATAGCTCTTGTATGGGCTTGTGAGAGGCTGCATCCATATGTGTATGGCCGAAAATTTAACTTGGTAACTGACCATAAGCCATTACAAGTGATATACAGCCCACACTCTAAACCCTGTGCCCGTATAGAGAGATGGGTACTTAGATTACAGCCGTACGATTTCAAGGTGATACACATTCCAGGCAAGCAAAACATTGCAGACCCACTGTCACGATTGCTGGGGGAGACAGCAAAACAGGAGAGACAGTCTCATGGCTCAGATGAAAATGTAAGATTTGTAGCTGTGAGTGCGACACCAAAAGCACTCACTACTAGAGAGGTGGAGGAAGCCTCTGCTACCGACCCAGAGCTGATTGAGGTACGGAAGGCAATCACAAACGGACATTTTGAGAACTGTAAAGCTTATGCAGCAATTGCAAATGAGCTGTGTGTAGTGGGGTACCTAGTTCTTCGGGGAACACGCATCGTGCTACCCACAATGTTACACGCACAAGCCCTGGTGTTAGCACATGAAGGACACTTGGGAATAGTTGGAACAAAGCAACATCTCAGAACCAAGGTTTGGTGGCCTGGCATGGACAAGGCTGCTGAAAAACACTGTAAAGCGTGCCATGGCTGTCAGATAGTAGCCAGACCCGACCCACCTGAACCGTTGAGACCAACACCATTACCGGAGGGCCCCTGGCAGGATGTAGTTATAGACTTACTGGGACCCTTGCCATCCAACCACTCCATTCTTGTGGTAGTTGATTATTATAGTCGCTACTATGAATACGACATCATGACCTCCACAACAACAGAGAAGGTTATTGATAGTTTAGAGTCAATCTTCAGCCGTCATGGTTTGCCAATCACCTGCAAATCTGATAATGGTCCCCAATTCAAAGAATATTGTGAAAACAACGGGATCAAACACCTGAAAACTACAACAAAATGGGCTCAGGCTAACGGAGAAGTCGAGCGCCAGAATGCATCGTTGATGAAGAGAATCAGAATTGCTCAGTCAGAAGGACTAGATTGGAAACATGAACTTAGAAAATATGTGACTGTGTACAGGAGCATTGACCATGCCAGATTTGAGGAACTTTACGGTGCACATACATGTGACTGGCACATGCCCATGAGGGTTAGCAGGACCTCCATTCCACACAATACAGCATCTGAACAATGAACTGTGCATTCCTATCACTCTTCCCACCATCACTACAAATGAAAGGTGGCCTCACCCCTCACTGTGCCACTTCCAATTCTGAGCACACATAGGGCAATGCATTGAATCATTGACATCATATTACTTTAATACACTAGAAATAAAGATTACAAACGTAAATTGGTATAATATGAAATCACCCCAGTAACTACCCTTGTGACTATTTGTGTTTTAGTTTTCTCTTACATGTGCTTCTATGTGGTGCTTCCCCTGTGGCTTCAGCAGATGTAGAGGCAGAGTGCTCACTTCCCTGCTGCGCCTGCTTAGATACCTTTGGCGGTTGTCCTCTGGGTTTGGAAGCCTTGGAGGGCTCCGCAAAAGTCTGTTCCTCCTGCGGCTGTGCAGGGGCAGAGTCAGCCATCTCAGTTGGGTGAGGCATCTGGGGCTCTGACCGAGGGCTCCGCAGTGGCATGAGAGTGTGAGCACTTGGAGAAGAGCCCCCACTTCCTTGTTGTCGACCACCATTATACCTCTCATGGGTCACCCGCACTTCACTGCTAGCAAGTAGCTGGAGAGCACCTTGCTGCACATCAATGGGGCCATGAGGACCCATTTCAGTGCTGACATTCCTCATAACAAGGACATCCATGAACCTCTGGCTTCTCTCCTCAATAGATGCCCATCTATGCTCCATAGATGACCATCTATTTAGAAGTGTTACCATGTACTCCTGAGTCTGGTGATGTATGTCCTCCATGGAGGTTGCCATCCTTTCCATGGCGGTGCCAATGTGTGCACCACGGCATTGCTCATGTTTGAGATGGACTCCTCCATTCTCTGCACACTTGCAGTTACCATTGTTGCAAATCCAGTCAGAGCCTCCTATACTTTTTCCTGAAGTTCCAGCACTGCTCTCTTTCTGGATGGCCCCAGAGGCACAGCGTTTACATGCAGCTGAGCTGAGCTAGGAGTGCCTTGCGGCCTCTGAATAGAACTCTCCACTGCTGTCCCTGTCTCCACCATCTGCTCCTGCTCACTTGTGAGCTGTGATACATCAGGTGACAACATTACTCTACCTCGCAAACTACCCACCGAGGTGTGCATCTCTACTCTGGTGCTGGCTGCGCTCATTTCTGCTGAGGCTGCTCCCTCAGAGGCTGCAGGTTCCTCTGAGGAGTCCTCCGGCTCTTCCTCATGGGGAGGGGGGCTCTCGATGGTCGTGAGGATGGTGAATCTTTGGAATTCTCTACCCCAAAGGGCTGTGGAGACTCAATCATTGAGTATATTCAAGACAGAGATCGATAGATTTTTGAATATTAAGGGATTCAAGGGATATGGGGATAGTGCAGGAAAGTGGAATTGAGGAAGAAGATCAACCATGATCTTATTGAATGGCAGGGCAGGCTCGAAGGGCCAAATGGCCTACTCCTGCTCCTATTTCTTATGTTCTTATGTTTTTCACAGCAACGGATCCAAAGCTATAACATCAGTAACAGCACATGCATTAGTCTTGATGTATTTTCAGCAGGTGAAGCACTTTCCTATCAGAACAACCTATAGTTTACTGAAGCCTTCTTGCCATTCTCTGTGTTTATCTTAGCTTGTCCATTATCTCGTGTGCTGGTTTAGTCTATTTCAGTGCACTTCACGTACCCTCCTGCTCCTTCCACTACTGTAAAAGCTCTTGAAAGTCATACACACTTTCCTGTTAAAGGTCAAGCTATTTATGGATGTGATGGAGACTTTATAAAAAAGATAATATGTAATTCCAAAAAATTAGTGCTTGGTTCATATAATGTGCACAATAATGGGAACATTCCAGCATCAACTGTGCAACAGGCCCGTTCTATGAGAGGCAAATTGTCCTTTGCTATATGGTTTTCTATTGGTACACAGTCTGCATCTGAACTGGTTCAATCCCCGTCTTTGCATTCAGGGCCAACATTATTTGTAATAGGGAAAATGCCTCTGTGTCTGTAATCAAAGCATTGCACAGAAATCGAAATAAAATGTAATTTTACCCGAGATGGGAAATATTTATTTAATTTTCTGAAGAATTTCAGCATTTTACATTTTTTTTTCTTTTTCAGAAAATAAATGTAGATTGTCAAATATGCGCAGCATTTAGTTTGCATTTTTGAATTTCCACAGAGGTTTTCCCACTCTCCAACTGTAACTTTAGTGGAAGAACTGCGGGACCGAAACTTGGAAACAAAATTGGCTAGGGGACAGAAAGCAGTGAGTTGTGGTGAATTGTTGTTTATCAGACTGGAAGGAAGTATACAGTGGTGTCCCCCAGTGGTCGGTTTTAGGACCACTGCTCTTTTTGATATACATTGACGACCTGGACTTGGGTATACAGGGCATAATTTCAAAGTTTTCAGATGACATGGGACTCGCAAATGTAGTTAACAGTGAGGACGATAAGAGCAGACGACATAGACTGGTGAAATGGGCAGACAGATGAAATGCAGAGAAGTGTGAAGTGATGCATTTTGGAAGGAAAAATGAGGAGAGGCAATATAAATGAAATGGTACAATTTTAAAGGGGGTGCAGGAAGAGAGAGACCTGCTCACAAAAACGTAGTGCTGCAACTTCCTCTGTAACTTCGAGCACCACTGCATAGGCAACTACTTATGAGCTACATGAAATGTCATATATGTCTGTCCATGTGTAATGGTGCATTGAGTTTTGGAGGAAGTCAGAGTACCCTGTATTTCCAACAGTTATAATCCAGCTCATATGCATTATACTTATCTTTTGACCTGAGAATCTAACTCATACCAGTAGGTACATATAATGACGTCCATGATATCATGAGGTGCATTGGATTATGGATTATTGTGCCGATTCATTGATTTATGTTCATGTTGAACTAAGTCCAACACAGCATTGCTCCACAATTGTTCTATCAACATGAGTAGATATTGGTGAAGGCACCACTGGGGTAAGTTTCATTTGGTAGATCTATATTGGAATCTTTGCTCTGCATTTAAAATTGTACTGGCAAAAAAATCCTAATATAATAGGGGCATTTGATATGAATGTCCAAAGGTAAATCATAGTACAAAGAAATGAGATGGTATAATGAACAGAATATGATTTAAAGGTATGCAAAAGGATCTCACATGGTATTACATTATTTGATGCACATAGTTAGACAATTGGGCATATGGGATCAAATGGATAGTATGTGAGACCACAACAAAATGGGCCAATAATATAATCATAGGATAGTAGGAGAGTAATAG
This sequence comes from Somniosus microcephalus, assembly GCF_052327205.1. Classification (NCBI taxonomy): domain Eukaryota; kingdom Metazoa; phylum Chordata; class Chondrichthyes; order Squaliformes; family Somniosidae; genus Somniosus; species Somniosus microcephalus. Next base: position 277,759,009 of record NC_140988.1, on the reverse strand, counting down.
GGAGTCAGGTAAAAGAAAGTCTTAAGTAGAACAGTGGGCCATGGCAACTTTAACTGGCTGCCACTGTTGATGTGATGTGTGGACCACTATGAAGTAGGTAAAATGGTGCTGAAATTTTCTCATCTCCTCTTCCACCCACGCCCCCACCCACCCCCAACCCCGCTCCAGAAGGTGTGACTCCTTGCTGAGGTATAGTGCTGTAGGTGCCAGGTGCATTCTGGTACCTCATACCAATGGAAAATCGTCATGTTTGAGCCAAGGCATTGAGTGTTGACAGTTTGTTTGACTGCATGTACATTACAGCCAAGTTTGACCCAGTCTTTAGATGACAGCCACACATGGTTATCAGGATGATGTTCTGGCTTCCAAAGCAAAAGATACAAAATAGAAAATCCTCTTTAAAGCGCTGATACCCGATACATTCAAATTAAGATAACTGACTTGTCAAATTTTATATTTGCAACCTGTCAAGTTTTGAGATACTTGTATTTCTCTATGTAAGTGGAATATATTGTTCACACATTGCACTGAGACTGATCCTGCCATGCTAGATGTTCCTCTTAAAACTAGGACATAACCTCACTATAATTTGCTGGAAACATGAAATTATCTCCAAATGCATAATACTACAACTTCTATTGTTGGCAAATAAATTCTTGACATTGTTTACTGTAAAGCTGTAAGATACCATTGTAAGTTTAAAGAACTAACTGCATTAACATTAAACACATGTCGGTGTCACCTCCAGCTCAGAAAATAAACTAATGCCCTGATTATTATTGTTATTAGCAACTTTTTTGAAATGCTGTATCCTCCAAATTCACACACACAGAACACAGAAACCCCACAGTGCAGATAGAGGCCATTTCGGCCCATCGAGCCTGCACCGACACATATCCCACCCGATCCCCGTAACCACTTCACCAACACATATCCCACCCTATCTCCGTAACCCCACACATTTTAATCCCCCTAACACTAAGGGTCAATTTATCATAGCCAATCAACCTAACCCGCACATCTTTGGACTGTGGGAGGAAACCGGAGCACCCGGAGGAAACCCACGCAAACACAGGGAGAATGTGCAAACTCCACACAGACAGTCGCCCGAGGCCGGATTCGAACCCGGGTCCCTGGCGCTGTGAGGCAACAGTGCTAACCACTATGCCACCGTGCTGCCTGGTACGGGTTGATTGCATTGGACAAGATGGGACTTAAACAATATGTAAAGTAAATATAACTGAACTCTACACTCCAGTGTTTTTCTATGGGGTTGCTTAACTTTGGCTGATTATAATTGTTTTGTGTATATGACATACCCTTTGGGTAGTTCCTTAACTGAATAGCCTGGCTGTAAGGCACAGACTGGCTAATGTCATGTGTGAAGCTATCTGTTTATGGATAGAGTTAGATTGCATGTTTCCAGAAAGAATGGAAGTCAGAAAAGTGATTTATTCTGAACCCCTTTTTCTCCTGAAATTTAAGGTCATATTGGGGATTAGGGTAGCAGATTGAAAGTGCTCTTGCCAGGAAAAGGAGAATCTGAGAATACAAATGTAATATTGAGAGTATGTGATGAAAACTGTCACCAATCTCAGGACTCTGGGCAAGACTGGCAGCTCAATATTCCGGGGTACAGAATCTTCAGGCGAGACAGAGGGGGAGGTATAAGAGGAGGGGGTGTCGCAATATTAATTAAGGAGTCAATTACTGCAGTAAGGAGGGATGATATATTAGCAGGGTCCTCTAATGAGGCCATATGGGTGGAGCTTAAAAACAAAAAGGGGGCAAGCACTTTGCTGGGAGTGTACTATAGGCCTCCAAACAGTCAGGGGGAGATAGAGGAACAGATATGTAGGCAAATCTCAGAGAAATGTGCAAATAATAGGGTAATAATAATGGGGGATTTCAACTTCCCCAATATTAACTGGGATAGTCAGAGTGTGAAAGGCTCAGAGGGTGTAGAATTCTTAAAGTGCATCCAGGAGAGCTTTTTGAGCCAGCATGTAGAAAGTCCTACAAGAGAGGGGGCGGTACTGGATCTAATTCTAGGGAATGTGGCCGGCCAAGTGGAAAAAGTGCTAGTAGGTGAGCACTTTGGTGATAGTGACCATAATATGGTAAGATTTAAGGTGGTCATGGAAAAGGACAGGGATGGGCCGGAAATAAAGGTTCTAAATTGGGGGAAGGCCGATTTTAATAGGATAAGGCAGGATCTGGCCAAAATGGACTGGGATCAGCTACTTGTAGGAAAATCCGCATCGGAGCAATGGGAGGCTTTCAGAAGGGAGATTGAGATCATACAATGGCAACATGTTCCCGTAAAGGTCAAGGGTGGTTCCAAAAACCACAGGGAACCTTGGATGTCAGGGGATATACGAGAATGGATTAGGAAAAAAAGGAGGGCTTTTGGTAGATACAAAAGGCTAAAGACGGAGGAAGCCCTAGAGGAGTACAAAAAGTGCAAGGGGATACTTAAAAAAGAAATTAGGAGATCAAGGAGGGGCCATGAAATAACACTGGCGAGCAAAATAAAGGAAAATCCAAAGATGTTTTATAAGTATATTAAGGGTAAGAGGATAACTAGGGAAAAAATAGGGCCCATTAGGGACAAAAGTGGCAATCTGTGTGTGGAGCCGGAAGATGTAGGAGGGGTTCTAAATGAATTTTTTGCATCTGTTTTCACTATGGAGAAGGACGATGTAGACATAGAAATAGGGCGGGGGGACTGTGATATGCTCGAACATATTAACATTGAGAGGGAGGAGGTATTGGCGGTTTTAGCTGGCCTAAAAATGGATAAATCCCCAGGCCCGGATGAAATGTATCCCAGGCTGCTGTGTGAGGCAAAGGAGGAGATTGCGGGGGCTCTAACACATATATTCAGGACCTCTCTGGCCACAGGGGATGTGCCAGAGGACTGGAGAACCGCTAATGTAGTACCATTATTCAAGAAGGGTAGTAGGGAAAAACCGGGGAACTACAGGCCAGTGAGCCTAACATCAGTGGTAGGAAAATTATTGGAAAAAATCCTGAGGGACAAAATTTGTCTCCACTTGGAGAGGCAAGGATTAATCAGGGATAGTCAACATGGCTTTGTCAAGGGAAGATCATGTCTGACTAATTTGATTGAATTTTTTGAGGAGGTGACTAGGTGTGTGGATGAGGGTAATGCAGTGGATGTGGTATACATGGATTTCAGTAAGGCCTTCGATAAAGTCCCGCACAGGAGACTGGTCAAGAAGGTAAGAGCCCATGGAATCCAGGGTGCCTTGGCACATTGGATACAAAACTGGCTTAGTGGCAGAAGGCAGAGGGTGATGGTCGAAGGTTGTTTTTGTGACTGGAAGCCTGTGGCCAGTGGGGTACCACAGGGATCGGTGCTGGGTCCCTTGCTGTTTGTGGTCTACATTAATGACTTGGATATGAATGTAAAGGGTATGATCAGTAAGTTCGCGGATGATACAAAAATTGGTAGGGTGGTAAATAGCGAGGAGGGTAGCCTCAGTCTGCAGGACGATATAGATGGGTTGGTCAGATGGGCGGAACAGTGGCAAATGGAATTTAACCCGGAAAAGTGCGAGGTGATGCACTTTGGGGGGACTAACAAGGCAAAGGAATACACAATGAATGGAAAGACCCTAGGCAAGACGGAGGGTCAGAGGGATCTGGGTGTGCAAGTACACAGATCCCTGAAGGCGGCGGAACAGGTGGATAAGGTGGTAAAAAAGGCATATGGGATACTTGCCTTCATTAGCCGAGGCATTGAATATAAGAGCAAGGAGGTTATGATGGAGCTGTATAAAACACTGGTTAGGCCACAGCTGGAATACTGTGTGCAGTTCTGGTTGCCACACTACAGGAAGGATGTGATCGCGTTAGAGAGGGTGCAGAGGAGGTTCACCAGGATGTTACCAGGGCTGGAGCGCTTCGGCTATGAAGAGAGACTGGGCAGATTGGGTTTGTTTTCCTTGGAGCAGAGGAGGCTGAGGGGGGACATGATTGAGGTGTACAAAATTATGAGGGGCATAGATAGGATGGATGCTGAGGAGCTTTTTCCCTTAGTAGAGGGGTCAATAACTAGGGGGCATAGATTCAAGGTAAAGGGCGGGAGGTTTAGAGGGGATTTGAGAAAGAACTTTTTCACCCAGAGGGTGGTTGGAGTCTGGAACTCACTGCCTGAAAGGGTTGTGGAGGCAGAAACCCTCACAACATTTAAGAAGCATTTGGATGTGCACTTGAAATGCCATAGCATACAAGGCTACGGGCCAAATGCTGGAATATGGGATTAGATTAGGCAGGGCTTGATGGCCGGCGCGGACACGATGGGCCGAAGGGCCTCTATCCGTGCTGTATTACTCTATGACTCTATGACTCTATGACTCTGAGGTAGGTCTTGAGTGTAACAGTGCTGCCAGTCTGAAAACCTTTTACAAGTCCTGGATGCCCAAGAACATATACTCTGATTTAAAAAATTGCTGCTTGGAACTATATTAAACTTGACTTATTTAAAAGTAACACCCTGTAAATGTAGCAGTTATAATGTCCCAGATTCAGTAGAAGGTGGAACTGGGTGCAGGTTTGCAGCATTTGAATTATCATATTATAAGTGTCAACCAGAATCGCCATTCATTGTGACAAGTGTACAAATATCTAACTGGAGAAAAGGGCTTTAAGCACAAAGGTTCTTATTGGAACTACACAAAATTATAGTACACTCTTGCAATATTACTTGTGCTGGGCCCATTAACCAGCTTAAGCACATTCTTAAATGAGGGAAGAATTCCTCTGTGAGCTTTGTGTAGCAAAATTGTAAACATACTTTTTATAAATGGGTTGATGATTTCATTACACTTAATGCACAGAAGAAATCTTCCCCAAACTGGTTTAATTGCCAATAAATTAAATTGTGGCCACAGCTGTGCAATTCTATATGTTGCAAATACTAACCTACACTTTCTCCTTTGGGCTATGTGTTGTATATAGCTGCTTAACACAAATATACAACCATTACAGGCCTCCACTTTATACTGTAGTATATTTGGATTTCCAAAATGCATTCGATAAGGTGCCACATAAAAGGTTCCTACACAAGATAAGGGCTCATGGGGTTGGGGTAATATATTAGCATGGATAGAGGGTTAGTTGACGGACAGAAAACAGAAAGTAGGGATAAACGGGTCATTTTTCGGTTGGCAGGCTGTAACTAGTGGGGTACCGCAAGGACCAGTGCTTGGGTTTCAGCTAGTCACAATTTATATTAATGACTTAGATGAAGGGACCGAGTGCAGTGTATCCAAGTTTGCTGTCGATACAAAGCTAGGTGGGAAAGTAAGCTGTGAGGACACAAATAGACTGCGAAGGGATATAGTTAAGTGAGTGGGCAATAAGGTGGCAGATGGAGTATAATGTGGGAAAATGTGAGGTTATTCACTTTGGTAGGAAGAATAGAAAAACAGAATATTTTTTAAATTATGAGAAACTGTTAAATGTTGGTGTTCAGAGAGATTTAGGTGTCCTTGTACAGGTAACACAGAAAGTTAGCATGAAGGTACAGCAAGCAATTAGGAAGGCAAATGGAATGTTGGCCTTTATTGCAAGGGGGTTACAGTACAAGACTAAGGAAGTCTTACTACAATTGTACAAGGCTTTGGTGAGACCACACCAGGAGTACTGTACACAATTTTGGTCTCCTTATATGGGAAACAGAAAAACATAGAAGATAGGAGCAGGAGTAGGCCATTCGGCCCCTCGAGCCTGCTCCGCCATTCAATGCGATCATGGCTGATCATCCAAATTCAGTACCCGGTCCCTGCTTTCTCCCCATACCCCTTGATCCCTTTAGCCTTAAGAAATATATCCAACTCCTTCTTGAATATATTTAATGTATTGGCCTCTACTGCCTTCTGTGGTAGAGAATTCCACAGGTTCACCACTCTCTGGGTGAATAAATTCCTCCTCATTTCTGTCCTAAATGGCCTACCCCTTATCCTTAGACTGTGACCTCTGGTTCTGGACTCCCTGACCATCGGGAACATCCTTCCTGCATCTAGTCTGTCCAGTCCTGTCAGAATTTTATAAGTTTCAATGAGACCCCCTCTCATTCTTCTAAACTCCAGCGAGTACAAGCCCAATCGACCCAATCTCTCCTCATACGTCATTCCTGCCAGCCCAGGTATCAGCCTGGTGAATCTTCGCTGAACTCCTTCCATGGCAAGAACATCCTTCCTCAGATAAGGCGACCAAAACTGCACACAATACTCAAGATGTGGCCTCACCAAGGCCCTGTATAACTGCAGCAAGACATCCTTTTTCCTGTACTCAAACCCTCTTGCTACGAAGGCCAACATACCATTTGCCTTCTTAACCGCCTGCTGCACCTGCATGCTTACCTTCAGCGACTGGTGCACAAGGACACCCAGGTTTCGTTGCACTTCCCCTTCTCCCAATCTATTGCCATTCAGATAATAATCTGCCTTCCTGTTTTTGCCACCAAAGTGGATAACCTCACATTTATCCATGTTATATTGCATCTGCCATGCTTTTGCCCAATCACCCAACCTATCCAAATCATCCTGGAGTTTCTCGGCATCCTCCTCACAGTACACACGCCCACCAAGCTTTGTGTCGTCCGCAAATGAGAAGATATTACATCTAATTCCCTTGTCTTGATCATTAATATATATTGTGAATAGCTGGGGTCCAAGGACCGATCCCTGCGGTACCCCACTAGTCACTGCCTGCCACTCGGAAAAAGACCCGTTTATTCAAACTCTTTGCTTTCTGTCTGCCACCCAGTTCTCTATCCAAGTCAATACCCTGCCCCAATCCCATGTGCCTTAACTTTACACGCTAATCTCTTATGCGGGACCTTATCGAAGGCCTTCTGAAAGTCCAAATACACCACATCCACTGGTTCTCCCTTATCTATTTTACCAGTTACATCCTCAAAAAATTCCAGTAGATTAGTCAAGCACGAGTTACCTTTTGTAAATCCATGTTGACTTTGTCCGATCCCGTCACTGTTTTCCAAGTGCTCTGCTATTACATCTTTTATAATGGACTCTAGCATTTTCCCCACTACCGATGTCAGGCTTACCAGTCTGTAATTCCCTGTTTTCTCTCTACCACCTTTTTTGAATAGTGGGGTAACATTAGCTACCCTCCAATCCATGGGTACTGTTCCAGATTCCATCGAATGTTGGAAGATGATCAGCAATGCATCTACTATTTCTAGGGCCACTTCCTTAAGTACCCTAGGATGTAGATTATCAAGCCCTGGGGATTTATCGGCCTTCATTCCCATCAATTTCCCTAACACCATTTCCTTACAAATACTGATTTCTTTCAGTTCCTCCCTTTCATCAGACCCTATGTTCCCCGTCATCTCTGGGAGGTTATTTGTGTCCTCCTTTGTGAAGACAGAACCAAAGTATGTATTTAATTGGCCTGCCATTTCTTTGTTCCCCATTATATATTCCCCTGATTCTGACTGCAAGGGACCTACGCTTGACTTCACCAATCTTTTTCTCTTCACATATCTATAAAAGTTTTTACAGTCAGTTTGTTTGTTCCCTGAAAGCTTACTCTCATATTCTATTTTCCCTTTCTTAATTAATCCCTTTTTCCTCCTTTGTTGAATCCTAAACTGCTCCCAATCCTTAGGTTTACTGCTTTTTCTGGCCAATTTATATGTCCTCTCCTTGGATCTTATTCTATCCCTAATTTCCCTTGTTAGCCACGGTTGAGTCACCTTTTTTGTTTTATTTTTATGTCAAACTGGGATGAACAAATTCTGTAGTTCATCCATGCATTCTTTGAATGTTTGCCATTGCCTATCCACTATCAACCCTTTAAGTTAAATTCCCCACTAAAGGTTAGACCCAAAGGGATTAGGTGTAAGTGGGGTTTTGACAGCGTTATTACTGCTAAACAAATGTTAAGGACCTAGAAAACTAATTTAAATTATGTGCAGTGTGAAATTTGTCCATTTTAATTAAAATTAAACATTTTTTTAAAAGTTTGAAATTTTCTGTTAAAGTTTGTCCACCTTTATTTCAGGTTTGCCTTTCCCCATGTGAGAACCCCAATCTTTGTTTTGCTCTCTCTAACATTTTTAAAACATTAGAATTTTAAGAGCTTACCCACTTCCTTGTTCACTGTCTGTGAGAATTCTGCCTTTTGATTGGCTGCTTAGACAGCCTGTTGATGTCACATTAGTTCGCACAAGGGGATCCCCACTATCCTCCGTTGATTTGAATTGAATGTCGGAAAACCCGAATTTCTTGACACAGGGATTGCGAGATCCTTGTGCGAAGCGTACTTCCGGGATAGAGGTCAACGTCTTCAATTCACCGCTGACTGCAAATTCTGGGCCAACTTGTCTAAGTCACAATATAACTTGGGAGTTAGGTTGGCAATCTGACTCCTGAGTTTTGTGAGACTTCCCTGTATTGGGTAGTCTCAGACCACGTGGGTTTCGCACTGTGTGTAGTATAGCAATTATAATTCCAGGCCACTGTGAAGCCATATTTTAAAAGTGCCATCGTCTATTGATGCTAAAGAAGTAGTTCAAGTCCTCATAAAACATCAAATTCAACATTCTAATTTAATAACAGTAAATATTTAGTTTCTGTGATGAAAATGCTGTTGCAACCTTTAACAGTTCAGCAGGATTTTCTACTGTTAGATGCTTTTCCACAAGGCTATAATTTTATGGGGTGTGAAAATGCCTCCTTTTACAGAGCTGCAATACTGTGGTAGTCCAGTAGAAGGAACCAATGACTCACGTTAAACTGTAAATGAAGCTCATTTATAAATGATTCAAACAGAGTAACATCAGAATAAATGATAGTGGTATAGGAAAACATTTAGAAATTTAGGACTAGGAAGATGTTCGCTAAATGAAATGTGTTGTGTATGTACCTTTAAGGGAATAACTGGTCTCAGACTGCAGTACCGGCAGTGACCACCCCTGTATAAAAGGCGCTATCAGCCCTCTGTAGTTTCAGTTTCCCGTTTGTCTCCATTCAGTAAAGACTTGTTATGATCAACTCCTGCTGTCCGTGTCTCAATTATATACGAACATAATATTGGCGATGAGCAGATATGAACTTACCTACAGTCTGCACCACCTCCTGGGATCCATTCCTGAAGTGAAGTGAGCAGAGGTCGAGGCCAGAAGGAAGAAAGAAGCAGTAGAAACGGGCGTTGACCGTGGGCATCCGCCCCGAGTCAGCGGAGTTGAAGATTGCAGGAGAGGCTGTCGAGAGCGGGGCTTGGTTCCTGTCGATGGTGCTTCAGCTAATCGGGCTGGTGGCAGGTAGTACACTGATCCTTCCTGGGCTGCGGCCATCTAGAACTCGAGCGGGTGGCTTGCAACGGGGCCGAGCAGTGTTGTCGGGAAGAGGAGAGAGAGAGAGGGTGGAGCACACAGGGCGCGGCCGGTGCTACGAAGCCGGGCTGCGTACAGACCCGAGAAGGGGGAGGCAAGAGTCCCACAGGGTTGTTCCACGACGGGAAAATAATAAAATAACAAAGGAAATATATATAAATCGTGCAGGAAGCCGCGAGGAGCTGCAGGTTGCAACGGAAACCGCGGCAAGCAGCGCTAGCAACAGCGGGGAAGAAGGCAAAGTGTGGGAAGCGCCATTTTGTTAAACCGGGGAAGAAGGCAAAGCGCGGGAGGCGCCATTTTAGATTTCCAAGATGCCAAAGACTGGCTGTATCACTGCCTTTGATAATGCAATAGAGGACTGGACCACGTATGTGGAAAGAGTCGAGGTATATTGCGAGGCAAACGAAATAGCCGATGAGAAAAAGGCATCGGTACTGCTAAACTTAATGGGCGCAAGAACATACGGCCTATTGTGGGACCTGATTGCTCCAGCCAAACCGAAGGCGAAGAGTTTTAATGGAATTGTTGCTATCCTACAGGAACACCTAAACCCTGCACCGCTGCTGATAGCAGAAAGATTTAAATTCCACAGGAGAACTCAGCATAAAGATGAGAGCAATGCTGAGTACCTTACGGAACTACGCAAGCTATCAAAGCACTGCCAGTTCGGAGCAGGACTGGCCGATACCCTACGGGACAAATTTGTCTGTGGACTCCTGAGTGAAGGAACCCAAAAGGGGTTACTCTCAAAGAAAGAGCTGATGCTAGATAAGGCTTTCAGCATGGCAGTATCGTACAAAGCAGCAGCCAGGGGAGCTGCGGAAATACAACAAAAGCCACAGGAATACGGCACCCACGAAATGACATGGGGATTTGCAAAATGTTATCGCTGCGGCAGAACTAACCATGACCAGAAGGACTGCTGGTCCAAGGACAAAATATGCAGGCAATGCGGAAAGATGGGACACATTGCACAAGTTTGCAGGTCTGGGAAGAAGACCAACGACAACAAAAAGGCTACTAAGGAACCGTACAGGAAAGTACAAAAGATGACGGACAGTAGTTCCGAAGACCAGATAAGCGATAGTGAATCCGGGAACAAGAGACTAAGCTGTCTCAAACTTCACAACGTAATCGCAAAAGAGGATCACCGAACCATTTGGGTCACCCTCACGATAGCAGGGTCCCAAGTCAAAATGGAATTGGATACAGGATCAGCTCTAACCATCATGAATCGACGAGACTACGAGCGGCTATTCTCACACATACCCTTGAGAGAGACATCCATTGTCTTGAGGATGTATACGGGGCAAAAAGTATACCCCAGAGGAAAAATAAGGGTGCCTGTCGAATTCAACGGCAAGAAAATACGGAAATTGTATCTCTACATTCTGCAAGATGGTGGGCCACTGTTATTGGGACGTGAATGGATCAGAAAGATAAGTTTAGACTGGCACTCCATTAAGGCACTGACGGTGGCGGGTAAAAAAGATGACGACGTCACTCCTGGATGATTGTCAACAATCTTAGCTGAGGCCAAAGAGGTATTTCAACAAGAACTGGGCACTCTTAAAGGCGTAACCGCCTCGATAAAAATAGAGGAAAATGCAATTCCCAAGTTTTTCAAAGCAAGACCGGTACCATATGCAATTTGCCCAGTCGTCGAGGCAGAGCTGGAGCATCTGGAGAATGCAGGCGTGTTATCTAAGGTAGACTGGAGCGAGTGGGCGACACCCATCGTTCCTGCCATGAAGAAAACATTAAGCAATAAGTCTGAGGAGCCAAGGAAGGTTCGCATCTGTGGGGACTTCAAGGTGATGGTGAACCCAGTCCTTCACACAGTACAATGTCCTCTTCCAAGGATAGAAGATATCTTCGCCTCACTATCTGGAGGGAAGCGTTTTACAAAAATTGACCTAGCACAAACATATTTGCAGATGGAGGTTGAAGAATCCTCTAGGAAGTATCTCACGATAAACACTCACAAAGGTCTTTACCAGTATAATCGTCTGGTATTCGGAGTAGCATCAGCTCCGGCGATATGGCAAAGGGCGATGGAACAAGTCCTGCAAGGGATTCCGGGGACTCAGTGTTACTTAGACGACATCCTAGTGACAGGTGAAGATGACAATGAACACCTTAACAACCTAGAACAGGTGCTCACTAGACTACGTGAACATGGGCTACGAGCCAACCGCCCCAAGTGCGAGTTTTTTAAGAAACAGATATCGTATTGTGGCCACGTGATTGATGAAAAGGGGCTACACAAGTCCCCTGACAAAATTGAAGCGGTTGTTAAGGCCCCAGCGCCTGAAAATGTGTCGCAACTGAGGTCATTCCTCGGATTGGTGAATTACTACCATAAGTTTTTACCGAATTTGTCCACAATTCTGCACCCACTGAATGCCCTACTACGAACCGGAGTAGCATGGCAATGGAGCAATGACTGTAAGTGGGCCTTTCAGAAGAGTAAGGACCTAATCACTTCAAGGGAAGTATTGGCTCACTACAACCCATCACTGCCGATAAGACTGGCGTGTGATGCGTCTCCCTACGGTATTGGGGTGGTACTGTCACATAAATTCCTTGATGGGTTAGAGAGGCCGATAGCTTTTGCGTCACGTTCGTTAACTTCGGCCGAGCGTAACTACGCCCAGATTGACCGAGAGGCCCTCAGCCTAGTGTGGGGGGTGAAGAAGTTCAATCACTACCTGCACAGTCAAAAATTTACTCTACTAACTGATCATCAACCTCTTGTCTCCATTTTCAACCCTCAGAAGGGCGTACCGATAATGACAGCACAACGGCTACAGAGGTGGTCCCTTTTCCTTGGGGCACACCAATATGACATCGAGTACAAAGGAACTAAACAGCATGGGAATGCTGATGGATTGTCGCGCCTACCGTTGCCGACGGTGGAAGAAGTACTTGCAGTGGATCAATGGAGATATTCCACTCGACTATAGTCGAATGTCTCCCTGTGACGAATGCAAGCATAGAAAAGGAAACACGGAATGACCCGACACTATCCCGGGTTTATGATTTAACGGTGAAGGGATGGCCAGCACATGGCGAACCACTGCTGCCAGCATTCTCGCCAAGAAGAGAGCAGCTGTCAGTGTGCAGAGGAACCTTGATGTGTGGATCCAGAGTAGTAATTCCACCTAAGTTGACGGCTAGAGTGCTCAATGAGCTTCATGAGGGTCATCTGGGTGGGGTAAAAATGAAGAACTTAGCCAGAGCGTTTGTGTGGTGGCCAGGAATCGATAGAGAAATCGAAGAGATGACCAAGAGCTGTACAGGATGCCAGATGGTCCAAAACGCCCCACCACAAGCTCCTCTACATCCATGGGAGTGGCCCTCATCTCCATGGCAAAGGGTGCACATTGATTTTGCTGGTCCCTTCATGGGCTCGGTGTTTTTAATTGCGGTGGATGCACATTCAAAGTGGCCAGAGGTAATAAAAATGTCCTCAACCACCACAGAAAAAACTATCACAGTCTTACGAACCATATTCGCCAGGAATGGGCTGCCTGAACAGATTTGCTCTGACAATGGACCACAGTTTGTGTCTGAAGAGTTCCGGAGGTTCTTAAAGAACAATGGTGTCAAGCATTACACATCCGCCCCATATCATCCAGCCACTAATGGATTGGCCGAGAGGTTTGTTCAAACATTCAAGAAGGCTATCAAGGCAATGTGTAATGAAGATATACCCATACAACACAAGGTGGACAACTTCTTGTTTGCCTACACATGCGGTTACCAACCAAACTCCTGCCATGATGTTCTTCAATCGAAGACTACGATGCCGCTTGGATCTGGTTAAGCCAAACATCAGAAGAGATGTGGAGAACAGGCAGTTTCAGAATATGAATGAAAGACCGACCAGGAGTTTTAAGATAGGTCAACCAGTGTTGGCCCGGGACTACCGCACAGAGAAATGGCAGCCAGGAACGATTTGTACACGGCAAGGACCTCTCATGTATACCGTGGACGTTGGGGAGAACATTGTAAGATGCCATGCTGACCAGATTCTAGAGTCACTGGAAAATGTCAACTCCACACCACGATCTGATACACCTGGCGATGAAACTGATGTACCAATTGCATCTACCGCAGAACCGGTGATATTGGAAGCAGGTGAACTAAACAGCGACATTGATCCCGACTCAACCTTGCCAGTAGAACCTGATACCCCAAAGAGGTGTTATCCAGACAGAATCAGGAAGCCTCCTCAAAGACTGAACTTATAATTGTTTAACCTCAACCAATGTATCTAGCAACCATAATTGTGATTGTAATTAGTTATCATTTAGTTGTTAAATGAATGTTATGTACTGTTTATCTAAAAGGGGAGGAATTGTTGTGTATGTACCTTTAAGGGAATAACTAGTCTCAGACTGCAGTACCGGCAGTGACCACCCCTGTATAAAAGGCGCTATCAGCCCTCTGTAGTTTCAGTTTCCCGTTTGTCTCCATTCAGTAAAGACTTGTTTTGTTCAACTCCTGCTGTCCGTATCTCAATTATATACGGACATAATAAAATGTTGTCAAATCTTATTTAAAATATAATTGGGAATAAGGAAATGGCAGAGAAATTAAACAAATAATTTGGGCTGAATTTTCTCAGCCCCGAGGAGGTGGGTATGGAGGCAGGACTGCCGGGAAAGTTGCAGAATTTGGGGGCGGGTGGCAAACCCACCCCCAACCCGCCTCCGTGCCCTCTTGCCAGGAGGCGGGAAGCCGTCCTACCCCAGGTCCCATCTCCTTGGAGGCAGGAATGGAATTAAAGCCTATTAACTGCCTGTTCACAGGTAGGTAAAAGGCAGAAAATAGGATTATCCCCATTTTTTGTGATGAAGTGTGGGCTTCCCAACCTGGGGGAACCCCGCCGAGGTGTAGGAGGTGAGTAGGAGGTCTGCAGGGGTCAGAGGGTTCTGAAAGTGCGATGTAGAGGTGAGTGATGGGTGCAAGTGTGGAGTGGTAAGTATGTGAGGTGAGTGTAAAGCATTAGAAAATGTTAACTTACCTTTGTTTCTACCTACAGCCTTCAGCTGCTGTGGAGCCATAGTCCCCGACATCTCCATTGTAGAGATCATAGACTGGTTGTTGGATCTTCCGATCCAAAAGCCAGCTGATTTTTGCAAAGTCGAAAGATTTGATGAGTCCTGAACACAAGGTCTCATCAAACTACACAAAATGTCAGTGTTTGACAGCTTCACAGAGCTGTCAAACAATGACATTTCTTCTTTCAAAAATTCTTGACAGATGACACATCATACGTTGACGTGCTTTGTCACTGACTTCACCCTAATTGGCCTGCTGAGCCCACTGGGCAGGTTTAACAAGGTCAATCAGGGGAAAATCCAGCTGGTTGGCCAGAAGCAGATAGAGGCGGGACTGAAACTGGGCAAGTAGCAGTCCCACCTCCAACACGTCTCCATTCAGAAAATCCAGCCCTTTGTGTCTGTCTTCATGGAAGAAGATGCAAAAAAACTTTCCGGAAATAGTGGAGAACCAAGGTTCTAGTGAGAACGAGGAACTGAAAGAAATTAGTATTAGTAAAAAAAAGTACTGGAGAAATTAATGGGACTGAAAGCTGATAAATCGCCTGGACCTGATGGCCTGTGTCCTAGGGTTTTGAAAGAGGTGACTATAGAGATAGTGAATGCATTAGTTGTCATCATCCAAAATTACATAGATTCTGGAATGGTTCCTGCGGATTGGAAGGTAGCAAATGTAACCCCACTATTTAAGAAAAGAGGGAGAGAGAAAACGGGGAACTACAGACCAGTTAGCCTGACATCAGTAGTAGGGAAAATGTGAGAATCTATTATTAAGGACGTGGTAACAGGGCACTTAGAAAATAATAATAGGATTGGGCAGAGTCAACATGGATTTATGAAAGGGAAATCATGTTTGACGAATCTGTTAGAGTTTTTTGAGGTAGTAACTAGCAGAATAGATAAGGGGGAACCAGTGGATGTGGTGTATTTGGATTTTCAGAAGGCATTCGATAAGGTGCCACACAAGAGGTTATTAAACAACATTAGGGCTCATGGGATTTGGGGTAATATACTAGCATGGATTGAGGATTGGTTAATGAACAGAAAACAGAGAGTAGGAATAAACGGGTCATTTTTGGGTTGGCAGGCTGTAACTAGTGGGTTAACGCAAGGATCAGTGCTTGGGCCTCAGCTATTCACAATCTACATCAATGATTTAGATGAGGGGACCAAATGTAATATATCCAAATTTGCTGATGATGCAAAGCTAGGTGGGAATGTAAGTTGTGAGGAGGATGCAAGGAGGCTTCAAGGGGATATAGACAAGCTAAGTGAGTGGGCAAGAACATGGCAAATGGAATATAATGTGGAGAAATGTGAAGTTATCCACTTTGGTAGGAAAAATAGAAAAGTAGCGTATTTTTAAATGTTGAGAGATTGGAAAATGTTGGTGTACAAGAATCACTGAAAGTTAACATGCAGGTACAGCAAACAATTAGGAAAGCAAATGGTATGTTGGCCTTTATTACAAGAGGATTGGAGTATAAGAGTAAAGACATCTTACTGCAATTATATAGGGCCCTGGTGAGACCACACCTAGAGTATTGTGTACAGTTTTGGTCTCCTTACCTAAGGAAGGATATACTTGCCATAGAGGGAGTACAACGAAGGTTCACCAGACTGGTTCCTGGGATGGGGGGATTGTCCTATGAGGAGAGATTGAGAAGACTAGGCCTATATTCTCTAGAGTTTAGAAGAATGAGAGGTGATCTCATTGAAACATACAAAATTCTTACAGGGCTTGAAAGGGTAGATGCAGGGAGGATGTTTCTCGTGGCTGGGGAATCTAGAACCAGGGGTCACAGTCTCAGAATAAGGAGTCGGCCATTTATGACTGAGATGAGGATAAATTTCTTCACTCAGAGGGTGGTGAATCTTTGGAATTCTCTACCCCAGTGAGCTGTGGAGGCTCAGTCATTGAGTATATTCAAGATAGAGATCGGTAGATTTTTGGATATTAAGGGAATGAAGGGATATGGGGATCATGCAGGAAAGTGGAGATGAGGTAGAAGATCAGCCATGATCTTATTGAATGGCGGAGCAGGCTTGAGGGGCCAAATGGCCTCCTCCTGCTCTTACTTCTTATGTTCTTATGTTCCTAATTTGCTAGGTCTGTAATAAATCTTTTGGATTTTAGCAAATTGCACAGCACCCTAAAGCGATTATTTTTGTTGGGGATTCACAATATAGATCACAGAATGATCCGGGGTCACCAATATTTTCAGAGTGCTCGTGCAGGAGGAAAAATACAGGCTGCCACTTTTTATTTGTAACACAGCATCGTTAGGGGGCAACATTAGACCGCAGAATTTCTCTTTCGATTGAGGACAATTGTGCATGTGGGGTCCGATCCACTAGATGGCGGGTTTGCTCCGGAGGTGATGCTCTTCCGAATGTGTTCCTGTGCTGCAAGGCGAAGTTGGAAATGTAGCAATGTTTTGTGACGAATTGTCCATTCTAACTCTCGCCCTCTGGCTGAAGCGAAAGACAAGCACAACCTAAGTGTGTTTTAATATTCAGCCTTTGGAATAAGGTTTTGTAAGCAAACTGCAATGGTGTCATTCCAAAGATGAACGAATGTTGCTCCAACCCTGAGACTCGTCTCTGTTTTCATTAAACTTCTAGATTTTGCTGGCGAAGAACGCGATTGCTTTCATTTTAGATGTGGCCTTGGTGGATATTTCTTGCAGATTTTTAGGCACATTTTTTGAAGTGTTAAATATAGTCTTAGTAGCGTATGCACATTAACCTGAATATTTATATTTTGCAATTAACGCTATAACCCTTGGCAACTCTGCGACAACAAAAGACGAAAAGACTGTATGCAAATTACTTCTTTTTGACACTGCTTTTTGATTTTGATCTTAATAATATGGTGCGTAGAGTAACTTAAAATTAATTATATGGTACTTGACTAGGATGGAGGCCGTGCTATTGAAAAGACTCAGTGTTGGTGGAGCCGGCCACCTGCACTGGGCTGCATTAGACAGAAAAGAACAGAATAAATTGCCGAAGGTTTCTTAATCAGGGGAAGGTCGCGCTTTCCCCCCCATCTCCCAAAATGTTGGGAAATGTCCGGGCCGGAGGAACGGGCTGGAACTATGAAGGGAATGTTTTTTTTGCAGAGAAGGTATGCTGTGTATCTGAATTAGTAACCGATAGCTTTGCTACAAATTACCTTTTTCAGTGAGCCTTATACATTCTTGTAACGCAAAGAACAGTCGGACAAGGAAATAATGTAAACAAACCTTTTGCTTTGAATAGAATGTAAATATTACAAATGTAAATATATGTGTGAGGTTAAATTCTCTTTCATTTCACTGTATTTACTTTTCCATTTTATGTCAATATTGTAATGAAAAGAAAATATATATTGTGTTATTAATATTTCATGAAATGAAACTACTGTGATTTTTATAGTGAAATACAATTAGGAATCTATAAAATTCTGCCAGTTTATCATTTATGCATTACAAACGTTATAATATTTTAGTTTCAATCTAATACTTTTTTTTACAATTTATATAGTAAGATATGATTATCTATATCGTGATTGAATTTAAAAATGTGTTGTTAAAACGCTTTTAATTAGGATTTAATTTTCAATTGAGGTGCAAAACTGACATTACTAGAACAAACTGTAACCAGGCGAAGTTGGCGTTTATGTTTACAAATGATTGGTGAAACTTTTTTCAGTGCACGTTAATGGAAAATCATTGGCTGCAATGACTGTTTTGCCATAAAAAGACACGAGCCGTACAGTTCGTTGCATTTCTCCCACAAATCGCATTCGCGGTATGCGACTTCAATTTGTGATAACCCGAACTTGCAATCATTTCCATTTTTGAAATTGACAGATGCCAATCTGAATTTGAAGGGCTGAACGAATGAGTCGCGCAGGAAATAAAATGTAATCAAATAGGGGGAGGGAAGGGACGGAATATAGATCACTTCAATAGCTGTTAAAAATCCACTCTTAATGGAATTGATGACACAATTCTGCACACTCTACTTAGCCGTTCCATAGTAAATAAAGCTATCGTATTTTTAAAATAGTATAAGCATCATGTATAATGATATTATTTTAAGAATGTATTTTCTTTCGAATTCAGCACAAGTATTATAATATTTATGGGAAATGTATCTATCTATATATAATTTAAATTCTCTCCATCGTTATCATGCTCACTTAATCTAAATTCTTCAACTCTGAGGATTAGATGATTCGCTACATGATAACAGAAACAGTAACACCCGCTGTTTTAGAGAGTTGTTATGTAGAACGGTATAGGAGGATATACGAGTTACAGCATTTTGTGTGATTTATACCTGGATATATCAGTGATTAATGACACATAATTGGCTAATCTCAAAGCAATTTTTCAAACCTGCAGCGAAGGGGCTGCAAAGGAACTCTGAGGGGAAGAGAATGTTAGCTTTAAATATGGAAGGGAAGCTGGGGGTGGGGCTATTAATACTATATTAATAGTAAGGGGGAAATGATCTCGTTTGACCGCTATTTTATTTTCCTGTTCACGTAAATGGAAAAAGCTGTATAACTCATGTCAATGCCACACGATAGACTGCACTGGGCGGCTTTTTAAAACAATTTTACTTTCGACGTTTAAAGTATTAAGATCTCGGGTCACGCAAATTATTCCTCTTGAGTAACATGAAATTGTGGAAACAATTGGAAGAGCTTCGCTCGACAGTAAATTGATTTGATGCAGTTGAGAATTCGCTTGCTTTTTGTGTTTCTTTTCAATTTAAATCAAACGGAATATAAACATATCTGCAGTGCTGTTCTCCTTCGCCTTTTTGTCGTGAAACAGTTTCTTTATTGTAAGTTTCCCAATATAATGCTGTTCCTTTTTTAAAAATAGTATGGATAGATTAAAATAAAAAAAACTCCTGGAGCCCATGTTGTGTTTTTGATATCCCCGTGTTGCTCCTTTCCTAATACCAAGGGGAAAGTGCATATAAAAACTATAGATACAGACTGACTAAAATATTCACGTTATTTAATTTAACGGCATTCTTTAAATAAGCCCACATACCGGTGCTGTTTGTGAAGCTGCACCCGTCGCCGCTGTTACATGTCGCCGTGTTCTCTATTAAATACAGGAAAGTACAGCCACAATCGGAACCGTTGTGTTATTTTTGACGATTAGAATTAATTTTGTGAAGAATACTGCCACAAAAAAAACAAGGTAAAATAATCCCGCTCTACTACTAGCCGGTGCGAGGTAATGCATCAGCATTTCATTTTATTTGTGTGGGCAGGAAATCAGCGGGCGAAACTGTGCATTGTCCATAGAGTGAAGTCATTGCTCGGTAGCCTTCAGTCCTGTTATTTTCAGTCCCTTGTCCATTATTGATGGCCAGTGGATTTTTGATTAGCTGATAATAAAAGGCAGGGGTTAGATTTATCACAACACTTGAATGTCAGTACTGGTGTCTTTATAAGATCTCGTTATGGCGGGCGGGCTTAGGGTGGTGTTTACAGCTCCCCCCACCCCCCCCCCCCCCCGCAATAAACTAGGACAAAAAATACTTGTTCGAGCCCCTTCCGTTTTCTGACAGATAATTTCAGCAATTTTATTTTAAACATGGCATGGTATATAAGAGAAGACCAGTAATATATATAAAATATTTTATTATACGCTGTGATGAAAGACTCAGAATAATTAAAATGAACAGAGCTTTGTGTGGAGGCTTTTTAAAAACACGGACACCATTATATCAAATGCCAGATATTCATTAACACAGACGAACTCAAATAATCAGAAATAAGGAGACATCCGTAATAAACTATTAGTAAAAATCCTGCAAAAACGATTTAACGTGGGGAGGGTAGTTGTCCAGATTGTTTGCAGTTATCTAGAGCAGGAATATCCCCCTCACCCACCCACGCACACACACAGACACTCACATGTACACGCACAAGTCGTATGTCTACCTCTTTAAAAATAGTTGGAAAATATATTTGCGAATTCGCATTACATTATCCTGTATTTACCTTTTTCCCCTTGCTAACATCTGTCAGTTCTCTACTGTAAATATGCCAGATCTATGATGGTTCGAGTTTGTACCTATGAAGATTAAAATGTACCTTTAATAATCTGCTTCTGTACTGTACATGCAACATACTCGAGATTAGTAGGGGAATCAGATAGATTTCTTACTATCTTACTATACAGTACAACTAGTAACAAAGAGGAGGAAATTGTATTTAACGAATCTATTTGGGAATAATAATTACAAATATTACTGTTGGATATATTTTATGTACAAATCCGAACAGAAAGAAAACACTGCAATATTAATTATACTGACATGAGACTGTTGTATACATTGTTATTTTGTCTGAGATAGTTTTGGTGTTATTTATAATTCTAACAGCTCATTGTACGCAATGTGTTTTTGTTTGTAATTAGCGGAAGGGAATGAACCTATAAAAATCCCAATCGGTTACAATGTGTTTGTCATATTTTCTGTTGTTTGAAAATAGTTTATTGATTGTAATAACAGACGCGATATTTTGATCTGTGCTGACATAATGGGTGATTTATGGATTGGTTTGATATTGATTTCGCCGGGGTTAACTATTCACATGGAAATGACAGATGAAACCTTACTAACTTCTAGTTAGAAAAAGATGTAAAGAAACCCAATCCCCGCTGGCTTACACAGGTCTACCATTCCCTGTATCAATTATGTGTCTGAAGTCTTAATGCAGTACATGCTAAATAGCTAATCGCTCGAGAAATTTAGTCAATTGAAATTCAAAAAGAAGAAAAAAAATGAAATCTTACGCTTTGAGTTTATTGTCATCTCATTTTAATCGGGGCATCTTTGCCGCACAGGTGACAAAAGGATTTGCTCGTCTGTATGTGTGTAATGTGTGATAGCCTTTAAAAGAAGGAAAGACACTCGGATGGTCCGCACACTGGTGATTAGATTGGGACGTTCTGGGCGATAATTAAGGTGCGCGGTTTGAGAAGGAACAGGACACAAAGAGCCACCATGCACTGTGGGAATGGAGAGAGTTGAATGGGCAGTTCATCATTATTATCATCATCCTCATGTTTTTTATAGACATAATATTTCAAAAACGATCCGAAAATCGAAAAAAGTAACAACAGAAAAGGGCAACAAGAGAAAGAAAACCATGTTTGAAATATCTAGTAACTCGTTTACTAAAACGGACAAAATCCGTGCAGACATTAGCTGAGTAAAATCGTACTGTTCATCCATTCCATAATCACCCTTTTTAGTCGGTGCCGAGTCCGTTTGCAATACGACCGTATTTATGTAAGCCTGGTCGATATTTGCAAAACTTTAGGTAAAATGTGGTTAAAATATAACAATTTTGTCACATATAACAATGTTTAGATAATAAACTTTATATAAAGCAATTAATACATGAATATTGAGGGCGAAGCAGAATAATTCATGGAATATGCCGTGGAACCCAATCAGGAAAAAGTTTGGATTTGAAACATTGAACGATTATCCTACCAATAATCCACAGCGATTTAAAAAAAATAATCGTTGCGTTTGGAAGTTTTGCAGTTGGTGTAAATGCTGTTCTGTGAATTGGATCTATGGAGATGGTCTCCATACTTCAATAAACGAACATCCAACCGGTTGTGCCACTGTGTGGATGATACTGGGGGGTAGGGGGGGGGGGGGGTTGAAGCAAAATGAGGTGTTTTCATTTAATACGAGTGAAAGTATTACTAGCAATCCGATTTGAGAGGAGACATCTGGCTAATGCAGCCAATAAGAGCGATGCATTAGTGTTATTGGAGCTGAGAAGCGGGGACAGCAGATCGCGATGAGATTAAAGAATTCACAATCGGATCAGAGGTTGGCAGCTCAAACTCATACATTCGGGGCGGCAGAATGTCAGACAGACTGCTCCAGCTCCGCTCCCAATGTAATCCGATTAAAGTAAAACCAGGCAAGCTACTCTGGTTCGAGTCCACGTGCAATCAGATCAATGCATTCAGGTAAACTGCTGCAGTCAGACTTCCTATATAATCATGTCCAGGTCGACTGCTTCAGATCGCTCCTGCCTACATTCCTATCACTCCAATAATAGTAGACTGCTTTGGTCGTCATCCCATCGGGCAAACTGCTTCAGTTTCACTTCGGGTTCAGGAAAATCTGGAACCGTGCGGAACACGTTGATTCCAGACTGTATACAACTGGACTAAATTTTGCAGACAAATTGATTCGGTTTCACCCCGTGTACCATCAGCCAGGAAGGGCGTGGAATTCCTGTCCATACTACTGAGTCCGGCAGCCTGTCCCAATCTAGCCAATGCGGAATCGCTTTCAAATCAAACGGATTGCTGTACTTCCAGCCTCAGAAACTCTCCAGTCGTGTCACACTGATGCACTCTACCTACAGTCTGAACAGTGCAGTCACACTGCCGAATTCTACTTCACAAACAACGCACAACTGTCGCAGTTTCAGTCACATGTAGTTAAACCAGAGCAGTGTCATACTCCACTAACAATGGAGAAACGCGCACAGTGTTTCAGTCTACCTATTTTCACTGAAATCACTGCAGAATATTATATTAACCAGTTCGATTCGATCAATCGCTACAGAGAAATAGGCGGACTCACTATTCCAGTTACAGTGCAAAAACAAAACAAATCAATAGATTCGTTGTGTGGGGGGGAGGGGGGGCGGACGTTTCTTCTAACCAGAAGAGAAGCAGATTAAAAAAATTAAAAATGCCCTTGGTGCTGCTATTTGTAAATGGTGCCAATTTATGAAAATGCCTCAGCATTATTCATTTATTGGATAATACTAAAGTAAATTATTTTTATTCTTCCGCTTGCCACACTTTGTACCGACATTATAATTCAATGATATTTGCAGCTTTTATGGGTCACAATGACTTTTCGATGGCCATTGATCCTCAAAACGCTTCCGAACCTTGATCCGGGCTTTAGGACCAAGCGGGAACCTTCTGGAGGACGAGTTTATTTCGAAATGGGGGCGGGGGATCCCGTTATGGGGACGGCTTTCAGGTTTAAGTATATATATTACTTGCCTTCTACATACTCTTCGCTTTCCACGCACACACATATTCTGTTGTCTGTTGTATTGTTATTATTCCTCGTGTCCACTAGGGACACTAAGAACATAATCATTTTTAAAGCGAGTTTGTACCAATTATCGAGAACACACTTTTTGTGAAACTCCAGCGCAGATGGATTGCGATCTTATTTTCAATGTAACTCAGAACATCATCTGATCGTGTCCGTTTATATAATCGCAGTACATTTAAGTGACAAAAGACAAACATTGAAACTAATTGTAAGCAGGTATCTCCCATTGTATTACAATAATCTGCATTTGTGCATCGCTCCAAGAAAATAACGCTTCACCCTGAAAATCACCTCACAAATTCAGCTCTTCCTCACTATTTTTGCAGTATTTTTGTGAAAGGGATATACTGCAGATCGTAAAGAAAAGTTATATATTTAAAATGATCAGAATCAACGAAAGAATAGTACAGCAGATTTTTGTAGTTTGGGCTGAGTGGGTCTAAATAGTAAATCCGCTTTAAGACGGTCTCGCTTTAAGACTTGTTGTGGCTACGACCGAGTTGTTCCTTATTGGCAGAACGAGCTTTGAGGATTGTAATACAGATTCTCCAGCACAGCCCGCCATCACCATAGCGCCGCAGGATTCCCCGTCCCCCTCACCCCGTCCCGTGAACCCGCAGCGCTAAGTTAATGTGTTGCAGCTTTTCCTTTTAAAAAAATACTTATTTTGTTCGGACATCTCACTTTAAGAAAGCGCGCACCAGCCTCTCAGTGGGTTCATTGATCTGTGTCTGGGAATAAGGGGATCATCCAGGGCTCAGATTACGGCTTTTCCCCCGCTTTCATTTTTCTTTCCTTCATTTAAACAGGTTTCCTAAAAAATAACAGTGTCTGTCTCTTCAGTGTCTCAGCACAAGAGGCTCTTCAGCGCTGTTCAGGCGAACCCCTTCGAAATAAAGGAACTGTCACAGTTTAACCGCTGCATTTGCTAAAATCATATTTACATTCGATCTACTTTGCAACAGCGCCTTTCAAATAGTGCAGGACACATAGCCGAGGAAGCTTCTATGCATTCACCGTGTCGTTTATCTTGTTTGTGGAGGATTACGTTATATATTTGTGGACTTTCCCAATCCAGTTTATGTAGTTGGATTGGATTTCCGTAAATAAGGTGAAGGGAGAGGGAGGGTGAATGTGAAGGCCTGGATGCTGAACTGAAAGGGGGAGGGGGTAAGGTGGCTGTCGTGTAGAGAGAGATGCTGCATTGGGGGTGTGGAGGGAGTGATGCTGCATTGGGGCTGTGGAGGGAGAGATGCTGCACTGGAGGTTTGGGGGGGGAGTGATGCTGCATTGGGGCTGTGGAGAGAGAGATGCATTGGGGCTGTGGAGGGAGAGATGCTGCATTGGGGGTTTGGAGGGAGAGATGCTGCATTGGGGCTGTGGAGGGAGAGGTGCTGCATTGGGGCTGTGGAGGGAGAGATGCTGCACTGGGGGTTTGGAGGGAGAGATGCTGCATTGGGGCTGTGGAGGGAGAGATGCTGCAATGGGGGTTTGGAGGGAGTGATGCTGGACTGGGGGTGTGGAGGGAGAGATGCTGCACTGGGGGTTTGGAGGGAGTGATGCTGGACTGGGGGTGTGGAGGGAGAGATGCTGCACTGGGGGTTTGGAGGGAGTGACGCTGCACTGGGGGTGTGGAGGGAGAGATGCTGCATTGGGGGTGTGGAGGGAGAGATGTTGCATTGGGAGTGTGGAGGGTGAGATGCTGCATTGGGGCTGTGGAGGGAGAGATGCTGCACTGGGGGTTTGGAGGCAGTGATGCTGCATTGGGGCTGTGGAGGGAGAGATGCTGCATTGGGGCTGTGGAGGGAGATGCTGCACTGGGTTTGGAGGGAGTGACGCTGCACTGGGGTGTGGAGGGAGTGATGCTGCATTGGGAGTGTGGAGGGAGAGATGCTGCACTGGGGGTTTGGAGGGAGTGATGCTGCACTGGGGGTGTGGAGGGAGTGATGCTGCATTGGGAGTGTGGAGGGAGAGATGCTGCACTGGGTTTGGAGGGAGTGACGCTGCACTGGGGGTGTGGAGGGAGAGATGCTGCATTGGGGCTGTGGAGGGAGATGCTGCACTGGGTTTGGAGGGAGTGATGCTGCACTGGGGGTGTGGAGGGAGTGATGCTGCATTGGGAGTGTGGAGGGAGAGATGCTGCACTGGGTTTGGAGGGAGTGACGCTGCACTGGGGGTGTGGAGGGAGAGATGCTGCATTGGGGCTGTGGAGGGAGATGCTGCACTGGGTTTGGAGGGAGTGACGCTGCACTGGGGGTGTGGAGGGAGTGATGCTGCATTGGGAGTGTGGAGGGAGAGATGCTGCACTGGGTTTGGAGGGAGTGACGCTGCAATGGGGGTGTGGAGGGAGAGATGCTGCATTGGGGCTGTGGAGGGAGATGCTGCACTGGGTTTGGAGGGAGTGACGCTGCACTGGGGGTGTGGAGGGAGAGATGCTGCATTGGGGCTGTGGAGGGAGATGCTGCACTGGGTTTGGAGGGAGTGACGCTGCACTGGGGGTGTGGAGGGAGTGATGCTGCATTGGGAGTGTGGAGGGAGAGATGCTGCATTGGGGGTGTGGAGGGGAAGATAGAAACATAGAAGATAAGAGCAGGAGTAGGCCATTTGGCCCCTCGAGCCTGCTCCGCCATTCAATGCGACGATGGCTGATCATCCAAATTCAGTACCCGGTCCCTGTTTTCTCCAAATATCCCTTGATCCCCTTAGCCTTAAGAAATATATCTAACTCCTTCTTGAATATATTTAATGAATTGGCCTCAACTGCCTTCTGTGGTAGAGAATTCCACAGGTTCACCACTCTCTGGGTGAAGAAATTCCTCCTCATCTCAGTCCTAAATGGCTTACCCCTTATCCTTAGACTGTGACCCCTGGTTCTGGACTCCCCGACCATCGGGAACAGCCTTCCTGCATCTAGTCTGTCTAGTCCTGTTAGAATTTTATAAGTTTCAATGAGATCCCCTCTCATTCTTCTAAACTCTAGTGAATATAAGCCTAATCGAACCAATCTCTCTTCATACGTCATTCCTGCCATCCCAGGTATCAGTCTGGAGAATCTTCGCTGCACTCCCTCCATGGCAAGAACATCCTTCCTCAGATAAGGTGACCAAAACTGCACACAATACTCAAGGTGTAGTCTCACCAAGGCCCTATACAACTGCAGCAAGACATCCTTGCTCCTGTACTCAAATCCTCTTGCTATGAAGGCCAGCACACCATTTGCCTTCTTAACCGCCTGCTGCACCTGCATGCTTACCTTCAACGACTGGTGCACAAGGACACCCCGGTCTCATTGCACTTCCCCTTTTCCCAATCTATTGCCGTTCAGATAATAATCTGCCTTCCCGTTTTTGCCACCAAAGTGGATAACCTTGCATTTATCCACATTATACTGCATCTGCCATGCATCTGCCCAATCGCTCAACCTGTCCAAATCGTACTGGAGTTTCTCTGCCTCCTCCTCACAGCACACACGCCCACCCAGCATTGTGTCGTCTGCAAACTTGGAGATATTACATCTAGTTCCCTGGTCCAGATCATTAATATATATTGTGAATAACTGGGGTCCTAGCACCGATTCCTGCGGTACCCCACTAGTCACTGCCTGCCACTCAGAAAAAGACCCGTTTATTTCAACTCTTTGCTTCCTGTCTGCCAACCAGTTTTCTATTCAAGTCAGTACCTTACCCCCAATCCCATGTGCTTTAACTTTGCACGCTAGTCTCTTATGCGGGACCTTATCGAAAGCCTTCTGAAAGTCCAAATACACCACATCCACTGGTTCCCCCTTATCTGTTCTACCAGTTACATCCTCAAAAAATTCCAGTAGATTAGTCAAGCATGATTTACATTTTGTAAATCCATGTTGACTTCGTCCGATCCTGTCACTGTTTTCCAAGTGCTCTGCTATTACATCTTTTATAATGGACTCTAGCATTTTCCCCACTACCGATGTCAGGCTTACCGGTCTATAATTCCCTGTTTTTTCTCTACCACCTTTTTTAAATAGTGGGGTTACATTAGCTACCCTCCAATCCATGGTAACTGTTCCAGACTCTATAGAATTTTGGAAGATGACCAGCAATGCATTTGTTATTTCTAGGGCCACTTCCTTAAGTACCCTAGGATGTAGATTATCAGGCCCTGGGGATTTATCGGCCTTCAATCCCGTCAATTTCCCTAACGCCATTTCCCTACAAATACTGATTTCATTCAGTTCCTCCCTCTCATTAGACCCTATGTTCCCCGACATCTCTGGGAGTTTATTTGTGTCCTCCTTTGTGAAGACAGAACCAATGTATGTATTTAATTGGTTAGCCATGTCTTTGTTCCCCATTATAAATTCCTCTGATTCTGACGGCAAGGGACCTACGCTTGACCTTACCAATCTTTTTCTCTTCATATATTTATAGAAGCTTTTACAGTCAGTTTTTAGGTTCCCTGAAAACTTACTCTCATACTCTATTTCCCCCTCTTAATTAATTCCTTTGTCCTCCTTTGCTGAATCCTAAACTGCTCCCAATCCTCTGGTTTGCTGCTTTTTCTGGCCAATTTATATGTCCTCTCCTTGGAGCTCATTTGATCCCTAATTTCCCTTGTTAGCCAATGTTGAGTCATCTTTTTTGATTTATTTTTATGCCAAACAGGGATGAACAAATTCTGTAGTGCATCCATGCGATCTTTAAATGTTTGCCATTGCCTATCCACTATCAACCCTTTAAGTAACATTCCCCAATCCATCCTAGCCAACTCGCGCCTCATACCTTCGTAGTTTCCTTTATTTAAATTCAGTACTCAAGTCTCTGAATCAACTACTTCACTCTCCATCTTAATGAAGAATTTTATCATATTATGATCGCTCCTCCCCAAGGGGCCTCGCACAACAAGATTGCTAATTGATCCTTTCTCATTACATAATACCCAGTCTAAGCTGGCCTGATCTGTAGTTGGTTCTTCGACATATTTGTCCAGGAAACCATCCCGTATACACCCTAGGAATTCCTCTTCCACAGTATTGTTACTGATTTGGTTAGAACAATCTATATGTGGATTAAAGTCACCCATGATAACTGGTGTGCCCTTATTGCATGCATCTCTAATTTCCCATTTAATGCCATCCCCAACCTCAGCATTACTGTTTGGGGGTCTGTATATAACTCCCACTAATGTTTTCTGCCCCTTGGTATTTCTCAGCTCTACCCATACAGATTCCACATCATCAGAGCTAATATCCTTCCATACTATTGTGTTAATCTCCTCTTTAACCAGCAATGCTACCCCACTGCCTTTTCCTTTTTGCCTGTCCTTCCTGAATATTGAATACCCCTGGATGTTGAATTCCCAGCCTTGGTCACCCTGGAGCCATGTCTTTGTAATCCCAAATATATTATATCTGTTTACATCTATTTGCACAGCTAATTCATCCACCTTATTACGAATGCTTGTTTTTTTCACACTCTTAGATCTTTTAGCATTATTGTTTATGGTGGCCATGTTTGATTTACACCCTTGATTTCTCTGACTTCCACTTTTGCTTTTCTCCTTCCTGTCTTTTGCTTCTATCCTTGCTTCCCTTTCCTCTGTCTCCCTGCACAGGCTCCCAAACCCCTGCCATTTTAGTTTAAACCCTCCCCAACAGCGCTAGCAAACACTCCCCCTTGGACATTGGGGGTGTGGAGGGAGAGATGCTGCATTGGATTGTGGATGGAGAGAAGTTGCACTGGTGCTATGGAGGGAGAATGCTGCAATGGGG
Source organism: Somniosus microcephalus (assembly GCF_052327205.1). NCBI lineage: Eukaryota > Metazoa > Chordata > Chondrichthyes > Squaliformes > Somniosidae > Somniosus > Somniosus microcephalus. The sequence goes on along the minus strand of NC_140988.1, from coordinate 277,729,662 downwards.
TGTGGAGGGAGAGATGCTGCATTGGGGTGTGGAGTGAGAGATGCTGCACTGGGGTGTGGAGGGAGAGATGCTGCACTGGGGTGTGGAGGGAGGGATGCTGCATTGGGGTGTTGAGGGAGAGATGCATTGGAGGTGTGGAGGGAGAGATGCTGCATTGGGTGTGGAGGGAGAGATGCTGCATTGGTGTGTGGAGGGAGAGATGCTGCATTGGGATGTGGAGGGAGAGATGCTGCACTGGGGGTATGGAGGGAGAGATGCTGCATTGGGTGTGGAGGGAGAGATGCTGCATTGGGTGTGGAGGGAGAGATGCTGCATTGGGATGTGGAGGGAGAGATGCTGCACTGGGGGTATGGAGGGAGATATGTTGCACTGGTGGTGTGGAGGGAGAGATGCTGCACTGGGGGTATGGAGGGAGAGATGTTGCACTGGTGGTGTGGAGGGAGTGGTGCTGCATTGGGGTGTGGAGGGAGAGATGCTGCATTGGGTTGTGGAGGGAGAGATGCTGCATTGGGGTGTGGATGGAGAGCTGCTGCACTGGGGGTGTGGAGTGAGAGATGCTGCACTGGGGTTGTGGAGGGAGACATGCTGCACTGGGTGTGTAGAGAGAGAGATGTTGCAATTGAGATGTGGAGGGTGAGATGCTGCATTGGGGGGAGTGGATGGAGAGATGCTGCACTGGGGGTTTGGAGGGAGTGATGCTGCATTGGGTTGTGGATGGAGAGATGCTGCACTGGGGGTGTGGAGGGAGAGATGTTGCACTGGTGGTGTGGAGGGAGAGATGCTGCATTGGGATGTGGAGGGAGAGATGCTGCATTGGGGTGTGGAGGGAGAAATGCTGCATTGGGGGTGTGGAGGGAGAGATGCTGCACTGGGGGTTTGGAGGGAGTGATGCTGCATTGGGGTGTGGAGGGACAGATGCTGCATTAGGATGTGGAGGGAGAGATGCTGCACTGGGGGTATGGAGGGAGAGATGTTGCACTGGTGGTGTGGAGGGAGAGATGCTGCATTGGGATGTGGAGGGAGAGATGCTGCATTGAGGTGTGGAGGGAGAGATGCTGCATTGGGATGTGGAGGGAGAGATGCTGCACTGGGGGTATGGAGGGAGAGATGTTGCACTGGTGGTGTGGAGGGAGAGATGCTGCATTGAGGTGTGGAGGGAGAGATGCTGCACTGGGGATTTGGAGGGAGTGATGCTGCACTGGGAATGTGGATGGAGAGATGCTGCATTGGGGTGTGGAGGGAGAGATGTTGCACTGGGGGTTTGGAGGGAGTGATGCTGCACTGGGGGTGTGGATGGAGAGATGCTGCATTGGGGTTTTGGAGGGAGAGATGCTGCATTGGGGTGTGGAGGGAGAGATGCTGCATTGGGATGTGGAGAGAGAGATGCTGCACTGGGGGTGTGGAGGGAGAGATGCTGCACTGCGGTGTGGAGGGAGAGATGCGGCATTGGGGTTGTGGAGGGAGAGATGCTGCATTGGGGTGGGGTTGAGGATGGAGGGATGTTGCACTGGGTGTGGGAGTTCTGCACTTGGGGGATGTGGATGTTGCACTTGGGGTGGAGGTCTGGAGGGAGAGAGGCTGCATTGCCCCTGACCTTTGTAACATTTTAAAATGCAAATATTAATGATTACTGTATATTAAAAAATGATTACATAATGATCCCTTCACCTTCAGAGTTTCCATATTTTACTCCGCCTTGTGATAGGATTATTTAAAGCTAATCATGGAGATAATTAGCTGCTCTTAGCCCAACCAGACTCAAGAATTTTGCCACACCTGTGATATGGATAACAGATCAGGAAGAGTGATCAGTGAGGGAAACTAAAAATGAGAAGTAACTTCTCAGTCATTGTTGATGTATATCAGACTATGTTTTAAGCTCATGGCTGAAAATCCCATAAAGTAAGATGTGCGTTTAGCTAGTGGGCACATCTTCATGCCAAACAGCATTTAGGCGAAAATGAAACCAGGACCGATTATTGCTAATGGTTCTAATCTTTCTTCTCTTGTAATCATGCCATCTGGCAGACCCAAGTTATAGTACTGGCTCCACATTGTTGTCTTGCTAAAGAGGTCAGAACTCTCGCTGGCATCAGAGAACCAACTGTTAGCTCCCTGCTAATATTAAAAAAACTAAAATGAAGTCTAAAAAGTTTCCAGGTGGTTCCTAGAATGGCCAGGTAACTTTGTAAACTTTTCTTTCCTTTGTATTGGTTGCAAAGCACGAGGCCAAAGCAATATCGGATTGGACAAATTTACAACAGATCAAACTGCACAGATTATATTTATAAGTCAAAACTGCTTTGCTATGGCCTGAAGGAGGAAGATTTTGCCCTGTGTTTAACAAAACTATAAATCCTGCAAGTTTAGTCTAACTGCCCTATTAAATAAAATTGCATTGTAATGTCTGAGGATGGCATTGTAGCTACCTTGTTCTTTTAATGGATTAATGATTTCATTAAAATAACAGACAAAGCATTGCAACACAAATGTACCATGCATTTGTGTACTAATATCACCAACATCGTTTCTAGACTTGTGTGTCATTAGTTTCAATCCTAGATGCCTTAACACCTCGTAACAAATTCTGAAAGTTTGAATTTAAAACCTAAACAGGCAGTCTATTGAGTCACTGAAACAAAGCAGACCCTTCATTTATTACACTGTATCCAGCAGACTAATGTAAAGTTGATCCCTTTTTCAGAAATATCTTATATGTGGAAGAAAAACTAAATGCCATCGTCTTAAGGTGAGGAGACATCAGTGTGATAAATGTTCCATCTTCCTGACATTGAAAAATAAATCAAGGAAAGTTGTGAAGAAAATATCTGGGACGTTTCCATAGACATTGTACCATTGGATTAGGTCAGGTTTATAAATTAAACACAACATGATGACAGCTTTGAAATCACTCAACAGATAATCACCATAGCAACTCAAAAGTTTAACCATCTACTTCCAAAAATAGCACATCAGCATCCAGATGTTCAATATGACAAAGCAAAGTGGTTTATGTTTGCTAAAGTAATACTTAAAAATGAATTATTTTTATTTCCTTTTATGTACAACAAACATCCCAATTGATATTTCTGATGGATTCTTTGCGTGTGCTTTGATAAGCTAAACAAATTTTTCAAAGGCTTGTAAGTGAGGAAATTGAGGCTTGTAGTGAGGAAATAGAGGCCTGTATGGAAAGAGTTAAATTTTGACTGAATGCTAGTTTCTGGACACTGTGAGTTTCACCTGCACCTGCCAGACGCTTGCTGATAAATTCACACTGGCTCAGGCACAACAGCAGTGGGCCAGGAGGTTAGATAAATACTACATGACATCCTAAGCACTGAAGGTTATTTGATTCCCAGACTTGTTTTCTGACGCCTTTCCACTGTCTGTGCATAAGAGCACACCAGTGATACCACCCTCACCCCGCCTCTGCATCCATTTAAAATAAATCAATCTAATATTTATAATGCAGTGTAGGAATGCAACAATTGCTGACTTTGTGTTTGATCGTGACAGATGTTTGGCTCCATTCAAAAAGGTTCTTAGAAATTTAATTAAGTTTGTAAATTTAATTGCAGAATTTTTTCCACAGTTTGATAAATCATACTTCAAGTATGTAAATAGATTATTCAATCTTTTCTAGGTCTTGCACAACAGTGCACATCTATTCCTGTATGACTGCCTAGAAATATTCAGAAGTAGACAGACTTGAAAACACAGTCATTGCAAACAGATCCTTTCCACTACTCCATGTAGATAATCGAAGCAACATGAGCTGTTTTTTCTTGTTGTATTGGAAAACACAAGAAAAGCAATCACTAAAACTGCTTCTGATATTAGCTTCATAAAGTGTCATGTGTAATAATATAACATTAGAATTTTTACCTACAGGAGTCATCAAGGAATTAAAAATATAGTGCCAGGATTTTCTCAGCATTTTAGTCTGAAATAAATCGTCATTGTTACTTAAGATTAATTTCAGCTATTATGAAATATGTATGAGCTTATTTTATATTGTTGCCTCCTTTTTATGGTGCACAAGCATACACTTTATTATTCTTTTATTCTGCCGTCATCCTTTTCCCTTTTCCAGGTTCCTAGCACCATGTCCTATCATTCTGGCCTAAAGGGTGTGCAGAAAAGCTTCTCTCAGGCCTCTGCTTATGCTACTCGTGAACTAGCTATCAAGACGTGGAGGACTCAGTCTCCAGCTTTCCATGTTTTTGGAGAAAGCCATAATCTTCCCTGCCTCCCTCTCTCCCCCACTCTCTCTTCAATGGTGCAGCCAAGATAAGGAGCTGCATGTGTGGGAATGATTCAATGGGACTGGAGCACATTAAATTATATTTCTGGGGTATATTGGGGCATAACTGATTGGGACAAATGGGCAGAGATCTATTATACCAGATTTCTGCCCATTTAGCCCCCTGTCAGATTTTGTGCCAGTACCAGAAATGGATGGCAGTTTGCAGCTATTTTTTTTAAATAGGCACCAATCATACATTTAGATGTCCTACAATTCCTCAATATTTATACTGATACAGCACATAGTCATCCACCCATTCACATTAAAAAGGTCTTGAGGAAACATAGGAACAGGAATAGGCCATTCAGACCCTTGAGCCTATTCTGCAATTAAATTAGATCTGTATCTCAACTCCATTAACCTGACTGTATTCCATATCCCTTGATATCTGATAAAAATCTATCGACCTGTCTTGAGAATGTCAATTGACCCAGCATCCACTGCCTTTTGGGGGAGAAAGTTTCAGATTTCCACTAGCCTTTGTGTGAAAAAGTGCTTTCTGATTTAATTCCTGCATGGTCAAGCTTTAATTTTAAGATGATGCCCACTTGTTCTGGATTCCCCCACCAGAGGAAATAGTTTCTCTGTATTTATCCTATCGAATCCATTTATCATCTTAAACACCTTGATTAGATCGCATCTCAACCTTATAAACTCAGGGAACACAAGCCAAGTTTATGAAAACCATCCTCATAATTTAACCCTTTAAGCCCTGGCATAATTCTGGCGAATCTGTGCCCTACCCCTTCCAAAGCCAATATATCTTTCCTGAGGTTCAGTGCCCAAAACTGAACACAGCACTCGAGATAGAGTCTGACCAAGGCTCTGTACAACTGAAGCATCATTTCCTCACTTTTGAATTCCAACACCCTTGAAATAAAGGACAGCATTTTTGATTATCCTTTTTGATTACTTTTTGTACCTGCGCACTAGCTTTAAGTGATTTGTGTACAAGGGCACCTAAATCCCATTGCCCCTCCACAGTTGTTAGTCTCTCACCATTAAAAATTATTCTGATTGTCTTTCTCAGATCAAAAGTGGATGACCTCACACTTCTCCACATTGAACTCTATCTGCCATAGTTTTGTCCACTCACTTAGTCTGTCTATGTCCCTTTGTAACTTCCTGCTCCCATCCACACAACTCACTGTCTCCTAACTTAGGGGGGAATTTTTCGGGGGGTTAGCGGGCATGTTCAGTAGTGGGTTGGATGGGAAAAAAATGTTTTGTCAGCGGGTCGGTACCTCGCTGTCAACCCGCCGCCACGCAACTTTCCCAGATGTCAGGTCTGTCAGGGCTGAACAGACCCGACACGCAGTGGCGGGGGAGGCAATTCAGGTCATTATGACCTTGTTAACAGCCCATTAAAAAGTATTTTGAGCTCATCTTACCATTTTACGAGGTCACCCACAGGGTCCACGCTGCTCGGGGATCATGTCAGGTAAGCAGGTCGGGAGTTGTATGACCATGGAATCATCTCATTACTTGACAGCTGCAAATGTGCTATAAAAACTCCCATCTCACAGCTGTTCACTTTCCAAGCTCAGAAGCTGTTACTTACTGCATTTGGAAGACAGATTGAGCTTTATGCAGGTTGCAAGCGTTTGGAGTAAACTCTCTAACAAGCCCAATCAATGTAAAATCATTCTACACAGTGGGCTGGACCCAGCAGCAGGGTCAGGACTCGCCACCGATGTCGCCTGCCCCGGACCCGCCGAGGTCGGGGAAATCACGGCCTTAGTGTCATCTGCAATCTTCGATATACAACTATCCATTCCTTCATCCAACTCATTAATATATACAATGAAAGCTGCTAGGGTATGCTGTTTCTATAAGTAACTTTTAGCAGCCCCATAGTAAGATTTGTGATAGTATTTTGAGGCTATTTCTGACTTTTTTTCCTGTTTCCATTTATGTGGTTAGGAAGCTTTGTGTCAAATGTTCTGATCCTTCTATTTTTTGCTACATCCATGATGTTGGGACAATGAGTTTCCAAATGGGAAGTTCCCCTTTACTTATATTTTTGGCACCAAAAAAGGATGAGCAATGGAGGGATGTCAGGCAGGTCAGTATGCATCAGAAACGGACTACTTCCATCTACCGCTATCCTCCCATCCACATTTAGATGCAGAGTTGCATTACCTGACAATGACTATGTGGAACTGACTGCACAGGCTCCGAATCAGCAGACAGTGAGACAGATGCAAAACTGTGCCACCCGGTGCAAGGACACTTGCAGCTAACATACACCAGAGGGCCAGTGGTAGTGACTATCAGATGGGTCCTGAAGTCCTCTTCTTTCTCCTTCTTTGAGGCATGGTACAATAATGTCTTATCCGGGGTGTGCTGGAGTGACAAGCAAGGCTACCCTTCTGACTAGCATCTCTTTCTGCACCACCTTTATTCCATCAGCCATCAAACGGGGGCAGAGCGTTGCGCCGCTCTATTACTTGACTGCCGACTTGTTTACTTAGCTCGGCATTTATTGTCCCACTTGTTTGGTCTGCTACATATATGGCAGATATATGCATGTACAATAGTAGCAGCCTTTGTAAGGGCAATAGTTTTATACCCCTAAGTAGTATTAACTGGCTGTATCCCTTTAAATTTACCCTCACACAATTTCCCACTCTACTCTGGTCACCTCACCCTGTCAGGCCTAATATGGGCTGGGAACTCACCCACATTATGTAAATGAATCAGTTCCCATTAAATCAGTCTGTGTCAGGACCAATGTTCCCTGTAAGCTGCACTTTGTTCTGCACGGCCTGTTTCTTTTAATGCGCGATCCCTTTAAATTTCTGCACATGCACGGTATTTACAATGTAAAAGCGGGCTGCGCGGGACCTTTAACATTACTGCATGGCCGCACGCGCGCACCTTAACAGGAACATTGGTCAGGACACTAATGGTCAAACGGCCCTAATAACACACGGCTTGATAAATATCTCATGAGAAGTCTGATTGGAAAATCATCTCAAAATCAAGCAAAATAGTGCATCAATTCCCACTGGGATAGAAACCATGATTCAAGGAGAATGACCTGTATATTTTTGTTATATTTGACTTCAAAACATATTTGGTTACAGCAAGTAGGCATTGAAATGTCAATGCTAAAATTGCTAGTCCCTCTCCCCCCAAAAAGAATCAAAAATGGTTACATTACCTCAAGAAGGGATAAGGGTGAAGTTAACTTGCAATGAAAGTCTATGAAGCAAGAACAAAGTTGCAGCTGTGCCAAAAATAGGGGTCAAAGGTGACCAAGAATGCAACCCCTCCCTCAATAAAATGAATTTAAAGAAAAACGATTATAATTTTCTACCTCATTATTGAGAAGGAAAGCACATCCACTGAATCCTTGGAGTCTGGTGGTAATTGTTTACATTGTGCATAATATGTCAGTCATTGTTTAGAAAGAAGAGAGGAGGAGAAGACTTTTGTGAAGATCTGGCCTCTGATGCCCCCCTCAGTACTGCACTGAAGTGTCAACCTAGCTTACGTGCTCAAGTCCCTGAGTGGGGCTTAAACCCACAACCTTCTGATTCAGAGGTGAGAGTGCTAATACCGGGCAAAGCTGAGACTGAAGTGCCTGGGCTTTGTGGGCCAGACTGACATGGCTTGGGGGCTGCATGTGACTCCCAGGCTATAATCTGGATACTCCTGCAATGGAGAGTATAATGTCACCTATTCTATTGTTGTAAAATAACATTATGAATACTGAACACATTTTGAAAGCTGCTTGAAATATATTGAGTGTGTCATTAAGCAGTATGACTTATTGCTCAAAATCAGAAGAGCCAACTGTCTACTGAAAGATATCAATAAAAGTTAATATAATTTGTGCCATACATCACAGAAATCTTTCAAAAGAAGAACGCACTGTATCAGAATTACCAGTACATGATTCTTGAAAAGCATGTTATGCTGCACCAGTATAATGACTATTTCAAAATATTTAAATAAAAAATGATGCATCATTGCTTTCAGGATATCAGCAATAATGTAGTTGAGGCTTAACATTAATGTTAATATTAAAATATGTGACATTTTAGGTTTTATTGCATAAAAAAGATTCTGGGCATCGCTGGCCATAAGGAATGTGTTTAGAAATGGAAACATCATAATGATACAATATGAGGTGTTCTGTGCTTTTATTAAGGCATATTGGAGAAGATTCGTCCCACATGCTATTTGTAATAAAATTGTAAACCTTTTTATAAAGAAGAGGTTTATGATTTTGTTACATATAGTGCACAGAGAAAATCCTCTCCCTCATTGTTGGGACAAAGTAGTTTAAAACACAAAGATCGCCTTGCCTTTCATGTATTTCAGGCAGGTTGAAAGGGATATGACATCAGGAATTGGTATTTAACCATCACTTATCAGGTGGGTGGAACATTTTTAGATGTGTTTATAAAGTTGCTAATGCTGGGAACTGGATCACTCTTTACTATTGGCAGACAATGTCAGCATCAAGCTGAGAGTAACATACTGCCAAAACTGTTTCTCTCCCATTTTTCCACAAATTTTCTCTCCTCCTCTTCTAAAAACATTGAAACATTGCTGGGATATGCTTACATTAGTTGTTAGCTGGTGTATCACCCAAATGGCTATTTTTTATATGTGAGCCTAGGGAATGGCCTAAAGTTTCCACTGCCATCCATCCAATTTTCTGGAGTTAATCAGGAGAGTGGGAGCAGGAAATAGGACAATTGGGAGAACACTAAAGAAATTCAACCCCAGAGCCTCCAACAAAAAGAAAAATAACACATGGCTTATCTTCAAGTCAAACACTCCTGAAAATATAAAACTAGCATTATTTACTTATACCCCACACTCTTTCATGATTAAAAGCTGGCATGTTTCCTGTTACAGTAAAAACTCCCACTAATATCTTCATTCAATCTTTTGCTCCTAACCTCACTTTGCATCCACATGTGTGCACTTCCAGCAGGAGTTACTCGATGCCAGGTTTGGGATTCTGGGCGATATTTCTCTCTACTAGCTCAGAGATATTGAAGCCATGTTTTACCTGCACTGCCTGTTTCTTTCTCAGCAGCAGGTGTGGGTCTGCGCCTTTGCGTATATATGGCTAAATAACTATTTGAGCATCTCCTCTAGAGATTTTGTGGCTGTTTTATTTATAGAATTTACCGTTGTTCAAAATTCCTCCCTTCTTGGGTTTCATTGGTTACTGAATAATTAATTTTTTTAAGGCAAATTATCTTAAGACGATATCTGAGGCCAATGCTGCAGCCTTCTCTTTAGAGACATTCAGCTTTTGTTGCTTCTTAACTGACCATTTTCCAAAAAAACGCCCAGCGCATTGCAATTGTACATTATATATTGGCACTACTTGAAAAGAGCAGGTTCTCCAGGTGTGCTGACCAATTTTCTCTCTCAACTAAGGCCATCAAAATAATTGATTCATCTGATTTGCTATTTGTAGGATTTTGCTATGCACAAACTGGTTGCCACATTGACCTATATAACAACAGTGACCACAAAAAGCAATCCATTAGATGTGAAGTGGTTTTGGACATTCTGAGGATGTGATGAGTTGCTATATAAATGAAGGTTCTTTTCTTTTCCCTTCAGGGTGTGTGGGGAGGGAACAGGAATAAGTGAAAACATTACTGACATTCCTCAAAATGCATTTTGAATGCTGAGGACTTTAAAGGAATCATATGAGGAACGCTGCTCTGATGAGGTTCCAAAAACTAATTTGGTTCACTGTGATAATCAGACAGCCATGTAGAGAAATATATTCAAAAAAACAATCACAAGCTTTATTAAATCACTAACATGCAGTTGCTACATCTCAAAACCACCAATACTCTGGATGTTAAATATGAAATCATGTTTGTACTCCAGCTCTAAAATTCAATACAGTTGCATTCCTTTACTGTCTTAGGTCAATGCACGCTGTCAATACATTTCTCAACCACACTGTCTGGTTTGTGGACAAATTTGTATTTCTCAGAATTATTTAGTGGTTTACTTTGAAATCATCAAAGATTCAATTTCTGAATATTTATATGTAAAATGCTATTAAAGAGATGAAGGAATAACAGCTCTCCTCACATCATAAGTAACGTTGCTTTCCAAGAGAACGTGTGCTTTTAGAACATGATCCTAGAGGTTATACATTTTATTGTTTGTGTACAAGTATGAATATCTGACAACTAAAAACTCTCACACTCCCAGTAGGGAGCTGTGCTTGATGGGAGCACAAGCTGGAGAATTGGGCTACAGTATCTCTGACCTGCTAACTCTGACCCACACTCCCGTCGAGCATGACTTCCCTACTCTGAGTACAGAATCATTGAATTACCCTATTGCTTTTCTAGACAACATCTGAACATAATTAGTGGCTTCCTTCCAAATGTTTGTACATTGTTCCCATCTGATTGTGGCTTAGTGCCCGTAGGACAGGACATACCCAGGAAATAATGATGGAGGAATAAAAACAGAAAATACTGGAAATACTCAGCAGGTCAGGCAGCACCTGTGCAGAGAGAAACAGAGTTAACGTTTCAGGTCGATGAAAAAGTTAGAGGTATAACAGGTTTTAAGCAAGTGCAGAGGCAGGGAAAGGGAGGAGGGGAGGAAAGGACAAAAGGGAAGGTCTGTGATAGGGCGGAAGGCAGGAGAGATTAAATGACAAAAAGGATGATGGTGCGAGGCAAAAGGAGATGGTAATGGGACAAGTAGAAACAAAAAATGGGTCTAGAAGAGGTGTAAATGGGAATAGCAGAATCATCAACAGCTGCCGCCCGAAAAAATGGGGGCAGAGTTTATGATCTGAAATTGTTGAACTCAATGTTGAGTCCAGAAGGCTGTAAAGTGCCTAATAAAAAGATGAGTTGCTGTTCCTTGAGCTTACGTTGAGCTTCATTAGAACAGTGTAGGAGGCCAAGGACAGAGAGGTCAGAGTGGGAGTGGAGCGGAGAATTAAAGTGACAGATGATCAGAAACTCGGGGTCACTCTTGCGGACTGAACGGAGGTGTTCCACAAAGCAATCACCCAATCTTCGTTTGGTCTCCCCAATGTAGAGGAGACCACATCGTGTGCAGTGAATACAGTATATTAAATTGCAGGAAATACAATTAAATTGCTGTTTCACCTGGAAGGGGCCTGGATGGTAGGAAGGGAGGAACTAAAAGGGCAGGTATTGCATCTCCTGCGCTTGCATGAGAAGGTGATGTGGGAAGGGGTGGTGGGTGTGATAGAGGAGTGGACCAGGGTGTCGCGGAGGGAACAGTCCCTTCAGAATGCTGAAAGGGGGAGTGAGGGGAAGATATGTTTGGTGGTGGGATCACGCTGGATGTGGTGGAAATGGCGCAGGATGATCGATTGACTGTGAAGGCTGGTGGGATGAAAGGTGAGGACAAGGGGAACTCTATCATGGTTCTGGGAGGGAGGGGAAGGGGAGAGGGCAGAAATGCGGGAAATGGAACAGACACAGTCAAGGGCCCTCTCAACCATGGTGGAGGGGAATCTTTGGTTGAGGAAAAAGGAAGACATATCAGGAGCACTGGTATGGAAGGTGGCATCGTCAGAACAGATGTGACGGAGACGGAGAAACTGGGAGAATGGAATAGAGTCCTTACAGGAAGTGGGTTGGGAGAAAGTATAGTCAAGGTAGCTATGGGAGTCAATGGGCTTATAGTGGATATTGGTTGATAGCCTATCCCCAGAAATGGAGACAAAGAAGTCGAGGAAGGGAAGGGTGGAAATTGGAAGCAAAGTGAATAACATTTTCAAGTACTGGGCGAGAGCAGGAAACGGCACCGATACAGTTATCAATGTATCGGAAAAAGATGTGAGGGAGGGGACATGAGTAGGACTGGAGCAAAGAATGTTCCACATATCCAACAAAAAGGCAGGCATCGCTAGGGCCCATGAGGGTTCCCATAGCAACACCTTCTATTTGGAAGAAGTGCGTGGAGTTAAAAGAGAAGTTGTTCAATATGAGAACAACATCAGCCAGGCGGAGGAGGATGGTGTTGAATGGGGACTGGTTGGGTCTCTGTTCAAGTAGAAGCAGAGCGCCATCAGGCCATCCTGGTAGGGGATGGAGGTGTAGAGGGGTTGGACGCCCATGGTGAAAAGGAGATGTTAGGGCCAGGAAACTGGAAACTGTTAAAGTGGCAGAGGGCGTTGGAAGAGTAGCGGATGTAGGTGGGAAGATACTCGACAAGGGGAGGAAAAATAGAGTCGAGATAGGAAGAAATCAGTTCCGTGGGGCAAAACCAGGTTGAGACGATGGACCTACCAGGGCAGTCCTGGTTGTGGATCTTGGGAAGGAGGTAGAAGCGGACTGTGCAGGGTTGGGGGACTATGAGGTTAGAGGCCATGGAAGGAAGATCTCCCAAGGAGATGAGGTCAGTGACAGTCTTGGAAATTATGGCTTGATGTTCAGTAGTGATGGAGGAACCTGGAATGTTGTTGATATGATTCTCGAGTAGGACTATATCAGGCTGTTGCTTGACTAGTCTGTGGGAAAACTCCCAATTTGGACACCAGTCCTCAGATATTAATGAAGAGAACTTTACAGGATCAACTGGACAGAGGTTGCCTGAGTCTTGTCCTGTATTGTTACTGATAGGTTTGTCCAATTTTCTAATCATTATTGAATTGCATAGCAATTGTTTACAACTGAGTGGCTGTCTGGGCCACTTCAGAGGGTAATATAAGTCAACCACTGTAGTGTGAGACTAGAGACAGGTGTAGATCACTGTGGGTAGGGGTGGCAGGTTCCTTACCCCGAAGGGTATTAGTGAACAAGTGGGATTTTCACAAAACTCCAATGGGTTTTATGCTAATTTCTCCAGGTGCTAACTAATTACCAGATTTATTGAAAAAATTCCATAGCACACCATGTAGATTTGAACTCTTGACCTCAGGGTTGACTAGTCTAGTATCATAACAGCAGTTTTACAGCAAATAGCTGAACTCTGAAGGGAAACAAATAACTGTCACCAGATTGGCATTGTATTTGACTCTTCTAATGCAACATGAATGCCTGAACTGAGATTGGCTGGAATTATACAGTCACCCGCACCTCCAGAACATGTGTGAAACTACCTACTGAGGGATATGTAAAAAATAAATAGCTGGTTTTCTCCGCCCCTCATATAAAGGGCTCAATGAGTCACATAGCCATTCTTTTCAAGGGGGCCTGGCTCCCTCCCTGAACCTTGCACCCTCTGATGCATTTGCAGCCTTCCCCTATTGGCAGGTATCTGTGATAGACCCCCAGTAACATAGGCGCCCACCTGCATTATGCCATTAGAGTGTCCTTTCCTGACCCAGGCAGTCACCAGCAGGCTGTGTTCACCCCCCCCCACCACCCACCCCACCCTGGCATTTATGCTAGGGTGAACGACCTGTGGATTTCTGGGCCCCAGGATTCTCTCTTTGTTGATGGCTGCTCTGGAATGATTGGACATGTTAAGCACCATGAATGTTCCAAGAAATGTCAGTAATGTTATGGTATATTACGAGATCTGATGTGATGTTGCTTGTAGTAATGAGGATATGCTGCTTTTTTGTGCCACCGAATGCACAATTTTTTTAATAAGGTACGGATGTTTCCCTTTAAGGCAGTAACGTCTAATTGTTGTTAAGTAAACATACGCTGAGGCCGTTCAGCGTTTACCTGTTATTTGGTCAGGGAATTCTGCAGATTGGAATGTGCTAGCCAGTTTCAGACTGAAGGTTTGAAGTGCAGATCAGAAGCACTCAGCATTTTATGATTGTTTTGCGTCTCGAACGAGATGTCATCTCTGGAGTGTGATGTCCATGCGCTGATATACCATTTTAAATTTATTGCTAGCATATTTTCCTTGGCATTGCTCAGAGTTTCCATCCTTGATTGCTACTTACTGTTCTGTACATTTTCTTCCTGTTCAGTTGTAATTTAGGAGTATTTTATGAATATGAAATTTGAGCCAAACAGGTGTGAGTCTGACTCAGGACTCAGGTATAACAGTACAATTCTAAAGTCTGATGGACAAAATGCGCACTAGACACAACAGACCTGAATTTCTTCAGGGCCTGGGGCGCATTACTGAAATCAATCAGGTGGGAGTTCAGCAGAGGGGGAGAAACATTGGGTGGGATGTAGAAATGCCTACTCTCTGCCCAGAAGAGCAACAAAGGCAAGTTTCCAATGGGGGTTGGAGCAGGCAGTAGTCTACCCATACAATGCACCTAAATTCAAGAAGAGATGGGGCTGCTTCCTCCAGCAGCTCCCACCTTTTGATTTGTTAATTCTTGGGATGTGGGTATCATTGGCAAGGCTGGCATTTATTGCCCATCCCTAGTTACTCTGAGAAGGCGGTGGTGGGCCTTATTCTGAAAAGCAGCTTGCTACAACTTAATGGCTTGCGAGGCCAATTACATTGGTGTGGGGCATATAGGCCAGACTGGGTAAAGATGGCAGGTTTCCTTCCCTAAAGGACATTTGTGAACCAGCTAGATTTTTACAGTCTAACAGCTTAATGGTCACTTTTACTGATACCAGCATTTTTCAAAATAAATTCAAATTCATCAAACTGCCATTGTGGGATTTCAACTCATGCTTTGCTGGATCATTAGCCCAGTAAGATAACCACTGCACTAACATACCCCATTCCATCCTGTCTAGTGATTTGGATACTGGGAAGAAGTAGGAGCGACTGGAGTCTCCAGGCTAGGATCATGGCCTGTTCAAATTCTTTTTTGATCTGGCCTCTTACAAGGGAGGTGAGTGATCACTTGCAAAGCACCTTTTCAAGGGTTCTGGTGCACCCCCATGCAGCCATCATGTGCTGCATCTTTTGTTCTCATTCCCCTAGTAGGTTTCAAAGATATGCCACATGCTACCATGGGTGCCTTCCCCAAAATATACAGGTTGGCTGTAGTTTGATGCTAGAGCCAAGTTTTATTGTTCCAGCATCTATGATCATTAGCAATAAACCACAGGCATAAGCACTGCTGCAATAATCTACATACATTTTAGAAAGAATACATATGGAAAGTGAAATAAAGAATAGATTTGCCTTTCTAATCTAGGCTTTATTAACTTTAAAAACCCAGTAGCACATCTTTCAACACCAGTCTCCAACAATGACTAGAGAGAACTGAATTTAAGATGGCCACCACAAATCACCTGACATCCACTACCAATGAGTTTACAACATATATCTCAAGGTAGAAACAAACAACCAATTACAATACTTCTTACTAATACAGAGAACAACCACCCCATTCACCAATCACAATACTTCTTATTAAACATAGGAAATAATCACCACATTCACCCCTCCTTTTAAAACATGCTCCAACCTAAATAACCTTTACAATTTATAATTAATTTATTTACAACTAAAATACAAATATAATATTTCAACAACTTTAAAACATTACTATCAATTTAAAAGTCCATTTTCAATCGGTCGACCGGATATCTTGTTCGTGTCGACCTTCTTAACCTTGGTGAAATTCCTTGCCCTCCCACACCCGGAGGCACCGAAGTATCTTCTGCAGACAGGCTATCCATATCCCGATTATCAACGGTTTCCGGATTGGAAATCCCATCAGGAAGTAAACTAGGACGGTCATGAACATCCATCAAAGGCTGACTAATAGAAGTATAATTATCTGCAATAGGATTGGAAACATTCGTAGTATCTATAACAACATCCACATTATCTGAATCATGACTATTATTAGTATCCTCGGAAGAGGGCTGGCCACCACAAGGAGCCAAGTCTTTAATTGAAACAGTACTTTCTTTCCCATCTTGGAATCGAATATGAGCATATTGGGAATTTGCCTCCAACAGCTCCACCTCCTCCACTAAAGGATCATATTTTGACAATCTAAATTGGCGTCGAAGCAACACAGGTCCCTGCATAGTAAGCCATGAAGGTACCGAATATCCCGTAGTAGATCTCCGCGGGTAATTAAAGAGCCTTTCATGGGGGGTCACATTAGTAGCCGTTGAAAGCAATGATCTAATGGAATGCAGGGCATCAGGCAGTACCATTTCCCACTGTGTATTCTTAAGATTCCGGGATGTCAAAGCCAACATAACTGCCTTCCAGATCACCCCATTGTATCGTTCGCACTGTCCATTGCCCTGGGGGTTATATGGGGTAGTTCTACTAGTAGAAATTCCCCGACTCTGAAGGTATTCCTTCAACTGGGAAGACATAAAAGAACTTCCTTGATCCGAATGGATATACGCAGGCATCCCAAAGATGACAAAAAGTTGAGTCAGACATTTGATAACTGTAGCAGCTGATACATCTGCGCAAGGAAAAGCAAAAGGAAACCTTGAAAACTCATCCACAACAGTAAATATGTATCGATTTTGAGTCGTTGAAGGAAGAGGCCCCTTAAAATCAATGCTCAAACGTTCAAAAGGAGAAGTAGCCTTTATAAGATGAGCTCGTTGAGGCTTAAAGAAATTCGGTTTACACCGAGCACAGATAGAACATGATGAAGTCATCCGCTTGATGTCTTCAACTGAAAAGGACAAATTCTTACTGCGTACGAAGTGTATCATCCTCGTAACCCCAGGATGACATAAAGCATTGTGAAGATTAATAAGCGTATCTCCGTGAATCACAGAACAATAAGCCCTTGACAGTGCATCAGCAGCAACATTATCCTTCCCCGGACGATAAACTATATCAAAATGGTAACATGCCAACTCAATCCTCCACCTCATTATTTTATCATTTTTGATCTTTCCAAAATGTTTAACATCAAACATAAAGGACACAGATTTTTGATCGGTTACCAACGTGAAATGTCGCCCCGATAAATAATGTCTCCATTTACGCAGTGCTTCTACTATTGCATATGCCTCTTTCTCTATTGAAGAATGCCTTTTTTCACAATTGTTCAAAGTACGTGAGAAAAAGGCCACAGGTCTTCCATTTTGGTTCAGAGTAGCCCCAATTGCAAAATCAGAAGCATCCGTCTCAATCACAAAGGGAACCTGCTCATCAATAGAATGCACAACTGCTCCTAGGATATCCTTTTAAAATTTATCAAAACATATCCTGGCCTCCCATGATAGAGGATATGTCGTAACCCGTATAAGGGGCCAGATCTTCTGCAAAAAGTTTGCAATCCAATTAGAATAGTAAGAAAACAGTCCAACAACTCGTTGCAAAGCCTTAGAATTAGTAGGATAAGGTAAATCGATCAATGGTCGCAGACGTTCTGGATCTGGTTTAATCTTATTTCCTGAGATAATATACCCCAGTAGATTTACCTCAGTAGTCGAAAAGATACACTTCTCTTTATTAAAAGTTAAACCAACTTTTTCCGCAGCTTGAAGGAATCTTTCTAAATTAGAATCATGCTCCACCCTTGATTTACCACACACCGTGATATCATCTAAATATGAAAAGGTGTCAGAAAGAGAGTTATCACTTATAAAAGCATCCATTGCCCGTTGAAAACAAGCAACACCATTAGTAACACCAAATGGTATTCGGCAAAACTGATACAGCTTTCCACCAGCCTCAAAGGCTGTATATGGTTGATCCCTCTTAACAATAGGAATCTGATGATAAGCACTCTTTAAATCAATAGTGCTAAAAAACTTATACTGAGATACTTTGTTGATAAGCTCATCAATCTTAGGCAAAGGGTACGCATCTAATTGAGTATACCTATTAATAGTTTGAGAGTAGTCTATCACTATTCGTTTCTTATGCCTCTCGTTAGTGGTGACAACTACCTGAGCCCGCCAAGGCGAACAACTAGGTTCAATGATTCCTTCCAATAAAAGACGTTGTACTTCAGAATTAATAAATTCTCTATCCTGACTGCTATACCTTCTTGACTTGGTAGCAATTGGCTTACATTCCGGCATCAAATTGGAAAAAAGTGATAATGGAGAAATGGATAAAGAAGTTAATCCACAAATGGATAAGGGTGGCTTAGTCCCTCCAAACGAAAGACTAAGACTCTCATGTAATTTAAGCACATCATGACCAATCAAAATATCCGCACAAAGATTAGGCAAAACAGATAGGCGTATATCAGTATACGTATTACCTAGAAGAATCAATTTCACAAGGCAACAACCAGCTACTTGTGAAGTAAGGGTCGTCTGAGCCATACACACCTGATAAGTAACAGGCAAGATTTTCAAACACTTTTCCTTCACAAACTGAAGACTTATAAAACTCTCGGTACTGCCCGTATCTATGAGAGCCTTCACTTCTAACCCATTAACTTGGGCCATAACTATAGCTTTGTTTAGGCCATGAGCAAATGCAGCAGAAATTGATGCAATAAACGCCCTCTCTACAGGTTGAATAGTCGCAGAAGAGGAGGTAATTGAACCTAATGATCTACAAACACGTGCATAATGACCTCTCTTGCCGCATTTACTACATACAGCCTCCCGGGCAGGACACTTCAAACGAGGATGCCGGACGTTCCCACAAAAATAACACTTCTGAATCCTAGAGGCAACAGCCGCCGAAGTAAAAGGTGGAGCTATTGGAGTAGAAACTATTTCAGAATCTAGTAAACCACTCCCATTAAGTCCACCTAATTCCTTTTCGTCCGGAACTGCCGAAACCACAGTCACAGGCCGATTAGAAAGAGCATAAGAATCCGAACTTCTCTGAGCCATATCCAATGTAGAAGCTTGCTCAAAAGCACTCTTAAGATCCAAAGTCTTATTTTCTAACAACCGCTGATGAATTGATCTAGACAGTAGTCCATTAATAAAAGCATCCCGTACCGATTCTTCCTTATATTCTTCGGCCGTCACGGCTTTATAATTACAGTTAGCACCAAGGTGCCGAAGTGCTTGTAAATAAGTATCCAAAGATTCTCCCACCTGCTGCCTATGGGCAGATAGAAGGTAACGTGCAAATACCTCATTCTTTGGTTTAACAAAAATCTTCTCCAATGTAGAAATAGCCAATTCGTAAGTTTTACAGTCCAAAATATACTTATACACATCCGGAGCAATGTAGTTGATCAGCATATTCAGCTTATTCAGAGATTCTTGTTCCAACACACCCAAAAAGTTTGTAAATGTACAATACCAATGTTTCCATTTATCATCCACTCCTGCAGAATT
The DNA here is from genome assembly GCF_052327205.1 of Somniosus microcephalus. Taxonomy (NCBI): domain Eukaryota; kingdom Metazoa; phylum Chordata; class Chondrichthyes; order Squaliformes; family Somniosidae; genus Somniosus; species Somniosus microcephalus. Next base: position 277,710,243 of record NC_140988.1, on the reverse strand, counting down.
AGGGTCAGCATTGAATCGTTCCGGTTGAAGATATCGCTCCATTCGGATAAAAAGTTAATAAATTGAAATAAAGAATAGATTTGCCTTTCTAATCTAGGCTTTACTAACTTTAAAAACCCAGTAGCACATCTTTCAACACCAGTCTCCAACAATGACTAGAGAGAACTGAATTTAAGATGGCCACCACAAATCACCTGACATCCACTACCAATGAGTTTACAACATATATCTCAAGGTAGAAACAAACAACCAATTACAATACTTCTTACTAATACAGAGAACAACCACCCCATTCACCAATCACAATACTTCTTATTAAACATAGGAAATAATCACCACAGAAAGTTACTATCATACACGCATATATCTATTTATAATGAGTCATCAGATGGAACTGGTCTCTAAATTATTCATGAAACTCTCAATAGATGCTCGCTCCTTTAACACTATGCTAAGTTTACCTGGAATGTCCCCACACAGGTTATTATGGTCAATAATGTCTATGAATCAGTCTTTCTAAAAATAGGTGCAAAAAAACACCAGTTAAAAGGAATATATCAACTAAATGCTTGTCTGGGTTTGAATGAAAAAAAAGCTAACTCAAAAAAAAGACTGACTGAATATAACCTTCCTATCATGGATAGAACAGAGTGCTCTTTGTAAGCAAGTTATCTTCACCATCTGTTGTCTGATTGTAATCCCATCCTGTATAGTATCTCAATCTAAACTAATCTAACATTGTGAACACTGCTGTACAAAAATAAAGGTAGATCAGACTATGGGTGTGAATTTCCATGGGAGTTCTCCTGTTTGTCTGCCGTTACTTTGGAGGAATCGGCGCAGAAACCTCGTAAAAATGGTGTAAATGACATTTATTCCATTATTCTGGGGTTTCCCTGGCTCTTTTGCTGAAGTTAGAGCAGATGTGTGGGAGAACACCCCTCAGAAATTCACCCCCAATCACTGTATCTATATCAGTGCCATATACATGGCCTGTGTTCCATATTACTGTATATGCATTCCCAATGTACAATAAATACACGTAGAACAATTAAGATAATACAGAATCTATTATAAGCACAGCATCAAAAAGTTATGGAAACAAAAAAATAATAAATAGAACTACCTAATGCAATGCAGCTTTATAAATAACTTGTTACCATACAAATGAGCATTAAACATTGTTTAAAATGTACGATATTCAATAATACGCCTTGAAGATACATAACTAGATTTACTGTAAATTATTTAAACACCCTGGTAACTGAATGCCAGACTACAATATCTTTGTTGAAGCAGTTTTTTTATTTGTTCCTGGGATGTGGGCATCACTGGCAAGGCCAGCATTTATTGCCCATCACTAATTGCCCATGAGAAGGTGGTGGTGAACTGCCTTCTTGAACTGCTGCAGTCCTTGTGGTGAAGGTACACCCCCAGTGCTGTTAGGGAGGGAGTTCCAGGATTTTGACCCAGTGACGATGAAGGAACGGCGATATACTTCCAAGTCCAGATATTGTGTGACTTGAGGGGAACTTGGAGGTAATGATATTCCCATGCACCTGCTGCCCTTGTCCATCTGGGTAGTAGAGGTCATGGGTTTGGGAGGTGCTGTCGAAGAAGCCTTGGCGAGTTGCTGCAGTGCATCTTGTAGATGGTACATGCTGCAGCCACGGTACACTGGTGGTGGAGGGAGTGAATGTTTAAGGTGGTGGATGGGGTGCCAATCAAGCCGGTTTCTTTGTTCTGGATGAGCTTCTTGAGTGTTGTTGGAGTTGCACTTATCCAGGCAAGTGGGAGAGTATTCCATCACACTCCTGACTTGTGCCTTGTAGATGGTGGAAAGGCTTTGGGGAGTCAGGAGGTGAGACACTCGCCGCAGAATACCCAGCCTCTTCCTGCTCTTGTAGCCACAGCATTTATGTGGCTGGTCCAGTTAACTTTCTGGTTAATGGTGACCCCCCAGGATGTTGATGTTGGGGGACTCAGCGATGGTAATGCTGTTGAATGTCAAGGGGCGGTGGTTAATATGAGTGTATGTGTATATGTGTATATGTATATGTGTGTATATGTGTATATGTGTGTTTGTGGTCCCTGGAAACAGTATTTCTTTATTTATTCATTCTCAGGATGATGAAGTTGCTGGCAAGGCCATCATTTAATGCCCATTTATTGTCTAAGTGGTGCAGTAGCCTGTGGTTTTTATGCTTTATTAACAGATAGGTTTCTTTGGAGAAAACATATTTGTACAATCTTATTGAGCAATTAATCATCTCTCTGAGTCATATAACAGGAAGCCTTACCTACAGCTAGCTCCCTTATTGTTTTCTGAATTTCTGTATATTCCACTTTGTAGTTACCTGCCTGAAAAACAGGGCGGTAAACAGGCAAAATAAAAGAAAAGAAAAACTACCATTCAATGGTCTCCCCGAGGACCAACCAGGAGCCTTATTATTTAAATCGGGGTCCTATATGGTTTGTAGGATCCCCGAAACAATTTTGACCTTCCAGTGGAACAGACTATTGAGCGTCCAAATCCTTTAAGAAGCCTCTGCCAGTCACTCCGAAAAGCCCCCCCAAGAAGCTGTGCCATTAATTTGCTCCTCCTGGCCCCACAAAACCTCCCCACCCCAGGGATTGCCTTCCACACATAAAGATTTACATCTGACTTGGCTCTGCAGAGGAGCTATGTCCCATCCCACCCCCTCCACAATCGGCCAGCTGCTTGTCAGTGCTTGTTAAATGCTGCCTACTCACTGATCAACTTGAAATGAGGTATGAAAATCATTCAGGCCACTCGATGGTGCACTCAATTGGGCGGGCGGTGCGATCACTTTGTCAACCGCACGCCCGATCAGCGCTATATATAAAAATCTCCCCCGTTGTTTCTAACTCTTTCCCCCTTTTTAGTAGGCACGGTCGAACCACTTGATTTATTACTGGCATGCATATTTTGATAAAGGCCAAGCTCTGACTTAGCTACCAAAACCAAGATCATACCCAGGCTTTTTCAGCATTATTAGGTAACACTGTTATGGTTCGACTATTCGCCTATATCTTTGCCTTCTGTTCGCAGAAGCAGATTGAGAGTCTCCTATGATTTTACATGCGCTGTGAATGGGCATGCTTTAGATTACAAATTACTCACTAATTGCAGAATATAGTTCACTGGAGATCATGTGGAATGCACATGTCTCTTCCAAAGGACGGAAATGGCAGTAGCGTGAACATCCATTGAGGATGCACAGAATGCCTCGGGGACTCCTCCTGCCTATCCTTGGAACATCCACACATAGTGCTGTTAAACTATCCTTCAGTGTCCTGCACATGTTGCTAGTGGACCTCTCCCCCTGAGCCGCCATTTATAGCAGATATGTTCCTCAGTGTTGGCTTTATTCTGAAATCATTGTTCTTTAAATGCAGGACTTGTGAGCTGCAGATCACCAGGCTCTTCATCTGAAAGGTGACACCTCATGATCCTATGCACAGCAATGACTTCCTCCTCATGTGCCAACACCAGCTGCTCCGACTCAGTGGTCCCACCTCACCCAGTGCACGCTCCTCCATCTCACTCTTTAACTCCTTGGTCTCTGAGCTGGTGTTTTGGAGGATGGAGCTAGTGAAGGTACATGCTGCAAAGTGCTGGCATCACTACATACTGAGGGATTTGGTTCTTGATCTTGTGTGCAACACATCTAGAGGAGGAAAAAGAGGAAGAAAGGTTAGAATGGTTTCCTGACGAGTGTAGCTGAGCTGCCTCTTTCAGTTGAATTTTGGCTTCTGTTTTTTCCAGGAGTGAAGGAGATCGCATAACTTTCCTTGTTTTACTCTAATGTACATCTTCAGTTTCTTGAATAGTTTAAGCCTTGATTTTCCTCGGTGGCGAGGCTACTTCCCATTTTGTGACATTTTTATTTGTCAGTCAGAACTAGCAACTGCGTAAAGTGGGCAATCCAACCACCACCCACCACCCCACCCCCCATTTCATCCAGAATCCAGGCCGTTTCCCTGGGCCCATATGCATCTATCTGGAGGCTGGTACCTCGGCGTACTAGCTACCACAGATACACTGGGCACCAACTGAGCCAGGCTAGCAGGAGCTCTCGGTATAAGGAATCCCGCCCCTGGCTCTACAGTCCCCCTCCCTCCCCCTCCCTTCCCAATGACATTTAATTGTTGTGTCTGCTGTTGTAGACTCCCAGAAATGGCAGAGCTCCCTCCGCTACTTTCCGGGGGGTTCTGCCAGTTTTCCGCTGGAGTTATGATGGAAGACTAGTGGAATTTCGGCCTCCATGCTTTTAAGTCTGCAATTATACTACAACTACCGGTTTAAGATTGACATCTATAAAATGAGATGTACAGCTGTCAGACCAGAGTTACACTGGCAATTGCACATCAGATTGAGCTCAGCAGCAAAGTAGCTCGGCCCATACATAGGGCTCAGTCTGACTTTTGATGTTATGAGAGTGAGCAAGAGCACTTCTCTCATAACATTAGAAAGAGTCGAAAAATTAATAAACTTTCCAGCAGGTCCAGTTTTAAAAAGAGACTTTACATGAAGCAGAAGTTATACTGCACCAGGTACAAATTGAAAGCACTTGTTATTTTAGTGTGCCAGGCAACAGTTCACCCACCTGACCACCAAATTATATTACAGTTTTTACATCAGCATATATCTGAAACTGCCTTGCGTCAACATGAAAGTGGTTAAACACTTGCAGCCTGAAGGGAAGTCAAAGGGGGAGGGGAAGGCAATAATAAAGAGTTGTTGCAATTCAGTCTTCATTGAATAGAAGCCCTACCTGTTGCTGAACTGCCAGCAGTGAATATTATTCTAGCCAAAACTCTCGGAGACATCTGCCGGTTCATCATTGGAATCTCCTAATCTGCTGATTACTGCCAATAGTTGAAAAGTCAGCGATAGATAGATACGCAGGTTCACCACCAGCAGTAACTCCTTACTGCTTACCTAGAAGAAATTCTGGAATGTCCTTCTTACAGCTAAATTTAGATTGTTTTTTTTTTCGAGACCCAAGCATCAAATTGAGCTAGCATAATTTTGTCATTTACATTATATAATTACTATAAATGTTCAATCTTCATTGTCATAAGAGTAGATAACAACATAGAATCATCAGTATGAGAAGCATTAATGCTTGTTGACAAGCATACTACTGGTCTCTAAATATGTGGCAGGTCTGTAGTAAGTTTACTTTAATATAAGGTTGCTTGTTGACCAAGAATTCATTACAGTACCATTCATCATTCAGCTAAGGTTAATCAGATACAAACTGCTCATGCATAAGCTTGTCATTTAACACCTCTCACTCAGATATTTAAACCCTGGTGACAATTGTAAAACCTTCAGAGAGGGGAATTACAGCAATTAGCAGAGTGTGCACACGTGTGTTGAACAAGAACCAGCTGTGTTTATACCACACATGTGTTGTATTGAGCAGCGGCAGTTTATTTTCAGTGGTTTATCTGTAAGTCAGAACTATTTTTAAACAATTGATAATGTCATATCCAAAGTACTTCATCACATAATTCTCAGATGCAATAGTGAGAAAAAAAGTCGCTCAAATAATGCATTAAACATATTGCACATATACAAGCCCGTATTATGGATAATTGAAAGCCTATAGCACTAACTTCAAAGTCTTAACAAAGGTGACCTGATCAAACACTACCCAGCTTCCACTAGTGTCCCTGTGCAATCCCTGCTGGTTATATAAAATAAAGCATGTATGCTCAATTTGAATACAATACCCTTGTAATAGTCCATTATAGTACAAATTTGCTGCTGACTTCACTGTTGGTGGAAGATCTGTACATTAGATTTAATTTTTTTACACATCTTAGTGTTAGCTGTGGCTCAGTTGGTAGCACCCTTGCCTCTGAGTCAGAAGGTTGTGGGTTCAAGTGCCCACTCCAGAGACTTGAGCATGAAAATCTAGGCTGACATTCCAGTGCACTACTGAGGGAGTGCTGCACTGTTGGAGGTGCTGTCTTTTGGATGAGATGTTAAACCGAGGCCCCGTCTGCTCTCTCAGGTGGATGTAAAAGATCCCAAGGTACTATTTCGAAGAAGAGCAGGGGAATTATCCACAGCGTCCTGGCCAATATTTATCCCTCAATCAACATCACTAAAGTAGATTATCTGGTCATTATCACATTGCTGTTTGTGGGAGCTTGCTGTGCACAAATTGTATGCTGGGTTTCCTACATTACAACAGTGACTACACTTCAAAAGTACTTCATTGGCTGTAAAGTGCTTTGGGACATCCGGTGGTTGTGAAAGGCGCTATATAAATGCAAGTCTTTTGTTCTTTCTTTAGGTCTCTGGATGGCAGAGGTGAAACTGAAATGTTGCCTTCAATTCTGCGCCATTGTAAACAGAGGCAGTGGAGCATAGCCATTGCCAACTTGACTGACTGAAGCTGGCCTGCTCCTCCCTATGCAATAAGGAAGTAACTTACTCACTATTTACCTGTACAGAGCTTCTCAAGTCACTGGGGAAATTGTGCACATGCAGTTGTTTTGAAATAAATTTTAAATGTACTTTTGTTTGTCCAACAAATTCTTCAGTTGCTGGGGAAACTCCAAACAGGCAAGAGATGCCCAGACTACTGTGCTAACTGTACAATGAAGTATGGGGGGACTTCAGTTAATCAGGGTGATGTTAATTTACTGTCTTTTTTTTAGCTTTCCTACTGTTAATACCATGTTGAATAAAAATTGTTTTAGCAACATTAACTGCTTCTATTTGAATGGAGTTAGCACTCTTGACTCTTTTCTTGAACCTGTTGTTTTCCCACTCCTCTGTTTTATTTAATCTTATAAAGGGGCTTGTTCATCTTCCAGGTTCCAGTTCTGATGAATGGTTTAGACCCAAAATATTAAACTGTCTTTTTTTTGGTTGCTATTGGACCTGCTGTGTACTTCACGCATGATCTGTTCTTATTTCGTTTTAACTTACTATTGCTCTTTCTTACAACATTCCACGGCCAAGAAATTGGAAGGTTAAAATATCAGGGCGTGGAGTCTACAGAAGAGATAGAAAAGTGACAACGTGAGTAAAAGAGGACTTTGAATCCACAGCAGGAAATATCAGTATTTTAGCAGGAAGAGACAATTAAGAGGGAACTGGGAAAACAGCAGAGGAAAATCTGAGGAGGCGTGCAGGCAATTAGACGTGGGCAGAATTGCTTCCTTACTCAGTTTGTTGGATGCTTAATTCAGTGGAAGCATAAGACACTGGATGTAAAGACTTTGGAGTTGAATTTTCACTGGTGTTTTCCTGATCGTCCACCATAGCTTTGGTGAAAGATCCGTGTAAACTCCAGAGAAAGTTGTGAAATTAAAATCAATAAATTTGGTAACTTATGGGCCAGCATCAGTAAAGATGATCATCCAAGCTGCCAGATTGTCATAAAAACCCAATTGGTTCATTCATGGCCTGCAGGCAAGGCAAGCTGTCACCTCTTTCCACCTAAATTGGGAGACCTGGTCCACATATAAGTTAAGCACTAGCCTAGCATAGCAGCACTCAGAGAGTCATATCTAGTGGCCAACATCCTATATCCTTACATCACCATACCTGGGTATGCTCTGTCTCACCAGCAGGATAGATACACCAGAGATGGGGATACATATGAACATGCAAAATTGATGGACAGGTAAAGACCAGCTTGTCCATCAAGCCTGCCCCACAACATGATGGCTGGAAACACTTCTTCGATCCCCTGACTCTCGTCCCCCCCAACCACCTTACACCAACCCCGCGGCCATGTACAGTGGTATACAGTCTTCAACTTTGACTCCGGACTCCATGAAGACATATGACTTCTGGTCAGGTAAGCCAAAGGAACATTCCTTGCTGATCATCACAAATTCCCCCCACTACCCGAACTGACGAATCAATACTCTTCCATAAGAACATAAGACCTGGGAGCAGGAGTAGGTCTTTTGGCCCCTCGAGCCTGCTCCGCCATTCAATAAGATCATGGCTGATCTGATCTTGGGCTCAACTAGTATTGAGAGGGAGGAGTTACTAGTGGTTTTAGCGGGCTTAAAAGTGGATAAATCCCCAGGCCCAGACGAGATGTATCCCAGGCTGCTGTGTGAGGCAAGGGAGGAGATTGCAGGGGCTCTGACACAAATTTTCAGAACCTCTCTGGCCACAGGGGAGGTGCCAGAGGACTGAAGAACAGCTAACATATGATGCGCTATCAATTACTCATAAAAGACGGAGAGTTAGGAGAGTAACTAAAAGGCTTTTATTAGCAAAGAACAGAGCATGCCTCTCGTGGTTGACTGGGTTCCAAGAAGGCAGGGGGCTGCAGAGCAATCACCTTTATACCTGGGCCTGTGGGTGGAGCCAGGGGCGGAGCCAGCAGAGACATGCTGAGGCATGCATAGGTACAACAGTGTGCAACAACAACAACAACGGTGAACAACAATAACAGTGGTTTACCACATTCACCCCTTGTTTAAAATTGAGTCTGGTGGGGTGAAGTGTAGTAAAGGTTCGTGTAAGTAAGTCTATCAGGTGGCCTTGTATGCCGTCCTGATCGTCGTGGTGGCGGCGGTGATGGTGCAGCATCCAACGTTGAATCTGGCGTCTCATTGAGTGGTTGGGTGGTCAATGACGGGTCCTGGGGCTGCGGCATGCCGTCTAGCGGGGTTGGGTTGTGGGTAGTGGTGGATGGTAATGGTAGTGTTTCAGGGGCACCCGAAGGTGCGAGATCTCGTGTGGGGGCTGTGTCCTCCCGCCCGTCCGGGTACGCTACGTAAGCGTACTGGGGGTAGGCGTGGGTAGTGGTGGGTGGCGAGGGAGGTGTTTCGGGAGCACCTGAAGGTGCGAGGTCTCGTATGGAGACTGTGTCCTCCCGCCCGTCCGGGTACACCACGTAAGCATACTGAGGGTTGGCATGGAGGAGGCTCACCCTCTCGACTAGGGGGTCCGGCTTATGGGACCTCACGTGTTTCCGCAGTAGGACGGGTTCTGGAGAAGTCAGCCATGTCGGTAACGAGATCCCCGATGTGGACTTCCTGGGGAAGGAGAACATTCTCTCGTGAGGGGTAGCATTGGTGGCTGTACAGAGCAGTGACTGAATGGAATGGAGCGCCGCAGGGAGGACTTCCTGCCAGCGAGAGGTCGGAAGGCCCTTAGATTTCAAGTTTAAAAGGACTGCCTTCCAGACCGTCACATTCTCCCTTTCCACCTGGCCATTCCCCCGGGGGTTGTAGCTGGTGGTCCTGCTTGTGGCAATACCTCTCGCGAGCAGGTACTGCCGAAGTTCGTCGCTCATAAAGGATGAGCCCCTGTCGCTATGAATATAGCTAGGGAAACCGAACAAGGCGAAGAGGTCATTCAGACATTTAATGACCGTGGTACTGGTCATGTCTGAGCAAGGGATGGCAAACGGGAAACGGGAGTACTCGTCAATTATGTTGAGGAAGTACACATTGCGGTCGGAGGAGGGGAGGGGCCCTTTAAAATCGCGCTCAGCCGTTCAAAGGGGCGCGTGGCTTTGATCAGGCTTGCTCTGTCTGGCCTATAAAAATGCGGTTTGCACTCGGCACAGATTTGGCAGTTCCTGGTCATGGTCCTGACCTCCTCGATGGAGTAGGGCAGGTTACGGGATTTGATGAAGTGAAAAAACCTGGTGACCCCCGGGTGGCAGAGGTCATTGTGGAAGGTCTTCAGTCTATCAACCTGCGCGTTGGCGCATGTACCACGTGTTAGGGCATCTGGGGGCTCATTGAGTTTCCCGGGCCGGTACAAGATATCGTAATTGTAGGTGGAGAGTTTGATTCTCCACCTCAAGATCTTGTCATTCTTGATTTTGCCCCTCTGCTTATTATTAAACATAAAAGCTACTGAACGCTGGTCAGTGAGCAGGGTAAATCGTTTTCCGGCCAGGTAATGCCTCCAATGTCGCACAGCTTCCACAATGGCCTGGGCCTCCTTTTTGACAGAGGAGTGTTGAATCTCGGGGCCCTGGAGGGTCCTTGAGAAAAAGGCCACGGGTCTCCCCGCCTGGTTAAGGGTTGCAGCTAGGGCAAAGTCGGATGCGTCGCTTTCCACTTGGAAAGTGATGGACTCATCCACTGCGTGCATCGTGGCCCTTGCAATATCTCTTTTTATGAGAGTGAAGGCTGCACAGGCCTCTGCTGTCAGGGGGAAGGAGGTGGACTTGATGAGGGGTCTGGCTTTGTCTGCATAGTTGGGCACCCACTGAGCATAGTACGAGAAAAACCCTAGGCATCTCTTCAGTGCTTTTTGGCAGTGGGGGAGGGGGAGCTCCATAAGGGGGTGCATCCTGTCGGGGTCGGGGCCAATGACTCCGTTCTCCACTACACAGCCAAGAATGGCAAGGCGCATGGTACGAAACATACACTTGTCCTTGTTGTATGTTAGGTTCAGCCGCTGGGCCGTACGGAGGAATTTCTCTAGGTTAACATCATGGTCCTGCTGGTCGTGGCCGCAGATGGTGACGTTGTCTAGATAGGGGAAAGTGGCCTGGAGCGCGTTCTGGTCAACCATCCGGTCCATCTCCCGTTGGAAGACTGAAACCCCGTTGGTGACGCCGAAGGGAACTCTGAGGAAGTGGTAGAGACGACCGTCAGCTTCAAAAGCCGTGTACTGGCGGTCCTCAGCCCTGATGGGGAGCTGGTGGTATGCCGACTTCAGATCAATCGTCGAGAACACCCGGTATTGTGCTATCTGATTGACCATGTCAGATATGCGGGGGAGTGGGTATGCATCTAGCTGGGTGTAGCGATTGATCGTCTGGCTGTAGTCAATAACTAGGTGCTGTTTTTCGCCAGTCTTCACTACCACCACTTGTGCTCGCCATGGGCTGGTGCTACTTTCAATAATCCCTTCCTTCAGGAGTCTCGCTACCTCGGATTTAATGAAGCTCCTATCCCCGGCACTGTAACGCCTGCTTTTGGTAGCGATGGGCTTACAGTCGTGGGTGAGGTTAACGAACAAGGAGGGGGGGGGACTTTAAGGGTGGAGAGGCTGCAAATGGTGCGCGGCGGGCAATTTAAAAGCTGCTGGCTGCAGACTGTGAGTGGGGGGAGGGGTCCGTCGTATGTTAATGTGACACTCTTAAGGTGGCACTGAAAATCCAACCCCAGTAGAACGGCAGCGCAGAGATGTGGCATGACCAGAAGTTTAAAATTTTTGTATTCTGTGCCCCGTACTGAAAGGGTCACTACACAATAGCCAACAACGTCCGCTGACTGGGCTTTGGAAGCCAAAGAGATCCGATGGCGCGTCGGCAGGACCGGGAGAGAGTAATTGCGCACCGTGTCGGGGTGGATAAAGCTCTCCGTGCTCCCGCTGTCAAAAAGGCAGGTAGTGGCGCGGCCGTTTACCGTAATGCCCATCATGGACCTGGACAGTTGATGAGGGAGAGATTGGTCCAGCGTCACGGAGGCCAGCGTATGGTCGAGTGAGTCAATGTGGTCGTCAGATGAGGCGGTGGTTGAGTCCGGGTCCCCCGTGGTTGAAGTTGGAGACGTCCAAGATGGCGGACAAAATGGCGGCGCCCATGATCCCGATCCCCACGCGGCTGGGGGAGCCCAAGATGGCGGACAAGATGGCTGCCCCCACGGTTCACACGCGGCGCTGCTGGCGTTAGCGGTTTTACCTTTGCAGGCGCTGACATAGTGTCTTTTCTTCCCGCAGCCGGAGCAGGTAGCGTTTCTCGCCGGGCAGCGTGCTCTGGGGTGTTTTGCCTGGCCACAAAAATAGCATTTCTGTGCCTTGGACATCGCAGAAGCAGTTGAAGGTGGCGGTCCCATGACCCAAGGTTGCGGCGTCCACATTGCGGAGCGGTTAGGGGAGAAGGCGTCCATATTCCTGTGGGCCGCGTCGAGCGAGAGCGCGAGGGACACTGCCTTTCTCAGGTCCATTTCTCCCTTTTCCAACAGTCTCTGCCGGGAGTAGTCGGACCTTAGACCCGCAACGAAAGCATCTCGGATCAGTCCCTCCGTGTGTGCTGCGGCTGATACTTCTTTGCAATCGCAGCCTCGGCCGAGTATCCGTAGTGCCCGTAGGAAGGCCTCCACCGATTCCCCGGGCTGCTGTCTGCGGGATCTTAAGAGGTGCCTGGCATAGACCGTATTTACTGGGTGTGCATATTGCCCTTTTAGCAGATCGATAGCCGCCGCGTAGGTCGTCGCGTCCTGGAATATTGTATAAACTTGGTGGCTCACCTTTGAGGCCAGGATTTCCAGCTTGTTTTCGTCCAGGGTCACAGTTGAGGCTTGCAGGTAGGCCTCGAAGCAACACAGCCAATGCGCGAATTTGGTAGCTGAACCCGATTCTTGGGGGTCTAGGTCCAGGCATGTTGGTCTGAGGGCTCGCAGCAGCTCCTGCTGCTCAGCGTTTGGTGCAGCAGCCTGCTGCTCAGCGTTTGTTGTCGACATTTTGTTTTTGCTAATAAAATTGATGCGCTATCAATTACTCATAAAAGACGGAGAGTTAGGAGAGTAACTAAAAGGCTTTTATTAGCAAAGAACAGAGCATGCCTCTCGTGGTTGACTGGGTTCCAAGAAGGCAGGGGGCTGCAGAGCAATCACCTTTATACCTGGGCCTGTGGGTGGAGCCAGGGGCGGAGCCAGCAGAGACATGCTGAGGCATGCATAGGTACAACAGTGTGCAACAACAACAACAACAGCGAACAACAATAACAGTGGTTTACCACAACATAGTACCATTATTCAAGAAGGGTGGTAGGGATAAACCACGGAATTACAGGTCAGTGAGCCTAACATCAGTGGTAGGGAAATTATTGGAAAAAATTCTGAGGGACAGAATTAGTCTCCACTTGGAGAGGCAAGGATTAATCAAGGACAGTCAGCATGGCTTTGTCAGGGGAGATCATGTCTAACCAATTTGATTGAATTTTTTGAGGGGGTGACTAGGTGTGTGGATGAGGGTAGTGCAGTTGATGTAGTCTACATGGACTTCAGTAAGGCTTTTGACAAAGTCCCGCATGGGAGCCTGGTCAAGAAGGTAAGAGCCCACGGGATCCAGGGCAATTTGGCACATTGGATCCAAAATTGGATTAGTGGCAGAAGGCAGAGGGTGATGGTCGAAGGTTGTTTTTGTGACTGGAAGCTTGTGTCCAGTGGTGTACCGCAGGGATCGGTGCTGGGTCCTTTGCTGTTTGTAGTGAACCATTAATGATTTAGATATGAATGTAGGAGGTATGATCAGTAAGTTCGCAGATGACACGAAAATTGGTGGAGTGGTAAATAGCGAGGAGGGAAGTCTTAGGCTACAGGACGATATAGATGGGTTGGTTAGATGGGCAGAACAGTGGCAAATGGAATTTAACCCTGAAAAGTGTGAAGTGATGCATTTTAGGAGGACTAACAAGGCAAGGGAATACACAATGAATGGTAGGACCCTAGGAAGGACAGAGGATCAGAGGGACCTTGGTATGCATGTACATAGATCCCTGAAGGCAGCAGAACAGGTAGATAAGGTGGTTAAAAAGGCATATGGGATACTTGCCTTCATTAGCTGAGGCATAGAATATAAGAGCAAGGAGGTTATGATGGATTTGTACAAAATGCTAGTTAGGCCACAGCTGGAATACTGTGTGCAGTTCTGGTCGCCACACTATAGGAAGGATGTAATTGCATTGGAGAAGGTGCAGAGGAGATTCATCAGGATGTTACCTGGGCTGGAGCGCTTCAGCTATGAAGAGAGACTGGACAGGCTGGGGTTGTTTTCCTTAGAGCAAAGAAGGCTGAGGGGGGACCTGATTGAGGTGTACAAAATTGTGAGGGGCATAGATAGGGTAGATAGAAAGGAACTTTTCCCCTTAGTAGAGGGGTCAATAACCAGGGGGCAGAGTTTCAAGGTAAGGGGCAGGAGGTTTAGAGGGGATTTGAGGAAAAACCTATTCACCCAGAGGGTGGTTGGAATCTGGAACTCACTGCCTGAAAGGGTGGTAGAGGCAGGAACCCTCACAACATTCAAGAAGCATTTAGATGAGCACTTGAAACGCCATAGCATACAAGGCTATGGACCAAGTGCTGGAAAATGGGATTAGATTAGACAGGGCTTGATGGCCAGCGCGGACACGATGGGCCAAATAGCCTCTTTCTGTGCTGTATAACTCTGTGACTCTATGACTCTAACTCCACTTCCCTGTCCACTCCCCATAACCCTTGACTCCCTTATCATTTAAAAATCTATCTCCACCTTAAATATATTCAATGACCCAGCCTCCACAGCTCTCTGAGGAATATAATTCCAAAGATTCACGACCCTCTGAGAGAAGAAATTCCTCCTCATTTCCGATTTAAAAGGGAGGCCCCTTATTCTGAAATTATGCCCCCTAGTTCTAGATTCCCCCACGAGGGGAAACATCCTCTCTGCATCTACCCTGTCAAGCCCCTTCAGACTTATATATGTTTCAATATGATCCCCTCTCATTCTTCTAAACTCCAATGAGTATAGGCCCAACCTGCTCAACCTTTCTTCATAAGACAACCCCTTCATCTCCGGAATCAACCTCATGAACCTTCCCTAAACTGCCTCCAATGCAAGTATATCCTTCCTTAAATAAGAAGACCAAAACTGTACGCAGTACTCCAGATGTGGTCTCACCAATGCCCTGTACAGTTGTAACAGGACTTCCCTACTTTTATACTCTGTTCCCTTTGCGATAAAGGCCAACATTCCATTTGCCTTCCTAATTACTTGCTGTCCCTGCATGCTAACTTTTTGTGATTCATGTACAGGGACCCCCAGATCCCTCTGTACCTCAGTATTTTGTAATCTCTCCCCATTTAAATAATAATTTGCTTTTTTATTTTTCCTACCAAAGCGGATAACCTCGCATTTTCCCATATTAAACTCCATCTGCCAGATATTTGCCTACTCACTTAGCCTATCTATATCCCTTTGGAGATTCTTTGCATCCTCCACACAATTTGTTTTCCCACCTATCTTTGTATCATCAGCAAATGTGGTTACATTACACACAGTCCCTTCATCCAAGTCATTAATATAGATTGTAAATAGTTGAGGCCCCAGCACTGATCCCTGCGACACCCCACTAGTTACAGTTTGCCAACATGAAAATGATCCATTTATCCCGACTATCTGCTTTCTGTTATTTAGCCAATCCTCTATCCATGCTAATATATTACCCCCAACCCCGTGAGCTCTTATCGTGTGAAATAACCTTTTATGTGGCACCTTATCGAATGCCTTCTGGAAATCCAAATACACAACATCTACTGGTTCCCTTTTATCCACCCTACTCGTTACATCCTCAAAGAACTCCAGCAAATTTGTCAAACATGATTTCCCTGTTGAACACCACTTGGAGGAAGCACTGAGTGGAGGTATTCAAAGGAAAATATACTCTGAGAACTAT
This sequence comes from Somniosus microcephalus, assembly GCF_052327205.1. Taxonomy (NCBI): domain Eukaryota; kingdom Metazoa; phylum Chordata; class Chondrichthyes; order Squaliformes; family Somniosidae; genus Somniosus; species Somniosus microcephalus. Next base: position 277,694,827 of record NC_140988.1, on the reverse strand, counting down.
TTCCTAGCATATGCATTTGCAGAAAATGTTGATTTTTGATACTTTATTTGGTGTATGTCTGAGTATTATGAAATCTACCATGAACATGTTGTGACTCCTTTAAGCTGCTACAGTCCTTTAAATCCTGCACCAGCGCGCTGGTCCCTGCTCTGCAAATGGTACGCTCCCATTGACTGGCATTTGCAACACCATTCATAAGACATCTTATTGCCTTTATGTTAACTGAGGCAAGGCCAGCCCACTTCTTGTTGGGTTGGTGCAATCACGCTGTGCCATTTTTCTGTTTGGGATTTCCCGAAGTGAAAATTCTAAGCACTTATTTCAAATAAATCATTAATAAATAAGTCTAATATGTTTACAAATCATGTCATAGAAACATAGAAGATAGGAGCAGGAGCAGGCCATTCGGCCCTTCGAGCCTGCTCCGCCATTCAATGAGATCATGGCTGATCATCCAAATTCAGTACCCTGTCCCTGCCTTCTCCCCATATCCCTTGATCCCTTTAGCCTTAAGAAATATATCCAACTCCTTCTTGAATATATTTAATGAACTGGCATCCACCACCCTCTGTGGCAGAGAATTCCACAGGTTCACCACTCTCTGGGTGAAGAAATTCCTCCTCATCTCAGTCCTAAATGGCTTACCCCTTATCCTTAAACTATGACCCCTGGTTCTGGACTCCCCAGCCATCAGAAACATCCTTCCTGCATCTAGTCTGTCCAGGCCTGACAGAATTTTATAGGTTTCGATGAGATCCCCTCTCAATCTTCTAAACTCCAGTGAGTATAAGCCCAATCGACACAATCTCTCCTCATACGTCATTCCTGCCATCCCAGGTATCAGCCTGGTGAATCTTCGCTGCACTCCTTCCATGGCAAGAACGTCCTTCCTCAGGTAACGCGACCAAAACTGCACACAATACTAAAGGTGCGGTCTCACCAAGGCCCTGTACAACTGTAGCAAGACATCCTTGTTCCTGTACTCGAAACCTCTTGCTACGAAGGCCAACATATCATTTGCCTTCTTAACCGCCTGCTGCACCTGCATGCTTACCTTCAGCGACTGGTGCACAAGAACACCCAGGTCTCTTTGCACTTCCCCTTCTCCCAATCTATTGCCATTCAAATAATCATCTGCCTTCCTGTTTTTGCCACCAAAGTGGATAACCTCACATTTATCCACATTATAGTGCATTTGCCATGTTTCTGCCCAATCACCCAACCTGCCCAAATCGTACTGGAGTTTCACGACATCCTCCTCACAGCATACCCTCCCCCCCAGCTTTGTGTCGTCTGTAAATTTGGAGATATTACATCCAATTCCCTCATCCAGATCATTAATATATATTGTGAACAGCTGGGGTCCTAGGACCGATCCTTGCGGTACCCCACTAGTCACTGCCTGCCACTCGGAAAATGACCCGTTTATTCCAACTCTTTGCTTTCTGTCCGCCAACCAGTTCTCTATCCAAGTCAATACCTTGCCCCCAATCCCATGTGCCTTAATTTTGCACGCTAATCTCTTATGCGGGACCTTATCGAAAGCCTTCTGAAAGTCCAAATACACCACATCCACTGGTTCTCCCTTATCTATTTTACCAGTTACATCCTCAAAAAATTCCAGTAGGTTAGTCAAGCATGATTTACCTTTTGTAAATCCATGTTGACTTTGTCCGATCCAGTCACTGCTTTCCAAGTGCTCTGCTATTACATCTTTTATAATGGACTCTAGCATTTTCCCCACTACCGATGTCAGGCTTACCAGTCTATAATTCCCCGCTTTTTCTCTACCACCTTTTTGAATAGTGGGGTAACATTAGCTACCCTCCAATCCATGGGTACTGTTCCAGAGTCTGTCGACTTATATTGCCCAGCTGATTCTTCAAAATGATGGCTACAAGCAGGGTGTAGTTGTCTGGAATACACATTATTAGGCTAAGAGTTTCCACTTAGGACGCAATCAGTGATCTGGGCGCAAATTGCGCTCAAAAGTATGCTTGTTTTGAGAAGTGTTTTTTTTCTCAAGTTTCCGCTCCAACTCATTTGCATATCACCAAACACAAAGGCCCAGAAATTAGTGTCCCAACGCGCGAGTAAGCACCGTGTACTCACGCGTGGGACCGATGGAATTGCTGGTTTTCTGCATGCACAGCGCATGCGCGGAAAACCGGCATTTCCGATCTTCTGAACCAAGGGGTTAAGAGGTCGAACGCGTGCGTGCAGGAGTCTGCGCGTGCGCGTTGAACTTCCTTTTTTTTCCAGGTTTGCCCGTGCGTGAAGGCCTCCACTTTTTACACTTTAAAAAAGCAGACGTAAGGCCTTCATTTTAAAAGGTAAGTGGCCTATTAATTAAAATTAGAATTTTTTTCCCACAGGTTTATTATTTTTAAAGACTTTACAGTAAGGTTAGTGTATTTTTAGCCCCGATTTTTTATAAAATTATTTTTTCAAAAGTTTAAATTATTGTTTAAAATAGTTATTTAAAGTTATTTATAGTTCATTTAAATAGTGTGATGTTTTTTTTAATTTTATTTCAAGTTTAAGTACTGTTTTGGGCGCCCGGAGTTTTCATGAGTTTGACAGTTCTTACTGTCAAACTCATGAATGAACTTTTGCATCCTCCGATTGGTTGCCCAGTGCTCACGTGATCCCAGCCGACGCATCGAACTAAGTACGCCGCTGGATCACGCAAGCACAGCGCGCCGGGAGCTGAACCGGGCCACAGACAGGAAATCCACGCAGGGCCAGGCTTCAACTGCCGGCGCGCTAGGTAGGTGTAGGTCGGGGGCTTGCACCCGCGGGAAGCCCCCGACACGAATTTCTGGGCCAACATCTGTCATGGACCAGCACAATCGGGCAGCAAAAAAAAATTACTTGATATATTTGAGAGTGGTAACCTGGTGCAGCTTTATTAATACAGCTGAAAATAGGTTTATCACAAATAATAAGTATTTTTAATTGGAGTGTCTCGTCCACCAACTGTGAGTAACCTAATTTCAAATAACTCAAAATGACTTTAAAAGAAAACTATACAGAACTATTTACTAATTACGTTGGTGTAGTCAGTTTCTTAGTAAATTTAAAACAAAATTATAAGCTTTTAAAGCGTGCCTATTACTGTCCTTGCACCTAAAAAAGCTTACTTTTAAGAGTCTCCTCGATCTGGGGGCATGGCCAGTTTTGTGGGCGAGGCCGGCTTCCAGCGCGATGTTTCTTAAAGTAACGCAAAAGAACGTGGGAACTCGATTTGCTTTGCACTGAACATAACCAGCGCTTTAAATTCCGCGATCTTTTGAGCTGGTTTGGCCGATTTCGGGCAAATTTCACTGAAAAAAACAACGCAACCGAGCGGAAACTCCTGGCCAAGTGTCCGACTGCAGTTTGATCATGTTTCCTCACGAGTGAACACTACTTCTACTTGTGTTTGACATAATGATTTCATCAGCTGTGACTGCACCTCAAAATAACCAACTGCGCTTTGGGATGCCTTGAGGATGTCAAAGGTCATCCTTCCTTTGCCTCTGCCTTCCGTAATTCTATTATCAAATCCCTCTGCCTTGCCATCTCTTTTGCTACTTTCAGTGGTCTCTTGAAAATCCTTCTCTTTGTCCTTGCTTTCAATTCCACTCGCTTTTTATTTCCCCCTTTTCCTTCCTGCTTCTGACAGAGGTAACGGCCCCGATATTTACTGATTTCCACAGGAGGGGGACCAGCTTTAACTCCATGGCATGATTATTTTTTAACAGGTCCCCCGCCCGGAAGCCAGCCTGATTGACAGTTTGGCTGCTTGTCAGGCGGGGATTGCTGCAGAAGAGGCTGCAGCCCAGGAGCAGGTAAGTTTGTTGGGGGGGGGGGGGGGGGTCGGAGAGAGATCGGGGGCTGTGATAGGGGGGTCAGAGAGAGATCAGAAGGAGAGTTGGTGAGAGATCGGAGGGCGTGTCAGAGACAGATCAGAGGGAGAAATGGGGGGTCGGAGGAGAGATGGTGATGGGGGGTGTAGGTGATTTTGGGGGGGGGTAGGTGATTTTGGGGGGGGGCGGTGATCATGGGGGGAATCGTTGATCATGGGGGGAACCATTGATCACGGGGGGGGTCGCTTATCGCTGGGCGGTGATCACTGGGGAGTCGGTGATCGCAAGGAGGGTGATTGCGGGGAGGTCAATGATCATGGCGGGATTCTGTGATCACAGGGGTAGTTGGTGATCACGGGGGGTGGTCAGTGATCCTGGGTGGGGGGTTGTTGGTGATCGCAGTGGGTGCTGATCGTGGATGAGTCAGTCAGTGATTGCGGGGCTTCTGTAATCACGGGGGAGTCGGCGATCGCGGGGGGTTCTGTGATCACGGGGGGAGACAATGATCGTGGGGGGCGGTTGCTGATTCTGGCGAGGGTCGGTGATCCTAGGGGGGGTGGTTGGTGATTGCGGGGGGAGGTCTGTCATCATGGGGAGGGTTTGGCGATCGTGGCAGGGGTCGGTGATCGGGGGGTTGGTGTTTGGGGGGGTTGATGATCGTAGGGTCAGTTGGTGATCGCAGGAGGGTTTCATTCGCAGGTGGGGTTCCGATCGCTGGGGAGGTTAACAGGTTTGTTTGGGGGGGGCCAGGGGAAGCACTCCTGCTCCTCCTGGCCCACAAGCAGTGCCATTTAGCTGCAGGTTTCCCAAGACCAGGGAAACCCGGCTGGTTAGTGTTAAGCCTGAAATACAGATAAAATCTTAGGCATGCAGCCTCTTTAAAATATTTAAATGAGCGACGCGCCTCCTGGGAGTGGTTGGTTGGCCGCCCCACCATTCTGCCTCCATTAAAACTGGAAGTGGGTGGGTTTGAGGCAGGTTGGGTTTGGGTTTGAGATTTTTTGCATTTTAACTTCCCACCCGACCCAAACCCACCCATTTTTGGGGGTTAAAGTTACCCCCAATGTGTTAACTTGATGGAACATATATGAAATAAAGTGCTGACCAAATTTAATACCCTATAAGTGATTTGATTATGTGGTTATGTATTTTGCCCTTGTGCTTCCCCTTGGTGACAATGTCTGTTTTGTATGCTCTAGAAATGTCTCCAGGTGATCCACTTGATGCTTGTTCAATGGAAGAATAAGTGAGGTGGCTGGTTGCAGGGAGTCAGCGAGAGCCTCTTGGGTTTGAGGTGACCCTCTGTTCCTTGCGCTGGATCATGAGATAGCTCTGCATATTCCTGTGCCATGTACAATGATGTGGTGGCTGCTTGATCCTGCCTGTTTTCTGTCACATCAATGTCATTTGAAGGCGGGGGGGTGGGGTGGGGGGGTTGGGGATCTGGACCGTCCAGATGTGGCATCACTCTGAGAGGCAGCAGCATTATTCTTGTCTGCTCCAGCCATCTCCAGCTGTTAGTAGTTTCAGTAATCTGAATGGGAGCTGACCTCTGGGTAGCAATGAGGAAAGTGAAGTCCTACATAATGACTATCCAATCGCTCAGTACATTGAAACTGGATAAAAGTTTCTTCGACATTAGAACCCAAGCCCTCCTTAGCAGCAGCCTCAGAACGCATGAAAGAAACTCTAACTGGTGATTGGACCCTTGCCACTGGGGCTGCATAGCAGATGTTCCTGCAGTTGCATGCAACCCATGCAGTTCTGTTACCACAATTGCACAAATGTGAGTAGTGACTGCTCCAGAGTTGCAAGTAGATCTTTGAACACCTGGTATGGCACACCTTCCAATGATGTGGAGATGCCGGTGCCACGGTTGAAACCACAGGGAAGTCCATCGTCAACTTGTCCGACCACACCCTTCAACCAGACGAAATCGAAGTTCTCAGCCAAGGGCTCAATTTCTGCCCCACCACCAAAATGGACCCCATCGGTCTCGCGGCAGACACAGAGGAATTCATCAGGAGAATGAGGCTCCGGGAATTCTTCCACAAATCCCAAGATGTCAGCAGCGAACCCAAGGAGACAATGAATGATCCGGAACAGCAGACAGAGGGATCCGCAGTGCAGCAACCGAAGAAGAAAGAGTCAAATTGGACCCCTCCGGAGGGTCGCTGCCCTAAGCTTGACATGTATGCTCAAGCTGTCAGGAGATGCATCAATGCCAGATTCATCAGCCGCACTCACAAGACAGTCCAGAATGTCACCCGAGCACAACGCAACACCATCCACGCTCTCAAGACCAACCGCAACATTGTCATCAAACCAGTAGACAAAGGTGGAGCCATCGTCATACAGAACAGAATGGACTATTGCAAAGAAGCATACCAAAAACTGGACAACCAGGAACACTACAGACAGTTACCCGCAGATCCGACCAAAGAACACACCCGCCAACTCAACAGACTGATCAAGATCTTCGATCTAGACCTTCAAAGCATCCTACGCGCTCTCATCCCACGTACTCCCCGCGTGGGAGACTTCTACTGCCTCCCAAAGATACACAAAGCCAACACACCCGGACGTCCTATCGTATCAGGCAACGGAACCCTGTGTGAGAACCTCTCTGGATACGTTGAGGGCATCCTGAAACCCATCGTACAGGGAACCCCCAGCTTCTGTCGCGACACTACAGACTTCTTACAGAAACTCAGCACCCACGGACCAGTTGAACCAGGAACACTCCTCACCACGATGGACGTCTCGGCACTCTACACCAGTATCCCCCACGATGACGGCATCGCTGCGACAGCCTCAGTACTCAACACCAACAACAGCCAATCTCCAGACGCCATTCTACAACTCATCCGCTTCATCCTTGACCACAGTGTCTTCACCTTCGACAACCAGTTCTTTACCCAAACACACGGAACAGCCATGGGGACCAAATTCACACCCAATACGCCAACATCTTCATGCACAAGTTCGAGCAAGACTTCTTCGCTGCACAGGACCTCCAACCAACGCTATACACCAGATACATCGATGACATTTTATTCCTATGGACCCACGGCGAAGAATCACTGAAAAGACTACACGATAACATCAACAAGTTCCATTCCACCATCAAACTCACCATGGGCTACTCCTCAGAATCGGTTTCATTCTTGGACACACGAATCTCCATCAAAGACGGACACCTCAGCACTTCACTCTACCGCAAGCCCACGGACAACCTCACGATGCTCCACTTCTCCAGCTTCCACCCTAACCACGTTAAAGAAGCCATCCCCTATGGACAAGCCCTGCGAATACACAGGATCTGCTCAGACGAGGAGGAACGTGATGGACACCTACAGACGCTGAAAGACGCCCTGGTAAGAACGGGATATGACGCTCGACTCGTCGATCGACAGTTCCGATGGGCCACAGCGAAAAATCGCATAGACCTCCTCAGAAGACAAACACGGGACACAACCAACAGAGTACCCTTCGTCGTCCAGTACTTCCCCAGAGCGGAGAAACTACGCCATTTTCTTCACAGCCTTCAATATGTCATTGATGACGACGAACACCTCGCTAAGGCCATCCCCACGCCACCACTACTCGCCTTCAAACAGCCGCCTAACCTCAAACAGACCATCGTTCGCAGCAAATTACCCAGCTTTCAGGAGAACAGTGACCACGACACCACACAACCCTGCCACGGCAACCTCTGCAAGACATGCCAGATCATCAACACAGATACCATCATCACACGTGAGGACACCACCCACCAGGTACATGGTACATACTCATGTGACTCGGCCAACGTTGTCTACCTCATACGTTGCAGGAAAGGATGCCCCGGAGCATGGTACATCGGCGAGACCATGCAGACACTGCGACAACGGATGAACGGACACCACACAACAATCGCCAGGCAGGAGTGTTCCCTCCCAGTCGGGGAACACTTCAGCAGTCAAGGACATTCAGCCTCCAATCTTCGGTTAAGCATTCTCCAAGGCGGCCTTCGAGACACACGACAACGCAAAATCGTCGAGCAGAAACTGATAGCCAAGTTCCGCACTCATGAGGACGGCCTCAACTGGGATCTTGGGTTCATGTCACGCTACATGTAACCCCACCTGACGTAGAGTCATCCAGACTCGAGTCGTCGTTGGCTTGTTCTCTCTACACAGATGCGGCTGGACCTGCTGTGATTTCCAGCAAAAAATTTTTTTTTTTTTTTATTGTTCTTTGTTTTTTATACAGACCCCAGCATCTGCAACATTTGACCCCTGGTGACCCCACCTCATTGTTCTTTGATGTAATGGGCCAGAAATTCGCGGCCAAAGGCATGAGCGCGCTCGGGGTACTCACGCATCTGGCCGTTGGAAATGCTGGCGTTCAGCATGAACAGCGCATGCGGGGAACGCCGGCATTTCCAGACCTCGAGCGCGTGCGACTGCACAGGCAGCGCTTGCGCAGTGAACTTCGTAGATTTCATTCATGAAATCCGTGAGGGTAAGTCCTCAGAAGTTACACTTGAAAAAAGCAAGTGTAAAGTGGTTCATTGGCTGCGGAGGAAGAAACATTTTATCGTGGAGCTTCTGAAATGCAATATTTTTGTTTGGGAAAGGGAGGGAAGTTATTTTAAGAAATTTTAAGTAAGTTTTAAAGTTAAAATTTTTTTTTTTTAAAAGGGTTTTCAGAACGGTAGGTAGAAGGAGCAATTGTGGCTGTGTGAATGGAATGTGAGAATGAGTTATGTATGTATGTCCACATATATTCCTTTACGTATATGTATGTATGTTTTATATTCCTTTACTAATGTGTATGAATGTATGTTTTTAATTATGATTTTCAAATAAGTTACTTTCTCTGAAAGTCATAATTAAATAATACATTCATACGCATAAGTAAAGGAAAATATACATAACACGCAAAGGAATATATACAGACATACATACTTTCAGAAGCTCCACGATAAGAAATATCTTCCTCCGCAGCCTCTGGAGCAACTGTACCCATGCTTTTTTCATGTGTAAGCTGTAAGGACTTGACCTCACTGAAAGCAGTAATGAAAGCGGCGAATTATACTGCGCACGCGCTGCCTGTGCAGTCGCACGCGTTCTGCCTCTGAACCCCTTCGTTCAGAGGACAGGAAATGCCGGTTTTCCCCAAAAGCACTGTGCATGCTGAAAACCGGCATTTCATCCGGCCAGATGCGTAAGTACCCCGACCGTACTCGCGCAGTTGGAAGGGAATTACTGGGCCAACATTTTACATGTCAATAAAATGAAAAATTTAACAATTGCACAACTTGCCCCCTCGCATCTGCGACTGAGGGTCCAAGGAGGTGCATTGCGCAAGAGGTCATCATCGTACGTATCCTCACACTGTTCCCTTTGGGGAACTGTATGAAGTGGTGGAAGGATTTATGGCCGTGATTAACGCTCATTCCGTGACCGTAACCATCTTTGAACCAGCCATTAGGGTGGTTAGTCCTATGGCGGGAGGGTTTTACGGGCTCCCACAACCCATCTGAGGGGGGGGGGCCACCAACACCCACGGACGCAAGTATCCCGCTGGATGTCCACCCAGAATTTAAAGTTGGAACTCCGACTCCACTTGCCGGGACTGTCTGGAGTGGGGTTCAAAACCCTACTCCTTCTGGCCCAGCGGCGGGGATGCTTACTGCTACGCAAAAGGCCCACTCCGCACAAAAGGTGACACCCATACGTTTCCTGCGCCTTTTCCCTCCCTGTGACTGGAGCCGTATGCTGCCATTTCACGTTGCTAATCGGATTGGGCCTTTGTCATAGCGGTAGGATCCCCGCCGCTGGGCCAGATCAGGGTAGGGTTTCGAACCCCGCTCCAGACAGTCCCGGCAAGTGGAGTCGGAGCTCCGGCTCTAAATTCTGGGTTGACATCCAGTGGGATATTTGCGTCCGTGGGTGTGGGTGGCCCCCCCTCCTTGTATAGCTTGTGGGAGCCCGTAAAACCCTCCCGCCATAGGACTAACCGCCCTAATGGCTGGTTCAAAGATGGTTACGGTCACGGAATGAGCGTTAATCACGGCCATAAATCCTTCCACCACTTCATACAGTTCCCCAAAGGGAACAGTGTGAAGACACGTATGACGACGACATTGCTAAATAAATAAGTGGAATTAAAAACATTCTTTTAGGGCTTTTAAAAGTCTTTAAATTGCTTTAATTCTCTTTAAAATTACTTCAGATTACTCAAAATAATGTAAACATTTTAAAAAGTTTATAAAAGTTACCAAAATCTTCAAAAAACTTCCAAAAACCTATTTAAATTGCTGCTTTGCATGTAAAAATCCTTAGCAGCTTGACAGAAACATTGGGGGCATGTCCAGTGAAACTGAGACCTCAAGGGGCGTGTCTCACTTACACTGCACGCTCCTGGCTTCGCGCTGGCTGCACTCCTGGGCGGCGTGACGTCATACGCTGCCCGGGATTCTTCTTTTTATTCACCAAGTCCAGGCGTCCCTGGAGCTGATCGTCAGTAGCGCGGGGTAAGTGTAAATACGGGGCTTGCACGCGCTGCAAGCCCCGTTCTGGAATTTCTGGGCCAATGTTTTCCTGACTGACCTGTTTAGACAACATCCACATCTTTGATTGCTGTGATTATCTCTCTGCCGAGGTGGGATAAAGGGCAGGTAGAAAGATTACCTGTAATCATCTGGCAGTGTTCTCTGACTATATATGCTGTGCCTATATGCATCTCTTCATTTCACCTGACGAAGGAGCAATGCTCCGAAAGCTTGTGATTTCACATAAAGCTGTTGGACTATAACCTGGTGTTGTGTGACTTCTCACACCTTCCAATGAATGAGGAAAACATTAGTGCTCATTAGCATCCTTTTAAAGATAGGCCCCAGGAGATCTGAATCACAGGGCTCAGCAACTGAGAAAGAACATAAGAACATAAGAAATCGGAGCAGGAGTAGGCCAATCGGCCCCTCGAGCCTGCTCCGCCATTCAATAAGATCATGGCTGATCTGATCCAAACCGCCAATCTACTATCACAGAACCATCTCCTGAATCTAACAGAATTAGACACACGAAATAGGAGCAGGATCAGGCTACACAGCCCCTGGGCCCACTCCGCTACCCACAGGGCCATGTCCGATCTGAACCTAGACTCATGTCCAAATTCCTGCCCGCTCCCCGTAACCCTTAATTCCCTTTACTTCTAGGAAACTGTCTATTTCTGTTTTAAATTTATGAAATGATGTAGCTTCTACAGCTTTTTGGGGCAGCATATTCCATGGACCTACCACCCTCTGAGTGAAGTACATAGATACATAGAAGATAGGAGCAGGAGTAGGCCATTCGGCCCTTTGAGCCTGCTCCGCCATTCAATGAGATCATGGCTGATCATCCAAATTCAGTACCCGGGCCCTGCCTTCTCCCCATATCCCTTGATCCCTTTAGCCTTAAGAAATATATCCAACTCTTTCTTGAATATACTTAATGAACTGGCCTCCGCCGCCCTCTGTGGCAGAGAATTCCACAGGTTCACCACTCTCTAAGTGAAGAAATTCCTCCTCATTTCAGTCCTAAATGGCTTACCCCTTATCCTTAGACTATGACCCCTGGTTCTGGACTCCCCGGCCATCAGAAACATCCTTCCTGCATCTAGTCTGCCCAGGCCTGACAGAATTTTATAGATTTTGATGAGATCCCCTCTCAATCTTCTGAACTCCAGTGAGTATAAGCCCAATCGACACAATCTCTCCTCATACGTCATTCCTTCCATCCCAGGTATCAGCCTGGTGAATCTTCGCTGCACTCCTTCCATGGCAAGAACGTCCTTCCTCAGGTAAGGCGACCAAAACTGCACACAATACTCAAGGTGTGGTCTCACCAAGGCCCTGTACAACTGTAGTAAGACATCCTTGTTCTTGTACTCGAACCCTCTTGCTACGAAGGCCAACATACCATTTGCCTTCTTAACCGCCTGCTGCACCTGCATGCTTACCTTCAGCGACTGGTGTACAAGAACACCCAGGTCTCTTTGCACTTCCCCTTCTCCCAAACTATTACCATTCAAATAATAATCTGCCTTCCTGTTTTTGCCACCAAAGTGGATAACCTCACATTTATCCACATTATAGTGCATTTGCCATGTTTCTGCCCAATCACCCAACCTGTCCAAATCGTGCTGGAGTTTCACGACATCCTCCTCACAGCATACCCTCCCCCCCAGCTTTGTGTCGTCTGCAAATTTGGAGATATTACATCCAATTCCCTCGTCCAGATCATTAATATATATTGTGAACAGCTGGGGTCCTAGGACCGATCCTTGCGGTACCCAACTAGTCACTGCCTGCCACTCGGAAAATGACCCGTTTATTCCAACTCTTTGCTTTCTGTCCGCCAACCAGTTCTCTATCCAAGTCAATACCTTGCCCCCAATCTCATGTGCCTTAATTTTGCACGCTAATCTCTTATGCGGGACCTTATCGAAAGCCTTCTGAAAGTCTAAATACACCACATCCACTGGTTCTCCCTTATCTATTTTACCAGATACATCCTCAAAAAATTCCAGTAGATTAGTCAAGCATGATTTACCTTTTGTAAATCCATGTTGACTTTGTCCGATCCAGTCACTGCTTTCCAAGTGCTCTGCTATTACATCTTTTATAATGGACTCTAGCATTTTCCCCACTACCGATGTCAAGCTTACCGGTCTATAATTCCCCGCCTTTTCTCTACCACCTTTTTTGAATAGTGGGGTAACATTAGCTACCCGCCAATCCATGGGTACCGTTCCAGAGTCTATCGAGTTCTGGAAGATGACCAGCAATGCATCTACTATTTCTAGGGCCACTTCCTTAAGTACCCTGGGATGTAGATTATCAGGCCCTGGGGATTTATCGGCCTTCAGTCCCATCAATTTTCCTAACACCATTTCCCTACAAATACTGATTTCTTTCAGTTCCACCCTTTCATCAGACCCTATGTTCCCCGGCATCTCTGGGAGGTTATTTGTGTCCTCCTTTGTGAAGACAGAACCAAAATATGTATTTAGTTGGTCTGCCATTTCTTTGTTCCCCATTATAAATTCCCCCGATTCTGACTGCAAGGGACCTACGCATGACTTCACCAATCTTTTTCTCTTCACATATCTATAAAAGCTTTTACAGTCAGTTTTTATGTTCTCTGCAAGCTTACTCTCATATTCTATTTTCCCTTTCTTAATTAATCCCTTTGTCCTCCTTTGTTGAATCCTAAACTGCTCCCAATCCTCAGGGTTATTGCTTTTTCTGGCAAATTTATATGCCCTCTCCTTGGACCTTATGCTGTCCCTAATTTCCCTTGTTAGCCACGGTTGGGTCACCTTTTTTGTTTTATTTTTATGCCAAACTGGGATGAACAAATTCTGTAGTTCATCCATTCGGTCTTTGAATGTTTGCCATTGCCTATCCACCGTCAACCCTTTGAGTGCCATTCCCCAATCAATCCTACCCAACTCGCTCCTCAGACCATCATAGTTTCCTTTATTTAAATTGAGGACCCTAGTCCCCGAGTCAACTACTTCATTCTCCATCTTAATGAAGAATTCGATCATATTATGATCGCTCCGACCCAAGGGGCCTCTTACAACAAGATTGCTAATTAATACTTTCTCATTACACAATACCCAGTCTAAGATGGCCTGATCTCTGGTTGGTTCCTCGACATATTGGTCCAGGAAACCATCCCGTAAACACTCCAGGAATTCCTCCTCCATAATATTGTTACTCATTTGGTTGGCCCAATCTATATGTAGATTAAAGTAACCCATGATGACTGCTGTGCCCTTATTGCACGCTTCTTTAATTTCTCTTTGAATGCCATCCCCAACCTCCGCCTTACTGTTTGGAGATCTATAAACCACTCCCACTAACGTTTTTTTCCCCTTAGTATTTCTCAATTCTACCCATACAGATTCCACCTCATCAGAGCTAATATCCTTCATTACAATTGTGTTAATCCCTTCTTTAACCAGTAATGCTACCCCACCTCCCTTTCCTTTTTGCCTATCTTTTCTGAATATCGAATACCCCTGGATGTTGAGTTCCCAGTCCTGGCCTTCCTTGAGCCACGTTTCCGTAATCCCAACCAAATCGTATTTGTTTACTTCTATTTGCGCAGCCAATTCATCCACCTTATTACAAATGCTCCTTGCATTAAGACACAAAGCCTTCAGGCTTGTTTTTTTAATGCTGTTAGACCTATTAGAATTATTATTTACTGTGGCCATGTTTGATTTAAACCGTTGATTTCTCTGACTGCCACTTTTGTTTTTCTCCTTCCTATCTTTTGCTTTTATCCTTGTTTGCCTTTCCTCTGTCTCCCTGCTCAGGTTCCGAACCCCCTGCCATTTTAGTTTAAACCCTCCCCCACAGCACTAGCAAACACTCCCCCTAGGACATTGGTTCCAGCCCTGCCCAGGTGCAGACCGTCTGGTTTGAACTGGTCCCACCTCCCCCAGAACCGGTTCCAATGTCCCAGGAACTTGAATCCCTCCCCCTGGCACCAAAAAGTAGTACCTCTTCATCTCAGTTTTGAAAGAGCAGCCCCTTATTCTGAGACTATGCTCCCTAGTTCTAGCTTCACCCATCATCGGGAACATCCTCCCCGCATCCACCCGATCCAACCCCTTCACAATCTTATATGTTTCAATAAGATCGCCTCTCATTCTTCTGAACTCCAATGAGTAGAGTCCCAATCTACTCAACCTCTCCTCATATGTCCATCCCCTCATCCCCGGGATTAACCGAGTGAACCTTCTTTGTACTGACTCGAGAGCAAGTATGTCTTTTCTTAAGTATGGACACCAAAACTGTATGCAGTATTCCAGGTGCGGTCTCACCAATACCTTGTACAACTGAAGCAATACCTCCCTATTTTTATATTCTATCCCCCTAGCAATGAAAGCCAACATTCCATTGGCCTTCTTAATCACTTGCTGCACCTGCATACTAACCTTTTGAGTTTCGTGCACCAGGACCCCCAGATCCCTTTGTACTTCAGTACTTTCAAGTTTCTTGCCATTAAGATAATAACTTGCTCTACGATTTTTCCTGCCAAAGTGCATAACCTCACACTTTCCAGTATTGTATTCCATCTGCCAAATCTCTGCCCACTTATTTAGCCTGTCTATGTCCCCTTGCAGGTTTTTTATGTCCTCCTCACTCACTACTTTCCCTCCCATCTTAGTATCATCTGCAAACTTTGATATGTTACACTCGGTCCCCTCCTCCAAATCATTAATATAGATTGTAAAGTGTTGGGGACCCAGCACTGACCCCTGCAGAACGCCACTAGTTACTAATTGCCAGTCTGAGAATGAACCATTTATCCCAACTCTCTGCCTTCTGTTAGATAGCCAATCCTCTATCCATGCCAGAATATTACCCCCAATCCCGTGATTTTTTATCTTAAGCAATAATCTTTTGTGTGGCACCTTGTCAAATGCCTTTTAGAAGTCTAAATACACTACGTCCACTGGTTCCCCTTTATCCACCCTATATGTTACTTCCTCAAAGAACTCCAGCAAATTTGTCAAACATGACTTCCCCTTCATAAAACCATGCTGACTTTGTCCTATTAAATTATCATTATCCAAATGTCCTGTTACTGTCTCCTTAATAATGGACTCCAAAATTTTACCTACCACAGATGTTAGGCTAACCGTTCTATAGTTTCCAGCCTTCTGTCTACTGCCCTTTTTAAATAAGGGTGATACATTAGCAGTTTTCCAGTCTACCGGGACCTTTGCTGAGTCCAGGGAGTTTTGGAAAATTATTACTAATGCATCCACAATCCCTACTGCCACTTCCCTCAAAATCCTAGGATGTAAGCCATCAGGTCCAGGTGATTTATCCGCCTTGAGTCCCATTATTTTACCGAGTCCCACTTACTTAGTGATTTTGATCGTGTTTAGCTCCTCCCCCCCATAGCCCCCTGTTTGTCCAGTGTTGGGATATTCTTAGTGTCCTGTACTGTAAAAGACTGATACAAAATATTCATTCAGTGTTTTTGCCATCTCCATATTTCCCACCATTAATTTCCTGGTCTCATTCTCTAAGGGACCAACATTTACTTTAGCCACCCTTTTACTTTTTATATAACTATAAAAACTCTTACTATCTGTTTTTTATATTTTTTGCTAATTTACTTTCATAATCTATCTTCCCTTTCTTAATCAATCTTTTTGTTATTTTTTGCTGTCTTTTAAAGTTTTCCCAATCCTCTATCCTCCCACTAGATTTGGCTACCTTATATGCCCTTGTTTTTAGTCGAATACTATCCTTAATTTCTTTACTTAGCCACGGATGGCTGTCTTTTCTTTTACACCCTTTTCTTCTCAGTGGAATATATATTTTTTGGAAGTTGTAAAATAACTCCTTAAATGTACACCACTGATCATGTATCTTCTTACCCTTTAATCTATTTTCCCAATCCACTCTACTCAATTCCGCTCTCATACCTTCATAGTCTCCTTTATTCAAGCTTAGCATGCTTGTTTGAGATCCAACTTTCTCACCCGCTAATTGAATATGGAATTCAACCATGTTATGTTCACTCATTCCAAGGGGATCCTTTACTAGGACATTTTTAATTAATCCTGTCTCGTTACACAGGACCAGATCTAAGGTTGCTTGCCCCCTGGTCGGTTCAGTTACATACTGCTCAAGAAACCCATCCCTAATACACTCAAGGAACTCATCCTCAAGGCAGCCCTGCCCAATTTGATTTGTCCAATTAATATGATCGTTAAAATCCCCCATAATTATAGATGTTCCCTTATTACAAGCCTCAACTATTTCCTGATTGATACTCCGTCCAACAGAGTTGCAACTGTTCGGAGGCCTATAGACTACGCCCACTAGTGTTTTTTTCCCCTTATTATTCCTTACCTCCACCCAAACTGTTTCATTATCCTAATCTTTTGACCCAATATCATTTCTCTGTATTACAGTGATTCCTTCCTTTATTAACATAGCCACCCCACCTCCCCTTCTTTCCTGCCTGTCCTTCCTGATCGTTAAATAACTTGGTATGTTTAATTCCCAGGCATTGTCACCCTGCAGCCATGTTTCTGTAATGGCCACAAGATCATACCCATATGTAGTTATTTGTGCCATTAACTCGTCTATTTTGTTACGAATGCTACGTGCATTCAGATAGAGAACATTCAAATATGTTTTGTGACACTTAGTTCCTGCTTTTGCCCTTTTTATTACTTTACCTTTTACTCCATACCTTCTGCCCCTTCCTGACACGCTCTGGTTTTTAATTTCCCCACTGCTGCCTAAGTCTATGACCTTCTCTGTTATTTTTATTATTTGCTTTCTTGGAACCTCCCCCCCCACTAGTTAGTTTAAAGCCCTCTCTACAGCCCTTGTTATATAATCCGCCAGGACTCTAGCCCCAGCACTGGCCAAGTGAAGCCCGTCCCAACGGAACAGCTCCCTCCTGCCCCAGTACTGGTGCCAGTGTCCCAGGAAGCAAAACCCATTTCTCCCACACCAGTCTTTGAGCCACGCATTTAACTCTCTAATTTTATTTGTCCTAGCCAAATTCGCTCGTGGCTCAGGTAATAATCCAGAGATAATTACCCTTGAGGTTCTGTTTTTTAATTTGACCCCTAGCTGCTCATACTCCTTTAACAGAACCGGCTTCCTAGTCCTATCTACGTCGTTTGTACCAACATGGACCACGACAACTGGATCCACCCCCTCCCACTGCAAGTTTCTTTCCAGCCCAGAGGAGATGTCCTTAACCCTGGCACCGGGTAGGCAACACAGCCTTCGGTACTCTCGCTATCGGCTGCAGAGAACTCTATCTATCCCCCTAATAATACTATCCCCTACCACTACAACATTTCTATTTACTCCCCCCTCTTGAATGGCCCCCTGTTCCACGGTGCTGTGGCCAGGTTGTTCATCCTCCCTGCAGTCCCCGCTCCCGCCCTCACAGGGAGTAAGAACCTCGATCCTGCTTGACAAGAGCAAGGGCTGCAGCTCCATCAACACTGCCTCCTGGATCCCTGTACCTGCCTCACTCGTAGTCATACCACCCTGTCCCTGACCACGGATTACATCTGCATTAATAAATTTCATAGGTGTGACCATCTCCTGAAACATAGAGTCCAGGAACTTCTCCCCTCCCTGATGTGTCGCAGTGTCTGAAGCTCGGTCTCAAGCTCTTTAACATGGAGCTTGAGTTCCTCTAGCAGCAAACACTTATCGCAAATGTACTCACCGTGAGCCTCAATGGGGTCCACCAGCTCCCACCTTTCGCAACAGTGACACATCACCTGTTCACCCATATCTATGTAATTAATTAAATTTATTATTATTAATTATGAAGACCCTCTGCCCCGATATAGATGATACTATTACACCACTATTCAACAGGACTTACCAACTTAAAGGAATAAAAGAGAAGGAAGAATACCAACCAACCAGCTGATCACCAACCTCCTCCTTGAATACTGTCTGTGGGGCCTGTTTGGTTGACTCGTCTCGCTGCTCCGATTCCGCAGTGCTGTCTAAGCCTGGGAGTGGGGAACAAAACAGAACAAAAAACACACCCTCACCTCCCACTTGCCCGAACTCTCCCTCTTGCCAAACTCTAGCAGCACTCAATGCACAGCACTCCGTGCACAAGCACTAGTCCTGGCCCTTTTATACCCGGATTCTACTTCCGGTTTAAACACCCCAACAGTTTAATATACACTTAAAAATTTAACAACCCCAGCCTGTCCAGTCCATCTTCATAGCTGAAGCGCTCCAGCCCAGGTAACATCCTGATGAATCACCTCTGCACCCTCTCCAGTGCAATCACATCCTTCCTATAGTGTGGCGACCAGAACGGCACACGGTATTCCAGCTGTGGCCTAACTAGCATTTTGTACAGCTCCATCATAACCTCCCTGCTCTTATATTCTATGCCTCGGCTAATGAAGGCAAGTATCCTATATGCCTTTTTAACCATCTTATCTACTTGTCCTGCTGCCTTCAGGGATCTATGTACATGCACACCAAGGTCCCGCTGATCTTCTGACCTTCCTCGGGTCTTACCATTCATTGTGTATTCCCTTGCCTTGTTAGTCCTCCCAAAATGCATCACCTCACACTTTTCAGGGTTAAATTCCATTTGCCACTGTTCTGCCCATCTAACCAACCCATCTATATTGTCCTGTAGCCTGAGGCTACCCTCCTCGCTATTTACCACTCCACCAATTTTCGTGTCATCTGTAAACTTACTGATCATACCTCGTACATTCATATCTAAATCATTAATGTACACTACAAACAGCAAAGCACCCAGCACCGATCCCTGCGGTACACCACTGGACACAGGCTTCCAGTCACAAAAGCAAACTTTGACCATCACCCTCTGCCTCCTGCCACTAAGCCAATTTTGGATCCATCACCCTCAAAGCCTCCTTGAAAAAGTGTAACATCCCCACCGACACCTGGGAATCCCTGGCCCAAGACCGCACAAAGTGGAGAAGAAGCATCCGGGAAGGCGCCGAACACCTCGAGTCTCTTCGCTGGGAGCAAGCAGAAGCCAAGCACAGGCAGCGCAAGGAGCGCACATCAACCCAAGCACCCCATCCACCCACCCCTTCAACCAGCATCTGCCCCACCTGTGACAGAGTGTAGGTCCCGCATTGGACTAATCAGTCACCTGCGAACACATTTTTAATGTGGAAGCAAGTCATCCTCGGTTCCGAGGGACTGCCTAAGAAGAAGAATCCTTGCCTCTCCAAGTGGAGACTATTTGTGTCCCTCAGAATTTTTTCCAATATTTTCCCTACCACTGATGTTAGGCTCACTGGCCTGTAATTCCCTGGTTTATCCCTACCACCCTTCTTGAATAATGGTACTACCTTAGCTGTCCTCCAGTCCTCTGGCACCTCCGCTGTGGACAGAGAGGTTCTGAAAATTTGTGTCAGAGCCCCTGCAATCTCCTCCCTTGCCTCACACAGCAGCCTGGGGTACATCTCGCCTAGGCCTGGGGATTTATCCACTTTTAAGCCCACTAAAACTGCTAATACCTCCTCCCTCTCAATACTGATTTGTTCAAGTATATCACAATCCCCCTGCCTGATTTCTATGCCTACATCGTCCTTGTCCATAGTGAACACAGATGCAAAATATTCATTTAAAACCTCTCCTACATCTTCCGGCTCTACAGAAAGATTGCCACTTTGGTCCCTAATGGGCCCTACTCTTTTCTTGGTTATCCCCTTGCCCTTAATATACTTATAAAATCACCTTGGGATTTTCCTTTATTTTGCCCGCCAGTGTTTTTTCATGCCCCTTCTTCGCTCTCCTAATTTCTTTTTTTGTACCCCCCTTCACTTTCTATACTCTCCTAGGGCTTCCACTGTTTTTAGTCCTTTGTATCTGCCAAAGCCTCCCTTTTTTTCCTAATCCATTCTTGTATATCCCTTGACATCCAGGGTTCCCTGGGCTTGTTGGTCCCACCCTTGACCTTTACGGGAACATGTTGGCGTTGCACTCTCTCTATTTCTTTCTGAAAGACTCCCACTGCTCTGATGTGGATTTTCCTACAAGTAGCTGATCCCAGTCCACTTTGGCCAGACCCTGCCTTATCATATTAAAATCGGCCTTCCCCCAATTTAGAACCTTTCTTTCCGGTCCATCTTTGTCCTTTTCCTTAAATCTCACCGAATTATGGTCACTGTCACCAAAATGCTCTCCTACTGACACTTCTACCACTTGCTTGGCTACATTCCCTAGAATTAGGTCCAGTACCACCCCCTCTCTTGTAGGACTTTCTACATGCTGGCTCAAAAAGCTCTCCTGGAAGCACTTTACGAATTCCGCACCCTCTAAGCCTTTCACACTCTGACTATCCCAGTTAATATTGGGGAAGTTGAAATCTCCTACTATTATTACCCTATTATTTCTACATTTCTCTGAGATTTGCCTATATATCTGTTCCTCTATCTCCCCCTGACTGCTGGGGGCCTATAGTACACTCCCAGCAAAGTGCTTGCCCCCTTTTGGTTTTTAAGTTCTATCCATATGGCCTCATTAGAGGAACCTGCTAAGACATCATCCCTCCTTACAGCAGTAATTGACTCTTTTATTAATATTGCGACACCCCCTCCTCTTTTACACCCCCCTCTGTCTCACCTGAAGGTTCTATACCCCGGAATATTGAGCTGCCAGTCCTGCCCCTCCCTGAACCATGTCTCTGTGATAGCAACAATATCATACTCCCATGTGTTCATCAACACCTTCAATTCATCTGCCTTACTCGCAAGACTTCTTGCATTAAAATAAATGCCATCCAGCCTTGCCATACTCCCTTGTGCCGTTAAATATTTGCTCTGCCTTCTAGGCTGAATTGTTTTTTCCTCTATGTTTGGCTGTGCATCACCCACTACTATAGCTCCACTCCGTATCCCATCCCCCTGCCAAGTTAGTTAACCCCCCCCGCCCAACAGTACTAGCAAACCTCCCGCAAGGATGTTGGTCCTGTTCCGGTTCAGGTGCAACCCGTCCGACTTGTATAGTTCCCACCTTCCCCAGAAGCAGATCTAGTGATCCAGGAAACTAAAGCCCTCCCTCCTGCACCAACTCTTAGCCACGCATTCATCTGCTCTATCCTCCTATTCCTATACTCACTAGCACGTGGCACTGGGAGTAATCCAGAGATTACAATCTTTGAGGTCCTGCTTTTTAATCTGCTACCTAGCTCCCTAAATTTTTGTTGCAGGACCTCATCCCTCTTTCTACTCATGTTTTTGGTACCAATGTGAACTACAACCTCTGTTTGCCCTCCCCCTTCAGAATGCCCTGCAGCCGTTCAGTGACATCCTTGACCCTGGCACCAGGGAGGCAACATACCATCCTGGCGTCACGTCTGCGGCCACAGAAACCTCTATCTGTTCCCCTTACGATACAATCCCCTATCACTATTGCTCTCCCACTCTTTTTCCTCCCCTCTTGTGCAGCTGAGCCACTTGTAGTGCCACGGACTTGGCTCTTGCTACATTCCCTTGAGAAACCATCTCCCCCAGCAGTATCCAAAATGGAAAATCTGTCAGAGAGGGACATGAACCCAGGGGACTCCTGCATTACCTTCCTAGTTCTTTTACTCTGGCGGTCACCCATTTCCTGTCTGCCTGTGCACTCTTTACCTGCGATGTGACCACCTCGTTAAACGTGCTATCCAAATAATGCACCTAGAATCAATGCAGTAAAACTTTAGTGACCTTACCAGGTCAGCCAAGGTAGGTGGAACTCACCATTAGATTCTGTTAATCCAGTGTAGCAAGCAGGTAACACACTCAGAAATATTGCCACCTCACACTGGCTTAAAGTAGTTTAAGTGCTTGTCAAGAAACATGTTGCACCCAGATCCTTACTTTAAAACTGTGCTTTCACTCATGCCTTTGCATACATTCAGCCCAAACTAATCATCCCACCTAATGTAGCTGCATGACACATGTATGTGCCATCACATCATTATGGCCTGCATGCATGCACTTCAACACCAATGTTGGTTATTACAACAATTGAGTTGCAGAAGAAAACAGCCCAAAACAAAAGAGAGACCATGCATGGTAAAAGGACTCCTGAACATTTATCTTCTGGCTTCCTATGAGGAGGAAACTCTACAAGTAGTGAAATGAGAGGCCATATACAATGCTGAACATGGGGAAGTAGAGGGCTTCCCCCATCTCAGAGCTCATGCTAACCTTCTTCTGCTCTTTCTTATCCTATTCACTTATCCACTCATTGGCAACGAAGCAGGTACTGAAGCACTTTGGCTGGAATTTTAATTTGGTGGTGGGTAGGGAGCTGGGGGGCTGCAATGTGTTGGGAAAACCTGGGAGAATGGGTTCCCCTCAAGCCCTGCCGAATTTAAAGGCAGGGCCTGATTAACATTTTGTATCTCTGTTTCCCGCCCCCAGATGGAGAGGCTGGCTGTTGGGCTGGTAGGCTTGTGGCACCAGGTTGCAGAGAGGAGGGAGAGAAGGTTCGGGGTGGGGGAGTCGGAAGGTCGGGGTTCTTCGGAGGGTCGGGGGCTGCAGATCTTTGGAGGGTCGGGGGCTGGAGGATCATCGGAGGGGTCGGGGGCATGAGGATCATTGGAAGGGTCGGGGGCATGAGAATCATTGGAGGGGTCGGGGGCTGCAGATCTTCGCAGGGGTCGGGGGCTGGAGGGTCTTTGGAGGGGTCGGGGGCTGAAGGATCTACGCAGGGGTCGGGGGCATGAGGATCATCGAAGGGTCGGGGGCATGTGGATCTTCAGGGGGCTCGGGGGCTAGAGGATCATCAGAGGGGTCGGGGGCTGGAGGATCTTCAGAGGGGTCGTGGGCTGGATGATCTTCGGAGGGGTCGTGGGCTGGAGGCTCTTCGGAGGGGTCATGGGCTGGAGGATCGTCGGAGGGGCCGTGGGCTGGAGGATTGTCGGAGGGGTCGTGGGCTGGAGGACCTTCGGAGGGGTCAGGGGCTGGAGGATCATTGGAGGGGTCGTGGGCTGAAGGGTCATCAGAGGGGTCGTGGGCTGGAGGATCTTCGGAGGGGTCATGGGCTGGAGGATCATCAGAGGGGTCGGGGGCTGAAGGATCTTCGGAAGGGTCGGGGGCTGGAGGGTCGTCGGAAGGGTTGTGGGCTGGAGGACCTTCGGAGGGGTCGTGGGCTGGAGGATCTTTGGAGGGGTCGTGGGCTGGAGGATCTTCAGAGGGGTCTTGGGCTGGAGGACCTTCGGAGGGGTCGTGGGCTGGAGGATCTTTGGAGGGGTCATGGGCTAGAGGATCTTCAGAGGGGTCTTCGGCTGGAGGATCTTCAGAGGGGTCTTGGGCTGGAGGACCTTCGGAGGGGTCGTGGGCTGGAGGATCGTCAGAGGGGTCGTGGGCTGAAGGATCTTCAGAGGGGTAGTGGGCTGGAGGATCTTTGGAGGGGTCATGGGCTGGAGGATCTTTGGAGGGGTCATGGGCTGGGGGACCTTCGGAGGGGTCGTGGGCTGGAGGATCGTCGGAGGGGTCGTGGGCTGAAGGTTCGTCGGAAGGGTTGTGGGCTGAAGGGTCGTTGGAGAGGTCATGGGCTGGAGGATCTTTGAAGGGGTCGGGGTCTATAGGTTGCAGGGGGGGATCGGGGGCTTTCAGATTGGAGGCCGGAAGGGGGATCGGAGATCGGATACCTCGTGGGGGGTTCGGAAGCCTCAGAAGGGTGAGAGGAATGTTGTCTGATCGTCGGGGGTTGATGAGGCAGGAACGCTGGATCCTGCAGGTAAATGGAAAGGCACTTACCTCCTGGATCCAGCAGTCCTCCCCTTCCTTTTGCTGGCAGATTCCCCGAGGCCTGGGAAACCCACTCGTTCACAGTTAAATTTAAAATTGTGGATCACCATGAGGCTTCCAGCCTCATTATAATATTTAACATGCCAATCCACCTCCTGGGAGTAGCTTGGCTGCCCGACCCCTTTCCTATTTCCGTTAAAGCCAGAAGTGGTTGGGATTCAGATTTTTAACTGCTTAACCTCCCACCTGACTCCAACCCAGCTGTTTTTGGGTGGTTAAACCCCGCCCCCTCGCCTTTTACGTCACTCCTAATCTATATATATAAACCGGCCTGTCTGTCTTTCTGTCTGTTTGTCTTTCTGTCTCTCTGTCTCTCTGTCTGTCCGGCTATACAATCAAAAGTTATAGAGCGTACCTAAACATATGTTATATCAAAAGAACGTTTATCATTAGGGGAGTCTAATAGGCGTATTTACTTTTTGGTCAGACAAAAATTGTTCAGACAGTATACAAAAAAGGTTCAAAAAACAGCAATATTCCGCTCATTAGCGTTGAGTGACGTGATGGTTGACCAATCGTACAGGGGATTAACCTGATGGTTGACCAATCGGTGCGTCACGGGGGGGCGTTTCATTGCGTGTGTGGGCGGGCCTAATCCTTCTGAGCTGAGGTGAGTGGCCGCCATCTTGATTCCTAACTATTCATTTATTTTTCCCACTTTCTGCGTGTTTATTTTCAAATATAGATTTCCAGCAAAAAAAAAGTTGCTTTTAAAACACAATTAAATTGTTTTTAAAAAAAGTTAATTAATTTGTAAATATTTTCTCTAACCTCATTAATTTTCCTACCTTTCACCCTTTTTTATTCCTCTTGACTCATTACCTCCACCGGGCGCTGCAAACTTCCAGGGTTACCCCGCCTGCAGGCCTCGAAGCCTCGCCCTCTCCTCCCCAGCTACACCTCCCGCCCCACTCAACAAGCGGCCTGTGATCGCCGCCATCTTTGTAAAGGCTGGCGGGGCGGGACTGAGCCGAGCGTAGCCACCGCCGCCATCTTTGTAAAGGCTGGCATGGCAGTACGGAGCTCCGTGGAGCCATCGCTGGCGCTGGGCTCAGATGCTTTGTGGCCTGCGGCCGAATGGCGGCTGTGGAGCTCGGGCTGCCCGGGGCACTGGGCTCGGCTGGGCCATGTCAGTGCGGGTGCCCGAGGCCCCGGGGCCTAGCCTTCTCCAACCGCTGGCAGTGCAACTCTCAACACTGGCAGAGGGGAGGGGGTCTGCTGGCTCCCCCCTCCCTTTCCCCCCCCCTTCCCTTTCCCCCCCTTCCCCTTCCCCCCCCTTCCCCCCCCTCCTTCCCCCACACCCCCTTCCCACCCCCCTTTCCCCCCCACACCCCCTTCCCACCCCCCACTTTCCCCCCCACTCCCACACATCCCCTTCCCCCCCAACCCCCCCTTCCCCCCTTCCCACCCCCCCTCCTACACACCCCCTTCCCCCCTCTCCACCCCCTTCCCTTCCCTTCCCCCCTCCCCCCTCCTCCCCTTCCCTCCCCCTCCCACCCTCCCCTCTTCCCATCCCCCTCCCCCCCTTCCCCTCCCCCCCTTCCCTTTCCCTCCCCCACTTCCCTTCCCCTCCCCCCCTTCCCTTCCCCCCCTTTCCCTTCCCCACCCTCCCTTCCCCCCCTTCCCCCTCCCCCTCTTGCCCCCCTTCCCCCCCACCCCCTTCCCCCCCACCCCCTTCCCCCCCACCCCCCTTCCCCCCACCCCTTTCCCCCCCCACCCCTTTCCCCCCCACCCCTTTCCCCCCACCCCTTCTCCCCCCACCCCTTTCCCCTTTCTCTCCTTCCCTCGCTCTCTCCTTCCCTCTCTGTCTCTCTCTCTTCCCCCAGTCTCTCTCTTCTCCCCCCAGTCTCTCTCTTCTCCCCCCAGTCTCTCTCTTCTCCCCCCAGTCTCTCTCTCTCTCTCTCTTCCAACAACAACATGCCCTCAAAAAACCCTCGGCACCGCCGGGCACTCTAGCTAGTATAAAATATATCTGATTATATTTCTTATTGGGATACCATTATCACCTGTCTTCCTCTTTCCTTTCCTTAGGTGTGCCAGAGGAAGCTAAGCCAGGTCCCAGAATCTCAGTGCATATGCTGTCACTCACTCTGTCCCTCCCAAAAACCAGTTCAGATACATTCACTTGAGGGGTTTAGAGAGTGAGCTAAAGGTTCTTCCTGCGAAACACGGCATGATTAAGCAGGAGCAGCCAGGGTTGCAGAGGAGGAGTAGAAACATGCTGTCCACAGAACCAGCTTACATCCTGGTCTAACTGATCAGCTTCAGAGGTCATGACATCAAGGGACCTGTTGTAACGGCAATAGATTGGGAAAAGGGGAAGTGCAACGAGACCTGGGTGTCCTTGTGCACCAGTCGCTGAAGGTAAGCATGCAGGTGCAGCAGGTGGTTAAGAAGGCAAATGGTATGTTGGCCTTCATAGCGAGAGGATTTGAGTACAGGAGCAAGGATGTCTTGCTGCAGTTGTACAGGGCCTTGGTGAGACCACACCTTGAGTATTGTGTGCAGTTTTGGTCGCCTTATCTGAGGAAGGATGTTCTTGCCATGGAGGGAGTGCAGCGAAGATTCACCAGACTGATACCTGGGATGGCAGGAATGACGTATGAAGAGAGATTGGGTCGATTAGGCTTATATTCGCTAGAGTTTAGAAGAATGAGAGGGGATCTCATTGAAACTTATAAAATTCTAACAGGACTAGACGGACTAGATGCAGGAAGGATGTTCCCGATGGCGGGGGAGTCCAGAACCGGGGTCACAGTCTAAGGATAAGGGGTAAGCCATTTAGGACTGAGATGAGGAATTTCTTCACCCAGAGTGTGGTGAACCTGTGGAATTCTCTATCACAGAAGGCAGTTGAGGCCAATTTATTAAATATATTCAAGAAGGAGTTAGATATATTTATTAAGGCTAAAGGGATCTAGGGATATGGGGAGAAAGCAGGGACAGGGTACTGAATTTGGATGATCAGCCATGATCTCATTAAATGGTCGAGCAGGCTCGAGGGGCCGAATGGCCTACTCCTGCTCCTATCTTCTATGTTTCTATGTAAAAAGCAGAATGTTTTCTGAGTGCTGTATGTTAATGCAATCACTGGAGCTCATGCCAAACTGTGTTAGAGACAGTGGTTTATATAGGAAAAGAAAGAACTTGCGTATATATAACGCCTTTCACAACCTCAGGACATCCCAATGAAGTACTTTTAAAGTGTAGTCACTGTTTTAATGTAGGAAATGTGGCAGCCAATTTGTGCACAAGTTTCCACCAACAGATATTTGATAATGACCAGATAATCTGTTTTTACTGATGTTGGTTCAGGTATAAATATTGGCTAGGACAATGGAGAACTCACCTGCTCTTCTTCAAAATAGCATCATGGGATGAGATGAAATACTGCCTATAAGTGCGGGTGTGAGGATACTGGTGGGTGGGCACGTGTCTCTGGTACAAGCTGACCTGCCTGACATTGTTCTTCCTATTCTTCCTCCAAAAAGCACAAGCAAAGCATGATTCCCATGGGGAAACGCATTGTAGTAGTATTGTGGAGATTTGGAAAAAATGGCAGTGCCACTACAATTGGCACAAGGGCTCCTAACTACCTAAGTGGAAGCAGGAAAATAAACAAAACAAACCCCAAGAAAAAAGGTACAAAGATAGCTTCAAAATGCTCTTCCCAACATGCTCTTTATGCAAAGAGCACAGTCCCTAGCAACCATGGGATGCCTGTTTTATATGGACAGATAGATAAATAAACACTGTGCTGATGTGAATGCCAGGAAATTGTGTCATGATGCAATTACATCACTGTTGCCTAAGCTTTATATATCTGCAGACAAACTGGTGGGCGTTTCCTGCATCACTGAAAAATCCAATCACAAAGTTGGATGTGGTGCAAAATGGGCAGAGAATCTTTGGAATGTAAGGTTGATTTTGGTTTGTTGAATGTTGAATTCCAGTATTTTGGCATCTTGCATACTTTTATTTCGCTCTACACTTTGTCCCTTTTTTTGCAGGCTTCAGTTTGCTGATGGACACTTTATTGAAGTTATGGCAATTACTGCTATATTACAGGGGGCAGCTAACACAATTGGAATAATGGAAATTCTTTTGGTTGCTCCAATAGTGCAGCCTGAATCAAATGAGCCATGGTGTGGAGATGCCGGAGTTGGACTGGGGTGGACAAATGTAAGAAGTCACACAACACCAAGGTTACCTGTAAACATCTGACATGATTCTCTGACTATATAAGCTGTGTCTTTATGCATTTCTCCACTTCACCTGAAGAAGGAGCAGCGCTCCGAAAGCTTGTGATTTCAAATAAAGCTGTTGGACTATAACCTGGTGTTGTGTGACTTCTTACATGAATCAAATGAGGAAGACCAATTCATAAGGACACATATTCAGGTCCAATATCACTTTGGGGGCATAGCTTTGCTGCTATCAATATCAAAGGGCTTGTGTTTATAATCCACATCATGCCTTGTTAGGTACATCACAGAGGACCTGTCTAGTGCCTCTGTTTCACCACAGAGGAAATGACTGAGCTATGCCATCTGCTGCAGGCTGTATTACAGGCAGATCAAGGACTGGAGCAGCTCTTCTTGTAGCTGTGTAGGTCACTATGACTTTAAGCTTCTATACAATCAGACCCTTCCAAGCCAGCACAGGGGATGTCTGCCAGATAAGTTAGTCTGAAGTACATTCCTGTGTAAAGCAAATTACTAATGTCATGTTTGTCACAGGAAACACCTTTATCACTTTCCTAATGGAAAAGAGACACCAACCATTTTTTATTGCCTGGCTTATTTATTCCCTAAAGTCCAGGGCATCAGAGCTCCATACACCAATCCAAATCCATACATCAAGAGAAGCAGCTATCACTCCATAAATGCGCAGGTGGTTTATCCCAGAAGTAGCCATGGTTTTTTATTATGTAGCAGTCCACTGTGCCTGCATTTCTTGATAGTCCTGAGCGAATGAACAAATGGCCCTTGGGAGGCTATATTTTGTAACCATGGCTGATGACCCTAATTATAAACCACGATGTAGCGGCAGATCACAGATACAATAAAGCCCATGCCACCATCCAAGTTCCTGTGGAGCTCACTGTAGGGATGCTGAAGCAATGATTCCTTTATTTGGAAACTTCAGCTGGGGTACTGCTCTACAGGCCAGTCAAAGTCTCTAAAATCAGAACTGTCTGCTGCAATTTCTCCATCCAAAGAGGAGCGAGAATAAAGCAGGAAGAGGAGCAGGCCCACAAGTAGAGGACAAAGAAAGAAAGAGGATAAGGAAGAGCAGGAAGGCGACATCGACAGAGATGATGTACGGGCAGGGAGAGGGAAGTGGGATGCTGTGATCAATCATTAATGGACACCTCCTGCCGCTGACCTTTGCCTTTCTAAACAATTCCCACGCATTGTCAGAACATGCGCATTCAGCTCACGGAAACTGAACAGCCATCTTTCAGCCCCCATCCAGTGCATATTACCTTTCCTTGGCTTTACCCTGCAAATGCTGCTGATTCAAAGAAGAAATAAAAGGATCGATATTGATCTAGTTTATTCATGTACGTAACGTGTTATAAGCCCAATGCCCATGCTTTTCATGGTGATCCTGTAAACTGTGTTTGTCATGTTTCTTAACCTTATACTGTGTCTATATGCTTCTGAGCAGGAGAAACAACTGAAGTGCAGGTTGAGTCTGGGTGTTATCGCTCTATTGGAACGGCCATGATCATGAGCCTCTGGGTGAATGGCTGTGCAATGTCCCAGTTGGAACCACTTGTGACAGTGCAAAGAATGCCAACGTCTACAGACTCTCAGGCACCTGTGCAATCCTTGGAGGGGCCTGGCTGGGGTGGGGAATGTGAAACACTTTGGCTTAGAAATTCGGTGGGCTGCGCCACCAGTTAGCGCCTAAAGACGGCACTCAGTGGCTTTAGCGCCACTGGCCGTGCCTCCCGCGATATTTAGCTTGGGCGCTAATGGCGGCGTTAACCTGTTGCGCTGCACCACCTCCGATGACGTCATCGGTGTGCGCAGCGCCCCGCTACTGCCCCGATCTCGATATTTGGCAGCGACCGCCTCTGTAGCGCCATTCGCAAATGGCGCCCAGTTCACGGGGCCTCCCTGTGGCGGCAGTGGCGCAAATTAAGGCGGAGGTGCGGGGCGGCCGTTTTTTTCCGGCGGCTGCCTGCCAGCACCTCCGTCCCCGGCCTCCTGATCGCCCCCCCCGCGGCATTGCCAGCTGTTTTCCGAGAGCCTGGCACTTCTCCTCGGTGCCGGGCTCTTTTGCCGGCATTTGCGATCTCTGATCGCGCTGGTGCAGGCCCCTCCCCCTTAAGAATGGGAGGAAGGCCTGCAGTACCACAGCGCGCCGTGCCGCAGCGTGTGGCGCTGCGGCACGTTGCGCTGCGATATTCAGTTTCAGCGCCCTAAGAGGGACGCGGAGCGCCTCGAGCCTCGCCCCCACTCAAGCTGAATTTCTGGCGGTCGCTACTGCTCCAAACGCTGCGCTAAATCCGGCGCCCAGGCGAGCTTGGCGCCCCGTTTGAGGCTCCACCCAATTTCTCCCCCAAACCTTATTTCTACATTAAAGGTGCTATATAAATACAAGTTGTTGTTGTCATGCATCCAGGACTGGGCACCACAGCTGGATGATGAGAAGGTTGCATGAGGGCTCTCTGTATGGTGTGTCTGTATGTGGTTACAGCCCACCGATACCACTGTTTCCAAACGATCTTCTAGACTTGCCAATCTTGCAGTGACAGCATCATGTAACTGGCTGCCCAAGGTCTTAATGTCACCATTCTCAGTGTTCATGAGAACATTGTCCAAGACATGTAATATTACATAACTTTCAGTTGCTTTGCAAATGTAGTCCCTGCTGTGCAGGTTTAGAAAGTGAGTCAGTGCTTAAAGGTTCATAACAAATGGAGGATGCTTGCTGGATGATTACACCACACCTACAAACTCACACTTCTCCTCACTGCATACTTACACCATGACCTAGAATATTAGGAAAAGCTGACCAACTGCTACAAAAAAGCTGACACAGCCCCCAAAATGTTTCAATTCAAGAACTTACTGATGTGTGAGAACAAGTAGTTACACGGGCTAAGCTTGAGGCATCACTTATATTGGAGGAAGTATAGGCCTGAGGCACAGGAGATATTGGGCTTCAGGCCTCATTATCATTGAGCCAGCGAGCTGCGGATACTTCATGGGCTTCCCCAGGCAGATTGACGAGGAATCGAAGATTGGGCCACTGAAACCCTCAGGTGAGTCCTTAAAGGATGGGGGTGGGGTGGGGTGGGGTGATGGGTGCGTGATCAGAAAGGGGGACAACCATGTTGGGAGGGATGGTGATTGGGTGGGGAAGGGTATGATTGGGTAGGAAGGGTAGTGGTGGCCAGGTGGGTAGCAGTGATCAGGAAGGCCACTTTCCTTACACTTTGTTTTTCTAATTGACACCACTCTTGCTTTTACTTTTAAGTATTAATAAAACCCTTTACTATTTCCTTTTATATCAGTTTTTCCTTGTACCTCTTAGCCTTTCTAATCTTTTCTTGCTTCCCATCTATATTTTTCATATTTGGCTTGATTCTCTGTTGTATTATGGTTATTAATGGGTTGGATTGTGCTGAAATGGACAGAATAAAAGAAGAGCTATAACAGAGTGCGAGTGGTAGAGAAGAAGAAATAAACTCTCAAGTTAAAAGAAATGTTTTAGAAAGTATCAATGCATAACATCCAGAATGACAGCTTTGGCTCAACAAATATATACATCTTATTATAAACTGGCAGGTGACCAACTTATTTTCCATTATACACGATGAATAAACAGTGAGGTATAAATTACACCTGACAAAATAATTTGTATCAGTTGGTTTAAAAGAGCAGTTTCCTCTTTTATGAAACTACAGCACGCTGTTACCAATTTGCATACCAGGAATGTTTAATGTGCCCTGGGAAATGAATGTTTCAAGTGGTTGAGGAATTTAGAATGACAGGCTATAGAAATAAGATTAAATGTAAGAGATTTAAAATAGAGAGCAGGAGAAACTTTTCATGGGCAGTCACCTACAGCAGGCATTAGGCTCCTGATACATATATAAATGAAAGGTTTAGTGCCAGTTTTAGGACTCCTTGAGCCCAACTTCAACTGCCATGGATGCTGCCAAGTAACTGGCTGCCACCAAAAAGGTGAGCATTACATAGAAACATAGAAACATAGAAGATAGGAGCAGGAGTAGGCCATTCGGCCCTTCGAGCCTGCTCCGCCATTCAACGAGATCATGGCTGATCATCCAAACCCTA
The DNA here is from genome assembly GCF_052327205.1 of Somniosus microcephalus. Taxonomy (NCBI): domain Eukaryota; kingdom Metazoa; phylum Chordata; class Chondrichthyes; order Squaliformes; family Somniosidae; genus Somniosus; species Somniosus microcephalus. Next base: position 277,662,297 of record NC_140988.1, on the reverse strand, counting down.
GCACCCGGTCCCTACACCGACAGCCATCCCACCCAAACCCTATCCCCGTAACCCCACGTATTTAATCCCCCTAACACTAAGGGCCAATTTTTATCATGGCCAATCAACCTAACCCGCACATCTTTGGACTGTGGGAGGAAACCGGAGCACCCGGAGGAAACCCACGCAAACACGGGGAGAATGTGCAAACTCCACACAGACAGTCACCCGAGGCCGGATTTGAACCCGGGTCCCTGGCGCTGTAATTGAAAAAAATCATGGCCCAGAAATTCGGGTCGGAGGCTTCCCGCGGGTGTAAGCCTCCGACCTGCACTTACCTAGCGCGCCGGCCGTTGAGCTGTGGGCCCCCATGGAATTGCGATCCTGGGCCTCCTCCAACTGCCGGTGCGCAGTGCTTGCGTATCACAGGGGTGCAGTTAGTTTGATGCGTCCCCTGGGATCACGTGGGCCATGGGGAGCCAATGGTAGCAGGGAATGCTTCATTCATAAGTTTAACAGGAAGACCTGTCAAACTTATAAATACTATAAGCCCCAAAACATCACTAAAACTTCAAATAAATTTTTAAAAATCACATTTTTAAAATAACTATAAATTACATGAAATAACTATTTTAAACAATAATTTAAATTTTTGAAAAAATTAATTATATTTCCTAACAGGGCTAAAAAATAAACTTACCTTTCTTTAAAGTATTTAAAAATAACAAACCTGTGGAAAAAATGTTTTAATTTTAATTAATTCACCACTTACCTTGTTACAAGCAGGCCTTGCGACTGCTTTTTACATGTCTAACTTCTGGAGATTTACCTTCCCGGAGAAACCTGGAAAAAAAATGTAAGTTCCATGTGCACGCGCTGCCTCTTCCGTGCACGCATTCCACCTCTGAACCTCTTTCAGGGGAACGGAAGTGCCGGTTTCCCACGCATGCGCAGTGCATGCACGAAACCGGCGCTTTCGTTGGGCCTACGCGTGAATACCATAGAAGATAGGAGCAGGAGTAGGCCATTCGGCCCTTCGAGCCTGCTCCGCCATTCAATGAGATCATGGCTGATCATCCAAATTCAGTACCCTGTTCCTGCCTTCTCCCCATATCCCTTGATCCCTTTAGCCTTAAAAAATATATCCAACTCTTTTTTGAATATATTTAATGAACTGGCCTCCACCGCCCTCTGTGGCAGAGAATTCCACAGGTTCACCACTCTCTGGGTGAAGAAATTCCTCCTCATTTCAGTCCTAAATGGCTTACCCCTTATCCTTAGACTATGACCCCTGGTTCTGGACTCCCTGGCCATCATAAACATCCTTCCTGCATCTAGTCTGTCCAAGCCTGACAGAATTTTATAGGTTTCGATGAGATCCCCTCTCAATCTTCTAAACTCCAGTGAGTATAAGCCCAATCGACACAATCTCTCCTCATACGTCATTCCTGCCATCCCAGGTATCAGCCTGGTGAATCTTCGCTGCACTCCTTCCATGGCAAGAACGTCCTTCCTCAGGTAAAGCGACCAAAACTGCACACAATACTCAAGGTGCGGTCTCACCAAGGCCCTGTACAACTGTAGCAAGACATCCTTGTTCCTGTACTCGAACCCTCTTGCTACGAAGGCCAACATACTATTTGCCTTCTTAACCGCCTGCTGCACCTGCATGCTTACCTTCAGCGACTGGTGCACAAGAACACCCAGGTCTCTTTGCACTTCCCCTTCTCCCAATCTATTGCCATTCAAATAATAATCTGCCTTCCTGTTTTTGCCACCAAAGTGGATAACCTCACATTTATCCACATTATAGTGCATTTGCCATGTTTCTGCCCAATCACCCAATCTGTCCAAATCGTACTGGAGTTTCACGACATCCTCCTCACAGCTTACCCTCCCACCCAGCTTTGTGTCGTCTGCAAATTTGGAGATATTACATCCAATTCCCTCGTCCAGATCATTAATATATATTGTGAACAGCTGGGGTCTTAGGACCGATCCTTGCGGTACCCCACTAGTCACTGCCTGCCACTCGGAAAACGACCCGTTTATTCCAACTCTTTGCTTTCTGTCTGCCAACCAGTTCTCTATCCAAGTCAATACCTTGCCCCCAATCCCATGTGCCTTAATTTTGCATGCTAATCTCTTATGTGAGACCTTATCGAAAGCCTTCTGAAAGTCCAAATACACCACATCCACTGGTTCTCCCTTATCTATTTTACCCCGTGCGTACTCACGTGTTGGGACCCAAATTTCTGAGCCCATATGTTGCTAAGAGGAGCAGGTGCACTCCTGCTGGCTGCGATCGACCCCCTCCTGCTATCCTGCCCCCCACCTGCCTGGCACATGGCTGCTCAGAGTGGGAGGTAGGAAGTGTCTAGTCATGATGCTCCAGCCATCATGAGAGTGGGGCAGGCTTGATGGACCAGCTGGTCTTTTCCTACCTGTCATTTAAGAACATAAGAAATAGGAGCAGGAGCAGGCCATTCGGACCCTCGAGCCTGCTCCACCATTTAATGAGATTATGGCTGATCCGATTTTGGCCTCAACTCCACTTTACTGCCCACTCCCCATAACCCTTGACTCCCCTGTTGCTCAAAAATCTGTCTATCTCCACCTTGAATATATTCAATGACCCAGCTTCCACAGCTCTCTGGGGTAAAGAATTCCAAAGATTCACGACCCTCTGAGATAAGAAATTCCTCCTCATCTCTGTCTTAAATGGGCCACCCCTTATTCTGAGACTATGCCCCCTCGTTCTAGATTCCCTGACGAGGGGAAGCATCCTCTCAGCATCTACCCTGTCCAACCCCCTCAGAATAAGATCCCCTCTCATTCTTCTAAACTCCAATGAGTATAGCCTCAACCTGCTCAACCTTTCCTCATAAGACAACCCTTCCATCCCAGGAATCAACCTAGTGAACCTTCTCTGAACTGCCTCCAATGCAAGTATATCCCTCCTTAAATAAGGGGACCAAAACTGTACACAGTACTCTAGGTGTGGTCTCATCAGCGCCCTATACAGTTGTAGCAAGACTTCCCTATTTTTATACTCTATCCCCCTTGAAATAAAGGCCAACATTCCATTTGCCTTCCTAATTACTTGCTGCACCTGCATGTTAACTTTTTGTAAAAGGACACCCAAATCCCTCTGTACCGCTGCATTCTGTAGTCTTTCTCCATTTAAATAATATTTTTCTTTCCTATTCTTCCTACCAAAGTGGATAACTTTACATTTTCCCAATCTGCCAAATTCTTGCCCACTCACTTAACCTATCTATATCCCTTTGCAGTCTCTTTATGTTCTCCTCACAACTTGCTTTCCCACCTATCTTTGGCTACAATACACTCGCTTCCTTCATCCAAGTCATTAATATAGATTGAAAATAGTTGAGGCCCCAGCGCTGATCCCTGTGGCACCCCACTAGTTACAGATCCTGAAAATGACCCATTTATCCTGACTCTTTGTTTTCTGTTAGTTAGCCAATCCTCTATCCAATGTAACATATTACCCCCAACACCATTTGCATACGTTCGTATGAGTGTAATCCAATGCAGCGTGTGGGTAGGGTTTGGTGCTGGTGCAGGCTCAGAGTTCCAATTTCAACATTTACATGTTACAGCGCAAACTATTTATGTGCCGTCCAAAGCTTGTATCTAGCAGTCTTTCTGCAACAAATGTTTCTGGAACAACTAAAGGATCAGGATCAGGACTACCATTTTATGGAATAAGTCAAATTCATTTTTAAATTGGGATTCTGGGCTTTTTCAGATGTTTTGGGGATAGTATTCTGCACATTGTAACGTGTATTATAACATGCCTTATGGATTGCTTTGCAATGAAGAAATGCTCCTTTGACTAATGAGTTACTGCACTAAATGCTATTGCTGCAGTACACAGCTGATTGATTTTTACTTGCGCACAGGGAATTGCCAGAATGTGCTGATCAACAAACAGGAGCATACCTGCAACCAGCACTGATCCAGACATGTAACAATGGAAGGGGAGGCTTGCTGAGGCAATCAACCTGGGTCCTCACTACATAGGTGTGCCAAGGTCTGCAGCTTGCTAATCTTTCTGATATGATTTCTATCATCTTGTACCATCTTTACCATGAAATTGAGGTGCTTTAAAAGCCCACTTGCTTTAAGGAGTTGCTAAACTTGACTGCCAATGTCCCCCTCTGCCCCCCAAATTAATTTTTTCATAAAAATGTCAGAAAATTGAAAAAATTGTCTCACCGAGTATATTATACTAAAAGTTACTACAAATTTTACAAAGAAGCCCTTCCCAAGGCTATTTAACAGCTCCTCAGCCCATGGAGCTTCTCTTGTGCCCATTTTAAATGGGTGCACAAAACAAAAGAAATAGCAAACCTTGGACAAATTCCAGGGAATTGTGAGTGGCATTCGTTTTTGCATCAAATCTGGGACTTTAATGATGAGATGCGCCCACAAATGGGCACAGGCACTTCAGCTCACTAACAATAGAGGATTGAGAAACTGCAGTACTGAATGAAATTGGCACTGGACCTACATTCCCAACTCTTTACTTCTCCTGCTGCATAGGACCAAGGAATCAGCCCTTGTTTTTGAAGAAATCTCTATTTACCACATTCGAACACTCCTGGCTTCCTTGCTCTCCCCCAATGGCTGATGCTACATATATACATACTGACAATTGCTGAGCCTGTGCTCTTGATTGCTTTTCACTTGGTGACAATAGAGGTCATTTTACAAAATCATGCTCCCAGTTAACCTAATCCACACCCGCTGCCACCCCAATCCTATTATTTTTTATTCAACAAACAAGGCTGTAAGTTTTTAGGGAGTTAATATTGACACCATTGTGTCAACCAATGAGTTGGCTGGTCTTTAATTTGCAGAGTCTCCAAACTCATGGCCAAAACTACAGCAAACAGAGTCTCTCGAGTACAGCAGGATTATTTCTCCAGCAAAATGCAGTGAGTGGAGGATAGTTGCTTATGTGTGTAAGATCAATCCCAGACACTTACAGCAGTGCAGTCTCCAGGCTTGATTGATAGGGAATTACCCAATCATCTCCAATCTGGCTGTGACTTGTGGTGTCACTCTATCCAGCCATATTTTTAAATTCATTTTACCAGTTCATTTGCATCAGCATGCTGCAGATATATACTATTTAAGAATTATGAGGGTAATTTTCACCTTCACTGCCTGGGTGGTAATCTGATGGATAGGATTGTCTGCTCCCCACCTGATTTTCATCCCATTGAAAATTACGCTCATGGCTGCCAAAGTTGGCAATGTCATTTCACTTTTACCTTAAACAAACCATTTAAAATGCTATTAAATGCTGTTCTGGTTCAGTTAGGAATAGAATACTGGCCTATTTAACCCTTGAATTTGATGTAAATCCAGTCTAGATTGAAGGGATGTAAGTCTGCTTATAACAACAGAAAATGCTGGAAAAACTCAGCAGGTCAGGCAACATCCGTGGAGAGCCTTTCCCCCCCCCCCTTTCCTTTTGTTTCTCTCTCACACCTGGCAGCTATCTTTTGCCCTGCCAGTACACTTTACACCTAGTCCCAGCCTATTACCATCTCGTCTAGCTTCTAATCTCTTTTACTTCTTTTGTTTCTTTTATTCTTTTGTCCGATCGCAGCCCTGCCTTCGATCTGGTTTCTTTTCTTTCCAGTTTTGAAGAAGGGTCCAGCCCGAAACGTCAACTCAAATTTCTCTCCACGGATGTTGCCTGACCTGCTGAGTTTTTCCAGCATTTTCTGTTGTTATTTCGGATTTCCAACATCTGCAGTATTTTGCTATCATGTAAGTCTGCTTTCTCTGTTGGCTCTATGCACCTTAAATGAAATGTTAATCCAGTTTCTGGCATGTACAAGCCCATAGCATAAAACTACCCCTAATTTGATACAAATTAGCATTAATTGGTAGTCTCACTCAGACCGATCATATGGCCACCTGTATCAGAAATGGAAACATTCACATTGATCAAGTGGAGTGCTGTGTGATTCAGGTGAAAGCAGAGTAGAGCGAACTTCACACCTGGTTGTGCTATGCTTGATATGGGTATGCTTGATTTTGACATTGGATGGCCAAAACTGAAAAGAGTTCTGGATTTTCCGCCCGGAGGCGGGATGGTGGCGGGTCCGCTGTTTGCCGGGTTCCGGTCCCGCTGCAGGTTGCAGGTCCCCTGCAATAATGATTTTCCCCAGATTGGCCTCATGATGATGACTCCCTCCATGCTCTTGTGGAGGGAGTAAGAGGGCACAAGGAGGTCCTCTTCCCTTCAGATGGATGGAGGAAGCCTTCTCAGCACACCAAGGCAGCCTGGCTGTGAATTGCTGAGGCGGTCAGTGCAAGGTTGCTTTGTGCACGCACCTGGGTGCAGCACAGGAAAAGGTTCAATGATCTGCTGCGCTCAGCAAAAGTGAGTATAACATCACACTTACCTTCAATCTGCTCCCCATCTCTTCTCATCCCCATCTCTCTGCATTGGCAACCTACTCCTGCATATCCCAACTCACCCTAACATCCCTTGCACCCTCACCCATCCCTCTCTCTCTATGTACAGAATCACTTCACCATCCTACTATGCACCCCTCACACTTGCTCTCACTGTTATGCAATGACAACAACTAACAACACACAGGGAGGACCTTGGTATTGGCACCTCACTCCATCATTGTCTCCCTCTAAACATCTATGTTATCAATTCTTTACACTCACTCCATCAATCTCTCTGAGACTTCACTTGTGTCCCTCATTGCAGGAAAAGAGAGCCCACAATAAGAGGGAGAGGGGGAGGACAGGAGGCCCACCATCCATGGCGCATCTAACACACACTGAGGAGGCAGCTCTGGCGATCGTTGGAGGTGCAGAGGAGCTGAAAGTGGGGGATGGGGAGACGGGCACAGTGCAGCAAGCTGGTGACAGAATTGATTTCCGACCCTCTGATTTTGCATTCACGAGTGACTCATATGGGACCTGATGTTCATAAAAATTGAGTTCTGATCATCTGCACTATGGGATGCAGCTGCAACCTACACATCACATGTCTAACTCATGCCTTTACTCCCCCACAGGACAATTGAGAGTCCCCCTCCTCACTGTCCAGGAGAAAGAGCAGGAGGATTCCTCAGAGGAACCTCCAGCCTCTGAGGGAGCAGCGTCAGCAGAAAGAGCGCACCCAGCACCAGTGCAGAGATGCACACTTTGGTGGGTTTTGTGTGAGATAGAGTAGTGTTGTCACCTAGTGTATCACAACTCACAAGTGAGCATGAGCAGATGGTGGAGACAGGGACCGCAGTGGAGAGTCCTCATCGGAGGCCACAGGGCGCTCCCAGCTCTGCTCAGCTGCATGTAGATGCTGTGCCTCTGGGGCCATCCAGAAAGAGAACAGTGCTGGAGCTTCAGGAACAAGTGCAGGAGGCTCTGACTGGGTTTGCAACCACGGTAACTGCGAATGTGCAGAGAATGAAGGAGTCCATCTCAAACATGAGCAATGCTGTGCTGCATGCAATGGCAAATGTAGGTACCGCCATGGAAAGGATGGCAACCTCCATGGAGGACATAAATCGCCAGACACAAACCAACATGGTGACTCTTCTCGATAGATGGTCATCTATGGAAGATAGATGGGCATTTATTGTGGAGAGGAACTAAAGGTACATGGACGTCCCCATTATGAGGACTGTCAGTACAGAGATGGGTCCACATAGCCCAACTGATGTGCAACAAGGTGCTCTCCAGTTACTTGCTAGCAGTGAAGTGCGGGTGACTCATGAGAGGGATGGTGGTGGTCGAGAACAAGAAAGTGGGGGCTACTCTCCAAGTGCTCACACTCTCATGCCACTGCGGAGCCCTCAGTCAGAGCCCCAGATGCCTCACCCAACAGAGATGGCCATCTCTGCCCCTGCACAACCGCAGGAGGAGCTGACTTTGGCGGAGCCCTCCAAGGCTCCCAAACCCAGAGGACAACTGCCAAAGGCATCTAAGCAGGCACAGCAGGGAAGTGAGCAAGCTGCCTCTACATCTGCTGAAGCCACAGGGGAAGCACCATGTAGAAGCACACGTAAGAGAAAGCTAAAACACAAATAGTCACAAAGGTAGTCACTTGGGTGATTTCATATAATCCAAAGTTACGTTTGTGACGCAAATAAGTTGAGCACGGTGGTGACTTTGACAGCCACTGGTAAGGAGTGTCCACATACTCCTCTAGGCTCCAGGTGTTGGTGAAGCATTGTGCAGATGTCAGCGACTACCTCTCGCGGAAGTCTCAGCCTCCTTTGGCACTGCTGCTCGGTCATGTTGAGGAAGCTCATCCTCTGCCTGTAAACCCTGTGTTGGGGGTATCTCCTGTGGTGCGGTGCAGCCCTGCGCTGATGGCCTCTGCCCTGTGCAGCATCAGGTGGCTGAGGAGAAGGTTGGCACTCTTGTTGTTGGTGCTGCTGGTGTGCCTGGTTCTGCTGCTGATGTGGCTGCTCGTCCTCCGAATCTGAGGACCAGGATGAGAGAGTATAAATGGTTCCTATTCTGCTGGTGAAAATGTCACTTGAGGATGAAATGTTATAAGCGCTCGGTCAAAGTGGAGAGAGGTTATTCCAAGGAGGCCACAGTGCATATAGATCTCACAATACACGCTTACAACCTCAATACACCTGAAATATGTCTTCCAAATCCTGAAATCAGAAAGTTCTGGCTTTTGAAATTGAACTGATGTGGCAGGTTAGCTTTTATGCTGCAGCTGCAGCTGTCAACTATTCAGCTTGTTGCAATACCCGACACAATCAGCTGGCGTGTTTGTCGAATGACGTGCAACATGCTGAAAATGTGGCAAAATTGGAAAAACTCTGTCAAAATAGCATTTAACAGATAGTTAACAACTACCTTAACTGCCTCTCCCATCGCTTGGGCCCCGATTTTCTGGTCACCGTCGGGCGGCTTTTCATGCGGTCGGGGGCCGAAAATTGGCGAAAAAGCGGGTCAGGACCCCCCCTGCCTGATTCCCCGCTGTGGTAAACCACTGTTATACCTGCCTGTGTGGGTGTTTGTATTCCACTGTGTACATGTCTGTACATGCCTCGGCTGACTCCTCCCACGAGTCCAGGTATAAAGGTGACTGCTCCACAGTCCCTCTGTATTCTGGACTGGTCGACCACTCGAGGCACACCTTCATTCTCTTGTTAATAAAAGCCTGTTAGTTACTCGCTTAACCTCAGTCTTTTGAGTAATTGATAGCGCATCAATTTTATTAACAAGGCCTCTGAACTCGCACTATCATTGGACGCAGCCTACCGGGGCATAGATGCCTACTCCTCTGCACCATGGACGCCGCGGGGAACGACAGCCTGGGACACAGTAGGACTGTCTCATAGCGCCGTGCCACCCCAGCCACATCCCAGCAATGGCCCAACTACCGCAGCAGTGTCCCAAGGCCAGAAATGTTACTTCTGTGGCCAGGCCAAACACCCCAGAGCGCGCTGCCCGGCAAAAAATGCGATCTGCTCGGGCTGCGGGAAGAAGGGACACTACGCCAGCATCTGCAGGGCCAAAGCCACCCTGAACCCCAGCAGCGCCGCGTGTGGGCCGTGCGGGCCGCCATCTTGGGCCTCCCCAGCCATGTGCGAACCACCGGAACAGCAGCCATTTTGGATGCCTCCAGCCACATGGGGATCATGGACGCCGCCATCTTGGACGCCAGCCGGGACGCAGCAGGCCCCCAACACTGCCTCATCTGATACCCGCAGCGACACACCGACCCCTACGCTGGCCTCCGTTACGCTGGACCAAGCGGGACCGCACCAACTGGCCCGGTCCACAATGGACATTAAGGTAAATGGTCACAAAACAACCTGCCTTTTTGACTCTGGGAGCACAGAGAGCTCCATCCACCCCGACACGGTGCGGCATTGCTCTCTCCCAGTCCTGCCTGCGTACCAGCGGATTTCTATGGCCTCCGAGTCCCAGTCGGCGGACATTGGCGGCTACTGCGTGGTGACACTCTTAGTAGATGGGACTGTGTACGATAATTTGAAACTTCTGGTCCTGCCCCACCTCTGCGCTGCCATTCTACTGGGGTTAGATTTTCAGTGCCACCTTAAAAGTGTTACGATGGCGTACGGTGGACCCCTCCCCCCACTCACAGTCCGCAGCCAGCAGCTTCCAAATTGCCCGCCGCGCACCAGGTGCAACCTCTCCACACTCAGAGTCACCCCCCCCCCCACTGTTTGCTAACCTCACCCCCGACTGTAAGCCCATCGCCACAAAGAGCAGGCGATACAGTGCCGGGGACAGGGTTTTCATTAAAACCGAAGGAGGGGATTATTGAGGGCAGCAGCAGCCCCTGGCGAGCCCAGGTTGTGGTCGTTAAGACCGGCGAGAAGCAGCGCCTGGTCATCGACTACAGCCAGACAATAATCGCTACACCCTGCTGGATGCTTACCCACTCCCCCGCATAGCTGATATGGTCAACCAGATCGCGCAGCACCGCGTCTTCTCGACCATTGACCTGAAATCAGCATACCACCAGCTCCCTATCCGCCCTGAGGACCGCCAGTATACTGCCTTTGAGGCAAACGGCCGCCTCTATCACTTCCTTAGGGTTCCCTTTGGCGTCACCAATGGGGTCTCCGTCTTCCAAAGGGAGATGGACCGGATGGTCGATCAAAATGCGTTGCAGGCCACTTTCTCATATCTGGACAATGTGACCATCTGCGGCCATGACTTGCAGGACCATGACGCAAACCTCAAAAAATTCCTCTGCACCGCCCAACTCCTGAACCTGACGTATAACAAGGAGAAGTGCATATTCCGCACAACCCGCCTCGCCATCCTTGGCTGTGTTGTGGAACACGGAGTCATCGGTCCCGACCCCGACCGGATGCGTCCCCTTATGGAACTCCCACTGCCCCACTGCCTCAAGGCCCTGAAGAGGTGCCTAGGGTTTTTCTCCTATTACGCCCAGTGGGTCCCCTACTATGCGGACAAGGCCCGTCCGCTGATCAAGTCCACCTCTTTTCCCTTGACGGCAGAGGCCCGCTTAGCCTTCCACCGTATCAAGGAAGACATTGCCAAAGCCACCATGCACGCAGTGGACGAATCCATCCCCTTCCAAATGGAAAGCGACGCGTCCGACTTTGCCCTGGCCGCTACCCTTAATCAGGCGGGGAGACCCGTGGCCTTCTTTTCACGAACCCTCCAGGGCCCGGAGACCAGACACTCCGCTGTTGAGAAGGAGGCCCAGGCTATTGTGGAGGCTGTGCGTCATTGGAGGCACTACCTGGCCGGAAAACGATTTACCCTGCTCACTGACCAGCGTTCAGTTGCTTTTATGTTTAACAACAAGCAGAGGGGCAAAATCAAAAATGACAAGATCTTGAGGTGGAGAATCGAACTTTCCACCTACAATTACGAGATCTTGTACCGGCCCGGGAAGCTCAATGAACCCCCGGATGCTCTATCGCGTGGCACCTGCGCCAGCGCGCAGATCGATAGACTGCGGGCCCTCCACAATGACCTCTGCCACCCGGGGGTCACCAGGTTCTTCCACTTCATCAAGGCCCGCAACCTGCCTTACTCCATTGAGGAGGTCAGGACCATGACCAGGAACTGCCAAGTCTGCGCTGAGTGCAAACCGCACTTTTATAGACCAGACAGGGCTCACCTGATAAAAGCCACTCGCCCCTTCGAGCGCCTGAGCGTTGATTTTAAAGGGCCTCTCCCCTCCTCCGACCGCAATGTGTACTTCCTCAACATTATTGATGTGTACTCCCGTTTCCCGTTCGCCATCCCCTGCCAGGACATGACCAGTGCCACGGTCATTAAATGTCTGAACGACCTCTTCACCCTGTTCGGTTTCCCCAGCTATATCCATAGCGACCGGGGCTCATCGTTTATGAGCGACGAACTCCGCCAGTACCTGCTCGCTAGGGGTATTGCCACAAGCAGGACCACCAGTTACAACCCCCGGGGGAACGGACAGGTGGAAAGAGAGAATGCGACAGTTTGGAAGGCCGCCCTGCTAGCCTTAAAGTCTAGGGGCCTTCCGACCTCCCGCTGGCAGGATGTGCTCCCCGATGCGCTCCACTCTATTCGGTCACTGCTCTGCACTGCCACTAACGCCACCCCTCATGAGAAAATGTTTGTCTCCCCAAGGAAGTCCACATCGGGGACATTGCTACCGCCATGGTTGACGTCCCCAGGGCCGGTCCTACTGAGAAGACACGTGAGGACCCATAAAATGGACCCCCTGGTCGAGAGGGTCGACCTCCTCCACGCCAACCCCCAGTATGCTTACATTGCGTACCCGGACGGGCGGGAGGACACAGTCTCCATACGAGACCTCGCACCCTCGGGGGCCCCAGTAACCCACTACCCACTACCACCTCCCCCCCACGATCCAATATCCAACCCCAGCAGACGGCACGCCTGGGCCCCGCGACCTGCTCGACACCCACGAGGACTACACACCAGTGCCCCAGCCTAAGCGGGACTCGACGCCGGAAGCTTCACTACCCCTGCCGTCGCCACGTCGATCACAGTGGCAGACAAGACCTCCAGAGAGACTCCAATACACAACCTTTTAATACACTTCACCCCGCCAGACTCATTTTTAAACAAGGGGTGAATGTGGTAAACCACTGTTCTACCTGCCTGTGTGGGTGTTTGTATTCCACTGTGTACATGTCTGTACATGCCTCGGCTGACTCCTCCCACGAGTCCAGGTATAAAGGTGACTGCTCCACAGTCCCTCTGTATTCTGGACTGGTCGACCACTCGAGGCACACCTTCATTCTCTTGTTAATAAAAGCCTGTTAGTTACTCGCTTAACCTCAGTCTTTTGAGTAATTGATAGCGCATCACCCGCCCCGTCCGACTTTCGGACCGCCGTTTCCCCGCACCCTGCTTCAGTCCCGGCCGCCGCTGGCAGGACTGGTCGTCGGCACACTAATTACCAATAATTACCTCGTTGAGGTAGATTTTCTGGGGCCGTTGTGACTTTGGGGCTTTCCCCACATCAAACCCGCCTGCGGGGAATCCCACTGCTGAGACCTGGCATGAAGCTTGCCGGCTTGCTAGCTGTCAGCTGCAGGTCAATGGAGAAGCTGCAATTTAAAGGAACAGCACTTGTATGTTGAAGGACCTTGTTGCTGAAGGCTTGGGGCTACTTCTTCAAGGCTTAGGCACAGCTGTGGAAGGTTGGAGCCTCACACACTTCTCCAATGCGATCTCCTGGGAAGCCCCTCTCGCCACCCTCACTCAGCACTTCCTCAGCGGAGGCATCTACGAGAAGCGTGGGACGCCTTTTTTTCCTTCCCTTCTTGCCATTACAGGATCTCCAGCAGCAGAGGTGGCAGCAGCAGAACCAGGAACAGCAGGATGAGCACCAGGAGCACCAGGCTGCTGCTCACTCACCTGAAGCTGCACAGGCCAGAAGGGGCCAGCACTTGGAAGTGGCTTGCGAGCACCTTGCTGCGCTTTAGGGGGCCATGGGGACCCGTTTCTGCACTGGCAGTCCTACTCAGAAGGACTTCCATGAAGATCTGGTTTCTCTGTTCAACAGATAGCCAACGCTCCTCAAGAGATGTCATTCTCTTATGAGCACTCACCATGTTTTCCGTACCCTGGCGAGTTATCTCCTCCATGGAGGTTGCCAACCTTTCCATGGTGATGCGTTCACGCGCCAATGACTCCAAAAAGGCTCTGCTCATGGTCGCTATGGACTCCTCCATTTGCTCCACACTTGCAGCGACCCTGGAGACAAAACCTGTCAGAGACTCCTGCATCTGTGCATGGAGATCCATCACCTCTTCTCTTGCGGATGGACCCAGAGGCAGAGGGTCGACAGGCAGCACAGCTGAGCTGAGCTGACAGAGTCCTGCGCCCTCCGACGAGGACTCTCCACTGCTGTCCCTGTCTCCAGAATCTGCTGAGGCTCACTTGTGAGCTGTGAAACACCAGGTGACAACACTACTCTATGTCCCGAAGGTCCTCCCGAGGTGTGAGTGTCTGCGCTGGTGCTGGGTGCGCTTACTTCTGCTGACGCTGCGCCCTCAGAGGTTGGAGCTTCCTCTGAGGAGTCTGGCTGCACAGCCTCTTCCTCCTCCACAGTGAGGACGGGGGCCCTGGATGGTCCTGTGGGGGAGTAAAGGAAGGAGATAGAGATGTAATGCCAAGGTTCTTCTGGTGACTCCCAGCGAGTTGGCAACTGCTGACACCTGCATCCATGCAGCATTGGTCTCAGTGGGAGGCCTCTTCCTCCCTGACCTAGGGAAGAGGACCTCCCTGTGGGCCCTAACCCCATCCAATAATGCCTGCAGTGAAGCCTCATCAAATTTGGAGGCAGCTCGGGGTCTGGCACTGCCCACAGCTGCTGCAGGCTCCTCTGCCATCCTGTATAGTTCGTTTGGAAGCCTTCAGAGGATGCAGTGCTTGCTGTGGACCTTGAAAGCACCACGAATGATGACATCATACTGTGGGGATTTCTGACCGGAATTGGACAATTAGCAAGGCTTCCCACATGCTGGGAGTTAATTGGCCACTTGAGGGAAAATTACGTGGAGCTGGCTGACACTTTTTTATGTGTGTCAGAAACCCCACATTCGGGGAAATCCGACCATTCCCCACACAAGCCGAAAATCGGGGCCTTGGTGTCGGGTCTGATCTGGAGTCGCAGACCTGAGACTTTGGAAAGTCGTGTGGAGGCGGGTTCGCAACCTGCCATCAATCATTTTGGATTTAACTCCTGACCCGCCTCCAAATCCGCTATCTGAGCACCGGCAAAATTGCGGCCCTGGTTTCCAAATTAAAATTCTTCACAATGAGAAACATACACCCAAAAATATTTTTTAAAAATACGTAAATAGATAAATGTGTCGAGTATGGGGGTAAGTGTTGATACTTACCCACAGCATTACCTTCACCGTAACATTTGCCTCACACTTTGCCACTTAACTTTGCAATGAAATATCATTGAAGACAAAACAATGGTTAAAAACAATTAATTAGTCTTTGTTGATAAAGTCTCTATATAATTTCTTTCATTGTTTTTTGGATGCAGGGTTTAAATTTCACAGATCACAAGCAGCGAGCTACTCTACAAATTGCTATTTAAAATGCAAAAGGCAGAGTGCATCATAGCAGGATGTGACTGCATATTAATCAAATTAACAGAATACTTCAAAGGTTTCAGTCCTGCACTTTACCAGCTTGCTTTTATATCAACATTCATAATGGAAGGAGATTACATAATGAATGACTTGGCAAGCAAATTGTTTACTAGATCTCACCAGAACAGAATACTGGCTATTTTTAAGAGGCATGCTGAAGAAAGTATCTTTGGTCTCAAAATATCAGGATTTTCAAAACTGTTTTCTGTCCTGAAGAATCATAAATAATCTTACCACTTACAATTTAACTTTTTTGTATAACATTACAGATTATAGTAATTTTATATAAAAATATCAATGTCCCAAACCTTTGTTTACTGTTTTTAGGGCCCATCATGTTTGATATGTGGCTATAAAATCAAAACAGAAGATGTAGCAAATCCGTCAGCATCTGAAAAGAGAAAAGATTGGGTTAATATTTCGGGTACAGATTCTTGGAAACATTTGACTGTGCTTGTTGGTAGCCTGAGTGGGTGAAAATTTAAGGAATAATTTTCTACTTTTGTGGGTGTAAAATCAGGCTGGCTGCCTAATGGTGCTCTAACTTCAGCATGTGGTGTTCTGGTATACAATCCTGGCATGCACTGGAAGCACAAAAATGGAAAGTAATGTCTTTAGCTCCCCAACAGAAAATCAAGACCTGAAGTCCTGAGGCATGTTTGTCAGTTGGACTTGTGCCTTAGGAATTCAATAATCTTACGTCGCAGATACATGCCATGCAGTGTGTAGTCACTTTAATGGCACTTCTCAAGCAGTTAACAAGCTGCTGAATTGGTAGTACTTCTGACCAGGCCATAAGGTACAGCTGTGCAGAGCACATACAATGGCTCCTCACAATTTAAAACCCCGGTTTTGTGATTGACATCTCGGCATTCTTCTTGATGGTATGGGTGAGGAACAAGATGAACAAGTTTGAGTCCAGGCTGCCTGGGCGTTGATTACTGAGCATATCAACACTAGCACAGAAACTCAAAGGGCCTGGAAGGATATGAGGAACAAGTGAGGAACAAGTGAGAAAAACATGAGGATAGCCAGGAAGGCAATGGAAATATTCATTAGTGTCAGCCGTGTTTCTCTGTATTAACTCAGTGACTGCACTTCAAATGTACTTCATTAGCTGTGAGGTACTTCGAGACATCCCAAGGTAATAAAAGGCTCTATATAAATACAAGTTATTTCTTATTATTATGCACTGTATTCACAATTTTCAATCTGATGTTTTAAGACATGAAAATATTGTCATTAAAAGTTTCATACTAAGCTCTGTATTGGCACACATTCAATTGTGTAAAAATACCAAAGCAAAGGAGTTTCTTTAAAATAAAAAGGAGTCTCGTAACAGTTATGTTGTGCATGTCATGATTGTACAGGAATTCTAATGGGCCATTTTATGAGTCATGCTGAACACATCCAGCCAATAATGTTTACTTGTATAATTTTTGCAGAAAAAAGTGGTGTACAACCACGGGATCCACAGCAGTACCAATGGACAATACAATGAAGGCTGTGGTAAACTTTGAACAAAGGGTACTGACCTACGTCAATACAGAGACATTGGAAAGAGTTCCTGGTGAGGAGGTGGGAGAGTATCAGCTGGTATTTTCCAACTTCATGCTACCTTCTTTTTATTTACAGAACAGCTAACCTCAACAGATCAATGTTGTTAACACAGAGAACGTCACTTTTCCATATCATTAGTTTAAAAAAAACAGTAGTCAATTAGTAAAGTGTGCTAATGCACTTGTAATGTAGTTTCTGTTCTCTTTACAGGGGATGATGCAGGAAACAACAAGGCACATCCAGAATACGAGCAGCGCGTTGCATCAGAGTACCTAGTGATACCATTTACACAAAATGCCAGGCTACCTACTATTATCTTGGGACTTACAGATGTGGAGAGGCAGGAGAAAGTACAGGATGCATTGCATAGCACAATGGTAAGGAAGGGCTAGCAGTTGAGAAGGGGATAAAAGTTGTAGGGGCTGGTCAATGGCAGCAAGTGTGGAGAAGGGAGCAGTCAGCTGTCTGCCACTACTTGGGCTTCTCAGACTGGAATGGTTAACCCTCTTGCATTCATAGACAGAGGACCAGTTAAGATCGCAGAGGTGAGAAATGCTATTCATCCTCCCATATAAACTTACAATTACCCCATCACATCTAACTGCCTCTTGAAAGTTTCCATAATTTTGGCCTCCATTACTCTACCTAGAAGACCAGGCTTAACTAATACTTTCATTGATTTATGGTACTTAACACATACTTTTCAGACAAAGGAAAATATACTTCAGCTTCACCTCTGGGAATAAATTTAAATCCGATGACGAGACAAGAATGTCACGCCTTTCTAGTGTCAGTTTGGTTCATTGCTAAGACTCTTGCTTCTGAGTCGGAAGTTTGTAAATTTAAGCCTCATTGCAAGACTGGAGCTCATAATCTAGGCTGACATTTCAGTACAGTGTTGAGGGAGAGCTGCATTGTTAGAAGTGCAGCCTTTCAGCTAAGATGTTAAACTTGGGCCGTGCCTGCTCAGATCAATGTAAAATATCCCATAGCATTATTTTGAGGAATAGGGAGCTCCCCAGTTGTCCTGGTCAATATTCTTTCCTCAACTAACATATCCAAAAAAACATGTTAGCTGGTCATTCATTTGTGGGATCTTGCTGTGCACAAATTGGCATTTGCTTTTAACAATAGCTACTGCACTTCAAAAGTAAGCCATTGGCTGTGAAACATTTTGGGACATACTGAGGATGTGATAAGGTGCTATTTGAATGCAAATTCTTTCTAACCATCAAAGAGTGTTTGTATTGAGCAAGGTTCAACAAACACATTGCAGATATTGAGAAGCATTGAACAAGCTTGTTTTCTCTGTTTATTTTGTTTATGTATCAGCACTTTAACAATTGGAAGAAAGGCAATAATAATGCAGTCTTAAAAGAATGCCGGAAAATGACGAGATTTCCTCACCAGTTTATGCACTGTATGTTTATGTTTTATAACTGTTTATACTGTGAGGTAAATGTACTCTAATATATGATTACCTAAATAGCATTGGGAAACATGGGGCAGTAACTAAGTAAATACAATAGTGATTCTCTACCCAAGACTGGCACATAAGATTAAATGATTTGTTTATATTTCTGCAATTCTTCTGGGAAAAGGCATTCTGTGGACTGTATGGAAACAGCTAACTGCAAAACTATGCAACTTGGAATCTACAGTTGTTAAATTTTCTAGTAGATTCTATTTGAAAGACAGACAAAAGATTAATATCACATTGTCAGGCAGAATGAATGTCTATAATAGATGACCCATTTCATCCTGACCAACTTCTCTTGAAAGAAAGAGAATTGCTTCTGTGATGAACTTAATTTCTAAAACGAAATTAAGTTCTAAGTTCTAAGGAGGAATTCCTTGAGTGTTTAAGGGATGGTTATCTGGATCAATATGTCGAGGAACCAACTCGGGAACAGGCTATATTGGACTGGGTACTGTGCAATGAGAAGGGACTAATCAGTAATCTTGTTGTACGGGGACCCTTGGGTCAGAGCGATCATAACATGATCGATTTCTCACTCGAAATGGAGAGCGAAGAAATTGACTCAGAGACTAAGGTCCTGAATTTAAACAAGGGGAATTATGATGCCATGAGACGGGAACTGAGTAGGTCTGATTGGACAACGTTCCTGAGAGGACTGGAGGTAGATAAACAATGGCAAACATTTAAAGATAGAATGACAAAATTGCAAAAATTGTTTATACCAATCTGGCATAAAAGGAAATCTAAAAAGGTGACTCAACCGTGGATAACAGGGGAAATTAGAGACAGCATAAAATCCAAAGATAGGGCGTATAAAATAGCCAAAAAAAGCGCCAGAGCGGAAGATTGGGAACAGTTTAAGATAGAGCAAAGGAGGGCAAAGGGCATGATCAAGAGGGGCAAAATAGCTTACGAAAACAAGCTGGCGGAAAATATAAAAACTAACTCCAAAAGCTTTTATAAATATATCAAAAGGAAAAGACTGGTGAAAACCAAAGTTGGTCCATTGCAGTCAGATACGGGGGAATATATAATGGGAAATAAGGAAATGGCAGATCAACTAAATGCATACTTTGGGTCAGTCTTTACGAAGGAAGACACAAAAAACCTCCCTGGGATATCGGGAAAAATAGGGACATTGGCAAAGGAGGAACTGACGCAAATCAATATCTCTAAGGATATGGTGTTAAGGAAGCTAAAGGGATTGAAGGTGGACAAATCCCCAGGGCCTGATAACATGCATCCTAGGGTACTGAAGGAGGTGGCCCTAGAGATAGCGGATGCACTAAGGATGATTTTTCAGAATTCATTAGACTCGGGAACAGTGCCGATGGATTGGAGGGTAGCTAACGTTACCCCACTATTCAAAAAGGGGGGTAGGGAAAAAGCAGGTAATTACAGACCTGTAAGCCTTACATCAGTTGTGGGCAAAATGCTGGAGTCCATCATTAAGGATGAAATAGCGGAGCACTTAGCAAATGGGGACAGGATAGGACAGAGTCAACATGGATTTACAAAGGGTAAATCGTGCTTGACTAATCTATTGGAATTTTTTGAGGGAGTAACTGGTAGAATAGATGGGGGAGAGCCAGTAGATGTGGTGTACCTGGACTTCCAAAAGGCCTTCGATAAGGTCCCACATAAAAGATTAGCATGGAAAATTGAGGCTCATGGGATAAAGGGGAAAGTTTTGGCGTGGATAGGGAACTGGCTGTCAGATAGAAAACAGAGAGTTGGAATAAACGGCTCATTTTCTGAATGGCAGGCAGTAACAAGTGGGGTACCACAGGGATCTGTCCTGGGCCCCCAGCTGTTCACAATTTACATTAATGACCTGGATCAGGGAGTCGGATGCAGCATTTCCAAATTTGCAGACGACACTAAACTAGGAGGTGGGGTGGGCTCAGAGGAAGAGACCAGGAAGCTCCAGAGCGATTTGGACAGACTGGGCGATTGGGCGGATAAATGGCAGATGCACTATAATGTGGACAAGTGCGAAGTTATCCACCTTGGGTGCAGGAACGGGAGGGCAAATTATTATTTAAATGGCAATAGATTGGGAGAGGGGGAAGTACAGAGAGACCTGGGTGTTCTTGTACACCAGTCACTGAAGGCGAGCATGCAGGTGCAACAGGCAGTCAAGAAGGCAAACGGTATGCTGGCCTTCATAGCAAAAGGGTTAGAATACAGGAACAGGGATACCTTGCTGCAGCTGTACAGGGCACTGGTGAGACCACACCTCGAGTACTGTGTACAGTTTTGGTCGCCTCATCTGAGGAAGGATGTTCTTGCCATGGAGGGGGTGCAGCGGCGATTCACCAGGCTGATACCAGGAATGGCGGGAATGACCTATGAGGAGAGACTATGTAGTTTAGGGATGTACACACTGGAGTTTAGAAGATTGAGAGGGGACCTCATAGAAGTGTATAAAATTCTGACAGGTCTAGACAGACTGGATGCAGAAGGAATGTTTCCCTTGGCGGGTGAGAACAGAACTAGAGGACATAATTTAAGGATAAGGGCTAAACCATTTAGGACAGAGATGAGGGGGAATTTCTTCACTCAGAGAGTGGTGAACCTGTGGAACTCATTGCCACAGAGGGCAGTGTACGCCAGCTCATTAAATATATTTAAGAGGGAATTAGATATATTTCTACGGGCAAAAGGGGTTAAGGGTTACGGAGAGAAGGCGGGGACGGGATACTGAATTAAAGGATCAGCCATGATCTCATTAAATGGCGGAGCAGGCACGAAGGGCCGAATGGCCTACTCCTGCTCCTATCTTCTATGTATCTATGTATCTATGTATCTATGAAATCCTGTTAATATTGTTGGTAACAAAGTCTTTCTCCTTAGAAAAAGAAGTAAATAAATGAGTGGGCCATGACCCAAAATGGCAGAAAGACATTTTTCCTTAATTCCAGAATTGCATTTATTGATTTTGTTTTCATTGCGAGTAGGAATTTATATAAACAACATTTGTCAGTTGTGGCCTTTAGCTCCAGAATAATGTTTGCTTGTTACAAACGGCCTTTTTGGAGTGCACCATAAATAAAGAATTTAGTTGACATAGCATAGTATCCTGTGTAGTGATTTGCACAAAAAAGTACATCTCCTGTATTATCCTTGTCATATAATGCTATCCAACAGGCACAGCGATAATGAAGATACTTTACTGGATGAATTAAACCGCAATCGAACTACTGGAGAAGCGAAGATAAAATTTATTTATGGCATTGTTTCACTAAAAGGGTGAGGGAGGGTCAGTCTTTTACTGTATCTTCTAAGTTGTGAAATCAATATTTATATATTTTCCCCAGCCACTGCTGCAATCCCGTCCCTTCAGTTCAGTAAATAAAGTACTCGGGCTGTCCACTGGAATGCATTTGGAATACAGAATTTACATTGTTTGGGTGGATAGTCAGAATATTATTGGTCAGTTGCAGGGCTAGACACAAAGGTCTTGTATGGTTTAAAATAAAACTGAAGAAGGTCACAGAAAAATGTCCTAACATTGTAACAGCTGCTGAAAAAAAATAACAAACTTTGTTTGAATCAAATGGCTGTTTAGATTCTTTTAACTGAAATTATCTGAAAAAATGAACGCAGATTTTTTTTTCAGAACAAAACCAGCAGTAGAAGTAGGCCACCAAAGGAATACATTGTCTCTTTTGGATGCCATTGCTGGGGAATGGAATATTCACGCTTGTTTTGCATCCAGTGTCATAGAATTACATAGGGGATAACTTTAACTATGGGCAATGGTGTACAATAGGCGATATTAAATTGGCCGCCCATTAAACACCCCGCCCAATTTTCCCTTGCATTGACTTCACTGGGCAGGAAAATCAAGCATGATGTACAAGGTGCATTTAATCCTATAGCACCCGTTTTACACCATCGCCCAAAATTAAAATTATCTCCATCGCATCTACAGCGCAGGAACAGGCCATTCAGCTTAACTGGTCTATGCCGGTGTTTATACACCTTGTGAGCCTACTCCCACTCTAGTTACCTCTTGATACCATGCCCCAATATCCATCTCTTCATTTCTCCCTCATGTATGCATCAAGCCTCCCCTTAAATGTGTCAATGCTATCTGTTTCAACCGCTCCATGTGGTAGTGAGTTCTATATTTACACAACTCCCTTTATTTGATCTGCTAGTGACTATCTTATATATATAAATAAGATAGTCCAAATATGTGCGGGTTAGGTTGATTGGCTATGATAAATTGACCCTTAGTGTTAGGGGGATTAAATACGTGGGGTTACGGGGATAGGGTGGGATATGTGTTGGTGTAGGGGTTACGGGGATCGGGTGGGATATGTGTTGGTGCAGGCTTGATGGGCCGAAATGGCCTCTATCTGCACTGTGGGGTTTCTGTGATTTCTGTGATATATATATGTCTATACCTTTGTTCTGGACTCACCAACAAGTGGAAAAAGTTTCTCAACATCCACCCTATCGAATCCCTTCATAATTTTAAAGGCCTCTATCAGATTTGCATTTGCCTTCTCTTTTCCAGTAAAAAGAGCCCCAGCCTTCTCAATTGTTTTGGATAGTTGCATCCTCTCAATTCTGGTAATATCTTTTATAATCTTTTCTGCACTTTCACCAGTGCTTCGAATTCTTTTTGTAGTGTGGAGACCAGAACGGCACACAGTACTCTGAGTGTGGTCTAACCAAGGTTCTATATAAATTTAACATTACCTCCCTACTTTTGTATTCTATTACTCCAGAAGGAACCCCAGTAATTTGTTTGCACTTTTTATGGCCTTCTCACTTCAGGTTTAGTGAGGAATTGATGCAGAAATAGATAATATTAAAGTTTTATCTACTTTGCTACAACAATTTGAGGCAATGTACTGGATTTTCATGGGGAAGATGGGTTGGGGCAGGAGGGGCTCCAATGCGGGCGGGAAACACGGGAAAATGGGTTTTCCACAGGCCCTACTGACTGTAATGGCAGGGCCTGATTTGCATCTGAAGCCTCTGTTTCCCACCCGCAGCTAGCCAGATGGAGAGGCTGGCTGGCTGCGGGCGGGTAGGCCTGCGGCAATAGGCCGCACAGAGGCGGGAGGAAGGGATTGGGTGAGGGCCAGTGCCGGCCTCTGGAGGATCGGGTGAGGGGGGGAGGTGCGAGGAGAAAGAAGATCGGGCTTTCGAGGGATCGGTGGGGGGGGGGGGGAGCGGGAGGAAGATCGGGGCCAGCCACCAGAGGATCGTGGCCAGCCTCATGCTGATCGGGTGGGGACGGGGGGAGAAAGATCATGGCCAGCCACCGGAGGATCGTGGCTGGCCTCAGGATCATTGATGGGGGGAGGGTGGGGTCCAGGAAGGTGATCGAAGGCCTCGTGGGGTGGTCTCCGATTGCGGGGGGTGGACTTGGCAGGGACCCTCAATCCAGGAGGTAGGTGTAAAGACACTTAACTCATGGATGCAGCAGCCCTCGCCTTGCTGTAACTGCCAGGTTTTACGAGGTGTGTAAAACTTGACCAACTTGACCAACTACAGTTAAACACAAAATGTAGGTTAAAGAAGAGGCTTCCAGCCTTACTGTAATATTTAAATTGACGTCCTGCCTCCTGGTAGTGGGTTGGCTGCCCGCCCCCGTCCCTCCCCACTGTCCCGCCTCCATTAAAAGTGGGCAGGTTGGAGGCGGGTTCAGATCAGGATGCCGATTTTTAACAATTTAACTACCCCAACACTGGTAACCCATCCGTTTTTTTAGGTTAATATTCCCCCAGAAAGGACAAAATCAAGGATATTATTCTAAACCTTTATAAATCACTGGTTACATAGAAACATAGAAGATAGGAGCAGGAGTAGGCTATTCGGCCCCGTGAGCTTGCTCCGCCATTCAATGCGATCATGGCTGATCATCCAAATTCAGTACCCGGTCCCTGCTTTCTCCCCATACACCTTGATCCCTTTAGCCTTAAGAAATATATCCAACTCCTTCTTGAATATATTTAATGTATTGGCCTCTACTGCCTTCTGTGGTAGAGAATTCCACAGGTTCACCACACTCTGGGTGAAGAAATTCCTCCTAATTTCTGTCCTAAATGGCCTACCCCTTATCCTTAGACTGTGACCCCTGGTTCTGGAGTCCCCGACCATCGGGAACATCCTTCCTGCACCTAGTCTGTCCAGTCCTGTCAGAATTTTATAAGTTTCAATGAGATCCCCTCTCATTCTTCTAAACTCCAGTGAGTACAAGCCCAATCGACACAATCTCTCCTCATACGTCATTCCTGCGATCCCAGGTATCAGCCTGGTGAATCTTCGCTGAACTCCTTCCATGGCAAGAACATCCTTCCTCAGATAAGGTGACCAAAACTGCACACAATACTCAAGATGTGGTCTCACCAAGGCCCTGTACAACTGCAGCAAGACATCCTTGTTCCTGTACTCAAACCCTCTCGCTACGAAGGCCAACATGCCATTTGCCTTCTTAACCGCCTGCTGCACCTGCATGCTTACCTTCAGCGACTGGTGCACAAGGACACCCAGGTCTCTTTGCACTTCCCCTTCTCCCAATCTATTGCCATTCAGATAATAACCTGCCTTCCTGTTTTTGCCACCAAAGTGGATAACCTCTCACTTATCCACGTTATATTGCATCTGCCATGCTTTTGCCCAATCACCCAACCTGTCCAAATCATCCTGGAGTTTCTTGGCATCCTCCTCACCGCACACACGCCCACCCAGCTTTGTGTCATCTGCAAATTTGGAGATATTACATCTAGTTCCCTTGTCTAGATCATTAATATATATTGTGAATAGCTGGGGCCCAAGGATCGATCCCTGCGGTACCGCACTAGTCACTGCTTGCCACTCGGAAAAAGACCCGTTTATTCCAACTCTTTGCTTTCTGTCTGCCAACCAGTTCTCTATCCAAGTCAATACCTTGCCCCCAATCCCATGTGCCTTAACTTTACACGCTAATCTCTTATGCGGGACCTTATCAAAAGCCTTCTGAAAGTCCAAATACACCACATCCACTGGTTCTCCCTTATCTATTTTACCAGTTACATCCTCAAAAAATTCCAATAGATTAGTCAAGCACGATTTACCTTTTGTAAATCCATGTTAGGCCCCAGCTGGAGTATTATGGTCATTTCTGGGCACCACACTTTAGGAAGGATGTCACGGCCTTAGAGAGGATGCAGACGAGATTTACTAGAATGGTACCAGGGATGTGGGACTTCAGTTATGTGGAAAGACTAGAGAAGCCATGGTTGTTCTCCCTTAGAGCAGAGAAGGTTAAGGGGAGGTTTAATAGAGGTGTTCAATATGATGAAGGGTTTTGATACAGTAAATATGGATAAACTGTTTCCACTGGCAGGAGGGTCGGTAGCCAGAGGGCACAGATTTAAGGTAATTGGCAAAAGAACCAGAGGCGAGATGAGGAGACTTTCTTTTCGCAGCGAGTTGTTATGATCTGCAAGGCATTGCCTGAAAGGGTGGTGGAAACAGATTCAATAATAACTTTCAAAAGGGAATTGGATAAATATTTGAAGGAGAACAATTTGCAGGACTATGGGGAAAGAGCGGGGGAATGGGATTAATTGGATTAATTTTTCAAAGAGCTGACACAGGCATGATGTGGCGAATGACCTCCTTCTGCGCCGTATCATTCTAGGATTCTATGAATTTCCCTTGACACCCAATTTAAGAAGTACAATTAAAATAGCACCAGCGTGACACTTCGATTTCTGTTCTGAATTATAGGCTGTTTTATGCTTTGAACCCATTCCCATTGGGAGCCAAGTGTTACGGTTCGGGCTTGTCCTCAACGCTTACTCTTTTGTTCACTGCCAGACAACAGTTCCTGTAAGTAGGAACCAAAAAATGATATTTATTTACTGTTGTGTACCAGATAGTGTGCCCAAGTTTTTGTATTTTCATAATAAGGGTAATACTGCCAAAGCTGCATTTATTGCCCATTCCTAGTTGCCCTGACAGCTGAGTGGCCAACTTTAAGCCAAGCTGTTGAGGTAGTTACATTTGTAGAGATTTTGTTTGCCCTAATAAGAAATGTATACTCTCTTCCCCTTAGGAACATATCACACTCACTTAAATCCAGAGGGTTTAGACAGTACAACTCATAGATTGTATGCGTGCATTGCCACCATCCATCTGACCACAGCATGGACATGCATCATATGCCAGGAAACAATGGATCAGCTCGTTCGAGGTACAGAGTTTCAGCAGGGAGAAAGTGGAATTTCAGGAGTCCATGAGGTCATCAGTTTTCTGGACGCATACATACGACGCGGAACAAGAACACTGACAATAATTTTGTATTCTGCATTTTTGACTGATTAGCATATTATTTCTGTTATTATTTCTTAACTGTAGTACTCTTTCATTTACCACCCATTTCATCCCCCTCCCCGACCATTGTCTCAGATTAAACCAGACTATTTGCAACCTCTGTGTTCTATTTGATCCCATATCCTCTCCACCACAAAAAATGTCTACTTCTACCTTTGTAACAGAGAAATTTACATTTTTCCAACTCTGTTCCCTTGTGTATCCCACAATCCCTTCTTCCCCCATTGGTGGGCCATGCCTTTAGCCGTCTAAACCCTAAGCTCTGGAATTTGTTCACTAAACCCCTCAATCTCTCCACCTCTCTCTGATCTTTTAAGACCCTCCTTAAAACCCACGTCTTTGAGTGAGTTTGTAATCACTCCGAATATTCCTCCTTTGGCTCAGTGTTGATTTTTGTCTGATTCTGCTTCCATGAAGCACTTGGAACATTATTCTTTGTTAAGGATGCTATATAAATGCAAGTTGTTACTGTTGTTGTTGCACAAAAGTGTTGTCAACCTTTTCCACTATAAATCCCTATGTTCACATATGTAATGGGAAATGCCTATGTAAATTGTTATGCTGTAATTACACCCTCCCACATGTGGTGGCATTGTAGTGTCTCAGTTTTGCACCTCCCAGCTCCTCAGCCTGTACTACATTGAAACTCCTGTGCCTAGAAATTCCAGTAGGCCAAAAACCTGGCTGTGCCACCGCGGGCCGAAGTTAGCAACTGCCTGAATTCATACCGCAGGCTGCCCTCTTTAAATTAGCATACAACCCTCTTTTTCCAGTGCTACTCTCAGCAGAAGGCACAATGTAATGTAGCTGTAGCGGCCCTGAAGCAAGAATAGTGTTGTCTTAAAGCAAGGCTGTCATTTTAGAAAGCAGTGTCAGTCCCAGAAAGGGGAACTGCCTTCTAAAATGAAAAAAAATCATTTAAAAATAGGCAGTTTTTAGCCCTTAGAGCTCAACTACTTTCTGAAAAAAATAAACACTAAAAATAATTCCCAAATGGCAGTCTTCAGCTCTTCAAGCTGAATTGCCTTCTGCACCTAAAAAGTGGTAGAAGTGCTTCAGCACTATCACAAATGGCTCAACAAGCCAGGGAAGGGCACCCAGGAGTCATGCAAGCAGCACTCCAGATTTTTGCAGGGGGTTAACACTGCAAGAGAGGTCTTGTACCCACAGGGGCCAGGAGGCCCTCCAGAAAGAACAAGGTGGGATCAGATCACCGAGCCTGTCACTGCAAGCAGTGTTGCCCCCCCCAAGATCTGGCTCCAGTGCCCAAAGAAGCTTCATGACCTCAGACCACTGATCAAGGTCAGTGAATGCATCTTCAAAAGCTGTCTCCTACCAAATGCACCACTAGCCTCACACACTTCTCAATGCACGAACACCACCACCCCCCTGCCATCACTTGCCTACCAACAATCTGTACCAAACAAAAGGCATACATCCCATTCCTAGCCTCACCTCATCCCCTTGGAGGAGATGGTACAGGCCATTCTTGGCAGGGGTATGGCTGAACCCTTGGCAGTGGCGGGGCTGAAAGGATACAAGATGCTGGTATCCTCATACAATATTCTCCATCTCGAATGAACCTCTTGCTTTTGTGCCCTTCCCTTCATCACAACTCCACCCTTGTGCCTTCCTCATTTCACACACCCAAGAAATCCAGCCTGCCCAGCCAGTAGTTGAGCAAGAAGAGGGAAAGGAGAGAGAGAAGAAGAGGAAGAAGAAACAACATCACTCAATTTGACACTCCCAGCCACCAGCTCCTAGAGGTCATCTTTAAAGCCATTTGCAGTGTCCCCCACTGAAAGTCAGCTGCCTTCCACCAGCCATGCTGCAGCCACTGGAGTAGCACTGCGTGATATCAGTAGAATAGGCAAAGGCACACACAAGGCAGTCATTAAGGGAATGCACAAGGGTGATTAGTTGATTTTTTGATGTCATACTGGATGCATAGATGTATAAAGTTGGATTGGAAAGTTTGCTTTGTGGTGGCTTTTATTTCAACATTGTGGCCAAGAGGATGCTGTGATAGTAATAGGGGGAAGATAAGGCGTGGGACAAATGTTGAAAGGGGAATTGGGGTTGTGGTCACTGGTACTGCAGGCAGATGATTCCATCCTGGATATCCCGGCCAGAAAGGGGCTGTTTGGGTTGCATCCTGCCTTCTGCTTCTTCCTCTTATGCTTCTTCCTATTCTCTCTGCGGGTGAATGCTGTAAATCTGAAATAAAAGAAGAGAATGTTAGAAATACTCAGCAGGATAGACAGCATCTTAACCTGAGACATTGGCCGGGATCTTACCTGAGGAGCCGCGTTGGGGGCGGGACTGCTGGTTTCTGGGTTCCAGTCCCACCCCCAGTGACGTCTGATGACCTGGTGTTATTTTCCCCTGATTGGCCGTGTTAAGCCCGCCCTGCGGGCTTGCCAGCCAATTAAGGGAAAGCCGGTGTCGGATGACGTCAGTGCATGGCGCTTCATCTGACGGTTTTGTTAAAGTGACAAGCCCCATAATTTTTTGACATTGAGGTGCTGTCAAACACTGACGAGGTGCTGTCAAACACTGACAATCGCTGTCCAAAGGTGAGCCCTTGTTCCCAGGCTCACCAATGACTCTCTCCTTAGGAGAAAACAGATGGCAGCTGCATGTGAGATTGCAGAAGCCATCTGTCAATTCTCCCGATCAGATGAGGCTTCACAGAAACATCAAATCTTGTCACCTGCAGATACATATAAACAGAATAAAACTATTTCTCACTACATTCTCTCAGCTGTCATACTTATCTGTACACCATTGCACCCATCACACTACCTCTGCAGCTGTCATTTGCACACTTACACTGCAGCAGACCCACAGCTCACCTCGCTGATCTTGGTGTGGTTTCCCGATGTCGGGAAGCCCACATCACCCAGTTAACAGGCAGTTAATTAGCTCTAATCCCCTTCCCACTGCTAGGAGATGGGTCCCTGCATGAGTAGGGAATGCGCCTCCCAGGAAGATGGTTCGGAGGCGGGTTGGGAGTGGGGTTGGGACCAACTCCCCATTTTTCCCATTTTCCCAGCAGTCCCGCCACCAAACCTGTCTCCTCAGGGCTGGTAAAATCCAACCCATTAACTCTGTTTCCCTCTCCACAGATGCTGCCTGACCTGCAGAGTATTTCCAGCATTTTCTGTCTTTTCAGAGGCCTTCCTTTACCATCTGAGGCCTTGCAAGCATCCAGCAGCTCTCCCTTCACTTCCTGCACACTTAAATATTTTTAACATCTATTGCACCAAGCCACTACTTCAATTAAATATAAAAAATCCTGTCCAAAAGCTTAAATGCAAACTTACCCGAAAGATATGTGCATCCCTTTAAGAAGTGCTAACAGCTTCCCTGTAGGTCTGCTGTACACATGTTTTTCTGAGTGTGCTTAGGACCCAGCGATAAAGTCAGCGAAATGGTCGAAGTTTGCAGACGTGGCGTCAAGTCGGCGTTGCATGCTGACTGATGTCACGCTCTGCTGATTTGCGTTTCTACAGCCAGCACTTCTAACAGCAGCGCTGCGGCCCTCACAAAAATGGCAGCCGCCGAGTCCTGCACCAGAGGCGGGCGGAAGTGAGGCAGCCGCCATTTCCTTTCCGGAAACAGGCCTTAACGGAAAGTGGTAAGTCCGCAAATTTCTCGGCCCTGTCCTGCAACCACCTCTACTTCTCTGCTTTCCTAATTGCAGTATGCTTTGCTATTCAAGTATTAGACAAAAATGCAGACAGAATGTATAGCTTTTGAAACAGCAACTGAATTAAGTCTGTCTGCCCTGGACCAATTGTCCACGGCTCTCGAAACCTGCTTCATTCAAAGACTACACTTGGTCTTGACTCTCCATGTGCATTAACTTGTGACAAAAATTTGCTCCTGAAGAGCACCTCTTTACCTTTTACTCTTTATGTTGGGAGCCAGTCACTTTATCGCTGCTGGGCTCTACTGTTGATATGCAGACACAGATTCCAAATTTGCAGGACCAGTTCCCTGTATTTACTTTCATTAAACTCCTGGCTGTATCCCAGTTGGGCGTGAAAGATCCCATGGCACCATTCGAAGACAAGCAGGGGAGTTCTCCCAGTGTCCTAGCCAAGAGATGATCTAGTCATTTATTTCATTGCTGTTTGTGGGAGCTTGCTGTGTGCTATTGGCTGCTGTATTTCCTACATTACAACAGTGATTACACTTTAAAAGCACTTCATTGGCTGTAAATCTCTTTGGGACATCATGTGATCATGTAAGACACTATAGACATGCAAGTCTTTCTTTTCAGTGGCATTTTTGTGACCTACATTTTTGTGTATCGGCAATACTACTCTTTTAAAGCAGGTTGGCCGGTTTAAACCTATATGGAGTGCAGCTGGCGGTGGAAGAAACATAAGTCTGCAGTTGCTGGTATTCCAGAACTGTAAAACCTTAAGTATTAAGTGTACAGATCTTTCAATCAGTGGAAAATTTTATGAAGGTGAATCTCAGCCAAGTGCAAAAAGCACAAAGTGCAACCAAATTAGCCGAGGTTTCATCGATTACTTTAGGATCTCCAAAATCTATCGATTGTCACAAACCCTTCATTTATTCCTTTTGATGCTATATATACTGTTAAACTCATTAATAAGATAAGTGTATGCATATTAACGTTGTAATGAGTTGGAAAGTCTGAGCATACGAATGGCGAAATGTTTCAGTTTAAAAGAATTAAAAATTAAATAGAACAACAACTTAAAGAACAACGTGCTAATTAATCTATTTAACAATGAAGAAATGCTGGCGAGGTGTTAAACGCTCTACTGTATATCATTTGAAAGGCAAAGGAGTATGCCAAAGAAAGTTCTGAAATGAAGAAGTGCAGACTACTTTTCTATCACCTCTCCCACCCCATTCTTATGAAAATGGACCTTGGGAGAAAAAGCAAAGCAGAGGAAACCATATTAGGCATGTCCTGGTAGCCTGATGGGAGATGCATAAGTGCCAACGTGTCACATGTTTTGCTTCACTGAATGCCGGCCTAGTTCTCTGTCTCAATAAACTGCTTTTATTGTATCCAACTGGCTCCAACATTCCATCTGAGCCTGATCATCAAAGAGGGGGTCAGGATGTGCCTTGAGGTAGCGAGTCTGCTGGATCCTATTACATTGGCATTCTTTGAGGAATTCAAAATCTTGGAGGGTGTATGTCCCTAATGAGACACTTACACTGCCAAAAATGTGTACATAAGGGTAGCCATTCATTTTAAAAATGGGGGGAAAATGGGAGAGCTGCTATGGGGCACACAGACCTTTGCATCCAGTTCTCTGATCTGCACTCCCAGCAAGTGGGAACTGATTAATTTGGTTCTGGGACTAGTATTTTCCTTGCCCACTGCAGGTAAATAAGTAAATGTATTCTCACACACTGGACTTGCATAACTAAATCTTTGCATGTAATATGGTGGAGCAGCTGTTGACTTCAACAGTCCATCTATTTTGTGTCTGGGTTTTTATAGTGAATGCCAAGCAATATTAAAAGTTAAGAAAAGATTTAACTAATTGGCATCTTTCATTCTTTACCAAATATGCCTGCAACAGTATTTCATATTACAAAAACGAAGTTAAATAAATTATCAAATTCAGGAATTTTATTTATAATCTCCCTCAAAATTTAGAGTCATCGAATCCTACAGCACAGAAGGAGGCCATTTTACCCATCGTGCCTATGCCGGCTCTTTGAAAGAGCTGTCCAACTTAGTCCCATACCCCAGCTTTTTCCCCATAACCCTGCGAATTAGTTCTCTTCAAATACATGTCCAATAATGTTTGAATAATGTATTTTCAGAAGTTACTTTTGTTTATATGAACAATAGATGCTTTTGAGTTCTGAGCAAAACAAAAGGTAGCTGACATAATTATCTAGGATACATTAGGCCATGTTCGGGGGTGCACGAACAGAGAGACCTGGGGGTATGTGTGCAATAATTGTTGATGGTGGCAGGGCAGGTTGTGAAAGCAGTTAAAAAGGCTTATGGGATCCTGGGCTTCATAAATAGAGGTATAGAGCGCAAAAGTGTGGAGATTATGATGAGCCTGTATAAAACACTGGTTCGGCCCCAACTGGAGTATTGTATCCAATTCTGGACACCGCACTTTAGGAAGGATGTGAAGGCCTTAGAGAGGGTGCAGAAAAGATTCATGAGAATAATTCCAGGAATGAGGGACTTCAGTTATGTCGATAGACTGGAGAAGCTGGGGTTGTTCTCCTTGGAGCAGTGAAGACTGAGAGGAGATTTGATGGAGGTGTTCAAAATCATGAGGGGTCTGGACAGAGTAGATAGAGAGAAGCTGTTCCCACTGGCGGAACCGTCGGGAACCAGAGGACACAGATTTAAGATGATTGGCAAAAGTGTTGTATCCGTGTGTTAATGGAGACTCGGAATGCAGGAGTAGGTTTCACAGGTGTTTACTGAACAAAGTCTGGAGGTGAACTAAAAGATACAAGACACTATACAGGCTTATATAGCCCGAGTGGCCACTACTGGCATTACAGTACACAGGGGCTCTTAAAGGCACATACACCACAATTCCTCCCCTTTTAGACAACCAGTACATAACATTTTAAGTAATCATTAATTAACATGTTTACAAGAACAATAATCTACACATTTGCTGCAGTTAATCAATTATAAGTCAGTCTCTCTGGAGGCTTCCTGACTCGGTCCGGATAACGCCTCGGTGGTGTAGTAGTTTTCGGTGGTGTAGTAGGTTCTTTTGGCAAGGTCGATTCGGCTTGAATGCCAGTGTCGGGTTCATCTGGTTCCAGTATCACCGGATCGGAGGTAGATACTATGGGTATCTCTGCTTCATCATTAAGCGTATAGAGTTGTGGTGTAGGTTGTCCCTTTTCGGATGACTCTATGATCTGGTCAGCATGGTGCCTTATTATGCTTTCGCCAATGTCCACGGTATACATCAGCGGTCCTAGTCGTGTGCAAATAGTTCCAGGCTGCCATTTCTCGGTATGGTAGTCCCGGGCCAAAACTTGTTGACATATCTGAAAGGTTCTAGTTGGCCTTTCATTCATGCCTTGAAATTGCCGGTTCTCTACGTCCCTTCTGATGTTTGGCTTGATCAAATCCAGCCGGCATCTTAGTCCTCTATTGAAAAACATCATGGCGGGAGTTTGGTTTGTAACCACGTGTTGCATTCCTGTAGGCAAACAAGAAGTTATCTACCTTATGCTGTAGATTTATGTCTTCATTACCCATGGCCTTTATGGCCTTCTTGAAGGTCTGGACAAACCTTTCAGCCAATCCATTGGTGGCGAGGTGGTATGGGGCGGACGTGTAGTGCTTAACCCCATTATTTTTTACGAACTTCCTGAATTCTTCGGACACAAATTGCGGTCCATTATCAGAACAGATCTGTTCAGGCAGCCCATTCCTGGCAAATATGGTCCTTAATACTGTGATGGTATTTTCCGTGGTGGTGGAGGACATCTTTATTACCTCCGGCCACTTGGAGTGTGCATCAACCGCGATTAAGAACATTGAGTCCATAAATGGACCAGCAAAGTCGATGTGTACCCTTTGCCATGGAGATGAGGGCCACTCCCATGGATGTAGAGGGGCTTGTGGTGGGGTGTTTTGGACCTTCTGGCATCCTAAACAGCCCTTGGTCATTTCTTCGATGTCTCCATCGATACCTGGCCACCACACAAACGCTCTGGCTAGGTTCTTCATTTTCACTCCACCCAGATGCCCCTCGTGAAGCTCCTTTAGCACTTTATCCTGGAGTTTGGGTGGAATCACCACTCTGGATCCACACATCAAGGTTCCTCGGCACACTGACAGCTGTTCTCTTCTTTGCGAAAATGCTGGCAACAGTGGTTCGCCATGTGCTGGCCATCCCTTCACCGTTAAATCGTACACTCGTGAGAGAGTCGGGTCATTTCTCGTTTCCTTTTCAATGGTAGAATTTGTTACTGGTAGACATTCCACTATGGTTGAGTGGAACATCTCCACTGGGTCCACTGTAGGTGCCTCTTCTACCGTTGGCAACGGTAGACGCGATAAACCGTCAGCATTTCCATGCTGCTTTGATCCTTTGTATTCTATGTCATATTGGTGTGCCCCTAGGAAAAGGGACCACCTCTGTAGCCTTTGCGCTGTCATAATGGGAACGCCCTTTTTAGGGTTGAATATGGAGACGAGGGGTTGATGGTCAGTCAACAAGGTAAATTTTTGTCCGTGTAGGTAATGGTTGAATTTCTTCACTCCCCATACCAGGCTGAGTGCTTCCCTGTCGATCTGGGCATAGTTACGCTCAGCTGAGTTCAATGAGCGTGACGCAAAAGTTATCGGCCGCTCCGAGCCATCAGGGAATCTATGCGATAATACCGCTCCTACGCCGTAAGGGGATGCATCGCACGCCAGTCTGATTGGCAGTGATGGGTTGTAATGAGCCAAAACTTCCTTGGACGTGATCAAGCCTTTGCATTTATGGAAGGCTCGTTTACAGTCTTCGCTCCATTTCCAAATTACTCCTGTTTGTAGCAGTTCGTTAAGAGGGTGCAGAACAGTTGACAAGTTCGGTAAAAATTTATGATAGTAATTTATCAATCCCAGGAACGACCTTAATTGTGAGACATTTTCAGGTGCAGGGGCTTTTATGACCGCTTCAATTTTTTCAGGTGACTTATGCAACCCTTCTTCATTAATTATGTGGCCACAATATGATATTTGTTTCTGGAAAAATTCGCACTTGGGGCGATTTGCTCGTAGGCCCCGTTCTCTCAGCCTAGTGAGCACCTGCTCCAAATTGGCAAGGTGCTCGTTGTCGTTTTCTCCTGTTACAAGGATGTCGTCTAGGTAGCATTGAGTCCCCGGAATCCCTTGCAGGACTTGTTCCATAGCTCTTTGCCAGATAGCTGGAGCTGATGCTACTCCGAAAACCAGTCGATTGTACTGGTACAGGCCTTTGTGTGTGTTTATCGTGAGATACTTTTTAGAGGCCTCCTCAACCTCCATCTGTAGATATGCCTGTGCCAAGTCAATTTTGGTGAAACGTTTCCCTCCGGATAGTGAGGCGAAAATATCTTCTATCCTCGGAAGAGGATACTGTACCATGTGAAGGACCGGGTTTACAGTCACCTTGAAGTCCCCACAGATGCGAATTTTTCTCTGTTCTTCAGATTTATCATTATTCAACGTTTTCTTCATGACCGGGACGATGGGTGTTGCCCACTCGCTCCAATCTATCTTGGATAACACGCCTGCCTTTTCCAAATTCTCCAGCTCTGCCTCGACTGCTGGACGAATTGCGTATGGCACCGGCCTTGCCTTAAAAAACTTGGGAATTGCCGCATCTTCCACTTTTATTGAGGCGGTGATGCCTTTCAAGGTTCCTAGTTCCTGTTGAAACACTTCTTTGGCGTTGGCCAAGATGTCTTTTAATCATTCAGGTATGACGTCATCATCATTTTTTTTCTTACTGGTCACCGTCAGTGTCTGAATGGAGTGCCAGTCTAAACGTATCTTCCTGATCCATTCATGTCCCAACAGCGGTGGACCACCATCTTGCAGAACGTATAAATACAACTTCTGTATTTCCTTGCCGTTGTATACAACAGGCACCCTTATTTTCCATTTGGGATATACTTTCTGCCCCGTATATGTTTTCAAGATAATGGATGTGTCTTTCAAAGGTATATGCGGAAATAGCCACTCGTAATCCCGTCGACTTATGATGGTCAGAGCTGATCCTGTATCTAGCTCCATTTTAACTGGGGACCCCGCTATCGTGAGGGTAACCCAAATGGTTTGGTAATCTTCTTTGGCAATTACATTATGTAATTTGAGACAGCTTAGTCTCTTGTTTCCGGAGTCGCTATCGCTCTTCTGGTCTTCGGAGATACTGTCCGTCATCATTTGTACCTTTCTGTACTTTTCCTTATTGATTTTTTTTCTGTCAGTGGATTTTTTGTTTCCAGATCGGCATACACGTGCAATGTGTCCCATCTTTCCGCATTGCCTGCATGCTTTGTCCTTGAACCAGCAGTCTCTCTGGTCATGGGTGGATCTGCCGCAGCGATAACATCTCTCGAAACCCTGTGTCATTTCATGGGTGCCGAACTCCTGTGGCTTTTGCTGTATCTCTGCAGCTCCTTTTGCTGCTGCTTCGTATGATACAGCCACACTGAAAGCCTTGTCCAGTGTTAAATCTTTCTCAGAAAGTAGTCTTTTCTGTGTTCCTTCACTAAGGAGACCGCAGACGAATTTGTCTCGAAGAGAATCTGCCAGTCCTGCCCCGAATTGGCAGTGCTTTGACAGCTTCCTTAATTCGGTGAGGTAATCAGCGTTACCTTCATTCTTGTGCTGATTCCTCCTGAAGAATTTTAATCGTTCCGCTATCAGTAGTGGTGTTGGGTTTAAGTGCTCCTGTAGGGTATCAACAATCTCCTTAAAATTCTTGTCCATCGGTTTGGCTGGAGTGATTAAGTTTCGTAACAGCCCGTATGTCATTGCGCCCATTAGATTTAGAAGTACCGATGCCTTTTTATCATCCTCTATTTCATTTGCTGTGCAATATACCTCCACTCTTTCCACATATGTGGTCCAATCCTCTACATCACTGTCGAAAGCAGTAATATTGCCAGTTTTAGGCATCCTGACAAAAAATTGGCGCCTCCCGCGCTTTCCTTTCTTCCCTGCCGAGAAAAAATGGCGCCTCCCGCGCTTTCCCGCCGCTGCTGCTGCTGACAACGCTGTTCTCCGCGGTTTTTATTTATACAGATATTTTTAATAGTTGGAGACTCGTTCCCGCCGGACTCTCTGGAACTTTTCCCTCTCTCTGCTTGGTCCGAACGCCGACCTGCTTTGCAGCGCTGGCCGTCTCCCGGGTGCTCCACCCTCCCTCTCTGTTTGCCTCCGCCGTCGCTGCTCAGCCCCGCTGCAGAGCCAGCTGATCGAGCCCCAGCCCGCCGCACAGGAAGGATTATTGCAGTACCTGCCACCACCCCGGCTAGCTGGTGAAACCACAGTTTTTTCTTTTTTTTTTTCTTCGACCTTCGTCTGAGGAATCGATCTCCTTGAGGTGCTACCGAATTGCAGGTAAGTCCGTTTCCAATTCGTCGCCAGTGTTGTATCCGTGTGTTAATGGAGACACGGAATGCAGGAGTTGGTTTAACAGGTGTTTACTGAACAAAGTCTGGAGGTGAACTAAAAGATACAAGACACTGTACAGGCTTATATAGCCCGAGTGGCCACTACCGGCATTACAGTACACAGGGGCTCTTAAAGGCACATACACCACAAAAGGAACCAAAGACGATGTAAGAAAAAACATTTTAAGCAGTGAGTGGTTATGATCTGGAATGCACTGCCTGAAAGGGTGGTGGAGGCAGATTCAATCATGGCGTTCAAAAGTGTGTTGGATAAGTACCTGAAGAAAAGAAATTTGCATGGCTCCGGGGAAAGGGTGGGGGAGTGGGACTAGCTGAAGTGCTCTTGCAGAGAGCCGCCATGGGCTCGACGGGCTGAATGGTCTCCTTCCATGCTGTAACCATTCTATGATTCAATGATTTTAATTTGCTGCAGCAGGGCATCTAATGGCGTCTACTCTTAGTTAGACTTGCCCTTGCAGGTGCAGGTCCCAAGGTTAGTGACAGGTGTGGATAAAATGCCTCAGGGGTTGTTAAACCCAAATATGCACAGCCCTCATAAACTCCTTTCCCTCATTTCATTTATGTAGCACATGTTGAATGCTCAAAGAAATATTTCACCTTTTTATAAAGTGCCACGTCAAAGTCAGCAATAACCAAGAGTAAGGAAGAAAGGAACTGTCAAGAAAAAAAACCCAAAAATGCAAAGGTGGAGCACAACCCATC
Organism: Somniosus microcephalus; assembly: GCF_052327205.1. Lineage (NCBI taxonomy): Eukaryota > Metazoa > Chordata > Chondrichthyes > Squaliformes > Somniosidae > Somniosus > Somniosus microcephalus. The sequence goes on along the minus strand of NC_140988.1, from coordinate 277,623,897 downwards.
AAAATCAACTACTATGCGGAGTAAAATGCAGCAAAAGGTGTAAGAAAATGGAAAAATAAACAAAAAACGTCTTTGAAACATACCTCTAACTTTAAGAAGCCTGATTCAGCAGGTGACTCCCAGTTTTCTTTATATTCATTGTCGGGATATGGGAGTCACTGGCAAGGTTGGCAATTTATTGCCCATTCCTAATGGCCCTTCAGAAGGTGGTGGTAGACCACCTTCTTAAACTGCTACAGTCTGATTTTTGTCTGATTACAGTGTTAAAGGCACTATATAAATGCAAGTTGTTGTTGTTGTCCATGTGGTGAAGGTGCTCTCATGGGTATGGTAGCATAGTGGTTATGTTACTAGACAAGTAATCCAGGGACCTTGCGACCTGAAGTTCAAATCCCACCACGGCAGTCGGGGAATTTAAATTTAAGTCTGGCCTATATGTGACTCCAGACCCACAGCAATGTGGTTCACTCTGAAATGGCCAGTAACGACTTATTCAAGAAGGCGGCTCACCACCATCTTCTCAAGGGCAATTAGGGATGGGCAATAAATGCTGGCCTTGCTGGGGATGCCCACATCCCATGAATCAGTAAAAAAAAATGCTGTTAGTTAGGAAGTTCCAGGATCTTGACCCAGCAACAATGAAGAACAATGGGCGTGATCTTGCCAGCCCTGGGGAGGCAGGTACAGAGGCGGGACTACAAGAAAAATGGCAGAATTTGGGGGCGGGTGCCAAACCCGCCTCCATGCCAACTTGCCAGGAGGCGGGCAGCCGTCCCGCGCCAGGTTCCGTCTCCTTGGAGGTGGGAAGGGATTAAAGCAAATTAACTGCCTGTTAACAGGTTGTTAACAGGCAGAAAATGGGCTTATCACCATTTTGCCACACAAGTGCGGGCTTCCCGAAGGCTCCGAACCCCGCCAGGGTCACCGAGGCAAGCAATGGGTCTGCGGGGGTGGGGGGGAGGGTGCAAAAGTGTGCTGTGAAGGTAAGTGATGGGTGCAAGTGTGGAGAGGTGAGTATCTGAGGTAAGTGGAAAGTGTTAGAAAAAGTATACTTACCTTTGTTTCTTCCTGCAGGCTTCAGTCGGTGGGTATGGGGGGAGTCTCGCACCTCCGCGGTAGAGATGACAGATGGCCGTTGCATTCTCCAATGCAGCAACCATCTCATTTCTGCAAAAGAAAGAAGTTTGATGAGGTCTTGAATTCAAACTACAGATAATGTCACCATTTAACAACTTCACAGAGCTGTCAAACGATGACAATACATCTGTCAAAAATTTTTGACAGATGAAAAATCATACGCTGACATTCTTTGCAATCGGCTTTCCCTTAATTGGCCTGCTAAGCCCGCTGGGCGGGCTTAACAAGGTCAATTAAGGGAAAATAGCGTGGGTTGGCCAGAAGTTGATGGAGGCGGGACTGAAAACCGACAAGTGCGAGACCCGCCTCCAAAAGCTCCCCATTGGCAAAATCACTGCCAATATGTCCAAGTTGGAATGGTCTGTGACTTGGAGGGGAACTTTGAGGTAATGGTATTCCCATGGACCTGCTGCCCTTCTAGATGGCGGAAGTCGTGGTTTAGGAGGTGCCTACTTTTTATGGATGGACCTTCAACTGAAAATGTAAAATTGGCTGCCTTGTAATTTACAATGGGATTTAAATATTCTAATGAAGTTGTGTATGCCCATAGCTCAATTTCCAATGGATGATTTTGTAGCACTAATATCGGCCGGGCACAAAGTTTAGCACCCGGTGCTAATTATCGCCTCCGACTGCAAAATTCACCTCTATCGCCCCTGGAGGTGATTTGAGCTCTAAATCAGGCGCTACACACCTCTCTTAAGGCACAAATGTCATGGAGCGAGGTGCTACCTCAGAATGCTACCGAAGCTCAGGCGATGGCAATTACCATGGAAGCCAGACACACTGGGGCCATCCAGTTCATAAAGGGGAGGGATAATCTTGCTGGCCAGCCACACCCTGCTCATTGCAGCCTTGAATCTCAGCCTGGAGAGACCTCAAAAGCAATTGTATTGGAAGCACTAATGGATAGGCCCAGGGAAAGAGCTCGGCGCTTAGGAACCTCAAAAGTGGTTCTGAGGGCCAAAACTCCGTAGGACAGCATTAAAACCAAATATTTTGCCAACAAGAAAAGGAAAGAAGGACTCGCCTTTAATTAGCGCTCCCCCAGCCCCTTCCCGACTTGAAAACGTTCCCCTTTACCTGTCGTTCATAGCAGCAGGCGCTAATGCAGGGGGTGCAACTCAATATCCAGTCTGGGGCGTTGCACGCTTGACTGACGTCATGATCAGCGGGCGCAAGAGTTCGTGGCGGTAGTGTTTGGTGCCGCCGCAAAATGACTGGTCAATTTCGCAAGCGGCACTAAAATCGCCGTGCTTGGGTGCTAAGTTCCTAGCACCTCATTAGCGCCCCTCCGGAGGCACTAACGAGAGGCAGTAACCAACCAAATTTTTCCCCCATAGAATCAATACAAACTTTTTGAAGTTGATGTAAGGTTCAGTGGAATGCACCATGATTTATGGAGGAGCAGATTACAACAATTGTGCCAGTTACCCGCTTTGGGTACTCCCCTGTACTGAAATACACTATCATATAATCCAATATATCTCTCACCTGAGGTGAGATAAATGAAATTCTGTGCTCTTCTGTCAGTTGAGGAGTCTGCTAAGATAATTCTTGTAAGTGAAATCATTTTTACTCCAACATTTTGTGCTTGTCTTCATCGAGATTACCATAGAAACACAGAAGATAGGAGCAGGAGTAGGCCATTCGGCCCTTCGAGCCTGCTCTGCCATTCAATGAGATCATGCCTGATTATCCAAATTCAGTACCCTGTCCCTGCCTTCTCCCCATATCCCTTGATCCCTTTAGCCTTAAGAAATATATCCAACTCTTTCTTGAATATATTTAATGAACTGGCCTCCACCGCCCTCTGTGGCAGAGAATTCCACAGGTTCACCACTCTCTGGGTGAAGAAATTCCTCCTCATTTCAGTCCTAAATGGCTTACCCCTTATCCTTAGACTATGACCCCTGGTTCTGGACTCCCCGGCCATCAGAAGCATCCTTCCTGCATCTAGTCTGTCCAGGCCTGACAGAATTTTATAGGTTTCGATGAGATCCCCTCTCATTCTTCTAAACTCCAGTGAGTATAAGCCCAATCGACACAATCTCTCCTCATACATCATTCCTGCCATCCCAGGTATCAGTCTGGTGAATCTTCGCTGCACTCCTTCCATGGCAAGAACGTCCTTCCTCAGGTAAGGCGACCAAAACTGCACACAATATTCAAGGTGCGGTCTCACCAAGGCCCTGTACAACTGTAGCAAGACATCCTTGTTCCTGTACTCAAACCCTCTTGCTACGAAGGCCAACATACCATTTGCCTTCTTAACCGCCTGCTGCACCTGCATGCTTACCTTCAGCGACTGGTGCACAAGAACACCCAGGTCTCTTTGCACTTCCCCTTCTCCCAATCTATTGCCATTCAAATAATAATCTGCCTTCCTGTTTTTGCCACCAAAGTGGATAACCTCACATTTATCCACATTATAGTGCATTTGCCATGTTTCTGCCCAAGCACCCAACCTGTCCAAATCGTACTGGAGTTTCACGACATCCTCCTCACAGCATACCCTCCCACCCAGCTTTGTGTCGTCTGCAAATTTGGAGATATTACATCCAATTCCCTCGTCCAGATCATAAATATATATTGTGAACAGCTGGGGTCCTAGGACTGATCCTTGCGGTGCCCCACTAGTCACTGCCTGCCACTCGGAAAATGACCTGTCTATTCCAACTCTTTGCTTTCTGCCCGCCAACCAGTTCTCTATCCAAGTCAATACCTTGCCCCCAATCCCATGTGCCTTAATTTTGCACGCTAATCTCTTATGCGGGACCTTATCGAAAGCCTTCTGAAAGTCCAAATACACCACATCCACTGGTTCTCCCTTATCTATTTTATCAGTTACATCCTCAAAAAATTCCAGTAGATTAGTCAAGCATGATTTACCTTTTGTAAATCCATGTTGACTTTGTCCGATCCTGTCACTGCTTTCCAAGTGCTTTGCTGTTACATTTTTTATAATGGACTCTAGCATTTTCCCCACTACCAATGTCAGGCTTACCGGTCTATAATTCCCCGCTTTTTCTCTACCACCCTTTTTGAATAGTGGGGTAACATTAGCTACCCTCCAATCCATGAGTACTGTTCCAGAGTCTATCGAGTTCTGGAAGATGACCAGCAATGCATCTACTATTTCTAGGGCCACTTCCTTAAGTACCCTGGGATGTAGATTATCAGGCCCTGGGGATTTATCGGCCTTCAGTCCCATCAATTTTCCTAACACCATTTCCCTACAAATACTGATTTCTTCCAGTTCCACCCTTTCATCAGACCCTATGTTCCCCGGCATCTCTGGGAGGTTATTTGTGTCCTCCTTTGTGAAGACAGAACCAAAATATGTATTTAATTGGTCTGCCATTTCTTTGTTCCCGTTATAAATTCCCCTGATTCTGACTGCAAGGGACCTACACTTGACTTCACCAATCTTTTTCTCTTCACATATCTATAAAAGCTTTGACAATCAGTTTTTATGTTCCCTGCAAGCTTACTCTCATATTCTATTTTCCCTTTCTTAATTAATCCCTTTGTCCTCCTTTGTTGAATCCTAAACTGCTCCCAATCCTCAGGATTATTGCTTTTTCTGGCCAATTTATATGTCCTCTCCTTGGATCTTATGCTATCCCTAATTTCCCTTGTTAGCCACGGTTGAGTCACCTTTTTTGTTTTATTTTTATGCCAAACTGGGATGAACAAATTCTGTAGCTCATTCATTCGGTCTTTGAATGTTTGCCATTGCCTATCCACCATCAACCCTTTGAGTGCCATACCCCAATCAATACTACCCAACTCGCTCCTCAGACCATCGTAGTTTCCTTTATTTAAATTGAGGACCCTAGTCTCTGAGTCAACCAGTGTTACACCAGGATATAAGCAGCAGTTTATGTCTCTCAGGAAACATTGCTGGAGCTATTTATCTGTTCTCTTAAACCTTGTGGTATAAAACAGATGAAACAACTTCTGTGTCATATTTCACTGAGAATAAACCAAAGTGTAAATTTTCCACGTGCGTTCCTCTGACCTGGAGCCTTGTCCACTGGGAGCACACAGCCAATGATTTCCCATCAAATTTTTTGGAAGGACGCAAGTGGAAAATTTATCCTCCAATTCGTAATATTTGCTGGAGTTTAGAAGAATGAGAGGGGATCTCATTGAAACTTATAAAATTCTAACAGGACTAGACAGACTAGATGCAGGAAGGATGTTCCCGATGGCGGGGGAGTCCAGAACCAGGGGTCACAGTCTAAGGTTAAGGGGTAAGCCATTTAGGACTGAGATGAGGAGGAATATATTCACTCAGAGAGTGGTGAAACTGTGGAATTCTCTACCACAGAAGGCAGCTGAGGCTAATTCATTAAATATATTCAAGAAGGAGTTAGATATATTTCTTAAGGCTAAAGAGATCAAGGGATATGGGGAGAAAGCAGGGACAGGGTACTGGATTTGGATGATCAGCCATGATCTCATTAAATGGCGGAGCAGGCTCGAGGGGCCGAATGGCCTACTCCTGCTCCTATCTTCTATGTTTCTATGTTTCTGTGTAATCTTAGCTGACATGCCGGTGCAATACTGGGGCTGTGCTGTGTTGTTGGAAGTGCCATTCTTCAGATGAGATCTAAACTGAGGTTAATTCTAATTGTTCCAATATTGCAGGTAGATGTTAAAGATCCTGTGGCACCATTCAAAGAAGAGTTGGGAGTTCACCCATATTCTTGTCTTCGTACGTCCCTCAATTAGCCACAACAAAAACACGATTAACTGGTCACGTATCTTGTGGGATCTTGCTGTGCTGCGCGCAAAATGATTATTCTGTTTGCCTACGCAGCAGTCACTCTAATTCAAAGTAATTTGTTCTATGTAAGGAGCTTAGAGCTGTGAAAAAGCACTATGGGATAGATTTTACAGCCTGCAGGATTGGTCCTGTCAGCTTGGAACTGATGAGTGAGGGCTGCAAAATTCGAGAGGGATCTCCTTCCTTAGATCCCAGCTCAATCTACATGGTATGTGATCTTCCAGCCAGTCTTATAATATGATAATGACCTTAAGTGTGATTTCTTGTCTGTTTAGGATAGACCATACTGTGTATTCGGCTTATCCATCTGGAGTGAACGTAAAGTGTCATCTCCATGCGCAAAAGAAGCACTTAAAAAGGGCAATGGATTTTTTGAAACAAGTTTTTTTTTTTTCCATTTTTCTCAGTGGCTTTTCAGTGCTTTTTCCTGTTCTTTTTGGCATCAGAAAATGTAGGGAATCTTTATGTAGATTAAAAAGTAACAGCTGAGTATTGTCTGCAAGACCACTGGAATGCCCAGTTTAGTTGAACGATTTACAAGAATCAGTAGAGCAGGAAGATCGTAAAAAAGAGGGAATATGAAACAATACAAACCATCATGGAATGCAGAAAGACAAGGCACCTAATGGAAAACTACAAGATCCCATGCCAATTGGCAGGTTAATATAAAATTAATGATAGGATTGCTTTTAAAGCAACCCAGATATGGTATTTTATGGTTGAAGTTGTATAAGATAAAGTAAGGCATACCAGTAAGATCAACAAGCACCAGAGCCAGACTGTCTGCATGTACCATTATGTCACCAAATGTATCTGCAGGCCCCAGCATACCTGCCTGACCAATGAAGCTCTGGATCAACAGGGAGACTGTAGCAGAGTCCTTCTCAAGAGCAATTAGGGATGGGCAATAAATGCTGCCTTTGCCAGCGATACCCACATCCCATAAACAAATTTTAAAAAAGTCCTGCTATCTACTGCAAGGACACCTGCAACCAACCTGCAACATAGGGATGGCACTAAAATAAAAGCAAAATACTGTGGATGCTGGAAATCTGAAATAAAAAACAGAAAATGCTGGCAACCCACAGCAGGTCAGGCAGCATCTGTGGAGCGAGAAACAGAGTTCATGCCTAAGGTCAAGATGCTGTCTGACCTGCTGAGTATTTCCAGCATTCTCTGCTTTTATTTCAGATTTCCAGCATCTGCCCGCAGAGGGAAGAGGAAGACGCAGAAGAAGAGGATGCAGAAGAGGAAGACACAGAAGAGGAAGAAGCAGAAGAGAAGGAAACAGAAGGAAGGATGTAACCCAGACAGCCCCTTTCTGGCCAGGATATCCGGGATGGAATCATCTGCCTGCGGTACCAGTGACCACAATCCCAATTCCCCTTCAACATTTGTCCCACACCTTACCTTCCCTCTGTTACTATTAAAAGGGTCCTTTTGGCCACAATGCTGAAATAAAAGCCACCACAAAGCAAACTTTCCAATTCAACTTTATACATCTATGCATCCAATATGACTTCAAAAAATCAACTAATCACCCTTGTGCATTCCCTTAATGATTGTTTTGTATGTGCCTTTGCCTATTCTACTGATGTCTCGCAGTGCTACCCCAGTGGCTGCAGCATGGCTTTTGGAAGGCTGCTGACTTTCAGTGGGGGACACTGCAGATGGCCTTAAGGATGACCTCGAGGAGCTGGTGGCAAAAAAGTGTAACATCCCCACTGACACCTGGGAATCCCTGGCCCAAGACTGCACAAAGTGGAGGAGAAGCATCCAGGAAGGCGCCGAACACCTTGAGTCTCTTCGCCGGGAACAAGCGGAAGCCAAGCGCAGTCAGCGCAAGGAGCACACGGCAACCCAAGCACCCCACCCACCCGCCCCTTCAACCACCGTCTGCCCCACCTGTGACAGAGACTGTAGGTTCTGCATTGGACTCATCAGTCACCTGAGAACTCATTTTTAATGTGGAAGCAAGTCATCCTCGGTTCTGAGGGACTGCCTAAGAAGAAGAAAGACGAAGGTGGCTGGGAGTGTCAAATTGAGTGATGGTGTTTCCTCTTCTTCACTCTCCTCTCCCTCTTCTTGGTCAACCACTGGGTGGGCAGGTTGCATTTCTTGGGTGTGTGAAATGAGGAAGGCACAAGGGTGGAGTTGTAGTGAGGGGAGGGCGGGAAAGCAAGAGGTGCATGCGAGATGGAGGATATTGTGTGAGGATACCATACATTGGTCGATGACCTTTCATCAGTGCATTGATGGCACTGTTAGTTGCAGTCAATGCCACCACTGCCTTCAACTTTTTTCACCTCTGTTTTCTTCTACACTAGCATATGGACCATCTGCAATATCAGCCAGTGTGTTGCTTGCAGATGTATCAAACAGTTGACTGATGCTTTGGTTTTCTCCTTTCCCACTGAATTGTAACTGGGACATGACGCAGCTTTGATTCCAATTGCCAGTTCCTACCAGGCATGCTGCATTGTTCTCTGGGGAGGGTGTACTAGATTACCAAACAGGGCAACCTGTTTTGCACTCACTTGTGCAGCTGCTCTTCACCAACCATCAAACAAGAGGTTTAGGTGTTACAGCACTCCATCACTTGCACACAGTCCATTTCCTGCCTCCAAACTTGTTTTGCTATCCGTTGGTTTTTGCTAGCTGCTTCTTTTGTGCAACACAGCCTTAGGACAATCAGAAACAATTTTGCCCTCAACACACCTTTGGACAGTCACAGAGTGCTCACAGTGCCTGGTCTGCACTCAAGGCCTCCATAATCAGCACCTGTGAAGAGACGCTCGGTCACTCAACCAGGAAACACCAAGACTGGTTAGACGAGAATGACCAGGAGATCCAAGAGTTAATAAGCCGCAAGCGCAAGGCATTCCTGATCTGGAAACCGCAACAGAAACTCGAGAGCAAGAAAGCAGCTCTACAGACGCCTGAAGGCCGAGATCCAACAACAAACTCGCGACCTAAAGAACAGATGGTGGGTGGAGAAAGCGTAGGAGATCCAGCAGCTAGCCGACAACCATGACGTGCGTGGATTCTTTAGCCCAGTCAAGACCATCTACGGCCCAAGCACCCAAGGTCCTATCCCACTGCGGGCCAAGAACAGAGAGGTACTCATCAAGGACAGAGAGGCAGTCAGTGATGCTGGAAGGAGCACTTCGAAGATCTCCTTAACCGAGACTCTGTCTTCAACACGAGTGTCCTCAACTCCATCCCGCAGCATGCTATCCGCCACCACCTCAGCACAACCCCAGCCCGGCATGAGGTTGAAAAGGCTATCTGACAACTGAAGAACAACAAGGCCTCAGGAGCAGATGGAATCCCTGCCGAGGCACTAAAGCATGGTGGAGAAGCACTACTGGCGCGAATTCATGAACTCATTTCTCGTATCTGGAAAGAGGAGAGCATGCCAGGGGATCTCAGAGATGCCGTAATTGTGACCATCTTCAAGAAAGGTGACAAGTCCGATTGCGGTAATTACAGAGGAATTTCCCTGCTGTCTGCCACAGGGAAAGTCATCGCAAGAATCCTCCTCAATCGCCTTCTCCCACTGGCCGAAGAGCTCCTCCCAGAGTAGCAATGCAGATTCTGCCCACTAAGGGGCACAATGGACATGATCTTCACCGCACGTCAATTACAAGAGAAATGCAGGGAACAGCACCAACCGCTGTACATGGCCTTCTTTGATCTCACAAAGGTCTTCGACACTATGAACCGTGAAGGATTATGGAGTGTCCTCCTCAAATTCAGCTGCCCTTAAAAGTTTGTCCCCATCCTCTGCCTGCTTCACGACAACATGCAAGCCATGATCCTGACCAACGGTTCCACCACAGACCCAATTCACGTACGAACCGGGGTCAAGCAAGGCTGTGTCATCGCACCAACGCTTTTCTCAATCTTCCTTGCTGCAATGCTCCATCTCACCCTTAGTAAGCTCCCCGCTGGAGTGGAGCTAATTTACAGAACAAATGGGAAACTGTTCAACCTCCGTCACCTCCAGTCCAGATCCAAGGTCGTCACATCCTCTGTCATTGAATTACAGTATGCAGACGATGCTTGCGTCTGTGCTCACTCGGAGGTCGAACTCCAAACTATCGTCAACACCTTCACCGAAGCGTAAGAGAGCATGGGCATTACACTAGACATCCATAAGACAAAGGTCCTCTACCAACTTGCCCCTGCCACACAGTACTGCCCCCTGATGATCAAAATCCATGACAAGGCCTTGGACAACGTGGACCACTTTCCATACCTCGGGAGCCTACTGTCAACAAGGGCAGACATCGATGACGAAGACCAACACCACCTTCAGTGTGCCAGTGCAGCCTTCAGTCACCTGAGGAAGAGAGTGTTTGAAAACCAGGACCTCAAAGCTGGCACTAAGCTCATCGCCTACAGAGCAGCAGTGATACCTGCCCTCTTGTATGCCTCAGAGACATGGACCATGTACAGCAGGCACCTCAAAGCTCTGGAGAGGTACCACCAACGCTGCCTCCACAAAATCCTGCAAATTCATTGGCAGAATAGGTGCACCAACGTCAGTGTTCTCGCTCAGGTCAACATCCCCAGCACCGAAGCTTTGACCACGCTCGATCAGCTCCGATGGACGGGTCACATCGTCCGCATGCCCGATACGAGACTCCCAAAACAAGCGCTCTACTCGGAGCTCCGACACGGCAAGAGAGCCCCAGGTGGGCAGAGGAAACGCTTCAAGGACACCCTCAATGCGTCCTTGAAAAAGTGTAACATCCCCACTGACACCTGGGAATCCCTGGCCCAAGACCGCACAAAGTGGAGAAGAAGCATCCGGGAAGGCACCGAACACCTCGAGTATCTTCGCTGGGAGCAAGCGGAAGCCAAGCGCAAGCAGTGCATGGAGCGCCCGTCAACCCAAGCACCCCACCCACCCGCCCCTTCAACCACCGTCTGCCCCACCTGTGACAGAGACTGTAGGTCCTGCAGTGGACTCATCAGTCAATTGCAAACTCATTTTTAATGTGGAAGCAAGTCATCCTTGGTTCCGAGGGACTGCTTAAGAAGAAGAAGGATAGCCAGAGATTTTTTTTGTCACTTCATGTGGCATTTAAGTGGCTAGACTCGATTCAGGTGCCAGCTACAGAAATTTAAAGAGCTATTAATGCATTAGATATTCTACCCCCTGGTCCAATTCAGGCAGAAAGCGTATCGTTCATTTGAAGTTGGGACTGACCTGAAAGATCCCATGAGTTCAGCCATGCCTGTTTTTGTGGACACAATGCTACAGTACATTGTTGCTGCTAAAACATCACGAGAATTGGAAAATCTACCCATCTATATATATAAATAAATCGGTCGATCTGTCTGTCTGTCATTCTGTCATTCTGTCTGTCATCGCGTGTGCGTCTGGCGGGCTATGCGCTCGAAAGTTACAGGGCGTACCTACGCACGCGTTACCTCCAAAGAAAGCTTACGCTTCCGAGACGGTTTTAAGCGTATTTACGTTTCGGCCGGGCTAAAATCGCGCCCGCGGTATCCCAAAAACCTTCAACATTCCGCTCATTAGCATCTCATTATCCGCTCATTAGCGACAGAGTGACCTCGAGGTCGACCAATCGTACGGTGGCTTGCTGCCGTGTGCGGCCGGGCCAATCAGTGCATGTGTGGGCGGGCCTTATCGTTCTGAACCGAGGTGAGTCGCCGCCATCTTGATTCCAAACATTTCCTTTCTTTTTCCCGCTTTCTGCGTCTTTAAAAAAAACATTGCTTTTAAAACACATATTGTTTTTTAAAAAAATGATTTAGAAACGAATTAACTTATCTAATCTCATTAATTTTCCTACCTTTCCCCGTTTTTCCAGGTAGGCCTCGAAGCCTCGGCTTCTCCTCCGCACCCACGCCCGAGCTAGGCACCTCCCGGCCCCACTCGAAGGCTGGAGGGGCGGGCCTCAGCCCAGCGCCGCTACCTTACTAAAGGGTGCGCGCGCAGCAGGAGCTGAGACGCGGCGTCTCTCTCTGGCTCGGCCGGGGGGCGGGGCTTGCTGAGCGTCAAGGGTTACCCTGGCAACCGGGCCCACCGGCCGTCTCGCACAGCCGCAATCGGCGGTCTTCACCTCGGGGGGGGGCGCGACCCTCTGCGGGGGCCGCGACCCTCGGGGGGGGCGCGATCCTCGGGGGGGGCGCGACCCTCGGGGGGGCCGCGACCCTCGGGGGCGGCCGCGACCCTTGGGGGGGCTGCGACCCTCGGGGGGGCCCCCGCCCTCCCTCCCCTCCCTCCCCCCGCCCCTCCCTCCCCCCTCCCCCCGCCCTCCCTTCCCCCCCTTCCCCCCTCCCTTCTCCCCCCCTTCCCCCCTCCCTTCTCCCCCCCTTCTCCCCCCCTACCCCCCTCCCCCCTCGTTCCCCCCGCCCTCCCCCCTCCCCCTCCCCCCTCTCTCCCCCCCTCCCCCCTCCCTTCCCCCCGCCCTCCCTTGCCCCCCTCCCTTCCCCCCCTCCATTCCCCCCCTCCATTCCCCCCCGCCCTCCCTTCCCCCCCTTCCCCCCGCCCTCCCTTTCCCCCCCGCCCCGCCCTCCCTTCCCCCCCCGCCCTCTCTTCCCCCCACCCGTGCTCTCTCTCTTCCCCCCAGTCTCTCTCTCTCTTCCCCCCAGTCGCTCTCTCTCTACCCCCCAGTCGCTCTCTCTCTCTCTTCCAACAACAACATGCCCTCGAAAAAGCCTCGGCACCGCCGGGCACTTCAGCTAGTCTATATATATAAATCGGTCGATCTGCCTGTCTATCATTCTGTTATTCTGTCATTCTGTCTATCTGTCTGTCATTCTGTCTGTCATCGCGTGTGCATCTGTCGGGCTATGCGCTCGAAAGTTACAGGGCGTACCTACGCGCGCGTTACCTCCAAAGAAAGCTTACGCTTCCGAGACGGTTTTAAGCGTATTTACGTTTCGGCCGGGCTAAAATCGCGCCCGCGGTATCCCAAAAACCTTCAACATTCCGCTCATTAGCATCTCATTATCCGCTCATTAGCGACAGAGTGACCACGAGCTCGGCCAATCGTACGCCGGGTTGCTGGCGTGTGCCGCCGGGCCAATCGGTGCATGTGTGGCCGGGCCTTATCGTTCTGAACCGAGGTGAGTCGCCGCCATCTTGATTCCAAACTTTACCTTTCTTTTTCCCGCTTTCTGCGTCTTTAAAAAAAACGTTGCTTTTAAAACACATAGGCCTAGAAATTCATTGTAGCCACTTTTGGGGCGGTAAAGTGGGGCGGCCGCTAAAGTTTGCGCCCGCCGCCAAATCGAGGCCACTTCTCCGATATTCATTAGCTTCGCCCGAAGAGTTCGCTTGAGCGCTAAAACTGGTGTTGGATGCCTCTGTTTGGGCGCTAAGCCGGAGGTGCTGATCGATAGCGCCGAGGCCGGGCGCAGCGCAGGTACGGCCATCTCGTGATTGACAGCAGACACCCTGGCGATGGCCAGCTCTTAAGGGGGAAGGGTCGACTGTGTCTGCTGCCACGCCCTGGATAGTGGAGCCCTGCAGCTAGGCCTGAACACTGCTGCTGGACCCAAATAGCACCTGAAGCCATGGAGAAGGCCCATGAACGTGCGCAGCGCTTCTCAGAGCGTGATCTGAGTGTGCTGGTTGGTGCTGTGGAGAAGAGGCGCCATGTTTTGTACCCGCACAATGGCAAGAGGGCGTCGTTCCGCGTCTACCGGAGAGCCTGGAGGCATGTCGCTTGCAAGCTGTCAGCCAACAGCGAGGTCCCCAGGAGCGGTGTCCAATGCCGCAAAAAGTTTAATGACCTCACGCGGATTGTCAGGGTGAGTACCCTTTCCAGTGACCTCCTCATCCTTGCATGTGCACCTCACATTATGGGCAAAGGGACCTGACAGCCCTAATGGCCAGCCCTCATCCAGCAGCGATGGGACAGGCATGAACATCAATTGCACAATCTGCACTTAACACACTGGCCAGGCTATTCCACCATGGGAGGCAGTGCACACAAGATCAGGGCGACACACTGGCCAGGCTATTCCACCATGGGAGGCAGTGCACACAAGATCAGGGCAACACACTGGCCAGGCTATTCCACCATGGGAGGCAGTGCACACAAGATCAGGGCGACACACTGGCCAGGCTATTCCACCATGGGAGGCAGTGCACAGAAGATCAGGGCGACACACTGTACTTACAGGCCATCCTTTCTCTTGCAGGCCAAGCTGGCAAATAATCGGAAGAGCCGGACTGCGACCGGGGGAGGCCGACCCCAGATCCAGCCGCTCACCGAGCTTCAACATCGCGTGGAGCGCATCATGGGTGCCCGGGTGATTGGCCCTCTTGCAGGTGGAGATGCCGACCCTGTTCTGGCCACCAATGGTAAGGACATCCACGTTTGGACCTCTCTCGTCCCACTTGCGCATCAGATCTACAACCTTTGCCACTGTCCGACCAATGCGCTGAATGCCACCACTCATGCAACCCTTGCTGACGCCCTCTCCTCAGTCTAAAGCTACTCTTGTGCCTTCCTGCTTTCAGATGGTGAGGAGGAGGTCCCTGAACTTGCCAGTGACAGCCCCTCAGAAGAGGAGCAGGAGGAGGAGCAAGAGGAAGGCGGCCCATCAGGGGAACCCTCAGCCGCGGCCACCCAGGCCAATGTAGGGGACACGTCTTCCCTGGAGGGGAGCATGGCGGAAGTTTCGAAGGGGAGGGGAGCTCATGGGACCTGCGGCCTGCAGAAACGCGGGAGGGGGGTGGAAGCTCGGCGGCCTTCTCCCCAGAGGGGGGATGCGTCGGAGGGGAGTCCAATTGCTGGGCCCAGCGGCGAACAGCAACGCAGGAAGGGTCAGCCAGCTCGGCGGCCTTCTCCCCAGAGGGAGAGTCCGGCCCCCAGTCTGGAGATGGTCTTCGCCGAGGAGATGGAACGCCTCGAGGACTTGCCCGCGGACTCGGAGCGCCGGCACACGGAGCTCATGGCGGCAGTGGCACGGTTGCCTGAGGCCATCGAGTCCCTCTCTCGGAGTGTGACCGAGTTCGGGCCCTCAGAGGCCATCAGTCGGGCGGAATTCCGGGCAGATCAGGCAGCGAGTCGGGCGGAATTCGGGGCAGATCAGGCAGCGAGTCGGGCGGAATTCGGGGCAGCTCTGGCAGTGACTGGCCAGGTGATCAGTGGTGCCGTCCAGTCAATGGCTGCTCTGATGCGGTCAGTGAACAGGTCAACACGGGCACTCACTGCTGCCACACTCGCTGTGTCAGCTAGGCATCGCCAGGGCACCCGGCGCGCTGCAGCAGCACAGCGGTCTGTCCCTCGGCAGATTGGTGCGCATGCTGCAGTGCTGGCCCGGGCGAGTGCCAGTGTCTCAGGCGACCAGCGAGCGCCTGCCATCCGCCAGCTTGCCCGCATTCCTCCAGCCGCCACTGCCACTCCCCCAGTGGAGCTGGCAGGAGCTACTGCAGCGACTGATGCTGGCCAGCCACAGCTGCAGCATTCAACAGCCGACCGCTCGACGGCCAGACCTCGACTAGGCCGACCCCCAAGGGCATCTGCCGTCACGACATGTGCCCCTCAGGTGCCTGCCCCCAGCCTTGCAGCAGCCAATGGCCTTACTTTGAGGAGGAGCAGCAGGGCGGGCAGGGGCCACACAAAGATGGCCAAGGCATCGCCCTAGGCGGGCCAAATAGTCGAATGTTTGGCCAGTTGTGTTTGTTTTTTGAGGCCGAGATTTGCATGTTTGTTTTTTGAAGGCCGATGATGTGATGTTTGTTTTTACGAAGGCCGAGAATGACGGCCATTTTAGTAGCACTATTTTGTTAATCCTCTCCAGGTTGTGGGAGCGAGTAATTTGTTTGAGTGTTTTTTGGGGGTTTCGTCTGTTTTTGGTTTTCATGTGGGAAGGGAGCTGAGTTTGAACAATAAAGCATTTTATTTATTAACATTGTCCATGTTTGATCTTTGAAGTGTTTGTTGCCTTAACCGGCTGAGGGCTTGCGGAGCGGCTGCAATCATGTTCTTTCATTGGCACATGCCATTCCCTGACAGGGGGCCTAGAAGTGACATTCAATAAGCCGCCGACGGGCGGCCCTTGGACCTTGTGCCTCCCTCCTGGGCTGGTACTCCTCGTCCTCCTCCTCCTCATGCTCCTCCTGCTCCTCCTCCTGAGGTGGTGGTCCAACGTGAGGTGGCAGTGCCTGAGTCCTGCGGATAGCCAGGTTGTGCAGCATGCAGCAAACGACGACGAATTGGGAGACTCGATCCTGCAAATACTGGAGGGCTCCCCCGGAGCGATCGAGACAGTGGAACCGTTGCTTGAGGACGCCGATTGTTTGTTCTATGATGTTCCTAGTCGCTTGATGGCTCTCGTTGTATGCTTCTTCAGCAGGGGTCGTGGGCGCGCGGAGCGGGGTCATGAGCCAGGTACACAAAGGATAGCCTTTGTCCCCAATAAGCCATCCTCTTGGGGGAGGCTGTGCCTGGAACATGTCAGCCACAGTTGTCTGTCGCAGGATAAAGGCATCGTGGCTGCTGCCTGGAAAGCGGGCATTGACAGCTAGGATGCGCTGCCTGTGGTCACACACCAGCTGTACATTGAGGGAATGGTAGCCCTTCCGGTTGCAGTAATCCTCGGCATGCTCCAGAGGTGCCCGCAAAGCCACATGCGTGCAGTCAATGGCGCCCTGCACCATGGGGAAACCTGCTATTCTTGAAAATCCCACTGCACGCTGCTGCTGCTTGTCCAGGGTCATGGGGAAGGAGATGAATTGATGTCTCCTTGTGAAAAGGGCTTCTGTCGCCTGGCGGATGCAGCAATGCACGGCGAACTGGGAGATGTTAGCGATGTCCCCAGCAGCGGATTGGAAGGAGCCGGTGGCATAGAAGTTGAGAGCCACCGTCACCTTTACTGCCACCGACAGAGACGTCCTGCGCATCAGCTGTGGCTGCAGATCTCTGTGAAGCAGCTGGCAGATGTCTGCAACCACCTCCCTTCTGAATCGCAGCCTCCTAACACACATCGCGGCAGACATGGTCAGATAGGAGGACTGCTGGCGGTATACCCTGGGTGGGTAAGGCCTCAGTTGGCGATGCCTGTTGCCCCTCTGCGTCTAGCCAGGGCTGCCACTCTCTCACGGCGTCTGTAAGCCCTTCTGGCATAAGGCTGAAAGTCAGCGTTGGCACCCAATGCAGCCCCCATTATATGCTGGCAAACACTGAGCTCTCAATGAAGGCAAAGATAATTGCTAAGCTCTGGCCTGAGCCAAAAATACCTGTCCTAGTGTTGGTCCAAACCAGTAAGCTCTCCTCCTTGGTCTCTGTCCAAAAAACCGTGGCACAAGAGTGAATGCGGCAAAATGGCTGGCCTTTATAGTGCAGGGTAAGTGCCCTTTAATTAGCGCTCCCCGCGGCCCGGCTCGGCTGTGTACCGTTCCACTTCACAGTCGTTAGGGCCGCCCGGCGCACAATGGGCCGGCGCGAGTGAAGTTCCGGTTTGGGGCGCACAAAGGGCGTTGCACTATTAAATGATGTCATGATCTGCGTGCGCAGCAGGGCGCGCGCTAAGACTTTGCGCCGGCGCTAAATGTGTCCTGAAGTTGGGGAGAGGTGCAAATCGCGCTGCGCCCGGGCGATAAGCGCCTAGCGCTCGAGATCTAATCCTCCTAAGGCGCTAACGGCTGGCGCGCCCAACTGAATTTCTAGGCCATATTGTTTTAAAAAAAAATGATTTAGAAACGAATTAACTTATCTAATCTCATTAATTTTCCTACCTTTCCCCGTTTTTCCAGGTAGGCCTCGAAGCCTCGGCTTCTCCTCCACACCCACGCCCGAGCTAGGCACCTCCCGGCCCCACTCGAAGGCTGCAGGGGCGGGCCTCAGCCCAGTGCCGCTACCTTACTAAAGGGTGCGCGCGCAGCAGGAGCTGAGATGCGGCGTCTCTCTCTGGCTCGGCCGGGGGGCGGGGCTTGCTGAGCGTCAACGGTTACCCTGGCAACCGGGCCCGCCGGCCGTCTCGCACAGCCGCAATCGGCGGTCTTCACCTCGGGGGGGGGGGGGGCGCGACCCTTGGGGGGGCCGCGACCCTCGGGGGGGGGCGCGACCCTCTGCGGTGGCCGCGACCCTCGGGGGGCGCGACCCTTGGGGGGGCCGCGACCCTCGGGGGGCGCGACCCTCGGGGGGGGGCCGCGACCCTCGGGGGCGGCGTGACCCTTGGGGGGGCCGCGACCCACGGGGGGCCGCGACCCTCGGGGGGGGCCGCGACCCTTGGGGGGGCCCCCCGCCCTCCCTCCCCCCCGCCTCCCCCCCTCCCCGCCCCCCCTCCCCCACGCCCTCCCTTCCCCCCCTTCCCCCCCTCCCCCCCTTCCCCCCCTTCCCCCCTCCCTCCCCCCTCCCTTCCCCCCGCCCTCCCTTCCTTCCCCCCCTCCCTTCCCCCCCTTCCCCCCCTTCCCCCCCTCCCTTCCCCCCCTTCCCCCCCTCCCTTCCTTCCCCACTCCCCGCCCTCTCCCCCACCCTCCCCCCCCCCTCCCTCCCTCCGCCCCCCCAGTCGCTCTCTCTCTCTCTTTTCCAACAACAGCATGCCCTCGAAAAAGCCTCGGCACCGCCGGGCACTTCAGCTAGTATATAAATACATGCTTTACTTTCAAATTAGGACACGTAATTACATTTCCCACTTACCCTTTGCGTTGAAGAGTGGTGTTATGAGTGCAGATTTTTCTGTGCCCCTCCACTGACCTGGGGCTGGAGAGAAGCCATGCACCTGAAGACCCAAGATTGCTGGTATTCCCTTCCAAGTCCTTAATATGGCCTGGAGAGATCCCCTATACAGGCCTCTAAGGTGGCTTATTGCCTGCAGAGAAGGGAGGAAAGTTGAATGCAGCTCCCGATCTCTTAGAAATCAGAAGGCCTTGATTGCATGCAAACATTCTGGAGGTGGGGGAGGGGTTTAATATTTCGGGATGCGGGATCTTCGGCTTTCCCTCAGGACCCCTATTGTCCCTCCATTGGTCTTAGTCTCTTTTTCTAGACCTTTGGCCGCAAATTTAATAGTGCTGAGGGGGCGGCTTTGGCGGCGGGTCCACTGTCAAAATAGCAAAGATTGACAGAGGGTAGGAAACCCGCTGTCAACCCGTCTCCACGCGAGTCTCCCTTGAGTCGGGTCTGTCAGCGGAGAACTGACCTGACACCAAGCAGAGGGGGATACAATTCAGCTACTTAAATGGCTTGTTAGGAGTCAATTTAAGAGTATTTTGAGGCTTCCTTCTAATTTTACCTTCTCCCCCACGGGTTACCCGCTGGTCGGGGAACACACCAGCTCAACCTGCCGTGTTTTGAGTCTGCTCTGATGTTTGTGAAAAGCTGCCAGCTACAGAAGTGGTGTAAAGATGCCATATTGCAGATGGTGAGTTTCAGAGTGCAGAAAATGTTAGTTATTGCATTTTTAATAGATGTAGAGATTTCTTTAGCTGACAAGTTTTTAGAACCAACTGTATGTCCAGTGCCACCTCATTGGGAGAACCTCTCTCACCATTGACAGATCGCTTCTGTCATCTCACCTGCAGCTGTCATCTATTCCAGCAACATCGGAGCCAATGAAACTATCAAACCTTGGTCCTCTGACTCCTTCCACGATCAGCCCCAACACCAACATCACCAACCTCATCACCAACCTTCTCCGCCAGCACCTGATGTTGCACTGGACACAGGGCATCAAACTTCGACAAAATTGCTGGCCGGGAGGCTAGCTATGGCATCACCATGGCCAGACTTTCTTCATTTGATGCTGTCAACCTTGGCTGCCACATGATGCACCAGGTTGACACCATCCCACACCAGCACCGTGGAGCACCCCTTTAATGTCCAAGCCATTCCATGCACACTCATCACTATAGCGGTGGGGGGTGGGGGAGGAGGTTACAACTGAACAATCACTGGAACTCAGTAAGACACTTCTCAATGTGCGCTCAGATCTGTCCAATAAGGGGCACTTTTTGAAAAAGAGATTTCACTGTGTGAAACTTCACATGGACATTGGCTAAATCTCTCAAGTGTCTACCCTTGTGTGTTGTTAGGAAAATCGTGTCTGCAGAGCAGATGAAGCTGGGAGCAGGACTGGAACCCAGAAACCAGCTGTCCTGCCCCCATCCTGACTCCTCCATTAAATTTTGCGGCCCATGTGTCTGAGGAAATGGGCATTCCACAGGAAAAAGGTCAGAAAAATTGGCAGCATGCTGTCTTAGGGTAACTCTCTTTGAGTGGATCTCTGCATGGTCATTTACACAAGATCACAAGATAAATACAGATAACAAAAGCAATTTGGTCCATCTTAGTTCATCCATCTGCAAAGATTTACAATCTTCCTTTAAAGCTAGTTATTTTAATGGTTCCATGGCTTTCACTTCCACTACTCTACCTAGAAGTCTATTCCATGTATTGATCACCCTTTGTGTGAAGAACTTCCTGATATCAGTTCTAAATTTGCCTTTTACTAATTTGAACCTGTGACCCTTGACTTATTCTCATAATTTAATTTGATGTAATATTCACCTTACCCCTGCTATTTACAATCTTATATATCTGTATAAGATCCTTATCTCCTTTCAAGGCTGAAAAGTCTTAAGTTTCTCTAGTATTTCTTCTTAACTTCGACATATGACACTAGTAAACAGCATTATGTCTCTTCTATAAACTGCGTCAAGTGCTTCAATGTATTCATTTGGTGATCAGAAGTGGAACAGTCCTAAAGATATCTCAACCAAATGACAGCACCTTCAACAGTGCAGCATTCCCTCAGTGCTGTACTAAAGTATTAGCCTAGCTTATGTGGAGGAGGCTTGAACCCAGATTCTTCCGAGTCCAAGATGACAGTGCTACTCCTCAGCTAAGCTAACATCAGTCGATTAGTCCATTATGCAATTTAAGCATTGTATTGATTTCTTTGTGGGTTCAATGACGAGACATTTATGAAAGAGAATGTCTTTTAATCTAAAGCTTGTTCATCTCTGGTTAACAGCCTTACAGGAGACACCATGCTTGAAATCCATCTAAAACGAAACTAAAACTAAACTGCTTGTCTCTGTCACATGCCCTCTGCTGGTCAGGCATAAGTAATCAATCAGGCAACTATGCTGGTCAGGCATCATAATCAAACAGGCAAATACCATCACTATTTGCTGATATCATTACATCTCCCTTTCTTAAAACAAAAGTATTTTACTTTTAACTAACAACATGTTTTCTTTGTATTAATCTGCATTTTAACTGTAACACTTAATGAACTTACATTATCATTATCATTATCAAGGTTTTTTAACCTTGCTTTGTGTGTTCACATGAAATATGTAAATACACTAGAACTTGAAGAAAGAATAAGATAACATTACTTCCTTCTATAACAATAGTCCTTAAATTTGCTCAATGAGTCTCTCAGGAGGCTTCACGTGTCTTGAGGATTTTCTGATTGATTGTCCTTGAATCTGAGTTGTTGCCTCAGATGATGTTTCTCAGCTGTGTGATCAGGTTGTTCAACAGTATCAGTCTTTTGACCTGCTGTGTGATCAGGTTGTTCAACAGTATCAGTCTTTTGACTTGCTGTGGCTGGTCCCATGAGAAGATCTTGATGATTTCTTCTCAGAACAGCACCCTCATCTGTCTGAATGGTGTATGATCTTGGTTGGACTTCACTCAGGACAGTTCCCTTCTGAGTCCATATGTTTGTTTTGTCTTTGAACCTTACTTGGTCACCAGTGTGGAGTTCAGGTAGGTTTTGTGTTCCTCTGTCATAGTAGTACTTTTGCTTTTCTTTCTGTTGTTCTTTGAACTTCCTCACTTTCTCCCCCTCTTTTGTTTTCAGGAGTTTCTCCGGGGTGGGTAGGTTTGACCTTAGCAGACGTCCCATCAGGAGTTGGGCTGGTGACATACCACACTCGAGCGGCGTTGTGCGGTATACAAGCATGCTTTGGTAGAAGTCAGTTCCACTGTCTTTTGCCTTGTACATCAGTCTTTTCACTGTCTGGACCGATTTTTCCACTAGTCCATTGGACTGTGGAAAGTGAGGACTTGACGTTGTGTGGACAAAGTCCCACTCTTTGGCAAAGTGTCAGAAACTTGCATTGTAAAACTGGGGTCCGTTGTCTGTGAAGACCTCGCTTGCCACGCCATGTCTGGAGAATATGGCTTTCATGCGTGTTATCACAGCATTTGCAGTGGTGGTGTGCAGTCTACAAACCTCTGGATACAGGGAGTAATAGTCTGTGACTACAAGATAGTCCTTCCCTTGACATACGAATAGGTCAGCGCCTACCTTCTGGTAAGGTCTGTCTGGCACTGGGTGTGGTTTTAGTGGTTCTACCGGATTGCTTGCTCGATATTTCAGGCATATTGTGCAGTTTGACACCTCATTTGTCACATCTTGGTTGATTCGTGGCCAGTACATCACCTCTCGTGCTCTTTTCTTACACTTTTCGATTCCCAGATGTCCTCCATGGATCCTTTTTAGCATCTCTCTTCTCAGACTCTTTGGGATAACTATTTTACTTCCTTTGTAGATGATGTCTTCGACCACTGATAGTACCGCCCTGCAGTTCCAGTACTCTGCCATGTCAGGTGAGCAATCTTGCTTCGTGTTGGGCCATCCATCCAAGATGCTTTTCCTCAGTCGTCTCATTGTTTCATCTTTGTTTGTCTCAGTCTTTATGAGCTCCATTTTTGCATCTGCTATGGGCAGTGCACTTGTGATCATGTCCACGTAGGCGTTCACTTTTTCATCCATTTTGGTGTTTGCGGGCTCACTTGGGCCAACAGCTCTGGACAAAGTGTCTGCTGTATACATCAGCTTACCCGGTGTGTACGCAACATTCAGTGTATAGCGTTGCAGCCTGATCATCATTCTTTGTATTCTAAGCGGACAGCTATTTAGTGGCTTTTGGAACAATGCAATCAAGGGCTTATGGTCAGTTTCTACACTGATTGCTTGTCCTGACACAAACTGGTGAAATCTTTCACAGGCGTATGTGATGCTGAGCAGCTCCTTTTCTATTTGAGCATATTGCATCTCCGCGTCTGTCATTGAGCGCGATGCATATGCAATAGGTTGCCAGTAGTCATATTTTTGCAGAAGAACAGCACCGAGCCCACTCTGTGATGCATCTGATGATATCTTGATGGGTCTCGCTGGGTCATAAAACCTCAGAACTGGTTCCTCTGTGAGCAGTTTCTTTAGATCGCTCCATGACTTCTCATGCTCATGATTCCATTCCCATTCTATGTTCTTTTCAGTTAGTCTTCTCAGTGGCACCATCTTTTCTGAGAGGTTGGATATGAATTTACCCATGTAGTTGATCATTCCATTAAACCTCTGCATGTCCTTTTTGCATTGTGGCTTTGGCATATTCTCAATGGCGGACACCTTTCTGGGATCTGGTCTGATGCCCTCACTGCTAAGGATATCTCCCACGAATGTCAATTCTGTCACCCCGAGCTAGCATTTCTCTCTATTCAGCTTCAGGTTTGTTTTCCTTGTTGCTTCCAGCACTTTTTTCAGTCTCTTGTCATGCTCAGTTCTCGTGGTTCCCCATACTATGATGTCATCCATTGATGTATCAACTCCCTCCAGGTGCTCATAGATCATATGGATAGTTTTGTGATACACTTCAGGAGCTGAGGCAATGCCAAATGGTAACCTTAGGAATCTGTATCTGCCAAATGGACTGTTGAACATGCACAGTCTTGAACTTGCTTCGTCCAATTTCATCTGCCAAAATCCTGATGATGCATCTAACTTGCTGAAATACTTTGCATTTGCAAACTGTGCCATGATTTCCTCACGTGTAGGAAGCTTGAAGTGCTCTCTCTTTATTGCTCTGTTTAGATCTCTTGGATCCAGGCAAATTCTGAGCTTTCCATTCTTTTTGTCCACAACGACGAGGGAACTCACCCACTCAGTTGGCTCATTTATCTTCCGAATCACGTTCAGGCTTTCCATCCTGCCCAACTCTGGCTTCAGTTGCTTTTGAAGAGCAAACGGAACTTTTCTGCATCGATGTATGACCGTTGGCATACTTTTATCTACTCTGATCGTATGTTCTCCTGGAAGACAGCCTAGACCCTGAAATAGGTCTTTGTACTCTTTCATGAGTTCATCATAGACTGTCTCTCTTTCGCTTTCCACAACAAGGACTCTCTTTACCAGGTTCAGTCTCTCACAGGCTTTTAAACCTAGTATGGCCTGCACACCCTTTGGCACCACGATGAGTGCTAGCGTGTGCCCTCTGTCCTTGTGTGTCACTTTGACAATGCATCTTCCTTTCACTGGTATATCAGTACCTGAGTATCCTGTCACTTTCACTTTTATTCCATGTATCTTTGGTCTGGGTCTAATTTTCTTAAAATCAGTCTCTGATATCACATTAACTTGTGCTCCAGTATCCAATTTAAATGGAATGTGTATGTCATTCATTTTTAGTGTCAGCATCCAGTCTCTTTTTTCTTTTTTGTTTTCAGACACAACATCTACATAGAACTCCCCTATCTCGCTTTCATCTACTGCATGGACCTTGCTTTGTTGCGCTTGGTTCTTACAGCAACGGGCATAATGGTTGTTTTTGTTGCAACTATTGCATGTTTTGCCATATGCTGGACACTTTTTTGGTGGATGCTGTGTACCGCATCGACTACATGACTTTCGATTGCCCCTTTCATTTTTGTTTGCTGGCCACGCCTCTTTTTTCACATTGGCGCTCTTTTTATTAAACGGTTTGTGTCCGTTCTTTCTCACTGCATCCACATTGCAGCTACTGTCACTGAACAGCTCCTTTGCCTGCAACTTCACAGTCTCTGTAGCCCTACACAGTGCTATGACTTTTCCCAGGTCTAGATCTTGCTCTCTTAGCAGTCTTTCCCTTAGACCATTATCTGGAATACCACATACCAGTCTGTCTTTTATCAGCGAGTCTGTCAGTCCCCCAAATTCACATGTTTTGCTTCGGTTTCTCAGTTCAGTCACATACTGATCAATAGTCTCACCCGTTTTCTGTACACATGTGAAAAATCTGTGCCTCTCAAACGTCACGTTACGTTTAGGTATGCAGTAGGCCTCAAACAGTTCCATTATTTTATCTAGCTTCATTTTGTCTCCATCAGCAGCGAATGTGAAGTTATTATACACCTCCAGTGCTTCATCACCCACGACATGTAAGAACACTGACGCTTTCCTTTTATCACTTTTCTCGTCAGCTCCGACTGCCGCTATATACAACTCCAAACGTTGTTTGAACCTCCTCCAATTTTCAGCCACCTTACCTGTCAACTGAAGCTTCGCCGGTGGGTGTAAACCTTCCATTTTTCACTTCGTTAGCTATTCTCCAATGGTAAGTAATGATGTTCTCTTTTGGCTTGCTAATATGTGGAGAGCTGATTTAACTTCAGATTTTTCCTCTTCATCTCTCTCAATCACTTCTTCTGACACCATGTATTGATTTCTTTGTGAGTTCAATGACGAGACATTTATGAAAGAGAATGTCTTTTAATCTAAAGCTTGTTCATCTCTGGTTAACAGCCTTGCAGGAGACACCATGCTCCAAATCCATCTAAAACGAAACTAAAACTAAACTGCTTGTCTCTGTCACATGCCCTCTGCTGGTCAGGCATAAGTAATCAATCAGACAACTATGCTGGTAAGGCATCATAATCAAACAGGCAAATACCATCACTATTTGCTGATATCATTACAAGCATAACTTTTTCAGACTTATACTCCATTGTTTATATCATTCAGCAGTCTATTTGCTTGGTTGATTGCCGCTCTGCAGTGGTTGGACACGTTGATCATCATAATCAGTAAGCATGCCGAGTGATCTAGTGATCTAATGGCAATAATGAACGACAAGGTGCATGTGTATAGCAAGGGTTGCAGCAGATACGCTATTTATTTTAGCACTTCACTTCATCTCATGCCGAAACAGTCATCCTTGTGATTTATTATTACCTAAATCAATTACAATTCAAATCTGATTTGTTGTGGAGTGGCTTTAATTTCAACTGTCAGGCTTGATTCAGGATACTGGGAGATGCTATAATGGTAGTGCAATACCCAGGGTGTTCAAACATGGGACATATGACAATTTACCCACTAAAGCCCAGGCAACACAGTTTTATTTGTGCTTATCTTTTTATTTGTAGGTTTGTCCTGCTTGAAAATTGTGTGCTTGGAGGTTTGGAAAGGACTACTTTCAGCACTGTTGCCTCATTGTTGCAGTATGATTGAAATACAAAAAGTGAGTCAGCGAGCAGCCCGACCAGAGCGGGCCTTGTGGGAATACATCATCGGCGGCAGTGAGTCAGCGAGCAGCCCGACCAGAGCGGGTCTTGTGGGAACACATCATCGGCGGCAGTGAGTCAGCGAGCAGCCCGACCGGAGCGGGCCTTGTGGGAGCACAGCATCGGCGGCAGTGAGTCAGCGAGCAGCCCGACCGGAGCGGGCCTTGTGGGAACACAGCATCGGCGGCAGTGAGTCAGCGAGTAGCCCGACTAGAGCGGGCCTTGTGGGAACACAGCATCGGCAGCAGTGAGTCAGCGAGCAGCCCGACTAGAGCGGGCCTTGTGGGAACACAGCATCGGCGGCAGTGAGTCAGCGAGCAGCCCGACTAGAGCGGGCCTTGTGGGAACACAGCATCGGCGGCAGTGAGTCAGCGAGCAGCCCGACTAGAGCGGGCCTTCTGGGAACACAGCATCGGCGGCAGTGAGTCAGCGAGCAGCCCGACTGGAGCGGGCCTTCTGGGAACACAGCATCGGCGGCAGTGAGTCAGCGAGCAGCCCGACCGGAGCGGGCCTTGTGGGAACACAGCATCGGCGGCAGTGAGTCAGCGAGCAGCCCGACCGGAGCGGGCCTTGTGGGAACACAGCATCGGCGGCAGTGAGTCAGCGAGCAGCCCGACTGGAGCGGGCCTTGTGGGAACACAGCATCGGCGGCAGTGAGTCAGCGAGCAGCCCGACCGGAGAGGGCCTTGTGGGAACACAACATCGGCGGCAGTGAGTCAGCGAGCAGCCCGACCGGAGCGGGCCTTGTGGGAACACAGCATCGGCGGCAGTGAGTCAGCGAGCAGCCCGACCGGAGCGGGCCTTGTGGGAACACAGCGAGCGGGCCTTGTGGGAATACAGCATCGGCGGCAGTGAGTCAGCGAGCAGCCCGACTAGAGCGGGCCTTGTGGGAACACAGCATCGGCGGCAGTGAGTCAGCGAGCAGCCCGACCGGAGCGGGCCTTGTGGGAACACAGCATCGGCGGCAGTGAGTCAGCGAGCAGCCCGACCGGAGCGGGCCTTGTGGGAACACAGCATCGGCGGCAGTGAGTCAGCGAGCAGCCCGACCGGAGCGGGCCTTGTGGGAACAAAGCATCGGCGGCAGTGAGTCAGCGAGCAGCCCGACCGGAGCGGGCCTTGTGGGAACACAGCATCGGCGGCAGTGAGTCAGCGAGCAGCCCGACCGGAGCGGGCCTTGTGGGAACAAAGCATCGGCGGCAGTGAGTCAGCGAGCAGCCCGACCGGAGCGGGCCTTGTGGGAACACAGCATCGGCGGCAGTGAGTCAGCGAGCGGCCCGACTAGAGCGGGCCTTGTGGGAACACAGCATCGGCGGCAGTGAGTCAGCGAGCGGCCCGACTAGAGCGGGCCTTGTGGGAACACAGCATCGGCAGCAGTGAGTCAGCGAGCAGCCCGACTAAAGCGGGCCTTGTGGGAACACAGCATCGGCAGCAGTGAGTCAGCGAGCGGCCCGACTAGAGCGGGCCTTGTGGGAACACAGCATCGGCAGCAGTGAGTCAGCGAGCAGCCCGACTAGAGCGGGCCTTGTGGGAACACAGCATCGGCGGCAGTGAGTCAGCAAGCAGCCCGACTAGAGCGGGCCTTGTGGGAACACAGCATCGGCGGCAGTGAGTCAGCGAGCAGCCCGACTAGAGCGGGCCTTGTGGGAACACAGCATCGGCGGCAGTGAGTCAGCGAGCAGCCCGACCGGAGCGGGCCTTGTGGGAACACAGCATCGGCGGCAGTGAGTCAGCGAGCAGCCCGACCGGAGCGGGCCTTGTGGGAACACAGCATCGGCGGCAGTGAGTCAGCGAGCAGCCCGACTGGAGCGGGCCTTGTGGGAACACAGCATCGGCGGCAGTGAGTCAGCGAGCAGCCCGACCGGAGAGGGCCTTGTGGGAACACAACATCGGCGGCAGTGAGTCAGCGAGCAGCCCGACCGGAGCGGGCCTTGTGGGAACACAGCATCGGCGGCAGTGAGTCACCGAGCAGCCCGACCGGAGCGGGCCTTGTGGGAACACAGCGAGCGGGCCTTGTGGGAATACAGCATCGGCGGCAGTGAGTCAGCGAGCAGCCCGACTAGAGCGGGCCTTGTGGGAACACAGCATCGGCGGCAGTGAGTCAGCGAGCAGCCCGACCGGAGCGGGCCTTGTGGGAACACAGCATCGGCGGCAGTGAGTCAGCGAGCAGCCCGACCGGAGCGGGCCTTGTGGGAACACAGCATCGGCGGCAGTGAGTCAGCGAGCAGCCCGACCGGAGCGGGCCTTGTGGGAACAAAGCATCGGCGGCAGTGAGTCAGCGAGCAGCCCGACCGGAGCGGGCCTTGTGGGAACACAGCATCGGCGGCAGTGAGTCAGCGAGCAGCCCGACCGGAGCGGGCCTTGTGGGAACAAAGCATCGGCGGCAGTGAGTCAGCGAGCAGCCCGACCGGAGCGGGCCTTGTGGGAACACAGCATCGGCGGCAGTGAGTCAGCGAGCGGCCCGACTAGAGCGGGCCTTGTGGGAACACAGCATCGGCGGCAGTGAGTCAGCGAGCGGCCCGACTAGAGCGGGCCTTGTGGGAACACAGCATCGGCAGCAGTGAGTCAGCGAGCAGCCCGACTAAAGCGGGCCTTGTGGGAACACAGCATCGGCAGCAGTGAGTCAGCGAGCGGCCCGACTAGAGCGGGCCTTGTGGGAACACAGCATCGGCAGCAGTGAGTCAGCGAGCAGCCCGACTAGAGCGGGCCTTGTGGGAACACAGCATCGGCGGCAGTGAGTCAGCAAGCAGCCCGACTAGAGCGGGCCTTGTGGGAACACAGCATCGGCGGCAGTGAGTCAGCGAGCAGCCCGACTAGAGCGGGCCTTGTGGGAACACAGCATCGGCGGCAGTGAGTCAGCAAGCAGCGTACTAGTTCAACAGCAGGGGAGGGAGGTAAAAAGTAATCAAAGTGTGACATCACCAGGAAGCAGGTAAGTGATTGGTTGGTGAGTATTTGGTTGGTGAGTATTTCTCTTCTCTTTTTTTTGAACTTTAACTCTGGTTTATAGTTTCTAAGGCCTCTCTGGTGTAGCAGAGACTGTTGGTAAACCAGTTAGCTGTAGTGTAATTAGTGGGATTGATTGATTTCATTTAAATTCAATTAATTAAAGGGTAAGTCATGGCAGGACAGCCGGGCCCCGTGATCTGCTCCTCCTGCGATATGTGGGAACTCAGGGACACTTCCTGTGTCCCTGACAACTATATGTGCAGGAAGTGCGTCCAGCTGCAGCTACTGACAGACCGCATTGCGATGCTGGAGCTGCGATTGGACACATAATGGAGTGTTCACGATGCTCAGGACAATGTGAATAGCACATTTACGGAGTTGGACACACCGCAGGTAGAGGTTGGACAGGAAGAAAGGGAACGGGTGACCAACAGGCAGAGTACTAGGTGCAGGCAGGTAGTGCAGGGGTCCCCTGTGGCCATCCCCCTCTCCAACAGATACACCACTTTGAGTACTGTTGGGGGGAATGGCTTATCAGAGGAAGGCAGCAGCAGCCAACTTCCTGGCACCAGGGGTGGCTCTGCTGCACAGAATGGGAGGAAAAAGAGGGGTAGAGCTATAGTAATAGGGGATTCAATTGTAAGGGGAATAGATAGGCGTTTCTGCGGCCGCAAACAAGACTCCAGGATGGTGTGTTGCCTCCCTGGTGCAAGGGTCAAGGATGTCTCCGAGCAACTCCAGAACAGCCAGTTGTCATGGTGCATATAGGCACCAACGATATAGGTAAAAAGCGGGATGAGGTCCTAAAAGCAGAGTATAGGGAGATAGGAGATAAATTAAAAAACAGGACCTCAAAGGTAGTAATCTCAGGATTGCTACCAGTGCCACGTGCTAGTCAGAGTAGAAATAGAAGGATACTTCAGATGAATACGTGGCTAGAGGAATGGTGCCAGGGGGAGGGATTCAAGTTCCTGGGACATTGGAACCGGTTCTGGGGGAGGTGGGACCAGTTCAAACCGGACGGTTTGCACCTGGGCAGGGCTGGAACCAATGTCCTAGGGGGAGTGTTTGCTAGTGCTGTGGGGGAGGGTTTAAACTAAAATGGCAGGGGGTTGGGAACCTGAGCAGGGAGACAGAGGAAAGGGAAACAAGGATAAAAGCAAAAGATAGAAAGGAGAAAAACAAAAGTGGCAGTCAGAGAAAACAACGGTTTAAATCAAACATGGTCATAGTAAATAATAATTCTAATAGGTCTAAGAGCATTAAAAAAACAAGCCTGAAGGCTTTGTGTCTTAATGCGAGGAGCATTTGCAATAAGGTGGATGAATTGGCTGCGCAAATAGAAGTAAACAAATACGATTTGGTTGGGATTACGGAAACGTGGCTCAAGGAAGGCCAGGACTGGGAAATCAACATCCAGGGGTATGCGATATTCAGGAAAGATAGGCAAAAAGGAAAGGGAGGTGGGGTAGCATTACTGGTTAAAGAAGGGATTAACACAATTGTAATGAAAGATATTAGCTCTGATGAGGTGGAATCTGTATGGGTAGAATTGAGAAACACTAAGGGGAAAAAACGTTAGTGGGAGTGGTTTATAGACCTCCAAACAGTAAGGCGGAGGTTGGGGATGGCATTAAAAGAGAAATTAAAGAAGCGTGCAATAAGGGCACAGCAGTCATCATGGGTGACTTTAAACTACATACAGATTGGGCCAACCAAATGAGTAACAATACTGTGGAGGAGGAATTCCTGGAGTATTTACAGGATGGTTCCCTGGACCAATATGTCGAGGAACCAACCAGAGATCAGGCCATCTTAGACTGGGTATTATGTAACGAGAAAGGATTAATTAGCAATCTTGTTGTAAGAGGCCCCTTGTGTCGGAGCGATCATAATATGATCGAATTCTTCATTAAGATGGAGAATGAAGTAGTTGACTCGGAGACTAGGGTCCTCAATTAAAATAAAGGAAACTATGATGGTCTGAGGAGCGAGTTGGGTAGGATTGATTGGGGAATGACACTCAAAGGGTTGACGGTGGATAGGCAATGGCAAACATTCAAAGACCGAATAGATGAACTACAGAATTTGTTCATCCCAGCTTGGCATAAAAATAAAACAAAAACGGTGACCCAACTGTGGCTAACAAGGGAAATTAGGGATAGCATAAGGTCCAAGGAGAGGACATATAAATTGGCCAGAAAAACAATAATCCTGAGGATTGGGAGCAGTTTAGGATTCAACAAAGGAGGACAAAGGGATTAATTAAGAAAGGGAAAATAGAATATGAGAGTAAGCTTGCAGAGAACATAAAAACTGACTGTAAAAGCTTTTATAGATATGTGAAGAGAAAAAGATTGGTGAAGTCAAGCATAGGTCCCTTGCAGTCAGAATTGGGGGAATTTATAATGGGGAACAAAGAAATGGCAGACCAACTAAATACATATTTTGGTTCTGTCTTCACAAAGGAGGACACAAATAACCTCCCAGAGATGCCGGGGAACATAGGGTCTGATGAAAGGGTGGAACTGAAAGAAATCAGTATTTGTAGGGAAATGGTGTTAGGAAAATTGATGGGACTGAAGGCCGATAAATCCCCAGGGCCTGATAATCTACACCCCAGGGTACTTAAGGAAGTGGCCCTAGAAATAGTAGATGCATTGCTGGTCATCTTCCAGAACTCGATAGACTCTGGAACGGTACCCATGGTTTGGCGGATAGCTAATGTTACCCCACTATTCAAAAAAG
Source organism: Somniosus microcephalus (assembly GCF_052327205.1). Lineage (NCBI taxonomy): Eukaryota > Metazoa > Chordata > Chondrichthyes > Squaliformes > Somniosidae > Somniosus > Somniosus microcephalus. The sequence goes on along the minus strand of NC_140988.1, from coordinate 277,591,998 downwards.
GTGGTAGAGAAAAGGCGGGGAATTATAGACCGGTAAGCTTGACATCGGTAGTGGGGAAAATGCTAGAGTCCATTATAAAAGATGTAATAGCAGAGCACTTGGAAAGCAGTGACTGGATCGGACAAAGTCAACATGGATTTACAAAAGGTAAATCATGCTTGACTAATCTACTGGAATTTTTTGAGGATGTAACACGTAAAATAGATAAGGGAGAACCAGTGGATGTGGTGTATTTGGACTTTCAGAAGGCTTTCGATAAGGTCCCGCATAAGAGATTAGCGTGCAAAATTAAGGCACATGGGATTGGGGGCAAGGTATTGACTTGGATAGAGAACTGGTTGGCGGACAGAAAGCAAAGAGTTGGAATAAACGGGTCATTTTCTGAGTGGCAGGCAGTGACTAGTAGGGTACCGCAAGGATCGGTCCAAGGACCCCAGCTGTTCACAATATATATTAATGATCTGGACGAGGGAATTGGATGTAATATCTCCAAATTTGCAGATGACACAAAGCTGGGGGGGAGGATATGCTGTGAGGAGGATGTCGTGAAACTCCAGCACGATTTGGACAGGTTGGGTGATTGGGCAGAAACATGGCAAATGCACTATAATGTGGATAAATGTGAGGTTATCCACTTTGGTGGCAAAAACAGGAAGGCAGATTATTATTTGAATGGTAATAGATTGGGAGAAGGGGAAGTGCAAAGAGACCTGGGTGTTCTTGTACACCAGTCGCTGAAGGTAAACATGCAGGCGGTTAAGAAGGCAAATGGTATGTTGGCCTTCGTAGCAAGAGGGTTCGAGTACAAGAACAAGGATGTCTTGCTGCAGTTGTACAGGGCCTTGGTGAGACCACACCTTGAGTATTGTGTGCAGTTTTGGTCGCCTTACCTGAGGAAGGACGTTCTTGCCATGGAAGGAGTGCAGCGAAGGTTCACCAGGCTGATACCTGGGATGGCAGGAATGACGTATGAGGAGAGATTGTGTCAATTGGGCTTATACTCACTGGAGTTTAGAAGATTGAGAGGGGATCTCATCGAAACCTATAAAATTCTGTCAGGCCTGGACAGACTAGTTGCAGGAAGGATGTTTCTGATGGCCGGGGAATCCAGAACCACGGGTCATAGTCTAAGGATAAGGGTTAAGCCATTTAGGACTGAAATGAGGAGTATTATGTCCGTGAATGATTGAGACACGGACAGTAGGAGTTAACCAAAACACGTCTTTACTGGTGGAAGTCAATAGTGAAACTAAAACAACAGAGGCTCACTAGCGCTTTTTATACAGGGGTGGTCACTGCCGGTACTGCAGTCTGAGGCCAGTTATTCTCTTAAAGGTACATACACAACAATTCCTCCCCTTTTAGATAAACAGTACATAACATTCATTTAAGAACTGAATGATAACTAATTACAATCACAATTACTGTTGCAAAATACATTGGTTAAGTTTAAGCAATTATAAGTTCAGTCTTTGAGGAGGCTTCCTGATTCTGTCTGGGTAATGCCTCTTTGGGGTATCAGGTTCTTCTGGCAATGTTGAGTCAGGATCAATGTCGTTGTTTGGTTCATCTGCTTCCAATATTACCGGTTCTGCGGTAGCTGCAATTGGAACGTCGATTTAATTACCAGGTGTATCAGATCGTGGTGTGGAGTTGACGTTTTCCAGTGACTCTAGAATCTGGTCAGCATGGCGTCTTACAATGCTCCCCCCAACGTCCACGGTATACATGAGAGGTCCTTGTCGTGTACAAATCGTTCCTGGCTGCCATTTCTCAGTGCGGTAGTCCCGGGCCAAAACTGGTTGACCTATCTTAAAACTCCTGGTCGGCCTTTCATTCATATTCTGAAACTGCCTGTTCTCCACATCTCTTCGGACGTTTGGCTTAACCAAATCCAAGCGACATCGTAGTCTTCGATTGAAGAACATCATGGCTGGAGTTTGGCTGGTAACCGCATGTGTCGCATTCCGGTAGGCAAAGAAGAAGTTGTCCACCTTGTGTTGTAGGGGTATATCTTCATTACACATTGCCTTGATAGCCTTCTTGAATGTTTGGACAAACCTCTCGGCCAATCCATTAGTGGCTGGATGATATGGGGCAGATATGTAATGCTTAACACCATTGTTCTTTAAGAACCTCCGGAACTCTTCAGACACAAACTGTGGTCCATTGTCAGAGCAAATCTGTTCAGGCAGCCCATTCCTGGCGAATATGGTTCGTAAAACTGTGATAGTTTTTTCCATGGTGGTTGAGGACATTTTTATTACCTCTGGCCACTTTGAATGTGCATCCACCGCAATTAAAAACATCGAGTCCATGAAGGGACCAGCAAAATCAATGTGCACCCTTTGCCATGGAGATGAGGGCCACTCCCATGGATGCAGAGGAGCTTGTGGTGGGGCGTTTTGGACCTTCTGGCATCCTGCACAGCTCTTGGTCATCTCTTCGATTTCTCTATCGATTCCCGGCCACCACACAAACGCTCTGGCTAAGTTCTTCATTTTTACCCCACCCAGATGACCCTCATGAAGCTCATTGAGCACTCTATCTGTCAATTTAGGTGGAATTACTACTCTGGATCCACACATCAAGGTTCCTCTGCACACTGACAGCTGTTCTCTTCTCGGCGAGAATGCTGGCAGCAGTGGTTCGCCATGTGCTGGCCATCCCTTCACCATTAAATCATAGACCCGTGATAGTGTTGGGTCAATTCCGTGTTTCCTTTTCTATGTTTGCATTCGTCACAGGGAGACATTCGACTATGGTCGAGTGGAATAACTCCATTGGATCCACTGCAAGGTCTTCTTCTTCCACCGTCAGCAATGGTAGGCGTGACAATCCATCAGCATTTCCATGCTGTTTAGTTCCTTTGTACTCAATGTCATATTGGTGTGCCCCTAGGAAAAGGGACCATCTCTGCAGCTGTTGTGCTGTCATTATCGGTACGCCCTTCTGAGGGTTGAAAATGGAGACAAGAGGTTGATGATCGGTTAGTAGAGTAAATTTTTGACTGTGCAGGTAGTGATTGAACTTCTTCACCCCCCACGCTAGGCTGAGGGCCTCTCTGCCAATCTGGGCGTAGTTACGCTCGGCAGAAGTTAACGAGCGTGATGCAAAAGCTATCGGCCTCTCTAAACCATCAAGGAATTTATGTGACAGTACTGCCCCAATGCCGTAGGGAGACGCATCACACGCCAGTCTGATCGGCAGTGCTGGGTTGTAGTGGGCCAATACTTCCCTTGAAGTGATTAAGTCCTTACTCTTCTGAAAAGCACGCTTACAATCATCGCTCCATTTCCATGCTACCCCCTTTCGTAGCAGGGCGTTCAGTGGGTGCAGAATTGTCGACAATTTCGGCAAAAACTTATGATAGTAATTCACCAATCCGAGGAATGACCTCAGTTGCGACACATTTTCAGGCGCTGGGGCCTTAACAGCCGCTTCAATTTTGTCAGGGGACTTATGTAACCCCTCTTCATCAATCACGTGGCCACAATACGATATCCGTTTCTTAAGAAATTCGCACTTGGGGCGGTTGGCTCGCAGCCCATGTTCCCGTAGTCTAGTGAGCACCTGTTCTCGGTTGTTAAGGTGTTCACTGTCATCTTCACCTTTCACAAGGATGTCGTCCAAGTAACACTGAGTCCCCGGAATCCCTTGGAGGACTTGTTCCATCGCTCTTTGCCATATCGCCGGAGCCGATGCTACTCCGAATACCAATCGATGATACTGGTAAAGACCTTTGTGAGTGTTTATCATGAGATACTTCCTAGAGGACTCTTCAACCTCCATCTGCAAATATGCTTGTGCTAGGTCAATTTTTGTAAAACGCTTCCCTCCAGACAGTGAGGCGAAGATGTCTTCTATCCTTGGAAGAGGATATTGTACTGTGTGAAGGACTGGGTTCACCGTCACCTTGAAATCCCCACAGATGCGAATCTTCCTTGGCTCCCCGGACTTATTGCTTAACGTTTTCTTCATGACAGGAACGATGGGTGTCGCCCACTCGCTCCAGTCGACCTTAGACAACACGCCCGCCTTCTCCAGATTCTCCAGATCTGCCTCGACAGCTGGACGAATTGCATATGATACCGGTCTTGCTTTGAATAACTTGGGAACTGCATTCTCTTCTATTTTTATCGAGGCGGTTACGCCTTTAAGCGTGCCCAGTTCTTGTTGAAATACCTCTTTGGCGTTAGCTAAGATTGTTGACAATCGTCCAGGAGTGACGTCTTCATCTTTTTTACCGTCCACCGTCATTGCATGAATGGAGTGCCAATCTAAGTTTATCTTCCTGATCCATTCCCGTCCCAATAACGGTGGTCCACCATTTGGCAGTATGTAGAGATACAATTTCCGTATTTTCTTGCCGTTGTATTCGACAGGCACCCTTATTTTTCCTCTGGGGTATACTTTTTGCCCCGTATACGTCATCAAGACGATGGATGTCTCTCTCAAGGGTATGTGTGAAAATAGCCGCTCGTAGTCTCATCGGTTCATGACGGTTAGCGCTGATCCTGTATCCAATTTCATTTTAATTTGGGACCCTGCTATTGTGACGGTGACCCAAATGGTTCGGTGATCCTCTTTTGCGATTACATTGTGAAGTTTGAGACAGCTTAGTCTCCTGTTCCCGGATTCACTATCGCTCATCTGGTCTTCGGAACTACTGTCCGTCATCTTTTGTACTTTCTTGTACGGTTCCTTAGTAGCCTTTTTGTTGTCGCTGGTCTTCTTCCCAGACCTGCAAACTTGTGCAATGTGTCCCATCTTCCCGCATTGCCTGCATATTTTGTCTTTGGACCAGCAGTCCTTCTGGTCATGGTTAGTTCTGCCGCAGCGATGACATTTTGCAAATCCCCGTGTCATTTCGTGGGTGCCATATTCCTGTGGTTTTTTGTTGAATTTCTGCAGCTCCCCTGGCTGCTGCTTCATACGATACTGCCACGCTGAAAGCCTTATCTAGCGTCAGCTCTTTCTCTGAGAGTAACTTCTTCTGTGTTCCTTCACTCAGGAGTCCACAGACAAATTTGTCCTGTAGGTTATCTGCCAGTCCTGCTCCGAACTGGCAGTGCTTTGATAGCTTGCGTAGTTCCGTAAGATACTCAGCATTGCTCTCATCTTTGTGCTGAGTTCTCCTGTGAAATTTAAATCTTTCTGCTATCAACAGCGGTGCAGGGATTAGGTGTTCCTGTAGGACAGCAACAATTTCGTTAAAACTCTTCGCCTTCGGTTTGGCTGGAGTAATCAGGTCCCGCAATAGGCCGTACGTTCTAGCGCCCATTACGTTTAACAATATCGATGCCTTTTTCTCCTCCGCTATTTAGTTTGCCTCGAAATATACCTCGACTCTTTCCACATACGTGGTCCAGTCCTCTATTGTATTATCCAAAGCAGTGATACAGCCAGTCTTCGGCATCTTGCAAATCTAAAATGGCGCCTCCCGCGCTTTGCCTTCTTCCCCGATTTAACAAAATGGCGCCTCCCGCGCTTTGCCTTCTTCCCCGCTGTTGTTAGCGCTGCTTTCCACGGTTTCTTGCACGTTTAATATTTTTTTTAAATTATTTTCCCGTCGTGGAACAACCCTGTGGGACTCTTGCCTCCCTCTTCGCGGGTCTATACGCAGCCTGGCTTCGTAGCACCGGCCGCGCCCTGTGTGCTCCACCCTCTCTCTCTCTTCTTCCGGCAACGCTGCTCGGCCCCGTTGCAAACCACCCGCTCGAGTTCGCGACCGCCACAGCCCAGGAAGGATCAGTGCACTACCTGCCACCAGCCCGATTAGCTGAAGCACCGTCGACAGGAACTAGGCCCCGCATCCGACAGCTTCTCCAGCAATCTTCAACTCTGCAACACAGGGCGGATGCCCACGGTCGACGCCCGTTTCTACTGCCTCTTACTTTCTTTTCTTTCTGGCCTCGACCTCTGCTCACTTCGCTGTAGGAATGGATCCCAGGAGGTGGTGCAGACTGTAGGTAGGTTCGTATCTGTTCGTCGCCAGTATTATGTCCGTGAATGATTGAGACACGGACAGTAGGAGTTAAACAAAACACGTCTTTACTGGTGGAAGTCAATAGTGAAACTAAAACAACAGAGGCTCACTAGCGCCTTTTATACAGGGTTGGTCACTGCCGGTACTGCAGTCTGAGACCAGTTATTCTCTTAAAGGTACATACACAACAAGGAGGAATTTCTTCACCCAGAGAGTGGTGAACCTGTGGAATTCTCTGCCACAGAGGGCAGTGGAGGCCAGTTCATTAAGTAAATTCAAGAAAGAGTTGGATATATTTCTTAAGGCTAAAGGGATCAAGGGATATGGGGAGAAGGCAGGGACCGGGTACTGAATTTGGATGATCAGCCATGATCTCATTGAATGGCGGAGCAGGCTCGAAGGGCCGAATGGCCTACTCCTGCTCCTATCTTCTATGTATCTATGTATCTATGTACCTGTGCTGTTTTCTGCGCAGGAAGATTTTCAAGGTCTCGAATTTAAAGTATGTAGAAGTTCAGACAAGCCAGGTTTAAGATCATATGGTTGCCATACCCTTAAAAAAATACATTTCTGTGATGACTTGTGTTGTATTATCCGGTTTAAGAATTCCTTATTTTCCATCTAAATTTATTAGATTTGATAAGCAAGGCAGAATGATGGTGAAAAATTATTTTCTTTCTTTAAATAGAGAATGTATAAATCCTTCTCCAATAATAATTAATTTAAATTTGGAATAAAGTAAATCTTTTAAAATCATTGAAGCTAGTTTATTGTTCTTCCAGTATGTAAAGATTTCCAAAATAGTACATTAATATGTAAACAGCTCTATGTGGAGAATAATCAGTGAATCATACTGTTGTTGAAAATCATTCTTGTTTCTCACTGTTTGCATCACATACTGTGGTTTATGTGTTTCTGTTCGAGAAAATATTGATAGATAAATCCTAAACCAGATCATCAATGTCTGTTAATATCTACAACTTGACATCAATGCAAATTAATGGGAACATGGATCACGGCAATAGTATGTGGCACACCATGATGGGGAGAATGTTCTACCCCTATGCTTCAATTTTTCAAATTCAGTGTTGCCTGCTGAGACTCCATGGTATGCACATATATGGGCCACATAGACAAAAAGGTTGGACACTTCTGCTCTACTGTCATGAACTAGTTTGGTCGCACGGCATGTAACTTCTAAGTTCTACTGGATTCCACCCAAGTTTAATGGATGAAAGAGGCAGTATAAATAATACAGCATAGGGGAGAGAAATAGAACAAAATTTATAATTAGCAACAAAATACATACTAAGGTGTGATTAAATAGCAACAATAGACACACAACTGCAGAAAATTTGTCGCTGGAGATAGGTTAGACTTGGTTCACACGCACTCAATCTGCCTTCAGTCAGGCAGATTGTCCTCAATTACCACATGCTGCCTTCCTGCTTATTCATTACTGCTTAATTATACACAGACATAATGAAATATGGAAAATAAGCTGCAGCATTTAGTACAGCAGTAAATCAAAATAGATGCAGTGATGGGAAGTTGACAGTAAAAAATGCTATTCACAATAGCATTACATTGCAGAAAATAACCAAGAGTCATGTGTTATCTCCAGTAAATTCATCTCGTGTCAGTTATTTTATATAATTGTTCTGAGTTAGGAAAGCTATTTATATTTACAAAGACACAATAACTATACATTTACTAGAAAAGTACAGTAGTTGAAAAACAGTTACATTATTTCATAATTCAGCAATCCAAGATACAAATAACAAAATACTCTACATAATTGGTATTACACTGGATAACATTAAATCCATGTATTTTTTTAAAGTTTCCAATAACATAAAAAATCAGTGGCTCTGAAAATGTGAAAGTTGCAATCCCAGCACTTGCTGGTGTCTTCTAGCACTGATTCCACTGGAATTTGCAAAGACAATGGGAGGGCACCTAATTTACATGGGCCTGGTGGGCACCTGCTCTGCCATTGGTTCATCTCCAGTGACTGTCTGCCTCAAGCAGCTGGAAACTGGAAAATCTGGTGCCTACTGATGAATCACCTCTGACCCCATTGTGCCTCCTTCGGCTCCCTGTGCAAAGGGGTTGATCAATTTTATTTATAAACAAAGCTTAACCTTTCTTTACAGGTTCAGGCCACTCCACACACCTGGTACCCCTCCCAGTCTGCTGCATGGCGCATACTTGTGACCATCTTGATACCAGTGTTCCTCATCTCTCTTGACATACCACCTCCAGTAATACACCAGGTCACAGCTGAGCCAGTGGAAAAAAGAAAGAAAAACTTGCATTTATGTCAGCATGGATTTGTTAAGGGAAGGTCGTGTCTGACAACTTGATTGAATTTTTTGAGGAGGTAACGAGGAGAGTCGATGAGGGTAGTGCATTTGATATAGCCTACATGGATTTTAGCAAGGCCTTTGACAAGGTCCCACATGGCGGACTGGTTAAAAAAGTAAAAGCCCATGGGATCCAAGGGAAAGTGGCAAGTTGGATCCAAAATTAGCACAGTGGCAGGAAGCAAAGGGTAATGGTCGACGGGTGTTTTTGTGACTGGAAGGCTGTTTCCAGTGGGGTTCCACAGGGCTCAGTACTAGGTCCCTTGCTTTTTGTGGTATGTATCAATGATTTAGACTTCAATTTGGGGGCATGATTAAGAAGTTTGCAGATGATACAAAAATTGGCCGTGTGGTTGTGAAATAAAGAATAGATTTGCCTTTCTAATCTAGGCTTTATTAACTTAAAAATCTGGTAGCACATCTTCAACACCCAGTTCCAACTAAAGGCTGGAAAGAACTGAATTTAAGATGGCCACCACAAATCACATGACATCAACTACCAATGAGATTACAGCATATATCCCAAGGCAGGAAACATACAACCAATCACAATACTTCTTACTAAACATAAAGAATAATCACCACATTCACCCCTCCTTTTAAAATATACTCCAACCTAAATAACCTTTACAATTTATAATTAATTATTTACAACTAAAACTATGCACAGACAAAATAAAACTATTCAACATGACACAATACTAAGTGAGCAACAACAAATAGTAACATTGCACATAAGTATTAAGTATCTCTCAATTAAAACAATATAATATAATATTTCAACAATTTTAAAACATTACTATCAATTTAAAAGTCCATTTTCAATCGGTCGACCGGATATCTTGTTCGTGTCAACCTTCTTAACCTTGGTGAAATTCCTTGCCCTCCCACACCAAGAGACACAGAAGTATCTTCTGCAGGAAGGCTATCCATATCCCGATTTTCAACGGTTTCCGGATTAGAAATCCCATCAGGAGGTAAACTGGGACGGTCATGAACATCCATCGAGGGCTGACTAATAGAAGTATAATTATCTGCAGTCGGATTGGAAATATTCATAGTATCTGTAACAGCATCCACATTATCTGAATCATGACTATTGTTAATATCCTCAAAAGAGGGCTGGCCACCACAAGGAGCCAAGTCTTTAATTGAAATGGTACTTTCTTTCCCATCTTGGAATCGAATATGAGCATATTGGGAATTTGCCTCCAACAGCTCCACCTCCTCCACTAAAGGATCATATTTTGACAATCTAACATGGCGTCGAAGCAGCACAGGTCCCTGCATAGTAAGCCATGAAGGTACCGAATATCCTGTAGTAGATCTCCGCGGATAGTTAAAGAGCCTTTCATGGGGGGGTCACATTAGTAGCCGTTGAAAGCAATGATCTAATGGAATGCAGGGCATCAGGCAGTACCATTTCCCACTGTGTATTCTTAAGGTTCCGGGATGTCAAAGCCAACATAACTGCCTTCCAGATCACCCCATTGTATCGTTCGCACTGTCCATTACCCTGGGGATTATATGGGGTAGTTCTGCTAGTAGAAATTCCCCGACTCTGAAGGTATTCCTTCAACTGGGAAGACATAAAAGAACTTCCCTGATCCGAATGGATATATGCAGGCATCCCAAAGATGACAAAAAGTTGAGTCAGACATTTGATAACTGTAGCAGCTGATACATCTGCGCAAGGAAAAGCAAAAGGGAACCTTGAAAACTCATCCACAACAGTAAATATATATCGGTTTTGAGTAGTTGAAGGAAGAGGCCCCTTGAAATCGACGCTCAAACGTTCAAAAGGAGAAGTAGCCTTTATAAGATGAGCTTGTTGAGGCTTAAAGAAATTTGGTTTACACCGAGCACAGATAGAACATGATGAAGTCATCCGCTTGACGTCTTCAACTGAAAAGGGCAAATTCTTACTGCGTACGAAGTGTATCATCCTCGTAACCCCAGGATGGCATAAGGCATTGTGAAGATTAATAAGCGTATCTCCGTGAATCACAGAACAATAAGCCCTCGACAGCGCATCAGCAGCAACATTATCCTTCCCCGGACGATAAACTATATCAAAATGGTAACATGCCAACTCAATCCTCCACCTCATTATTTTATCATTCTTAATCTTTCCAAAATGTTTGACATCAAACATAAAGGACACAGACTTTTGATCAGTTACCAACGTAAAATGTCGCCCCGATAAATAATGTCTCCATTTACGCAGTGCTTCTACTATTGCATACGCCTCTTTCTCTATTGCAGAATGCCTTTTTTCACTATTGTTCAAGGTACGTGAGAAAAAGGCCACAGGTCTTCCATTTTGGTTCAGGGTAGCCCCAATTGCAAAATCAGAAGCGTCCGTCTCAATCACAAAAGGAACCTGCTCATCAATAGAATGCACAACTGCTCCAAGGATATCCTTTTTAAAATTATCAAAACACGTCCTGGCCTCCCATGATAGAGGATATGTCGTAACCCGAATAAGAGGCTGGATCTTCTGTGAAAAATTTGCAATCCAATTAGAATAGTAAGAAAACAGTCCAACAACTCGTTGCAAAGCCTTAGAATTAGTAGGACAAGGTAAATCAATCAATGGTCGCAGATGTTCTGGGTCTGGTTTAATCTTGTTTCCCGAGATAATGTACCCCAGTAGATTTACCTCAGTGGTCGAAAAGGTACACTTCTCTTTATTGAAAGTTAAACCAACTTTTTCCGCAGCTTGAAGGAATCTTTCTAAATTAGAATCATGCTCCACCCTTGATTTGCCACACACCGTGATGTCATCTAAATATGAAAAGGTGTCAGAGAGAGAGTTATCACTTATAAAAGCATCCATTGCCCGTTGAAAACAAGCAACACCATTCGTAACACCAAATGGTATTCGGTAAAACTGATACAGCTTTCCACCAGCCTCAAAGGCCGTATATGGTTGATCCTTCTTAACAATAGGAATCTGATGATAAGCACTCTTTAGATCAATAGTGCTAAAAACCTTATACTGAGATACTTTATTGATAAGCTCATCAATCTTAGGCAAAGGGTACGCATCTAATTGAGTATACCTATTAATAGTTTGGGAAGTCTATCACCATTCGTTTCTTATGTCTCTCGTTAGTCGTGACAACGACCTGTGCCCGCCAAGGTGAACAACTAGGTTCAATGATTCCTTCCAATAAGAGACGTTGAACTTCAGAATTAATAAATTCTCTATCCTGACTGCTATACCTTCTTGACTTGGTAGCAATTGGCTTACAATCCGGCATCAAATTGGAAAAAAGTGATAATGGAGAAATGGATAAAGAGGTTAATCCACAAATAGATAAAGGTGGCTTAGTCCCTCCAAATGAAAGACTGAGACTCTCGTGTAACTGAAGCGCATCATGACCAATCAAAATATCCGCACAGAGATTAGGCAAAACAGATAGGCATATATCAGTATACGTATTACCTAGAAGAATCAATTTCACAAGGCAACAACCAGCTACTTGTGAAGTGAGAGTCGTCTGAGCCATACACACCTGATAGGAAACAGGCGAAATTTTCAAATGCTTCTCCTTTGCAAACTGAAGACTTATAAAACTCTCGGTACTGCCCGTATCTATAAGGGCCTTCACTTCCAACCCATTAACTTGGGCCGTAACTATAGCTTTGTTTAGGCCATGAGCAAATGCAGCAGAAATTGATGCAATAAACGCCCTATCTAAAGGCTGAATAGTCACAGAGGAGGTAATTGAACCTGATGATTTACACACACGTGCGTAATGACCTCTCTTGCCGCATTTACTACACACAGCCTCCCGAGCAGGACACTTCAGACGAGGGTGCCGGATGTTCCCACAAAAGTAACACTTCTGAATCCTAGAGGCAACAGCCGCTGAAGTAGAAACTGTTTCAGAATCTAGTAAACCACTCCTATTAAGTCCACATAATTCCTTTTCATCCGGAACTGCTGAAACCACAGTCACAGGCTGATTAAAAAGAACATAAGAATCCGAACTTCTCTGAGCCACATCCAATGTAGAAGCTTGCTCAAAAGCACTCTTAAGATCCAAAGTCTTATTTTCTAACAACTGCTGACGAATTGATCTAGACAGTAATCCATTAATAAAAGCATCCCGTACCGATTCTTCCTTATATTCTTCAGCCGTCACGGCCTTATAATTACAGTTAACACTAAGGCACCGAAGTGCTTGTAAATAAGTGTCCAAAGATTCTCCCACCTGCTGCCTACGGGCAGATAGAAGGTGACGTGCAAATACCTCGTTCTCTGGTTTAACAAAAAAAATTTCCAATATAGAAATAGCCACTTCGTAAGTTTTACAGTCCAAAATATACTTATACACATCCGGAGCAATGTAGTTGATCAGCATATTCAGCTTATTTAGAGACTCTTGATCCAACACGCCCAAAAAGTTTTTAAATGTACAATACCAATGTTTCCATTTATCATCCACTCCTGCAGAATTAGGGTCAGCATTGAATCGTTCTGGTTGAAGATATCGCTCCATTCTGACATAAAGTTAATAAATTGAAATAAAGAATAGATTTGCCTTTCTAATCTAGGCTTTATTAACTTAAAAATCCGGTAGCACATCTTCAACACCCAGTCCCAACTAAAGGCTGGAAAGAACTGAATTTAAGATGGCCACCACAAATCACATGACATCAACTACCAATGAGATTACAGCATATATCCCAAGGCAGGAAACATACAACCAATCACAATACTTCTTACTAAACATAAAGAATAATCACCACAGGTTGATAGTGAGAAAGATAGCTGCAGACTACAGGAAGATATCAATGGACTGGTCAGGTGGGCAGAAAAGTGGCAAATGGAATTCAATCTGGAGAAGTGTGAGGTAATGCATTTGGGGAGGGCTAACAAGGCAAGGGAATACACAATAAATGGTAGGATACTGAGAAATGTAGAGGAACAGAGGGACCGTGGAGTGCATGTCCACAGATCTCTGAAGGTAGCAAGACAGGTAGATAAGGTGGTTAAGAAGGCACACGGGATACTTTCCTTTATTAGCCAAGGCATAGAATATAAGAGCAGGAAGGTTATGCTTGAACTGTATAAAACACTAGTTAGGCCGCAACTAGAGTACTGCATACAGTTCTGGTCACCACATTACAGGAAGGATGTGATTGCACTAGAGATGGTGCAGAGGAGATTTACGAGGATTTTGCCACACTGGAGAATTTTAGCTATGAGGAAAGATTGGATAGGCTGGGGTTGTTTTCTTTGAAACAGAGGAGGCTCAGGGGAAACTTAATTGAGGTGTATAAAATAATGAGGGGCCTAGAGTGGATAGGTAGCACCTATTTCCCTTAGCAGAGAGGTCAATAACCAGGGTGCATAGATTTTAAGTAATTGGTAGACGGATTAGAGGGGAGTTGAGGAGAAATTCTTTCACCCAGAGGCTGGTGGGGGTCTGGAACTCACTGCCTGAAAGGGTGGTAGAGACAGAAACCCTCACCACATTTAAAATGTACTTGAATATGCACTTGAAGTGCCGTAATCTACAAGGCTATGGACCAAAAGCTGGAAAGTGGGGTTAGGCTGGATAGCTCTTTTTCGACTGGCGCAGACACGATGGGCTGAATGGTCTTCTTCTGTGCTGTAAATTTCTATGATTCTATGATTTATATAGCACCTTTCATGACCATTGGACATCCCAAAGCACTTTACAGCCAATGAAGTACTTTTTGAAGTGTAGTCACTGTTTTAATGTAGGAAATGCGGCAGCCAATTTGCGCACAGAAAGCACCCACAAACAGCAATGTGATAATGACCAGATAATCTGTTTTAGTGAAGTTGTTTGAGGGATAAATATTGACTAGGTCACTGAGGATAACTCCCCTGCTCTTCTTCGAAATAGTGCCATAGGATCTTTTACATCCACCTGAGAGGGCAGATGGGACCTTGGTTTAACATCTCATCCAAAAGACAGCACCTCTGACAGTACAGCACTCCCTCAGTACTGCATTTGAGTGTCAGCCTAGATTTTTGTGTTCAAGTCTCTGGAGCGGGACTTGAACCCACAACCTTCTGACTCAGAAGCGAGGGTGCTACCAACTGAGCCACAGCTGAGGAAGCATAGGAAATCTTCAACCTCAGCTCCGTCGCCTAGACTACCACCTGACGCCATGGTCTTGTGTAGGGCGGTGGAGATTCCACCCCTTACAATGCCGATCAGGACATCTCGGAATCGACAGGGACCTGGCAAAGCTGGGTCTCTGCTGTTTCCGGTGGGTTTCGCCGGAATTAAGGCAGGAGTCTGGTGGAAACCCAATGGAAATGAGGGAACATTAAATTTAAATGGAACATACTGATATGCTCACTAAAACTATGGATATATGTGCATATAAATCAATTTAGCAAGTCGAGTACGTTGTTTTGTAATTTTAGTGACTAATTATGTATCTGTTGGAGTCCCTAAAGAAATAACTTAATAAATGTTAGTTGGTGCATGACAGTACTTTATGGATAGCAAAACGAATTAAACTGAGAAAATCAGTTAAACTCGAAATTCCCAGCTCCTCAAACAGTCCACTATCTCACACCACATGGTCCTGGATGTGTGTGGCGAGGGCCTCCTGCCAGTTTGCAGGTATAGCACCACCCGCCTCCTCTCCACCGTGGAGACCAATGCCTCGAGAGCATCATCAGAGAACCTATGGGCTCTCTCCCTCCGTCTATCTTCTGCCATTACTACTTGTAAGCGTTGCTTCTCCATCCGCCTCTTCACTGTACAATTGGGGCAGCTGAACAGCCTAGCAGCCTGACAATGAGGTGCAGCAGCATTAATGCACCCTTCCTTTAAATAGTGGAAAATGCCTGTGGCAATCATGGCTGTGAATTAGACTGTCCCCGATATTGTTCCACCTGTTCAGTGTAACGCCAATGAGCAGCAGTTTTAGCGCCGAAATCATGACTAAAATCATTTTAATGAAGAGTGAGGACGAATTTTGCATCTTAACTGGACCATTTTCAGGTGGCGCAGTTTAACCTCATTTAGTCTTAATACTGCCACTTTCTTGGCTATATCCAATTTTTAGCCCAAGCTTTTGAAAAATGTTAGAGAGAGCAAACAAAGATTGGGGCTCTCAGATGGGGAAAAGGCAAACCTGAAAAAAAGGGCTGGATTTTCTCAGCAGTGTCAGGATGGTGGCGGGAGAGCTGTTTGCTGGGTTCCAGACCCACACCCGGCTGTAACAGCTCTGTCAAAGGGATTTTCCCTTGATTGGCCTTGTTAAGCCCACCCTGCAGGCTTCCCGGCCAATTAACAGGAAGCGGGTCTGATGACGTCATTTGATGACACGTCATCAGCTGTTTTTTTTAAAGGTACCACGTCCACGTTGATTTTGACAGTTGTTCTGTCAGTGTTTGACAGCATTCAGGTGCTGCAAACACTGACAAACACTGTACAAAGGTGAACGGTTGCAACCAGGCTCTCCAATGACCCCCTCCATATGCATATGGAGGGAGTCATAGCACGCAGGGCAGTTCACTTCCCTTCCAAGGGCGGAAGAGACCTCCCCAGGACACCAACGCAGTCTGGTTGCACATTGCACAGGAGGGCAAAAGCAGGGATGTCGTCAGGGGTCCCTGGTTGCAGTGGCGCAAACGTTTCAATGATCTCAGTGGATCACGAAAAATTACTGCAAAGCCACACTCAAACTCATCCTGCTGTGCCACTCAACACATCCCCATCACTTTGCCTTCCCTACCCTACTCCTGCACATCCTTACTCACACCAACTTACCTTGCACCTCCACCCATCCCTCTCTATCTACATTATCACATCCCCATCTCACTAGCCACCCCTTACACTCACCCTCATCCTAGTCCAATCATACCAACTGACAACACACAAGGGTAGGCACTTGAGAGGTTTAGCCAATGCCCATGTGAAGTTTCTGGTAATGTGTTGTCATACAGTGAAATCTATGTTTTCAACACTGCCCCTTATTGGGCAGATCTGTGCTTACCTTGAGAAGTGTCTTGCAGAGTTCCAGTGAATGTTGAGACATAACTCCCCCCCGCCCCCCCACCCTGCTATAGTGATGAGTGTGCATGGAATGGCTTGTATGGTGTAAGCCTGGCGCATCATGTGGCAGCCAGAGTTTACAGCATCAAGTGAAGTCAATCTGGCCATGGTGATGCCATCGCTGGCCTCCAGGGCAGCAATGTTGTCGGGGCTGATGCCCTGTGTCCTGTGTAGCATCAGGAGATGGCGGAGAAGGTTGGTTTTGTTGTTGGTGCTGCTGGTGTTCCTGGTGATGTTGGTGTTGGCTCTGAGTGTGGAAGGAATCAGAGGAGCAGGGTGAGATAGTTTCTAGGGCTCTGATGTTGCTGCAGGTGAGATGACAGAAGTGATCTGTCAATGGTGAGAGAGCTTGTTCCAATGAGGTGGCACTGGACATACATTTGGCTTTAAACACTTGCAAGCTAAATGTCATTAAGAACGTGGTAACAGGGCACTTAGAAAATAATAATTGGATTGGGCAGAGTCAACACTGATTTATGAAAGGGAAATAGTGTTTGACAAATCTTTTAGAATTTTTTGAAGTAGTAACTAGCAGAAGGGATAAGGAGGAACCAGTGGATGTGGTGTATTTGGATTTTCAGAAGGCATTCGATAAGGTGCCACACAAGAGGTTATTAAACAAAATTAGGGCTCATGGGATTGACGATAATATACTAGCATGGATAGAGGGTTGGTTACCGGACAGAAAATAGAGAGTAGGAATAAACGGGTCATTTTCGGGTTGGCAGGCTGTAACTAATGGGGTACCGCAAGGATCAGTGCTCGGGCCTCAGCTATTCACAATCTACATCAATGATTTAGATGAGGGGATCAAATGCAATATATCCAAGTTTGCTGATGATATAAAGCTGGGTGGGGATGTAAGTTGTGACAAGGATGCAAGGAGGCTTCAAGGGGATATAGACAGACTAAGTGAGTGGGCAAGAACATGGCAAATGGAATATAATGTGGAGAAATGTGAAGTTATCCACTTTGGTAGAAAAAATAGAAAAGCAGAGTATTTTTAAATGGTGAGAGATTGGGAAATGTTGGTATTCAGAGGGACCTGGGTGTCCTTGTACACGAATCACTGAACGTTAACATGCAGGTACAGCAAGCAATTAGGAAAGCAAATGGTATGTTGGCCTTTATTACAAGAGGATTTGAGTATAAGAGCAAAGACGTCTTACTGCAATTATATAGGGCCCTGGTGAGACCACACCTGGAGTATTGTGTACTGTTCTGGTCTCCTTACCTAAGGAAGGATATACTTGCCATAGAGAGAGTGCAATGAAGGTTCACCAGACTGGTTCCTGGGATGGGATGATTGTCCTATGAGGATAGATTGAGTAGACCAGGCCTATATTCTCTAGAGTTTAGAAAAATGAGAGGTGATCTCTTTGAAACATACAAAATTCTTACAGGGCTTGACAGGGTAGATACAGGGAGGATGTTTCCCCTGGCTGGGGAGTCTAGAACCAGGGGTCACAGTCTCAGAATAAGGGGTTAGCCATTTAGGACTGAGATGAGGATAAATTTCTTCACTCAGAGGGTGGTGAATCTTTGGAATTCTCTGCCCCAGAGGGCTGTGGAGGCTCAGTCGTTGAGTATATTCAAGATAGAGAGTGATAGATTTTTGATTAAGGGGATCAAGGGATATCTGGATAGTGCAGGAAAGTGGAGATGAGGTAGAAGATCAGCCATGATCTTATTGCATGGAGGAGCAGGCTGGAAGGGCCAAATGGCCCACTCCTGCTCCTATTTCTTATGTTCTTATGTTCTTAAAAAAATCTCTGTATGTCTTACAAATGCAGTAACCAACAGTTTCTGCACTCTGAAACTAACCATCTGCAACATGGCATCCTTCACAGCACTTCTGCAGCTGTCAGCTTATCAGATACATCAGAGCAGACTCAACTCACAACAGGGTGAGCTGGTGTGTTCCCCGAGCAGCGGGTAACCTGTGGGGGAGCACGTAAAATTGGAAGGAAGCCTCAAAATAGCATTAAATTGGCTCTTAACAAGCCATTTAATGAGCTCAATTGTCTCCCCACCGCTTGGTGTCAGGTCAGTTCTCCGCTGACAGACCCGACACCTGGGAGACTCACGTGGAGGCAGGTTCACAGCGGGTTTCCTACCCGCTGTCAATCTTTGCTATTTTGACAGCGGACCCGCCTCTAAGCCTAACCTCTGAGTGCTGGCAAAATCCAGCAAAGATGGACAAACTTTAAAAAAAAATTAATACTGGAGGGAGAGATTTAAAAAAAATTAATACTTTTTTTAAAAGCTTCTGAAAGATTTAAATTTTTATTAAAATGGACAAATTTCACACTGCACAAAATTAAAATTAGTTTTCCAGGCCCTTAACATTTGTTTAGCAGAAATAACGCTGTTAAACCCCAGTTACACCTAATCCCTTTGGGCCTAATTTTTAGTGGGGAATTTAACAGCATAATTACTGCGGAAGAGCCGAAGTTTTCATCAGTTTCCTTGATTTGGCTGATCACACAGATTGCCGGCTCTGTGTGCAGGGGGCGGCAGGGCGGGGCGGGGCGGGGTGGGGGAGGGGCACAGCACAGCCTGTTTTGGAGCTGTCAATGGCAGCCCGCAACTTCAGGATTTCCGCATGTGCCTGCGGTCAGTTTCAAAGGCGGAATGACGGTCAACGCTACCAGTTCACCGTCATCCCCACCACAAATTCTGGGCCAATGTACTTATTCTTAGCCTCTCCCCTACATGCGTTGAGATTTTCTCACCCTCCTGCCATATTCATTTAAATCTTCCCCCACTGCTCTACTTACCCTTTCTACAAGGAGACTGACAATGCTTCAGTTTAGATGAAGCCCATCCAGTCTGTAGAGCTTTTTCCTGTACCAAATTCCTTATACCATAGTAATCTGACCAACCACCCCCACCATTCCCCTGCATCATCTCTCAACCCACACACTGATTTTCTAAATTGCCTCTCCCTAACTGGTCTAGCTTGTGTCACGTGGAGTAATTCAGGAATTACTCCCCCGGAGGTCCTGCTTATAATGTTTTTATTTTGCCATTACTGCTCTCTTTCCCTTTCATTCCATTAACAATTTGCTTTTCTTGGCTTCCTTATGTTTCCAGTGTTCTAGGATCTTTTATGTGTTTACATTAATTTCCATTTTTTTCTCACATGATGTTTATTATGGTGAGATCGGTCTTGAATTTGTTCTCCTCCCTTTTCCATTGGGGTTTTCTTTGTGCTTGTTTTCCTGTATTCATCTGCCTATATTTTCATTGATACTGAATAGGTTGAATGCACCAGTAACCTCTAACCTTTCTCCTCCATGATGGTTTAATTTTCAGCTCTCACTAAAAAAAGATCAGCACTTTTCCTTTGCTAATTAGCATGTGTCTTTCTAAGGGAAGGAGGAGGGAAACTTTAAAGGGATTAACATCATACAAACATCAATTTAGCAAAACAGAGTGACCCATTATGACATGATTTTATTTTGAAAATAGTGAGTCCCATTATCTAACTTAATGGCAGGGAAAGAAGCTCCAGCTATATTTGTTCTGATGTTTGAAAGTGATATGGGTCTTTAATAACCACCAGACTAGTTAAAGAAGACCAGGGAAGAAATATCTGTTAAACATCATCTCTTTAAAACAGCCTCTCTACAGAAAAGTGCTTGCCAATGCCAGAATGCAGTGCTCCCCAGGACATGGATGGATAGCACATTGTTTCTAGCAATGTAATCTTGGATTTCTACGTGATATCCTATTTTACAGTTAGATAAAAATATCTTCCTAACTCCACCTCCTCTTCTCAGAGAAAAGGAGTCCTATCACAATATTATTAAATATATAATCCTTTGCATCATAAATGTTATGATGAAAATCAACAGGCTTCAACAATCAATTTATCAATAAGAAATTTTGCTCACAGATATATGGACAAGCAAATATATACAGATGGGGAAACTGACTGCACTTACTCATGTTCCCTTATAAATGCATGTGAGGTAAAACATAAGGGTTTAACTCTGATCTCTTCTTACCTGTTAGCGATTCCTTAGAGATACCACCCGACTCTCTGTCTGTCACAATCTTTCCTGTCTCTATTTTGTCAATATTACTATGATCATTAGTCCTCTGCACCTTCCTCTCCTGTTCCTTCTAAACTCTTACATGCTGTTTCTACGCCCTGCATTCACACTTTATTGAAATCAAGACCCATAACAACTGTCACTGCATTTCAAAGTAATTCATTCTCCGTGAAGTGATTTTGAGACATTTCTGAGAGATGTGATAAAGTACTAAATAAATGCAAGTCTATTTTTCATGGCACTGTCTCTTATTTTAACTGATTTATGTTCTCAGGACCATTAAACTATGGGATTTCTTCTATCTCAGTTTTCCCAATCTGTGACGTAATGGCAGACCTTCCACGCACACTGTCCACGATTGCAGAGAGAATGGAGGAGTCCAGCACAAGCATGAGTGGGTTGATGCCGCAGGGCATTGTGATATTGGGCCAGAAATTCCAGGCCAGAAGCGTGAGTACGGTCGGGTTACTCACGCATCTGGCCGTTGGAAATGCCGGCGTTCAGCAGGAACAGCGCATGCGGGGAACGCCGGCATTTCCAGACCCGAGGTCTATTCACAGCGCGTGCGACTGCACAGGCAGCGCTTGCGCAGTGAACTTTGTAGATTTCACTGATGGATTCAGTGAGGGTAAGTCCCTCGAACTTGCACTTAAAAAAAGCAAGTGTAAAGTTGTTCATTGGCTGGGGAAGGAGATATATTTTATGGAGGAGCTTATGAAATGCAATATTTAGGTTTGGGAAAGGGAGGGAAGTTATTTTAAGAAAATTTAACTAAGTTTTAAACTTTAATTTTTTTTTTTAAACGGGTTTTCAGAACGGTAGGTAGAAGGAGCAATTGTGGCTGTGTGAATGGAATGTGAGAATGAGTTATGTATGTATGTCCACATATATTCCTTTACGTATATGTATGTATGTTTTATATTCCTTTACTAATGTGTATGAATGTATATTTTTAATTATGATTTTCCAATAAGTTACTTTCTCTGAAAGTCATAATTAAATAATACATTCATACACATAAGTAAAGGAATATATACATAACACGCAAAGGAATATATACAGACATACATACTTTCAGAAGCTCCACGATAAGAAATATCTTCCTCCGCAGCCTCTGGAGCAACTGTACCCATGCTTTTTTCATGTGTAAGTTGTAATGACTGGACCTCACTGAAAGCATTAATGAAAGCGACGAATTATACTGCGCACGCGCTGCCTGTGCAGTCGCACGCATTCTGCCTCTGAACCCCTTCGTTCAGACGACAGGAAATGCCGGTTTTCCCCACATGCACTGTGCATGCTGAAAACCGGCATTTCATCCGGCCAGATGCGTAAGTACCCCGACCGTACTAGCGCATTTGGAAGGGAATTACTGGGCCAACATTTTACATGTCAATAAAATAAAAAATTTAACAATTGCACAACTTGCCCCCTCGCATCTGCGACTGAGGGTCCAAGGAGGTGCATTGCGCAAGAGGTCATCATCGTACGTATCCTCACACTGTTCCCTTTGGGGAACTGTATGAAGTGGTGGAAGGATTTATGGCCGTGATTAACGCTCATTCTGTGACCGTAACCATCTTTGAACCAGCCATTAGGGTGGTTAGTCCTATGGCGGGCGGGTTTTACGGGCTCCCACAACCCATCTGAGGGGGGGGGGGCCACCAACACCCACGGACGCAAGCATCCCGCTGGATGTCCACCCAGAATTTAAAGTTGGAACTCCGACTCCACTTGCCGGGACTGTCTGGAGTGGGGTTCAAAACCCTACTCCTTCTGGCCCAGCGGCGGGGATGCTTACTGCTACGCAAAAGGCCCACTCCGCACAAAAGGTGACACCCATACGTTTCCTGCGCCTTTTCCCTCCCCGTGACTGGAGCCCTATGCTGCCATTTCACGTTGCTAATTGGATTGGGCCTTTGTCATAGCGGTAGGATCCCCGCCGCTGGGCCAGATCAGGGTAGGGTTTCGAACCCCGCTCCAGACAGTCCCGGCAAGTGGAGTCGGAGCTCCGGCTCTAAATTCTGGGTTGACATCCAGTGGGATATTTGCGTCTGTGGGTGTGGGTGGTCCCCCCTCCTTGTATAGCTTGTGGGAGCCCGTAAAACCCTCCCGCCATAGGACTAACCGCCCTAATGGCTGGTTCAAAGATGGTTACGGTCACGGAATGAGCGTTAACCATGGTCATAAATCCTTCCACCACTTCATACAGTTCCCCAAAGGGAACAGTGTGAAGACACGTATGACGACGACATTGCTAAATAAATAAATGGAATTAAAAAAATTCTTTTAGGGCTTTTAAAAGTCTTTAAATTGCTTTAATTCTCTTTTAAACTACTTCAGATTACTCAAAATAATGTAAACATTTAAAAAAGTTTATGAAAGTTACCAAAATCTTCAAAAAACTTCCAAAAACCTATTTAAATTGCTGCTTTGCATGTAAAAATGGTTAGCAGCTTGACAGAAACATTGGGGGCGTGTCCAGTGAAACTGAGACCTCAAGGGGCGTGTCTCACTTGCACTGCACGCTCCTGACTTCGCGCTGGCTGCACTCCTGGGCGGCGTGACGTCATACGCTGCCCGGGATTCTTCTTCTGGAAACACCAATTCCAGGCGTCCCTGGAGCTGATCGGCAGTAGCGCGGGGTAAGTGTAAATACGGGGCTTGCACGTGCTGCAAGCCCCGTTCTGGAATTTCTGGGCCGATGTTTTCTTCCATGGATCGAGTGGCCAACTCCGTGGAACATCTATCACGTTAATCAATTGAGTCCATGCATGCCTTGACCATGCCGTGCAAACTCCAGATGCCAATGTGTCAGGCACCTTAAATAGGATGACAGATACCTTAGCCTTGGCCTTACAGCATGTCACTGTACAAAGCTGTTCTCCGGCAGAGTGATAGGAGTGAAGTGCAGCTGGTCCATGAAAGGGATGATGGCGAAAGGGGACATGGAAGTGGAACTCCAAGTGCTCCCACTTCTCACCTGTTGTCCCCCCCTCAGCCAATACCCAATGTTGCCTCCTCTCCCATGGCCGAGTCTGCCCCTGCACAAGTGCAGGTGGAGCAGTCTTTGGTGGAGGCCTCATGGGCTCCAACACCCAGAGGTTGTCAGCCAAGAGCTTCTCAGCAGTCAGAGCAGGAATGTGAGCAGCCTGCTTCTACCTGTACAGGAGTTGCATCATATAGGAGCAGTAGGAAAAGGAAGAGTAAAGCTTTGCAGTTGCACAAGGGTGTGCACATGGGTGTATGAGAAACTGTTACGTTGTTAAATTTGCGTTGTTTACTACAATCACGTACTACTTTGCAATGTTGCCCATTCATGGTTGTCGGGTGGCAACTCGCCTTTTCAGTTGCTTGTTGATGAATGGGAAAACATGAATTGACGGGAACCAATAGGGGGATGTGCAATGGGTGGATGGGTGGCTACAGGATGGTAAACACATCTAACACTGTTTTTCTGATCGGTCAAGGAAGCTGAGCCACTGCCTGCACAATAACCTCCCAGCATCTACCCTGTCAAGCACCTTAAGAATTTTATATATTTCAATAAGATTACCTCCAGTGTTCTCTTTAAGCTGCACGGCCGCGCAGCTCTCTGGACCACCCATGCAGCCAGTTTGCCGGCTTTTCAATAGGAAAAACCGCGCATACGCGATACTTTGATTGGGCCGCACGGCCCCTTAAAGGGGTCACACACCCAAAAAAATTAACGGGAACATTGATCACCTCTCATTCTTCTAAACTCTAGGGAATATAGGCCTAGTCTACCCAATCTCTCCTCATAGGTCAATCCCCCCCCCATCCCAGGAATCAGTTTAGTGCACCTTTGTTTCACTCTTTCTAAGATAAGTATATCCTTCCTTAGTGAAGGAGACCAAGAGCTACAAATTGGATATAGCCACAAAATGGGCAGTGTTAAGGCCAAATGAGTTTAAGTTGTGCCATTTGTAAATAGTCTAAGTAACACGCAAAATACATGCTTACTCTTCAATAACATGATTATAGTCATAATTTCAGTGTTAAAACTGATGCTCATTGGCTTAACGCTCAACAGGTAGACCAATATCAGGGCCAGTCTGATTCACAGTCATGTTTACCACAGGCTTTTTCCACTACTTAAAGGGGAGATGCATTAATGCGGCAGCACCTCATTGTCAGGGTAGTTGGGTTTGCAGCTGCCCCAACAGCTATAAGAAGAAAGTCAAGGATAAGGAAGAGTTCTGTGCATATCGTGACTGCAGATCGTCACACCAGGGAGAGAGTCCGGAGGTTCTCAGATGAAGCTCTGGAGGCACTGGTATTCGCGGTGGAGAGGAGGCAGGAGGTCCTCTACCCGCAAACTGGCAGAAAGCCCTTGCCCTATACATCCCAAACCATGTGGCAGGAAATTGCAGACCATGTCACGGCCAGCACTGTGGTCCCCAGGACCCTCACCCAGTGCAGGAAGAAGTTTAATGACCTCACACGGGTGGTCAAGATGAGTGAAGGCTTCAGCAAATGCTCCATATCACCATCTCTCCTATCACCACTCACACCTCACAATCAGAACTTCACTTCACTCTCACAACCTTACCACTGCTGCAACACTCACACCCACATCTCACATCTTGCACACAGCTATTCAACTATGGCAAGCACATCACCCAAACACATTGCACGAAACTCACTCATACACTTCTCTTTCTCTTGCAGGCCAAGCTCATGGTCTAGTGATACCTGCCCTGCTGTATGCCTCAGAGACATGGACCATGTACAGCAGGCACCTCAAAGCACTGCAGAGGTACCACCAACGCTGCCTCCACAAGATCCTGCAAATCCATTGGCAGGATAGGCACACTAACGTCAGTGTTCTTGCTCAGGCCAACATCCCCAGCATCGAAGCTCTGACCACCCTCAATCAGCTCCAATGGATGGGTCCCATTGTCCACATGCCCGATACGAGACTCCCAAAACAAGCGCTCTATTTGGAGCTCCGGCACGGCAAGAGAGTCCCAGGTGGGCAGAGGTAATGCTTCAAGGACACCCTCAAAGCCTCCTTGAAAAAGTGTAATATCCCCACCAACACCTGGGAATCCCTGGCCCAAGACCGCACAAAGTGGAGGAGAAGCATCCGGGAAGGCGCCGAACACCTCGAGTCGCTTCGCCGGGAGCAAGCGGAAGCCAAGCGCAGGCAACGCAAGGAGCGCACGACAACCCCAGCACCCCACCCACCCGCCCCTTCAACCACCGTCTGCCCCACCTGTGACAGAGACTGTAGGTCCCGCATTGGACTCATCAGTCACCTGCGAACTCATTTTTAATGTGGAAGCAAGCCATCCTCGGTTCCGAGGGACTGCCTAAGAAGAAGAAGAAGAAGAATCACCACAAGCAGCAATAGACAGGCGGGGCCCGGCAGACACGCAGGACCAAACCCAGCTGGAGGAGCAAGTACGCCAGATAATTGGGTGCCATGTTGTCTCTGCCATGGCAACCAGCGAGGTTCAAACCCTTGGGTACAACAACGGTATGTTAATTCCTAATCCTTCTTCTCACATCCCACTTCTCCCTCAGCCCACAATCTTTTCTCACTTACAAGCTACTCATGCTGTACGCATGCATTTCTGGCTTTGCTCCATCCCACCTCCCCTCACCATAACCCGAATCTTGTGCCTTTCTGCTTTCAGATAATCAATAAGCCCCCGAGCAGCCTGGCCCCGAGGTCACTGCCGAAAGTGAGGGGCGAGAAGAAGAGGAGGAAGAAGACACAGCATCACAGCATCTCTCACTCGCAGACACCTGCTCAGAAACTGGCACTACGCGAACTTCAGAGGCTAGTGTAGAAGCAAGACCTGCACAGGGTGAGGTCTCAGATTGGGCTGCAACAAGGCCGGGGGAAAGGGTAGCTCGGGGGCCAGCTCCCTGGAGGGCGAGTTCTGCTGCACAGGACTCCGATGAGGACCTCGATGGGGATGCCTTTAGAAGAAGGGTAATGGGCATACGCACAGAAATGATGGGTGCAATGGCAAGGCTGCCAGAGAGCCTCTCGGCAATGTCAAGGAGCGTGGAGGAGTCCACCTCCAACATTGCACAGGGCTCTGTGCAGAGCATGGAGCCCAGGAGTTCCAGACTGGAAATGATGGTACACTCCCAAAGAGACATTGGCGACCCAGATATGATGGTGCACATGATGGGTGATGTTGCAGTTTCCATTGCAGCACAGGCGGAAGCGACTCAATGTCTTAGTGCTGCAGCAGAAGCTCAGACTGTTCTCATGTGCAGTCTCTGCTTGGTGCCATCGAAACTCAGACAGCTCTCATGCAGTCTCAGGGTGATGCCACCCAAACTCAGACTGCTCTCATGCAGTCTTGGCTTGAAGCCACCCAAGCTCTAACTGCTGCCATCGTGGCTGGGTTTACCACCATCAACCAGGGCTTGCACGGTGTCACAGCAGGCCAGCAATCTTTGCTCCAACAGATTGCTAAGAATGCTGAGGTGCCTCCCTGGGGGAATGGTAATGGGTCAGGGGAGCAGGACCCTGCTGTCCTCTCCCAAGATCACAATATCCCTGTTCCGACCTCCGCCACTTCACCATTGCCCTTGCTGCTGCCTGTCAGCCAGCCAGCCCAGACTGCTGCCGCCCATGCCTAGGTGGTACAGTCTGCAGCCGGGCCTTCTAGGGCCTGAGCTGCTCGAGGTCATCCCTGCAAGGCCATCTGAAGTCTCCCCCATGGAAACTCAGCAGCCTTCCAGCAGCCATGCTGCAGCCATTGGGGGAGCACTTCGTAGGAGCACTAGATTAGGAAAAGCCACACGGAAGACAGGCATTAAGGGATTATTCCAAAAGGGTGAATAGTTAATAGTTTTCATGTAAATATGTATGATTTGATTTGTGATAAATTTATTAATTTTGTTTGGAATCTTTTGTGGCGGCTCTCATTTCAGCTTTGTGCTGTGGAGGACGCTGTGATATTCTGTGACAGAGGGATGGTATGATGGGGATATGGTGAGCAACAGGGATCTGGGGTTTCATTCATTCGAATCAGAGCATGATGAGCTGTTCATGGACTGCCCAGTTGGAAGGACGATTGGCTGGCTTCCTCCTCTCTCCCTCCTTTTCCCCTTGCTCCTCATCATCCTCCTCATTCTCTTCCTCCTCATCCTCCTCTCCCTCATTCTCCTCCTGAGGTGGTGCCACAATCCCTGATGGCAAGGGCTGTACACATGATGGCCAAGTTGTGAAACATGCAGCAGACCACCATAAAAAGGGACACCCGCACCGTCGAGTGCTGGACGCCAGGGCTCCTCCTGAGCGGTCAAGGCAACAGAACCGTTGCTTCAGTAGCTCGATGGTCTGCTCGATGATGTTCCCGGTGGAAGCATGGCTCTCGTTATATGAGTGCTGGGCATGAGTGTTGGGGTTGCGGCGGGGAGTTATGAGCGTGGTGGAGAGCAGATAGCCCTTGTATGTGAGCAGTCACCCTCGAGTTTGCTGTGGTGGCTGGAAAACTGTTAACACACCGACTGATGCAGGATTAAGGCATCGTTGACATTGATGATTTGCTGTGCGTGGTCGCACATCAACTGTACATTAAGTGAGTGGTAGCCTTTGCGGTTACGGAAGATCTCAGGGTTGTTATGTGGTGCCCGCAAAGCCAAGTGTGTGCAGTCGATGGCGCCCTGCACCATGGGGAAGCCCGCTATCCTGGTAAAGCCACATGCAAGCTCGTCCTGCTTCTCTCAGCTGAGAGAGAAGCTAATGCAGTCCCTTCTACTGATGTACAGAGCC
Organism: Somniosus microcephalus; assembly: GCF_052327205.1. NCBI lineage: Eukaryota > Metazoa > Chordata > Chondrichthyes > Squaliformes > Somniosidae > Somniosus > Somniosus microcephalus. The sequence continues at coordinate 277,563,757 of NC_140988.1, read as the reverse complement.
TCAGTAATCTCTTGGATGCAGCGATGGACGGCGAACTGTGAGGTGTTAGCTATGTCTCCGCTGGAGAATCCGCTGGCGAAGACATTGAGGGCACGGTAACCATGACTGCCACTGGGAGAGCCGTGTTCACCCTGCTCTCAGGCTGAAGGTTTGGTTGCAGGAGGTGACTGAGTTCTGTGACCACCTCCTTTGTGAAGTGGAGCCTCCTAATAAACTGCTCCTCGCTTAGGTGAATATAAGAGAAGTGCTCTCTAAAGACCCTAGGTGGGTACGGCCTCCTGTTGAGAGCCCTCCTTGCCCTCCTCCTCTCCCTCTGTGTGCATGCTCCCTTCTTCCTCACTGTCTCCGCTCCCTCTGCCGAAGATCCTGCAGCACAAGGACGACCGCCAGGACACACCCCTTGACTGTGAGCAAGCTCTGTCTCTCTCTCCTTCCCTCTCTCTCTCTCTCTCCTTCCCTCTCTCGCTCTCTCTCCTTCCCTCTCTCTCTCTCTCTCCTTCCCTCTCTCTCTCTCTCGCCTTCCCCCTCTCTCTCTCTCGCTCTCTCTCCTTCCCTCTCTCTGTCTCTCTCCTTCCCTCTCTCTCTCTCTCTCCTTCCCCCCTCTCTCTCTCTCTCTCTCTCTCCTTCCCCCCCTCTCTCTCCCGAAGCGGGTGCTCAGCTGAGGTAAGTCGCGGCCCGAGAGCCCTGCCGGACCTGAGGCGCTACGCCGCGCGCGGGGGCTCGGGCTCAGCTGATCGGGCGCTCATCAGGGGTCGGCCCGCAACACATCGACCGGCAGAGCGGCGGCTCCCTCTCTCCTTCCCCCCCCTCTCTCTCCTTCCCCCCCTCTCTCTCTCTCCTTCCACCCCTCTCTCTCTCTCCTTCCCTCTCTCTCTCTCCTTCCCCCTCTCTCTCTCTCTCCTTCCCCCCTCTCTCTCTCTCCTTCCCTCTCTCTCTCTCTCCTTCCCCCCTCTCTCTCTCTCTCCTTCCCCCCCTCTCTCTCTCTCTCCTTCCCCCCCTCTCTCTCTCTCCTTCCCCCTCTCTCTCTCTCTCTCTCTCCTTCCCCCCCCTCTCTCTCTCCTTCCCTCTCTCTCTCTCTCCTTCTCTCTCTCTCTCTCCTTCCCTCTCTCTCTCTCTCCTTCTCTCTCTCTCTCTCTCCTTCCCTCTCTCTCTCCTTCCCTCTCTCTCTCTCTCTCCTTCCCCCTCTCTCTCTCTCCTTCCCTCTCTCTCTCTGTCTCTCTCTCTCTCTCCTTCCCTCTCTCGCTCTGTCTCTCTCTCCTTCCCTCTCTCTCTCTCCTTCCCTCTCTCTCCTCTCTCCTTCCCTCTCTCTCTCTCTTTCCTTCCCTCTCTCTCTCTGTCTAACTGCCGTTAGTGCGGCAACGGGAAAAGCAAGCTGCGGCCATTGTTAGTTTGGGCGTGTTGCTAACTCTGCCTCTGTCCGACCATGGGCCCCAGTCGCACCCTCACCCTCCTCCTCCTCCTTCTCTCCGCTTTCTCCCCTATCTCCTGTCACCCCAGCCTCTCCGCTCTGCAGGATGTCACTGCTGAGCTCTTCGGGTCGGAGGCCCGGGGCACTGTGGCCGCTTTCGGAGTAGCCTCGGTAGGACTGATTTACAGGTGAGGAGGGTGTTTGTTGTTCACATTGGGCGGCGGGCCGGAGTGGGAGCTCAGCTCGGGTCACTCGGGCCGGGCCTCAGGCGCTACGCTGCATACGGGGTCTCCGGGGCGGCGGGCTGCAGCGCGAGCTCAGCTGGGGTGACTCGGGCCGGGCCTCTTCCTCTCTTCTCTATCTCCTTCCCTCACTCTCTCCTTCTCTCTCTCTCTCTCTCTCTCTCCTTCCCTCTCTCTCTCTCTCCTTCCCTCTCTCTCTCTCTCCTTCCCTCTCTCTCTCTCTCTCCCCTTCTCTCTCTCTCGCTCTCTCCTTCCCTCTCTCTCTCTATCTCTCTCTCCTTCCCTCTCTCTCTCTCTCTCTCCTTCCCTCTCTCTCTCTGTCTCTCTCTCCTTCCCTCTCTCTCTCTCTCTCCTTACCTCTCTCTCTCTCTCCTTCCCCGCAATGTCAATCAACAAGACACAGGGGCAGACTTTGCACCGTCACCGCCGGGCACTCCAGCTAGTAAGTTAATAAAGCTGTTGTAGTTGCAGAAAGTAGCACAGAGCCACTCAAACTGCATAACCATGTCAGATGCAATTGATTGCCAATGATCCCTTTAAATATCGCTGCTGGAGCTCTCTTCCTGCTGTTGAACGCTTGCTCTTCCTGTTGTTGTTTAGATATGCTGGTAAGTTGAACGGCAAAATCCAATGCTGCAGATCGGGCATCAAGTGAGCGCTGCACACTCACTGACGTCACAGTCTCGCTAATTTACTCTTATACTCCAATCCTTTTGTAATACACGCTAACATACCATTTGCTTTCCTAATTGCTTGATGTAACTGCATGTTAAATTTCAGTGAGTTGTGTGCAAGGACACCCACATCTCTCTGATGACCAGCATTATATTCCATCTGCCATGTTCTTGCCCACTCACTTAACCTGTCTATATCCCCTTGCAGCCTCTTTGCATCCTCCTCACAACTTACTTTCCCACCGAGCTTTGTATCATCAGAAAACTTTGGTCCCCTCATCCAAATCATTGATATAGATTGTAAATAGCTGAGGCCCAAGCACTGATCCTTGCAGCACCCCACTAGTTACAGCCTGCCAACCTGAAAAAGTCCAGTTTATTCCTACTCTCTGTTTTCTGTCCGTTAACCAATCCTCAATCCAGGCTAATATATTACACCGAACCTCATGAGCCCTAATTTTGTGTAATAACCTCTTGTGTGGCACCTTATCAAATGCTTTTTGAAAAACCAAATACACAACACCCACTGGCTTCCCCCTTATCTACCCTGCTAGTTACAATCTCAAAAAACTCTTAACATATTTGTCAAACACGATTTCCCATTCATAAATCCGTGTTGACTCCGCTTAGTTTCAATGGCGAGTTTCAGGAAGCCCGGGAAACCTGTGCATGTGTGGTTAAATTTAAATGACTGTTAAAATATCGTTGGAATATACTCATTTAAAGTTTCAAATCGCTAACCAGCCTCTCTGGAGGAGGCTACGCGCACACAGCCAAACGCGCCTGAGTTAAACCAGGCAGTCGGGACGTTGGAGCCGGCTTCCAGACGCGCTGACATTTTCACCAAATTTAACCTCCCACCTGCACCAAAACCTACATGCCCTTCAATGTTAAAATTTCCCCCCATTATTTCAGTGAATGAGTGTTAAATCGATGGAACAGGCATCCTAGGGAGATGGTGGAAGCAGATTGTGTTGATTCAGATCAAATGCAAATTAGATAGATTTCTTTCAGAAAATAACAATTTTGGATATCATATAAGTAATTTGAAGCATGACATGTGGTACGTGTAGCACGCGTAGGAGGAACAGGTGGCTTTGGACCTATGGTTCCCAAAGCTTACCCCACTAGGGGTGTTGCTCACCTCATGCTGGGGTTCATTGTAGACTAATTAATGGAGATTAATTGCTATGATTAGTCAACAACTCCGTTTTCATTGTAACATGCGACCGCCGGATTTGTAGAAGGCCAACTAGATGGACCTTGGTCTTTTTTTTCTAGCAATTCTTATGTTCCTACATTGCTATCATCAACTGAGATCTTAGATATACAGAATCTTACACTGTGACGCCTCTTGTTGGAGCAGAGATTTTCACAGTGTAACATCTGTACATCTAAGAGAGATAAGAGCACCTGAGAGGCAGTCTTAGTTGTTCTGAAGAAGCGACATCCCTGAGAGAAGCACAATGAAAGCTCTAGATCAGGGGAAAAGTGACATTGTAGGAAGTGTTCAGAGTGCTGACCTGTGAAATGGCTGTGGGAGTGCTGGGTTGGTGATTGCAACAGCAGCAGAGCGAAATGGGAGTGAAATTTGGTGTCATGGTTAGTGTTCTAGCAGGGAAAGTAGTGGACTGGGCAAGGGTGGACAGCAGGCAAGAAACATGTAATGGTTGAACTTGATGCAGAGTGTTCTACATTTTCTTTACATGTTACTGGATGGCCTAAACAGTTTTGTGCAAAGTAGTTGGGCCCGGTTCTAGTACTGTCCTGCTGGTGATGGTATAAGAACAGTTTGCAGCATTTATGACATTTTCAGCACCAGGCAAAGAGGGAAAGAAGGAGGTTAGGGCCATTAACCAAAAATAAAATTAGTTGTATTAACATTAATAGTATGAACGAAAGAAGCTATTACTGTAAGACTCATTTTGAAGCATAGTGGTTCCACAATTTGTTTAATTTTATGCCAACATTTGTCAGTACTGTAGAGGTCTTTCAACAGTGTGGAGTGGCATTGCCAGAACACTACATCACAAATTAATGATTTTCTATGACAAAACTGGGCAGTAACCTGATGGAATGGATTGCCTGCTCTTTATATATCCTACAAGATTTTCATTCTTGATTTCAATGGAATGCAAATCAGGCGGGTTCCATCAACGGTGGGTATTCCACTCTGCCAGGTCAACACCCAGGTGTCAAAGTTCTGATTGACCCCCGGTCTCTCCTAATACAGCTCATCTCTTTATAAAGTAAGATATGGTTACTTTTTGGAATATATGCTAGTCTTAGTTCAAGGTTGCGTCATTCAAATCATGCTAATTCCTTTTTTTAAGCAAAAGTGCCCTGCTGTTTTATTTCAATTGCTTTAATTTGAACCATTGGATAATTTAATTTTTTTTCAAGTAATAAAAACAACTTCAATTTCACAGGGGTAGACTGAACAAATGGTCTTGTTATTTACTAGAGACAGTCAGGGGTAATTGGTCATTCCTTCCCGTACCACCTCCAATATGGAACAGCAGGAGCCACATTCATACAATATATAGCAGGCTTCAATGCTGCATTTCGTCACACCCAGAGCAAGTAATCCAATAGCATGGACATGAATTGGTTAAAAATATGGTTAAATTTGCCTCAGCTCCAGCATGGACTAAAATCTTCCCCAGTGTTTCTACACTACATAAAATAAGATAAATAGATTGCTTTAAACAAAAACAAGACAACCAATCAGGCAAACATACAAGTGCACGCAAAGCTCTTTTTGCCTGTTGATTCCTCTGCAGGCCACTGAATAACAACTTAAATCTAAAACTGTGATTAGCCAGTGCCCTCAGGTTGGGATTGCAAAGGTGATCTGTATTTTGCAACCCTTACGTACTCTTCAATTCCTCAGTGTAATATTTTTGTGTTTCTGTCTTGAACAGATGCCTCTGTTTGCATAATAAATGTGCAGCTCTCTTTTCTGGAGTTTGAATCCGCTGGAACTTGAAAATTTGTCTGTACTTGTGTTAAAAATAATGATAATAATCTGACGCTTGATTAAGATTTACTGCCTGAGATGTACTTCTTCTGAAGTTTTTTTTTCTCCATAGGATCAGTATGTGTCCTATTCCGAATCTCGGAGGGGATCCTGCGGCTATACAACGCTGTAACAAGATGTGATGTCCAGTCCTACCTAATCAGTGTTTCGCTGAGAGTTGAGGCTGGAGTGCAGTCTGCACTATCCCTGTTCCCAGAACACAAACTAAATTCTGAAACAAGGAAAAAATAAGTAGGAAAAATACGATTACAGTTTCATCTGAAAATGTGACTGCAAAGAAGGTCATTTCGTAAAATCCAAAAGCTCAGCTTAATGCCACACTTAGACCAAACCTTTTGCTTTGAGAGGCAGAAGGTCTCTGGTGACCTGTATAGCAGCCACAGGAGACTTTCAGACGAGCTACTTTCTGCTAAATGTGCTCACATATTAATATTTTAAAAAGCTGTAATGCCTCAGTGAAAACCTCAGAGGACAGATCCATCAATTTGTGAGGTGTTTGCTTCAGGAAACAGAAACAGTAAGCAGCAAATCCTCAATTTCAAGTGAAGGGAAATACCATGCCCCAGAGCTTTATTAGAACAAAAAGGTTTGTTGTGGCATTAAATCTTAAGCTTGTTTCAGTAATAAATCAACAATAAGTAGGCTTTGAGCTCCGTTGTATTATTGGCCAATAAATCAGTTAAACAAACACTCCTATTTTTTTCATTAAGGGTAGGTACATTGAACAAATATTATACTTTAACAAAGGGGCACTAAGAACATCTCCAACATGAGAATAGTATTTCAGCAATGTCCAAGTGCCACACCCATTTGCCACCTGGAAGATTTATATTTTTCTGATGCATTTCCTGATTTAACATTATTTGTTTATGGTTCTCTGTATAATAGAGAATCTAAATAAAGTCCCCTTTCTATAGTATCATTTTTTAACTGCACCCAAAAAGAACACTTATAAACAGGTTCAGTGTACAAATTATAAAATTAGATGTTTAATAGCCTAATTTTGTTTTGTTTTCTAAGGTTATTTTTCAATGCAGTTATACATAAACATTCCAGAATGACAGTGCTGCAAGCTTGTCATGTTCTGTTTACTCTTAAAAAATAAATATAAAATAAAATACAATAAAAGGTCATATTTTCCTCTGATAATTTTAACAACATAGTCGAGAAATAAAAGATGCTGCAATAAACACTAATCAACAGTTTTTTTTGTCTCTGGCTAGCACAGATTTGAGGATTTGGATCCCTCCAAAATTAGACTTACAAACATTGCTGAATATTTCTGAGAGGCTTTTTTTCTCTTATTGAGGCCTTTGTAAAGATCATTAATGAGGAACACATGAAGTATTCCACAGCAGCACATTCAAATCGCAAAGCGAGTATTTTACCTGGACTTAGTGAAATCAATGAAGCTCATATGGGGAAGCAGATTGAGAGAACGGTTGGAGAGAAGGAAGTAATGGGAGCCTTTGTCTATATTCAGTGTTTGGCAAGTCTAAACACAATACTGTTAGCTTGCATACATACTCAGAGTGCTGACAGCACAGAATGCACACATGCATTGAAATACTTCAAAAGGCGTCTGGGTGAGTATTTACTATCAGTGCTACTGGGGAGAGGGAAACAAGGTAAAATGGATTGTTTAAAGCATTGAGGAGGAGACAAGGGAAAGAAAATCCATGCTGCATTAACCAAAGAATAATAACCAAAAGAATGGGAGAAGATTCAGTTATTATGCAGAGGTTCAGGTACAAACATTGAATTCCATGTTTATTAGTATGTTTGGTGCTTTTATGTATGTTTACCAGGGCCCTGAAACTCCTGGGATAGTCTGCTGGCACAAATTCAGTGGAACAGAACCCCTATCCAATCATGCACCAAGACATAGACATTGTCTCAGTTTGTGGGAACGGGGTCATTTACGCGCCTGCCCTGGGGTGCCCAGAAAGGGCTGCATATAGTGACACCACTATTCTCGTTCCGAATGGAGATGATTGTGTAATTACCCCATCAATCATGCCTTGTCACTGTTGTAAGTGACTGGGATTGACTTTAAGCATATAATTTGTGTTATGAAACTATCTTCCACGCACTGCGTTTTGCTGGAGAAATCACCCTGTTTTTAATCGGGAGAAGTTGCTGTAGTTTTGGTCATGAGTTTTGTTTACTGTAGTTCATAGAGACTCTTTTTAAATAGGCTTTTTAAATAGACTTTGTAAATAGACTTTGTTTGCTTTGCTACTCATATGCCTATCCTGATATACTGTGCGTGGCTGGTAAAGATTGAATTGGCCCTATCTGCTACCTGTGGCCAGATCTGTTGGTGAGGGAACTGTTGTGTTTTGAGTTTTGCTTCAATTAAGTTTGTCCCAGTTCCCGGGTGTTACCTGAAGGGGGTGCTGGGGGGCTCGGTTTTACTTTGTCTTTCACTTTCAGTTTCGGGTTCTGCCATGCAGACAATGTGCTGTAATGTCCACCCATTTACTCAGTAAATAGTAAAAGCTACATTCCGTCTCCTCTATTCATTACTGTTCGGTCAAGATGCAATACTGGTGACGAGGCAGCTGTTGAACTCTCTAGAAGGACGGAGATAGACATGCGAACCTACAGCCGTGATATTGGAAATTGCGACGAGCGGGCCACTCAGCTAGCAACATCAATGGCATTTTGATAGTTGGCTAGCTGCGACGTAGATGGCGGATAGAGTATTGTGCGGGCCAGGCAACTACCGTGAGTGAAGCTACCGTAACTCAGGCCGGAGGAGAAAAATAATTTTTAAAAAAAGAAAAAAGTCCATGGATCTTAAAGGGACAGTGCACATTAAAACTATGACGACCTTGGGACGTATTGAAGAGTTCTCTGGGGATAAGGACAGTTCATGGGAGGAATACGCAGAAAGACTGGGGTGTTTCTTTGAGGCCAATAATATTGACAAAGAAGAGAAGAAGCGCTCAGTGTTGCTAAGTGTATGCGGAGCTGCTACTTACTCCATCCTGTGTTCATTGGTGGCTCCTCATAAACCTAGTGATGCGCTATCAATAACTCAAAAGACTGAGATTAAGCGAGTAATTAACAGGCTTTTATTAACAAGAGAATGAAGGTGTACCTCGAGTGGTCGACCGGTCCAGAATACAGAGGGACTGTGGAGCAGTCACCTTTATACCTGGACTCGTGGGAGGAGTCAGCCGAGACATGTACAGGCATGTACACAGTGGAATACAAACAGTGGTTTACCACATTCACCCCTTGTTTAAAAATGAGTCCGGCGGGGTGAAGTGTATTAAAAGTTAGTGTATTGGAGTCTCTCCGGAGGTCTTGTCTGCCGCTGTGATCGACGTGGCGACGGCAGGGGTAGTGAAGCTTCCGGCGTCGAGTCCCGCGTAGGCTGGGGCACTGGTGTGTAGTCCTCGTAGGTGTCGAGCGGGTCACAGGGCCCAGGCCCGCCGTCTGCTGGGGCTGGATATCGGGTCGTGGGGGGGGGTGGTAGTGGGTAGTGGGTTACTGCGGCCCCCGAGGGTGCGAGGTCTCGTATGGAGACTGTGTCCTCCCGCCCGTCCGGGTACGCAATGTAAGCATACTGGGGGTTGGCGTGGAGGAGGTCGACCCTTTCGACCAGGGGGTCCATTTTATGGGTCCTCACGTGTCTTCTCAGTAGGACCGGCCCTGGGGATGTCAGCCATGGCGGTAGCGATGTCCCCGATGTGGACTTCCTTGGGAAGACAAACATTTTCTCATGAGGGGTGGTGTTAGTGGCAGTGCAGAGCAGTGACCGAATAGAGTGGAGCGCATCGGGGAGCACATCCTGCCAGCGGGAGGTCGGAAGGCCCCTAGACTTTAAGGCTAGCAGGGTGGCCTTCCAAACTGTCGCATTCTCTCTTTCCACCTGTCCGTTCCCCCGGGGTTGTAACTGGTGGTCCTGCTTGTGGCAATACCCCTAGCGAGCAGGTACTGGCGGAGTTCGTCGCTCATAAACGATGAGCCCCGGTCGCTATGGATATAGCTGGGGAAACCGAACAGGGTGAAGAGGTCATTCAGACACTTAATGGCCATGGCACTGGTCATGTCCGGGCAGGGGATGGCAAACGGGAAATGGGAGTACTCATCAATAATGTTGAGGAAGTACACATTGTGGTCGGAGGAGGGGAGAGGCCCTTTAAAATCAACGCTCAGGCGCTCGAAGGGGCGAGTGGCTTTTATCAGGTGAGCCCTGTCTGGTCTATAAAAGTGCGGTTTGCACTCAGCGCAGACTTGGCAGTTCCTGGTCATGGTCCTGACCTCCTCAAGGAGTAAGGCAGGTTGCGGGCCTTGATGAAGTGGAAGAACCTGGTGACCCCCGGGTGGCAGAGGTCATTGTGGAGGGCCCGCAGTCTATCGATCTGCGCGCTGGCGCAGGTGCCACGCGATAGAGCATCCGGGGGTTCATTGAGCTTCCCGGGCCGGTACAAGATCTCGTAATTGTAGGTGGAAAGTTCAATTCTCCACCTCAAGATCTTGTCGTTTTTGATTTTGCCCCTCTGCTTGTTGTTAAACATAAACGCAACTGAACGCTGGTCAGTGAGCAGGGTAAATCGTTTTCCGGCCAGGTAGTGCCTCCAATGACGCACAGCCTCCACAATAGCCTGGGCCTCCTTCTCAACAGCAGAGTGTCTGGTCTCCGGGCCCTGGAGGGTTCGTGAAAAGAAGGCCACGGGTCTCCCCGCCTGATTAAGGGTAGCGGCCAGGGCAAAGTCGGACGCGTCGCTTTCCACCTGGAAGGGGATGGATTCGTCCACTGCATGCATGGTGGCTTTGGCAATGTCTTCCTTGATACGGTGGAAGGCTAAGCGGGCCTCTGCCATCACGGGAAAAGAGGTGGACTTGATCAGCGGACGGGCCTTGTCCGCATAGTAGGGGACCCACTGGGCGTAATAAGAGAAAAACCCTAGGCACCTCTTCAGGGCCTTGAGGCAGTGGGGCAGTGGGAGTTCCATAAGAGGACGCATCCGGTCGGGGTCGGGACCGATGACTCCGTGTTCCACAACACAGCCAAGGATGGCGAGGCGGGTTGTGCGGAATATGCACTTCTCCTTGTTATACGTCAGGTTGAGGAGTTTGGCGGTGTAGAGGAATTTTTCGAGGTTTGCGTCATGGTCCTGCAAGTCATGGCCGCAGATGGTCACATTGCCCAGATATGGGAAGGTGGCCTGCAACGCATTTTGATCGACCATCTGGTCCATCTCCCTTTGGAAGACGGAGACCCCGTTGGTGACGCCAAAGGGAACCCTAAGGAAGTGATAGAGGCAGCCGTTTGCCTCAAAGGCAGTATACTGGTGGTCCTCAGGGCGGATAGGGAGCTGGTGGTATGCTGATTTCAAGTCAATGGTCGAGAAGACGCGGTACTGCGCGATCTGGTTGACCATATCAGCTATACGGGGGAGTGGGTAAGCGTCCAGCAGGGTGTAGCGATTTATTGTCTGGCTGTAGTCGATGACCAGGCGCTACTTCTCGCCGGTCTTAACGACCACAACCTGGGCTCGCCAGGGGCTGGTGCTGCCCTCAATAATCCCCTCCTTCAGGAGCTGCTCCACTTCGGTTTTAATGAAAACCCTGTCCCCGGCACTGTATCGCCTGCTCTTTGTGGCGATGGGCTTACAGTTGGGGGTGAGGTTAGCAAATAGTGGGGGGGGGTGACTCTGAGTGTGGAGAGGTTGCACCTGGTGCGCGGCGGGCAATTTGGAAGCTGCTGGCTGCGGACTGTGAGTGGGGGGAGGGGTCCACCGTACGCCATCGTAACACTTTTAAGGTGGCACTGAAAATCTAACCCCAGTAGAACGGCAGCGCAGAGGTGGGGCAGGACCAGAAGTTTAAAATTATCGTACACAGTCCCGTCGACTACGAGTGTCACCACGCAGTAGCCGCCAATGTCCGCCGACTGGGACTCAGAGGCCATAGAAATCCGCTGGTGCGCAGGCAGGACTGGGAGAGAGCAACGCCGCACCGTGTCGGGGTGGATGAAGCTCTCCGTGCTCCCAGAGTCAAAAAGGCAGATTGTTTCGTGACCATTTACCTTAATGTCCATTGTGGACCAGGCCAGCTGGTGCGGTCTCGCTTGGTCCAGCGTAACGGAGGCCAGCGTAGGGGTCGGTGTGTCGCTGCGGGTAGCAGATGAGGCGGTGTTGGGGGCCTGCTGCGTCCCGGCTGTTGTCCAAGATGGCGGCGTCCATGATCCCCATGTGGCTGGAGGCGTCCAAAATGTCTACTGTTCCAGTGGTTCGCACATGGCTGGGGAGGCCCAAGATGGCGGCCCGCACGGCCCACACACGGCGCTGCTGGGGTTCGGGGTGGCTTTGGCCCTGCAGATGCTGGCGTAGTGTCCTTTCTTCCCGCAGCCCGAGCAGATCGCATTTTTCGCCGGGCAGCGCGCTCTGGGGTGTTTGGCCTGGCCACAGAAGTAGCATTTCTGGCCTTGGGGCACTGCTGTCTGGCCTTGGGGCACTGCTGCGGTAGTTGGGCCATTGCTGGGATGTGGCTGGGGTGGCACGGCGCTATGAGACGGTCCTACCGTGTCCCAGGCTGTCGTTCCCCGCGGCGTCCACGGTGCAGAGAAGTAGGCGTCCATGCCCCAGTAGGCTGCGTCCAATGATAGTGCGAGTTCAGAGGCCTTGTTGAGATCGAGGTCACTCTGCTCCAACAGTCGCTGTCGGGTGTAATTGGACCTGTGGCCCGCTACAAAAGCGTCCCGGATAAGTTCCTCTGTGTACACGGCGGCCTTTACATCCTTACAACCACAGGCCCGGCCAAGCACAGACAGTGCCTGAAGGTATTCCTCGGTCGATTCCCCAGGTTGTTGTTTACGACTCCCCAGGAGGTGCCTAGCGTACACCTCGTTCACTGGGCGCGTGTACTGGTCCTTGAGGAGCTTGATAGCATCCGCGTACGAGGTCGCGTCCTGGATGACCGAGTACACTCGGTGGTTCACTTTGGAGGTCAGGACGTCCAGTTTGTCCTCGTCCGATTTGACCGTTTCAGCGGAGGTGATCAGAAATTTTTCAAAACACGTAAGCCAGTGAGTAAACTTGGTGGATGAGTCCGCCTCCCGATGATCTAAGTCCAGGCATGCTGGTGTGAGGATCTTCTCCATTATAAAAATCTTGTTAATAAAATTGATGCGCAATCAATAACTCAAAAGACTGAGATTAAGCGAGTAATTAACAGGCTTTTATTAACAAGAGAATGAAGGTGTGCCTCGAGTGGTCGACCGGTCCAGAATACAGAGGGACTGTGGAGCAGTCACCTTTATACCTGGACTCGTGGGAGGAGTCAGCCGAGACATGTGCAGGCATGTACACAGTGGAATACAAACAGTGGTTTACCACACCTAGTGAGGTGGATTATGCTGATTTGATTGAAAAGCTGCAGAAACATTTTAACCCAAAACCCTCAGAGATTGTGCAGCGTTTCCATTTTCACAATTGTAAACAACAGCCTGGACAATCTATTTCAAGTTACATTGCTGAGTTGAGGAAACGCTCATTACATTGTAATTTTGGTGACCATTTCGACAATATGCTCCGTGATTGGATTGTGTGTGGAGTGCTGGACTTGGCATTGTAGAGACAGCTGTTAGTGGAGAAGGCCCTGACGTTCCGACTGGCCGAGGAGAAGGCTTTAGCAGCAGAGGCTGCATCGATGAACACACGTATGCTCCGTACAGAGGCAGCACCATCTCAGGCCGCCGAGGAGGTGCACAAGACCACACACGCAGCTGCTGCTTCGAGAGACATGGAGGCAACTAAAGAGACAGGAAGAAAATGTTTCTGTGGTGGGGCTCTCCATGGTTGGAACTATGAAGAGGTTTTCGGTGAGTTCGGGGCCTGTCGGGGACCGCCAGTCTCAATCAAAGTGGACCCAGGGGTAGCACCTAAGTTCTTCAAGGCGCGACCAGTTCCTTTTGCGTTGCGCAAGAAGGTGGATGAGGCCTTGGATAAGCTGGTGCACCAAGGGGTTCTCTTGCCAGTGAAGAACTCCCGTTGGGCCACCCCTATCGTGCCCATTGCAAAGAAGGATGGAGGCCTGCGAATCTGTGGAGATTACAGATGTACGGTTAATAAGAACATAAGAACATAAGAAATAGGAGCAGGAGTAGGCCAATCGGCCCCTCGAGCCTGCTCCGCTATTCAATAAGATCATGGCTGATCTGATCCTAACCGCCAATCCACTATCACAGAACCATCTCCTGAATCTAACAGAATTAGACACACAAAATAGGAGCAGGATCAGGTTACACGGCCCCTGGGCCCGCTCCGCTACACACAGGGCCATGACCGATCCGAACCTAGACTCATGTCCAAATTCCTGCGCGCTCCCCATAACCCTTAATTCCCTTTACTTCTAGGAAACTGTCTATTTCTGTTTTAAATTTATGTAATCATGTAGCTTCTACAGCTTTTTGGGGCAGCATATTCCATGGACCTACCACCCTCTGAGTGAAGTAGTTCCTCCTCATCTCAGTTTTGAAAGAGCAGCCCCTTATTCTAAGACTATGCCCCCTAGTTCTAGTTTCACCCATCATCGGGAACATCTTCCCCGCATCCACCCGATCCAACCCCTTCACAATCTTATATGTTTCAATAAGATCGCCTCTCATTCTTCTGAACTCCAATGAGTAGAGTCCCAATCTACTCAACCTCTCCTCATATGTCCATCCCCTCATCCCCGGGATTAACCGAGTGAACCTTCTTTGTACTGACTCGAGAGCAAGTATGTCCTTTCTTAAATATGGACACCAAAACAGTACGCAGTGTTCCAGGTGCGGTCTCACCAATACCTTGTACAACTGAAGCAATACCTCCCTATTTTTATATTCTATCCCCCTAGCAATGAAAGCCAACATTCCATTGGCCTTCTTAATCACTTGCTGCACCTGCATACTAACCTTTTGAGTTTCGTGCACCAGGACCCCCAGATCCCTTTGTACTTCAGTACTTTCCATTTTCTTGCCATTAAGATAATAACTTGCTCTATGATTTTTCTTGCCAAAGTGCATAACCTCACACTTTCCAGTATTGTATTCCATCTGCCAAATCTCTGCCCACTTACTTAGCCTGTTGATGTCCCCTTGCAGGTTTTTTATGTCCTCCTCACTCACTACTTTCCCTCCCATCTTAGTATCATCTGCAAACTTTGTTATGTTACACTCGGTCCCCTCCTCCAAATCATTAATATAGATTGTAAAGAGTTGGGGACCCAGCACTGACCCCTGCAGAACACCACTAGTTACTGATTGCCAGTCTGAGAATGAACCATTTATCCCAACTCTCTGCCTTCTGTTAGATAGCCAATCCTCTATCCATGCCAGAATATTACCCCCAATCCCGTGATTTTTTATCTTAAGCAATAATCTTTTGTGTGGCACCTTGTCAAATGCCTTTTGGAAGTCTAAATACACTACGTCCACTGGTTCCCCTTTATCCACCCTATACGTTACTTCCTCAAAGAACTCCAGCAAATTTGTCAAACATGACTTCCCCTTCATAAAACCATGCTGACTTTGTCCTATTAAATTATGATTATCCAAATGTCCTGTTACTGTCTCCTTAATAATGGACTCCAAAATTTTACCTACCACAGATGTTAGGCTAACCGGTCTATAGTTTCCAGCCTTCTGTCTACTGTCCTTTGTAAATAAGGGTGTTACATTAGCAGTTTTCCAGTCTGCCGGGACCTTTGCCGAGTCCAGGGAGTTTTGGAAAATTATTACCAATGCATCCTCAATCCCTACCACCACGTCCCTCAAGACCCTAGGATGTAAGCCATCAGGTCCAGGTGATTTATCTGCCTTGAGTCCCATTATTTTACCGAGTACCACTTCCTTCGTGATTCTGATCGTGTTTAGCTCCTCCCCCCCTTTAGCCCCCTGTTTGTCCAGTGTTGGGATATTCTTAGTGTCTTCTACTGTAAAACTGATGTAAAATATTCATTCAGTGTTTTTGCCATCTCCATATTTCCCATCATCCTCTAAGTGACCAACATTTACTTTAGCCACCCTTTTTCTTTTTATATAACTATAAAAACTCTTACTATCTGTTTTTATATTTTTTGCTAATTTACTTTCATAATCTATCTTCCCTTTCTTAATCAATCTTTTTGTTATTTTTTGCTGTCTTTTAAAGTTTTCCCAATCCTCTGTCCTCCCACTGGATTTGGCTACCTTATATGCCCTTGTTTTAATCGAATACTATCCTTAATTTCTTTACTTAGCCACGAATGGCTGTCTTTTCTTTTACACCCTTTTCTTCTCAGTGGAATATATATTTTTTGGAAGTTGTAAAATAACTCCTTAAATGTACACCACTGATCATGTATCGTCTTACCCTTTAATCTATTTTCCCAATCCACTCTACTCAATTCCGCTCTCATACCTTCATAGTCTCCTTTATTCAAGCTTAGCACGCTTGTTTGAGATCCAACCTTCTCACCCTCTAATTGAATATGGAATTCAACCATGTTATGGTCACTCATTCCAAGTGGATCCTTTACTAGGACATTTTTAATTAATCCTGTCTCGTCACACAGGACCAGGTCTAAGGTTGCTTGCCCCCTGGTCGGTTCAGTTACATACCGCTCAAGAAACCCATCCCTAATACACTCAATGAACTCATCCTCAAGGCAGCCCTGCCCAATTTGATTTGTCCAATTAATATGATAGTTAAAATCCCCCATAATTATAGATGTTCCCTTATTACAAGCCTCAACTATTTCCTGATTGATACTCCGTCAAACAGAGTTGCCACTGTTCGGAGGCCTATAGACTACGCCCACTAGTGTTTTTTTCCCCTTATTATTCCTTACCTCCACCCAAACTGTTTCATTATCCTGATCTTTTGACCCAATATCATTTCTCTGTATTACAGTGATTCCTTCCTTTATTAACATAGCCACCCCACCTCCCCTTCCTTCCTGCTTGTCCTTCCTGATCGTTAAATAACCTGGTATGTTTAATTCCCAGGCATTGTCACCCTGCAGCCATGTTTCTGTAATGGCCACAAGATCATACCCATATGTAGTTATTTGTGCCATTAACTCATCTATTTTGTTACGAATGCTACGTGCATTCAGATAGAGAACTTTCAAATATGTTTTGTGACACTTAGTTCCTGCTTTTGCCCTTTTTATTACTTTACCTTTTACTCCATACCTTCTGCCCCTTCCTGACACGCTCTGGTTTTTAATTTCCCCACTGCTACCTAAGTCTATGACCTTCTCTGTTGTCATTTTTATTATTTGCTCTCTAGGAACCTCACCCCAACTAGTTAGTTTAAAGCCCTCTCTACAGCCCTAGTTATATGATCCGCCAGGACTCTAGTCCCAGCAGTGGCCAAGTGAAGCCCGTCCCAACGGAACAGCTCCCTCCTGCCCCAGTACTGGTGCCAGTGTCCCAGGAAGCAAAACCCATTTCTCCCACACCAGTCTTTGAGCCACGCATTTACTCTCTAATTTTATTTGTCCTAGCCAAATTCGCTCGTGGCTCAGATAATAATCCAGAGATTATTACCCTTGTGGTTCTGCTTTTTAATTTGGCCCCTAGCTGCTCAAACTCCCTCAGCAGAACCTCCTTCCTTGTCCTATCTATGTCGCTGGTACCAACATGAACCACGACAACTGGATCCTCCCCCTCCCACTCCAAGTTTCTCTCCAGTCCAGAGGAGATGTCCTTAACCCTGGCACCGGGCAGGCAACACAGCCTTCGGGACTCTCGCTCTCGGCTGCAGAGAACTCTATCTATCCCCCTAACGATACTATCCCCTACCACTACAACATTTCTTTTAACTCCCCCCACTTGAATGGCCCCCTGCTCCACGGTGCTGTGGTCAGGTTGCTCATCCTCCCCGCAGTCCCTGTTCCCATCCTCACAGGGAGTAAGAGCCTCGAACCTGTTGGACAAGTGCAAGGGCTGCGGCTCCTCCAACACTACCTCCTGGATCCCTGTACCTGCCTCACTTCTAGTCACAGCATCCTGACCCTTGCCACGGGCTACATCTGAATTAATTAATCTAATTGGTGAGAATACCTCGTGATACACAGAGTCCAGGTAACTCTCCCACTCCCTGATGTGTCTCAGTGTTTGAAGCTCGGACTCCAGCTCTTCAGCACGGAGCCGGAGTTCCTCGAGCAGCCAACACTTACTGCAAATGTGATCACCGTGTGCATCAATGGTGTTCACCAGCTCCCACATATTGCAGCAGCAACACATCACCTGATCTCCCATTCTATGTAATTAATTAAATTTATTAATATTATTCTTAAATATCCTCTGCCCCGATTCTAGATGGTGAATATCACACCTTAGAAACTATAAACCAAAGAGATTTAAGCTTAAAAAGGGAGAAATACTTACCAACCAATCACTTACCCGCTTTCTGGTGACGTCACACTTGGATTACTTTTTACCTCTCTCCTTCCTTCCGAGTTCCCAGACTGGAGACTGGTAAACCTTACCTGGTCTCTGGGGCCTTTTATAGCCCCGCTCTGCCGCTCGAGATTCCCGCCGACGCTGTGAGGCCTTACCTGGTCTCTGGGACTTTTATAGCCCCGCTCTGCCGCTCGAGATTCCCGCCGACGCTGTGAGGCCTTACCTGGTCTCTGGGGCCTTTTATAGCCCCGCTCTGCTGCTCGAGATTCCCGCCGACGCTGTGAGGCCTTACCTGGTCTCTGGGACTTTTATAGCCCCGCTCTGCCGCTCGAGATTCCCGCCGACGCTGTGAGGCCTTACCTGGTCTCTGGGGCCTTTTATAGCCCCGCTCTGCCGCTCGAGATTCCCGCCGACGCTGTGAGGCCTTACCTGGTCTCTGGGACTTTTATAGCCCTGCTCTGCCACTCAGGTTTCCCGCCGACGCTGTGAGGCCTTACCTGGTCTCTGGGACTTTTATAGCCCCGCTC
Organism: Somniosus microcephalus; assembly: GCF_052327205.1. Lineage (NCBI taxonomy): Eukaryota > Metazoa > Chordata > Chondrichthyes > Squaliformes > Somniosidae > Somniosus > Somniosus microcephalus. Next base: position 277,545,475 of record NC_140988.1, on the reverse strand, counting down.
AGGATTCCCGCCGACGCTGTGAGGCCTTACCTGGTCTCTGGGACTTTTATAGCCCCGCTCTGCCGCTCAGGATTCCCGCCGACGCTGTTAGGCCTTACCTGGTCTCTGGGGCCTTTTATAGCCCCGCTCTGCCGCTCAGGATTCCCGCCGACGCTGTTAGGCCTTACCTGGTCTCTGGGGCCTTTTATAGCCCCGCTCTGCCGCTCGAGATTCCCGCCGACGCTGTGAGGCCTTACCTGGTCTCTGGGACTTTTATAGCCCCGCTCTGCCGCTCAGGATTCCCGGCGACGCTGTGAGGCCTTACCTGGTCTCTGGGACTTTTATAGCCCCGCTCTGCCGCTCGAGATTCCCGCCGATGCTGTGAGGCCTTACCTGGTCTCTGGGACTTTTATAGCCCCGCTCTGCCGCTCAGGATTCCCGCCGACGCTGCGAGGCCTTACCTGGTCTCTGGGACTTTTATAGCCCCGCTCTGCCGCTCAGGATACTGCTGTGTTACCAGATGTGTATCCCTTACCAACAGTTACAGAGCTGTTTTCAACACTGGCTGGAGGCACTCTGTTCACCAAGCTGGATCTCAAGCAAGCATACCAGCAACTGGTCCTGGATGAAGAGTCAGCCGAGCTGTTGACAATCAACACGCACAGAGGACTTTTCTGAGCCACAAGGCTGCAGTTTGGGGTGTCTATGGCTGTGGCAATCTTTCAGCGGTTCATGGGCACCCTGTTGGCTGGTGTTCCGGGAGTTCAGCCTGAGTGCGAGTCATCAAAGAGTGCTTTGAATTTGGGTAAGTGTGAGAGTTCTTTAATTGTTATTTCTCTTTAAATCATTCTTGATAAGATTATTTAAGCAGTTTAAGTAAAGGGGAAAAGTTAAATATTTGGGATTCTGTTGGTTTAAGAAGAGTAAAACAAGGTTACACTGCAGCAGGAGTAAATTGGCATAGCAGGCAGTGGAAACCAGTTTTCTAACCAATCAGCAGGTGTGGTGTATGTGCCTTTAAGAGCCCCTGTGTACTGTAATGCCGGTAGTGGCCACTCGGGCTATATAAGCCTGTACAGTGTCTTGTATCTTTTAGTTCACCTCCAGACTTTGTTCAGTAAACACCTGTTAAACCAACTCCTGCATTCCGTGTCTCCATTAACACACGGATACAACAGTGGCGACGAATTGGAAACGGACTTACCTGCAATTCGGCAGCACCTCAAGGAGATCGATTCCTCAGACGAAGGCCGAAGAAAAAAAAAAGAAAAACTGGTTTCACCAGCTAGCCGGGGTGGTGGCAGGTACTGCAATAATCCTTCCTGGGCGGCGGGCTGGGGCTCGATCGGGTGGCTCTGCAGCGGGGCCAAGCAGCGAAGGCGGAGGCAAACAGAGAGGGAGGGTGGAGCACTCGGGAGACGGCCGGTGCTGTAAAGCGGGTCGGCGTTCGGACCAAGCAGAGGGAGGGAGAAGTCCCAGAGAGTCCGGCGGGAACGAGTCTCCAACGACTAAAAATAGCTGTATAAATAAAAACCGCGGAGAACAGCATTGTCAGCAGCGGCAGCAGCGGGAAAGCGCGGGAAGCGCCATTTTTTCTCGGCAGGGAAGAAAGGAAAGCGCGGGAGGCGCCATTTTTTTTTCAGGATGCCTAAGACTGGCAATATTACTGCTTTCGATAGTGATGTAGAGGATTGGACCACATATGTGGAAAGAGTGGAGGTATATTGCACAGCGAATGAAATAGAGGATGATAAAAAGGCATCGGTACTTCTAAATCTAATGGGCGCAAGGACATACGGGCTGTTACGAAACGTAATCACTCCAGCCAAACCGATGGACAAGAATTTTAAGGAGGTTGTTGATACCCTACAGGAGCACTTAAACCCAACACCGCTGCTGATAGCGGAACGATTCAAATTCTTCAGGAGGAATCAGCACAAGAATGAAAGTAACGCTGATTACCTCACTGAATTAAGGAAACTGTCAAAGCACTGCCAATTCGGGGCAGGACTGGCAGATTCTCTTCGAGACAAATTCATCTGCGGTCTCCTAAGTGAAGGAACACAGAAAAGGCTACTTTCTGAGAAAGATTTAACACTGGACAATGTAGTGTATGTAACTGTTCTACCTTTAAGAGAACTATTGTATGTAACCGTCCACCTTTAAGAGAACTATTTTAGGTGTGGCACTACTTTATCTTGGCTGCTGTATACTGTAATACCGACGGTGACCACACCGGTATACAAGTGCTGTGTCAGGATTTATTGGGCAGATTCGCCCTGACCTTCGAATAGTAAAGTCCTGTTAAAGTTACTCTTGTAGTCTGTGTATTAATTCGCCATAATACCTACAGACTTTACAGTGGCGACGAGTTCGATCTTACCCTGCGGCAACAATACTTCCGAAGCAGTTAACGAGCGTCGAGAAGAGGCACCCGCCCTCGTCGTTCCGCTGAGAGAAAACTCGAGTCTGCAGAGCAAGGAAGAAGGAAGAATTCAGACACGAAGCCTTCCATCAGCAACAGGCATTGATTGTCCCTTCTGCCACGGTGGTGAGTGAGCCGATCAGCACGAGAAGCAAGTCGGCCACGGTGACTGTGAGTAAAGGGAAAATAAAAAAAATAAACGGAGGATAAGGGCGGTGAACTCGACCACGGTCGGGGGGAAAGGAGCCGGACAGAAGTCGGGCCCAGAGGCGCTGAGACTGGGGCTGCGTGGAGCACGGAAGCCGCGGTACAAGCGGGCTGGGAGACGCAACGGCGTCGTGAGACAGCTAGACTGCGACCGGCGAAAAAGGCCGGGCAGCTACCGAGGCCACGAGGCGCTGCGACCGGGATCGTAAGGCGCGGGAAGATATAAAAATAAATAAACCGCGGTGAACTCAGCCGCAGCCGGGGAGGAAAGCACCGGACTGCGAGAGGGCTGGGAGGCGCGATTGGAGTGAAAAAGGCCGGGCAGCGACCGAGGCCACGAAGCGCTGTGACCGGGATCGTAAGGCGCGGGAAGATATAAAAATAAATAAATCGCGGAGAACTCAGCCGCAGCCGGGGAGGAAAGCACCGGACTGCGAGAGGGCTGGGAGGCGCGATTGGAAGCCGCTGAGGGAGAGACAGAGCCCGAGCGAGCGGGAGAGACAGAGCCCGAGCGAGGGAGACTGAGCGAGATCCAGCCCAGCGGCTGAAACTGTTCGCCGTCAACGGGTTGTACCCAGCGCCGGTTGCCCTGCCGAGAAAAGGGAACAAGGAACGCACTGAAGCCGACGCGCAGGCTGCGAACCCCGAAAGCCAGCGGTCGTCGCCCGAGGGAAAAGCTTACCCCTCCCGCCAGGGGAAGAAACGCGGGAAGCCGGCAGTAGGCGGGGAAGAAGACAGAAGCGGGAAACCGCCATTTTGAAAGTGGGCGGGGAAAGAAGACAAGCGCGGGAAACCGCCATTTTGAAAAAAAAGTTAAAGAAATATTTCGTTGTTGTTCTCAGGAAGAGTGTGAAGATGCCTAAGCGTAGTAACATCAACGGTTTCGATTCCGATGTGGAAGATTGGGCCACGTATGTAGAACGCATCGAGATATATTGTAAGGTCAATAAGATAGCAAATTATGACAAAGCTCTAACCTTACTAAACTCAATAGGTGCGAAGACGTACGGGTTATTGAAGCATCTTCTATCACCAGCTAAACCGGCGGATCAGTCTTTCGCTAATATTGTTGCTGTCCTGAAGGATCATTTTAACCCCGCACCGCTGATGTTAGCGGAACGATCAAAATTTTACGTGAGAACGCAATGAAAAGAGGAAAGCAACGCAGAGTACCTGGTTGAACTGCGTAGGCTAGCAAAATACTGTCAGTTTGGGGTAAATCTGACAGAGGCGCTGAGAGACAAGTTCGTGTGCGGGATGACGAAGGAAGGAACACAAAAACGACTGCTCGAAGAGAACGATCTTACACTTGATAAGGCTGTCCTTATTGCAGCATCGCACGAAGCCGCAGCGAGAGGCACGGCGGAAATGCAGCGGAAGACAGCGGTACTCAGTGTGGATCAAATGACTTCGGGTACAACGAAATGTTATCGTTGTGGGAAGACAACACACGACCAGAACCAATGTTGGTTTAAAAACCAGGAATGTAGAAAATGTGGCAAGCTTGGTCACATAGCTAAGGTATGCCGGTCAGGAAAGACGACCAGCAATAATAAGTCACCGCAGAAGAAGTACAGAAAGGTACATAAGGTGACTGGGAAGAGTCCAGATGAACAGAATTCGGACTCAGACTCCAACAGCAAGGAACTGGGTAGTCTGAGGAGTCACAATGTGAGTAAAGAAGCTGACCGACAAACTATCTGGGTCACACTACAAATTGCAAAAGTCCAAGTGAAGATGGAAGTGGACACCGGATTGGCGTTGACGGTCATGAATAAGCAAGATTACAAAAAGTTATTCAAACATATTCCCCTACGGGATACGGAGATAGTATTGCAGACATACACGAGGCACAGAGTATACCCCATCGGAAAGATAGAAGTCAAGGTGAGATACAAGGACAAAGATCACCAAGGGATGGACATGTATGTGCTGCCCAAGGGAGGTCCACCACTTCTGGGACGGGAGTGGATCAGGAAAATAAAGATAGACTGGCATTCACTAAACACAATGACGGTAGATTCCGGAAAGGAAGATGTCAAACCTGAACGGTTGTCCAGAATATTGGACGAAGCTAAAGAGGTATTCCAGGAAGGACTGGGAACACTGAGAGGAATCAAAGCAAAAATCAAGATTGCAGAACATGCAAGCCCTAAATTTTTCAAAGCCAGATCGGTACCTTACGCGATACGACCTGCTGTGGAGGCAGAATTGGAAGAGCTTGAACGTTCAGGGGTGCTGTCTAAGGTGGACTGGAGTGAGTGGGCCACGCCCATTGTGCCCGTCATGAAGTCTTCATCAAGTAACAAGCCAGGGGGACCGGGGAAGGTCCGCATCTGTGGAGACTTCAAGATCACAGTTAATCCGGTGCTTCACACGGTACAATACCCGCTCCCGCAGATTGAGGATATCTTTGCTTCATTGTCTGGCGGGAAACACTTCACCAAGATAGACCTGGCACAAGCATACTTACAAATGGAAGTCGAGGAAGAGTCGCGCCAGTATCTCACAATCAACACGCACAGAGGCTTGTATCGTTATAATAGACTGGTTTTTGGAGTAGCTTCGGCTCCAGCAATTTGGCAGAGGGCCATGGAGCAGGTCTTACAGGGTATTCCAAGCACGCAGTGTTACTTGGACGATATCCTGATTACGGGAGAAGACGAGGAGGAACACCTCACAAATTTGAAACTGGTGCTCACCAGGTTGAAGGAATATGGCCTTCGAGTTAATCGCCAGAAATGCGAGTTCTTCCAGAAACGGATCTCGTACTGCGGTCATGTCATTGACCAAGAGGGGCTGCACAAGTCACCTGACAAGATAGAAGCTGTCGTGAAGGCCCCCGCTCCGGAAAATGTATCACAGTTGAGATCGTTTCTGGGGTTGATTAATTATTACCACAAGTTTCTGCCAAATCTATCCACGGTGCTGCATCCGCTGAATGCTCTGTTGCGGAAAGAAGTACCATGGAAGTGGAGCGAGGACTGTAAGAAGGCCTTTCGCAGAAGCAAGGCGTTGATTACCTCTGAGGAAGTGTTGGCTCATTTCAACCCAATGTTACCTCTTCGTCTAGCTTGTGATGCTTCCCCTTATGGAATTGGAGCAGTACTTTCACACAAGTTACCAAATGGCTCGGAAAGGCCAGTCGCATTTGCGTCCCGATCATTGACCTCCGCTGAGTGAAATTATGCTCAGATAGATAGGGAGGCCCTCAGCCTTGTGTGGGGAGTAAAGAAATTCAATCATTACCTGCAGGGCAAGAAGTTCACATTACTGACAGACCACCAGCCGTTGGTGTCCATATTCAACCCGAACAAGGCCGTTTCCACTATGACAGCGCAAAGGCTACAGAGGTGGTCCGTGTTACTTGGGGCACACCAATATGACATCGAATACAAAAGGTCCAAACAGCATGGAAATGCTGATGGGTTATCGCGCCTACCGTTGCCAGTAGTAGAAGAGGCGGCTACAGTGGACCCGGTAGAGATGTTCCACTCATCCATAGTGGAATGTCTACCAGTAACAAACTCGATGATCGAAAATGAAACAAGAAATGACCCGACTCTCTCACGAGTCTACGATTTAACAGTGGAGGGATGGCCAGCACATGGCGAACCAACGCTGCCTGCATTTTTGCAAAGAAAAGAACAGCTGTCGATGTGCCGAGGAACCTTGATGTGTGGATCTAGAGTGGTGATTCCACCCAAACTTCAGCAGAAGGTGCTAAAGGAGCTTCACGAGGGGCATCTGGGTGGAGTGAAAATGAAGAACCTAGCAAGAGCGTTTGTGTGGTGGCCAGGTATTGATGGAGACATCGAAGAAATAACCAAGAGCTGTCTAGGATGCCAGAAGGTCCAAAACGCGCCACCACAAGCTCCTCTGCATCCATGGGAGTGGCCCTCATCTCCTTGGAAAAGGGTACACGTCGACTTTGCTGGTCCATTTATGGACTCAATGTTTCTAATCGCGGTGGATGCACACTCCAAGTGACCGGAGGTAATAAAGATGTCCTCCACCACCACGGAAAAAACCATCACAGTATTAAGGACCATATTTGCCAGGAATGGGCTGCCGGAACAGATCTGTTCTGATAATGGACCGCAATTTGTGTCCGAAGAATTCAGGAAGTTCTTAAAAAGGAATGGGGTCAAGCACTACACGTCAGCCCCATACCATCCCGCCACCAATGGATTAGCTGAAAGGTTTGTCCAGACCTTCAAGAAGGCCATAAAGGCCATGGGTAATGAAGACATCAACCTACAACATAAGGTAGATAACTTCTTGTTGGCGTACAGGAATGCAACACATGCGGTCACAAACCAAACACCCGCCATGATGTTTTTCAATAGAAGACTAAGATGCCGGCTGGATTTGATTAAGCCAAACGTCAGAAGGGACGTAGAGAACCGGCAATTTCAGGGCATGAATGAAAGGCCAACTAGATCCTTTCAGATAGGTCAACAAGTTTTGGCCCGGGATTACCGTACCGAGAAATGGCAGCCTGGAACTATTGGGAAAAGGCTAGGGCCGCTGATGTATACCGTGGACATTGGTGACAGCATAATAAGGCGCCATGTTGACCAGATCATAGGGTCATCCACAAAGGACCAACCTACTCCACAACCTTACATGGCTAATGTTGAAGCAGAGATACCCAGAGCACCTACCTCCGATCTGGTAATACTGGAATCAGATGAACCTGACACTGTCCTTCAAGCCGAATCGACCTTGCCAGAAGAACCTACTACCCCGCCGAAAACTACTACACCACCGAGGCGTTATCCGGACAGTGTCAGGAAGCCTCCAGAGAGACTGAATCTGTGAACTGTTTTGCATAAGTTGCATATATGTTATGATGTTATGTTAATGGGGAATAAGTATGTTGTAAGCTAAAAAGGGAGGATTGTAGTGTATGTAACTGTTCTACCTTTAAGAGAACTATTGTATGTAACCGTCCACCTTTAAGAGAACTATTTTAGGTGTGGCACTACTTTATCTTGGCTGCTGTATACTGTAATACCGACGGTGACCACACCGGTATATAAGTGCTGTGTCAGGATTTATTGGGCAGATTCGCCCTGACCTTCGAATAGTAAAGTCCTGTTAAAGTTACTCTTGTAGTCTGTGTATTAATTCGCCATAATACCTACAGACTTTACAGACAAGGCTTTCAGTGTGGCTGTATCATACGAAGCAGCAGCAAGAGGAGCTGCAGAGATACAGCAAAAGCCACAGGACTTCGGCACCCATGAAATGACACAGAGTTTCGAAAGATGTTATCGCTGCGGCAGATCCACCCATGATCAGAGAGACTGCTGGTTCAAGGACAAAGCATGCAGGCAATGCGGAAAGATGGGACACATTGCACGTGTATGCCCATCTGGAAACAAAAAATCCACTGACAGAAAAAAAATCAATAAAGAACAGTACAAAAAGGTACAAATGATGACGGACAGTAGCTCCGAAGACCAGAAGAGCGATAGCGACTCCGGAAACAAGAGACTAAGCTGTCTCAAATTACATAATGTAATTGCCAAAGAAGATTACCAGACCATTTGGGTTACCCTCACAATAGCGGGGTCCCCAGTTAAAATGGAGCTAGATACAGGATCAGCTCTGACCGTCATAAGTCGATGGGATTACGAGCAGCTATTTCCGCATATACCTTTGAAAGACACATCTATTACCTTGAAAACATATACCGGGCAGAAAGTATGCCCCAGAGGGAAAATAAGGGTGCCTGTTGTATACAACGGCAAGGAAATACAGAAGTTGTATTTATACATTCTGCAAGATGGTGGTCCACCACTGTTGGGACGTGAATGGATCAGGAAGATACGTTTAGACTGGCACTCCATTCAGGTACTGACGGTGACCAGTAAGAAAAAAAATGATGATGACGTCATACCTGAACAATTAAAAGACATTTTGGCCAACGCCAAAGAAGTGTTTCAACAGGAACTAGGAACCTTGAAAGGCGTCACCATCTCAATAAAAGAGGAAGATGCAGCAATTCCCAAGTTATTTAAGGTAAGGCCGGTGCCATACGCAATTCGTCCAGCAGTCGAGGCAGAGCTGGCGAATTTGGAAAAGGCAGGCGAGTTATCCAAGATAGATTGGAGCGAGTGGGCAACACCCATCGTCCCGGTCATGAAGAAAACGTTGAATAATGATAAATCTGAAGAACAGAGAAAAATTCGCATCTGTGGGGACTTCAAGGTGACTGTAAAGCCAGTCCTTCACACGGTACAGTATCCTCTTCCGAGGATAGAAGATATTTTCGCCTCACTATCCAGAGGGAAACGTTTCACCAAAATTGACTTGGCACAGGCATATCTACAGATGGAAGTTGAGGAGGCCTCTAAAAAGTATCTCACGATAAACACACACAAAGGCCTGTACCAGTACAATCGACTGGTTTTCGGAGTAGCATCAGCTCCAGCTATCTGGCAAAGAGCTATGGAGCAAGTCCTGCAAGGGATTCCGAGGACTCAATGCTACCTAGACGACATCCTTGTAACAGGAGAAAACGACAACGAGCACCTTGCCAATTTGGAGCAGGTGCTCACTAGGCTGAGAGAACGGGGCCTACGAGCAAATCGCCCCAAGTGCGAATTTTTCCAGAAACAAATATCATATTGTGGCCATATAATTAACGAGGAAGGGTTGCATAAGTCACCTGAAAAAATTGAAGCGGTCATAAAAGCCCCAGCACCTGAAAATGTCTCACAATTAAGGTCGTTCCTGGAATTGATAAATTACTATCATAAATTTTTACCGAACTTATCAACTGTTCTGCACCCTCTTAACGAACTGCTACAAACGGGAGTAATTTGGAAATGGAGCGAAGACTGTATACGTGCCTTCCATAAATGCAAAGGCTTGATCACGTCCAAGGAAGTTTTGGCTCATTACAACCCATCACTACCAATCAGACTGGCGTGCGATGCATCCCCTTATGGCGTAGGAGCGGTATTATCGCATAGATTCCCTGATGGCTCGGAGCGGCCGATAGCTTTTGCGTCACGCTCATTGAACTCAGCTGAGCGTAACTATGCCCAGATCGACAGGGAAGCACTCAGCCTGGTATGGGGAGTGAAGAAATTCAACTATTACCTACACGGACAAAAATTTACCTTGTTGACTGACCATCAACCCCTCGTCTCCATATTCAACCCTAAAAAGTGCGTTCCCATTATGACAGCGCAAAGGCTACAGAGGTGGTCCCTTTTCCTAGGGGCACACCAATATGACATAGAATACAAAGGATCAAAACAGCATGGAAATGCTGACGGTTTATCGCGCCTACCGTTGCCAACGGTAGAAGAGGCCCCTACATTGGACCCAGTGGAGATGTTCCACTCAACCATAGTGGAATATCTACCAGTTACAAATTCTACCATTGAAAAGGAAACGAGAAATGACCCGACTCTCTCAGGAGTCTACGATTTAACGGTGAAGGGATGGCCAGCACATGGCGAACCACTGTTGCCAGCATTCTCGCAAAGAAGAGAACAGCTGTCAGTGTGCCGAGGAACCTTGATGTGTGGATCCAGAGTGGTGATTCCACCCAAACTCCAGGATAAAGTGCTAAAGGAGCTTCACGAGGGGCATCTGGGTGGAGTGAAAATGAAGAACCTAGCCAGAGCGTTTGTGTGGTGGCCAAGTATCGATGGAGACATCGAAGAAATGACCAAGGGCTGTCTAGGATGCCAGAAGGTCCAAAACGCCCCACCACAAGCCCCTCTAGATCCATGGGAGTGGCCCTTATCTCCATGGCAAAGGGTACACATCGACTTTGCTGGTCCATTTATGGACTCAATGTTCTTAATCGCGGTTGATGCACACTCCAAGTGGCCAGAGGTAATAAAGATGTCCTCCACCACCACAGAAAAAACCATCACAGTATTAAGGACCATATTTGCCAGGAATGGGCTGCCTGAACAGATCTGTTCTGATAATGGACCGCAATTTGTGTCCGAAGAATTCAGGAAGTTCTTAAAAAACAATGGGGTTAAGCACTACACGTCCGCCCCATACCATCCCGCCACCAATGGAGTGGCTGAAAGGTTTGTCCAGACCTTCAAGAAGGCCATAAAGGCCATGGGTAATGAAGACATAAATCTACAGCATAAGGTAGATAACTTCTTGTTTGCATACAGGAATGCAACACATGTGGTTACAAACCAAACTCCCGCCATGATGTTTTTCAATAGAGGACTAAGATGCCGGCTGGATTTGATCAAGCCAAACATCAGAAGGGACGTGGAGGACCGGCAATTTCAAGGCATGAATGAAAGGCCAACTAGAACCTTCCAGATAGGTCAACAAGTTTTGGCCCGGGACTACCGTACCGAGAAATGGCAGCCTGGAACTATTTGCACACGACTAGGACCGCTGATGTATACCGTGGACATTGGAGAAAGCATAATAAGGCGCCATGCTGACCAGATCATAGAGTCATCTGAAAAGGGATAACCTACACCACAACTCTATACGCCTAATGATGAAGCAGAGATACCCATAGTATCTACACCCGAACCAATGATACTGGAACCAGATGAACCCAACACTGGCATTCAAGCCGAATCGACCTTGCCAAAAGAACCTACTATACCACCGAAAACTACTACACCACCGAGGCGTTATCCGGACCGAGTCAGGAAGCCTCCAGAGAGACTGACTTATAATTGATTAACTGCAGCAAATGTGTAGATTATTGTTCTTGTAAACATGTTTATTAATGATTGCTTAAAATGTTATGTACTGGTTGTCTAAAAGGGGAGGCATTGTGGTGTATGTGCCTTTAAGAGCCCCTGTGTACTGTAATGCCGGTAGTGGCCACTCGGGCTATATAAGCCTGTATAGTGTCTTGTATCTTTTAGTTCACCTCCAGACTTTGTTCAGTAAACACCTGTTAAACCAACTCCTGCATTCCGTGTCTCCATTAACACATGGATACAACAGCAGGGGTGACTCATTTGTCTGTAAACAAACAAACAGTATAAAAAGACCAGTCCTAGTGCGAGCAAGCACTGAGTGAAGTCAGCAGAGAGTGCTGTGAGTTTGGGTAAGTGTGAGTTAGGGTAAGTGGGGTGTTAGGTGCTCTTTTCAAACTTTAACTCTGTGGGTTGTAGTTAATAAGGCCTTTCTGGTGCAGAGTGACTGTTGGTAAACCATTTAACTGGTGTAACTAGAGGGATTGATTTAATTTAAATCCAATTAATTAAAGGGGATACTTGCTTCTAAAATCAGGCAGAGGGTGTCCATAACTAACAATAACAAATTAATTAATTGCATAGAATGGAGCAGGTGATGTGGTACTGTTGCGAGATGTGGGAGCCGGTGAACCCCATTGAGGCTCATGGTGATTACGTCTGTGACAAGTGTCTGCTGCCACAGGAACTCCAGCTCCGTGTTGATGAGCTGGAGTCTGAGCTTCAGACACTGCGACACATCAGGGAGGGGGAGAAGTACCTGGACTCTGTGTATCAGGAGGTGGTCACACCTATGAAGTTAATTAATTCAGATGTAGCCCATGGTCAGGGACAGGACGGTGTGACTACAAGTGAGGCAGGTACGGGGATCCAGGAGCTAGAGCTGGAGGAGCCGCAGCCCTTGCTCTTGTCCAACAGGTTCGAGGTTCTTACTCCCTGTGGCGACAGGAGCAGGGACTGCAGGGAGGATGAGCAACCTGGCCACAGCACCGTGGAACGGGGGGCCATTCAAGAGGGGGAAGTAATTAGAAATGTTGTAGTGTTGGGGATAGTATTATTAGGGGGATAGATAGAGTTCTCTGCAGCCAAGAGCGAGAGTCCCGAAGGCTGTGTTGCCTACCCGGTGCCAGGGTTAAGGACATCTCCTCTGGGCTGGAAAGAAACTTGCAGTGGGAGGGGGTGGATCCAGTTGTCGTGGTCCATGTTGGTACAAACGATGTAGATAGGACCATGAAGCCGGTTCTGTTAAAGGAGTATGAGCAGCTAGGGGTCAAATTAAAAAACAGAACCTCAAGGGTAATAATCTCTGGATTATTACCTGAGCCACGAGTGAATTTGAATAGGACAAATAAAATTATAGAGTTAAATGCGTGGCTCAAAGACTGGTGTGGGAGAAATGGGTTTTGCTTCCTGGGACACTGGCACCAGTACTGGGGCAGGAGGGAGCTGTTCCGTTGGGACGGGCTTCACTTGGCCAGTGCTGGGACTGGAGTCCTGGCGGATCATATAACTAGGGCTGTAGAGAGGGCTTTAAACTAACTAGTTGGGGTGAGGTTCCTAGAGAGCAAATAATAAAAATGACAACAGAGAAGGTCATAGACTTAGGTAGCAGTGGGGAAATTTAAAACCAGAGCGTGTCAGGAAGGGGCAGAAGGTATGGAGTAAAAGGTAAAGTAATAAAAGGGCAAAAGCAGGAACTAAGTGTCACAAAACATATTTGAAAGTTCTCTATCTGAATGCACGTAGCATTCGTAACAAAATAGATGAGTTAATGGCACAAATAATTACATATGGGTATGATCTTGTGGCCATTACAGAAACATGGCCGCAGGGTGACAATGCCTGGGAATTAAACATACCAGGTTAATTAACGATCAGGAAGGACAGGCAGGAAGGAAGGGGAGGTGGGGTGGCTATGTTAATAAAGGAAGGAATCACTGTAATGCAGAGAAATGATATTGGGTCAAAAGATCAGGATAATGAAACAGTTTGGGTGGAGGTAAGAAATAATGAGGGGAAAAAAACACGAGTGGGCATAGTCTATAGGCCTCCGAACAGCTGCAACTCTGTTGGACGGAGTATCAATCAGGAAATAGTTGAGGCTTGTAATAAGGGAACAGCTATACTTATGGGGGATTTTAACTATCATATTAATTGGACAAATCAAATTGGGCAGGGCTGCCTTGAGGATGAGTTCATTGAGTGTATTAGGGATGAGTTTCTTGAGCAGTATGTAACTGAACCGACCAGGGGGCAAGCAACCTTAGATCTGGTCCTGTGTAATGAGACAGGATTAATTAAAAATGTCCTAGTAAAGGATCCACTTGGAATGAGTGACCATAACATGGTTGAATTGCATATTCAATTAGAAGGTGAGAAGGTTGGATCTCAAACAAGCGTGCTAAGCTTGAATAAAGGAGACTATGAAGGTATGAGAGCGGAATTGAGTAGAGTGGATTGGGAAAATAGATTAAAGGGTAAGACGATACATGATCAGTGGTGTACATTTAAGGAGTTATTTTACAACTTCCAAAAAATATATATTCCACTGAGAAGAAAAGGGTGTAAAAGAAAAGACAGCCATCCGTGGGTAAGTAAAGAAATTAAGGATAGTATTCAACTAAAAACAAGAGCATCTAAGGTAGCCAAATCTAGTGGGAGGAAAGAGGATTGGGAAAACTTTAAAAGACAGCAAAAAATAACAAAAAGATTGTTTAAGAAAGGGAAGATAGATTATGAAAGTAAATTAGCAAAAAATACAAAAACAGATAGTAAGAGTTTTTATAGCTATATAAAAATAAAAAGGGTGGCTAAAGTAAATGTTGGTGCCTTAGAGGATGAGACCGGGAAATTAATGGTGGAAATATGGAGATGGCAAAAACACTGAATGAATATTTTGTATCAGTCTTTACAGTAGAGGACACTAAGAATATCCCAACACTGGACAAACAGGGCGCTATAGGGGGGGAGGAGCTAAACATGGTCAAAATCACTAAGGAAGTGGTACTCGGTAAAATAATGGGACTCAAGGCAGGTAAATCACCTGGACCTGATGGCTTACATCCTAGGGTCTTGAGGGAAGTGGCGGTAGGGATTGTGGATGCATTGGTAATAATTTTCCAAAACTCCCTGGACTCAGCAAAGGTCCCGGCAGACTGGAAAACTGCTAATGTAACACCCTTATTTAAAAAGGGCAGTAGACAGAAGGCTGGAAACTATAGACCGGTTAGCCTATCATCTGTGGTAGGTAAAATTTTGGAGTCCATTATTAAGGAGACAGTAACAGGACATTTGGATAATCATAATTTAATAGGACAAAGTCAGCATGGTTTTATAAAGGGGAAGTCATGTTTGACAAATTTGCTGGAGTTCTTTGAGGAAGTAACATATAGGGTGGATAAAGGGGAACCAGTGGACGTAGTGTATTTAGACTTCCAAAAGGCATTTGACAACTTGCCACACAAAAGATTATTGCTTAAGATAAAAAATCAGAGGATTGGGGGAATATTCTGGCATGGATAGAGTATTGGTTATCTAACAGAAGGCAGAGAGTTGGGATAAATGGTTCATTCTCAGACTGGCAATCAGTAACTAGTGGTGTTCCGCAGGGGTCAGTGCTGGGTCCCCAACTCTTTACAATCTATATTAATGATTTGGAGGAGGGGACCGAGTGTAACATATCAAAGTTTGCAGATGATACTAAGATGGGAGGGAAAGTAGTGAGTGAGGAGGACATAAAAAACCTGCAAGGGGACATCGACAGGCTAAGTAAGTGGGCAGAGATTTGGCAGATGGAATACAATACTGGAAAGTGTGAGGCTATGCACTTTGGCAGGAAAAATCGTAGAGCAAGTTATTATCTTAATGGCAAGGAATTGGAAAGTACTGAAGTACAAAGGGATCTGGGGGTCCTGGTGCACGAAACTCAAAAGGTTAGTATGCAGGTGCAGCAAGTGATTAAGAAGGCCAATGGAATGTTGGCTTTCATTGCTAGGGGGATAGAATATAAAAATAGGGAGGTATTGCTTCAGTTGTACAAGGTATTGGTGAGACCGCACCTGGAATACTGCATACAGTTTTGGTGTCCATACTTAAGAAAAGACATACTTGCTCTCGAGTCAGTACAAAGAAGGTTCACTCGGTTAATCCCGGGGATGAGGGGATGGACATATGAGGAGAGGTTGAGTAGATTGGGACTCTACTCATTGGAGTTCAGAAGAATGAGAGGCGATCTTATTGAAACATATAAGATTGTGAAGGGGTTGGATCGGGTGGATGCGGGGAGGATGTTCCCAATGATGGGTGAAACTAGAACTAGGGGGCATAGTCTTAGAATAAGGGGCTGCTCTTTCAAAACTGAGATGAGGAGGAACTACTTCACTTAGAGGGTGGTAGGCCCATGGAATATGCTGCCCCAAAAAGCTGTAGAAGCTACATCATTACATAAATTTAAAACAGAAATAGATAGTTTCCTAGAAGTAAAGGGAATTAAGGGTTACGGGGAGTGGGCAGGAATTTGGACATGAGTCTAGGTTCGGATCGGACATGGCCCTGTGGGTAGCGGAGTGGGCCCAGGGGCCGTGTAGCCTGATCCTGCTCCTATTTCGTGTGTCTAATTCTGTTAGATTCAGGAGATGGTTCTGTGATAGTAGATTGGCGGTTAGGATCAGATGAGCCATGATCTTATTGAATGGCGGAGCAGGCTCGAGGGGCCGATTGGCCTACTCCTGCTCCTATTTCTTATGTTCTTATGTTCTTATGTTCTTATTGCTTGGATGACATACTGATTACAGGCAAGACACAGGAAGCCGGCTGGCTGAGGTGGGACTACGCCTTCAGAAGGAGAAATGTGTGTTCGCTGCCAATGGGGTGGAGTTCTTGGGATTCCGAGTGGACAAAGACGGTGTGCATCCGACTACGGAGAAGGTGGAGGCTATCAGGAGTGCTCCCACCCCCAAGAACAAGACCGAACTGCAGGCATTCCTTGGACTGTTACACTTCTACAGTTGTTTTCTCAAGGGCAAAGCCATAGCCTTAGAGCCACTGCACAGGCTGTTAGACCAAGCAACAGTGTGGAACTGGACCTCAGCTCATGAAACAGCCTACAGATAGGCAAAGGAACTGCTACAAGCAGATAAGGTTCTGGTACACTATGATGAAAATAAGCCATTGGTGTTGGTGTCTGGTGCCTCACCATACGGGCTGGGAGCTCTGTTGGGTCACATAGAGCCAGATGGCCGGGACGCGCCTATCAGTTTTGCCTCAAGAACACTCTCAACAACAGAACGTGCTTATGCCCAGATTGACAAGGAGGCCCTAGCCATCATATTTGGGGTAAAGAAGTTCAGCCAGTACCTGTTAGGGAGACAGTTCATCATCTACACAGACCACAAGCCACTCTTGGGGCTCCTGCATCACTCCAAGCCCATGCCCCAGATCATATCACTGCGTATGCTTTGGTGGAGTCTGATGTTGGGGGCCTACAGTTATGAACTTTGCTACAGGCCTGGGAAGATGCTGGCTTATGCTTATGCTCTGAGTCGCTTGCCTTTGAACCGGCCAATGGCTGAGACGCCACCACCCCTGGAGGTGCTGCTACTGGAGGAGGTTCCGGAGGCCCCACTCCATGCCCAGTGGATTGGCAGCCTCACACAGAAAGATCCAGTCTTATCACGGGTGCTATGCTGGCTGCTGCATGGCTGGTCCTCCGAGGTCCAGGAGGAGCATTTCAAGCCCTTCGTTCAGAGGCGCCATGAAATGTCTGCACACAAGAACTGCGTGCTCTGGGGAAGCCGTGTGGTGGTTCCTGCCACCGCAAGAGAGGAGGTGCTGAAAATGCTGCATGACTCACACCCTGGGATTGTGCACATGAAGGCGTTGGCGAGAAGCTACGTCTGGTGGCTGGGGTTGGACCGAGACGTGGAGGAGGTGGTAAAGAGCTGTGAGACATGTCAGCTGACTCGCCATAGCCCATCCAAGGCTCCCCTTCACCCCTGGGAGTGGACCACTCGTAAATGTTCAAGACTCCACATTGACTTTGCAGGGCCATTTCAGGGTAAGGTCTTTTTGATAGTGATGGATTCTCATTCAAAATGGCTGGAGGTGGCTTTCATGAGCTCCATGACATCCAGTGCAGTGATCAACGCGTTGCGTTTGCTGTTTGCCACACATGGGGTCCCCGACATGCTGGTTTCGGACAATGGAGCAGCCTTCACGTCAGCGGAGTTCAAGGCTTTTGCAGGCAGAAACTGGATCCGCCATGTGACCACAGCGCCCTATCACCCCTCTTCTAGCGGGCAGGCAGAGAGGATGGTGCAAACCACAAAAGAGGCACTGGTGAGGATATCGATGGGGGATTGGCAAACCAGATTGGCCAGGTTCCTGTTATCACAGCATATCACACCAAACTCAGCAACGGGGAAGAGTCCTGCCGAGATGCTGATGGGTCGCCGGCTGGCGACTGCACTGGACCGGCTACACCCGGACTACAGGGATGAGATGCACACAAAGCAAGAGGAGCTGGCTAAGAAGCACCAGGGCACCGCCAGGCAGTTCGAGCCGTCAGAGACTGTGTTTGCCCGTTGCTATGCAGGAGGAGACAAATGGATGCCTGCCGTGGTGGAGCAGGCCACGGGTCCCCTGTCGTACAGCGTCCGTACACCTGATGGCCAGCTACACAGACGCCACATAGACCAGCTACGGGGTCGTACTCCGGTGAGAGTAACAGAGACGTCACAGGCTAGGCCATTGTCTCCGCCACCTCTGCCAGGCAGTGACGGCCTGCTTCCTGCAACAACGACGGAAGCCACATCGACAGAAGGTGTCATGGAGTCATCAGCCACGGAGGAAGGTTTTCCTGCAGCTAGCAGTGGCACCCCGACTATGCCTGTCCAGCGGCGCTCAAGTCGGGTTAGATTCCGTCCCAGACGCCTGGAGGACTAAGGGGTTTTATCTGGGGGAAAGGAGTGTTGTGTTTTGAGTTTTACTTCAATTAAGTTTGTCCCAGTTCCCCGGTGTTACCTGAAGGGGGGTGCTGGGGGGCTCGGTTTTACTTTGTCTTTCACTTTCAGTTTCGGGTTCTACCATGCAGACAATGTGCTGTAATGTCCACCCATTTACTCAGTAAATAGTAAAAGGTACATTCCGTCTCCTCTATTCATTACTGTTCGGTCAAGGTGCAATAGGAACAGAGCAGCATTGACCCCTCCACAGCTGGAAAACTGCCTCTTAGCTTTGCCTCCACTAGTTGCTCTAGGACCCTGACGGTGAAAGGGACTTTGTAAAGGTGCTGTTCGTTAACTACAAACACTGATGATTTCTGTAGTGCACAGCTACCTGTATGGTGTGCACTGGCACTTATGCCACTTAAGCACCTCATCAGCCACCTAGGTATTGTGAAGCTAACATGATTAGAGGAGCATTGAGATTAACTAATCTTCTGGCTGAAACAATTGCGAATTCCAGGGTGGCAAGCAGGGGCAGACTGGCCATACAGGAAATTGAGAGATTTCCCAAGTGCCCCTGTGAATGGTTCTGTAGCGCTGTATTATCGGCTGCCACTCCCTTTGTATGTGAAAATCCTTTGATGCAGTCCGCCCCTGGTGGTAAATCATCAATTCATTCCTGGTCATTTCAAAAATTGAAAACTTTGAACTTCAAATCCATTCTTACTGACAAAGGAAAACAGTTTGCTTGGCTATTCATGGTGACGCAAACTATCCACATTTATTTTTGATGTTTAATTGGGCCAGAATTTGCTGTCAAAATAGGGGTGCTGCTAATGGCGCTCGCCGTTATTTATGCGCAAATGGTACAGCAACTTCAAGCAATGGGCAGATGTGAGATTAAACACAGATATCCAAAAGTTGCTGTCTGAGATGCGCCGCTCCACCATTAGCTTCGCGAAAACAAATCTCGCTGTCTGCCTCACCATTGGTGTGGAGATGCCGGAGTTGGACTGGGGTGGACAAATGTAAGAAATCACACAACACCAGGTTATAGTCCAACAGCTTTATTTGAAATCACAAGCTTTCGGAGCGCTGCTCCTTCTTCAGGTGAAGTGGAGAAATGCATAAAGACACAGCTTATATAGTCAGAGAATCATGTCAGATGTTTACAGGTAACCTTTCCAACTGCCATTTGTCACACCTCGGCAGAGAGATAATCACAGCAGTCAAAGGTGTGAATGGTGTCCAAACAGGTCAGTCAGGGAAACATTACATCAAAGAACAATGAGGTGGGGTCACAAGGGGTCAAATATTGCAGATGCTGGGGTCTGTATGAAAAACAAAAAAACAGACAAAAAACATTTTTTTTGGCTGGAAATCACAGCAGGTCCGGCCGCATCTGTGTAGAGAGAACAAGCCAATGTCGACTCGAGTCTGGATGACCCTGCATCAGGTGGGGTTACATGTAGTGTGACATGAACCCAAGATCTCGGTTAAGGCCGTCCTCATGGGTGCGGAACTTGGCTATCAGTTTCTGCTCGACGATTTTGCGTTGGCCATGTTCTCAGCCTGTGCTCAGGACGCAGCAGACCAGCTACGAGACACCGCCAAACAAACAAGGCAACGGAACTATGCTACCTACATGCACACCAAGAACAGGAAGCTTGAGAAACTTGGCATCACCAGCAGCAGCAACCAAGCCTCCCCCGGTACCACGGTTGAAACCACAGGGAAATCCATCGTCAACCTGTCCGACCACACCCTTCAACCAGACGAAATTGAAGTTCTCAGCCGAGGGCTCAATTTCTGCCCCACCACCAAAATGGACCCCATCGGTCTCGCGGCAGACACAGAGGAATTCATCAGGAGAATGAGGCTCCGGGAATTCTTCCACAAATCCCAAGATGTCAGCAGCGAACCCAATGAGACAATCAATGATCCGGAACAGCAGACAGAGGGATCCGCAGTGCAGCGACCGAAGAAGAAAGAGTCAAATTGGACCCCTCCGGAGGGTCGCTGCCCTAAGCTTGACATGTATGCTCAAGTTGTCAGGAGATGCATCAATGCCAGATTCATCAGCCGCACTCACAAGACAGTCCAGAATGTCACCCGAGCACAACGCAACACCATCCACGCTCTCAAGACCAACTGCAACATTGTCATCAAACCAGTAGACAAAGGAGGTGCCATCGTCATACAGAACAGATGGGACTATTGCAAAGAAGTATACCGACAACTGGACAACCAGGAACACTACAGACAGTTACCCGCAGATCCGACCAAAGAACACACCCGCCAACTCAACAGACTGATCAAAACCTTCGATCCAGACCTTCAAAGCATCCTACATGCTCTCATCCCACGTACTCCCCGCGTGGGTGACTTCTACTGCCTCCCAAAGATACACAAAGCCAACACACCTGGACGTCCTATCGCATCAGGCAACGGAACCCTGTGTGAGAACCTCTCTGGATATGTCGAGGGCATCCTGAAACCCATCGTACAGGGAACCCCCAGCTTCTGTCGCGACACTACAGACTTCTTACAGAAGCTCAGCACCCACGGACCAGTTGAACCAGGAACACTCCTCGCCACGATGGACGTCTTGGCACTCTACACCAGTATCCCCCACGATGACGGCATCGCTGCGACAGCCTCAGTACTCAACACCAACAACAGCCAATCTCCAGACGCCATCCTACAACTCATCCGCTTCATCCTTGACCACAATGTCTTCACCTTCGACAACCAGTTCTTTACCCAAGCACACGGAACAGCCATGGGGACCAAATTCGCACCCCAATACGCAAACATCTTCATGCACAAGTTCGAGCAAGACTTCTTCGCTGCACAGGATCTCCAACCAACGCTGTACACCAGATACATCGACGACATTTTCTTCCTATGGACCCACGGCGAAGAATCACTGAAAAGACTACACGATAACATCAACAAGTTCCATCCCACCATCAAACTCACCATGGACTACTCCTCAGAATCAGTCTCATTCCTGGACACACGAATCTCCATCAAAGACGGACACCTCAGCACTTCACTCTACCGCAAGCCCACGGACAACCTCACGATGCTTCACTTCTCCAGCTTCCACCCTAACCACGTTAAAGAAGCCATCCCCTATGGACAAGCCCTGCGAATACACAGGATCTGCTCAGACGAGGAGGAACGCGATGGACACCTACAGACACTGAAAGACGCCCTTGTAAGAACGGGATATGACGCTCGACTCGTCGATCGACAGTTCCGACGGGCCACAGCGAAAAATCGCATAGACCTCCTCAGAAGACAAACACGGGACACAACCAACAGAGTACCCTTCGTCGTCCAGTACTTCCCCGGAGCGGAGAAACTACGCCATGTTCTTCGCAGCCTTCAACATGTCATCGATGACGACGAACACCTCGCTAAGGCCATCCCCACGCCTCCACTACTCGCTTTCAAACAGCCGCCTAACCTCAAACAGACCATCGTTCGCAGCAAATTACCCAGCTTCCAGGAGAACAGCGACCACGACACCACACAACCCTGCCACAGCAACCTCTGCAAGACATGCCAGATCATCAACACAGATACCATCATCACACGTGAGGACACCACCCACCAGGTACATGGTACATAATCATGTGACTCGGCCAACATTGTCTACCTCATACGTTGCAGGAAAGGATGCCCCGGAGCATGGTACATCGGCGAGACCATGCAGACACTGCGACAGCGGATGAACGGACACCGCGCAACAATCACCAGGCAGGAGTGTTCCCTCCCAGTCGGGGAACACTTCAGCAGTCAAGGACATTCAGCCTCCGATCTTCGGGTAAGCATTCTCCAAGGTGGCCTTCGAGACACACGACAACGCAAAATCGTCGAGCAGAAACTGATAGCCAAGTTCCGCACCCATGAGGACGGCCTTAACCGAGATCTTGGGTTCATGTCATGCTACATGTAACCCCACCTGATGCAGGGTCATCCAGACTCGAGTCGACATTGGCTTGTTCTCTCTACACAGATGCGGCCGGACCTGCTGTGATTTCCAGCCAAAAAAAATTTTTTTGTCTGTTTTTTTGTTTTTCATACAGACCCCAGCACCTGCAATATTTGACCCCTTGTGACCCCACCTCATTGTTCTTTGATGTAATGTTTCCCTGACTGACCTGTTTGGACACCATTCACACCTTTGACTGCTGTGATTATCTCTCTGCCGAGGTGTGACAAATGGCAGTTGGAAAGGTTACCTGTAAACATCTGACATGATTCTCTGACTATATAAGCTGTGTCTTTATGCATTTCTCCACTTCACCTGAAGAAGGAGCAGCGCTCCGAAAGCTTGTGATTTCAAATAAAGCTGTTGGACTATAACCTGGTGTTGTGTGATTTCTTACATTTGCCTCACCATTGAAATGCATTGAATGTCGTGAAGTTGCTATATTTGCGCTGTAGATACAAATTAAACTCACCACAGAAAGTTAAGTCTTTTCCATTTCAGTCTAAGTACCCTTTTAACGACATGGGAAGTGTTAATTCCTGTCAAACAACCTCTCTGGCATTGAAAATGAACTATTAGCATACAGTCTAATTCCTTCAGCTTTTAATTCATAATAAGGTGGATGAATTAGCAGCGCAAATAGAGGTAAATGAATATGATATGATTGGAATTACGGAAAAATGGCTCCAGGGGGACCAAGGCTGGGAACTCAACATTCAGGGGTATTCAATATTCAGGAAAGATAGGCAAAAAGGAAAAGGAGGTGGGTAGCATTGCTGGTTAAAGAGGGGATTAACACAATTGTAAGGAAAGATATTAGCTCTGATGATGTGGAATCTGTATGGGTAGAACTGAGAAATACCAAAGGGCAGAAAACATTAGTGGGAGTGGTGTATAGACCCTCAAACAGTAATGCAGAGGTTGGGGATGGCATTAAAAGGGAAATTGGAGAAGCGTGCAGTAAGGGCACAGCAGTCATCATGGGTGACTTTAATCTACATATAGATTGGGCTAACCAAATTAGTAACAATACTGTGGAGGAGGAATTCCTGGAGTGTATACGGGATGGTTTCCTGGACCAATATGTCGAGGAACCAACTAGGGATCAGGCCATCTTAGACTGGTTATTATGCAATGAGAAAGGATTAATTAGCAATCTTGTTGTGTGAGGCTCCTTGGGTCAGAGCGATCATAATATGATCGAATTCTTCATTAAGATGGAGAGGGAAGTAGTTGACTCAGAGACTAAGGTCCTGAATTTAAATAAAGGGAACTATGATGGTATGAGACGCGAGTTGGGTAGGATTGATTGGGTAATGTCACGCAAAGGGTTGATGGTGGATAGGCAATGGCAAACATTCAAAGAACGCATGGATGAACTACAGAATTTTATTATACCAGTTTGGCATAAAAATAAATCAAAAAAGGTGACTCAACCGTGGCTAACAAGGGAAATTAGGGATAACATAAGATCCAAAGAGAGGGCATATAAATTGGCCAAAAAAAAGAGCAAACCTGAGGATTGGGAGCAGTTTAGGATTCAGCAAAGGAGGACAAAGGGATTAATTAAGAGGGGGGAAATAGATTATGAAAGTAAGCTTGAAGGGAACATAAAAACTGACTGTAAAAGCTTTTATAGATATGTGAAGAGAAAAAGATTGGTGAAGTCAAGCGTAGGTCCCTTGCAGTCAGAATCAGGGGAACAAAGAAATGGCAGACCAATTAAATACATGTTTTGGTTCTGTCTTCACAAAGGAGGACACAAATAACCTCCCAGAGATGTCAGGGAACATAGGGACTAATGAGGGGGAGGAACTGAAATAAAGCAGTATTTGTAGGGAAATGGTGTTGGGGAAGTTGACGGGATTGAAGGCCAATAAATCCCCAGGGCCTGATAATCTACATCCTAGGGTATTAAGGAAGTGGCCCTGGAGATAGTAGATGCATTGCTGGTCATCTTCCAGAACTCGATAGACTCTGGAACAGCACCCATGGATTGGAGGGTAGCTAATGTTACCCCACTATTCAAAAAAGGTGGTAGAGAAAAAGTGGGGAATTATAGACCAGTAAGCCTGACATCGGTATTGGGGGGAAAATGCTAGAGTCCATTATAAAAGATGTAATAGCAGAGCACTTGGAAAGCAGTGACAGGATCAGACAAAGTCAACATGGATTTAGAAAACGTAAAACGTGCTGGACTAATCTACTGGAATTTTTTGAGGATGTAACTTGTAAAATAGATAAGGGAGAACCAGTGGATGTGGTGTATTTGGACTTTCAGAAGGCTTTCGATAAGGTCCCACATAAGAGATTAGCTTGTAAAATTAAGGCACATGGGATTGGGGCCAAGGTATTGACTTGGATAGAGAACTGGTTGGCAGATAGAAAGCAAAGAGTTGGAATACACGGGTCATTTTCCGAGTGGCAGGCAGTGACTAGTGGGGTACCGCAAGGATCGGTCCTAGGACCCCAGCTGTTCACAATATATATTAATGATCTGGACGAGGGAATTGGATGTCATATCTCCAAATTTGCAGACGACACAAAGCTGGGTGGGAGGGTATGCTGTGAGGAGGATGTTGTTAAACTCCAGTACGATTTGGACAGGTTGGGTGATTGGGCAGAAACATGGCAAATGCACTATAATGTGGATAAATCTGAGGTTATCCACTTTGGTGGCAAAAACAGGAAGGCAGATTATTACTTGAATGGCAATAGATTGGGAGAAGGGGAAGTGCAAAGAGACCTGGGTGTTCTTGTGCACCAGTCGCTGAAGGTAAGCATGCAGGTGCAGCAGGCAGTTAAGAAGGCAAATGGTATGTTGACCTTCGTAGCAACAGGGTTCGAGTACAGGAACAAGGATGTCTTGCTGCAGTTGTACAGGGCCTTGGTGAGACCGCACCTTGAGTATTGTGTGCAGTTTTGGTCGCCTTATCTGAGGAAGGATGTTCTTGCCATGGAAGGAGTGCAGCGAAGATTCACCAGGCTAATACCTGGGATGGCAGGAATGACGTACGAGGAGAGATTGGGTCGATTGGGCTTGTACTCACTGGAGTTTAGAAGATTGAGAGGGGATCTCATCGAAACCTATAAAATTCTGTCAGGCCTGGACAGACTAGATGCAGGAAGGATGTTTCCGATGGCTGGGGAGTCCAGAACTAGGTGTCATAGTCTAAGGATAAGGGGTAAGCCATTTACGACTGAGATGAGGAGGAATTTCTTCACCCAGAGAGTGGTGAACCTGTGGAATTCTCTACCACAGAAGGCAGTGGAGGCCAATTCATTAAATATATTCAAGAAGGAGTTGGATACATTTCTTAAGGCTAAAGGGATCAAGGGATATGGGGAGAAGGCAGGGACGGGGTACTGAATTTGGTTAATCAGCCATGATCTCATTGAATGGCGGAGCAGGCTCGAGGGGCCGAATGGCCTAATCCTGCCCCTATCTTCTATGTTTCTATGTAATTGTTGTTAGAGATTTTTGAATGGAAAATTGAAAATTAAGTTTTATTTTTTACTTTGCCTTTCTGTCTCTCTTCTTCTCTCTCTCTTAATCCAAGCTGTCTTTCCCTCTCTTTATTTCTCTTTCTGCACCTGATTTGACATTCACCCACTCTAATTGATATTCTTTCCCGGTCCTTGCGCTGTTAATTTCACAATCCTTCAATCTGATTGTTTAAAGAGATACACAGTTGCTTTCCCTGTTCACTCAGGTCCCAGATGCTCTGTTTCCCTCACTGCGACGTTATCAGCTCGCACTTTCAGCAACATTCCACGCAAAAAATTAAAAAACCTAAACCTGCAAGGGCAAGTCTAACGAACGGCAGATGCCGTTAGATGCCCTGCTACAGCAAATAATGGCCCAGTATTTTGTATGTAATATACTTCTTCTCATCCTGTAATCACAAATCACGATCTCTGACATCATACTGTTTGCAGTGAAGGGATTTTGTTGCAAGTGTTTGCTATAAGGGAGTAAATAAGAGAAAGGGAATAGTCACATTTGCTGCTAAAACAGATATAAGTTAAAGTTCTGAATTTAAAAGTACCATGGCTTGGAGTTTCCGCTCGGTTGCATTGTTTTTTTTTGGCGCTTTTTGCCCGAAATTTGCAAAACCAGTGCAAAAGATCACGGAATTTTAAATGCAAATTATGTTCAGCACAAATCGATCTTTTGCGTTAGTTTAAAAAACATTGTGCTAGAAGCTGGCCCCGCCTACAAAACTGGCCATGCCCACAAAACTGGCCACGCCCCCAGATCAAATTAATCAACATGACACGTTTCCGCTAATTGTGCTCATTTGTGAGCCTCCGAGGAGGCTCTAAAAATTAAGCTTTTATTTAGTTACAAGGACACTAATAGGCACTTTTTAAAAGCTTTTGATTGTAATTCTTTTTTAATTTACTAAAAAACTGATTATTGTACACCAATATAACTAGTAAATGGTTCTGTATAGTTTTTTTTAAGTCATTTTGAGTTATTTAAAATCGGGCTACTCACAGATGGTAGACGTGACACTCTGATTAAAATGCTTATTTTTTGTGATAAACCCATGTTCAGCTGTATTAATCAAACTGCACCAAGTTACCACTCTTAAATATATCAGAGAATAATTTTTAAAGCAACATTTTTTTCAAAAAATGACATTTTAAAACGATGCCTGATTGTGCTGGTTCAGGCCAGATTTTACATTTGGTGATGTGCAAATGAGTTTGAGCAAAATCGCGAGAAAAAAAACACTTCTCAAAGCTAGCGCAATTTTGGGTGCAATTTGCGTCAGATCGCCAATTGTGCCCAAAGCGAAAACTCTACCAAATGCCTTCATCTTGTGACTAATCCGAATCTAAGTGCCTGAAGGGTATAATAATAAGTTAGAGCCAACCATCACCAACTGTATG
The DNA here is from genome assembly GCF_052327205.1 of Somniosus microcephalus. Taxonomy (NCBI): domain Eukaryota; kingdom Metazoa; phylum Chordata; class Chondrichthyes; order Squaliformes; family Somniosidae; genus Somniosus; species Somniosus microcephalus. The sequence continues at coordinate 277,518,301 of NC_140988.1, read as the reverse complement.
CATGACTGGAAATACTTCCAAAGAGAGAAGTTATTTCTGTGGCAAATGTTTTCTTAGGTAATATTCAAATCAAACTGCCAACATCAACAGCAGTGCTGCTAAAAGATTGATTGCTGTATGCACTGTAGTCAGTTACTGTTGTTATAGCTCTTGCAGGACACACTAGTGTCTAGTGTTACCATGTTATTATTGGCTGAAGATAGCAGCTTCTGGATCGTACCAACTATTAAGAAACAGAAACAGTCAAGAGGATAAGAAAATGTAGTGGAACAGATAAATGGTAAAGTGTGTTGGCAAATGGGCAAACAATTGGGAAAGATTTCTTTGCATGCTATGTGTAAACAAACCATCAACCTGTTTATAAAAAATGGGTTTGCAATTTTGTTACACATGGCACACAGAGGAAATCTTCCCCCCTTTTGCCTGTATTTCTGCCCGCACCAAATCCAGTTCACGCATTACCCCTCTGCTCCTATATAAGTTACCGGTTTGACAATGCCTCAATTTAAATATTCTCATTCTTGTTTTCAAATCTATCCATGGCCTCTCCCCACCCTATATCTGTAACCTCCACCAGCCCTACAAACCTCAGAGCTCTCAGCGCTCCCCCAATTCTGGCCTCTTGCACATCCCTGATTTTCATCACTCCACCATTGGCAGCTGTGCCTTCAGCTTTCTAGGCCCTAAACTCTGGAATTTAATCCCTAAACCTCTCTGCCTCTCTACGGGCTGGATTTTGTCAGCCCCAAGGAGGCAGGTATGGAGGCGGGACAGCCGGTAAAGTTGCAGAAAGTGGGGGCGGATGGCAAACCCGCCCCCATCCCGCCTCCGTGCCCCTTTGCCAGGAGGCGGGAAGATGTCCTGCTTTGGGTCCCATCTCCTCGAGGTGGGAAAGGGATTAAATCCTTTTAACTGCCTGTTAATAACTGCCTGTTAACAGGTAGTTAACAGGCAGAAAAAAGGATTAGTGCCATTTTATCTTTTCAGGTGAAGGCTTCCCGACCTTGGAGGACCCCGCCGGGTTGGAGGAGTCAAGTAGGAGTTCTGCGGGGGCCGGAGGGGCCTGAAAGTGACATGTAGAGATGAGTGATGGGTGCAAATGTGGAGTGGTAAGTATGTGAGGTGAGTGTTAAGTGTTATAAAATTTTTACTTACCTTTGTTTCGGCCTACAGCCTTCAGCCGCGGTGGTTCCGGAGTCATGACATCTTCATTGTAGATTTCACAGACTGGCTGTTGGATCCTCCGAACCAACAGTCATCTGCTTTCTACAAAGTTGAAAGGTTTGATGAGTCCTGAACAAAAGGACTCATCAAACTACACAGAATGTCAGTGTTTGACAGCTTCACGAAGCTGTCAAATGCTGACATTTCTTCTTTCAAGAAATCTTGACAGATGGCACGTTAGATGTTGACGTGCTCTGTAAATGACTTTCCCCAACTTGGCCTGCTGAGCCCGCAGGGCGGGCTTAACAAGGTCAATCAGGGGAAAATCCCTCTGGTTGGCCAGAACATGATGGAGGCGAGACTGAGACTCGACAAGCAGCAGTCCCGCCTCCAGCATGTCTCCATTCACAAAATCCAGCCTATGTCTCTCTCCTCCTTTAAGACGTTCATTAAAACCTACCTCTCACCTGTCCTAATATCTGCTATATGGCTCGGTGTCAAATTTTGTCTGATAACACCCCTGTGAAGCATCTTGGGATGTTTTATTACATTAAAGGCGTGATATAAATGCATGTTGTCGTTGTTGTCGTCTGATTAAACACATAGGCTGCGATTTTGCCAGCGCTCAGGGGGCGGGTTTGGAGGTGGGTCAGGTGGTAAAATGGCGGTGGATTCCGATCCCGCCATCAACCCGCCTCCGTTCAACTTTGCCAAAGGCGGACTCCCAGACTCCCGTTCGGTCCTTCCACCAAGCGGCGGGATAGGCACTTAAGGTAGTTAACTGCTTGTTAACTGCCTGGATCATGCCATTTTGACAGCCGTTTTACATTTTACCACTTTTTCTGCATGTACCACGTCGTTCCCAAACCATGCCAACTAATTGTGTCGGGTTGACAAGTGGCTGCCTTCTTGACAGCTTCAGCTCCAGCATAAAAATGGAACTTGCAACAAGGATCAGTTGAAGGTGGCAGAACTTTGTTTTTTTAGGTCTTGGAAATCTTTTTGCAGGTCTACTGATCTTAGATTTGGTGAAGCTGAGATCCATCTCCACTGTGACCTCCTGGGAAAACCCTTTCCCCACATTGACTGAGCGCTTCTTCAAAGGAGATACCGATCAGCAGCATGGGAACTATTTATTTCCTTTCATCCTGGTCCTCAGATTTGGAGGAAGAGCAGCCGCGGCAGCACCACAACCAGGAACTACAGCAGCAACAGCAGCAGGAGCACCAACCTCCTGGTCAGCCACCTGATGGTGCACAGGGCAGAGGGCATCAGGGCAGGGATGCACGTCGCCGCAGGAGATACCCCCAACACAGGGCTTATAGGCCGAGGATGACCTTCCTCAACATGACTGAGCAGCAGTGCCAAAGTGAGACTTTCACAAGAGGTAGTCTGTGACATCTGCGCAATGCTGCACCAACACCTGGAGCCCAGAGGAGTGGGTGGACACCCCTTACCAGTGGCTGGCAAAGTCACCAGCGCGTTCAATTTTTTTGCTTCAGGGTCCTTCCAGGGCTCATCAGCAGACATCAGCGGCATCTCCCAGTCAGCCGCACACACTTGCATCATGCAGGTAACCGATGCCCTCTTTGCCAAGGCGCACAATTACATCCACTTCTCGACAGATCAAGCAAGTGTCACCGCGTGTGCGGTTGGCTTTGCAAATATGGCAGGCTTGCTAAGGGTGCAGAGCGTCGTAGACTGCACACATGTGGCCCTTACGGCACCCCATCACAACTCGGCTATTTTTGTCAACCGCAAGGGCTTCCACTCCGTCAATGTACAGCTGGTGTGTAACCACAGGAAAGATGTTTTGCATGTTTGCGCAAAATACCCTGGCAGTTGCCATGACTCATTCATCCTGCGGAAGTCTAGTGTGCCTCCGCTCTTCAATCTACCAAACCAACTTTCCGGGTGGTTCCTTGGAGACAAGGGCTATCCCCTGAAGACGTGCCTGATGGCGCCGTTGAGTGGGTGTTGAACGAAGCTGAGGAGCGATACAATGGCAGCCACATTTCGACCAGATCCATCATCGAGCAAACTATCGGCTTGCTGAAGATGCAATTCAGATGCCTTGACAGATCAGGTGGAGCCCTACAGTATTCAGCAGCCAGGGTCCCCAGAATTGTTATGGTCTGTTGTGCACTGCACAACATCGCACAGCATCATGGCTTGCAGCTGCCTGAGGAACAAGTGGCTCAGCGCATAGCCTCCTCAGATGAGGAGGAGGAGGAGGAGGAGGAGGAAGACCTTGCAGAAGCGGATGTGCCAGTTCCAGCAGCATGCGAGCACATTGCTGCCCGGGATGCAAGGGATGCACTAATCTTTGCCAGATTCGCTTAAGTAGACGAATCAAGCACATGTGGCTAGCACCTTCTTAACACACCATACACAATGGACAAGAACCTGTGGGTTCCTATCACTCCGACCACCATCATTACAAATGCAAGTCACCCTGAGCCCTCAATATGGAACTTCCATTTCTGAGATCACATACTCCAGAACTTCAACTGTTTGCCATCACTTCTGTTTAATCCATTCACAAAAGGATGACAATGTCAAAAATTATGGACAATAGAACAGAACAGAACACCTAAGTGACTACCCTTGTGACTAATTGTGCTTTATCTTCCTCTTATGCGTGTTTCTATGTGGTGCTTCCACTGTGGCTTCAGCTTATGTGGAGGCACCTTGCTCACTTTCATGCTGCTCCTGCTCTGATGCCTTTGGCGGACGTCCTCTGGGTTTGCGAGCCTGTGAGGGCTCGGCAACAGTCTGCTCCTCCTACGTCTGTGCAGGGGCTGAGACGCCGATCTCAATTGGGTGGGGACTCTGGTGGGGCTCTGACCGAAGGCTACTCAGTGGCATGAGCATGTGAGCGTTTGGAGAGGAGCCCCCACTTCCTTGTTGCCTGCCACCAACATCCCTCTCATGGGTCAGCCCCACTTCAGTGCTAGCAAGTGGCTTGACAGCACCTTGCTGCACATCAGGGGGGCCATGAGAACCTGTATCTGCACTGGCAGTCCTACTTAAAAGGACTTCCATGAAGCTCTGGTTTCACTGCTCAATAGCTGCCCATCGCTTCTCCAGAGATGTCAGTCTATTCTGAACATTCGCAATGTTTTCCTGACTCTGGCGACTTATTTCCTCCATGGCCGTAGCCAGCCTTTCCACGGAGGTTGCCATCCTTTCCGTGGTGGTGTGTTCATGCGCCATTGCCTCCACAAAGGCACTGCTCATGTTAAACATGGACTCCTCCATTCTCTCCACACTCACAGTAACCCTGGAGACAAAACCTGCCAGAGACTCCTGCACCTGTTCCTGGAGTTCAATCACCGCTCCCTTTCTGATGGACCCAGAGGCACAGAGTCCACATGCAGCTGAGCAGAGCTGGGTGTGCCCTGCAGCCTCCGACGAGGACTCTCCACTGCTGTACCTGTCTCCACCATCTGCTGAGGTTCACTTGTGAGCAGTGATACACCAGGTGACAACACTACTCTATGTCCCAAAGGTCCCACTGAGGTGTGCATATCTGCGCTGGTGCTTGGTGCGCTTAATTCTGCTGATGCTGCGCCCTCTGAGGTTGCAGGTTCCTCTGAGGAGTCTTCTGGCTCCGGCTCTTCCTCCTGGACAGTAGGGAGGGGGACTGTCGATGGTCCTGTGGGGGAGTAAAGGCATGAGTTACCATGTGATATTAACGTAGCATGCACATGGAATAGTGCAGAAGATCATAAGTCAATCTGTTTGAGCATCAGATGCCATATCAGTCACTCATACAATGTCAATGAGAGAGATGCAAATCTATTCTGTCACCAGCTTGCTCTGCTGCAGCCGTCTGACCGTCCCCCACTTCCAGGTCCTCATCGCCTCCGATTATTTCGAGGGCAGCCTCCTCAGCATTGGTCAAATGGGCAATTGAAGGTGGCCCTCCTCCAGTCCTAGCCCTCTCCCTCTTATTGTGGGCTCTCTTTTCCTGCAATGAGGGACACAAGTGGAGTTTGAGTGAGAATGTTGGAGTGAGTGTAGCAAATCCATAGCATAGATGCTTAGAGGGAGACAAAGAAGGAGTGAGGTGCCAATACCAAGGGCCCTCCCTGTGCGTTGTTAGTTGTTGGCATTGCATAACAGTGATAGTTAGTGTGAGGGGTGTATAGTCGAATAGTGAAGTGATAGTGTTCATAGAGAGAGAGGGATGGTTAAGGGTGCAAGGCATGTAAGGGTAAAGTGGGATGTGGAGAGTAGGTTGACAATGCAGAGTGCTGGTGATGAGAGGAGATTGGGAGCAGATTGAGGGTCATGGTGATGTTATACTCATTTTCCCTGAGCGGAACAGGTCATTGAACCTTTTTTGGCACTGTACCCAGGTTCGACTGCACATCGATGTCGAGCTCACCTCCTGTGCAATTTGCAGCCACACAGCTTTGGTCTGCTGTGGTGGCTTCTTCCTCCCAGAGGATGGGAAGAGTACTTCCTTTTGACCTCTGACTCCCTCCACAAGAGCATGGAGGGAATCATCAGCAAATTGTGGTGAGGCCTTCGCCCTTGAGGTTGCCATGTCAGCAGTAGTCAGCAGAGTAGACAATCCAGCAGTAAATAAGGAGAAAATGAACCAAGGCTGCATGGGCCCCTTAAAAGCAGCTGGCTCACAGACATCAGCAGAGGTGAGTTCCAGACCCAAAACACTAATTGGCCAGGGGAGCGCACACGCAGGGACTCAGTTGCCCAATTCGGGCAAAATCGCAATTTTTTAACCAGCTGAAAGCGGAGGCGGGACCGGGACCCGCCGACCACCTGACCCGCACCCACCCCGCCACCAATAATAAAATCACGGCCATAAGGGCTGATTTTATAAACGCATGCTTCCAATGGAGAACCCTACAGCCTGGGAGTGCAAATCAGAAAATCTGCCCTGCAAGTTTCAATTATTGTAAAGGTACATAAGAGTGTAAGAAAGTATGGATATGAAAAGCCCTTTGGTTCATTGAATCCATCCCTTCTCCAGACTATGTGAAGCATAATGATCCAAGGAAGTGGGCTGTAGGAAGGTGGAGCTGTAACTCCTCCCACCCCAGGGGAAATGGAGGGTGAAGTTGGCTGTATAAGGCAAACCTCGGAAGGTGCTTTACCATCGGAGGGATATACTTACATTTGAGGCAGTTCAGAGAAGGTTCACTAGGTTGATTCCTGGGATGAAGGTGTTGTCTTATGAGGAAAGATTGAGCAGGTTGGGCCTATACTCATTGGAGTTTAGAAGAATGAGAGGTGATCTTATTGAAACATGCAAGATTCTGAGGGGGCTTGACAGGATAGATGCTGAGAGGATGTTTCCCCTCATGGGGGGAATCTAGAACTAGGGGGCATAGTTTCAGAACAAGGGGTTGCCCATTTAAAGCGGAGATGAGGAGGAATTTCTTCACTCAGAGGGTCGTGAATCTTTGTAATTCTCTACCCCAGAGAGCTGTGGAGGCTGAGTCATTGAATGTATTCAAGGCTGAGATAAGCAGATTTTTGAACTACAGGGGAGTCAAGGGTTATGGGGATGTAGATAACTGTAGCTGTAGTAAAGACAGCTGCTTGACAGCAGTCGGATAAATAGGAAGCCATCTTGGCCATGTGGCAGTACTACACAAGCTGGCACTGACTCAAGACCTAATAAAGAGTACTCAACGATATCTACTCGCAAGCCTCTTAATACTACGATATAAGATAACATTACATGGTACCAGGATTTATAGAATGCACGGTACGGGCATACCACAACAATGGAAGGGATAAAACCACCGACTAGCCGGCAACTTGAAGGAAATCTGGACGAAAATTGGCGCGAATTCAAACAACGCTTTCTTCTCTACCTCGCAGTGATCGATGCCATGACTAGCTCTGGAACACGTAAGGTAGCTTTGTTGCTAACAGTGGCTGGCTCGCAGGCAATCGAGCTGTATAATACATTTACATTCGCAGCTGAAGTTGACAAAAATGATCTGGACAAGGTGATAGATTTGTTCGATAAATACTGCACACCTAAAAAGAATGAAACGTTCGAGAGATTTGTTTTTCGCTCCCGCGGGCAAAAGCAAGGAGAATCCTTTGATGTTTTTCTGACGGACTTAAAAACAAAAGCACAAACATGTAACTTTGGAAACTTGAAGGAATCGATGATATGCAATCAGGTCGTTTTCGGAATACTTGACAAGAAGGTGAGGGAGAGAATGCTTAGGGACAATGACTTAACTTTGGATGCTGCAGTAAAAATATGTCATGCTAGTGAACTCTCAGTCATGCACATGCAAAAATTCGATGGGAGAACTACAGCAACGGGCGTGAGAGCGCTGGGACTGGACAACCTACCAGTGGATGTAGTACACAGAAGGGACACAAGAGGGTGCACAGAGTTCAGGACTATGACGCCATACGATTGCAGACGGTGCGGCAATAGACACGTGGCAAGACAGTGTCTGGCTTATGGGAAGAACTGCGCAAAATGTAAAGGCCGGAATCACTTTGCTAAAATGTGCTTTTGGGAAGAGAAAACCGAAGGTAAAAAGACAGTGCATGCTATTGAGACTGAAGACATGGAATCGGAGACTTTGTATGTTGGAATGGTGCAAAATGACTTAAAACAGGGTAAAGATATGGAAAAGGAAGTACATTCCGTAGGACTAAAGACTGAAGTTTGGATAGCCCCCTTGCTGGTAAGTGGCACCATTGTTCCCTTCAAGCTAGATACAGGTGCTAAGGCAAACCTCATAAGCTGGAGTGATGCACGGAATCTCAAAGTGAGACCAAAAATACTGAACAAGGCAATGGCTTTGAAGGCGTACAATGGACAAAGTATTGAAACAAAAGGAACGTGTAGGCTGAATGTTAATGTAAAAAATTGCATTCACCCATTGACGTTTGTTATAGTGCCTGAAGGACATGAGTCACTGTTGGGGGATAAGGCATGTGTGGATTTGGGCTTGGTAAAACGAGTCTATACTATTAATGAACTGAACTGTGTGCAGAGTGCCCCCCAAGACAGTAGAAATATAAAGCATGATGCTATAACACACAAGTATGCGGATGTATTTCAGGGTTTCGGAGCACTGCCCTTCACATACTCCATCAAACTGAGAGATGACGCACAACCTGTGATTCACGCACCCAGGAGAGTTCCGGTGGCCCTCCGTGAGAAACTGCAGAAAGAGCTAGACCGCATGGAGGGACTAGGTGTCATAAAGAAGACTAAGGAACCAACTGACTGGGTAAATTCCATGGTTTGCGTCAATTCAAAAAAGACTGATAAATTGCATGTCTGCATGGATCCCAAGGACCTTAACGCTAATATAAAAAGAGAGCACTATCAAATCCCAAAGAGAGAGGAAATAGTCAGCGAAATGACAGGAGCAAAATTCTTCTCCAAGATGGACGCCTCGCATGGATTCTGGCAGCTGAAACTTGATGAAGAGAGTACTAAGCTGTGCACCTTTAACACCCCGTTTGGTCGATACTCTTACCAGCGCCTGCCCTTCGGCATTAGCTCCGCCCCAGAAATCTTCCACAGAGCAATGGAGCAAATCATCGAGGGCCTGGATGTTGTGCAGGTGTACGTGGATTATCTGGTAGTATGGGGCTCCACTCAGGGAGCGCACGACACCAGACTGGAAAAAACACTTCAGAGGCTACGGCAGTATGGACTCAAACTATATAAAGACAAATGTTAGTTCAGCGTCAATGAAATCACATTCCTCGGGGACAAGATTTCTGCAGAAGGGATTTAGCCAGACAAGTCAAAGGTAAAGGCCATACATGACATGGAAAAACCGAAGGACAAGAAAGGGGTTCAGCGGGCCCTTGGCATGGTTAATTACCTAGGGAAATTCATTCCAAATCTGGCAGTGAAAACTGCTCACTTGAGAAAACTGCTGCACCAAGAGACAGAGTTCCAATGGGGACATGAACATGAGAATGAATGGAAGGGGCTGCTACACATTCTAGCAAGTGAACCCCTACTGAAGTTCTTCTGCCCTGAAAAGAGGACAAAAGTGTCCACAGATGCCTCTAAGGATGGATTAGGGGCTGTCCTTCTACAGGAAGATGAAGGAGAATGGCGACCAGTGGCATATGCGTCACGCTCCATGACGTCTACAGAGTGCCGGTATATGCAAATAGAGAAGGAGTGCCTGGGCTTGGCATTTGGGTGTGAAAAATTTCATACCTACATCTATGGACTTCCCAAGGTTATCCTAGAAACTGACCATAAGCCACTGCTAGGGATCGCAAAAAAGAATCTGTGTGACATGTCATCACGGATACAGCGCCTAATGATGAGACTACAATGTTATGATTTTGAGCTCACATATGTGCCAGGGACACAAATGTTCATTGCAGATACGCTATCCAGGGCTGCGCCTCGTGCCACACAAAACAGTGAAACAGAGAGGATGTGGACCTTCATGTGGACATGGTCTATGCAGCATTGCTCGCCTCACAGGAACAACTATCAAAGATAGCCACAGAGACATCAAAGGACCCTGTTCTGGGGAAAGTGATGAGAAATCTTCAAGAGGGTTGGAAGAAAGGGTCATGTAAATAATATCATCATATTCAGTCTGAGCTTTCTGTGGTCAATGGACTACTGCTTAAGTGTGACAGGATTGTAGTGCCCATCTCTATGTGACAAGAAATGCTTAACAGGATACATGAAGGGCACCTGGGTGTGGAAAAGTCAAAAAGGAGAGCACGTGAGGCACTCTACTGGCCAAACATGAACTCTGATATTGACCAGATGATCAGTGAGTGTGTTACATGTCAGGAGTATCACTACAAGCAAACAAAAGAGCCCCTCATTACCACAGAGCTCCCATCACAACCTTGGGAAAAGGTAGGAACTGATATTTTTCACTACGAAGGAAAAGACTATGGCCTAGAAATTGAGTTGGCGCCGCGCCAGGGCTTTAGCGCCGGAAATTTAGCGCCGGCGCTAAGTCCCCCTGCGCGCGCCAAAAATTCAGTAGCGCCGCGCCCAGACGGCTGCCGGCGCTACTGGCGGGCGTGAGCGCCTCCCAATGGGCGCTGACTGCCGCATTGTGGCGCTAATCCGGCGCTGCGGGACCCGATGCGGTGCGGCAGGCTGGGGAAGTGCAGGCCTCCTCCTTCAGTTAAGGAGGAGCTGCCTGCACCCGCCCGCTGTCCGTTCAAATATTGAAAAAAATGAGCCCGGCACCTCGGACAAGTGCCGGGCTTGCAGGCCAGACGCATCTGTTCCGCGGGGGGGGGTGGTGGAGGAGTCCGGGGAGGGAGGTGCGGGCAGGCGGCCGGCGGGAAAGCGGCCGGCCGCCGCGCGACCTTAATGCGCCGGCGCTAACTCGGGGAAGACTCGGTTGAAAAAATCTTAGTTGCGGCTGCCACGGGCGAGGCGGCCGCAACTCAATTTCGGCGCTGGGGCCCGTCACCACGGCAACCGGGACGCTGCGCACACCGATGACGTCATTGGTGCCGGCGCAGCGCTACCGGTCTACCGCCGATTCTAGGGCCCCAGGGAATTTCTAAACTGGCCATAACTCCGGCGCTAGGCCCTCTAGCGCCTCAAATGCGGCGCTAAGGCTACTCAATTTCTAGGCCTATTTGTTAGTTATTGATTATTACTCTAATTATCCTGAGATTGCTCTCCTACCCAGCACCACGTCAAGAGCTGTGATAACTCACCTGAAGTCAATCTTTTCCAGGCAGGGCATCCCTCTAACTCTGGTCTCTGATAATGGCTCTCACTATGCCAGTCATGAGTTTCAGTCGTTTGCTACAGAGTATGAGTTTAAGCATGTAACCTCCAGCCCGCGCTACCCTCAAGCCAATGGAAAAGCGGAGAAGGGGGTGCAGATTGTGAAAAGGCTATTAAAGAAAGCAGCACACAGCAACACTGACCCATATCTGACCATGATGTCGTACAGGGTGGCCCCGCTGGAAAGTGGCAAGTCTCCAGCTGAGCTCTTACTGGGTCGCAAAATCCGTACTCGACTTCCCAGGCATGTCACACCTGATCACAGAGATGAGGTATGGGTAGACAAGGCCTGGAAACTTCAGCGGAAACAAAAAACGCTCCATGACCGCACAGCCACTGCACTAGTGCCTCTACAGGAGAAGGATGTAGTTCGCATTGAAGGGCCTGGGTCATGGAATCAAAGAGCCACCGTTCTACAACAGGTTGCCCCCAGGTCGTACAGTGTCATGACAGAAAATGGCAATGTGTATCGCAGAAACAGGAGGCACCTACTGAAAACCACCGAGACCTATCAGCCACAGGAGGACAGAGAGGATGAGCTGATGATGGAAACCCGACAGAGTGATGAGGAGACGAGGGCAATGCCACAAAGTGATGAAGTACACAGGGGTAACAATGAGACAAGGGATCCGTGTGGTACAGACATGAACTTAATGGACACAACTGGGTTGGCCCAGCAAATACCCGCTCAGCTACGCAGGTCACAGCGCACAGAAAGCCTGTTGTTAGACTCGACCTGTAGACAAGGGAAAGACTGTAAACAGCTAATGGACTTCTGGGTGTGGGTAGTGTTTATATGTACCGGCAGTTATTGCAAGGTATAGTTACACTGACAGTCTTTACATGTTGTTAATAGTAATTAATAGTAGTTACACTGACTGTTTTTATATGTTGTTAATATTTGTTCTATGTGTTATGTTATGTTATGGTGTTTACTGTTTATGTCATCGTTGAGGGGGAAAGATGTACAGATAACTGTAGCTGTAGTAAAGACAGCTGCTTGACGGTAGCTGTAGTAAAGACAGCTGCTTGACAGCAGTCGGATAAATAGGAAGCCATCTTGGCCATGCGGCAGTACTACACGAGCTGGCACTGACTCAAGACCTAATAAAGAGTACTCAACGATATTTACTCATAAGCCTCTTAATACTACGATATAAGATAACATTACAGGGGAACAGGCAGAAAAACGGAGTTGAGGCCAAGATCAGATCAGCCATGATCTTATTGAATGGCGGAGCAAGCTCGAGGGGCTGAATGGCCTACTCCTGCTCCTATTTCTTATGTTCTTATTGTTCCTGTTGATTGTTAAACACACTCTTCTGCGTATAACCCTGTTTGGAGTAAATGTGCAAAAGGTTGAAGACCCTATTATCCTGGTGCGGTACATGGCTTTTCACAACAGTTTGCAATATTGTGAACTGTTCTCAGTTTACATAATCTCCTCAGTGAAGTAAAACATGCAAGATAAATCTCTGAAATGTTTCTTTCACTCCTGATAGTAAATCACTGAAACTCTTGGATATCAATATAACTTAGAAGTTACGTTATTCAACCCTGGCTAGTTGTATTTCACAAGTGCCACTTCTATGGTGCCAGGAGGGCTAGAACCATGGTGTTCATTGTATATTTTTCTATGTCTATAATTAGCATTTATATCTTAAATCCTATCCTCTATGAGGTATTTTGATGGGAGTCCATGCCATGTATCTATTACTTGTGTAGAGAGAAAAAAATCTAAGCAGTGTAATATTCTCCCCAGGGACCGTCTCGCACCAGGCTTGAGTTTGCACCAGGTACAATACAACTCCATTCCAAGGAAAGGATGCATTTAAAAAAAATTATGTACTTTCTTTTCAACTCGTAAGACCTGAAATGTAAACTTTTGTTGCTTTTTCCACAAATGCTGTTTGACCCGCTGTTCTCAGCATTTTCTGCTTTTACTGTAGTTCCTTTGTTGCTGGCTTCAGTACAAACCACAGTCAGAGACCTGCAGCTACAGTAAAATTGTAGCCTCGGTTAAATGGCCTTATTACTTCCACGCTTTCACATTTTAAAATGGTTCATGTGCCGTTTCAATTTGAGTGGGCTAACTGGGTTGAATGCCAAGGATTTAATTTCTGTCAGCCTCTCCTCATTAAGGATAGTTTTGAGTCTTAGAACTATCTTTATCACTATTCTTTGAATTGTCAATGTATTTTGAAGGTAAAATGCCAAAATGTAAACACAATAGGGTGGATTTTCTTCTGAAAAATGGATGCTATGCAGAGGAGAATTGCGTGCCTGCACAGGAAAATCCAACCTAATATTCCAAACGTGGCTTTATCAATGGGTTATATAGGGAGAATTAAAATAGTCCTCTTTGACATAATTGTTTGGTGTCATTGACAACAGACACTGGTTGACTGAATACTGTCAAAGAATACTCTGTGATCACACCCAATAGACAACCATTCCACAGTGAACATTTTCTATTTCATGTACCAAAATGCATTTAATTACATTAATTTCTACATTACAACAGTGACCACACTTCAAAAAGTACTTCATTGGCTGTAAAGCACTTTGGGACATTCAGTGGTCATGAATATATAAATGCAAGGCTTTCTTTTTTTTCTTTCTTCATTAAGTTTGATCTACAATTCAAAATAACAGGGCCTAGTTTCCTTTGGAGTCACACCTGTTTCCAACGTCACATCATTGGACAGCGACAGGGTATTAGATGGGAAGCAGGCCAGCAGTTCCCAGCAGCCTACTGCCACTTCCAGGAGTCTCTGTCCAGCAGAAACTACTGGAAGTGGCAGCAGGCTGCAGGGAGCTGCTGGCTGAATGTGTCTGCCCAAATAGTTACTGGGTCCGTTGGATCTGGGAACAAATACAGAAACAGATAAGTGACATCAGGAGGAGTGTGAAGGTTAATGTATGCGGCTTTCTATACTTGCATACATTTTCATCCAAATCAAAATGCTCAGGTAGGTAGGATGCAAAGCATAGAGAGAAAATTTTGCTAATACTCTTTCAGACAGTAGAAGCTGGAGAACCCAATTCTAATGGGGCACAGGATGAACTTGCATGCTGCAGATAAAACTTCAGTTCACAAAGAAGCAGCATGCAAGCAACTTTACAATGGATTGGCATAGGGAGGGAGGTGGACTGAATATAGGAGTGCTGTTTGGGATGCTCTGGCTGTTGAAAATATCTTCATCAACGTGTTCTGCTTTCAACCACAGGGAGAGAGTATTAGGACGGTCAATGCAGCAGTGATGCTGAAGTAGCTGACCCAATATTAGGAGTTGGCTCTGTTCATTGTTGAACATGAATTTGTGGAAGGGATTATCAAGAGTGCTGGGGGTAATTTTGTCTTTTGCCGCTAGTGTAAAATGGGTGATATAGGATCAATTGCACGTTATACATCTCTGGCAATATTCATTTCCATTGATTTCTGTTAACTCTTCACAGATGGAATTGAGTTGTTAGACACATTTTATTTTTGTTCAGGTTTGGTGTTGGTGTCTCTATTTATAGTGAAGTGAGAGCAAGAACCGTAAGGCTGCACTTAAGGAAAGCCATCGGATGGTGATAGTAAGGATGGTGGTGATAAGGATTGTGAGATTGTTGATGTATTGGGAGGGGTGGTGCAGGTGAAGCGCCCTTGGATGATCTGCTCTCCGACAGCTCTGGCAGTTGGGACACTGGTGGTCAATGCTCCTACTCTTCCTCCTCTTTATGCTGCTCTCCTTCTCCTCCTCCTGCTCTTTCTGCACTTCTTGCTGCCCAGATGGTGGTAAGGGCAGGAACCTCATAATGGCAAAGCTATGCAGCATGCAGCAGGTGACCACATATCGGGATACCCACTCAGGGCTGTGCTGCAAAGCTCCTCTCAAACGGCCCAGGCAATGGAAGCGTTGCTTAAGCACATCGACTGTCTGCTCAATGATGCTGGACAACATTCTGAGGGACAGCAATAATCGTCAACGCAACGCTCCAAGAGTGCTTCACCTGCACCATCCCTCCCAATACATCAACAATCTCACAATCCTTATCACCACCATCCTTACAATGTTGTCCAACATCATTTAGAAAGGCACAGATTAATCAAGGACAGTCAGCATGGTCGTGTCTGACTAACTTGATTGAATTTTTTGCAGAGGTAACAAGGAGGGTCGATGAGGGTAGCACGTTTGATGTAGTCTACATGGATTTTAGCAAGGCTTTTGACAAGGTCCCACATGGCAGACTGGTTAGAAAAGTAAAAGCCCATGGGATCCAAGGGAAAGTAGCAAGTTGGATCCAAAATTGGCTCAGTGGCAGGAAGCAAAGGGTAATGGTCGACGGGTGTTTTTGTGACTGGAAGGCTGTTTCCAGTGGGGTTCTGCAGGGCTCAGTACTAGGTCCCTTGCTTTTTGTGGTATGTAACAATGATTTAGACTTCAATGTAGGGAGCATGATTAAGAAGTTTGCAGGTGATACAAAAGCTGGCCGTGTGGTTGATAGTGAGGAAGAAAGCTGTAGACTGTAGAAAGATATCAATGGACTGGTCAGATGGGCAGAAAAGTGGCAAATGGAATTCAATCCAGAGAAGTGTGAGGTAATGCATTTGGGAAGGGCTAATAAGGCAAGGGAATATACAAAAAATGATAGGATACTGAGAAATGTAGAGGAACAGAGGGATCTTTGAGTGCATGTCCACAGGTCCCTGAATGTAGTTGCTGATGGGACACAACAAACAAGATTTCAGAGCTCTTGCTAATCAGCAGGGAGCAACATTCATGTTGAAACATCTTTCAAACCCTTTAAATAGGTTTTCCATGATAATCTTTGAATATATAATATGAAAACACGAGAAGAATTCTGTTTGAATGAATATACGTTACAAATGTTTTAAATAGCAGATATATATAGTACAGTATAAATATTATACTTTCCAGCACTGTTCATGAGTTTGCTTGTTATGAGTACTAGGGTTACCACTGCCAAGTTTACTTGTTAGCAGAGCACCTTCCTGTTTGGATGCATAAGAATGCTTCAAAGATTGACCTTGTCACATCCATGATACAACCATGTCAATCTTCTAGGTCTGGACTTAAGTTGAGCTAAAATACCAGCCTCTGAAACAGCCAATGAAATCCTAACTTTTAAAACTTACTTCAAACAGCAATGCATGATGGAAATCAGAGAGAGACGAAAGAAAGTAAGTGAAACATTTGAAAGCAATTTTTCACAAATAAATTGGTTAGAAAACATGGGGTCGCCTAGATTAGGTAGAAAACAAAGTTACATTATAAAATAAAAAATAGGAGAAAGAATGGGAAAGAAAAGAAGGGGGAAAAGTTGAAACAGAATTAAAGTGCTCATCATTTTCAATTAAAATTGTATTATAAGTATATTACAGTAATAAAACTACAGCTGATATTGGAGTTTATTTTATTACTGTAATATTAATCTTTATTTTAGCATTCTATGTGTGACTTGAAAACTTGCAAATCTGACTGCTCCTGGGTTGGTGAGGAGCACATTTTAACAGGTAACGTCTGTATCGATTTGACAATGTGCAGTACCACTGAAAGCAATGCTAGAGAGACTGCGAGGTGTTTGAGGGAAGGAAATGCCCATCCTCAGTGCTCATCATTTGTAGTTCGATGTAAGTGGTTGCATTTTTTTCTGACTCTCGGGTCTGCAGCAGATCCTGTGGCTGGAGTCAGTTGGGGTGCATGGGAGAACAATGGGCCAGTAGATCAGCTAATTGATCAGTTAATTCAATTGATCTTGGCAGCAGGAGAACCGTCCTCTGAAACAAACAAAATGCTGGTATCTGGTTATATCCTGCTAAAATTTTCATTTATACTGAGATTACAGGTAATTGAGGTGGCATTATATATTTAACTAGCTGGAGTGCCCGGCGGTGCCGAGGCTTTTTCGAGGGCATGTTGTTGTTGGAAGAGAGAGAGAGAGTGACTGGGGGGGGGGGGAGGAGAGAGAGCGACTGGGGGGGGAAGAGAGAGAGCGACTGGGGGGGGGAAGAGAGAGCGCGACTGGGGGGAAGAGAGAGCGTGACTGGGGGGGAAGAGAGAGAGCGACTGGGGGGGAAGAGAGAGAGCGACTGGGGGGGAAGAGAGAGAGCGACTGGGGGGAAGAGAGAGAGCGACTCGGGGGGAAGAGAGAGAGCGACTGGGGGGGAAGAGAGAGAGCGACTGGGGGGGAAGAGAGAGAGCGACTGGGGGGGGAAGAGAGAGAGTGACGGGGGAAGAGAGAGAGCGACTGGGGGGGAAGAGAGAGAGCGACTGGGAGGGAAGAGAGAGAGCGACTGGGGGAGAAGAGAGAGAGTGACTGGGGGGAAGAGAGAGAGCGACTGGGGGGGAAGGAGAGAGCGACTGGGGGGGAAGAGAGAGAGCGACTGGGGGGGAAGAGAGAGAGTGACTGGGGGGGAAGAGAGAGAGCGACTGGGAGGGAGAGAGAGAGCGACTGGGGGGGAAGAGAGAGAGAGACGGAGGGGAAGAGAGAGAGAGACGGGGGGGAAGGTGGCCCGATGGACCCCTGCGAAGGAAGGAAGAAGGTAAGCTCTCCCTCCCTGTCCCACCCCCTCACTCTTTCCCTCCCTCACCCTCTCTCTCCCTCCCCATCTCTCCCTGCTTTACTCTCTCTCCCTCCCCCTCTCCCCCTGTCCTCTCCCTCCCTCCCCCTCTCCTCACCCTCTCCCTCCCTCACCCTCTCTCTCCCCCTCCCCTGTCTCTCCCTGCTTTACTCTCTCTCCCTCCCTCCCCCCCTTGTCCTCTCCCTCCCTCACCCTCTCCTCACCCTCTCCCCTCCCCCCACCCTCTCTCTCTCCCCTCTCCCTCCTTGCCCCTCTCCTCTCTCCCTCCTTGCCCCTCTCTTCACTCTCCCTCTCCCTCCCCCTCTCCCTCTCCTCCCCCCCTATTTCTCTGTCTCTCTGACGTCTGTCTGTTGGCTGTTCCCCTCTGCTACTCCAGGCTCCGCCGTCCGCCCGCTCTCCGGGGCAAGGTAAGAGCTGGGCTCCGGCCCCACACCATCAGGGATCAGCACCCGGGGAACCCGCCCGCTGCCCAACGTGAACAACAAACACCCTCCTCACCTGTCACGGAGTTGAAGTCTCCAAAAGCGGCCACGGTGCCCCGGGCCTCTTCCCCCGTGCATTCAGGAGGCACGGGGAAGAGAGAGAGAGAGACTGGGGGGGGAGAGTGAGATGCTGCCGCGCACCTGCTCCGCGGAGTTCCGTGCCACCACCGCCGCACCAGCCTTCACTAAGATGGCGGCGGTAGCGACGCTCGGCTGAGGCCCGCCCCTCCAGCCTTCACAAAGATGGCGGCGATCGGGGGCCGCTTGTTGACTGGGGCCGGGAGGTGCCTAGCTCGGGCGTGGGTGCGGAGGAGAGGCCCAGGCTTCGAGGCCTACAAAAACAGTGAAAGGTAGGAAAATTATAGAGGTTAGAGAAAAGATATACAAATTAATTAACTTTTTTTAAAAACAAGTTTTTGTGTTTTAAAAGGAGCTTTTTTTTTGCTGGAAATGTATATTTGAAAAGAAACACGCAGAAAGCGGGAAAAAGAAATGAACAGTTTGGAATCAAGATGGCGGCCGTTCACCTCGGTTCAGAACGATAAGGCCCGCCCACACATGCACCGATTGGTCGACTGTCATGCCACCGAAGCGTAGGATTGGTCAATCGTCCTGTCGCTCGACTCTAGGAGGGCCCGCACGCGTGACGAACCCGCCCCTGCCACGCAGCGATTGGTCGACCGCCGGGTCGCTCGACCGTACGATTGGTCGACCTTAATGTCACTCTATGCTAATGAGCGGAATTTTGAAAGTTTTTTGGATACCGCGGGCGCAATTTTTGTCTCGCCGAAACGTAAATACGCTTACGACCGTTCTGGAATCGTAAGCTTTCTTTTGATGTAACGCACGTGTAGGTACGCTCTATAACTTTAGAGTGTATAGCCGGACAGACACACCGAAGGACAGACAGACAGACAGACAGACAGACAGATCGATCCTTTTATATATATATAGATAGATAGACTAGCTGGGGGGGGCCCGGCGTTGCCAAGGCTTTTTTGTAAAACGGCAGTTTACAGGGCCGCTGCCGCTCCCCCGCTCTGTGTCTCGGGCTGAGCAGTTGTGAGGCCTGGCCCGAGTGACCCCAACTCACCTCTCGCTCCGGCGGGCCGGGAGCACGATACTGTGCCCGAGCCGCACTGTTGTGCTGGTGCTGTCGGTATTAAAAAAAATGGCGGCGACGTTTCGGGAGGCTCCAGGATTAGACCCGCCCACACATGGAATGAAACGCCCCCCGTGATGCAAGAGAGAGAGAGAGACTGGGGGGAGGAGAGAGAGGGAAGGAGAGAGAGGGAAGGAGAGAGAGAGAGAGAGGGAAGGAGAGAGAGAGAGAAAGGGAAGGAGAGAGAGACAGAGAGAGGGAAGGAGGGAAGGAGAGAAGGAGAGAAGGAGAGAGAAAAAGAGCTAATTGAAAAACTCAAGGACCTGCGACCAGGAAAAGCTTGCGGTGCAGACGGCATCCTAAGCGAGATGATTAAGCACACGGACGATAAAATGAAATTGGCTATACTGAAACTCTTCAACTTGGTTCTGAGTGTCGGTTACTTCCCTGATATCTGGAACAAAGGACTCATAACGCCCATATACAAAAGTGGGGACAAAGTTGACCCAAATAACTATCGAGGCATCTGTGTAAACAGTAACCTGGGGAAGGTTTTCTGTAGTATCATAAACAAAAGACTTATAAACTTCCTTGAGGAGCACAATGTCTTGAGTAAAAGCCAAATTGGATTCCTACCAAACTATAGAACATCAGATCATATCTTCACCCTACAGACCCTAATTGAAAAACATGTTCATCAAAACAAAAGCAAAATTTTTGCCTGCTTTATAGATTTCCAGAAGGCTTTCGATCCCATCTGGCACGACGCTCTATTCTTGAAACTTATTGAAAGTGGTGTAGGGGGAAAACATATGATGTAATTAAATCAATGTATACAAACAATAAATGTGCAGTTAAAATTGGAGACAAACAAACAAAATACTTCCCACAGGGGCGTGGTGTGACGCAGGGCTCGCCCATCTCACCGACACTCTTTAATATTTACATAAATGAGTTGGCAAAACTACTTGAACAATCTACAGCACCCGGCCTCACCCTATATGAATCCAAGGTTAAATTCCTCCTCTATGCAGATGACCTGGTTCTGCTGTCACCAACTAAGGAGGGTCTACAGCAGAACCTGGATCTACTGGAGTCATTCTGTCAGACCTGGGCCCTGACAATAAACCCCCAAAAAACCAAAGTCCTTGTGTTCCAGCAAAGATCCAGACATCAGGGGCCCAGAATAAATTTCACACTAGGAACAACTAAAATTGAACAAACCACTAACTACACATACTTGGGCTTAAAAATCAGCTCTATGGGAAATTTTCATCTGGCTGTGAATGAACTGAAAGAGAAAGCTAGAAGGGCTTTCTATGCCATTAAAAGATCAATCCAAATAGAAATCCCAATTAGCATTTGGCTCAAAATTTTTAAATCAGTAATTGAACCAATTGCACTCTATGGCAGTGAGGTGTGGGGACCGCTAACACAACAAAAATTTGCAAAATGGGACAAACACCCAATTGAGATCCTACATGCAGAATTCTGTAAAAGTATCCTCCGGACTCAAATGAAAACTGTAAACAATGCATGCAGGGCAGAACTAGGCCAATATCCATTAATAATTACTATCCAAAAAAGAGCCACCAAATTTTGGAAACACCTAAAAATGAGCAACCCCCACTGCTATCATTACGAAGCCTTGAAATGCCAAGAGAGGACCATAAAGAAGAATACCCTCAGTCAACTTGTCCTGGGACTCAGTGAAGCAACCACTAACACTACTAACAATAACCAGCCCCAGGACAGTGACATCGTAGCACAGAGAATTCGACCCAACACAATTGTCACTAAGCAAAAGGAAAAATACCTGTCATATTGGGCAGAAACAACAAAAACCCAAAACAAACTCAATTGCTACTTGGCCCTAAACAGACAATACAACATGGCTGAATACCTGACCATGGTAAAGGATAGCAAACTGAGAAAAACCTTGACAAGGTACAGACTTAGTGAACATAGCTTGGCGATCGAAAAAGGCAGACACAGACAGACCCGGCTGCCAAGAGAGGACAGGATATGCTCTCACTGCAGTCAGGGAGTGGTGGAGACAGAGATGCACTTCCTTACAGCTTGTGGAAAATATCAGGGCATCAGGGAGAATTTCTACCAAAAATTCACACAATTATGCCCTGAATTCAGAAATGTGAATGACGACCAAAAACACCCATACCTACTAGGGGAACAGAGAAACTGTGTAACCTTAGCGGCACACTATGTTACAGCTTGCCATAAACAGAGGGACAACCAGTAAACCTAAGAAAAGAGTATATACAAATTATACGAATGTATATTTATACACTCAGGGATATATCTGTTTATACACTGTATGAATAGATCTGCGTTTATGTGTTCAACCATAAATGTTTTTCGATGCTTTGGCAACATAAGATGTACCTTATCATGCCAATAAAGCGATTTGAATTGAATTGAATTGAATTGAGAGACAGAGAGAGAGAGGGAAGGAGAGAGAGACAGAGAGAGAGAGGGAAGGAGAGAGAAAGAGGGAAGGAGAGAGAGACAGACAGAGACAGAGAGGGAAGGAGAGAGAGAGACTGGGGGAGAGAGAGAGAGATGGGGAGAGAGAAAGAGTAGAGAGACTGGGGGGAGAGAGGGAGAGAGAGGGAGGCGGGGAGATAGAGAGAGAGAGAGAGACTGGGGAGATAGAGAGAGACTGAGGGGGAGAGAGAGAGACTGGGGGAGAGAGAGAGACGGGGAGAGAGAGAGAGTAGAGAGATTGGGGGGAGAGAGAGGAGAGAGACTGGGGAGAGAGAGAGAATGGGGAGATAGAGAGAGAGAGAGACTGGGGGAAAGAGACGGGGGAGAGAGAGAGACTGGGGGAGAGAGAGAGAGAGAGATGGGGAAGGGAGAGAGAGACTGGGGAGAGAGAGAGAGACTGGGGAGATAGAGAGAGAGAGAGAGAGCAAGAGAGAGACTGGGGGGAGAGAGAGAGACTGGGGGGGGAGAGAGAGAGAGACTGAGGGGAGAGAGAGAGAGATGGGGAGAGAGAGAGAGAGAGACTTGGGGGGAGAGGGAGCGAGTGGAGGGAGGGCGAGAGAGTGGGGGAGAGAGAGAGACTGGGGAGACGGAGAGAGTGGGGGAGAGACAGAGACTGGAGGGAGAGAGTGGGGAGAGAGAAAGACTGGGGGGAGAGAGAGACTGGGGGAGAGAGAGACTGGAGGGGAGAGAGAGAGAGACTGGGGGAGAGAGAGACTGGAGGAGAGAGAGAGGGACTGGGGGGAGAGAGAGAGACTGGGGGGAGAGAGAGAGACTGGGGGGAGAGAGAGAGACTGGGAGAGAGAGAGAGAGACTGGGGGGAGAGAGAGAGCGATTGAGGGGGGAGAGAGAGAGAGGGGAGAGAGAGAGAGAGAGACTGGGGAGATAGAGAGAGAGAGATTGAGGGGGGAGAGAGAGAGCGACTCAGGGGGAGAGAGAGAGAGACGGGAGAGAGAGAGAGAGTAGAGAGACTGGGGGGAGAGAGAGGAGAGAGACTGGGGAGAGAGAGAGACTGGGGGAGAGAGAGGAGAGAGACTGGGGAGAGAGAGAGAGACTGGGGGAGAGAGAGAGACTGGGGAGAGAGACGGGGGAGTGAGAGAGAGAGACTGGGGGAGAGAGAGAGAGAGAGAGACGGGGGAAGGGAGAGTGAGACTGGGGAGAGAGAGAGTTAGAGAGACTGGGAGACAGAGAGAGAGAGAGAGAGAGAGACGGGGAGCGAGAGAGAGATGGGGAGGCAGAGAGAGACTGGAGGAGGGAGAGACTGGAGGAGAGAGAGAGATGGAGAGAGAGAGAGACTGGGAGAGAGAGACTGGAGGAGGGAGAGTTCAACCATGAATGTTATCGATGCTTTGGCAACATAAGATGTACCTTGTCATGCCAATAAAGCGATTTGAATTGAATTGAATTGAATTGAATTGAGTCTGGAGGAGAGAGAGAGACTGGGAGACTGGGGGAGAGAGAGAGACTGGGAGATAGAGAGAGAGAGAGAGAGAGACTGAGGGGGAGAGAGAGAGAGACGGGGAGAGAGAGAGAAACTGGGGGAGAGAGAGAGAAAGAGAGACTGGGGGAAGAGATAGAGAGACTGGGAGACAGAGAGAGAGAGACTGGGAGACAGAGAGAGAGATAAAGAGACGGGGAGAGAGAGAGATTGGGGGAGAGCGAGGGAGAGGGCTAGAGATTCGGTATCACCCTGTTTGGAAAGGGAAGGAGAGAGAGACAGAGAGAGAGGGAAGGAGAGAGAGAGAGAGGGAAGGAGAGAGAGGGAAGGAGAGAGAGACAGAGAGAGGGAAGGAGAGAGAGACAGAGAGAGAGAGAGGGAAGGAGAGAGAGACAGAGAGAGAGAGGGAAGGAGAGAGAGACAGACAGAGACAGAGAGGGAAGGAGAGAGACTGGGGGGAGAGAGAGAGAGACAGGGAGAGAGAAAGAGTAGAGAGACTGGGGGGAGAGAGGGAGAGAGAGAGAGAGAGAAAGAGAGAGAGACTGGGGAGATAGAGAGAGAGAGACTGAGGGGGAGAGAGAGAGCGACTGAGGGGGAGAGAGAGAGACTGGGGTAGAGAGAGAGAGACAGGGGAGAGAGAGAGAGAGAGTAGAGAGACGGGGGGAGAGAGAGGAAAGAGACTGGGGAGAGAGAGACTGAACAGAGAGAGACTGGGGGAGAGAGACTGGGGGAGAGAGAGACCAGGGTGGAGAGAGAGAGACTGGGAGAGAGAGAGAGACTGAGGTGGGATAGAGAGAGAGACACAGGCATAACTGCGACAAACAGACAAATACTAACGGAAAACAGCTACTGCAGCTCTGTCGAAGCCTGGGTCTGTACATTGTCAATGGTAGGTTATTGGGAGACTTCCAAGGAAGATCCACCTATTGCTCACCTCTTGGCTTCAGCACCGTAGACTATATGATTACAGATCTAGACCCATCCTCTTTCAGAACATTCACAGTCAAGCCACAAACAACACTGTCAGACCACAGTCAAATTACTGCATATCTTGAAAGGACAGAAACAACCAACACAGAAACACAACCCAGTAAACTGTACATTAAAAAATCTTACAGATGGGCCAAAAACAGCACGGAAAAATACCAGAAAGCAATTAGCAACCAAACGACTCAAGCTCTCTTGGACACCTTTCTGGAAAATACATACACACACAATAAAGAAGGCGTAAACCGGGCAGTGAATAACCTAAATAATATTTTTGATAATTTGGCATCAATGTCAAACTTGAAAGTTCGAAAGAACAAACCCAAAACAAAAAACTACGAAAAATATCAAACCAAAAACACAGACAACCAGAAAACGAGGAATTACGCCTTACTTATTGTCAGGCACTAACACAATACAAAAGCACACTCAGAACCAAGAAAGAGCAGTATATTATGAATACACTCATCTCCATTGAGGAATCCATTGATTCCAATTGTTTCTGGGACAACTGGAATACATTACACAAAAAACAACACGATGAATTGGCCATTCAAAATGGAGACACATGGGAAAACCTTTTTGAAAAATTATACCAGAAAAACACACTAAGCCCAGAGCAATACCAAATATGCGAAAAACTGGCAAAGCTAGAATCTGCCATAAAAGATAACAAAAACCCGATAGACCCCATAATATCTGAAAAAGAGCTAATTGAAAAACTCAAGGACCTGCGACCAGGAAAAGCTTGCGGGGCAGACGGCATCCTAAGCGAGATGATTAAACACACGGACGATAAAATGAAATTGGCTATACTGAAACTCTTCAACTTGGTTCTGAGTGTCGGTTACTTCCCTGATATCTGGAACAAAGGACTCATAACGCCCATATACAAAAGTGGGGATAAAGGTGACCCAAATAACTATCGAGGCATCTGTGTAAACAGTAACCTGGGGAAGGTTTTCTGTAGTATCATAAACAAAAGACTTATAAACTTCGTTGAGGAGCACAATGTCTTGAGTAAAAGCCAAATTGGATTCCTGCCAAACTATAGAACATCAGATCATATCTTCACCCTACAGACCCTAATTGACAAACACGTTCATCAAAACAAAAGCAAAATCTACGCATGCTTTATAGATTTCCAAAAGGCTTTCGATTCCATCTGGCACGACGGCCTATTCCTGAAACTTATCGAAAGAGGGGTAGGGGGAAAAACATATGATGCAATTAAATCAATGTATACAAACAACAAATGTGCAGTTAAAATTGGAGACAAACAAACAAAATACTTCCCACGGGGCGGGGGGTGACGCAGGGCTCGCCAATCTCACCGACACTCTTTAATATTTACATAAATGAATTGGCAAAACTACTTGAACAATCTACAGCACCCGGCCTCACCCTATATGAATCCAAGGTTAAATTCCTCCTCTATGCAGATGACCTGGTTCTGCTGTCACCAACTAAGGAGGGTCTACAGCAGAACCTGGATCTGCTGGAGTCGGTCTGTCAGACCTGGGCCCTGACAATAAACCTCCAAAAAACCAAAGTCCTCGTGTTCCAGCAAAGATCCAGACATCAGGGACCCAAAATAAATCTCACACTAGGAACAACTAAAATCGAACAAACCACTAACTACACATACTTGGGCATAAAAATCAGCTCTATGGGAAATTTCAAACTGGCTGTGAATGAACTGAAAGAGAAAGCTAGAAGGGCTTTCTATGCCATTAAAAGATCAATCCAAATAGAAATCCCAATTAGCATTTGGCTCAAAATTTTCAAATCAGTAATTGAACCAATTGCACTCTATGGCAGTGAAGTGTGGGGACCGCTAACACAACAAGAATTTGCAAAATGGGACAAACACCCAATTGAGATCCTACATGCAGAATTCTGTAAAAGTATCCTCTGGACTCAAAGGAAAACCATAAACAATGCATGCAGGGCAGAACTAGGACAATTTCCACTAATAATTACTATCCAAAAAAGAGCCACCAAATTTTGGAAACACCTAAAAATGAGCAACCCCCACTGCTATCATTACGAAGCCTTGAAATGCCAAGAGGGGACCATAAAGAAGAACTCCCTCAGTCAACTAGTCCTGGGACTCAGTGAAGCAACCACTAACAATACTAACAATAACCAGCCCCAGGACAGTGACATCGTAGCACAGAGAATTCGACCCAACACAATTGTCACTAAGCAAAAGGAAAAATACCTGTCATATTGGGCAGAAACAACAAAAACCCAAAGCAAACTCAATTGCTACTTGGCCCTAAACAGAAAATACAACATGGCTGAGTACCTGACCATGGTAAAGGATAACAAACTGAGAAAAACCTTGACAAGGTACAGACTTAGTGAACATAGCCTGGCGATCGAAAAAGGCAGACACAGGCAGACCAGACTGCCAAGAGAGGACAGGATATGCTCTCACTGCAGTCAGGGAGTGGTGGAGACAGAGATGCACTTCCTCACAGCCTGTGGAAAATATCAGGGCATCAGGGAGAATTTCTACCAAAAATTCTCACAAATATGCCCTGAATTCAGAAATTTGAATGACGACCAAAAACTCCCATACCTACTAGGGGAAGAGAGAAACTGTGTAACACTAGCGGCACACTATGTTACAGCTTGCCATAAACAGAGGGACAACCAGTAAACCTAAGAAAAGAGTATATATAAATTATGCAAATGTATATTTATACACTCAGGGATATATCTGTTTATACACTGTATGAATAGATCTGCGTTTATGTGTTCAACCATGAATGTATTTTGATGCTTTGGCAACATAAGATGTACATTATCATGCCAATAAAGCAATTTGAATTGAATTGACTGGGGAGATAGAGCGAGAGAGACTGAGGGGGGAGAGAGAGAGCGGCTGAGGGGGAGAGATAGAGACTGGGGGAGAGAGAGAGAGACGGGGAGAGAGAGAGTAGAGAGACTGGGGAGAGAGAGAGAGAATGGGGAGATAGAGAGAGAGAGAGAGAGAGACTGAGGGGGAGAGAGAGAGTGACTGAGGGGAGAGAGAGAGAGAGATGGGGTGAGAGAGAAAGGGAGAGACTGGGGGAGAGAGAGACTGGGGAGATAGAGAGATAGAGACTGAGGGGGGAGAGAGAGAGTGACTGAGGGGGCGAGGGAGAGACTGGGGGAGAGAGAGAGAGACGGGGGAGAGAGAGAGAGAGTAGAGATACTGGGGGGAGAGAGAGGAGAGAGACAGGGGAGAGAGAGAGAGAATGGGGAGCTAGAGTGAGAGAGACTGAGGGGGAGAGAGAGAGAGACTGGGGGAGAGAGACGGGGAGAGAGAGAGAGACTGGGGGAGAGAGAGAGACGGGGGAAGGGAGAGAGAGATGGGGAGAGAGAGAGAGACTGGGGAGATAGAGAGAGAGAGCGAGAGAGAGACTGGGGGGAGAGGGAGAGACCGGGGGGGTGGGGGGGAGAGAGAGAGACTGAGGGGAGAGAGAGAGAGAGGGTGGGGGGGGAGAGAGAGAGAGAGAGACTGAGGGGAGAGAGAAGGGGAGAGAGAGAGAGAGAGAGAGACTTGGGGGGAGAGGGAGAGAGTGGAGGGAGAGGGAGAGAGTGGGGGAGAGAGAGAGAGACTTGGGGAGAGTAAGCTGTACAACACCAAAAAATCGTTCAGATGGGCCAAAAACAGCACGGAAAAATACTAAGCAGACATGCAGTAGCATCTACTTCCGCCTTATGGATCAGAAAATGAAAAAATTTTTTTTTTTTAAGTATCAAGGACTAATTACTAGAATGAATTGTAACCAAGTAGTATTAGCATTTATAGACAATTGAGATGATCTTTTTTCCCCCCATTTAGACACGACAAACACATATCATTCTTTAACCTATCATAGTAAAAGATCAAACTTAACATGAAATCTTTATATATTTCGACCTGGAATATCCAAGGTCTACGCTCTTCGGTGCTCGACGTGAAGAGTAGGACCCCAGAGTTCATAGATGAAACTAAAGATCTGGATATTATCATTTTACAGGAAACTTGGTATAGAGGAGGACACACTGGCCATCCCCAAGGGTACACAGAGCCGGTGGTCCCCTCCAATAAATTGCCAGGAGTAACCCAAGGCAGAGACTCCGGAGGCATACTGATTTGGTTTAAAACAGAGCTTAAGAATTGCATCAAATTTATAAAAAAGGGCGAAAACCACATGTGGCTCAAAATTGAGAGGGGGATTATCTCTAACCCCCAAGATGTTTTCATTTGCGCACTCTATATCCCCCCAATGGAATCCCTGTACTTTAAAGAGGACACCTTCTCCAACATGGAGAGGGAGATTATCCAATTCCAGGCCCAGGGGAACGTGTTGATCTGTGGTGACCTCAATTCAAGAACTGGCGAAGAACCAGACTTCACCAATAATCAGGGAAACAATTACATATTCGGGAATAACCACTTCGATATCCCTTCCCATCCATACAGGCATAACTGCGACAAGCAGACAAATACCAACAGAAAACAGCTCCTGCAGCTCTGTCGAAGCCTGGGTCTGTACATTGTCAATGGTAGGTTCATGGGAGACCTCCTAGGAAGATCGACCTATTGCTCACCTCTTGGCTGTAGCACCGTAGACTATATGATTATGGATTTGGACCCATCCTCTTTCAGCGCATTCACAGTCAAACCACAAACAACACTGTCAGACCACAGTCAAATTACTATGTATCTTAAAAAGACAGAAACAACCAACACAGAAACACAACCCAGTAAGCTGTACAACACCAAAAAATCGTACAGATGGGCCAAAAACAGCACGGAAAAATACCAGAAAGCAATTAGCAATGAATCAACTCAAGCTCTATTGGACACCTTTCTGGATAACATATACACTCACAATAAAGAAGGCGTAAACCGGGCAGTGAATAACCTAAACAATATTTTTGATAATTTGGCAACAAGGTCAAACTTGAAAGCTCGCAAGAACAAACCCAAAACAAAAAACTATGAAAAATGGTTTGACCCAGATTGCCATAACATGAGGAAAAAACTTAGAAAAATATCAAACCAAAAACACAGACAGCCAGAAAATGAGGAATTACGCCTTACTTATTGTCAGACACTAACACAATACAGAAACACACTCAGAACCAAAAAAGAGCAGTATATTAAGAATACACTCAGCTCCATTGAGGAATCCATTGATTCCAATTGTTTCTGGGACAACTGGAATACATTACACAAAAAACAACACGACGAATTGGCCATTCAAAATGGAGACACATGGGAAAACCACTTTGAAAAATTACACCAGAAAAACACACTAAGGCCAGAGCAACACCAAATATGCAAAAAACTGGAAAAGCTCAAAATGGCCATAAAAGATAACCAAAATCCGCTAGACTCCATAATAACAGAAAAAGAACTAGTTGAAAAACTCAAGGACCTGCGACCAGGAAAAGCTTGCGGTGCAGACGGCATACTAAGCGAGATGATTAAACACACAGACGATAAAATGAAACTGGCTATCCTAAAACTCTTCAACTTGGTTCTGAGTGTTGGTTACTTCCCTGATATCTGGAACAAAGGACTCATAACGCCCATATACAAAAGTGGGGACAAAGTCGACCCAAATAACCATCGAGGCATCTGTGTAAACAGTAACCTGGGGAAGGTATTCTGTAGTATCATAAACAAAAGACTTATAAACTTCCTTGAGGAGCACAATGTCTTGAGTAAAAGCCAAATTGGATTCCTGCCAAACTAAAGAACATCAGATCATATCTTCACCCTACAGACCCTAATTGACAAACACATTCATCAAAACAAAAGCAAAATCTACGCATGCTTTATAGATTTCCAGAAGGCTTCAATTCCATCTGGCACGACGGTTTATTCCTGAAACTTATCGAAAGCGGGGTAGGGGGAAAAACATATGATGTAATTAAATCAATGTATACAAACAACAAATGTGCAGTTAAAATTGGAGACAAACAAACAAAATACTTCCCACAGGGGCGGGGGGTGACGCAGGGCTCGCCCATCTCACCGACACTCTTTAATATTTACATAAATGAACTGGCAAAACTACTTGAACAATCTACAGCACCCGGCCTCACCCTATATGAATCCAAGGTTAAATTCCTCCTCTATGCAGATGACCTGGTTCTGCTGTCACCAACTAAGGAGGGTCTACAGCAGAACCTGGATCTGCTGGAGTCGTTCTGCCAGACCTGGGCCCTGACAATAAATCCCCAAAAAACCAAAGTCCTTGTGTTCCAGCAAAGATCCAGACATCAGGGACCCAAAATAAATTTCACACTAGGAACAACCAAAATTGAACAAACCACTAATTACACATACTTGGGCTTAAAAATCAGTTCTATGGGAAATTTTCATCTGGCTGTGAATGAACTGAAAGAGAAAGCAAGAAAGGCTTTCTATGCCTTTAAAAAATCAATCCAAATAGAAATCCCAATTAGCATTTGGCTCAAAATGTTTAAATCAGTAATTGAACCAATTGCACTCTATGGCAGTGAGGTGTGGGGACCGCTAACACAACAAGAATTTGCAAAATGGGACAAACACCCAATTGAGATCCTACATGCAGAATTCTGTAAAAGTATCCTCCGGACTCAAAGGAAAACCGTAAACAATGCATGCAGGGCAGAACTAGGCCAATATCCATTAATAATCACTATCCAAAAAAGAGCCACCAAATTTTGGAAACACCTAGAAATGAGCAACCCCCAATGCTATCATTACGAAGCGCTGAAATGCCAAGAGAGGACCATAAAGAAGAATACCCTCAGTCAACTAGTCCTGGGACTCAGTGAAGTAACTACTAACACTACTAACAATAACCAGCCCCAGGACAGTGACAGCGTAACACAAAGAATTCGACCCAACACAATCGTCGCTAAGCAAAAGGAAAAATATCTGTCATATTGGACAGAAACAATAAAAACCCAAAGCAAACTCAATTGCTACTTGGCCCTAAACAGACAATACAACATGGCTGAATACCTGACCATGGTAAAGGATAGCAAACTGAGAAAAACCTTGACAATGTACAGACTTAGTGAACATAGCCTGGCGATCGAAAAAGGTAGACACAGGCAGACCCGGCTACCAAGAGAGGACAGGATATGCTCTCACTGCAGTCAGGGAGTGGTGGAGACAGAGATGCACTTCCTCACAGCTTGTAGAAAATATCAGGGCATAAGGCAGAATTTCTACCCAAATTTCACAAAAATATGCCCGGAATTCAGAAATTTGAATGACGACCAAAAACTCCCATACCTACTAGGGGAAGAGAGATATTGTGTAACCTTAGTGGCACACTATGTTACAGCTGCCATAAACAGAGGGACAACCACTAAATATAAGAAAAGAGTATATACAAATTATATGAATGTATATTTATACACTCAGGGATATATCTGTTTATACACTGTATGGATAGATCTGTATTTTTGTGTACAACCATGAATGTTTTTCGATGCTTTGGCAGCATAAGATGTACCTTGTCATGCCAATAAAGCGATTTGAATTGAATTGAATTGAGAGAGACAGAGAGGGAAGGAGAGAGAGAGACAGAGAGGGAAGGAGAGAGAGAGAGAGAGAGAGGGAAGGAGAGACAGAGAGAGAGAGGGAAGGAGAGACAGAGAGAGAGAGGGAAGGAGAGAGAGAGAGAGGGAAGGAGAGAGAGAGGGAAGGAGAGAGAGAGAGAGAGAGAGAGAGAGAGGGAAGGAGAGAGAGAGAGAAGGAGAGAGTGAGGGAAGGAGATAGAGAAGAGAGGAAGAGGCCCGGCCCGAGCCACCCCAGCTGAGTAGGCTGGGCACAGTGAAAGCATTGATTTCTTTATGACAGCACAAAAACTGCTCTGACATCATAGCAACTCTTCGACATCATAGTCACTCAATGCTAATTCCCCTGTAGGATTGGTCAACCGCTAATGAGCGGAATTTTGAAAGTTTTTTGGATACCATCGGCACAATTTTTGTCTCACCGAAAAGTAAATACGCTTATGACCGTTCCGGAGTCGTAAGCTTTCTTTTGATGTAACACACGTGTAGGTACGCTCTATAACTTTTGAGTGTATAGAGGACAGACAGACAGACAGAAGAGCAATGATATAAATACTAGCTGGGGGTGCCCGGGGGTGCCGAGGCTTTTTTGAGGGCATGTTGTTGTTGGAAGAGAGAGAGGGAGCGACTGGGGGGAAGAGAGGGAAGGAGAGAGAGAGAGAGAGAGAGGGAAGGAGAGAGAGAGAGAGAGAGAGATGGAAGGAGAGAGAGAGAGAGAGAGGGAAGGAGAGAGAGAGAGAGAAGGAGAGAGAGAGAGAGAGGGAAGGAGAGAGAGAGAGAGAAGGAGAGAGAGAGAGAGGGAAGGAGAGAGAGAGAGAGAGGGAAGGAGAGAGAGAGAGAGAGGGAAGGAGAGAGAGAGAGATGGAAGGAGAGAGAGAGGGAAGGAGAGAGAGAGAGAGAGAGGGAAGGAGAGAGAGAGAGGGAAGGAGAGAGAGAGAGAGGGAAGGAGAGACAGGGAAAGAGGGAAGGAGAGAGAGGGAAAGAGAGAGGGGGAAGGAGAGAGAGGGGGAAGGAGAGAGAGAGAGGGGGAAGGAGAGAGAGGGAGGGGGATGGAGAGAGAGAGAGACTGGGGGAGAGAGAGAGAGAGAGACTGGGGGGAGAAGAGAGAGAGAGAGATTGGGGGAGAAGAGAAAGAGAGAGATTGGGGGGAAGAGAGAGAGACTGGGAGTGTGGGAGTGTGAGAGAGAGTGAGAGAGAGACTGGAAGTGTGAGTGGGAGAGTGAGAGAGCGAGAGCGAGAGCGAGAAAGAGAGAGAGACTGGGAGTGTGAGAGAGAGAGAGGGAGTCTGGGAGTGTGAGAGAGAGTGGGAGTGTGTGAGAGAGAGAGAGACTGGGAGTGTGAGAGAGAGAGAGAGAGACTGGGAGTGTGTGAGAGAGAGAGAGACTGGGAGTGTGTGAGAGAGAGAGAGACTGGGAGTGAGAGAGAGATAGAGAGAGAGAGACTGGGAGTGAGATAGAGAGAGAGACTGGGAGTGTGAGAGAGAGAGAGAGAGAGAGACTGGGAGTGTGAGAGAGAGAGAGAGAGAGAGAGACTGGGAGTGAGAGAGAGAGAGACTGGGAGTGAGAGAGCGAGATTGGGAGTGAGAGAGAGAGAGACTGGGAATGTGAGAGAGAGAGAGAGAGACGGAGTGTGTGTGAGAGAGAGAGAGAGACTGGGAGTGGGAGTGAGAGAGAGAGAGAGAGAGAGAGTGGGAGTGTGTGAGAGAGAGAGAGAGTGGGAGTGTGAGAGAGAGAGAGAGAGAGAGAGTGTGGGAGTGCGAGAGAGAGAGTGGGAGTGTGAGAGAGAGAGAGTGAGAGCGAGAGAGAGAGTGGGAGTGTGTGAGAGAGAGAGAGAGAGTGGGAGTGTGTGAGAGAGAGAGATTGGGAGTGTGAGAGAGGGAGAGATTGGGAGTGTGAGAGAGAGAGACTGGGAGTGTGAGAGAGAGAGAGAGATTGGGAGTGTGAGAGAGAGAGAGATTGGGAGTGTGTGAGAGAGAGAGATTCGGAGTGTGAGAGAGAGAGAGATAGGGAGTGTGAGAGAGAGAGACTGGGAGTGTGAGAGAGAGAGAGAGAGAGAGAGAGATTGGGAGTGTGAGAGAGAGAGACTAGGAGAGTGAGAGAGAGAGACTAGGAGAGTGAGAGAGGGAGAGATTGGGAGTGTGAGAGAGAGAGAGATTGGGAGTGTGAGAGAGAGAGAGATTGGGAGTGAGAGAGAGAGAAAGATTGGGAGTGTGAGAGAGAGAGATTGGGAGTGTGAGAGAGAGAGACTGGGAGTGTGAGAGAGAGAGACTGGGAGTGTGAGGGAGAGAGACTGGGAGTGAGAGAGAGAGAGAGATTGGGAGTGTGAGAGAGAGAGATTGGGAGTGTGAGAGAGAGAGAGACTGGGAGTGTGAGAGAGAGAGAGACTGGGAGTGTGAGAGAGAGAGAGACTGGGAGTGAGAGAGAGAGAGAGACTGGGAGTGAGAGAGAGAGAGATTGTGAGTGTGAGAGAGCGAGATTGTGAGTGTGAGAGAGAGAGAGATTGGGAGTGTGAGAGAGAGAGACTGGGAGAGAGAGAGAGATTGGGAGTGTGAGAGAGAGAGAGATTGGGAGTGTGAGAAAGAGAGAGACTGGGAGTGTGAGACAGAGAGAGACTGGGAGTGAGAGAGAGAGAGATTGGGAGTGTGAGAGAGAGAGATTGGGAGTGTGAGAGAGAGAGAGACTGGGCCGCCGCGGCCGCTCACCTGATGGCTTTGGGTCGGGCTCTCGGGCGGGGCTGTTGACGCCACGGGGAAGTTTTGTGCGCGGCAGTTCCCGGCACGGCCCGCCGCGGCCGGTGACCTGGTGGTTTTGGGTCGGGTTCTCGGGCGGGGCTGTTGACGCCGCGGGGGAGTTTTGTGCGCGGCGGCTCCCGGCACTGCCCGCCGCGGCCGGTGACCTGGTGGCTTTGTGTCGGGCTCTGGGATGGGGCTGTTGACGCCGCGGGGAAGTTTTGTTCGCGGCGGCTCCCGGCACGGCCCGCAACGCAAGGCCCAGGCTTCCCGGGTTGCTAGGCCGCGCCCGGCACCGGCACAGCCGCTCGAAATGGCCGTCAAAGTAGGCGAGCCTCCGGGCGATGGGCAAGGGATCACTTCATTTCCTACTGTTGCTAAATACAATTTAAAACTCAAATAAATTGTTATTTTCCTTAGTTCCCTAACACACAGAAAGTGTGGAAAAAGAAAATCAAGATGGCGGCCACTCACCTCGGTTCAGAATGATAAGGCCCGCCCACACACGCACCGATTGGTCAACCATCAGGTCACTGAACTGTAGGATTGGTCAATCGTCAAGTCACTCAACACTCAACTGTAGGATGGCCCACCCGCATGCGCAATGAACCCACCCCCGTGACGCAGCGATTGGTCAACCGTCGGTCAACTGTCAGGTCGCTTGACCGCAGGATTGGTCAACCTTCATGTCACTCAATGCTAATGAGCAAATGAGCGTAACTTTTCCCATTTAATGAGCGGAATTTTGAACGTTTTTGGGATACCATGGGCACGATTTTTGTCTGACGGAAAAGTAAATATGCCTATGACCGGGCCGTAATCGTAAGCTTTCTTTTGATGTGACGCGCGTGTAGGTACGCTCTATAACTTTCAAACGTATAGAGAACGGACAGACAGACAGACAGACAGACAGAAAGACAGACAGACAGACAGACAGACAGAAGAGGTCTTTTATATATATAGATAGATGCATTGTGTAATAACAACAATAACTTGAAATGATGAAAGATCATTGAAGAAGAAGAAGACTTGCATTTCTTTAATGCCTTTCACAATCACCGGACTTCTCAAAGTGCTTTACTTTTTTGAAGTGGAGTCACTGTTGTAATGTGGGAAATGCGGCAGCCAATTTGGGCCCAGCAAGGCCCCACAAACAGCAATGTGACAGTGACCAAATAATCTGTTTTTGTTATGTTGGTTGAGGGATACATATTGGCCAGGGTACTGGGGATAACTCCCCTGCTCTTCTTCAAAATAGTGCCATGGGATCTTTTACGTCCACCTGAGAGAGCAGACGGGGCCTTGGTTTAACGTCTCAGCTGAAAGACGGCACCTCCTACAGTGCGGCACTCCCTCAGCACTGCACTGGAGTGTCAGCCTAGCTTTATGTGCTCAGATCCCTGGAGTGGGACTTCTGCCTCAGAGGCGAGTGTGCTACTCACTGAGCCACAGCTGACTCTACCTGAAAGGGGTAATTTTAACATTCCCCACAACGGGCAGGAGAATGTCGGGGAGGAAGGGTTAAAACGGCAAATATGTGAAACCCGACCCCAGCCCACAGCGAACGTGCCTATTTCCGGTTTGGGGGCATCTGAGTAATCCGCTCTGGAGAGGCGGGTCCATAATTATAATATTTAAATGAGGTTCCTTAGATTTTGTAAGCGATATGAATTTAATGGATGCTGCCCTCGTTTCCCAGGGCTCGGGAAACCCGGAAACAAAAGGGAGGCAGAAGCTGCCCCCTCCAGCTGATAAATGCTTTTTAGAGCACTACTTATGGGCCAGGAGGAGCAGGAGTGCTTCCACCCGGCACCCTAAGCAAATCTTCTGCCGGCCCCCCCCCCACGATTTACCAAGCCTCTCGTGATCTGCCTCACCACCTGTGTTTGGCCGACACCCCCACACCGCGGTCTGTCTCCCTCCCCACGATCTGCCTCCCTCCCCGCAGTCATCCTTGCAATCTGCCTCCTTCTCCGTGAACCTCCGATTCCCCCTCGATCTGCCTCATTCTCCAGGATCCTCCGATTCCCCCTCGATCTGCCTCCTTTTCCACGATCCTCCGATTCCCCCTCGATCTGCCTCCTTCTCCACAATCCTCCGATTCCCCCTCGATCCGCCTCCTTCTCCATTAACCTCCGATTCCCCCTCGATCTGCCTCCTTCTCCACGATCCTCCGATTCCCCCTCGATCTACCTCCTTCTCCACGATCCTCCGATTCCCCCTCGATCTGCCTCTCTCTCCACGATCCTCCGATTCCCCCTCGATCTACCTCATTCTCCACGATCCTCCGATTCCCCCTCGATCTGCCTCTCTCTCCACGATCCTCCGATTCCCCCTCGATCTGCCTCCTTCTCCACGATCCTCCGATTCCCCCTCGATCTACCTCCTTCTCCGTGAACCTCCGATTCCCCCTCGATCTGCCTCATTCTCCAGGATCCTCCGATTCCCCCTCGATCTGCCTCCTTCTCCATTAACCTCCGATTCCCCCTCGATCTGCCTCATTCTCCGTGAACCTCCGATTCCCCCTCGATCTGCCTCCTTCTCCACGATCCTCCAATTCCGCCTCGATCTACCTCCTTCCCCACGATCCTCCGATTCCCCCTCGATCTACCTCCTTCTCCATGATCCTCCGATTCCCCCTCGATCTGCCTCCTTCTCCACGATCCTCCGAATCCCCCTCGATCTGCCTCCTTCTCCACGATCCTCCGATTCCCCCTCGATCTGCCTCCTTCTCCACAATCCTCCGATTCCCCCTCGATCTGCCTCCTTCTCCACGATCCTCTGATTCCCCCTCGATCTGCCTCTCTCTCCACGATCCTCCGATTCCCCCTCGATCTGCCTCCTTCTCCACGATCCTCCGATTCCCCCTCGATCTGCCTCCTTCTCAACGATCCGCCGATTCCCCCTCGATCTGCCTCTCTCGCCATGATCCTCCGATTCCCCCTCAATCTGCCTCCTTCTCCACAATCCTCCGATTCCCCCTCGATCTGCCTCCTTCTCCACAATCCTCCAATTCCCCCTCGATCTGCCTCCTTCTCCACGATCCTCCGATTCCCCCTCGATCTGCCTCCTTCTCCACAATCCTCCGATTCCCCCTCGATCAGCCTCCTTCTCCACAATCCTCCGATTCCCCCTCGATCTGCCTCCTTCTCCACGATCCTCCGATTCCCCCTCGATCCGCCTCCTTCTCCACGATCCTCCGATTCCCCCTCGATCTGCCTCCTTCTCCACGATCCTCCGATTCCCCCTCGATCTGCCTCCTTCTCCACGATCCTTCGATTCCCCCTCGATCTGCCTCTCTCGCCACGATCCTCCGATTCCCCCTCGATCTGCCTCCTTCTCCACGATCCTCCGATTCCCCCTCGATCTACCTCCTTCTCCACGATCCTCCGATTCCCCCTCGATCTGCCTCCTTCTCCACGATCCTCCGATTCCCCCTCGATCTGCCTCCTTCTCCACGATCCTCTGATTCCCCCTCGATCTGCCTCTCTCGCCACGATCCTCCGATTCCCCCTCGATCTGCCTCCTTCTCCACGATCCTCCGATTCCCCCTCGATCTGCCTCCTTCTCCACGATCCTCCGATTCCCCCTCGATCTGCCTCTCTCTCCACGATCCTCCGATTCCCCCTCGATCTGCCTCTCTCTCCACGATCCTCCGATTCCCCCTCGATCTGCCTCCTTCTCCACGATCCTCCGATTCCCCCTCGATCTGCCTCTCTCGCCATGATCCTCCGATTCCCCCTCGATCTGCCTCCTTCTCCACAATCCTCCGATTCCCCCTCGATCTGCCTCCTTCTCCACAATCCTCCAATTCCCCCTCGATCTGCCTCCTTCTCCACGATCCTCCGATTCCCCCTCGATCTGCCTCCTTCTCCACAATCCTCCGATTCCCCCTCGATCAGCCTCCTTCTCCACAATCCTCCGATTCCCCCTCGATCTGCCTCCTTCTCCACGATCCTCCGATTCCCCCTCGATCCGCCTCCTTCTCCACGATCCTCCGATTCCCCCTCGATCTGCCTCCTTCTCCACGATCCTCCGATTCCCCCTCGATCTGCCTCCTTCTCCACGATCCTCCGATTCCCCCTCGATCTGCCTCTCTCGCCACGATCCTCCGATTCCCCCTCGATCTGCCTCCTTCTCCACGATCCTCCAATTCCCCCTCGATCTACCTCCTTCTCCACGATCCTCCGATTCCCCCTCGATCTGCCTCCTTCTCCACGATCCTCCGATTCCCCCTCGATCTGCCTCCTTCTCCACGATCCTCTGATTCCCCCTCGATCTGCCTCCTTCTCCACGATCCTCCGATTCCCCCTCGATCTGCCTCCTTCTCCACGATCCTCTGATTCCCCCTCGATCTGCCTCCTTCTCCATGATCCTCCGATTCCCCCTCGATCTGCCTCTCTCGCCACGATCCTCCGATTCCCCCTCGATCTGCCTCCTTCTCCACGATCCTCCGATTCCCCCTCGATCTGCCTCCTTCTCCACGATCCTCCGATTCCCCCTCGATCTGCCTCCTTCTCCACGATCCTCCGATTCCCCCTCGATCTGCCTCCTTCTCCACGATCCTCCGATTCCCCCTCGATCTGCCTCTCTCGCCATGATCCTCCGATTCCCCCTCAATCTGCCTCCTTCTCCACAATCCTCCGATTCCCCCTCGATCTGCCTCCTTCTCCACAATCCTCCAATTCCCCCTCGATCTGCCTCCTTCTCCACGATCCTCCGATTCCCCCTCGATCTGCCTCCTTCTCCACAATCCTCCGATTCCCCCTCGATCAGCCTCCTTCTCCACAATCCTCCGATTCCCCCTCGATCTGCCTCCTTCTCCACGATCCTCCGATTCCCCCTCGATCCGCCTCCTTCTCCACGATCCTCCGATTCCCCCTCGATCTGCCTCCTTCTCCACGATCCTCCGATTCCCCCTCGATCTGCCTCCTTCTCCACGATCCTTCGATTCCCCCTCGATCTGCCTCTCTCGCCACGATCCTCCGATTCCCCCTCGATCTGCCTCCTTCTCCACGATCCTCCGATTCCCCCTCGATCTACCTCCTTCTCCACGATCCTCCGATTCCCCCTCGATCTGCCTCCTTCTCCACGATCCTCCGATTCCCCCTCGATCTGCCTCCTTCTCCACGATCCTCTGATTCCCCCTCGATCTGCCTCTCTCGCCACGATCCTCCGATTCCCCCTCGATCTGCCTCCTTCTCCACGATCCTCCGATTCCCCCTCGATCTGCCTCCTTCTCCACGATCCTCCGATTCCCCCTCAATCTGCCTCTCTCTCCACGATCCTCCGATTCCCCCTCGATCTGCCTCTCTCTCCACGATCCTCCGATTCCCCCTCGATCTGCCTCCTTCTCCACGATCCTCCGATTCCCCCTCGATCTGCCTCCTTCTCCACGATCCTCCGATTCCCCCTCGATCTGCCTCTCTCGCCATGATCCTCCGATTCCCCCTCGATCTGCCTCCTTCTCCACGATCCTCCGATTCCCCCTCGATCTGCCTCCTTCTCCACAATCCTCCAATTCCCCCTCGATCTGCCTCCTTCTCCACGATCCTCCGATTCCCCCTCGATCTGCCTCCTTCTCCACAATCCTCCGATTCCCCCTCGATCTGCCTCCTTCTCCACGATCCTCCGATTCCCCCTCGATCCGCCTCCTTCTCCACGATCCTCCGATTCCCCCTCGATCTGCCTCCTTCTCCACGATCCTCCGATTCCCCCTCGATCTGCCTCCTTCTCCACGATCCTCCGATTCCCCCTCGATCTGCCTCTCTCGCCACGATCCTCCGATTCCCCCTCGATCTGCCTCCTTCTCCACGATCCTCCAATTCCCCCTCGATCTACCTCCTTCTCCACGATCCTCCGATTCCCCCTCGATCTGCCTCCTTCTCCACGATCCTCCGATTCCCCCTCGATCTGCCTCCTTCTCCACGATCCTCTGATTCCCCCTCGATCTGCCTCTCTCGCCACGATCCTCCGATTCCCCCTCGATCTGCCTCCTTCTCCACGATCCTCCGATTCCCCCTCGATCTGCCTCCTTCTCCACGATCCTCCGATTCCCCCTCAATCTGCCTCTCTCTCCACGATCCTCCGATTCCCCCTCGATCTGCCTCTCTCTCTGTGATGAAATATACCGTTCATCAGGCACTGTATTCTCTGTGTTTAGTTTAGTTTCAGTTTCATTTCCCCACCGGTACTGTATTGTGTGTACGGCTCCGCCCATACCTGGCCACTACTTAAGCAGGCTGCACTGCCTCACAGGCAGTGCAGCAGATCTTTGGATGGGAGACACTTCTCCGCTGTGTATTACTTTCTTAGTTAATAAAAGCCTTGCTTTGCTCCGTTAACGTCGAGTCTCGGATTCATTGAGGCACATCAATTTTATTAACTAAATTTTCAACGCAATGGATCAACTCTTGAAACCCGAACGTTTGGATTTGGACCAGCATGCTTCGGATGCATCGGCACGCTTCGGACACTGGTTTAAGTGTATGGAATTCTTCCTGGACAATTCCGTAGCCATCACAGGTGCTACGGACGCCGAAAGTATGAAAGTCGGAATCCTGCGGAATTGGGTAAGCCACCGGGTTTACCCCCTCATCCAAGACGCCGACAC
This sequence comes from Somniosus microcephalus, assembly GCF_052327205.1. Classification (NCBI taxonomy): domain Eukaryota; kingdom Metazoa; phylum Chordata; class Chondrichthyes; order Squaliformes; family Somniosidae; genus Somniosus; species Somniosus microcephalus. Next base: position 277,477,367 of record NC_140988.1, on the reverse strand, counting down.
GTACCCGGCCGCCTGCGACATCCTAAAGGCGCATTACCAGCAGCCTAGGAATGAGGTGTACGCTAGGCATCTGCTCGCTACTCGCGCACAGCGACCTGGGGAATCGCTGGATGAGTTCCTAGTCACCCTGAAAACGCTTGGCAAAGACTGCAAGTGCCAAGATGTAAAAGCCGCAGTGTACACTGACGAGCTTGTTCGTGATGCCTTTATCACAGGCCTCAGCTCCACTTACATCCGGCAGAGACTACTGGAAAAAACAGGATTGGACCTGAAACAGGCTGTGGACACAGCGCGATCCCTGGATGTGGCCCAGAGAAACTCGGACGCCTACTCTTCAGCCCGCGCCGCCCACGCCACCATGTGTGCACCAAGGGCGCCGCCATCTTGGAAGGCATCTTCCCGCCCGGCAGCCCGACACAGTCGGGGCCCCGCTCTCCCCCCAGAAGCCCTACGACAGCCGCGACGCGTCGGGGCCCCAACTGCTACTTCTGCGGGCAGCCGAAGCACACCAGAAACCTGTGCCCGGCGAAAGGCACCACCTGCTTTAAGTGCGGTAAGAAGGGGCACTTTGGGAAGGTGTGCAGAGGGAACCCCGCTGGAAAACCCGCCACCGCCGCGTGTGCGCCGTGGGAGCGGCCATCTTGGACGCCATCTTGCCCGACCTCGTGGGGTCCGCCATTTTGTGAGCAGACAGCGTGGACGCCATCTTGTCTCGATCAGGGCCCTACAGTGGCATCGGTCACAGTGGACCAGACCAGACCGCACCCGCTATCCAAATCAATGGTGGACATCGAGGTAAACGGGTGCGGGGTTAAATTTTTAATTGACAGTGGAAGCACGGAGAGATTTATCCACCCTGAACTAGCACAACAACTCTCTCTAACGGTGGTCCCTGCTCGGGGCACCATCTCTATGGCTGATAAAACCCAGACATCGACCGTTATGGGTTACTGCGCAGTACAATTGTCCGTTAACAGAACTGTATACGATAATTTTAAATTGCTAATCATGAAGAATCTATGTGCGAGCGTGATCTTGGGCCTGGATTTCCAGTGCCACCACCAAAGCATCACACTCAATTACGGTGGGTCCCAGCCGCCCCTCACAGTGTGCGGTCTGGCTACCCTGAAGGTAAAGCCGCCTTCGCTATTCGCGAACCTTACTCCCAACTGCCGGCCAATAGCGACCAAAAGCAGGAGGTACAGCTGGGAGGACAGGCGGTTTATCGCGACCGAGGTGGACAAGCTGCTGAGGGAGCGCGTCATTGAACACAGCAACAGCCCGTGGCACGCCCAAGTGGTAGTGGTGAGGGGTAGCGAGAAGAAACGGATGGTGATCGACTATAGCCAAACGATCAACATGTACACCCAACTAGACGCCTACCCGCTACCCCGCATATCAGAAATGGTGAACCAAATTGCCCAATACCGGGTGTTCTCCACCATCGACCTCAAGTCAGCGTACCACCAGCTCCCTATCAGACCAGAGGACCGCCCGTACACCGCCTTCGAGGCGAACGGACGGCTCTACCAATTCCTCAGAGTCCCCTTTGGGGTGACGAATGGGGTCTCGGTCTTCCAGAGGGAGATGGACCGCATGGTCGATGACCACCACTTGCAGGCAACCTTCCCCTACCTCGACAACGTCACCATCTGCGGTCACAACCAGCAGAATCACGACTCGAACCTCGAGAGGTTCCTGAAAATCGCACAAAAACTCAACCTCACTTACAACGAGGACAAGTGCGTTTTCAACACCACGCGCCTCCGCATACTAGGCAGCGTGGTGGAGAATGGAGAAATCGGACCAGACCCCGACCGATTGCACCCCCTATGGGAGCTGCCCCTGCCCAACACTCCCAAAGCCCTGAAAAGGTGCCTGGGGTTATTTTCTTATTATGCCCAATGGGTCCCCAACTACTCCGACAAAGCCCGCCCCCTCTTGAAAGCATCCTCTTTTCCGCTCTCTGCTGAGGCCCATGCCGCCTTCAAAAGCATTAAGCAGGATATTGAGCGGGCCACGCTACAGGCGGTGGACGAGAACACTCCCTTTCAAGTGGAAAGTGATGCGTCTGACTTTGCCTTGGCGGCCACCCTCAACCAGGCGGGGCGGCCCGTAGCTTTTTTCTCGAGGACCCTCCAAGGGCCCGAGATCAGACACTCCTCCGTGGAAAAGGAGGCCCAAGCCATCGTGGAGGCAGTGCGCCACTGGCGCCACTACCTAGCCGGCAAACGCTTCACCCTACTTACCGACCAACGGTCGGTAGCATTTATGTTTAATAATAAACAGAAGGGGAAGATTAAAAATGATAAGATTCTCAGGTGGTGGATCGAGCTCTCCACCTTCGAGTATGACATCATTTACCGGCCAGGGGCCCTTAACGAATCCCCCGACGCCCTCTCATGAGGGATGTGTGCCAGCGCCACCGGGGATCGGCTACAGATGCTCCACAACGACCTCTGCCACCCAGGGGTCACGCGGCTGTTCCACTTCATAAAGTCCCGCAACTTACCCTACTCGATTGAGGAAGTTCGGTCTCTGACCAGGAACTGCCGCACTTGCGCTGAGTGCAAGCCTCGGTTCTACCGCCCAGATAGAGCCCACTTAATCAAAGCTACACGGCCCTTTGAGCAGCTCAGCTTAGATTTCAAGGGCCCCCTCCCGTCAGTCGACCGCAATGTTTATTTCCTGAACATTGTGGACGAATACTCCCGTTTCCCATTCGCCTTCCCCTGCCCAGACATGACCAGCGCCACGGTCATTAAATGCCTCAACAGCCTGTTCTGTCTGTTCGGTATCCCGAGCTACATCCACACGGATAGGGGGGCGTCCTTCATGAGTGAAGAGCTACGCCAGTACATGCTGTCTAGGGGGATCGCCACGAGCCGTACCACCAGCTACAACCCCCAGGGTAACGGCCAGGTGGAGCGAGAGAACGGGACAGTATGGAAAGCAGTCACTCTAGCTCTAAGGACCAAGGGCCTCCCTATCTCCCGCTGGCAGGAAGTGCTCCCAGATGTGCTCCATTCGATACGGTCGCTATTGTGCACTGCCACTAATGCCACGCCTCATGAACGAATGTTTGTCTTTCCCCGGAAATCCACCTCAGGCGTATCCATGCCGTCATGGCTCTCCACCCCAGGTCCGGTATTTGTACGAAGGCATGTGAGGGGCCACAAGACGGACCCTCTCGTGGAGTCAGTGCACCTACTCCACGCCAACCCCCAATACGCGTATGTCTGGCACGCCGACGGAAGGGAGGACACCGTGTCCATAAAAGGCGTCACCCCAGCCGGTAACGACAACAACCACGACAACAACAGCAACAGCGATCACAGCAACTCTTACCCACCCACTACTCTTTCATCACCCCCGGAAGAACATAGACCAATGCTGCCCCCACCAACTACCCCTTCAACAACCCTGGCGGCGCCCCCGGCAGAGACCCAGGAGGCCACCGGGGACACCCAGCCGACACCCGCGGCACCACGTCAGTCACAGAGGACTATCAAACCCCTGAACAGACTAAATCTATAGAAGGGGTGAATGTGATGAAATATGCCGTTCATCAGGCACTGTATTCTCTGTGTTCTCAGGCACTGTATTCTCTGTGTTTAGTTTAGTTTCAGTTTCATTTCCCCACCGGTACTGTATTGTGTGTACGGCTCCGCCCATACCTGGCCACTACTTAAGCAGGCTGCACTGCCTCACAGGCAGTGCAGCAGATCTTTGGATGGGAGACACTTCTCCGCTGTGTATTATTTTCTTAGTTAATAAAAGCCTTGCTTTGCTCCGTTAACGTCGAGTCTCGGATTCATTGAGGCACATCACTCTCCACGATCCTCCGATTCCCCCTCGATCTACCTCCTTCTCCACGATCCTCCGATTCCCCCTCGATCTACCTCCTTCTCCACGATCCTCCGATTCCCCCTCGATCTGCCTCCTTCTCCACGATCCTCTGATTCCCCCTCGATCTGCCTCCTTCACGATCCTCCGATTCCCCCTCGATCTGTCTCCTTCTCCATGATCCTCCGATTCCCCCTCGATCTGCCTCCTTCTCCACGATCCTCCGATTCCCCCTCGATCTGCCTCCTTCTCCACGATCCTCCGATTCCCCCTCGATCTGCCTCCTTCTCCACGATTCTCCGATTCCCCCTCGATCTGCCTCCTTCTCCACGATCAGCAGGTGGCATAGTGGTTAGCACTGTTGCCTCACAGCGCCAGGGACCCGGGTTCGAATCCGGCCTCGGGCGACTGTCTGTGTGGAGTTTGCACATTCTCCCCGTGTTTGCGTGGGTTTCCTCCGGGTGCTCCGGTTTCCTCCCACAGTCCAAAGATGTGCAGGTTAGGTTGATTGGCTATGATAAAAATTGACCCTTAGTGTTAGGGGGATTAAATACGTGGGGTTACGGGGATAGGGTGGGATATGTGTTGGTGTAGGGGTTACGGGGATCAGGTGGGATATGTGTCGGTGCAGGCTCGATGGGCCGAAATGGCCTCTATCTGCACTGTGGGGTTTCTGTGATTCTGTGATTCTGTGATCCTCCGATTCCCCCTCGATCTGCCTCATTCTCCACGATCCTCCGATTCCCCCTCGATCTGCCTCCTTCTCCACGATCCTCCGATTCCCCCTCAATCTGCCTCCTCCTCCAGGATCCTCCGATTCCCCCTCGATCTACCTCCTTCTCCACGATCCTCCGATTCCCCCTCGATCTGCCTCCTTCTCCACGATCCTCCGATTCCCCCTCGATCTGCCTCCTTCTCCACGATCCTCCGATTCCCCCTCGATCTGCCTCCTTCTCCACGATCCTCCGATTCCCCCTCGATCTGCCTCATTCTCCACGATCCTCCGATTCCCCCTCGATCTGCCTCCTTCTCCACGATCCTCCGATTCCCCCTCGATCTGCCTCATTCTCCATGTGTAGTGTATGTACCCGTCTACCTTTAAGGGAACTATTGAATGTAACCGTTCACCTTTAAGAGAACTACTTTAGGTGTGGCACTATTTGTTTGGCTTCTGTATACTGTAATACCGATAGTGACCACACCAGTATATAAGTGTTGTGGCAGGATTGCTGGGGCAGATTCGCCCTGACCTTCGAATAGTAAAGACCTGTTTGTTTGTTACTCCTGAAGTCTGTGTCATTATTAACCGTACAACCCACAGACTTTACAGTGGCGACGAGTCCGATCGTACCCTGCGGCAAGACTACCAAAGCAACGAAGAGAGTCGAAGAGAGGCAACCGCCCTCGTCGTGCTGCTGAAAGAAAACACGAGGCTGCAGCAGGAGGAAGGAGGAAGACTTTAGCAATAAAAGCTTCCATCTGCAACAGGCACTGACTACCCTTCTACCACGGTGCCGAGTGAGCCGATCAGCTGGAAACAAGGCGGCCGCGGAGACTGTGAGTAGGGGAAGGTGTAGAGAATATCCGGAGGATAAGGGCTGTGCACTCGACCACGGTCGAGGGGGAACGGAGCCGGTCAGAAAGTCGGGTCCAACGGCGTCGTGAGACAGTCGGGCCTCGATCGGCGGGAAAAGCCGGGCAGCGACCGCAGCCACGAAGCGCTGAGACTGGGAGTAGGCGCGGGAAGAGAAACCCAGCTGCAGCCGGGGAGGGAAACACCGGTCTGCGAGAGGGCTGGGAGGCGAACAGGAACCGTGCGGGTGGGAGAGAGAGACAGAGCCGAGCAAGGGGAGAGTGACTGCGCGAGAGCCAGTCCAGCGGCTGAGCTGTTCTCCACCAACGGGGTACCCAGAGCCGGTAGAACCGAACGTGCGGGAGAGGGAGAGACAGAGCCGAGCAAGGGGAGAGAGACTGTGCGAGAGCCAGTCCAGCGGCTGAACTGTTCTCCACCAACGGGGTACCCAGGGCCGGTAGAACCGAACGTGCGGGAGAGAGAGCGACAGAGCCGGGTACGGAGAGAGAGACTGCGCGAGAGCCAGTCCAGCGGCTGAACTGTCCTCCGTTAACGGGGTGTACCCAGCGCCGGTAGAGCCGTGCGGGCGGGAGGAAAAGACAGAGCCGAGTAAGGGGAGCGGTGCGAGAGCCAGCCCAGCGGCTGAACCTGTCCGCTGTGGGGAAAGCGTACCCCTTCCACCAGGAAGAAACGCGGGAAGCCGCCATTAGGCGGAGGAGACGACAGAAGCGGGAAACCGCCATTGAAGTGGGCGGGGAGAGAAAGGAAGAGCGGGAAACCGCCATTTTCGCGGGAAAACCGGCATCCTAACTGACATACCGCCATTGAAGTGGGCGGGGAGAGAAGGAAAGAGCGGGAAACCGCCGATTTGGCGGGAAAACCGCCATCTTAGAAATAAACAAATAAATACGAATACTTAAAGAAATACTGGTGCTGCTCCCAAGGGAAGAAAGATGCCTAAGCGAGGGCATATTAATGACTTTAATTCTGAAATAGAAGACTGGGCCACGTACGTGGAACGCATAGAGATCTATTGCGAAGCCAACAAAATAGAGGAAGACGACAAGGCGATAACATTGCTAAACTCGATGGGGGCAAAAACATACGGGCTCTTGAAGCATCTAATAGCACCAGATAAACCAGCGGATCAGACCTTCGAAGAAATTGTGGCTGTGCTGAAGGACCACTTGAACCCCACACCGTTGATGCTGGCTGAACGATTCAAATTCTACGCAAGAACGCAGAGGAAAGACGAAAGCAATGCGGAGTACTTGGTCGAACTGCGTAGGCTAGCGAAATACTGCCAGTTCGGAGGGAATCTGACAGAAGCACTGCGGGACAAGTTCGTATGCGGATTGTCCAAAGAAGGGACGCAGAAGCGACTACTGGAAGAGAACGACCTCACACTGGACAGGGCTGTCCTTATAGCTGCATCGCACGAAGCCGCAGCGAAAGGAACGGCGGAAGTGCAACTAAAGGCGGCGGCACTCGGGGTGGACCAAATTACTTCAAGCACAACAAAATGCTACCGTTGTGGGAAGACAACGCATGACCAGAATCAATGCTGGTTTAAGAACCAAGAGTGTAGGAAATGTGGCAAACTGGGTCACATCGTGAAGGTATGCCGGTCAGGGAAGAAGACCAACAGTCAAAGGAAGCCACCACAAGAAAAGTACAACAAGGTACACAAGGTGGCTGAGAAGAGTTCAGACGAACAGAATTCAGACTCAGACCCAAACAACCAGGAGCTGGGTAGTCTGAGAATCCACAATGTGGGTAAAGAAACGGATCTACAAACCATCTGGGTCATACTAAAAATAGCTGGAGTCCAAGTAAGGATGGAGCTGGACACTGGATCAGCTCTATCAGTCATCAACCGAAGGGACTACCACCGGCTATTCTCTCACATACCTTTAAGAAATACCAAGTTCGTATTACAGACATACACGGGGCATAACGTATACCCCATGGGGAAAATAAGAGTCAAGGTGAGAGATAGGGGTAAAGAACACCCAAGAATGAACTTGTACGTATTACCTGAAGGAGGACCACCACTTCTAGGATGGGAGTGGATTAAGAAAATAGATATGGAATGGCACTACCTAAAAGCCATAATGAGGGAGGACTCGGTGCAAGCTATCAGCTCAGATTCTGAAATGGATGACGATAAGACCAATTCAAATATGGAAGACAAGGCTAAAAGGGACTTGCCGACGATGGGGAAGGAAACGAAGACATGCAGAAGGACTTATGTTACCAAGAAGAATAAAGCTGCAGAGCAGAACTCCAGGTTGACAGAGAATTCTGAGCCTGTTCAAGCAAAGGATTCATCCACGACGGAAGAATACCGAGTTCGGACTCAAACTTATGTCAAAGTACGACAACAATTAGAACAGTTGAGTGACCGTCTCGTACAAGAGATGAAAAATATGGAAAAGTTCTGGGACACCGAATGGGAGAACCTGGAAAGACAACAGAGACAGCTAGCTCAAGCAGAGAGCGACCATAGAGCCATCGTGGCCAAATACCAATCACATTCCCCTGATGCTGTTCAGGAACTAGAATATTTACAGAACGAACCAAAGGAAGAGGAATCTTCAGGAAGCCAGGATTTTATCCCAGTTCATCTCTACGACTCGTTGCAAGCAGAGTGTAACAAGTTGAAAGAACAGTATGAACAGGCCCAGACTACAATCCTGGAAGGGGTTAACTCGGCAACCTCCGAAAAGCTAGTTTTAGTGAAAGCATCTGAACAGCTAAAGGTTGAACATGAGCGAGAATTACAAAGGCTGCAGGAAATGTTTGATGAGCTCCAGGCCAAGACAGACTCATCGGTAGAGATTCCATCCATCGATGAAAAATTAGAGGTGGAAGACATAGCAGAACATGAAATTCAAGATGTCCAAGAACTCATTAAATTATTGAAGGCAACCCAGGACAAATATGAGGCGGCAATGGCCGAGGTTCAACAACTTGAAGAACATATTCAACTAGGAATCCGGGCAGTGGAAGGAAAGGCAACTGGAAGGATCACAGAGACTGTAGGAATGGCCCCTGAACAGGAGTTAGAGAACATCAAGGCGCAACTTCTTCGAGCGCTTAAAACCAAAGGACCGGAGGAAAGGAAGGTGAAAACATTGGAGGGAAAGGTGGATGAAATGGAGAAGACTCTAATCCACAGTGTCCCCGTAGAAGAGTTAACGGCCAGCCAACTCTTACACACGCTGAGGGACAAGACTCCAAAATGGGAACACGAGTTTCAGGGTTCAAAGGGAAAGAATTCGGAGCTTCCAAAAGTCACGGAGATAGCTGAGGTGGCAACACAGCTTTTACAAGGATGCCAAAAGTACGCTGAATTGCGTCAAGGGGAACAGAAGGGGGTGGAAACAGATACTCCAGTAGAAGGATTAAATAGCCTGACAACGAAATCCCCGATGGAAGGGAAGGTATTGAACTCACAAATGAGGCCAGTAGTGAAGGAATGGCAGACATCCCCGGAAGAGCGGAATGAATATGAATGTTTGAAGAAGTCTTTTCAAGAAAGATGGTTAGGGAAGGAACCACCGTCGGCTAACGTCCAGATGGATAAGAAGGAAGTAGAAGGGCCTCTCACTGGCCTAACTCAGGACGACCCCGAATATTACCATGACCTGTTGAGTGACACTGAATATTACGAGGATCTGGTCTGCTCAGTTTGTGATGAAAACTCCCAAAGTGCTGAAATCCGGATGAAGCACTTAAGGTCTAAGGAACATAGAGAGTTGGTGGCGCTACAGCTGGCAGCCGAGAAAGGAGCTCCGAGAGTGTCAAAAAGGCAGAAAAGAAAAAGAAGAAGCAGAAGATAATAACTGTCTAAAATATTAGCACTCCTACCATCTCAGGCGGGACACTACAAAAGGAACTAAATTAGTTGAAAAACTGGAAAATATCAAGACAGCCAGTTGGTTGTAAAAGTCCGCACTGCTGGTTCAACAGGACGAAAGTTCAAGCTGTTACGTCAAGAAAAAGGCTATGGAGGAGTCACGCTAGCCATGTGAACCGGCTACACCAAAGAGATGTTGTTTGGAACGAGTCAAGATCAGAGACTGAATCTATGAACTGTTCCCGCAGAGACTGAACCTGTGAACTGTTCCCACCAAGATTATATCTGTAAATTGTTTTATATGACATTGACTCCACCGAGATTATATCTGTAATTTGTTTTATAGGAAGTTGAAGATATGTATGTTTAACGGGGACTCTGTAAGTAATAAGCTAAAAAGGAAGGATTGTAGTGTATGTACCCGTCTACCTTTAAGGGAACTATTGAATGTAACCGTTCACCTTTAAGAGAACTACTTTAGGTGTGGCACTATTTGTTTGGCTTCTGTATACTGTAATACCGATAGTGACCACACCAGTATATAAGTGTTGTGGCAGGATTGCTGGGGCAGATTCGCCCTGACCTTCGAATAGTAAAGACCTGTTTGTTTGTTACTCCTGAAGTCTGTGTCGTTATTAACCGTACAACCCACAGACTTTACACCATGAACCTCCGATTCCCCCTCGATCTGCCTCCTTCTCCATGATCCTCCGATTCCCCCTCGATCTCCCTCCTTCTCCACGATCCTCCGATTCCCCCTCGATCCGCCTCCTTCTCCACGATCCTCCGATTCCCCCTCGATCTCCCTCCTTCTCCACGATCCTCCGATTCCCCCTCGATCTGCCTCGTTCTCCACAATACTCCGATTCCCCCTCGATCTGCCTCCTTCTCCACAATCCTCCGATTCCCCCTCGATCTGCCTCCTTCTCCACAATCCTCCGATTCCCCCTTGATCTGCCTCCTTCTCCACGATCCTCCGATTCCCCCTCGATCTGCCTCCTTCTCCATGAACCTCCGATTCCCCCTCGATCTGCCTCTCTCTGCACGGTCCTCTGATTTCCCCCCCGCAATTTGCCCCTTCTCCACGATCCAGCCTCTCAATTTGGCCGGCTGCCAAATGGAGTAAAAGGAATGATAATGAGGTCCTACCATTAAATTCGGCTGGACCTCCACGTTTCAGGCCTCTCTGTGTTTTCCAGCCACAAACAAGCACCCCTGCTCCTCGCCCCCCCGCCCCACTCCCTGTAAATAATGGCCCGTTAACTCCTTTTCTCTCTCCACAGATGCCGCCTGACTTGCTGAGTGTTTCCAGCAGTTTCTGTTTTTTCAACAATAACATGCATTTATACAGCAATGTTACAAATGTTTGAAGGTGCTTCACAAATAGAAATAGAGAGCTACTAGTAGGGGCGACCAAAAGCTTGGTCAAGAAGGTGTACCTTGAGAAGATTATTAAGGAAGAAACGAGTGGAAAGGTGAAGGAGTTTAGAGTTCAAGAGAATTGGGCCAAGATAGCTGACAGCTCTGCCACTAGTGGTGGGGTGACGGGAGGTGGAAGGCTGTGGAAAGGGGCATTAGGTTGGAAGAGGTTGCATGGGTTGCGTGGGGTGATGCCAGGCAGAGATCTTAAAATGAGAATGAGGATTTTAAATTTAATAAATTGGGGATCCAAAAGCCACTGTAGGCCAATGAAGAGGGGAGCGATGGGCAAATGGGACTTAATATTGGATCAGATACAGGCAATTGCATTTTGAACAAGTTGGAGTTCATCGAGAGTGAAGGATTGGAAACTAGCAAGGAGGGCATTGAACTAATCAAGTGTAGAGGTGACAAAAACATGGAGAGGGATTTCAACAGGAGGGAGTGGAGGTAAAGGTGATGACAAACATTTAAAGAAATATTCCAAAATTCTCAACCTGAGGATTGGGAGAGCTTTAGAAACCAGCAAAGGATGACCAAAAAATTGATAATAAGGGAGAAAATAGAATATAAGAGTAAATTGGCAAGAAATATAAAAACAGATTGTAAGAGCTACTACAAGTGTGTAAAAGGGAAGAGAGTAACAAAAGTAAGCGTAGGTCCTTTAGAGGCTGAGGCCGGTGAAATTATATTGGGGAATAAGGAAATGGCAGAGACTTCAAACAAATATTTTTATCTGTCTTCACAGTAGAAGACACAAAAAGCATACCAAAAGTAGTGGGGCTAATGAGAGTGAGGAACTTAAAGTAATTAATATCAGTACAGAAAAAGTACTTGAGAAACTAATAGGACTAAACACCTGAGGTAGAGACATAATTCTTAATGCTACCAGCTGATCTGACTGTAAGAATAGCAGGGGTCAGCAGAAAAATGATGAGAGATAATTAGCTTACATCAGCAGAAAATTTCAAAGGAAATACCACTGAGAAAGGATATAAATATTGAACTTTCAAATGGGATGATAGATTCGTTGTAAAGGGGCAAAGTGATGCTCAGGCTTCAGAGACAGGCTCTGTAAGTCTACAACTCTTTGTGTCTCAGGGATCAACGGTACTGTATTTGATTTTGGTGGATATTCTGAATAAGACTAAGAACTGTAAAAATGTAGCGAAGTTAAGATCTGATAATAAGAATTGTAAGCTTTCTGAATTTGGAACTGTTAATGTTGCGATTGAAACACCTACTGTAATTATATGTCGGTTCTTTAATAAATCTATATATTTTTAGAATTGTCTCACATAATACTTCTGTATCAAACTCAACCTCAATCTCTGTACGCTCTTTGGTGAGGAGTTGCAGAATTCTGGGGGAGTTTTCCGGACCCTCATAATATCCGGAAGATTACAGTCTAGTTAAACTTATTAAAAGTACTACCTGGAGGACGGTAACATCTTCAGGTTGTTCCTTTCCTTTAGGGAGAGATAGTCTGGACCTTTAGACCCAATTAAGCATCTTTAGGATTCGGCTACCTCAAACTTTAGTTGAAAGTGAATGTCTGGGGAATATGCCTGATCTGGGCTAGTAATTATCCCTTCACTATAAGGAGAGATTGAGTAGATTGGACCTATATTCTTTGGAGTTTAGAAGAATGAGAGGTGATCTCAATGAAACATATAAGATTCTGAGAGGGGATTGACAGGGTAGATGCTGAGAGATTGTTTTCCCTGGCTGGAGAGTCTAGAACTAGTGAGTATAGTCTCAGGATAAGGTTTCGGCCATTAAAGACTGAGATGAGGAGGAATTTCTTCACTCAGAGGGCTGTGAATCTTTGGAATTATCTACCCCAAAGGGCTGTGGATGCTGAGTCATTGAGTATATTCAAGGCTGAGATAGATAGATTTTTGGACTCTAATGGAATCAAGGGATAAGGGGATCGGGCAGGAAAGTGGAGTTGAGGTCGAAGATCAGCCATGATCTTATTGAATGGCAGTTCAGGCTCGAGGGGCCATATGGCCTACTCGTGCTCCTAATTCTTATGCTCTTATGATGGGCAATGCTGTGCAGGTGAAACTAGGTCATCTTGGTGATGGATATGATGTGAGATTGGAAGCTCAGACAAGATGCTAAGGTTCTGGATGGCCTTGGTCAGCCTGAAAGAGTGGACAGGAAGTGGAATGGAGCCAGTGGTTGGACTTATGGCAGGGGTCAAAAATGATCAGAGTGTAAATCACTGTGATAAATCATACAATCATACAGAACAGAAGGAGGTCATTTGGCCCATTGTGTCTGTGTTGGCTTTTTGAAAGAGCTATCCAATTAGCCCCACTCCCGTGCTCTTTGCCCATAACCCAGTAAATACCTCCTTTTCTGAAACTGTAAATTCTGTAATTTTCTTCTCTTTTCTTTACATTTTCTAGGTATTAGTGGACAATAAAAGTCACATCCTTGTCAGAAAAATAACTTATGGCATATATTCTAAAGCACATTTCAGACATCATTGGGCAATTTCCGTCTTCACCCCTTTTGGGCAGTTACTATAGGTACACTATCCCTTATCCGAAAGCCTTGGGACCAGCTGAGTTTCGGTTTTCGGAATTTTTCAGATTTCAGAAGGTATTATTATAAGACTGGGAAATTTGTATTTAATATAAATTTTAAAAGTTCAGGCTACCTCTTGCGACTGTTCCGTGTCTCATTCCCCTTCCTGCTTCTCTGGAAAGCCAGATATCGGCTGACTCCTACTAAGCTGGCCCGCAAATCAGGTCGGGTGGGGGGGGAGAAAAGAATATCAAGCCGGGGGGGGTCCGGGGTCGGCGGGGGGGGGTCCGGGGTCGGGGGGGGGGTTTCCGGGGTCGGGGGGGTCCGGTGGGGGTCCCGGGTCGGGGGTCCGGGGTCGGGGGGGGTCCGAGGTCGGGGTCGGGGGGGGTCGGGGGGAGAAAAGAATATCGGACGGGCCGCGGTTCGGGTCGGGTCGGGAGAAAAGAATATCGGACGGGTCGGGGGATGGGTCGGGGGTCGGGTTGGGTCGGGTGGCGGGGGGGAGAAAAGAATATCGGACGGGCCGCGGGTCGGGTCGGGTCGGGGGGAGAAAAGAATATCGGACGGGCTGCTGCAGCTATCGGACCGGCCGCTGTATTGTTGGGTTCACTCTCCCGGTACCTCCTTCACACTGCCCGGCTCGGCCTGCAATCTCCTACCCAGGAGGGAACTCTGTGACCCTCTGCCCTGCTCAGCGTAAGTCGTGCGCCACTCTGGTCATGTCGTGCGCACGACTTACGCTGAACGAAAAAACTTTCGGTTTTTAGAGGTTTTCGGTTTTCGGAAGTTCGGATAAAGGATAGTCTACCTGTATAATGGATGGGCAAACTGCCCCTCTAGTTTACCACCCAAACTTTTGCTTCAACCCTAAAATTTTCCTCAGCTCATTAGTCTTTAAGAACAATGTAAGTACATTATTTCTCAGAAATATTCCACATCTTGAATTTTTACTCAGTTGTGTGAAGAACAGTCACACACATAAACACGGAGGTGAAAATTACCCCTCGTCATTTTCATTGGCTATGCAAAGATTTCCTTCACTGATGATTGTAATAGTCCAGTGTCTCAATGCTATCGCCTGGAGGGGAGAGACTAGTTGCCAAACAGTCAGTGTGTGAGCGGAAACGTTTATGTGTGTGTGACTTTTCCTTTTCACACAGCTGAATAAAAATTCAAGATATGGAATATTTCTGTGAATTAATGCACTCCTATTGTTCTTACAGACTAATGAACGAAAGAAACTCTTAGGGTTGAAGTAAAAGTACTGGCCAACTTGAATCTTAGATCAAAAGAAAGACCGTGATTGTTGGATATTTGAAATAAATACCCAATTCTACTGAAGGTCAATCTATCTTCCTCTTTCAGATGTTTAGTTCAGTCACAAAATAAGAGACTTCTTTTGAAAAAGAACCCTTCGAAGTTGTATTTTAAACACACAAACTCAAAGTTCAGCAATTCATTATAGATCGTAGCTGTTCAGAATGTCTGCATTGCTACTGCACAATGGTTAAGAACTGCTTAACAGTGGGCCTACCTTGCACTGTTCTCATCCTCAAAGTGTCTGCAGAATCTATGCTGGATTTGGACTGGTGTTGACTAAAATCTCCTTTGTATTTAATTCAGGGAGGCATCAACTGACTATGTAAATTGTGTATTTCATAAAACTATCGAATCTAAATCACTTCAACGATCAGAAAAATCATGGCACTGTAGCTGGTTAAAATTGTGACATTTTCTTTCCTTTCCCTGGAAAATAATCATCACTGCTTTTCCTCAATTGTACTTCACAACTTTGCTTAAAAAAGTATAAATTTGAAATAGTTGCAGTGAGTGTTTTCAACAGTAACTAAATACTTTAAAAGCAAATCACTCTTCTTTTGGTAACTCAGGCACACTTTAAAATGGAACAAATGTAGCCTGAAACAACGATGCACAACAAAATATAACATTTATATCAGTCAATACAGCATACATCTGGTAACATATCATGGCTCATTACTAGAGCTGAAGCAATGACAAAGATATTTTTTAAAATAGCATTAGTATAATCATAGCACTTCCACAGAGGTAGCACTATAACTGCCAGCATTTAGGAAGGGTAATTGTGCAGGCAAACCTACAAAGCATCCAGCTAACATTTATCTTTTCAGTTACCAGATGGTCCCATTGAGAGAAAAATTGGTTCCATGGATCGACTGTCTGTGTGCTTCATTTGCTTACTTTTACAGGATAAAGCTACATCGGGGACTAAAGCACCTGCTCTGCAAATTAAGCGAACAAAAAATCCAAAAGGGGTGAAACGGAAATACTTTTGTGATCATGTTAAAGAGCTTCCTGAAACATATTGGCCTCAAAAGTTAGCCATGTAGCACCTGTTTTTGGGCACTTAAGCGGCCTACTAAGTCCCCAAATATGGCAGTTCGGAGGTGCCGGCAAACTTCCGGCTGTAGGTGTGCCACCCGCCGTATTGGTAGAGGAGGTCACACTGGCGGCAGGAGCGCATGCTGGCAACATTCTAAGCGCTGCATAATGTATTTCAATTTGGATTGGTGCCGCACTTTACTCAGCGCATGCTGACCTCACACAGCACAACATGGCACTAACCAGGAGGGAGGCCACCTCACCAGCACTATATTTCAAGGCATCATGCAGTACTTACAGGTTAGTTGATGGATTATTATTTCTGGCTACTGCTTGACTTCTATGTGGTTTTTACTGTGTTGTATTACTCTGGAAAGTTCACTTTGTCTGCAAAGGGAGGTTTTGCTCATCTTGCACTGTTGTTGCTCCATGCAGACAAGGATGGCCTCATAGGGCTGACTTTGGGTGCTGGAGGATGACGGGAAGCAACAAGAAAGACACCACAGAGCAGTAGAAGTTGCCAGAAGAGGGAGGAGGAGGGCACTGAACAGGAGGCCATATCCACAGAGAGTCTGTCACCGAGCTATGACACCTGCTGCAGCCAAAACACCAGCCTCGAACCAGGGCGTAAACACCACTGCTTGTGGCTGTCAAAGTTACATCTGTTAAGCAGCACACCAATGTATCAGGGAAGTCATTGAGGCTCTCTACATCAAGAGAAACACTTACATTTCCTTCCCTATTTAGAGCAAAGCAGGACGAGAGAACACTTGGTTTCACCCACATGGCAGGCTTCCCCAGGGTGCAGGGTGCCATTGGCCGCACACATATAGCCTTGTGTGCTCCCTATCACCAGCCTGGTATCTCTATAGAACTAGGAATGGGGTTCTACTGAGAGAGTTTGAGGAGTTAGGGTCCAAATTAAAAAGCAGAACCTCAAAGGTAATAACCTCTGGATTTTGACCCATCTTCTACAAGTATGTAAAAAGGAAGCAAGTAGCAAAAGTAAGTGTTGCTTCCTTAGCGGCTGAGACAGGTGAAATTATAATGGGGAATAAGGAAATGGCAGAGACTTTAAACAAATATTTTGTATCTGTCTTCACAGCAGAAGACACAAAAAACATACCAAAAATACTGGAAAACCAAGAGGCTAACAAGAGTAAGGAACTTAAAGTAATTAATATCAGTAGAGAACAAGTACTTGAGAAACTAATGGGAATAAAAGCCGGCAAACCCCCTGGTGTTAATGGCCTACATCCCAGGGTTCTAATAGAGGTGGCTGCAGAGATAGTGGCCGCGATTTTACGAACCTCGGCGGGTCCATGGCTGGCGACGTCGGTGGCCGGTTCTGACTCCGCTGCTGTCTCCATCCCGGCCAATGAAATGAATTTCCCCTGATTGGGCTGGTTAAGCCTGCCCAGCATGTTTCCCGGACAATTAGAGGAAGCGGGTCTGGTGACGTCATTTGATGATGAGTCATCAGCCAGTTTCCTTAAAGGGACCATGGCCAACTTTAATTTGACATTTGTGCTGTCAGTGTTCTAGAGCATTGCGGTGCTGCAAACACTGACAAGCACTGCAAAGAGGTAAAGAGCTGCACCCAGGCTCTCCCATGGAGGTCCTCTTCCCTTCCCATGGGCGGAACAGACCGCCCCAGGAGATCAACACAGCCCGGTTGCACATTGCACAGGAGGACACAAGCAGGGATGTGGTCAGGGACCTGGGTGCAGTGTCGCAAACATTTCAATGATCTCAGTAGATCACAAAACATTAGTAAAAAGCCATACTCAACCTCATCCTGCTGTGCCTCTCATCACATCCCCATTACTCTGCCTTCCCTATCCTACTCCTGCACATCCTTACTCATACCAACTTACCTTGCACCTCCACCCATCTCTCTCTATCTACATTATCACATCCCCATCTCACTAGCCACCCCTCATACTCAACCTCATCCTAGAGCAATCATACCAAAGTACAACACACAAGGGTAGGCACTTGGATGTTTTATGCAATATTCATGTAAAGTTTCTGTTATCATAGAATCATAGAATCATAGTAAGTTACAGCACAGAAGAAGGCCATTTTGGCCCATCATGTCCACGCCGGCCAACAAAGAGCTGTCCAGCCTAATCCCACTTCCCAGCTCTTGGTCCGTAGCCCTGCAGGTTAGAGCATCCCAAGTGCACATCCAAGTACTTTTTAAATGTGGTTCGGGTTCCTGCCTCTACCACCCTTTCAGGCAGTGAGTTCCAGGCCCTCACAACACTCTGGGTGAAGAAAGTTCCCCTCAAATCCCCTCTAAACCTTCCACCAATTACTTTAAATCTGTGCCCCCTGGTTTTTGACCCCTCTGCTAAGGAAAATAGGTCCTTTCTATCCACTTTATCTAGGCCCCTCATAATTTTATACACCTCAATAAGGTCTCCCCTCAGCCTCCTCTGTTCCAATGAAAACAAACCCAGCCTATCCAGTCTTTCCTCATAGCTAAGATTCTCTACTGCCGGCAACATCCTTGTAAATCTCCTCTGTACCCCCTCTAGTGCAATCACATCTTTCCTGTAATGTGGTGACCAGAACTGCATGCAGTACTCTAGCTGAGGCCTAACTAGTGTTTTATACAGTTGAAGCATAACCCCCCTGCTCTTGTATTCTATGCCATGGCTAATAAAGGCAAGCATTCCGTATGCCTTCTTAAGCACCTTATCTACCTGGCCTGCTACCTTCAGGGATCTGTGGACATGCACTCTAAGGTCCCTTTGTTCCTCTACACTACTCAGTGTCTGACCATTTAATGTGTATTCCCTTTCCTTGTTAGCCCTCCCCAAATGCATTACCTCAGACTTCTCCGGATTGAATTCCAGTTGCCACTGTCTGCCCACCTGACCAATTTATTGATATCTTCCTGCAGTCTACAGCTTCCTTCTTCAGTATCAACCACACAGCCGATTTTAGTATCATCTGCAAACTTCTTAATCATACCCCCTATATTCAAGCCTAGATCATTGATATATACCACAAAAAGCAAGGGACCTAGTACTGAGTCCTGCGGATCCCCACTGGAAACAGCATTCCAGTCACAAAAACACCCATCAACCATTACCCTCTGCTTCCTGTCTCCAAGCCAGTTTTGAATCCAACTTGACACTTTGCCCTGGATACCATGGGCTTTTAACTTCGTGACCAGTCTGCCATGTGGAACCTTAGCAAAAGCCTTGCTAAAGTCCATATACACTACATCAAACGCACTACCCTCATCTACCCTCCTTGTTACCGCCTCAAAAAATTCAATCAAGTTTGTCAGACACGACCTCCCCTTAACAAATCTGTGCTGACTATCCTTGATTAATTCATGTCTTTCTATATGATGATTTATCCTGTCCTTCAGAATTATTTCCAATAATTTTCACACTACCGAGGTTAGGTTGACTGGCCTGTAATTACTCAGTCTATCCTTTTCTCCCTTTTTAAACAAGGGTACCACATTAGCAGTCCTTCAGCACCACACCTGAAGCCAGAGAGGATTGGAAAATGATGGTCAGGGCCTCTGCTATTTCCGCTTTTACTTCGCTTAACAGCCTGGGATACATTTCATCCGGGCCTAGGGATTTATCCACTTTTAAAGCTGCTAAACCCCTTAATACTTCCTCTCTCACTATGTTTATTTCATCTAATATTTCACACTCGTCCTCCGATAGCAATGTCTGCTTCGCGCGTCTCCTTTGTGAAAACAGACGCAAAGTATTCATTAAGAATCCTACCGACGTCTCCTGCCTCCACACACAGATTACCCTCGTGATCTCTAATAGGCCCTACCCTTTCTTTAGTTGTCCTCTTACTCTTAATATATTTATAAAACATCTTTGGGCTTTCCTTGATTTTACTTGCCAAGAATTTTTCAAGCTCTCACTTTGCTTTCCTAATATCCTTTTTAATTGCACCCCTGTACTTTCTGTACTCCTCTAAAGATTCTGAAGTATTTAGCCCTTTGTATCTGTCATACGCATTCCTTTTTTTCTTTATCCTACCCTGTATGTCCCTAGACATCCAGGGGGCTCTAGATTTGTTAGTCCCACCTTTTTTCTTTAATGGCACATATTTGGTCTGAACCCTCCGGATCTCCTCCTTGAATGCCTCCCACTGCTC
The DNA here is from genome assembly GCF_052327205.1 of Somniosus microcephalus. Taxonomy (NCBI): domain Eukaryota; kingdom Metazoa; phylum Chordata; class Chondrichthyes; order Squaliformes; family Somniosidae; genus Somniosus; species Somniosus microcephalus. The sequence continues at coordinate 277,457,622 of NC_140988.1, read as the reverse complement.
TGACACTGATTTACCTTCAAGTAGCTGTTTCCAGTCCACTATGGCTAAATCCCCACTGAGCTTAGCAAAATTTGCTTTTCCCCAATTTAGAATTTTTATTCGTGGTCTATCCTTGTCCTTTTCCATAACTACCTTAAATCTAACTGAATTATAGTCACTAGCAGCAAAATGCTCCCCCACTGATACGCCTTCTACCTGCCCAGCTTCATTCCCTAAAACTAAGTCCAGAACCGCCCCCTCCCTTGTTGGGCTTGCTGCATACTGGCTAAAAAAGTTCTCCTGGATGCATTTTAGGAATTCCGCACCATCTGTACCCTTCACACTAATTTTATCCCAGTTAATATTGGGGTAGTTGAAATCCCCTACTATTACTGCCTTATAGTTTTTGCACTTCTCAGAAATTTGTCTACATATTTGCTCTTCTATCTCCCTCTCTCTGTTTGGGGGTCTATAGTACACTCCCAGCAGTGTGATCGCCCCTTTTTTGTTTTTTAATTCGACCTATATGGCCTTGTTTGATGACCCCTCCAACATATCATCCCTCCTCACAGCTGTAATAATTTCTTTAATCAATACCGCGGCCCCCCCATCCTTTTTAACCCCCTCTCTATCCCATCTGAAAATCCTGTAACCAGGAATGTTGAGCTGCCATTCCTGCCCCTCTTTCAGCCACGTCTCTGTAATAGCTATAATATCATAGTCCCAAATATCTACCTGTGCCCTCAGCTCATCTGCCTTGTTCGCTATACTCCTTGCATTGAAGTATATACAATTTAGTACAGGCAAACCTTCTTTTTGACTACTATATAGCCCTTGATTCCTCTGTCCTTCCAATTTACTTTCTACATTTTTGTTTTCCAATTCCAGTTTTTCTTCTCTCCCTACTGACTCTGCACTTAGGTTCCCATCCCCCTGCCAAGCTAGTTTAGACCCTCCCCAATAGCACTAGCAAACCCTCCCATGAAGATATTGGTCCCGTTCCCGTTGAGGTGCAACCCATCTGACTTGTAGAGGTGCCACCTCCCCCAGAAACAGTTCCAATTCCTCAGGAATCTAAAGCCCTCCCTCCTACACCATCTCTCCAGCCATGCATTCATCTGCTCTATATTCCTATTTCTGTACTCACTAGCCGGAGATTGCTACCTTTGAGGTCCTGCTTTTTAACCTCTTTCCTAGCTCCCTAAACTCTGCCTGCAGGACCTCATCCCTCTTTCTACCTATGTCGTTGATACCGATATGGACCACGACCTCTGGCTGTTCAGCCTCCCCCCTCAGAATGCCCTTCAGCCGTTCAGTGACATCCTTGACCCTGGAACCAGGGAGGCAACATATCATCCTGGAGTCACATCTGCGGCTGCAGAAACACCTGTCTGCTCCCCTAACTATTGAATCCCCTATCACTATTGCTCTCCCTCTCCTCTGCCCTCCCACCCCCCGCCATGTGCAGCTGAGCCTTCCATGGTGCTGTGGACTTGGCTCTGGCTGCACTCCCCAGAGGAACCATTTCCCTCACCAGTACTCAGCACCGAATACTGGTTGGTGAGCAAGATGGGCTCAGGAGACTCCTACACTTCCTGTCTGGTCCTCCTCTTCTATCTGGCGGTCACCCATTCCCTCTCTGCCTGCACACACTTAAGCTGCGGGGTGACCACTTCCTGAAATATGCTATCCACGTAGCTCTCAGCCTCGCGGATGCACAGCAGTGACTGCATTCACCGCTCAAGCTCCGTAACCCGGTGCTCGAGCTGCCGTAGCTGGCGACACTTCCCACATGGCTCAGGATGTGCATTCCATGGGTGTGAGCTGCCCTGCCATATCTCTAATTAACAGACTATTTACTGAACTAGCTGGAATAAACTTAAAACTTTAAGAAAGCCAAGTATAAACACTTACCAGATACTCACCAATCAGCTCCCTCCCCTTATGCCAACGTCACTTTTGACATCCTCCTGGATGTCAACCCAGAATTCAGAACCTGAGCACCAGTCTCCACTCACCAGTACTGTCTGGGGCAAAGTTTGAACCCTGCACCTTCAAGGGGGGACTGCTACTACTAAGAAAGACTCATTCCAATCTACGATTGTACCACTGGGTTATGCTAGAAATAGTATGGCATATTCACTGTGTAATCATGGGGGTTCTCCGAATTGTCCACTGTAACTTCGACTGAATGTCTGCAGAAATCCCAGAGGAGCAGTGTAAATTGTGAGGGTGCCAGTCAGTTCCTTCTGTAACCTCTAGATGGCACCTTCACTTGTTTGTTTTCCAGCCCTTTGTTAATTGTTCCTAGCTTCCTGTGTTAATGCTTAACGGCCTGTTAGCTGTTCATGGGTTGCACCTGGTTTTCGTGGTATATAAGTTCTATGGTTGTTTCACTCCTCGCTCAGTCCTAACCGAGTAACTGGGAGGACTAGCCGGCGCTCTGTGGCTCCTGGCTTTAACTAGCTGGGTGCCATGGTTCTCTCGAGTTCTGTATTTAAGATGTAACTAACTTTGTGTTTTTTTGTTGTTCTTAGTCTTGATAAGGTCTGGACTGGCGTGTTGCCATGCTGGCGCTTGTCTTGAGCTCTTGAGAAGCCTGTTACCCCTGCGGCAGCCCCTCGTGATAGCTTGTCTCGAGTCACGTCTCGGCAAGCTGGTTGCGCTTGTGGTAAGCTTATCCCAGCTCAGTATGGACAAGTATGATGCCTCATGGAAGCTATCCTGAGTTCCTATTATTGACTAGTCGTTTTGTAACTTGTCTCGAGTTCTATGTATATTGTTCTTGTCTCGAGTTCTATGTATGATCTGGTGTTTCTGTCTCGAGTTCTTACGTATGCTGTTGTGTTTTCTTGTATGAATCTAGTTATGTGTGAATCTAGTTAAGTAATGAATAAAGTACTGTTCCTTAAGATTGTATACCTGCCTCTAGCCTGGTTTCTGCACTTGGGTCCAGAACCTACCTTGCCCGGCGAGCACGGCCCCGTATCTACACGGCCCCGTGGCTCCCCAACCCTGACAGTAAATGGCGTTTATGCTGTTTCTCCAGGATTTTTGTGGTACGTCTACCAAAGTTACAATGTATGAATGAGACCTCCATGGAAATTCAACTCCTTGATCTTTCTGATAAGTGGCATAACACCATGGTGACATCCATGTATTTCAGATTAAACCAAAATTGTTCATTCTGAGAAAGAAATATACACAGGAGCAAAATAAACACAGGAGCAAAATAAACAATTAGGTCCTGCAATATAGTATGCAACAACACTGTTTCAGAACAAAAAAAGTCCCAAAACTCCAGCAGTAGTCTTCAGTTTCTCATGAGGCCTCTACTAACCCCAAAACACATCGTAGCACAGTAACATAGCAACCTAAAGAACATGGGCACTAGCCTCTCTTTTCGTTGATGTTGAGGCTGGCAAAGTGCAAAATATAAAGAATGGCCTGGACATGATTGCAGTGGAGCAGAACCCCCTTGCCCTCACCCATCGCTGAAGACCCTGTCCCAAATTCCATCTAGGGGGCATCAATGGAGCCAATCCACCCTTCTAAGGCAGAATAGAGTTCTTCCAGAACCCAAATGAACTGAAGAAAAATTATATTTTTTTAATTGGCTCCTGCTGGTGGCAGGCCAACTGGAAAAGACGCTCGATCCCCTCTAGTAGAAACATAGAATGGTTACAGCATGGAAGAAGGCAATTCGGCCCATCAACCCCATGCCGACTCTCTGCAAGAGCACTTCAGCGAGTCCCATTCCTCTGCCCTTGCCCCGTAGCCCTCCAAATTTTTTTCCCTCAAGTACTTATCCAACTTCCTTTTGATAGCCGTGATTGAGTCTGCCTCCACCACCCTTTCAGGCAATGCATTCCAGATCCTAACCACTCGCAGCGTAAAAATGTTTTTTCTTATGTCGCCTTTGGTTCTTTTGCCAATCACCTTAAATCTGTGTCCTCTGGTTCTCGACCCTTCACAGAAATCACAGAAATCACAGAAACCCCACAATGCAGATAGAGGCCATTTCAGCCCATCGAGCCTGCACCGACACATATCCCACCCGATCCCCGTAACCCCTACACCAACACATATCCCACCCTATCCCTGTAACCCCACGTATTTAATCCCCCTAACACTAAGGGTCAATTTATCATAGCTAATCAACCTAACCCGCACATCTTTGGACTGTGGGAGGAAACCGGAGCACCCGGAGGAAACCCACGCAAACACGGGGAGAATGTGCAAACTCCACACAGACAGTCACCCGAGGCCGGATTCGAACCCGGGTCCCTGGCGCTGTGAGGCAACAGTGCTAACCACTATGCCACCGTGCTGCCCCTCAGTTTCCCTCTATCTACTCTGTCCAGGCCCCTCATGATTTTGAACAACTCTATCAAATCTCCACTCAATCTTCACTGCTCCAAGGAGAACAACCCCAGCTTCTCCAGTCTATCCACATAACTGAAGTCCCTCATCCCTGGAATCACTCTTGAAATTCTTTTCTACACCCTCTGTAAGGCCTTCACATCCTTCTTAAAGTGCGGTGCCCAGAATTGGACACAATACTCCAGTTGAGGGCGAACCAGTGTTTTATACATGTTCATCATAATTTCCATGCTCTTGTACTCTATACCTCTATTCATGAAGCCCAGGATCCCATTTGCTTTTTTAACTGCTTTCTCAACCTGCCCTGCCACCTTCAGCGATTTGTGCACATATATATTCATGCACCCCCTTTAGGATTGTACCCTTTAGTTTATATTTCCTCTCCTCATTCTTTCTACCAAAATGTATTACTTTGTATCTTCTGCATTAAATTTCATCTGCCACGTGTCCGCCCATTCCACCAACCTGTCTATGTCCTCTTGAAGTCTATCACTATCCTCCCCACTGTTCACTGTACTCCCAAGTTTTGTGTCACCTGCAAATTTTGAAACTGTGTCCTGTGCACACACATCCAAGTCATTAATATATATCAAGAAAAGCAGTGGTCCTAGAACCGACCCCTGGGGGAGCACCACTGTATACCTTCCTCCAGTCTGAAAAACAACCGTTCACCACTACTCTGTTTCCTGTCACTTAGCCAATTTTGTATCCATGCTGCCACTGTCCCTTTTATTCCATGGGCTTCAACTTTGCTGGCAAGCCTATTATGTGGCACTTTGTCAAACGCCTTTTGAAAATCCATCTACACCACGTCAACCGTGTTGTCCTCATCAACCTTCAGAAAGTCTCTAAGGGACTCATTCAAGGTCTCAACTGGCATTGGCTTTGTTGAGGCCTTTCATGAGCATAAAGGGAACAATTTCCTGGGGTAGCCTGGGAACTCTCCGCCTGACGTGCTACTTGATATGGGAGGGAGTCAGGTGCAAGATCTGCGCCAGGGTCCCCCAGACTGGAATTTAACGATCTGGACCAAATGGGGTGGAAATGGTTCTTCGACAGCACCTCCCAAGACCACGGCCTCTACCACCTAGAAGGACCAGGGCAGCAAATGCATGGGAACACCACCACCTCCAAGTTCCCTTTCAAGTCACACACCATCCTGACTTGGAAATATATAACTGTTCCTTCATTATAGCTGGGTCAAAAACCTGGAACTCCCTATCTAACAACTGTGGGAGTACCTTTACCACATGGCTCACCACCACCTTCTGAAGGGCAATTAGGGATGGGCAATAAATGCTGGTCTTGCCAGTGATGCTCACATTCTGCGAATGAATTTAAAAAAAAGAATCCTAGCAGAGCCGGGCTCAGCCCATATTCTGGGCCTTCCCAGTGGGTGTAAATACAGCTTGTAACCTCTCCAGCAACAAGAATTTCAGGGCCACCTAAATCAGAACTGTTCCATGTCTAATTATTTCCTGCAGTAATAGACCAGAAACACGAAGAACCCACAACTGTTAACAACTTTAATAAACAATGGGTAGATTTTGGTCTATTGCACTCAGTAAAGAGCTTAATGTTCCTGGCATGTGAAGTTCTGCAATGGGAGCACTAAAGATGAAAATTAGCCCCAATGAGTCAAGCCAAACAAGGTTTGACTTAATTAAATTTACATCCCAGACACTCGCTTGTGCACTCTCCCCTTATGACTCAGAAATCAATTACTTCTTTTAGGAATGCAGTTAGCTGACATTGCAATTGCTTGCCTTTAACTTCCCAGTGCCTTGTGCTTAACTAAGAATTTGTATGAAAAGATAAAATACAGCAATAGTTTATGATATTATGCCGAACAGAGCCTCACATCCATTACAATTGCCAGCAACGCCAGAAGTTAGTCCCATGTCGGAGTGAAACAGTTGTGAGCAGTTTCGCTTCTGAGCCCTTCCACTCACACTCTCCTTCTTTACCAATTGTTCAGTGACAGATTTTGGGAGAAGCAGCTATGGGAAGGACACGATCTTTGGAAGGGCTGGGCTGAAAGACTTCAATTGGAATCTTGGAGGACAGCCTAACAACTATTATTAGTTTGGCTGAACTTTGAAATGTTTTGTTTTCATTCAATATTTTGAACTCTTTCCGATTCTCCTTTTCTACAGCTGCTACCAAATAATAAGAGAACTTAATTTGGCTTTCAGTGTGGTTCAGAAGGACAAACACAAGGGGGCAAAAATTCAGTTGTTTGCGCCTCCCGTTAGCGCCTTAAGAGGGCGCCAATTGGGGCGCAAAGCAACTAGAGGCCGGGTGCGGCGATGTTTGCGCCGCTCGCGAAATTAACTAGACATTTTGCGGCGGCGCTAAACACTACCGCCATGATCTCCTGCGCCGGCAGATCATGACGTCAGTCGAGTGCGCAATGCCCCGGTAGCGCCCCGGACCGGATATTGAGTGCCGCCCCCTGCCTTACCGCCTGCCGCTAGCAACGACAGGTTGAGGGGAGCATTTTGCTGTCAGAAAGGGACTGGAGGAGCGCTATTTAAAGGCGACCGCTTCCTGCCTTTTTTTGTCGGTGACATTTTTGCACCACGCATTCTGAGAGAGAGAGAGACTTCTGAAGAGATTCAACGCTGTGTGAAGGAGTTTTGGGTACTGAGCAGCACTTTGCAGGTTTGTTTTGATTTGCCCTTCCTTGCTTCGCCAGCGCTCTGAGGTACCGCCTCGCTCCTTGGCCTTTGCGCCTTAAGACAGGTGTGAGACGCCTGATTTAGCATTCCAATCACCTCCAGGGGTGATAAAAGCCAAGTTTGCTGTCGGAGGCGATAATTAGCGCCAGGCGCTAAACTTTGCACACGGCCAATAATGGCACCCCGAACGGGGCGATACTGAATTTTTCCCCCAAGGTATCTTGTGCCATTTTAAAAAAATGAATTCATGGGATGTGGGTATCACTGGCAAGGCCAGCATTTATTGCCCATCCCTAATTGCCTTTAAGAAGATAGTGGTGAGCCTCCTTCTTGAACTGCTGTAGTTCATGAGGTGAAGGAATTCCCACAGTGCTGTTAGGGAGGGAATTCCAGCAATGGCGATATCTTTCCAAGTCAGGATGGTGTGTGACTTGGAGGGGAACTTGGAGGTGGTAAAGGTCACAGGTTTGGGAGGTGCTGTTGAAGAAGGTTTTGCGAGTTGCTGCAATGCATCTTGTAGATGGTACACATTGCAGCCACGGTGCACTGGTGATGGAGGGAGTGAATGTTTAAGGTGGTGGATGGGGTGCCAATCAAGCAGACTGCTTTGTTCTGGATGGTGTCGAGCTTCTTGAGTGTTGTTGGAGCTGCACTCATCCAGGCAAGTGGAGAGAATTCCATCACACTCCTGACTTGTACCTTGTACATTGTGGAAAGGCTTTGGGGAGTCAGGTGAGTCACTCGCTGCAGAATACCTCTAACCTGCTCTTGTGGCTGGTCCAGTTAAATTTCTGGTCAGTGGTGACCCCAAGGATGTTGATGGTGGGGGATTCGGCGATGGTAATCCCATTGAATGTCAAGGCGAGGTGGCTAGACTCTCTCTTGTTGGAAATTGTCATTGCCTGGCACTTGTGTTGCGCGAATGTTACTTGCCACTTAGTAGCCCAAGGCTGAATGTTGTCCAGATCTTGCTGCATGCGAGCACAGACTGCTTCATTATCTGAGGTGTTGCAAATGGAACTGAGCACTGTGCAATCAGCAGCGAACATCCCCATTTCTGACCTTATGATGGAAGGAAGGTCATTGATGAAGCAGCTGAAGATGGTTGGGCCTAGGATACTGCCCTGAGGAATTCCTGCAGCGATGTCCTGGGGCTGAGGTGATTGGCCTCCAACAATCACAACCATCTTCCTTTGAGGTATGACTCCAGCCAGTGGAGAGTTTTCCCCCTGATTCCCATTGACTTCAATTTTACTGGGGCTCCTTGATGCCACACTCAGTCAAATGCTACCTTGATATCAAGGGCAGTCAATCTCACTTCACCTCTAGAATTAAGCTCTTTTGTCCATGTTTGGACCAAGGCTGTAATGAGGTCTGGAGCCAAGTGGTCCTGGTGGAACCCAATCTGAGCATTGGTGATCAAGTTATTGGTGAGTAAGTGCCACTTAATTGCACTGTCGATGACTCCTTCCATCATTTTGCTGAAGACTGAGAGTATGCTAATTGCCTGGAATGGATTTGTCCTGCTTTTTATGGACAGGACATACCTGGGCAATTTTCAGGTTGATGCCAGTGTTGTAGCTATACTGGAACAGCTGGCTAGAGGCATGGCTAGTTCTGGAGCACAAGTCTTCAGCATGATAGCTGGGATGTTGTCGGAGCCCATAGCTTTTGCTGTATCCAGGGTGCTCAGCTGTTTCTTGATATCACGTGGAGTGAATCGAATTGGCTGAAGACTGGCTTTTGTGATGGTGGGGACTTCAGGAGGAGGCCGAGATGGATCATCCACTCGGCACCTCCAGCTGAAGATGATTATAAATGCTTCAGCTTTGTCTTTGTACTCACGTGCTGGATTCCACCATCATTGAGGATGGGGATGTTCATGGAGCCTTCTCCTCCAGTTAGTTGTTTAATTGTCCACCACCATTCATGATTGGACGTGGCAGGACTGCAGAGCTTTGATCTGATCCGTTGATTGTGGGATCGCTTAGCTCTGTCTATAGCATGCTGCTTCTGCTGTTTAGAATGCATGTAGTTCTGTGTTGTAGCTTCCCCAGGTTGGCACCTTATTTTTAGGTACGCCTGGTGCTGCTCTTGGCATACTCATCTACACTCCTCATTATAACAGGGTTGGTCCCCTGGCTTGATGATAATGGTAGAGCCAGGCATATGCTTACAGATTGTGGTGGTATACAATTCTGCTGCTGCTGATGACCCACAGCTTCTCATTGATGCCCAGTTTTGAGCTGCTAGATCTGTTCTGAATTTATCCCATTCAGCATGGTGGTAGTGCCACACAACACGATGGAGGATGTTCTCAGTGTGAAGATGGGACTTCGTCTCCACAAGGACTGTGTGGTGGTCACTCCAACCAATACTGATGTGGACGGATGCATTTATGACAGGTAGATTGGTGAGGACGAGGTCAAGTATGTTTTTCCTATCTGTCACCATCTATTGCTTGCCCAGTCTTGCAGCTATGTCCTTTGGGACTCGGCCAGCTCGGTTAGTAGTGGTGCTACCGAGCCACTCTTAGTGATGGACACTGAAGCCCCCCACCCAGAATACTTTCTGTACCTTTGCTACCCTCAGTGCTTCTTCCAAGTGGTGTTCAACATGGCGGAGTACTGATTTATCAGCTGAGGGAGGGCAGTAAGTGATAATCAGCAGAAGATTTCTTTGCCCATGTTTCACCTGATGGTATAAGACTTCATGATGTTTGGAGTCATTGTTGAAGACTCCCAGGGCCACTCCTTCCTGACTATATACCACTGTGCTGACACTTCTGCTGGGTCTGTCCTACTGGTGGGACAGGATATACCCAGATAGTGATGGAGGAGGCTGGGATGTTGGCTGAAAGATAAGATTCTGTACGTATGACTATTTCAGGCTATTGCTTAACTAGTCTGTAGGACAGCTCTCCCAAATTTGGCACACATCCCTGTAGTGATCAATAGCATATCATTCTATAGCATGTCATTCTATAGTGGACACTAGGTGGAGCTGTGTAGAGCTGTATATAGCTGTATGTATAAGACTACACTACCCAGCTGTATGATATTAAGACTACATTACCCATGAGACACTAGGCTACCCACAAGGCAGCAGTCAAGATGGAAGCCTCTACAAGATGCTGTACAAGTCCACATGTGCTCAATAAAAGTAACTAGCAAAAGCTAGTTGTGTTCATAATAAGAATGTCTATTTATTAATGAACATAACATGGTACCAGGGTGGTGAAGATATGCTGAAAATTGTGAAAAGCGACATGGAGAATTTGAAGCCACCAGAGCGTTTGAATCTCACAGAAAAAATCGACTACAATTGGCAGACTTTTAAACAGCAATTCGAACTCTACATTGCAGCCATCGGATTCGGTACGAAGCCAGATGCAAGGAAGATAGCGTTGCTGCTTACGGTTGCAGGCCCACAGGCGATAGAGGTATTTAATACATTTGTATTTAATCCAGCGGAGAACAGAGAAAAATTAGAAGATGTGCTAAAAAAATTTGATGCACATTGCTCTCCCAAAAAGAATGAGACGTATGAAAGGTATATCTTCTGTTCTCGGACACAGCAACAAAATGAGACTTTTGATAGCTTTATAACTGATCTGAAACTGAAAGCACAGACATGTAATTTCTCTGAGCTCAAAGCATCCATGATTCGTGACCAGATTGTGTTTGGTATTCATGATAAAAAATTCAGGGAACGTCTGTTGAGAAAAAACGAACTAACATTGGAAAATGCTGTGACAATATGCAAAGCCAGCGAGCTAGCTCAAAAGCATGCGAAGACTTTCAGTGAAATCAATAATGATGCGATTGTAGTAAGTGCTGCTGTCGGCGCTGTGTCCTACAAGGGGAAGAAACGTGGGCAGAACAGAAATGAAAAGCAATCGGAGGATGAAATTTTTAATTGTAAACGCTGTGGTTACAAACACCAGTTAAGACAATGCCCAGCGTTTGGAAAAATGTGCACAAAGTGTAATGGAAAGAATCACTTTGCCAAACAATGCTTTTCAAAAGTAAAAACGACGAAAGGGCAACGAGTTAATGTGATTGAGGACACTGATTTAAGTGAGACATTTTTTGTAGGAATGGTGTCATGTGACGATATCAAAAAAGATACAGAAAATGTACAGCCCTCAGAAATAGACAATGCTGAACATAAAGTTAATGCAGTAAAAGAGGACAAATGGATGATCCCACTGCAGATAAATGGAGCATTAGTTACATTGAAACTGGACACTGGGGCAAAAGCAAACTTAATCAGTATGAGTGACATAAAAAATATGAAAGAAAAGCCCAAAATACAGAAAAAGTCAGTACTACTGAAGAGCTATAATGGACAGAAAATAGATAGCTTAGGTGTATGCAGACTTAAAGTGACAGTCAAAGACAAAGTGCATCATCTCATGTTTTCTGTTGTGGCTGAAAGACTTGATTCGATACTAGGTGACAAAGCTTGTGAAGACTTAGAACTGGTCAAGAGTGTCTACCGTATAAACTGTGCCATAAGCAGACCAGATGACTCAGGTGATGAAGCAGAGAGCCCATCAAGGATGAAAAGGCCAAAGGGTATCCATGTCTTCAAAAAGCCTAGTTTCTCCAAGAAGAAAGGAAAAGGCTTCAAGGTCAAAGAGAAGCCAAAGGAAGAAAAGCACAAAGAGGAAAAACACAAGGAGAAAAAGTCCAAAGATATAACCGCAGCAGATGTTATTAAGCAGTGGAAAGAGAAAAAGAAAAAGAAGAAGCCTGCACCAGAGCAGGAAGCAGTTCCGGTGGATACTCCTTCTTCCCTCAGGCCAATCTTTGGTGTTCCATTAGCCGAGGCTGCTGAGAGGACTATGCTGTATGATGGGATCCAGCTGCCAGCAGTTTTTCGAGAGTGCATTGACTACATTGAGAGTTATGGCATGAAGAGTGAAGGAAACACTGAAACCCTCTCCAAGCAAAGATCGCAAGGAGACCTCGATCTATACAAGAGCAGATTGATGACAATGCTGCAACTGCATCTTGTCACTCACCGCCAGAACAATCTCATGAAGACACATCAGACTTACCCGTGTTGAGAAGATCCACACGTGAAGTAAAAAAGCCTGATAGACTTAATCTTTGAGTACAATGTAAAGCTTTGAAAATGTGTTGACTGTTTTGAAAATGTTTATGTTTACAGAGCACTAACAAAAGTGTTACTGATATTATCTTTATTGTTTTCTTGAAAGTTGATTGATATTGATTTTGTTAAACCTCAAAGAAAGGGGGATGTAGTGATCAATAGCATGTCATTCTATAGTGGACACTAGGTGGAGCTGTGTAGAGCTGTATATAGCTGTATGTATAAGACTACACTACCCAGCTGTATGATATTAAGACTACATTACCCATGAGGCACTAGGCTACCCACAAGGCAGCAGTCAAGATGGAAGCCTCTACAAGATGCTGTACAAGTCCACATGTGCTCAATAAAAGTAACTAGCAAAAGCTAGCTGTGTTCATAATAAGAATGTCTATTTATTAATGAACATAACAGTCCCCAGATGATAGTGAGGAGGAGGTTGCAGGGTTGACTGAGCTGGGTGTGCCTTTGTCGTGTCCGAATCCAGTGCCGAGGTCGATGCCGGGTGGTCCGTCCAGTTTTATTCTTCTTGTTTTTCCTAGCAGTTTGATACAACTGAATGGCTTGCGAGGGCATTTCAGAGGGGCAGTTAAGATTCAACCACACTGCTGTGTGTCTGGAGTCACATATAGGTCAGATGAGCGGATTTCCTTTTTTAAAGGACATCAATGAACCAGATGCGTTTTTACAACAATGCGATAGTTTCATGGTTACCATTACTGATGCTAGCATTTTATTCCAGATTTATTTAATTAACTGAATTTAAATTCCCCAGCTACTGTGGGGAGCTGTCTCTGGATCATTAGTCCAGGCCTCTGGATTACTAGTCCAGTAACATAACCACTTTGCTACTGTTCCATTAAGCCAGCCACTTTAAGTTCTAGACATCATAGAGCTGATGAAGATGTTCTGAGACTTGCAACGATTGAAGCATTAATCTGGAGGCCAGGTATGAGAACATATGCTATCCAGGGTTTGTTACCTACCATGATTGGGTTACAGAGAAATAAGCAGCTGCTGGTGAAGTTAGGTACTTCCTAACTGGTGGGGTCTATTACACAGATGATGGGGTATGATATGTACTCAAACTGTAGTTAGGACAATGTTAGCAATGCACTCACATGTTTTATGGTAAGTTGTGCTGCTCACCATGCCACACACAACCTGCTGTCCACCTAACAAGGGCTCAAGCCTAGGTTTGTTGGCTGTTCAATGACAAAAGACTGACTGCCCTCCTTCTTGGAGGAGGTAAGTGGAGTCTCTTTGAGTTCAATATAATTCCAAGATGACATACCTGGTGATAGAAATTCAGAAATAAATGTGTAAAAGACTTGGGGGGAAAATTTGGTTGCTTTGAGCCTCCCGTTAGCGCCCTCAGATGAAACTAGTGTCTGGGTGCGGTCATGATTGCGCCACTCGCAAAAATTTGCGGTGGCGCTAAACACTACCGCCACGATCTCCTGTGCCCACAGATCATGATGGTAGCGCCCCGGACCAGATATTGAGTGGTGCCCCCTGCCTTATTGCCTGCCGCTAGCAATGACAGGTTGAGGGGAGCATTTTGCAGTCAGGAAGGGACTGGGGGAGCACTATTTAAAGGCGACCGTTTCTTGCCTTTTTTTGTCGGTGACATTTTTGCACCACGTATCCTGAGAGGGAGAGAAAAAGACTTCTGGAGAGATTCAACACTGTGTGAAGGAGTTTTGGGTACTGAGCAACACTTTGCAGGTTCATTTTGATTTGACCTTCCTTGCATCGATTTAGAAGAGACTATGGGGGCTGTGCTCTGAACTCTTTCCCTGGGCCTCTCCATTGTTCTTTCCAGCAGATTTGATGTACAGGCCTCTCCAGGCCAAGTTTCAAGGCTGCAAGGAGCAGGGTGTGGATGGAGAGCAAGATCGACCCTACCCTTTAAGAACTGGCCGGCGCCAGTGTGTCTGTGTTCCATTGCTGACTGACATCACATGAGCTTCGCCAGTGCTCTGAGGTAGTGCCTCACTCCTCGGCGTTAGCGCCTTAAGAGAGGTGTGTAGCGCGTGATTTAGCGCTCCAATCACCTCGAGGGGCGATAGAAGCCAAGTTTGCAGTCGGAGGCGATAATTAGCGGCAAGCGCTATACTTTGTGCCCGGCCGATAATTGCACCCCAAACGGGGCGATGCCGTATTTCTCCCCCTCAGTATCCAATACTTGAAGAACATTGTTAATGATTGACCAGTCAGTCTGCTTCCCTAATGGAACCTGGAGGGGTAGGCCTGTCACTGTGGGCTTCCCACACAGCTCCAATAACCATGAAACCAATCCCCTAATGAGTAGGAAGATCTTAGCTGGACAAATTGCAGAAAGCTTACCAGAACTTTGTACAGGTAAGTTGCATGACTTTAATGAAATTCAAGCAGTACATCTGACACACTCAGGGGCCCCTAAGTCTTGGACTCTGACAATCTGTTCTTTGGATTTAGTTATGTGGGGTAAGACCCTATGGAGAGGGAGTGTGCACACTATAGTGGGCAAACAGAAATTCTACTTAGGTAGATTATCAGTAGCTTTATTCAGAGACTCTTAAACATAGTAATGGGTTTCGAAGCAGATCAGACACCCAGCTGATCAGAAAAAAACCCTAAGGCACAAAAGGATAGGTATTCCACTCCCTCTTGAGGCAAAATTCTGGCACAGGCAGGGTGGAGGCACCAGAATTTGGGATGGAACCTGAATCAGCTGGCTTTCTGCATTATTCACGAAGCAGCAACAAAATTCATCATGGGGTGGGGGCAGGTACTTCTTCTGCCTGCCCCCTTACTTCTTGGCTACCCTAGGAATCCTCTGATAGACCCAATGGTACCTGCGGCTGCTGAGAACAGTCATAGGCGTCATTATGAGCTACAACTGGGCCCTGCAACTGAGGAATCAAATGGTATTAGATCCCTGAGAGATTGATTGCCATTAAAGAAAAGAAAGATTGCCTTTATAGAGCGCATTTCACAACCACTGGATGTCCCAATGCACTTGACAGCCAATGAAGTACTGTTTGAAGTGTAGTCACTGTTGGAATGTGGGATAAGTCCATTCCACTGTGGACTTACCATCTTGGACACCAATAAAGAGAACTTTTAACCTCAAATATTTTGCCCAACAAAATGGATAAACTTGCTACTAAAAGTCCCCAGATGTTCCATCTTCCTTCTGAAGAAAGCCTGTTCCAGAATGTGGAAAGTTCAACAGTGAGAAGTTCTACTTTTGCTGCCCATATAGGTTCCACTGGTAATAGGTAATAAAAACATCTCTCATAATTTTTCACAGACATACAACGAGCTTAAAATCACTATTCTGTTATGCTGCATTGGAGTGTATGTACTGCTAGGACTTTACCGACTGGAAATCTTGCTTGATTTTCTTCCCCAGAGGTATAATGATATAGTAATTAGTGAAGACTTATTTGTCAGCACCTGTCCCTTGCTAGTTTGACCTCTCTATTGTGGCAAGTAAACAGGCTAATGAATAAACAGCTGGAAAAGGAGTTCCATTTTGGTGTAATTAACACTGCACTTGTATGTGCTTGTTTTAAGATGCAACATATAAATAAAGTAAATGTAACCTATAAATAAAGCAAATCTATTATTTTACTGAGAACGTATGCCTCCATACTTGTAAAGTAAAACATGCAGCAACAGATAAGGAATGTAACATTCCTTATGTTCTGCTTCTAGTTGAGAGACTTAGATGGCAATGAATTGCATCTATAAGATTGGTAACAGTCTAAAGGGCTTGAACACCTATGAGATAGAAAATACCCCTATTGTTCTATGTGTTTCATCATAAGACATTCTGTTCATTTGTGTTATGGATTCATGAGTTAAAAAGACTTGATCTGGAATATGACGATTATCTTCATTTATAGTAAATTCTTCACATCAGTTTCATTTTGTAACTCTCTGACAGTCTTGAATTAGCTTTTCTTTTGGGTGTTAAAGATTGCTGATGAGGGTGGCAAATACCTTTGTGTTTAGATTCAGTTTTGTACCATAGATTAACACCAGAAGCCAGGGCTGTGTTTCAAATTCAGGCTTTTCACTGGCTAAAAAAACTAGTGGTTCAAATCTGGTGACTGGGGTGGAGGCGGGGTGGTGGTTGCATACCAAAGAGGCCCCATACCACGGTGGGAGAGTGACCACCCAGGAGGATGTCAGGGCAACCTATTCCCAGAAAAAGCTGTGAGGCGCCCCATGTGTCTCCTTTGTAAGGGAACCCCATTTAGATAAGTAACATTTTTTTAAATCAATTTTTCTTCGAGGTCCCGACCTGCAACTCCAGGTAGGGCCCGCACGTGTTGCGTGGCAGTCTGTTACACTTGATCTCACCAGTTATACCGCTGACACTGAAGTCTCTGAGGCCAGGGATGCATGAATTCATGGCATTGGGAGTCCCTGCCCCCTGACCCAGCTCCTTCTTACACCACTGACCTTGTAGGGGGCAGGTGGAGAGTCCTCTCCCCAATATAAGGCCAGGAACGGGCATATCTGGGCTATAGCCTAATTGTAGGCCTTCTAGTTGGAGGTTTGATCCCGTGACGTTCTGACCACATGACATTTGATCGTGTGATGTCTGCAAATATTGTAAAGGTTGGGTCCCCTGCAGTTGTGTATCTTTGTTCATGGTTTCGTGCTAGCCTCTGTTATGCGAGAAGATCCAAGGATCAGGTGGGCTCTCATGAGCTGGCAGAGAGGGGAAACCAAAGGTGAGTGCGGTGGCGTTCAGTGTATGGAGAGTTTGGTAAGTGCGAGAAAAGTTATTTGAGTTTACATAGTGAGTTTAAGTGAAGGGGGAATTTAACTTTCTGAAGTAAGTTTAATTTATTTAAGTAAATTAAACTGTTGGGGAGTTTAAACCGGAAGTAGCATCCCGGTATAAAAAGGGGCAGGCCGAGTGCAGCAGCGCGAGTGCGGTGGTGTTGAGTGTACGGAGAGTTTCGTAAGTGCGAGAGTTCGGGCAAGTGGGAGGTGAGGGGGTGTTTCTGTCCTGTTTTGTTTCCCACTGTCAGGCTTAGTCAAAACTGCGGAAGCGGAGCAGCGAGATGACTCCACCTAACAGGCCCCACAGGCAGCATTCAAAAGGGAGGTAGGTGATCAGCTGGTTGGTAGGTCCTCTTCCTTCTATGTTATACCTTTATAAGTTGGTAAGTCCTATAAAATAGTGGTGTGATATTCATCATCTATATCGGGGCAGAGGGTCTTCATAAATGTTTCGTCCGTGTAATAATAAGAAAAGGACTGAAGAGAATGGTACAACAGGTGTTTACTCAACGTGGTTCAAGCTGCAACTGAAACAACAGATTACTACTCAGCATTATATACAGGTGTGGTCACTGCCGGTACTACAGTATACATGAGCTGTAGAAAGTAGTTCCCCCCTTAAAGGTACATACATTACAATTCCTCCCCTTTTAGATTAACAGTACCATAACACTCATTTAACAATTAAATATCAAACTAATTACAATTAACACTTTTAACATGCAACATTAGCTGAAAATAGTCTATTTATAAATTCAGTCTTTGGGGAGGCTTCCTGATCCTTTCTGGATAGCGCCTTTCCCAAGTGTCTTGCTCTTGGTGCGGAGGCAATTCTGGCCCCCTGTCGTCGGTTGGTTCATCAGCTTCCGATGCTACTGTTTCTGGGGTAGATGCTACCTGTACGTCGGGTTCATCACCAGGTACGTATGGGCGAGGCATGGGGTTGACTCGTTCCTGTGACTCTAGGATCTGGTCAGCATGGCATCACACGATGCTCTCCCCAACGTCCACTGTGTACATTAGTGGCCCCTGCCATGTGCATATCGTTCCTGGTTGCCATTTATCTGTAGTCGCGGGCCAAGACTGGTTGCCCTACATTGAAGCTCCTTGTCGGCTTCTCATTGATGTGCTGGAATTGCTTACTCTCAACATCTATTCGTACATTTGGTCTGAGCAAATCCAGACGAGATCTCAACCTTCGGTTAAAGAACATCATGGCCGGGGCCTGGTTGGTGACTGCATGTGTCGCATTTCTGTAGGCTAACAGGAAATTGTCCACCTTATGCTGCAGTGGAATGTTGTCATCGCACATGGCCTTTACTGCTTTTTTAAAGGTTTGTACGAACCTCTCAGCCAATCCATTTGTGGCTGGATGATCCGGGGCGGATGTGTAATGCCTCACCCCATTTCTTTTCATAAATCTTCGAAACTCTTCGGACACAAACTGTGGTCCGTTATCAGAGCAAATCTGCTCTGGCAAGCCGTTCCTGGCAAAAATGGTCCGTAGGACTGCAATAGTTTTCTCCGTGGTGGTGGAGGACATTTTGATCACCTCAGGCCATTCTGAGTGCGCATCCACGGCTATTAAAAACATTGAGTCCATGAATGGACCAGCAAAATCAATATGCACCCGGTGCCATGGAGATGAGGGCCACTCCCATGGGTGTAGAGGGGCATGTGGTGGTGCATTTTGGAACTTCTGGCATCCTGAGCAGCTCTTTTCAGGGCCTCGATTTGCTGATCGATCACCGGCCACCACACATAATCCCTAGCAAGGCTTTTCATTCTCACCCCTCCCAGGTGACCTTCGTGAAGCTCATTGAGCACTCTTTCCCTTAACTTGGGTGGAATTACCACTCGGGATCCACACATCAAGGTCCCCTGGCATACTGACAGCTGTTCTCTTCTGGATGAGAATGCTGGCAACAGTGAGTCGCCATGTGCTGGCCATCCCTTCACCGTCAAATCATATACCCGAGACAGTGTCGGGTCATTTCGGGTCTCCTTCTCTATACCAGCGTTAGTTACTGGCAAGCATTCAATTATAGTCGAATGAAATATTTCGACAGGATCCACTGCTGGTGCTTCCTCCGTAGTAGGCAGTGGCAGGCGTGATAGCCCATCAGCGTTTCCATGCTGTTTCGTGCCCTTATACTCGATTTCATATTGGTGCGCCCCTAGAAAAAGGGACCATCTTTGTAACTGTTGCGCAGTCATCACCGGAACGCTCTTCTTTGGATTAAAGATGGAGACAAGTGGTTGGTGGTCAGTCAGCAAGGTGAACTTCTGCCCGTGCAGATAGTGATTGAACTTTTTCACTCCCCACACTAGGCTGAGGGCCTCCCTGTCAATCTGGGCGTAGTTACGCTCGGCTGACGTTAGTGACCGAGACACAAAGGCTACTGGCCTCTCCGAGCCGTCTGGGAATTTGTGCGACAGCACCGCTCCAATGCCATAGGGTGATGCATCACACGCCAACCGAATTGGTAGTGCTGGGTTGAAATGAGCCAACACCTCTTTTGATGTGATCAATGCTTTGCTCTTCTGGAAAGCTCGTTTACATTCTTCACTCCACTTCCATGGTTCCCCCTTTTGCAGTAGGGTGTTCAGTGGGTGTAGTACGGTAGACAAATTCGGCAAGAACTTATGGTAGTAGTTCACCAGCCCGAGGAACGACCTCAGTTGTGACACATTTTCCGGTGCTGGAGCCTTGACTACTGCCTCAATCTTTTCAGGGGACTTATGTAACCCCTCTTTATCAATAACGTGGCCACAATGCGAGATCTGCTTCTGGAAAAACTCGCATTTGTGGCGATTAGCTCGGAGCCCATATTCCTTCAATCTAGTGAGCACCTGCTCCAGTTTGGCGAGGTGATCACTGTCATTTTCACCCGTGACCAGGATGTCGTCCAAATAACACTGGGTCCCTGGAATCCCTTGCAGGACTTGTTCCATTGCCGTTTGCCAAATAGCCGGAGCTGATGCTACCCCGAACACCAGCCGGTTGTATTGGTAGAGATCTTTATGAGTGTTGATCGTGAGGTACTGTTTCGAGGCTTCTTCTACCTCCATTTGCAGGTACGCCTGGGCCAGATCAATCTTAGTGAAGCGTTTCCCTCCAGATAGCGAGGCGAAAATATCTTCAATCCGCGGAAGCAGGTATTGTACAGTGTGAAGGAATGGGTTCACTGTCACCTTAAAGTCCCCACAGATGCGAACCTTCTTTGGTTCCCCAGACGTATTACTCAACGACCTTTTCATTACAGGAACGATGGGTGTAGCCCACTCGCTCCAGTCCACTTTGGACAGTACTCCTGAATGTTCCAAACCTTCCAGCTCTGCTTCGACGGCTGGGCGGATCGCATAAGGTACCGGTCTGGCCTTAAAAAACTTTGGGCTTGCATTTTCCTCTATTTTGATCGTCGCTGTTATGCCTTTTAGTGTTCCGAGTCCCTGCTGGAACACTTCTTGTGCGTCAGTTAGCATTTTTGACAGTCGTCCAGGTGTGACGTCATCATCCTTTTTGGCATCTACAGTCAGTGCTTGTATGGAATGCCAATCTAGCTGTATCTTCCGGATCCATTCACGTCCTAGTAGTGGTGGACCTCCATCTGGCAATACATATAGGTCCATTTTTGGTGTTTCCTTGCCGTTATATATAACGTTCACCCTTATTTTTCCTTTGGGGTAGACTTTTTGCCCCGTGTACATCTTCAAGACAATCTTTGTATCTCTCAAGGGTATATGTGAGAATAGCCGCTTGTAGTCCCTTCGGTTTATGACTGTTAGGGCTGATCCTGTGTCCAATTCCATTTTCACTTGGACTCCTGCTATCTTGAGCGTGACCCAGATAGTTTGGTGATCCTCCATTTTGATCACATTATGTAGTTTCAGACAACCCAGCTCCTTGCTTCCGGAGTCTGTATCACTCTTCTGTTCATCTGAACTACTCTCCTTCACCTTATGTACCTTCTTGTACTTCTCCTGTGGAGATTTCTTGCTGCTGGTTTTCTTTCCCGACCTGCAGACTCTTGCTATGTGTCCTACTTTTCCACACTGTCTGCACACTTTGTCCTTGAACCAGCAATCATTATGGTCGTGTGTTGTTCTGCCACAGCGATAGCACTTCACTGTATGACATTTCATTTGTGCAATATTCTTGCGGTCTCCGTTGTATCTCTGCAGCGCCCCGTGCTGCTGCTTCATATGATACTGCAATGCTGAAAGCCTTGTCCAGCGTAAGATCCTTTTCTGATAGAAGCCGTTTCTGGGTTCCTTCACTTTGAAGCCCACACACAAACTTGTCCCTTAAAGTATCTGCTAGTCCCGTTCCAAACTGGCAGTTTTTCGATAGCTTGCGCAGTTCCGTTAAATACTCAGCATTACTTTCATCTTTATGCTGGTTCCTTTTGTGAAACTTAAATCTTTCTGCTATCAGCAGCGGTGTGGGGTTTAAGTAGTCCTGTAGGATTGACACTATGGCCTAGAAATTGGGTATAGCCCTGCTTGAGGCGTTAGAACTGGCGCTGCGCAAATTTTATAGCCAGACGAAACGTATCGCTGCCTGGCGAGATATTGGGTTGCATCGCCCCCAAAGGGGATTGAGGCGCTAACTCAGGCATTGCCTGGGGCTCCTAAGGCGCAAAAGTTCAGGCGCTACCCAATATCGGCGCGGACGGGCGCAGCGCAGGTGATCTCAATTACTGGAGACCACGAGACTTCCAGGTGCCGGCCGGCTCTTAAAGGGGTGGGTCAGTCAGCCTGAGCTGCTACACTCAACACCCTGTAGGCCTCAGAATCGGCGCTCGCCCTTCTCTGGCGCAGGAAACTTGGTGAGGATGGAGAAGGTGAGACAGATAGCAGAGCGCTTCAGCACTGAGGCTCTGGACCAGTTGGTGTCTGCAGTTGAGCGCCATCGAGATGTTCTGTATCCTGACAATGGCAAGAGGCCGAATCAAAAGGCTTACCGGCGATCTTGGAGGGAGGTTTCTCAGAGGGTCAACTCCAACAGCATGGCGACCAGGACCCCTGTTCAGTGCAGGAAGAAATTCAACGACCTCACTCGGATCGTTAGGGTGAGTGTTAGTTATGCAAACTTCTGATTCCCTCCATCTACACCTAACTTCGAGGACCCTGTTGCCATGATGCCCCAATGGCCATCTGTCAGCAAGCACCCATGGCCCTTTCTGGGCACACACATGGACATTTCACTCAAGGCCACATGTAAGGGCCCTTGCACCATGGGGGGCATGAGATGATCTCTCAAGGCATCATGTAAGGGCTCTTGCACCATGGGGGGCATGAGATGATCTCTCAAGGCATCATGTAAGGGCTCTTGCACCATGGGGGGCATGAGATGATCTCTCAAGGCATCATGTAAGGGCTCTTGCACCATGGGGGCATGAGATGATCTCTCAAGGCATCATGTAAGGGCTCTTGCACCATGGGTGGCATGAGATGATCTCTCAAGGCATCATGTTACAGAACTTCCCCTTCTTTCCCCTACAGTCCAAGCTGGCGACGATGCGAAAGGAGCAGCGTCGAACCGATGGCAGACCTCCACAAGTGGTCACTCTCACGGATCTCGAGGAGAGAGTGCACCAGATTCTTGGAGGACATCTGTCTGGTCCTGTTACCACTGCAGCTGCCGACCCCATTCTCGACAGCGAGGGTAAGGCTCTCACCTTTTGCAGCTGTCTCCTTCCACTTGGTCCCCCCGCCAGCATGCTTCCTCAGTGTGCCGCAATGTGCCATGCCTTTCCGCCAACCTGTCCTTTTGCTAAAGCCACTCTTCCACCTCCCTGCTTTCAGATGATGCATCACCAACTGGGGCTCCACGCCCTGAAGCTGCCAGTGCCAGTGCCTCCGGAGGCGAGGATCAGGAGGAAGCCGGACCATTCGTTCCAATCTCAGGGGAGCATACACATGTACAGACTGGGGATAGTAGTTCCCTGGAGGGGAGGGGAGGGGGCTCTGAGGATCAGGCAGTTGCCGGACCAAGCAGCATGCAGCAACGCAAGGGGGGTAGGCAAGTTCGGCCACCGTCTCCCCGGAGGGAAAGGCAGGTAGTGATGACTGCTGCACAGAGTGCAGAGGAGGTGCGTGGCCTGGCTGAAATGAGCACCCAGGCCCGGCTCAGGCACACTGAGCTGATGGCTGCAGTGGGGAGGATGCCTCAGTCAATAGATACGCTGGCAAAGAGTGCGTTGGACTTCGGGGCAACAATGGAGAGGACTCTCCAGGGCTTCGGGGCAACAATGGACAGGACTCTCCAGGGCTTCGGGGCAACAATGGAGAGGTCTGTCGAGGGCTTCGGGTCAGCAATGGAGAGGACTCTCCAGGGCTTCGGGGCAACAATGGACAGGACTCTCCAGGGCTTCGGGGCAACAATGGAGAGGTCTGTCGAGGGCTTTGGGCCAACAATGGAGAGGACTGTCCAGGGCTTCGAGGCCGCTATGGAAAGGACTGTTCAGGGCTTCGGACAAGCCCTGGAAAGGTCTGTGCAGGGCTTGTCCGAGGCAGTGGAGCGGTCAGCACTGGCCTTGTCCGAAGCAATGGAAAGAACTGTCAAGGGCTTCTCCGAAGCACTGGCACCTGGCTCACAGGTCCTCACTGCTGCCACGCAGTCACTTGCTGGCCTCGTCCACACCCAGATTGAGGCAACGCGAACTCTCACTGCAGCCACCCTATCTGCCTCAGCTAGGATCACCCCGGGCCCTTCCAGTCCCATACAAGGCCAGGAATCAGTGGAGCATGCGATTGTGGTGGATGAGCCGAGCCGGTCACCTCAGAGAGCCAGTGTGTCGTCCGACAATGGTGCAGGTGTCCTCTCTCGGCAGGTGACCATTCCACATGCCAGCGCTGGCACGTCTGCAGTGCAGCTGCCACCACCTGCAGTGCACACTGCTTCCAGCCATGCTCAGATCAAGCATCCTGCGTCCGCACCCTCCAAGCCCAGAGGTCGGCCAGGCCGTCCCTCAGTGGCTTCTGCACTTCCAGACAGTCAGCAGGCATCCCCCAGCCTTCACCCCGTCACTGGGGTTCAATTACATAGGAGCAGCAGGGAGGGAAGGGGCCGAGCGTGAAAGAGAAGTCGTTCTCCATCAAGGGGCCAGCAGTAGAGGGAGGTGCTGAGACGTTTCTTTGGCCAAAATCAAGGAGACCCTCACCTGTTGGAATTGTTGGAAATAGTTTGTTTAGTTTGGTGGCTTTGCCGAAGAGTTAACTGCTATTTTGTTAGTTATGGTTTCTGTTGACATGACGTTGTTTTGCTGTAATGAAAGACTTTTGTGACAATAAAGAGAAGTTTAAATGTGCTATGGTGTACGTGACTAATTACAGTGATGCTGGCCTTCAGAGGCTTTGAAACATCCAAAGTGCGCAACAGTTAAGACACTCATCATTCCGCCAGAGGGGCCTCGATACGAGTCCTCATGAGCCTGTGACGGATGGCCCTTCCACTTTCAGGAGCCCTTCCATCTTCCTCCTCCTCCTCCTCCTCGTCCGCATGCTCCTCCTCCTCCTCCGCCTGCTTCTCCAGGGTCAGAGGGAAGGTGATGAATTGATGCCTTCGCCTATAAAGGGCAGCTGTAACTTGCTGGATGCAGCAGTGGACTGCAACCTGAGAGATATTCGCGATGTCCCCAATGGCTCACTGAAAGGATCCGTTGCCATAAAAATTGAGGCCAACAGTCAGTTTAGCGGCCACCGACAGAGAGGTCATGCACCGTAGACGCGGCTGCAGATCCTCAGCAAGCAGGTGGCACAGCTCAGTAACAACGTCCATCCCGAATCGGAACCTTCGCACACACTGCTCCTCCGACACGTCAAGGTATGACACCTGCTGCCTAAAGACCCTCGCAGCATGCCCTCGGATTGGCCGACCGCCATTGCCTCTCCTCCTTCTGGCCAATCCCGGCCCTCTCTCCCGCCGTCTCTCTGCCCCTTCATAGTGTTCGGCCATGAGGCCGTGGCCCTCCAAAGCATCTCCCATTCCAATGCCAGTTGGTCAAAAGGCTGTTAGGTCTAGTGCTCCAACTGCTCCGGACAGGTTTGTGGGTCCCAAGTACTCTAATGCTAAATTCCAAAAACTCTGCTCCACAGTAGCTCACCAACTCTCTCCACCAACGATCGCAATGAACAGGCCAAGTGGCTGAAGCTTCTGTACTAGAGCTGTCCCCTTTAAATAGCGCACCCCGACTCCGAGAAGGGCCTGCTAACGCTCCTTCGAACTGTCACTAATAGCGCTAGGCGTAAAGGCTCCGGGCATCACCCAATATCCGCTCAGGCGCCCCAAAAAGGCATTGCACAATGAAATGACGTCATGATCTGCTTGCGCTCGCGGGCGCGTGCAAACACTTAGCGCAGGCGTTAAATGTATAGTCAATATGAGAGTTGTCGCTATCTTCATTGCGCCCGCCCCAACATTAGGTTACGCCCCAATTCTCGGCCTCTTTAGGCGCTAACCGCTGGCGCAAACAACCGAATTTCTAGGCCTATGTTTTCAAAATCCTTTTCTACTGGCTTCTCTGGGGTTACTAGGTTTCGTAGTAAGCCATACGTTTTTGCACCCATTGAATTCAACAATACCAGCGCTTTCTTGTCATCTGGCACTTCATTCGCCTTGCAGTATACTTCTATGCGTTCGACATATGTCGTCCAATCTTCGACTTCATTGTCAAACGCTGTGATACTGCCACTCTTCGGCATTTTTGGGTGTGGTTAGACTGGCTTAAAATGGCGTCTCCCGTGCTTTCCTTTCTTCCCCGCTGCGGCTTAAAATGGCGTCTCCCGCGCTGCTGCCAACGCCGCTCTCAGCGGTCCTCATGGCAAATGGCGACGCCCTGTGGGTTTCTTGTGCTGCTCCTGCGCTGCTGCCAATGCCACTCTCTGTGGTCCTCATGGCAATGGCAGCGCCTCGCGGTTTCCTGCGCGCCTCTCTCCCCCGTTGACGCTGCTCGGCCCTTGACCACCGGCTGCGGTCTGCTCTCTCTCGCCTCTCTCCCCCGTTGACGCCGCTCGGTCCTGAACACCGGCTGTGCCCTATGCACTCTGCCCTCTCTCTCTCCCCCGTCGGCGCTGCTCGGCCTTTTTCTGTGCCGCTCGGTCGGGCTCTAGCCCGTCGCTGTCCAGGAAGGGTCTGCGCAGTACCTGTTGCCAGCCCGTTTCGCTGGACCACCGTGACTGGAAAGCCAAGCCTGGCTCTCGACAGTCTCCCCTGCGATGCTCAAATCTCCGCTGGATGACTGGGCGGTTGCCCATGGTCGACGCCCGTGCTTCTGGACTCGACCTTCTTCCACTGTTCTCCGGGAGCGAATCCCTGGGAGATGATGCAGAGTTGCAGGTAGGTTCGAACTTGCTCGTCGCCACTGTTACGTCCGTGTAATAATAAGAAAAGGACTGCAGAGAACGGTACAACAGGTGTTTACTCAACGTGATTCAAACTGCAACTGAAACAACAGATTACTACTCAGCGTTATATACAGGTGTGGTCACTGCCGGTACTACAGTATACATGAGCTGTAGAAAGTAGTTCCCCCCTTAAAGGTACATACATTACAATAACTAATAATAAGAAATTTAATTAATTACATAGAAATGGGTGAACAGGTGATGTGTTACTGTTGCAAAATGTGGGAGCCAGTGGACCCCACTGAGGCTCACGGTGATTACATTTGCGATAAGTGTTTGCTGCTAGAGGAACTCAGGCTCTGTGTTAAAGAGCTTGAGACCGAGCTTCAGACACTGCGACACTTCAGGGAGGGGGGGGGAAGTACGTGGACTCTATGTTTCAGGAGGTAGTCACACCTATGAAATTAATTAATTCAGATGTAGTCCGTGGTCAGGGACAGGACGGTGTGACTATGAGTGAGGCAGGTACGGGGATCCAGGAGGTAGTGTTGGAGGAGCCGCAGCCCTTGCTCTTGTCAAACAGGTTCGAGGATCTTACTCCCTGTGAGGGCGGGAGCGGGGACTGCAGGGGGGATGAGCAACTTGGCCACAGCACCGTGGAACAGGGGGCCATTCAAGAGGGGGGAGTAAAAAGAAATGTTGTAGTGGTAGGGGATAGTATCATTAGGGGGATAGATAGGGTTCTCTGCAGTCGAGAGCGGGTGTCCCGAAGGCTGTGTTACCTGCCCGGTGCTAGGGTTAAGGACATCTCTTCTGGGCTGGAAAGAAACTTGGAGTGGGAGGGGGAGGATCCAGTTGTCATGGTCCATGTTGGTACAAACAACGTAGATAGGACAAAGAAGAAGGTTCTGTTAAAGGAGTTTGAGCAGCTAGGGGTCAAATTAAAAAACAGAACCTCCAGGGTAATAAACTCTGGATTATTACCTGAGCCATGAGCGAATTTGGCGAGGATAAATAAAATTAAAGAGTTAAATGCATGGCTCAAAGACTGGTGTGGGAGGAATGGGTTTTGCTTCTTGGGACACTGGCATCAGTACTGGGACAGGAGGGAGCTGTTCCGTTGGGATGGACTTCACTTGGCCAGTGCTGAGACTAGAATCCTGGTGAATCATATAACTAGGGCTGTAGAGAGGGCTTTAAACTAATTAGTGGGGGGGAGGTTTCTAGAGAGCAAATAATAAAAATGATAACGGAGAAGGTCATAGACCTAGGTAGCAGTAGGGGAATTAAAAACCAGAGCATGTCAGGAAGGGACAGAAGGTATGGAGTAAAAGGTAAAGTAGTAAAAGGGGAAAAAGCAGGAACTAAGTGTCACAAAACATATTTGAAAGTTCTTTATCTGAATGCACGTAGCATTCGTAACAAAATGGACGAATTAACGGCACAAATAACTACATATGGGTATGATCTTGTGGCCATTACAGAAACATGGCTGCAGGGTGACCATGACTGGGAATTAAACATGCCAGGGTATTTAACAATCAGGAAGGACAGGCAGGAAGGAAGGGGAGGTGGGGTGGCTATGTTAATAAAGGAAGGAATCACTGTAATACAGAGAAATGATATTGGGTCAAAGAATCAGGATAGTGAAACAGTTTGGGTGGAGATAAGGAATAATAAGGGGAAAAAAACACTAGTGGGCATAGTCTATAGGCCTCCTAATAGTTGCAACTCTGTTGGACGGAGTATTAACCAGGAAATAGTTGGGGCTTCTAATAAGGGAACAGCTATAATTATGGGGGATTTTAACTATCATATTAACTGGACAAATCAAATTGGGCAGGGCAGCCTTGAGGAAGAGTTCATTGAGCATATTAGGGATGGGTTTCTTGAGCAGTATGTAACTGAACTGACCAGGGGGCAAGCAACCTTAGATTTGGTCCTGTGTAATGAGTCAGGATTAATTAAAAATGTCCTAGTAAAGGACCCCCTTGGAATGAGTGACCATAACATGGTTGAATTCCATATTTAATTAGAGGGTGAGAAGGTTGGATCTCAAACAAGCGTACTGAGCTTGAATAAAGGAGACTATGAAGGTATGAGAGCAGAATTGATTAGAGTGGACTGGGAAAATAGATTAAAGGGTAAGACGGTACATGAGCAGTGGTGTACATTTAAGAAGTTATTTTACAACTTTCAAAAATATATATTCCACTGAGGAAAAAAGGGTGTAAAAGAAATGACAGCTATCCGTGGCTAAGTAAAGTAATTAAGGATAGTATCCGACTAAAAACAAGGGCATATAAGGTAACCAAATCTAGTGGGAGATAGAAGATTGGGAAGTCTTCAAAAAACAGCAAAAAATAACTAAAAGATTGATTAAGAAAGGGAAGATAGATTATGAAAGTAAATTAGCAAAAAATATAAAAACAGATAGCAAGAGTTTCTATAGTTATATAAAAAGAAAAAGGGTGGCTAAAGTAAATATTGGTCCCTTAGAGGATGAGACCGGGAAATTAATGGTGGGAAACATGGAGATGGCAAGAACGCTGATCAAATATTTTGTTTCAGTCTTTACGGTAGAGGACACTAAGAATATCCCAACACTGGACAAACAGGGGGCTCTAGCGGGGGAGGAGCTAAATACGATTAAAATCACTAAGGAAGTGGTACTCGGTAAAATAATGGGACTCAAGGCGGATAAATCACCTGGATCTGATGGCTTACATCCTAGGGTCTTGAGGGAAGTGGCGGTAGGGATTGTGGATGCATTGGTAATAATTTTCCAAAACTCCCTGAACTCAGCAAAGGTCCCGGCAGATTGGAAAATTGCTAATGTAACACCCTTATTTAAAAAGGGTAGTAGGCAGAAGGCTGGAAATTATAGACCAGTTAGCCTTACATCTGTGGTTGGTAACATTTTGGAGTCCATTATTAAGGAGACAGTAACAGAACATTTGGATAAACATAATTTAATAGGACAAAGTCAGCATGGTTTTATGAAGGGGAAGTCATGTTTGACAAATTTGCTTGAGTTCTTTGAGGACGTAACATACAGGGTGGATAAAGGGGAACCAGTGGACGTAGTGTATTTAGACTTCCAAAAGGCATTTGACAAGGTGCCACACAAAAGATTATTGCTCAAGATAAAAAATCACGGGATTGGGGGTAATATTCTGGCATGGGTGGAGGATTGGTTATCTAACAGAAAGCAGAGAGTTGGGATAAATGGTTCATTCTCAGACTGGCAATCAGTAACTAGTGCTGTTCCGCAGGGGTCAGTGCTGGGTCCCCAACTCTTCACAATCTATATTAACGATTTGGAGGAGGGGACTGAGTGTAACATATCAAAGTTTGCAGATGATACTAAGATGGGAGGGAAAGTAGTGAGTGAGGAGGACATAAAAAGCCTGCAAAGGGACATAGACAGGCTAAGTAAGTGGGCAGAGATTTGGCAGATGGAATACATCAGGTGGTCATGGAAAAAGACAAAGACGGCCCGGAAATAAGGGTTCTAAATTGGGGGAAGGCCGATTTTAATATGATAAGGCAGGATCTGGCCAAAGTGGACTGGGAGCAGCTGCTTATAGGAAAATCCACATCAAAACAGTGGGAGACTTTCAGAAGGGAAATAGAGAGAGTACAACGCCAACATGTTCCTGTAAAGGTCAAGGGTGGGACCAACAAGCAAAGGGAACCTTGGATGAAAAGGGATATACAAAATTGCATTAGAAATAAAAGGGGGGCTTTTGGCAGTTACAAAAGACTAAAGACAGAAGAAGCCCTAGAGGAGTATAAAAAGTGCAGGGGCATACTTAAAAAAGAAATTAGGAGGGCGAGGAGGGGCCATGAAATAACACTGGCGAGCAAAATAAAGGAAAATCCTAAGATGTTTTATAAGTATATTAAGGGCAAGAGGATAACCAGGGAAAGGGTAGGGCCCATTAGGGACCAAAGTGGCAATCTGTGTGTAGAGCCAGAGGATGTAGGCGGGGTTTTAAATGAATTTTTTGCATCTGTGTTCACTATGGAGAAAGACGATGCAGACATAGAAATCGGGCAAGGGGACTGTGACATACTTGAACATATTAGCATCGAGAGGGAGGAGGTGCTGGCGGTTTTAGCGGGCCAAAAAGTGGATAAATCCCCAGGCCCGGACGAGATGTATCCCAGGCTGCTGTGGGAGGCAAGGGAGGAGATTGCAGGGGCTCTGACACTAATTTTCAGAACCTCTCTGGCCACAGGGGATGTACCAGAGGACTGGAGAACAGCTAACGTAGTACCATTATTCAAGAAGGGTAGCAGGGATAAACCAGGGAATTACAGGCCAGTGAGTCTAACATCTGTGGTGGGGAAATTATTGGAAAAAATTCTGAGGGACAAAATTAATCTCCACTTGGAGAGGCAAGGATTAATCGGGGATAGTCAGCATGGCTTTGTCAAGGGTAAATCATGTCTAACAAATCTGATCGAATTTTTCGAGGGGGTGACTAGTGGGGTGGATGAGGGAAATGCTGTGGATGTGGTTTACATGGACTTCAGTAAAGCTTTTGACAAGGTCCCGCATAGGAGACTGGTCAAGAAGGTAAGAGCCCATGGGATCCAGGGTGCCTTGGCGCGTTGGATCCTAAACTGGCTGAGTGGCAGGAGGCAGAGGGTGATGGTCGAAGGTTGCTTTTGTGACTGGAAGCCTGTGTCCAGTGGGGTACCTCAGGGATCGGCGCTGGGTCCCTTATTGTTTGTGATCTACATAAATGATTTGGATGAGAATGTAAAAGGTATGATCAGTAAGTTCGCAGATGACACGAAAATTGGTGGGGTGGTAAATTGCGAGGAGGAAAGCCTCCGGCTACAGGACGATATAAACGGGTTGGTCAGATGGGCGGAAAAGTGGCAAATGGAATTTCACCCTGAAAAGTGCAAGGTGATGCATTTTGGACGGACAAATAAGGCAAGGGAATACACAATGAGTGGTAGGACCCTAGGAAGTACAGAGGGTCAGAGGGACCTTGGTGTACATGTACATAGATCCCTGAAGGCAGCGGAGCAGGTAGATAAGGTGGTTAAAAAGGCATATGGGATACTTGCCTTCATTAGCCGAGGCATAGAATATAAGAGCAGGGAGGTTATGATGGAGCTGTACAAAACGCTGGTGAGGCCACAGCTGGAGTACTGTGTGCAGTTCTGGTCGCCTCACTATAGGAAGGATGTGATTGCTTTGGAGAGGGTGCAGAGAAGATTCACCAGGATGTTACCTGGGATGGAGCGCCTCAGCTATGAAGAGAGGCTGGACAGGCTGGAGTTGTTTTCCTTGGAGCAGAGAAGGCTGAGGGGGGACCTGATTGAGGTGTACAAAATAATGAGGGGTAGATAAAGAGGAACTTTTCCCCTTAGTGGGGGGGTCAATAACAAGGGGGCATAGATTCAGGGTAAGGGGCAGGAGATTTAGAGGGGATTTGAGGAGGAACTTTTTCACCCAGAGGGTGGTTGGAATGTGGAACTCAATGCCTGAAAGGGTGGTGGAGGCAGGAACCCTCACAACATTCAAGAAGCATTTGGATGAGCACTTGAAATGCCATTGCATACAAGGCTATGGACCAAATGCTGGAAAATGGGATTAGACTGGACAGGGATGGATGGGCGGCGCAGACACGATGGGCCGAAGGGCCTCTTTCTGTGCTGTAAAACTCTATGACTCTATGACTCTATGACAATACTGGAAAGTGTGAGGTTATGCACTTTGGCAGGAAAAATCATCGAGCAAGTTATTATCTTAATGGCAAGAAACTGGAAAGTACTGCAGTACAAAGGGATCTGGGGGTCCTGGTACACGAAACTCAAAAAGTTAGTATGCAGGTGCAGCAGGTGATCAAGAAGGCCAATGGAATGTTGGCTTTTATTGCTAGGGGGATAGAATATAAAAACAGGGAGGTATTGCTGCAGTTATACAAGGTATTGGTGAGACCGCACCTGGAATACTGCATACAGTTTTGGTGTCCATACTTAAGAAAAGACATACTTGCTCTCGAGTCAGTACAAAGAAGGTTCACTCGGTTAATCCCGGGGATGAGGGGGTGGACATATGAGGAGAGGTTGAGTAGATTGGGACTCTACTCATTGGAGTTCAGAAGAATGAGAGGTGATCTTATTGAAACATATAAGATTGTGAAGGGGCTTGATCGGGTGGATGCGGTGAGGGTGTTCCCAATGATGGGTGAAACTAGAACTAGGGGGCAAAATCTTAGAATAAGGGGCTGCTCTTTCAAAACTGAGATGAGGAGAAATTTCTTCACTCAGAGGGTAGTAGGTCAGTGGAATTTGCTGCCACAGAATGCTGTGGAAGCTACATCATTAAATAAATTTAAAACAGAAATAGACAGTTTCCTAGAAGTAAAGGGAATTAGGGGTTACGGGGAGCAGGCAGGAAATTGGACATGAGTCTAGGTTCGGATCGGTCATGGCCCTGTGGGTGGCGGAGCGGGCCCAGGGGCCATGTAGCCTGATCCTGCTCCTACTTCTTGTGTTCTAATTCTGTTTTAGATTTCAGGAGATGGTTCTATTCACAGGGATTAGTGGAGACCTCGGGAACAGGCTCCAGCTAGGGTAAATTGGGCCTGTTCCTGGCTGGGGTGGAGATCACCTTTTACAGAAGGTAAGTACTGCAGGAAATACAGGGACATAGTGATCTCCTGGACGAGTTTCGATCACCTAGATGGGTCGGAGAGGAATTTCCCTGATTTTTTCTCCCAAATTGGCCATTGTTTTTTTTTATCTGGTTTTTCGCCTCTCCCGAGAGATCACATGAGTTCGGGTGGGATGGAGAGTGGAAGTAGATTTGAGGTTAGGATCAGATCAGCCATGATCTTATTGAATGGTGGAGCAGGCTTGAGGGGCCGATTGGCCTACTCCTGCTCCTATTTCTTATGTTCTTATGTGGGGGAGCGAATCGCAGAGGGGAAACTGGATGTAAGAGGTACTATGATTCCACCAGTAGCTAATAGTAACTCGCTGAAATTGCACTGATAACTAATAGTAATACTGGTAACACTCCATGGCCAAGAAATTCATGTCAGACGGTGGCGCAAAATGGGCCGTATCGGAGCAGCCGCCTGTTATACGCAGCAACTGATATTCAGTTCCATTGACTACAATAGAACTGAGTATCAGGCACTGAGTATAATGGACGGCCGATCTGATACCGCCCATTCTGATCCATCGCCCGAGCCAAATTTCTAGGCCGCTCTCTTCCCCTGCCTGAGCCCAATTCACCCCCATTCCCAAGTCTCCCTCTCTCCCCAACCCCCAATCACCTGATTCCCCCATCTCCCTCTCTCTCTCTCCCCGTCCCCCATCCCCAATCTTCAATCCCCAGTCTCTCCCTCTCCCCACCGACTGATCTCCCGAGGAGACACCACTTCCCCATCGATTGCCGACTCCCGAGGAACCCCCAACATATTCCCGATTGTTCCGGTCACACCAGCCATTCCCAGGTCTCTGCAGTAATGGATGAAATGACGTCACCGAGCTGGAGGCTTCCCTGTGGTGGCAGTGGGTGATGTCACGGAGTGCTGCTGCAGCAGGAAATTTAAAGCACAAAGTTCTCCCGGGCTGTTCGCAATGGTGCCCGTGAGATCCGTGCCACATTACGGGAGACTCGTGGGCAATCTGGGAGGGTTGGCAACTCTATCCGGTGCTCTCAGTGCATCTCAAGAAATCACTGGTGCACTTCCATTAAACTGGTGCACTTCCATTAAAATTGAATTCCTGGGATGCTCACTCTGTCATCGCAATTCCCTACTGGAAGTGCCAGATCATGGAATCACCTCGAGGATTTCCACATTACTTAAAATATGTTCTTATTCTGTTTTATTTTCTAAATCTGTTTCCCACTTCACGCTCTGTGGGGTTCTTTTTTACCGCTTTCACGTTTGCCCTCTTAAAGTCATTTAAATCCATGTCGCAGGCAGCAGAGAGTGCTTGAAAAAATAAAGGAAAATAGAAATAAGGAGCAAAAATGAAGGAATGAAAACACTACTGGGAAAGCAAAACTAAGAAATAGTGCAAAATAAGCAGAGTACAAGACATGGAAAACAGAAACAATTATAGGACAGTGAAAAGAAATCAAAATGAAAAGTTCATAAAAATGAAAAATATCCAATTAAAAAATGAATTAAGAGCAATAAAGTGTAACGTCCGTGTGTAATTGAGACACGGACTGCAGGAGTTGGTTGTAACAGGTGTTTACTGAATGGAGACAAAACTGGAACTACTATACAAAGTTACTGCACAGGCTTCTATATACAGGGGTGGTCACTACTGGTACTGCAGTATACAGGGGCTGCAGAATATAGTTCCTTCTTCAAAGTACATACACTACAATTCCTCCCCTTTTAGCTAAACAGTACATAACATTCGATTAATAATTAAATAACATATTTACAATTACAGTTGCTATATACATTAGCTGAAGTTAAGCAATTATAAATTCAGTCTTTGAGGAGGCTTCCTGATTCTGTCCGGATAACGCCTCTTTGGGGTATCAGGTTCTTCTGGCAAAGTTGATTCGGGATCAACGTCGTTGTTTGGTTCGTCTGCTTCCAATATCACCGATTCTGAGGTAGATGCAATTGGTACTTCGGTTTCATCACCAGGTGTATCGGATCGTGGTGTGGATTTGACATTTTCCAGTGACTCTAGAATCTGGTCAGCATGGCGTCTTACAATGCTCTCTCCAACATCCACGGTATACATTAGAGGTCCTTGCCGTGTGCAGATCGTTCCTGGCTGCCATTTCTCTGTGCGGTAGTCCCGGGCCAAAACTGGTTGACCTATCTTAAAACTCCTGGTTGGCCTTTCATTCATATTCTGAAACTGCCTGTTCTCCACATCTCTTCTGATGTTTGGCTTAACCAAATCCAAGCGGCATCTTACTCTTCGATTGAAGAACATCATGGCTGGAGTTTGGTTGGTAACCACATATGTCGCATTCCGGTAGGCAAACAAGAAGTTATCCACCTTGTTTTGTAGGGGTATGTCTTCATTACACATTGCCTTGATAGCCTTCTTGAATGTTTGAACGAACCTCTCAGCCAATCCATTGATGGCTGGATGATATGGGGCGGATGTGTAATGCTTAACACCATTGTTCTTTAAGAACCTCCGGAACTCTTCAGACACAAACTGTGGTCCATTGTCGGAGCAAATCTGTTCAGGCAGCCCATTTCTGGCGAATATGGTTCGTAAGACTGTGATGGTTTTTTCTGTGGTGGTTGAGGACATTTTTATTACCTCTGGCCACTTTGAATGTGCATCCACCGCAATTAAAAACATCGAGTCCATAAATGGACCAGCAAAATCAATGTGTACCCTTTGCCATGGAGATGAGGACCACTCCCATGGATGTAGAGGGGCTTGTGGTGGGGTGTTTTGGACCTTCTGGCATCCTGTACAGCTCTTGGTCATATCGATTCCCGGCCACCACACAAACGCTCTGGCTAAGATCTTCATTTTTACGCCTCCCAGATGACCCTCATCAAGCT
Source organism: Somniosus microcephalus (assembly GCF_052327205.1). NCBI lineage: Eukaryota > Metazoa > Chordata > Chondrichthyes > Squaliformes > Somniosidae > Somniosus > Somniosus microcephalus. Next base: position 277,421,780 of record NC_140988.1, on the reverse strand, counting down.
CATTGAGCACTCTATCCTTCAATTTGGGTGGAATTACTACTCTGGATCCACACATCAAGGTTCCTCGGCACACTGACAGCTGTTCTCTTCTCGGCGAGAATGCTGGCAACAGTGGTTCGCCATGTGCTGGCCATCCCTTCACCGTTAAATCATAGACCCTGGAGAGTGTCGGGTCGTTTCGTGTTTCCTTTTCTATGTTTGCATTCGTCACAGGTAGACATTCGACTATGGTCGAGTGGAATATCTCCACAGGATCCACTGCAGGTGCTTCTTCCACCATCGGCAACGGTAGGCGCGACAATCCATCAGCATTCCCATGCTGTTTAGTTCCTTTGTACTCGATGTCATATTGGTGTGCCCCTAGGAAAAGGGACCACCTCTGTAGCCGTTGTGCTGTCATTATCGGGACGCCCTTCTTAGGGTTGAAAATGGAGACAAGAGGTTGATGATCAGTTAGTAGAGTAAATTTCTGTCCGTGCAGGTAGTGATTGAACTTCTTCACCCTCCACACCAGGCTGAGGGCCTCTCTGTCAATCTGGGCGTAGTTACGCTTGGCTGCAGTTAACGAGCATGACGCAAAAGCTATCGGCCTCTCTGAACCATCAAGGGATTTATGTGACAGTACCGCTCCAACGCCGTAGGGAGACGCATCACATAGAGTCATAGTCATAGAGTCATAGAGTTTTACAGCACAGAAAGAGGCCCTTCGGCCCTTCGTGTCTGCGCCGCCCATCCATCCCTGTCCAGTCTAATCCCATTTTCCAGCATTTGGTCCATAGCCTTGTATGCAATGGCATTTCAAGTGCTCATCCAAATGCTTCTTGAATGTTGTGAGGGTTCCTGCCTCTACCACCCTTTCAGGCATTGAGTTCCACATTCCAACCACCCTCTGGGTGAAAAAGTTCCTCCTCAAATCCCCTCTAAATCTCCTGCCCCTTACCCTGAATCTATGCCCCCTTGTTATTGACCCCCCTACTAAGGGGAAAAGTTCCTCTTTGTCTACCCTATCTATGCCCCTCATCATTTTGTACACCTCAATCAGGTCCCCCCTCAGCCTTCTTTGCTCCAAGGAAAACAACCCCAGCCTGTCCAGCCTCTCTTCATAGCTGAGGCGCTCCATCCCAGGTAACATCCTGGTGAATCTTCTCTGCACCCTCTCCAAAGCAATCACATCCTTCCTATAGTGAGGCGACCAGAACTGCACACAGTACTCCAGCTGTGGCCTCACCAGCGTTTTGTACAGTTCCATCATAACCTCCCTGCTCTTATGTTCTATGCCTCGGCTAATGAAGGCAAGTATCCCATATGCCTTTTTAACCACCTTATCTACCTGTTCCGCTGCCTTCAGGGATCTATGTACATGTACACCAAGGTCCCTCTGACCCTCTGTACTTCCTAGGGTCCTACCACTCATTGTGTATTCCCTTGCCTTATTTGTCCGTCCAAAATGCATCACCTCGCACTTTTCAGGGTTAAATTCCATTTGCCACTTTTCCGCCCATCTGACCAACCCGTTTATATCGTCCTGTAGCCTGAGGCTTTCCTCCTCACAATTTACCACCCCACCAATTTTCGTGTCATCTGCGAACTTACTGATCATACCTTTTACATTCTCATCCAAATCATTTATGTAGATCACAAACAACAAGGGACCCAGCACCGATCCCTGAGGTACCCCACTGGACACAGGCTTCCAGTCACAAAAGCAACCTTCGACCATCACCCTCTGCCTCCTGCCACTCAGCCAGTTTAGGATCCAACGCGCCAAGGCACCCTGGATCCCATGGGCTCTTACCTTCTTGACCAGTCTCCTATGCGGGACTTTGTCAAAAGCTTTACTGAAGTCCATGTAGACCACATCCACAGCATTTCCCTCATCCACCCCCCTAGTCACCCCCTCGAAAAATTCAATCAGATTTGTCAGACATGATTTACCCTTGACAAAGCCATGCTGACTATCCCCGATTAATCCTTGCCTCTCCAAGTGGAGACTAATTTTGTCCCTCAGAATTTTTTCCAATAATTTCCCTACCACAGATGTTAGGCTCACTGGCCTGTAATTCCCTGGTTTATCCCTGCTACCCTTCTTGAATAATGGTACTACGTTAGCTGTTCTCCAGTCCTCTGGTACATCCCCTGTGGCCAGAGAGGTTCTGAAAATTTGTGTCAGAGCCCCTGCAATCTCCTCCTTTGCCTCCCACAGCAGCCTGGGATACATCTCGTCTGGGCCTGGGGATTTATCCACTTTTTGGCCTGCTAAAACCGCTAGCACCTCCTCCCTCTCGATGCTAATATGTTCAAGTATGTCACAGCCCCCTTGCCCGATTTCTATGTCTGCATCGTCTTTCTCCATAGTGAACACAGATGCAAAAAATTCATTTAAAACCCCGCCTACATCATCTGGCTCTACACACAGATTGCCACTTTGGTCCCTAATGGGCCCTACCCTTTCCCTGGTTATCCTCTTGCCCTTAATATACTTATAAAACATCTTAGGATTTTCCTTTATTTTGCTCGCCAGTGTTATTTCATGGCCCCTCCTCGCCCTCCTAATTTCTTTTTTAAGTATGCCCCTGCATTTTTTATACTCCTCTAGGGCTTCTTCCGTCTTTAGTCTTTTGTAACTGCCAAAAGCCCCCCTTTTATTTCTAATGCATTTTTGTATATCCCTTGTCATCCAAGGTTCCCTTTGCTTGTTGGTCCCACCCTTGACCTTTACAGGAACATGTTGGCGTTGTACTCTCTCTATTTCCCTTCTGAAAGTCTCCCACTGTTTTGATGCGGATTTTCCTATAAGTAGCTGCTCCCAGTCCAATTTGGCCAGATCCTGCCTTATCATATTAAAATCGGCCTTCCCCCAATTTAGAACCCTTATTTCCGGGCCGTCTTTGTCTTTTTCCATGACCACCTTAAATCTCACCGAATTGTGGTCACTGTCGCCAAAATGCTCTCCTACTGACACTTCCACCACTTGCCCGGCTACATTCCCCAGAATTAGGTCCAGTACCGCCCCCTCTCTTGTAGGACTTTCTACATGTTGGCTCAAAAAGCTCTCCTGGATGCACTTTAAGAATTCTGCACCCTCTAAGCCTTTCACACTCTGACTATCCCAATTTATATTGGGGAAGTTGAAATCCCCCACTATTATTACCCTATTATTTTCGCACTTTTCTGAGATTTGCCTACATATCTGTTCCTCTATCTCCCCCTGACTGTTTGGGGGCCTATAGTACACTCCCAGCAAAGTGCTTGCCCCCTTTTTGTTTTTAAGTTCTACCCATGCCAGTCTTATCGGTAGTGATGGGTTGTAGTGAGCCAATACTTCTCTTGAAGTGATCAGGCCTTTACACATCTGAAAGGCCCGCTTACATTCATCGCTCAATTTCCATGCTACTCCAGTTTGTAGCAGGGCGTTCAGTGGGTGCAGAATTTTGGACAAATTCGGTAAAAACTTATGGTAGTAATTCACCAATCCGAGGAATGACCTCAGTTGCGACACATTTTCAGGCGCTGGAGCCTTAACTACCGCTTCAATTTTGTCAGGGGACTTATGTAACCCCTCTTCATCAATCACGTGGCCACAATACGATATCTGTTTCTTTAAAAACTCGCACTTGGTGTGGTTGGCTCGTAGCCCATGTTCCCGTAGTCTAGTGAGCACCTGTTCTAGGTTGTTAAGGTGTTCACTGTCATCTTCACCTGTCACAAGGATGTCGTCCAAGTAACACTGAGTCCCCGGAATCCCTTGCAGGACTTGTTCCATCGCTCTTTGCCATATCGCCGGAGCTGATGCTACTCCGAATACCAGTCGATTATACTGGTAAAGACCTTTGTGAGTGTTTATCGTGAGATATTTCCTAGAGGATTCTTCAACCTCCATCTGCAAATTTGCTTGCGCTAGGTCAATTTTTGTAAAACGTTTCCCTCCAGATAGTGAGGCGAAAATATCTTCTAGCCTCGGAAGAGGATACTGTACTGTGTGAAGGATTGGGTTCACAGTCACCTTGAAGTCCCCACAGATGCGAACCTTCCTTGGCTCCTCAGACTTATTGTTTAACGTTTTCTTCATGACAGGAATGATGGGTGTCGCCCACTCACTCCAGTCTACCTTAGTTAGCACGCCTGCATTCTCCAGATTCTCCAGCTCTGCCTCGACGGCTGGGCGAATTGCATACGGTACCGGTCTTGCTTTGAAAAACTTGGGAATTGCATTCTCTTCTATTTTTATCGAGGCGGTTACACCTTTAAGAGTTCCCAGTTCTTGTTGAAATACCTCTTTAGCGTTAGCCAAGATTTTTGACAATCGTCCAGGTGTGACGTCGTCATCTTTTTTACCAGCCACCGTCACTGCCTGAATGGAGTGCCAGTCTAAACTTATCTTTCTGATCCATTCACGTCCCAATAACGGTGGTCCACCATCTTGCAGTATGTACAGATACAATTTCTGTATTTCCTTGCCGTTGTATTTGACAGGCACCCTTATTTTCCCTCTGGGGTAGACTTTCTGCCCCGTATATGTCTTCAATACAATGGATGTGTCTTTCAAGATTATGTGTGAGAATAGCCGCTCGTAGTCTCGTCGATTCATGACAGTCAGGGCTGATCCTGTATCCAATTCCATTTTGACTTGGGACCCTGCTATCGTGAGGGTGACCCAAATGGTTCGGTGATCCTCTTTTGTGATTATGTTGTGTAGTTTGAGACAGCTTAGTCTCTTGTCCCCGGATTCACTATCGCTCTTCTGGTCTTCGGAACTACTGTCCGTCATCTTTTGTACTTTCCTGTACTTTTCCTTAGTAGTCTTTTTGTTGTCGTTAGTCTTCTTCCCGGACCTGCAAACTCGTGCAATGTGTCCCATCTTTCCGCATTGCCTGCATGTTTTGTCCTTGGACCAGCAGTCCTTCTGGTCATGGGTTGTTCTGCTGCAATGATAACATTTTTCAAATCCCCATGTCATTTCATGGGTGCCGTATTCCTGTGGCTTTTGCTGTATTTCCGCAGCTCCCCTTGCTGCTGCTTCGTACGATACTGCCATGCTGAAAGCCTTATCTAGCGTCAGCTCTTTCTCTGAGAGTAACCTCTTCTGGGTTCCTTCACTCAGGAGTCCACAGACAAATTTGTCCCGTGGGGTATCTGCCAGTCCTGCTCTGAACTGGCAGTGCTTTGATAGCTTGTGTAGTTCTGTAAGGTAATCAGCATTGCTCTCATCTTTATGCTAATTTCTCCTGTGGAATTTAAATCTTTCTGCTATCAGCAGCGGTGTAGGATTTAGTTGTTCCTGTAGGATATCAACAATTTCGTTAAAACTCTTCGCCATCGGTTTGACTGGAGTGATCAGGTTCCGCAATAGGCCGTACGTTCTTGCGCCCATTAAGTTTAGTAGTACCGATGCCTTTTTCTCATCGGCTACTTCATTTGCCTTGCAATATACTTCGACTCTTTCCACATACGTGGTCCAGTCTTCTATTGCATTATCGAAGGCAGTGATATTGCCAGTCTTTGGCATCTTGGAGATCTAAGATGGCGCCTCCCGCGCTTTGCCTTCTTCCCCGATTTAACAAAATGGCGCCTCCCACGCTTTGCCTTCTTCCCCGCTGGATTAAGATGGTGCCTCCCGCGCTTTCTGTCTTTTCCGCTGCTGCTAGCACTGTTGTTGGCGTTTTATGCCTTGATGGCGACGCCCTATGGTCTTCACGCACTTCCCCCCCCCGCGCTGCTGCCAACGCCGCTCTCCGCGGTCCCCGTGGCAAACTGCAGTTCCTCGCGGCTTTCTGCGCTTCTAATTTCTTTTATTTTAATTACTGTTCCCATCGTCAGAGCAAACCCTATGGGACACTTTCCTCCCTCTTCTCGGGTCTGTACGCTGCCTGGCTTCATAGCACCGGCCGCGCCCTGTGTGCTCCACCCTCTCTCTCTCTCTCCTCCTTCCGACAACGCTGCTCGGCCCCGTTGAAAAGCCACCCGATCGAGCTCCAGCTCGCCGCAGCCCAGGAAGGATCAGTGTACTACCTGCCACCAGCCCGATTAGCTGGAACACCATAGACAGGATAACCAAGCCCCGCTCTCGACAGTCTCTCCTGCAAATCTTCAAATTCGATGAATCAGAGGGCGGTTGCCCACGGTCGACGCCCATTTCTTCTGTTTGTTTTTTTTTTCTTTTTGGATTTCTTCCTTCTGGCCTCGACCTCTAACAACTTCGCTTCAGGGATGGATCCCCGTGAGGTGGTGCAGAACTGTAGGTAAGTTCGGATCTGTTCGTCGCCAGTGTAACGTCCGTGTGTAATTGAGACATGGACTGCAGGAGTTGGTTATAACAGGTGTTTACTGAATGGAAACAAAACTGGAACTACTATACAAAGTTACTTCACAGGCTTATATACCGGGGTGGTCACTACTGGTACTGCAGTATACAAGGGCTGCAGAATATAGTTCCTTCTTCAAAGTACATACACTACATAAAGAAACCCCACTCCTTCCTGCTTTATGTAGAAGAAAAGCAAGACAGGAGGGTCCATTATAATTGACCAAAATTGACTGAAACTAATCGTATGCAATGAGGCACAAACATTCTGGATACAGGTTCAGATAACTGCTTCAGGGCACTATTTATTGCGCTGTTTTTCAGTGTATGCGTTAAATAATTTGGATGTACTTGTATTTGACATAAGAACCCTGTACAGGGTAGATGTTTTTAAGTTTTGTCACTAAATGTTACTAAATTAATAAGAATGTTTCCGTTTTAACAAATGCCGTGTTTTGTTCCAAGAACTATTTGTTTCTGCTGCTGAATGTGTTCATTTAGGTACATGGCATGAACACATTTATAACATCAAAATAACAAATGAACTGGGCCTCTCTGAGTTCTTTGGGATCCTGACAAACATGCGACTTGTTTGGAAATAATTATCATCCTTGAATCAGGATTTTGCAGGGATTGTAAACTGCAGATAAATATAATCAGGACTACACCTCATTAATCAACTGACTCAGCAATTCATTGCAATCAAATAAAGTAAAAGCACACAAATAACTAAAGCTGGCAAGACCACTAGGATACTCTAAGTCAGTTTAGCAACAGACTAACTTATTAGATTAAATATTGCAAAGTAACAAAAACAACTTGCATTTATATAGTGTCAGTAACATCGAGAAACATCCCAAGGCACTTCACACAGGCGTAAGGAAAAAAATGGATGTTGAGCAAAAGGAGGAGATATTGGACTGAATTTTTACTTTGCCGTCGGGATGGGTGCAGGGGGGCTGTGGATTACGTCGGGAACCCGAACATTGAAGCGGCGCGTCTTGCAATGGCTTTTTAATGACACCACTGCAATTAAATCAGACTTCCGGGTTTCCTGACCAATTAACTGGAGCGGGTCCGATGACTACTTCAGCTGATCTATTTAAATGAGCAATGCATAGACAGTTGAAGGTTGGTGGAGGGGCAAGAGAGGTTGTTGGGGAAGAGAATGGATTGTACAACTACTAAGTTGCTTGTTGGTAAATACATTTATACTGCTTGATAATCAAAAATGCAGGCTCAGTGCCAAAAAGGTGCCCTGAGATTCAGTGGTGCCTCCCTGGAAATCCTGCTCTGAAGAGTCAGGGCCTGCAGGGAGGTCCTCTTCCCTGGTGAAGGGAGGAAGAGGCCAGCTGCTGAGACCAAGAAGACATGGCTGGAGATTTTGGAAGAAGTGAGCAGCAGGAGTGTGGTACCCAGGTCATGGATACAGTGTAGGAAGTGACTTAATGACCTCATGAGGTCAGGAAAGGTGAGCACAATGCCACATTGCCCTACATCCTGATGTGCGTGTTACCCCAACCCCCTCACACTGCCTTCCCAAGCCTACTCCTGCACATCACTCCTCACACCAACCTACCTTGCAGGTGCACCCATCGATCTCTGTCTATGCATCTACTCACATCCCCATCTGACTAACCACCAAAGCTAGGAGGGGAAGTAAGCTGTGAGGAGGACACAAAGAGCCTGAAAAGGGATATAGACAGGTTAAGTGAGTGGGCAATAAGGTGGCAGATGGAATATAATGTGAGGAACTGTGAGGTTATTCACTTTGATAGGAAGAATAGAAAAACAGAATACTTTTTTAAATGGTGAGAAACTATTAAATGTTGGTGTTCAGAGAGATTTAGGTGTCCTCGTAAAAAACACAGAAAGTTAGCATGCAGGTACTGCAAGCAATTAGGAATGCAAATGGCTCCTCTGATGAGTTGTCTTGCTCATCTGTCTGGACCGTGGGAAGGGCCCCTGCACCCATCCCGATTGCAAAGTAAAAACATGAATTAGAACTGTTAGAATCATAGAATCATAGAATGGTTACAGCACGGAAGAAGGCCATTCGGCCCGTCGAACCCATGCCGGCTCTCTGCAAGAGCACCTCAGCTAGTTTCACTCCCTCACCCTTTCCCCGTAGCCCTGCAAATATTTTTCTTTCAGGTACTTATCCAACTCCCTTTTGAAAGCCATGATTGAGTCTGCCTCCACCACCCTTTCAGGCAGTGCATTCCAGATCCTAACCACTCGCTGTGTAAAAAAGTTTTTTCTTATGTCGCCTTTGCTTCTTTTGCCAATCACCTTAAATCTGTGTCCTCTGGTTCTCGACCAGCAGGCTACAAATGTCTGCTGCGACCTGACGTGATGGCCTGAGCCTCCTGAGTTACTGTTGTTCAGTCATGTCCAGGAAGCTCAACCTCTGCTTGTATACGCTGTGTTGGGGGTATTGCGTCCAGCAATGTGCACCCCTGTGCCCATTCCCTCTCTCCTGTGGACCGGCAGGTTGGTGAGGAGAAGGCTGCTGCTGGTGTTGCTTCTGTTGCTGCTGGTGTTGTTGCTGCTGGGGCTCATCTTGGTCCGTATCTGAGGTCCAAGGTGAAACAGCATAAGCGGCACCCATGCTGATCTGATAGATGCCAGGTAAAGTGGAGATCAGAGGCACAATCCTCCAATGTAGTGAGAGTGACTTCCAATGTAGTGACAGTAACTTCCGAATTTGTAGAAATCACCTGCAAACTCCTGAAAGCAAATGCTCAGTGCATATGGTGTCAGCAAGAGCCTTTCCCGTAAGCAAGGAAGTAGCTGTGAGGTGTGAGGTTTTTGTTTTTATGTGACCTTTTTACTATCAATTGTTCAACTCCCACTATGGCCGCACTGCTCTCACCTTGCTTTCATTGGCAAGGTTCAGCAAGCCCATGAATCCTGTGGACAGCCAGTAAAAGCTCCAACATCAGGTTAAAAAGGTTGTTAAGAGCCTCTTAATGAGCTCTCAGCTATTATAATTAGCTCACTTGCCTCTCACGAGCGGGTCTTTGACACGCTGACTAATGTGCCCGAGTTAAAGACGAAAGCCAGCGGGTTGAAGTTGGCTTCCCGAAGTGCTGTCAATTTCAGTGCTTTTAACTGCCCACCCACTCACAAACCTGCATACGCCTCAAAGTAAACATTTCGGCCATTAATGAGGTGGGCTTTAAGCAGGGTCTTAAAGGAAAAGAGAGAGATAAAGTTGTGGAGGGGTTTAAGGTCGGCATTCCAGAAGTTGGGACCTAGGTGACTGAAAGCATGGCTGACATTGGTAGAATGAAGGGGGAGGTGTTGTGTATGTACCTTTAAGAGAATAACTGGTCTCAGACTGCAGTACCGGCAGTGACCACCCCTGTATAAAAGGCGCTAGCAAGCCTCTGTAGTTTCAATTTCCCAATTGACTCCATTCAGTAAAGACTTGTTTAAATCAACTCCTGCTGTCCATGTCTCAATTATACACGGACATAATACTGGCGACGAGCAGATACGAACTTACCTACAGTCTGCACCACCTCCTGGGATCCATTCCTGAAGCGAAGTGAGCAGAGGTCGAGGCTAGAAGGAAAAAAGAAGCAGTAGAAACGGGCGTCGACCATGGGCATCCGCCCCTGAGTCAGCGGAGTTGAAGATTGCTGGAGAAGCTGTCGAAAGCGGGGCCTGGTTCCTGTCGACGGTGCTTCAGTTAATCGGGCTGGTGGCAGGTAGTACACTGATCCTTCCTGGGCTGCGGCGGTCATGAACTCGAGCGGGTGGCTTGCACCGGGGCCGAGCAGCGTTGGCGGGAAGAGGAGGGAGAGAGGGCGGAGCACACAGGGCGTGGCCGTTGCTACGAAGCCGGGCTGCATACAGACCCGAGAAGAGGGAGGCAAGAGTCCCACAGGGTTGTTCCACGATGGGAAAATAATAAAAAAAAGAAGTATTAAAGGCGCAGGAAACCGCAAGGAGCTGCAGGTTGCAACGGAAACCGCGGAAAGCAGCGCTAGCAACAGCGGGGAAGAAGGCAAAGCGCGGGAGGCGCCATCTTAATCAGCGGGGAAGAAGGCAAAGCGCGGGAGGCGCCATTTTAGATTTTCAAGATGCCGAAGACTGGCTGTATCACTGCCTTTGATAATACAATAGAGGACTGGACCACGTATGTGGAAAGAGTCGAGGTATATTGCGAGGCAAACGAAATAGCCGATGAGAAAAAGGCATCGGTATTGCTAAACTTAATGGGCGCTAGAACGTACAGCCTATTGCGGGACCTGATTACTCCAGCCAAACCGAAGGCGAAGAGTTTTAACGAAATTGTTGCTGTCCTACAGGAACACCTAAACCCTGCACCGCTGCTGATAGCAGAAAGATTTAAATTCCACAGGAGAACGCAGCATAAAGATGAGAGCAATGCTGAGTACCTTACGGAACTACGCAAGCTATCAAAGCACTGCCAGTTCGGAGCAGGACTGGCAGATACCCTACGGGACAAATTTGTCTGTGGACTCCTGAGTGAAGGAACACAGAAGAAGTTACTCTCAGAGAAAGAGCTGACGCTAGATAAGGCTTTCAGCGTGGCAGTATCGTACGAAGCAGCAGCCAGGGGAGCTGCGGAAATACAACAAAAGCCACAGGAATACGGCACCCACGAAATGACACGGGGATTTGCAAAATGTTATCGCTGCGGCAGAACTAACCATGACCAGAAGGACTGCTGGTCCAAGGACAAAATATGCAGGCAATGCGGAAAGATGGGACACATTGCATGAGTTTGCAGGTCTGGGAAGAAGACCAGCGACAACAAAAAGGCTACTAAGGAACCGTACAAGAAAGTACAAAAGATGACGGACAGTAGTTCCGAAGACCAGATGAGCGATAGTGAATCCGGGAACAAGAGACTAAGCTGTCTCAAACTTCACAACGTAATCGCAAAAGAGGATCACCAAACCATTTGGGTCACCCTCACGATAGCAGGGTCCCAAGTTAAAATGGAATTGGATACAGGATCAGCGCTAACCGTCATGAATCGACGAGACTACGAGCAGCTATTCTCACACATACACTTGAGAGAGACATCCATCGTCTTGATGACGTATACGGGGCAAAAAGTATACCCCAGAGGAAAAATAAGGGTGCCTGTCGAATACAACGGCAAGAAAATACGGAAATTGTATCTCTACATACTGCAAAATGGTGGACCACCGTTATTGGGACGTGAATGGATCAGGAAGATAAGCTTAGATTGGCACGCCATTCATGCAATGACGGTGGATGGTAAAAAAGATGAAGACATCACTCCTGGAAGATTGTCAACAATCTTAGCTAATGCCAAAAAGGTATTTCAACAAGAACTGGGAACTCTTAAAGGTGTAACCGCCTCGATAAAAATAGAAGAGAATGCAATTCTCAAGTTTTTCAAAGCAAGACCGGTACCATATGCAATTCGCCCAGCCATCGAGGCAGAGCTGGAGAATCTGGAGAAGGCAGGCGTGTTGTCTAAGGTCGACTGGAGCGAGTGGGCGACACCCATTGTTCCTTTCATGAAGAAAACGTTAAGCAATAAGTCTGAGGAGCCAAGGAAGGTTCGCATCTGTGGGGACTTCAAGGTGCCGGTGAACCCAGTCCTTCAAACAGTACAATATCCTCCTCCAAGGATAGAAGACATCTTCGCCTCACTATCTGGAGGGAAGCGTTTTACAAAAATTGACCTAGCACAAGCATATTTGCAGATGGAGGTTGAAGAATCCTCTAGGAAGTATCTCACGATAAACACTCACAAAGGTCTTTAACAGTATCATCGATTGGTATTCGGAGTGGCATCGGCTCCAGCGATATGGCAAAGAGCGATGGAACAAGTCCTGCAAGGGATTCCGGGGACTCAGTGTTACTTGGACGACATCCTTGTGACAGGTGAAGATGACAGTGAACACCTTAACAACCTAGAACAGGTGCTCACTAGACTACGGGTACATGGGCTACGAGCCAACCGCCCCAAGTGCGAGTTTTTTAAGAAACAGATATCGTATTGTGGCCACGTGATTGATGAAGAGGGGTTACATAAGTCCCCTGACAAAATTGAAGCGGTTGTTAAGGCCCCAGCGGCTGAAAATGTGTCACAACTGAGGTCATTCCTCGGATTGGTGAATTACTACCATAAGTTTTTACCGAATTTGTCCACAATTCTGCACCCACTGAACGCCCTACTATGAACGGGAGTAGCATGGAAATGGAGCAATGACTGTAAGCGGGCCTTTCAGAAGAGTAAGGACTTAATCACTTCAAGAGAAGTATTGGCTCACTACAACCCAGCACTGCCGATCAGACTGGCGTGTGATGCGTCTCCCTACGGCATTGGGGCGGTACTGTCACATAAATTCCTTGATGGTTTAGAGAGGCCGATAGCTTTTGCGTCACGCTCGTTAACTTCTGCCGAGCGTAACTACGCCCAGGTTGACAGAGAGGCCCTCAGCCTAGTGTGGGGGGTGAAGAAGTTCAATCACTACCTGCACGGTCACAAATTTACTCTACTAACTGATCATCAACCTCTTGTCTCCATTTTCAACCCTCAGAAGGGCGTACCGATAATGACAGCACAACGGCTACAGAGGTGGTCCCTTTTCCTAGGGGCACACCAATATGACATCGAGTACAAAGGAACTAAACAGCATGGGAATGCTGATGGATTGTCGCGCCTACCGTTGCCAATGGTGGAAGAAGAACTTGCAGTGGATCCAATGGAGATATTCCACTCGACCATAGTCGAATGTCTCCCTGTGACGAATGCAAGCATAGAAAAGGAAACACGGAATGACCCGACACTATCCCGGGTCTATGATTTAACGGTGAAGGGATGGCCAGCACATGGCGAACCACTGCTGCCAGCATTCTCGCCGAGAAGAGAACAGCTGTCAGTGTGCAGAGGATCCTTGATGTGTGGATCCAGAGTAGTAATTCCACCTAAGTTGACGGATAGAGTGCTCAATGAGCTTCATGAGGGTCATCTGGGTGGGGTAAAAATGAAGAACTTAGCCAGAGCGTTTGTGTGGTGGCCGGGAATCGATAGAGAAATCGAAGAGATGACCAAGAGCTGTGCAGGATGCCAGAAGGTCCAAAACGCCCCACCACAAGCTCCTCTACATCCATGGGAGTGGCCCTCCTCTCCATGGCAAAGGGTGCACATTGATTTTGCTGGTCCCTTTATGGACTCGATGTTTTTAATTGCGGTGGATGCCTATTCAAAGTGGCCAGAGGTATTAAAAATGTCCTCAACCACCACAGAAAAAACCATCACCGTCTTACGAACCATATTCGCCAGAAATGGGCTGCCTGAACAGATTTGCTCTGACAATGGACCACAGTTTGTGTCTGAAGAGTTCCGGAGGTTCTTAAAGAACAATGGTGTTAAGCATTACACATCTGCCCCATATCATCCAGCCACTAATGGATTGGCCGAGAGGTTTGTTCAAACATTCAAGAAGGCTATCAAGGCAATGAGTAATGAAGATATACCCCTACAACACAAGGTGGACAACTTCTTGTTTGCCTACCGGAATGCGACACATGTGGTTACCAACCAGACTCCTGCCATGATGTTCTTCAATCGAAGACTACGATGCCGCTTGGATCTGGTTAAGCCGAACATCAGAAGAGATGTGGAGAACAGGCAGTTTCAGAATATGAATGAAAGGCCGACCAGGAGTTTTAAGATAGGTCAACCAGTTTTGGCCCGGGACTACCGCACTGAGAAATGGCAGCCAGGAACGATTTGTACACGGCAAGGACCTCTCATGTATACCGTGGACGTTGGAGAGAGCATTGTAAGATGCCATGCTGACCAGATTCTAGAGTCACTGGAAAACGTCAACTCCACACCACGATCTGATACACCTGGCAATGAAATCGACGTACCAATTGCAGCTACCGCAGAATCAGTGATATTGGAAGCAGATGAACCAAACAACGACATTGATCCCGACTCAACCTTGCCAGAAGAACCTGATACCCCAAAGAGGTGTTATCCAGAGAGAATCAGGAAGCCTCCTCAAAGACTGAACTTATAATTGCTTAAACTCAACCAATGTATCTAGCAACCGTAATTGTGATTGTAATTAGTTATCATTTAGTTGTTAAATGAATGTTATGTACTGTTTATCTAAAAGGGGAGGAATTGTTGTGTATGTACCTTTAAGAGAATAACTGGTCTCAGACTGCAGTACCGGCAGTGACCACCCCTGTATAAAAGGCGTTAGCAAGCCTCTGTAGTTTCAGTTTCCCGATTGACTCCATTCAGTAACGACTTGTTTAAATCAACTCCTGCTGTCCGTGTCTCAATTATACACGGACATAATAGGAGGGAGGGGGTTTCCACAAGAGGCTAGAGTCAGAGGAAAATATGCTTTAGTCAGGGAGCTTTTGTAGCCCTGAAGGAGATGACAGAGATAGGGAGGAGTAAGGCCATGAAGGGATTTAAACCCAAGGATGCAGTGGAAAGGGCAGAAACTTAATTGAAATGATTTGAATCTGCAGTTCAGGGAGAGATGGCATCGATTTGGGAAGCGACAACATGTTCAAGGACTTTGGAGAGGAAAAGAAGGTTAAAGAGTCGGTGGTGGTATGGAAGGATAGAGGGGTCGAGGGTGGATTTTTAAGGAGGAGGCTGATAATGGTGGTTTAGAAAGGATGGGGGACAGTTTTGATGAGAGGAATGCATTTAAAAGGGCAGGATTTTCATTTTGCTATGGAGCCGGGATTGGAGGTGTAGGGGGGGTTAAAATCCCGAAATCAGGGGTCCCGACCCCTTCCCGCACCCAAACCCACCTCCATGCCAGCTTCAAAGGAGGCAGGTACCCGCCCCGCACTGGGACCCGCCTACCCGAGGCGGGAAGGGATTAGTGCCAATTAACTGCCTGTTAACAGGTAGTTAACAGGCAGTTTTTAGCCTAATCCCTATTTTTGATGTTGAAGTGTGGGATTCCCAATGGCTCCAAACCACAGCAAGTTAGAGGAGGCAGGCCGTCGGGTTGAAGGACTTGGAGGGGTCGAGATGTTGGTGTTCAGGTGAGTGATGTGTGCATGAGTGCAAAGGTCAGTGTGTTTGGTGTGTCTAACATGATTAAATAAGTTTTACATGCCTTTTCTTACCGTTTCAGCCTTCCTTCCTTTAGGTTCCGGGAGTCCCTCATCTCACCGGCACAGAAAGCAGAATGGCTGCGAACTGTCAAAAGTGACAGCCTTCAGCTTACTGTGCAGAGAGGTTTCTAACTGAGTCTGTGGCAAGCTCTTGACAGATTAAATTTCAGTCTGTGACGTCACCAGTTGCCGGGTGGCCCTTAATTGACCTGCTGAGCCCGCTGGGCGGGCTCAACAAAGTCAATCAAGTTAAAATCGTGTGGATTGGCCGCATCTCAATGGAGGCGGGACTACAACCCCAAAAGTTGTAGTCCCGCCTCCAACCTGACTCCTGAGTTAAATTCCTGCCCAAAGTGTCAGCTCGCATGTGGGCCAAGAAGAAAAGTTGAATGTTCAGCAGTTTAGAGTTGAGGGAGCAATAGATGGGTTTCATGGATGAAATAAACTCGAAGGGAGAATGGGGGAGATGGGACAGGAAATATATCCAGACAGGATTAATAGCTGTGGTGGAGGAGACTCAGGGAGGTTTGGCTTGGTGGACAAACAGGTCAACAAAGGATACTTTGAACTGGTGGGAAGTGGTTTTCATTTCATAATAACACAAGCTGTAATTTGGATATAAGGCCACCTGATTTAGATTCAGGCTAGATGTGTGAGACCATTTCAAGGAATTAGTCTCACACCTTTTCAACTTCCCATATGCTTCAGAAAAACTGCTAATTTGGTGAAGCAAAATTTGAAAAGTTCACAGATGGCACATTGAGACAATTAGGCCTAGAAATTCAGCTGTTTGCGCCAGCCGTTAGCGCCAGATTTCTGGCGCTATCCACTTAGCGCCCGGGCACCGCCGGATCTGCGCCTACGCCGAAATTCAGCTGGGCTTTAGCGCCGGCGCAAAGTGTTAGCGCCCGCTCAGCTGCGCGCGCATCTTATGACGTCATTCCGTCGTGCAACGCCGTTTGTGCGCCCCAAACCGGAAATTCAGTGGCGCCCGGCCGATGTGGCCGTGGCGCTGCTAAGAACTGTGAAATGGAACTCAACAGAGGCCCTGTGGGATTCGGGGAGCGCTAATTAAAGGGCACATCCACTCACCCATAAAAGCCAGCCATTTCGCTGCAATGACTTGACTGGTTTGGATTTCTGCACAGAGAGCAAGGCACAGAGATTACTGATTTCGGACACCATAGGAGAGGTATTTTTGGCTTCTAGCCAGTGCTTTGACATTTGCATCCTTGTGATTTTGCTGTTTGGAACTTTGTAATGGGGGCTGCATGGGGGGCCAACCCTCAGTTCCTACATTTTGTGCGAAGGGCTCGCAGACGCTTTGAGAGAGGGCCAGGCATGCCTAGACGCAGAGGGGCCATTAGGCGTCGCCAACGTAGGCCTTACCCAGTCAGGCAATACCGGGAGCAGGTCTCATATCTCACCATGACTGCGGCGCATTGTGTTAAGAGGCTGCGCTTCAGAAGGGAGGTGGTTGAAGAGATCTGCCAGCTGCTTCATGCAGATTTGCAGCCACAGCTCATGTCCAGGGCGTCTCTCTCGGTGGAAGTGAAGGTCACGGTGGCTCTCAGCTTTTATGCAAGCGGCTCCTTCCAAGCCGCTGCTGGGGACATCGCGAACATCTCCCAGTTCGCCGCGCATCGCTGCATCCGACAGGTCACCGAAGCACTTTTCGCGAGGAGGCACCAATTCATCTCCTTCCCCATGACCCAACACAAGCAGGAGCAGCGTGCATTCGGATTTGCCAGGATCGCGGCCTTCCCCATGGTGCAGGGCGCCATTGACTGCACGCATGTGGCTATGCGGGCACCTATCCACAATGCCGAGCAATACCGCAACCGGAAGGGCTACCATTCCCTAAATGTGCAGCTGGTGTGTGACCACAGGCAGCGCATCCTAGCTGTCAATGCCCGCTTCCCAGGAAGCAGCCACGATGCCTTTATCCTGCACCAGACTACTGTGGCTGACATGTTCCAGGCACAGCCTCCACCAAGGGGATGGCTTATCGGGGACAAGGGCTACCCTTTGTGCAGATGGCTCATGACCCCGCTCCGCGCGCCCAGGACCCCAGCGGAGCTGGCATACAACGAAAGCCATCAAGCCACAAGGAACCTAATAGAGCAAACGATAGGTGTCCTCAAGCAACGGTTCCGTTGCCTGGATCGTTCGGGCGGGTCTCTTCAGTATTCGCCGGATAGAGTCTCCCAGTTCGTCGTGGTGTGCTGCATGCTCCACAACCTGGCTATCCGCAGGACTCAGGCACTGCCACCTGACATTGCCCCACCACCTCAGGAGGACGAGCAGGAGGACCCTGAGGAGGAGGAGCACCAGGCCAGGAGGGAGCGACAAGGTCCAAGGGCCGTCCGCCGGGGGCTTATTGCTCGACACTTCTAGGCCCCCTGTCAGGGAATGGCCTGGCCCACTGAACGCAGCCGCTTCGCAAGCCCTCAGCCGGTTAACCCAACAATCACTTGAAACATGACACCTGCACATGGTGAATAAATAAACATCTTTATTTCAAAAACTCAGGGCCCTTCCCACATGGAAGAGCAAAACAGAGAAGACCCCCAAAAAACAGTAACAAACTTCTGTCACTCCCAAAACCTGGGGAGGACTAACATAACATCACCATCCAAATGGCCTTCGTCACTGGCCTAACAAAAACAAGCCCCCCCCACAACACAAAGACCCCCATAAAACCAAACCACATAATGCCCCCCAGAACAGAAGCCCCCGCATCACCCAAACCCTTGCTCAACACACTCTATTCGGTGTGGCGAGAGGGTGAGTCTGTCGACAGCCGTCTTTTGCCCCGGCCCGTCCTGCTGCTGCGCCTCAAGCTGGGCCGTGAGGCTGTGGCGAGGCTGGGGGAAGGATCCTCAGGGCGACAAGGCGTCTCGCCAGATGCCCTTGGGGGTCGGCCTACACGAGGGCGGGCCCGGGAGGGGCCGGCTGGTGGCTGCTGCAGCTGTGGGTGGCCCTCTTCACTGGCTGCAGTAGCTCCTTGCACCCTGGCTGGGGGAGTCGCAGGCTCGCCTGCACCAATGGGGACAAGGTGGGTGATGCCAGGCGCGCGCTGGGCGCCAGACACACGTGCACTCGGCCGGCCTGGCCGGGGAGCAAGCGCGCCAAACTGTTGGTCGCCAGACCGGTGTGCGGCAGCAGGGCGGCGGCTGGCCTGGCGACGCCTCCGCGCCAGTGCGAGGGTGGCAGAAGTCAGTGCCCCAACTGCGCCGGCATGTCCCCGCATCTGCAGTGCCATTGTCTGCACAGCACCTCTCAGCTGGCGACTGGCGTGCTGCGCTGCCTCGAGTTGTTCGACCCCCCTCTCATGCGCTGCCACAAGGAGCTCCACCCCCCTGGCGTGCGCTGCTGCGAATAGCTCTAGGCCCCTGGCCTGGGATTGGCCGAAAGCCACCACACTTTGAGCGAGGCTTTCGATGGCGTGAGGCATCTGTGCCACCACCTCCATGATTTCGACGTGCCGGCGCTCCGACGCCGCCGACATCTCGTCCAGGAGGCGCACCTCCTGGGCGACGTCCGAGTCCGGACTGGAGGGCGCCTCCACCCTCTGGCCAGAAGGCTGGCGTGCCGCCGGAGCCTTGCCGCGTGCGTCCATGCCACTGGGACCAGGTTCTGCCCTCCCCTCCACCGCCTCCCCCCTCTGGGCAGAAGGCTGGTGTGCCGCCGGAGCCTTGCCGCGTGCGTCCATGCCACTGGGACCAGGTTCGCGGCTCCCCTCCCCCGCCTCCCCCTGGCTCTCCGGCACGCCAGACGTCTCCCCTTCATTGCCATCTCCTGGAGCGGAGGAGGGTTCCCCCGAGGTGGCGCCTTCCTGCTGCTCCTCGACGTCCTCCTCCTCCGAGGGCCTGGCTGTGTGGGCTTCAGGGAGCACCTCCTCCTCACCAGCTGAAAGCAGGAAGGCACAAGTGTAGCTTTAGAGTGAGGACAGGCCGACAGCGAGGGAGGCCGCACTGGTGCATTATGCGCATTTTTCGGCCAGTGGGGAAGGATGTAGATCTGATGCGCGAGGGCAAGGAGAGAGGTGCACCCGGTCCTGTCCTTACCAGTGGGTTCCAGTATAGGGTCGGCGTCGCCGAGCGCCACAGGCCCAATCACCGGGTGACGCAGCAGTCGGGCCACCCTCTCTTCCAGAGCCGTTAGCTCCTGGTAATCGCGAGGGCCTCCACCAGTGACACGCAGGCTCCTGGCGTTCCTCGCCAGCTTGGCCTGCAAGAGAAAGGAGGGCGTCTAAGTACAGTGTGGTGCCCCGTTGCTGTGTGTGAGGCCTCCCATGGTGGAATAGCTTGCACAGTGTGGTGCCCTGTTGCTGTGTGTGAGGCCTCCCATGGTGGAATAGCTTGCACAGTGTGGTGCCCTGTAGCTGTGTGTGAGGCCTCCCATGGTGGAATAGCTTGCACAGTGTGGTGCCCTGTTGCTGTGTGTGAGGCCTCCCATGGTGGAATAGCTTGCACAGTGTGGTGCCCCGTTGCTGTGTGTGAGGCCTCCCATGGTGGAATAGCTTGCACAGTGTGGCGCCCTGTTGCTGTGTGTGAGGCCTCCCATGGTGGAATAGCTTGCACAGTGTGGTGCCCTGTTGCTGTGTGTGAGGCCTCCCATGGTGGAATAGCTTGCACAGTGTGGTGCCCTGTAGCTGTGTGTGAGGCCTCCCATGGTGGAATAGCTTGCACAGTGTGGTAAGTGCAGAAAGAGCTATTGATTAACATGCAAGTGCCATTGCAGCGGCAGCAGGGCTGGGCATTAGACCTTGGATGTCCCTTTGGCCCTAATGGGAGGTGCACATGCAAGGATGAGGGGGACATTGGAAAGGGTACTCACCTTGACCAGCCGACATAGGTCATTGTATTTCTTGCGGCACTGGTCCGCACTCCTGGGAACATCGGAGTTGGAGGAGACCCTCCGGGCAATTTTGGTCCACGCCTCCCTGAACTGGCTCCTGGGAGCCTTCCTGCCACTAGCCGGGCACACGACCCGTCTTCTTTTGCGCACCCCATGAAGGAGCACACCCAGCGCATGCTCAGAGAACCGCTGGGCTCTTTCACGGGCCCTCTCCATGACCTCCAGGCGTTGATATGGCACACAACCAGTCCTGAGGCCTAGTTGCAGGGCTACAGCATGCAGGGCGTGGCTGCAGTCAAAGTTGACCCTTCCCCCTTTAAGAGCTGGCCGGCGTCAGGGTGTCTGCTGACACTCACCACATGATCGCACCTGCGCTGCGCCCGGAATCGGCGTTATCAGGCTGCATCGCCGGATTAGCGCCTGAACACAGGGTTCCAACGCCTTTTGCAGCGCTCGGCCAAAAAGTTGGCCAAATCTACTGAATTTCGGTGAGCTCGCCTGCACTTTCCGGCGGCCGCTAAATTTGACGAGCGCCCGACTTTAGCGCCGCAATCGCGTCCGAACTGAATTTCTAGGCCTTAGTTCCTTAAATATTAGCCTGCGTATGACATCAGTGAGTGGAGCTCTACAAGCAAGCATAGACATTTTCCCTGGTCAGTAACACAGAACTGGCAGAGGTACCAGTTTCAAACCATCTCTGAAGAATGACAGTCCCCTGTACTTGAACAAGAAAAGAAAGATTTGCATTTATATAGCGCCTTTCATGACCTGAGGAAGTCCCAAAATGCTTTACAGCCAATGAAGTAATTTTGAAGTGCAGTCACTGTTGTAATGTAGGAAACACAGCAACCATATTTCACACAGCAAGGTTCCACAAACAGCAATGTGATAATGACCAGATAATCTGTTTTAGTGATGTTAGTTGAAGGATAAATGTTGGCCAGGACTCGAGTAGAACTCCGTATGGATCATAATTCTGGTTGGAGTCAACTTTGGCTCAGTGGTATCACTCTCGCCTCTGAGTCAGAATGGTTGTGAGTTCACATCCCACTCCTGAGATTTGAGCACATAATCTAGGCGGACACTTCAGTACAGAGGTGTTGTCTCATCTGCTCCCTCAGATGGATGTAAAAAATCCCATGGCACTATTTGAAGAAGAGCAAGTGATTTCTCCTGGGCTGGGGATTTCCTCAGAGCTGCTCCCCCATTTGTAGCTTTAACTTTGCAAGAAGTAGAGTGGAAGCCCTGTTTACATGCTTAAGTAGGGTTTCTGTTGCCTTCCAGTGAAGTTATGGCTCTGAGGAATTCCTAGTCCTGGCCAACATTAATCCTTCAAACAACACCACCAAAACAAGATAATCTGGTCATTCATGTTGTTTATTGCTTTATTGTTCATTGCATATTATTGCTGTCTGTGGGACCTTTCTGTGTGCAAATTGGCTGCATCATTTCCCTAAATTACAACAGTGACTACAATTCAAACATACTTCATTGGCTGTAAAACACTTTGGGATGTCTTAAGGTCATGCAAGAATGCAAGTTCTTTCATTATGCCTATAGGAACCAGCTGCATCCTTTGCACAGTGTGCTGCAAAGATTTGTACATTTTAATTTTAGCAAGATTTTTATTTCTAATTTTGGCAACATTTTTTAAAAGCCTGAAAGATATTTTTTTACTGCAGACATAACTAAGAGCAGATGCGCAAGGCAGGAGAAGACTACATAATACATACCAAACAAATATCTTCTGTACAGATTGCTTTGAAATCATAGCTTCTTCATTAGGACCTCTTGTCCAGAAAGAACAAACTGGTATTTATATAGCACCTTATCATATGTCTCAGAATGTTCCAAAGTGCTCTACATAAAATGAATTATTTTGATGCTCAGTCCCTGTTATGTAGGCAAATGGATAATCTGTTTTTGCTGTTGTTGATTGAGGGATAAAGGCTAGCCAGGACATTGGGAGAACTTCTTGGCTCTTAACAAAGTGCCTTGGATTGTTTTACATCCACCTGAGAGGGTTGACGAGATCTCAGTATAACATCTCATCCGATACACAATTCCTCCAATAGTGCAGCACTCCCTCAGTACTGCACTGAAGTGTCAGCCTAGATTATGTGGAGCTTGAAGTTATAGACCTAGAAATTGGATATTGACAAAAACCTGCCGGTATCACTGCGGCCTCGGGATTATGGCCCCTGAAAATGGCCGCAGCGCTACCAGGCAGAAATTCGCGCTGGGGGCTGAAGATTTTTAGCCCAGCGCTAACTTACAGTGTAATATCCTCCTGGTGGCGTTAGTGGAGGCATCAGGCCCGAAGTTCCCATCCATGAGCGGCATTCCAGCTTCTTACAGCCTCTGGGAGTGAGGCTGTAAGTTTGCAATGAATTGTGGGAAATTAAAAGGACTATGAATTAAAGGGGCAATGCGTTCAAAACTAATAAAAATTAAAATGAAGTAACAAAATGCAGTTTTCAGCCCTTAATGCCTTTCAAAAAAAAATTAATATTAAAAAGAAGTCCCAAATGGGAGTCTTCAGCACTTAAAGCTGAATTCACTTCCAAACCTCAAAGAATGGGAAACTTGCCTCAACACTAACACAAATGGCTCAGCAAGCCAGGGAAGGGGAACCCAGGGTCTTGCATGCAGCACTCCAGCTTTGTGCAAGGGGGTCAACACTGCAAGAGAGGTCCTCTACCCACCGGGGCCACATCACTGAGGCCGCCACTACCAGCCGTGTCGCCCCCACAACCTGGTTCCAGTGCCCAAAGAAGCTTCATGGCCTCAGACCACTGGTCACTGCTGCACTATTTGAAGCAGGGTGGTACGGTGGAACTTTGGTATGTTTCACACCATTTATGCTCATGAACTGTGAGAACTCTTCTGAACAAAATTATGGCCCATTATCAGACACAATTTCTTCTGGGAGGCCGTATGAAGAAAATAATCTTCGCAAATTGTCTAGTGTTTTGCTTGTTGTTATTATCCGCATCGGAAACACCTCTACCCACTTCGAGTGACTATCTATCACTATGAACAATTGCTGTCCTAGCTCAGCAAAATCTACATGTAACCTTTGCCACACTCTGGGAGGCCATTTCCATGGCTGTAATGATACTGATGGTGGTTTCTTGCTCACCGATTGACATGGTGTACACTGACTGACTGTGTAGTCTCTAAACCTGGCCACCATAAGTAACTGCATGCAAAGCTCTTGGTCAAGCACATTCCCAGGTGCTGGTCATGAAGATCTCCTAACAATTTAGACCTGAACCTATTTGGGATAACCACTCTTGCTCCCCACATGATACAATCTTTTTCCGCTGACAATTCATTTCTATGAACGAAGTATGGATGTATATATTCCTCTGATACCTGGTTTGGCCATCCATTTGCTATGTAATCATACACATTTGACATAATTGGGTCACGTTTGGTTGCCCTACCAATCTCTTCAGCTGTGACTGGCAGCTCATCAATGTATGAGAAATAGAACACTTCTTCCTTATTGGGTGTAACTTGTGATGGGGATGGCAACCTGGACATATCATCAGCAGTACTTTGATCAGCTGATCGTCTGTACTCAATTTCATACGTATATGCTGACAAAATCAAAGCCTATCTGCATTTGGGCTGCAGCTAAGGTTGGAACTAGGGACTTTGGATGAAGGATTGCTGTCAGAGGCTTATAGTCAGTAACTATGGTGAACTTATGACCAAACAAATATTTGTGAAATTTCTTGACCCAAAAAATCAATGACAAAGCTCCCCTTTTGATCTGCGCATAATTCTGCTCACTGGCACTGAGAGTGCATGAAGTAAAAGCAATTTTTCAGGGTTTCATACACCTCAGGGCCAGCTTCAGTCAAAAAAATAGCCTGTTTCATTTCTAAAACCACCCAGTTACGGTTTACATCATCGGGGACTTCGACGATACTATTGGCGTTGAAAAACATTTCTAGCTGCTACACATATGCTCCGAAAGTCTCTCAGTCATGATGGAACTCACCCATGTAGGCGGTCTTTTACACTCTTTTAACCCAGATCCTGCCGCTGGTCACCAAGAGATGTAAACAGTTTTGATCCTAGCCCAATTGCTAGACGGACGGTTCGAATCGCCCCCGCCTTACGAAAATTCTATACCCGGGAATTATTATTCAGAGTTTAAATGAAATAAGCCACTGACAAGAATGCTTTGGTGAAAAATCAAACTTGTATTTATTTGGTCTAACATACACTGGCTAAAACATGCACTACTAAACAAAATCACCATCCCTGTGGAGAATAAAATCCAGATTACAATCAACATACATACAGTACAAAACTGGAGACTATAACAAGCAGTAATTCCCTTATGCTATGGTGGACGCTAATTCCACCCCTACCAACGAATTACCCAGTCGCATAAACCCCTTCGCCTGGCTGAACCAAATGAAGCTCCACCCTCGGAATAGCCCAAAAACTTCACTTCTGAGAGACTATGCTTACCCCGGTTTTGATCACTCTGCTCATCGGCTTCTCTGGTACTTCTTGTCTTGTTGGAGTAGGAGCGAGAGAGAGAGAAAATGGTGAAAAAGTATCTATCTTTATACATAGTCTGTGTGATAAAAATAATAACTTCCGGGAAGTTATGTCATCACTTCCTGTGAACTGTGAACTATGAACTATGAACTGTGTACATACCTCACTTCCTGTCATATGTCACTTCCTGTTGGACTGGTATAAATACTGGTCTGTTCAGTATTGTAAGAGGCTTCTACCAGAGGCATGGTAAAGACCTCTCTTGTATATAGTGTGTTTATAAGTTACTTAAAGCTTACTTTAAAGTTACTTGATGGTAAGCCTCCTTTTTCTTACATCAATTTAAGTAACTTAGTATTTACACTCACAAATACTAGACCTTCGGACAAACTCGGAATTAAGGATCCAGGGAACCGCCCATCATGGAGAAAATCCTTAGACCTATTCGTCTGGACTTGGACCCGAATGCACCAGCAGCTGGCAGGGTATGGAAGCATTGGTACCGTACTTTTGAGAATTTTCTGGATGAATGTGAAGCGGATGCTCCTGCTAGATTGAAGATACTTATCAATTATGTGACCCCAAAAGTGTTCGAATATGTTGATGAATGGGATAATTACGATGAGGTGATTCGGGCACTTAAGAAACTGTATGCCAAGACCCCAAATGAGGTCTATGCTAGACATCTACTGGCCACAGCCCAACAAGGGCCAGGGGAATCAATTGACGAATTCCTGCAAGAACTTCGCAGGCTCAGCATAGATGGTAACTTTCAGGCAGCCTCAGCTGAGCTGTACCACCAAGAAATGATTCGTGATGCTTTCATCTGCGGGATTGCCTCTCCATTTATACGCCAGCGTCTACTAGAAAGTAAAACACTTGAGCTACAAAAAGCTTTTGACCTAGCTTGTTCTCTGGATTTGGCAAAGAGAAATGCAGACCTCTATCAGCTGCCCAGATCTCGATCTGCTGCTGTAGCTGCAACCAGACAATTCAAGCGGTCTCAGGTGAACCCCATCATGGGGGAATCTAATTCTGATAATTCTGATGAAGAAGAGGAGGATGACCCCACTTTAGCAGCCTCTTGGCAATCTAGGAAGGAATGCTTCTTTTGTGGAGATGCTTTTCACCCTAGGAAAACCTGCCCTGCTCGCAATGCAATCTGCAGTTATTGCAGGAAAAAAGGACACTTTGCTAAAGTTTGCCTATCAAGGGCCTCTACGAGGGCCAATCCAGCTAAGGCCTACCGAACTGCCCCAATTAGGGCCTATCAAGATGCTCCAGCTAGGACCTATCAAGCTTCCTCTCGAGCTCTCTCCCGAAGAAGCACACCGAGAGTTTTAGCCACTCTCTGTGCAACGACACCAATTACAGCTGCTTGCCCACAGAACCTGTCTCATGCAGCCACAAAAATTTCAATTAAAGGGCATACCTTAGATGCCTTAATTGACTCAGGAAGTACTGATAGTTTCATTAAGGAACAGATTGTTGCGAAATTGAAACTACATGTCTTCCCATCGGACCAGGCAATTGCGATGGCTCAGTCATCACTTAATACCAGAATCTCCGGCTTTTGTGTTGTTGATATGACACTTCATGGTCGTATGTATCCCTCCACCCGACTTTCGGTGCTCAAGGACTTATGTAGTGATCTCCTCTTAGGGCTGGACTTCCAAAAACAGCATAAGAAACTCACCATTGAGTTTGGTGGATCCAAACCCGGACTTACTATTTCTAATATACCGTCTAAATTACCGTTTTGTGCATTATCAGCAGCTTCACTTGATGAACCCTCATTATTTGCCAGTATTCCGCCTCAATGCAAACCAATAATAACGAAATCGCGGCGCTTTAATCAGGAAGACCAATCTTTTATTGCGGCTGAAATCTCTCAACTTCTAGCAGAGGATATCATCGAACCATGTTCGTCGCCCTGGCGGGCTCAAGTCGTCATTGTCAAGAACCCTCTAAAACCTCACAAACAGCGACTATGCATCGATTATTCGCAATCCATCAATCAATATACCGACTTGGACGCCTACCCATTGCCACGCATTGATGATATGGTTAATAAACTGGCTGAATACAAAGTGTTCTCAACTTACGATTTAAAAAGTGCCTTTCATCAGGTACCCTTGCAGGTCTCAGATAAGCAGTACACGGCCTTTGAGGCTAATGGACGGCTGTGCCAATTTCGTCGCCTCCAATTCGGGGTTACTAATGGAGTGGCTGTCTTCCAACGGGCAATGGATGGCCTGGTTAAGCAGGAAAACCTAAGGGACACTTTTCCCTATCTTGATAACATTACCATTGCAGGTCACGATCAACAGGAACACGACGCCAACCTCCAAAAATTTCGGGATGCCCTCCATCGCCGTAATTTGACCCTGAATGAATCCAAATCTGTTGAGTCGCAACCGACCATCAACATCCTTGGCTACTGCGTAGGCAATGGTATCATTAAGCCAGACCCAGAAAGACTTCGCCCGCTCCAAGAGCTCCCGTCACCTAAGAATCCGGCTTCTTTACGTCGGGCTCTTGGTCTGTTTGCATACTACGCTAAATGGATTCCTCATTTTTCGGACAAAATCCAACCCTTGCTGCATGCTAGATCATTTCCACTGGGAACAGCGGCTGTTGCAGCCTTTAACCTTCTCAAAAAACAGTTGGAGAAAGCGGCTCTTCACTCCATCAATGAGAATCTCCCTTTCGTGGCTGAATGTGATGCCTCGGAGGTGGCGATCTCGGCTACTCTGAATCAGGAAGGTCGTCCTGCAGCATTTATGTCCAGGACCTTACAAGGTGCCGAGCTACATTATCCTCCGGTTGAGAAAGAAGCCACAGCCATCATAGAGGCAGTACGGAAGTGGAACCATTTTCTAGCTCGCCAGCACTTTACATTGATCACGGACCAGCGATCAGTCGCCTTCATGCTCGATAATCGAAAACGAACCAAAATTAAGAATAATAAAATACAACTTTGGAGGATGGAACTGGCCTCTTTTGGTTATACCATTCTCTATCGGCCTGGCAAGGAGAATGTGGCCCCGGACACCCTCACACGGGCATTCTGCTCCACTATGTCATCCTCTACTCTCATGGATGTCCACAATGGATTGTGTCATCCTGGCGTTACGCGCATGCTACATTTCGTACGATCACGGAATCTCCCTTTTTCCACTGGAGATGTAAAGAAAATATGCTCAGAATGCCGGCTTTGTGCGGAATTAAAACCTCAGTTCTTCCGCCCCTCTGATGGTATACTCATACACGCAACCCAATCGATGCAACGACTTAGCATCGATTTTAAGGGCCCAGTGCCCTCTGCAACTCGGAACACATATTTGCTCACCATGATCGACGAATATTCACGTTTTCCGTTTGCCTTCCCCTGCTCCAATATGCTGGCGTCCACAGTAATCTGTTGCCTTGAGCAGGTATTTTCTCTCTGTGGCATGCCGGCTTATATTCACTCAGATCGGGGTCCATCCTTTATGTCAAGGGAACTCAAGGACTACCTCTCAGAACGGGGAATTGCTACAAGCAAAACAACACCATACCATCCCATCGGAAATGGGCAGGTAGAGAGGTATAACGGTATCATCTGGAATTCTGTACGTCTCGCTTTAAGATCTCGGGGCCTACCAGACCAGCAATGGGAAACAGTGCTTCCGGATGCATTGCACTCTATACGGTCCCTGCTTTCTACAGCCACAAATACTACACCTCATGAGCGGTTCTTTGGATTCCAGCGTCGCTCATCTCATGGGACATCACTCCCATCATGGCTAACTACTCCTGGACCTGTATTACTCCGAAGATACGTTCGGACGTCTAAAAATGACCCTCTCGTAGACGAGGTTGAACTAACCGATGCCAACCCCACCTATGCAAACATACGATATTCCGACGGCCGAGAATCTACCGTATCATTACGGGATCTGGCTCCCTGCCCACCAGGACCTAGTGGGACATCGGGTGATGGCATTTCACCAGGAAACTCTTGGGACCTATCGGGTACCCCTCTCCAGGATCCTGATCGGACACCAACTAGCTTGGTGCCGGTAGAACCCCGTGCTCAAGGTTGCGACCCTCCCAGTACCGCGCATGAAAGTACTGATCCGCCACAGACCAGCTCTGCACCTCCCTCTGAACAGAGGCAGTCCGACTTTGAACCTATTGGGGCTCGTACTCGAAGCCATGATCTCCCCGACCCTTCACAGGGCAATCCAGGCCACACGGACTCTGACCAATGGCCAACCGCATGTAAGCGGACCAGCGACCCTCTACGACGGGAATCCAAACGGGTGCGACTCTTCCTTGTTCGGCGGCTGCGGACCAAAAGGTAGACCACAGCCTCCTAAACCTGCAGGAGGGAAGAATGTGATAAAAATAATAACTTCCGGGAAGTTATGTCATCACTTCCTGTGAACTGTGAACTATGAACTATGAACTGTGTACATACCTCACTTCCTGTCATATGTCACTTCCTGTTGGACTGGTATAAATACTGGTCTGTTCAGTATTGTAAGAGGCTTCTACCAGAGGCATGGTAAAGACCTCTCTTGTATATAGTGTGTTTATAAGTTACTTAAAGCTTACTTTAAAGTTACTTGATGGTAAGCCTCCTTTTTCTTACATCAGTCTGCCTGCCCCTTTTTCCCACCAAACTTAAAAATCCATTTGCTTCTGAGCACTCTGGTGCTTAATCTGTGATGAGTCATCCTCATACGTATTGGGTTAATGGCCCTAAGTCTGGGACATATCTTTTGGTCTTTGTGTTGGGAGAAATTCTAAGCACTCCGGTACTTAACCAGTGATGGGTCATCATCGGACCCATGCATATTGGATTAATGGCCCTATGTCTGGGACATATCTTTCGATCTTTGTGTTGGGAAAACTGGCTTCCTTCTGGCTGGGTGGGGCCAGTGGGTTCATTGTTCTGCTTCGCTTCTGAGATGGAGGTGAGAAATGCTTTGCATATTAGAATGGTTTTTCTAATCAATTTCAATGGCCCCCTTCCTTTTTCCAGGACTGTCGGGCAGACCCATACATACTGGATGAGTTCTTTTGTCACAGCCATTCTCTGGAGTTTTAACAAACCTGTCTTTCACGTATCCGCACAGGGCGATCCCATAACAGGGAAAATACCCTCAGAAAAATCCCATAAAGTCCACAAAAAATACTCTTGACTGATTCCATTCTTCAGAGACTTTGCGATCTCTTCACCCAAGCGGCCTTTTATTCCCACAGGCTTGGCCATCTGGACTCTGGCAACGTCAACAGTTCATCCACGTGTGCTCGAAATTTACCTCGGATTTTTAAGTTTTTCTGCAAAACAAAGAACCTCTAACAGTCCCTCCGTTGGTTGGCAGGATTATCCCCCAACAAAAAATTCAGCTAGGGAAACCACAATCGAATCCTCATTGCCAATTCTGTGATATGTTGAGACTCAGCATATATATACACAACAGCACAACATGACTTCCGGTAAGAACTGTACTGCATATGGCTTTATTATTATATCCATCAGTAGTCCACCAGGTGGCTCTATTACACCGTGTGTTTGTACATGTTTCCCATGGGGAAATAGATGAATCGAGTGGCACAGGTAAACAGGACATCTGTGACCTGCATGGTGCAATTTCTACAGCATTTTGGGGAAATTTGGCAGATCTCTCCCGACATTGTTTACAAGGACACTTGATTTAAAAACTTAAAACAACTGTGTTACCTTGAAAATGACTGATACAGCTGTCTGCCTTGGAATGGCTTTGTAGAAATTGTTGTAAGAGTATGCCCAATTTTGTGACAGCCTCCTTTGTGTCTCACAAGGAAAGACTTTCCTCAGTCTGCGTCCAGACACATTTAGATTAAAGGATGAAAATTGGACAGGTTCCTTTACAGGTGTGCGCTTTGATATGCCCAATTTTCCAATAATTGTTGTGCCCAGGCAATCCAGTGCACCTGGGCACAGACCCAGGAAAATCTTCCCTATAGTGTCTGAATCTTCCCTATAGAAGTCATTGGACATGTTCAGGTACAATTGCCTGGCCCTCTACTGGAAGGTGATGAAATGAGGGAGGGTCTTAACTGGGTTTCTAAAGTGCAAACCCTGCTGTCTAGTATGCCTCCTATGAACTTCCTCATCGTCTTCCAAAAACTGCAAATACAGATGGATTCCACTAGGACACCCTTATAGACAAATCTGTATGAAATAGTCCTGGAGAAATAAGCAGAGCTTGCAGATAGAGTGCAGCTTTAAGAAGCTGTCTGTATAAAGTTCCTTTCTACAGAAACAGCCAGGCAACTAAACAACTGCATAGCAAATGGTCAATCATCACAGCCCCAGGACATCGCTGCAGGAGCTCCTCAGGGCAATGTCCTAGGTTCAACCATCTTCAGCTGCTTCATCAATGACCTTCCTTCCATCAGAAAGTCAAAAATGGGGATGTTCGCCGATGACTGCACAGTGTTCAGTGCCATTTGCAACTCCTCAGAAAATGAAGCAGTCCATGCCCGCATGCAACAAGACCTGGACGACATTCAGGCTTGGGCTGATAAGTGGCAGGTAACTTTCACACCACACAAGTGCCAGGCAATGACTATCTCCAACAAGCAAGAGTCTAACCATCGCCCCTTGACATTCAACGGCATAACCATTGCTGAATCCCCCGCCATCAACATCCTGGGGGTCACCATTGACCAGAAACTTAACTGGACCAGTCACATAAATATTGTGGCAACAAGAGTAGGTCAGAGGCTGGGTATTCTGCAGCGAGTGTCTCACCTACTGACTCCCCAAAGCCTTTCCACCAGCTACAAGGCACAAGTAAGGAGTGTGATGGAATACTCTCCACTTGCCTGGATGAGTGCAGCTCCAACAACACTCAAGAAACTCGACAACATCCAGGACAAAGCAGCCTGCTTGATTGGCACCCCATCCACCACCTTAAACATTCACTCCCTCCACCACCGGCGTACCGTGGCTGCAGTGAGTACCATCTACAAGATGCACTGTAGCAACCCACCAAGGCTTCTTCGTCAGCACCTCCCAAACCTGCAACATCTTCCACCTAGAAGGACAAGGGCAGCAGATGCATGGGAAAACCACCACCTCCAATTCCTCTCCAAGTCACACACCATCCTGACTTGGAAGTATATCACCATTCCTTCATCGTCGCTGGGTCAAAATCCTGGAACTCCCTCCCTAACAGCACTATGGGAGTACCTTCACCACACGGACTGCAGCTGTTCAAGAAGGCAGCTCACCACCACCTTCTCTAGGGCAAATAGGGATGACCAATAAATGCTGGCCTTGCCAGCGATGCCCAGATCCCATGAATGAATAAAAAAAAACAATTTTAAATTCGGACTAAATCTTAACATCATTCTGCCAGAACTCTGTTGGACATGTGGCCTCTTTAAGATCCAAGAATCAACATGTCTGAAGAGACCTACCTTGAGTATCTACACTGCTATTTAGGTGCTCCAAATGCATAATGCATATTTTCTGAGCCCTTAATGACAACACATGCATAAGTTCTCAGCAACTGAAGCACTACCAATGTATATCATGATGTAAGTGTGCACTGGGCACTTCCCATGCCTTAGTCCTCTGCTCCCTATAACATGGACACTGGTGCCCAAAGAACAGCAGTTCTATGGGCATTGAAGAACACATGATCAGCCCCATAGTCTCCCATTAATCTAATAAATTAATTTTTCAGTTCTCTTCAATAGAAGTGCATCATTTGCACTTTTCTTTATATGAAGCAATGCTAGCATTCCTGAGTAAGAGGCCTTTGCAGTACTTGCAGCCTAGCAAAAATCTTATTATTGTAACCAACTCAATCTCCATACAGTTATTTATGGAAACTATATATATATCAAACTATATACTGAAGCAATATGTAAATCAGGTATCAACTCTGACAGCAACTTTCATAAAGCAGAATTTACTGCCGTGAGTTATAGAGGTACATTTATTTTCATGTATCACAGAATCACAGAAACCCCACAGTGCAGATAGAGGCCATTTCGGCCCATCGAGCCTGCACCGACACATATCCCACCCGATCCCCGTAACCCCTACGCCAACACATATCCCACCCTATCCCCATAAACCAACGTATTTAATCCCCCTAACACTAAGGGTCAATTTATCATAGCCAATCAACCTAACCTGCACATCTTTGGACTGTGGGAGGAAACTGGAGCACCCGGAGGAAACCCACGCAAACACGGGGAGAATGTGCAAACTCCACACAGACAGTCACCCGAGGCCGGATTCGAACCCGGGTCCCTGGCACTGTGAGGCAACAGTGCTAACCACTATGCCACCGTGCTAATTTCATAACTGATCAATGCTACTCCAGCCCAAAATCAATCTAAATTTTAAGGGGTTGAAATCATGCTGTGCAATATTGACAAAGATAGAATTTTCCATTTGTATAAGTCTCATTAGCATACCCTGTTAATCAGTTCTCTCAAATAACAAAGGACTTATTCTTTGACTTGATTTGATGACTATGTGTTGTATGAACATAGTCTTCATAAATTCTTCAGGGATAACTCGATATTGTTTAGATATATTTATTAACTACTTTTGGAATAAAGGTTAAAAGACTAAGGAGTTCTGCATAAATTGTGTCAGCATATTCAAGTTATTATGTAACCTTCATTTGTCTGGTGCCTGGTCTTAAAGCAGACAGACCTATTGATCTAATGAAACAGTAATGTTTTCATACCAGCATTAAAGTACGCTTGCATCATTTTGTAATGATTATTCAAAGTCATCAAAACAAATTCCCTTCCATGTGCAAAGACACCAGATTCAGTATAAATACAAGAAGTTCTTTCTGTTTGATAGACATAATGGACAGATGATATGAAGCTTACTGACCTGTCATATCTGATTAGTATGTTGATTGTCAGTTTTGTATTAAGGTCATCCATTATTGTCAACTTAATCACAAAATGTAAAATAAAATTATATTTCTGCTGCTTATTATCCCTTGCTATTTATTTTATCTCTATCTCTCTGTTATTTATATATTACAGTCTCTCTTGCTCTCTAAAACTGACCTTTCCCATTTCTGTCTGCTAAATTTTAATACTACCGATGTCTTTCACCTCTTTCTTGACCCCTGGCCTTCAGTGTCTCACTCTGTCTTTTTCATTTTCCTTAATTTCTCCCTTTCAAAGTCTCCCCATCTTTCTCCTTGTTAAATTCTGCCACTAAATCCTCATTTCCTTTTTTTTTTTGCTGCCCTTCAATTTCCCCCATCTTGTCTCCTTAACCTTCTCCTTCTGTGCCCTTCAGCGCCTGTCTCCCATAATTTTTTTTTCTTCTGTCTCCAATTTCACAAGCAACTTGCGTTGTCGGACATCAGGCAGTGCCACTAATAATCTCCCTGATTCTTCAGTTCTCCACGGACTTGCACAAACCTTGATAGGAAGAAAGTTGCAACCAAAAAAAATCATCTGGGTATAGCAGGTAAAAAGCCATGGGGTAAAAATTCACCATGGGCGGCTGCGCAAAATGGGCCTGTTATACGGCCCAATATTCAGTTCTATTGAAATCATACCGGGAGGGGTGTTAAACGAGTGGCTGATGTGATACCGCCTGTTTTGTGCTACCGTCCATTTTTTACCCCATGAGCTCCATGTTCAGGGTGGGAAAAGTAAAGCAAAATTCTAAAAATGTTTCTGTTATGTAGCACAATGGTCACTCTTCTACATGAAAAGTAACAAAACTAGCAAGTATTTGCTGCCCATGTGTAAACTTGTTAGTAGGCCATGCAACCCAATAGCCTCCCAGGACAAGCAAATACTGCAATCCTGAAATTTTGTTAAAAATCAGTTAACATTATTTTTTGTTTTGTTCCATTTCTGTCAAACTTAACATTTGTTTTGTTTAAACAGTGAGTGCTGCTGACTCCATTGGGAGATACTGGTTTGGAAGAGTTATGGAGATCGAGAGAGCTGAACTAACACACAATGGATGTTGAATCATACCTATTTTATGGCTGTGTCTCTGCTAATGATAATTCTGCTCCTTATCAGTCAACCTAAGTATCTCCTTCAAGCCATTGCCTCCAATCGTGTCGGCAGCAATCACCGTCTAGAAAAAAACCAGGCAAAAATGAATGGAATAAAAAAAGCAAAGCTGGTGTCGGGAGCAAAGAGGCTGCAGCCATTTTGAGGCTCAGGCCTCATATAAATGGAACCAGCGAGCTGTGGCACCAAATGCGCATCCCAATGCAAATCACCAGGATTGGGCTGGCCCAGTTTCAAGCAGCCTGGAGGCCGCACGGTGGCATTAAGGTAAGTCTTGGGATGGGAGGGTGCGGCAGTTTGCTATCATGGAATAGGGGAGCCCGAGGCTGCAATGGCCCATATTATTTCTGAGGAGCCCAGAGCAACATTCCTGCTCCTCCTGACCCTACAAAGATAACTTTAAATTTATCTTTTTGGGGTCTCTTTAGCTGTAACGTCAGTAAAACTGGGCGAAGCGTTCACGGTGCATGCTCGACCCAGTTCAATCCTGAAATAGTAGTCGGGGCCCTATGTACGATTTGCACGTTAAGAGGGCCAACCGCCAGAAGTAGGCGGGCACCCCTGTCGCCCAGTGGTAGGTCCCTTTCATGGTGGCGATGGCAGAACTGCCAGTTGCACGGATAATTGTGCCGGGCGTCTCAAGTTAAAATCTACCCTAAAATCTGTCCACAGTCAAAATGAAGCTTTTTGCCATCATGGCAAACCTTGCTCTTACTTCTGTCTCTTTAATTCTTACTGCTAAGAAAAGGAAGAGAATAACAGAGATGCAGATAGTATTGCCGTAATAGACATGGTAACAGTGCGAGAGACAGCCAAAGAAAAGAGAGACAAAGGAAGATAGAGAATGAGACTAAATGGAGCCAGGACTCCCTGTGGACTGGACCTAGTCCAGCTCACTTTGCAATGTAATACTAGTCACACAATCTTTTCTATTACATTTTGAATGCAAAGGTTCAAAAGCTGAGATGAACAGAAAGTATTCCTTCCAATTCTAAACCCATGAACTTAAAAGATATATTAATAAAAAATTCCCATTGAATCTCTTTCGGTGACCAACAAATAACTTGGTAAGCCATGTTTAAAGAATATTTAAAGCAATAAAAATGTTTCTTGTTATTTCTGGAATATTCAAGGACAACATTGAATGGAAAATAGAAACATTCAACTTAGAGGGTCAAAGAATGTTACATTTTGCCAGGGACTTAACTGCTACATGTCACATCTTTTTTTGAGCAAATTATTCCCATAGAAACCTGACAAAGAGCCTGAATTTCATTTTTAAACAAAAAGAAGAGTGCCGACCAACAGAATTTCAGGATTGCAGCTTTGAAAGGTGTGATTTCAAAGAATGCAATTCGCTTAGCGGGCAATTAATTACAGAGGAGGACAAGCATTCTCCTATTTTTTGTTAAAAGAGGAATTTCGCTCCCAATTGAATTCTACTCTGCTTTCCACTACAGGGGTATTAGGTAAAATGACTTCTGTGGAATTTGTTACAATTTTGCAGTTTTATATTTGTCTACCTTAGTATCTATCTCCATTTCTTGATTTAGTATTGTCACAATTATATTACAATTGCAAACTAAAGTCACTCTATGTCTATGTTTATAACTAACCTGCTTGAAGAATCAAATTGTTGCCCGGCTAAGGTTAATACATTACTACATTAAAACAGTGACTACACTTAAAAAAAAAGGTACTTCATTGGCTGTAAAGCACTTCGGGACATCCTGAGGTCGTAAAAGGTGCTATATAAATTTTAGTTCTTTCTTTTCTTTCTTTAATAGTTATTTCAGAAATGCAACTAAGAGCCAACCAGGGAATTCTATGGCTCCTGACTTCAAGCTTATGATTACAAGACAAGACCCCACCTGAGCACTGAATATTAAATAATTTTGTTGTGCCATCAAAGCTAAGGGTGAGGGCAAAAATTCAGAAATCTCTAATAATCACAGAATTTATCCAAAAGTGCAAATATTTATTTAAAATATTTAGAGATTTCACTACTGGCTAAAGGACATTTTCCACTTCTTCGTTCACTGCCAACATCAAATATGTGCTGCTCAAGCACAGCATGGGTTAGATGCAGAAAAGATCATAACAACTCGCTGCGTGAAAAAAATTCCCCTCAACTCGCCTCTGGTTCTTTTGCCAATTATCTTAAATCTGTGCCCTTTGGTTACCGACCCTCTTGCCACTGGAAATAGTTTTTCTTTATTTACGCTATCAAAACAAGTCAGAATTTGAACACCTCAATTAAATCTCCCCATAACTTTCTTTACTCTAAGGAGAATCCCAGCTTCTGTAGTCTTTCCACATAACTGAAATCTCTCATCCCTGGTATCATTTTGGTGAATGTCCTTTGCAGCCTCTCTAAGGCCTTGACATCCTTCCTAAAGTGTGGTGCCCAGAATTGGACACAATACTCGAGCTGGCGCCTAACCAGTGATTTATATAACTTCCTTGATGTTGTATTCTATGCCACTATTTATAAATCGAAGGATCCCGTTAGCTTTTTTAACAACTGTTTCAACTTGTCCTGCCACATTCAAGATTTGTGTATGCTGGAAATGATGGTGGATGCTGAATTTAAAAGAAATGCTTTTGGCCGGAATCTAGCATCTGCCATTTGTCCTGTCACTGCTGCCCTAGCAACGCGGGGCAACGGGAATACCAGTGAATGTTTGGCATCCAGCATAGATTTTTGGACTCTAGGGGAATCAAGGGATATGGGGATTGGGCAGGAAAGTGGAGTTGAGGTTGAAGATCAGCCATGATCTTATTGAATGGCAGAACAGGCTCGAAGGGCCATATCGCCTACTCCTGCTCCTAATTCTTATGTTCTTATGTTCTTAATGCAAAGTAGGCAGAAAGGGGATTTAAAATTTCAAAGGCCACATTGCCTGAGTGCAATCAAATGCTGAGTGATAGATTGCACTAGGGAAAATGGGAATTTAAAAAATAATTGTAAAACATTGTTAACTTTTTCATCAGGATCCACATCAATTTACTTGAGAGGGTAACCTATTGGCAGTGGAAATACTGCTGAAAACCTGGCACAAGCATTGAATTAGGCTGAATCCTGGAGCTCCACTGGGGTCAGAGGAAAGCGCAACAGGCAGGCATTAAAGCTGATGTGGCAGGATTTCCGTCACAGAGAAAAAAAATTAGGCCTGTATCTCGTATAATTTTTGCTAGCTTCTTTCACCTAAAATCTACCTTTCTTGAATTGTCTGACAATGTCCACCTCCACTGTCTCCTTGGGTAGCCTCCTCCGCCCTCTCCATGTGAAGTAGTTAAATATAAATTGCCAAAAGGTCATCGAACTGAAACGTTAACTCTGTTTCTTTCTCCACAGATGCTGCCTGAGCTGCTGAGTATTTCCGGCATTTTCTGTTTTTATTTCAGATTTCCAGCACCCGCGGTGTTTTACTTTTGTAATATAAATTGTCGGTTCACTTTCGCTCTTCTGAGCTGACAACCATGCCCCCTGGTTATAAATGTTGTGGATCTGTCAAACAGTTTGACAGGTCGAGGATCAATCCAGTTTCCATTCATAAGAAATTCTGCATTTCACATTTTTGTATGAATTTGCAGGTAGGTTTACACACTGGAATGTCTAATGTAGAAATCGTTACTGTTGTGTTTGCTAATATTTCCTTTGTCTCAGCTTGAAAGCCTGCAGGCAAAGTGAAATACGTGACTCTCTCCCGAAGCATTGCATGTTAATGCAAAACTTAAGCGGCCTTCTGTTGTTTTGTGAGGCACACAAAAGGGTGAATTTTAACTTTCGAGTGGTTGGCCGACATAGTGGTTGGACCAGGCTTGAGGGCCTGAGCCTGATCAACATGCATGCATGGCGCAATATCAGGTCTTCCAGAGGCCGAGCCAGCCGGGAAAATGGTAGGTCCTGGGGCGGGGATGTGCGCTCAGGAGGGGAGGAGCCTGGCATGGCAGCAGCCCACATTATTCTTGTAGAGCACTCCTGATCCAACAGGCATCATTTAGAAAGGCCACTTCTGCTCTCTTTTCGGGTTTTACTGAGGGTGTTCCGCTCAGTAAGCCTTTAAAATGCCTTTTATTTATTTCATAGGACCCTAATTTGCATGAATTTATGAGGCTCCCACCTGATTCAGGTGCGCAGTGGAAGGCTGTAGGAAAAATTATGGCAAAATGAGAATGGGGCAGTAAGTCCAGAACCTCCATTTAATTCCACTATTGCCCAGTTTTTGAAGGGTAGAGGGAGTTAAAATTGTCCCTAAATTGTCTTGAATCTGAATATAAGGGGGCGAAATTCGGTTTGGGGGCAGTAACCGAATTATCGCAGGAGATTTAACGCCCCGGCGAGGAAACAGAGCACTATCTCTGTCGCTCCACTTCCTCTCGGGACGGTGTCGGAATGACAAAGCGTGGTAGCGCCGGAGCACTACGCGGTCACTCCGTGTAGCACTGAGGCATGTCAGCACGCCTCCCCTTCCGTTAAAGGGGAGGGACGCTGCTAACTCTGCAGGGCCGCCGATGTCCCACATTAGTCCACCAGGGCAGCATGGTGCCAGGCTGCACGATGGCGGACACGGACCACGCCAAGGGCCGCCACGGAGGGCCGACCTGGAGCTCAGCCAAAAAAAAATGGCGGCGCGGGTCGCAGCCACACCTTCCTTTAATTAGTGCCCCGCAAGTGGAGGTCAGCCTGGCTCGCGACCTGCGAGGCTGGCGCTGACACTGCCCGCGGCAGCCTCGTGGAGCGCAGCCGAATTTCTGCCGCAGGGCGATAAGTGGTTGCGGCAGGGCGCTAAGGGGTCGCAGTGCATGGCGATTACATCATTGCCAGCAGCACAGTGGCCTGGGGCGCTACCTGCAGGGGCGCGGCGCTATCGGCTAGCACCTCAGTAGCGTCCCACCGAATTTCTTGGGGGGCGTTTGCCCCCGCCCGGGCGACAAGCCCATTGTGCCCTGATAGCGCCCCTGGAGGCACTAACGGTAGGCGCAAAGGAGCCGAATTTCACAGCCTTAATCTTGCTCGGGTAGGCCAAGTAGGAAGATTTTGATTAATTGTCAAGGAAACCATTTTATTTTTCATTTTGTTGTATGCATTGGCTGCTGCATTTGCCTGCAAAACAACAGTGACTACACTTCAAAAGTGATTCATTGGCTATGAAGCACTTAGAAATGTCCTAAGGTGAGAACAGGCATGAGATAAAATAAGGGGGGAGATTTTAGTGGTAGCGCCAGGCGCTACACCAGTGAATCCAACACGAACTTTGGGTTTAGTGCTCCAGGAAGGAACACTAAAGTTCGGCAAGAGGGGCGGTAGCGGTGCAGCGCTACCCAATGTCGAGTGCAGTGCTGCCGGGATTGGAGGCTCCTTTTATCCTTTAAAGG
This sequence comes from Somniosus microcephalus, assembly GCF_052327205.1. Lineage (NCBI taxonomy): Eukaryota > Metazoa > Chordata > Chondrichthyes > Squaliformes > Somniosidae > Somniosus > Somniosus microcephalus. The sequence continues at coordinate 277,381,531 of NC_140988.1, read as the reverse complement.
GAAGGGCCATTGCTGCAGGTTCTGCATTAAATCGACGTCCTGTGTCGCTGATGGCAACCGCGATCTGTGATGATCAGCCCCAAGCACTCTAACAGAGTGCAGGGCTGATCAATCGCGGCACAGGATAAAGTTGAAAAAACAACCTAAGGGGTGAAAACAAATTTTTCATTGGCACAAACGGCCTTACCTTTAAATAATGCTCCCCAAGTGCCCGGCCTCCCTAACAACGCCTCCTGCAGCTGTCGGTGTTATCGCCCGGCGATGTTGCAGGGGGCAGAACCGAAGTTCGGATCCAGGGTGCTACCAGGGCGCTGCGCAGCTGGATGATGTCACGATTTTGTGGGCTTTGGTACTATCGCCATGCCCGGTCGCAAAGCTGGTAGCATCCCGTTATCACCCCCCAGGGGCGCTAACGGGAGGCGCAAATTTCTAGCCCAAGTTCTTTCTTTCTTTACCCTAATTCCCTACCTTTACATTGTTTATATTATTTTCACATCTCACCCAATTCCCTTTTAAATGCTCACAAGACAACAAAATGATTTCAGATGAAGAAGGCCATTTGGTTTATCTTGTTTCATCCATCCAGAAAGACCCAATGCCCCCCAATGTAACATCCAATTATTTATTGCATGATTCCAGGGTTTTTGCCTCCACTACTCTGTCCAGGAGTTCATTCCATGTATTGATCACTCTGTAATTTTTAAAAATGTTTTTATTCATTGATGGGATGTGGGCGTCGCTGGCTAGGCCTGCATTTAGTGCCCATCCCTAATTGCCCTTGAGAAGATGGTGGTGAGCCGCCTTCTTGAACCGCTGCAGTCCATATGATGTAGGAACACCCACAATGCTGTTAGGAAGGGAGTTCCAGGATTTTGGCCCAGCGACAGTGAAGGAACGGCGATACAGGTCCAAGTCAGGGTGGTGTGTGGCTTGGAGGGGAACTTGTAGGTGGTGATGTTCCCATGCATCTGCTGCCCTTGTCCTTCTAAGTGGTAGTGGTCGCGGGTTTGGAAGGTGCCGTTGAAGGAGCTTTGGCGAGTTGCTGCAGTGCATCTTGTAGATGGTACACACTGCAGCCACAGTGCGCTGGTGGTGGAGGGAGTGAATGTTGAAGGTGGTGGATGGAGTGCCAATCAAGCGGGCTGCTTTATCCTGAATGGTGTCAAGCTTCTTGAGTGTTGTTGGAGCTGCGCTCATCCAGGCAAGTGGAGAGTATTCCATCATACTCCTGACTTGTGCCTTGTAGATGGTGGAAAGGCTTTTGGGGGGTCAGGAGGTGAGACACTCACCACAGAATTCCCAGCCTCTGGCCTGCTCTTGTAGCCACAGTATTTATATGGCTGGTCCAGTTCAGTTTCTGATCAATGGTAATCCCCAGGATGTTGATAGTGGGGGATTCAGCGATGGTAATGCCATTGAATGTCAAGGGGAGATGGTTAGAGTCTCGCTTGTTGGAGATGGTCATTGCCTGGCACTTGTGTGGTGCGAATGTTACTTGCCACTTGTCAGCCCAAGTCTGAATGTTGTCCAGGTCTTGCTGCATACGGACACGGACTATGTCAGTATCTGACGAGTCTCAAATGGTGCTGAACAGTGCGCAATCATCAGTGAACATCCCCACTTCTGACCTTATGATGGAGGGAAGGTCATTGATGAAACAGCTGAAGATGGTTGGGCCTAGGACACTGCCCTGAGGAACTCCTGCAGTGATGTCATGTGATTGAGATGAATGACCTCCAACAAACACAGCCAACTTCCTTTGTGCTAGGTATGATTCCAACCAATGGAGAGTTTTCCCCTTGATTCCCATTGACTTCAGTTTTGCTAGGGCTCCTTGATGCCACACTCGGTCAAATGCTGCCTTGATGTCAAGGGCAGTCACTCTCACCTCACCTCTTGAGTTCAGCTCTTTTGTCCATGTTTGGACTAAGGCTGTAATGAGGTCAGGAGCTGAGTGGCCCTGGCGGAACCCAAACTCGGCGTCAGTTAGCAGGTTATTGCTGAGTAAGTGCCGCTTGATAGCACTGTCGATGACACCTTCCATCACTTTGCTGATGATTGAGAGTAGACTGATGGGACGGTAATTGGCCGGGTCGGATTTGTCCTGCTTTTTGTAGACAGGACATACTTGGGCAATTTTCCACATTGCCGGGTAGATGCCAGTGTTGTAGCTGTACTGGAACAGCTTGGCTAGGGGCGCAGCTAGTTCTGGAGCACAAGTCTTCAGTACTATTGCTGGAATGTTGTCAGGGCCCATAGCCTTTGCAGTATCCAGTGTCTTCAGTCGTTTCTTGACATCACGTGGAGTGAATTGAATGGGCTGAAGACTGGCATCTGTGATGCTGGGGTCCTCAGGAGAAGGCCGAGATGGATCATTCACTCGGCACTTCTGGCTGAAGATAGTTGCAAATGAATTTCCTGATGCTGGTCCTAAATTTGCCTTTTACTTACTTGAACCTGTGTCCCCTTGAACAGCAACAACATCAACTTGCACTTCCTTGCATTTACCTTTTCCATACTGTTCACTATCTTGTATACTTCTCTACGTTTACTTATCTTTCATTGGTGAAAAAACAGTTTCTCCAGTTTTCCTCAAAACTCAAACCCCTGATCAGTCTCATGCCTCTTCTCTCCACTGCTGTAATGTCTCTCTTGGATGTTAGTAATGTTATGCTCTCTGTCTCAATAGCCACTTATGGCAAAACATTACGGGCTAAAAATTCAGTTGGGCGCCGTTTGGGGCGCCAAGCTCGCCTGGGCACCGGAATTACCGCTGCGAGTGGAGCCACTTGCGCCATCCCGATATTCAGTTTCTGCGCCCCAAACGGAAGCGGGCCGCTACTCGAGGCTCCCCGCGCCCCGCTTGGGGCGCTCACCCTGAATATCGGCGCGCTAAGGGCCGCAGCGCCACACGCTGCAGCACGGCATGCTGCGGTACTGCAGGCCTTCCTCCCACTGTTAAGGGGGAGGTGCCTGCAACAGCGCGATCCCCGCTCGCGAGTGCCGGCAAATGAGCCCGGCACCAAGGAGAAGTGCCGGGCTCTCGGGAAACAGTCGGCAATGCCGCGGGGGGGGGTTTAGGAGGCCGGGGACGGAGGTGCTGGCAGGCGGCCGCCGAAAAAGCGGCCGCCCCGCACCTCCACCTTAACTAGCGCCACTACCGCCACAGGTAGGCCCTGTGAACCGGTCGCGATTTGCGACCGGCGTTAAAGAGGCGGGCGCGACCAAATATGATCATCGGGGCGGGAGCGGGGCGCTGCGCACACCGATGACATCATCGGTGGCGGCGCAGCGCTACAGGCTAACGCCGCCATTAGCGCCCCGCTAAATATCGCGGGAGGTGTGGCCAGTGGCGCTAAAGCCACTGAGTGCCCTCTTTGGGCGCAAACTGGTGGCGCAGCCCATTGAATTTCTAGGCCTACATGTTCTAACAACCCTTTCGGGGTAACTTTGTCTTTGTGCGATAGTGTAAAACAGGTGCAAGTGAATTGGCAGCTAGTTTTAAGTCTCTTCTGATTTTTATTTCCATTGAAGTCAATGGAAATGAATATCGGTAGCTATGCAAAAGTCAAAATTTCTCCCTTTGTGTGGAAAAAAATTCTTCTAATTTCTCCCTTCATTCTTCTGGTGATAATCTAGTGCCCCTTGGTACTGATTCACAAACCAGAGGAAACAATCTTTCACTATTTAGTCTCTTCAAACCTTTTATAGTTTTAAAAAACACACTCAGGCTCCTTTATCTTCTGTGTTCTAATGAAAAAAAATTTTTTTTGAGCCTTCATTACTCCAATCTCTCAATCTAGTGAATCTTTGCTAGCCTATTCATGGCTCTAATATCCTTCCTTTAATTGAACACCCAGAACTACACACAATACTCCAACTGTGGTCTTACCAATAACGTATGTAAATTGAACATAACTTCCTTGCTTTTATATTCAATCTCCTATATATAAAATGCAGAATCCCATTTGCCTTTTTACGGCCTTTACTACCTGCACTCCCACTTTCAAAGATCTGTGTATCTGCATCCCTAGATATCTCTGTTCCGCTACGCTGTTCAAAAAAATTTACCAGTTAGAATAACTTTCTTTGACTGCTCTTTTTCTCAAAACATATTACTTCACTATTTCTCTGCATATAACTGGAGGCATTCCTCTGCACAGTTTCCCATGCCACTAATTTGATAACATCAGTAAACGTTATATCATTCCTTTTGTGACTGTGCCCAAATCATTTATATCAATGGAAAATAATTGTGGTCCCAGCACAGGACTTTGGGGCACGTCACTACCCATAGCCCGCCAATCCGAGAAACATCTATTTACCCCTACTCTTTAACATGTTCCCTAGCCAACCCTTTGCTCGAGTGGTTACATTCCTTTTAATGCAATGTCCCTTAGTTTTCATAACAAGTCTCTTATGTAGAAGCTTAGCAAAAGCATTCTGAAAATCCAAATATATAACATCCATTGCATTTCCTTTATGCACACATTCTGATTTCCTCAAAAAATACAATTAAAATAGAATCTGTACTTTAAAATTCTACGTTGGTAGAGCTTGACTAGCCCATGCCTTTCTAAGTGGAAAATAATTTCATCCCATATTATGGGCCCTAAAAGTTCATGATCTGCGATCCAGCACGATCTCAGTTGAAGTTTGCGGTAGGGTGCCTCATTTGTATGGGGCCAGTGGGTGCTCAGGCCACGATGGAAGCATTTGGACAGGAAATAGGGGGTGGTGATTGTTAGATCCGTGTATCTTGATGTTGTGTCCTTCAATAATTAGACAACAAGACTGCAGGGAATGATTCAACAGGTGTTTACTGAATGAGGGTTACTCTAGAACTAACTTTACAGATCACTACTCAGGGTTTATATACAGGTGTGGTCACTGCCGGTACTACAGTATACAGGAGCTGTAAAAAGTAGTTCTCCCCTTAAAGGTACATACATTACAATTCCTCCCCTTTTAGATTAACAGTACCATAACACTCATTTAACAATTAAATATCAAACTAATTACAATTAACACTTTTAACATGCAACATTAGCTGAAAATAGTCTATTTATAAATTCAGACTTTGGGGAGGCTTCCTGATCCTTTCTGGATAGTGCCTTTCCCAAGTGTCTTGCTTTTGGTGCGGAGGCAATTCTGGCCCCCTGTCGTCGGTTGGTTCATCCGCTTCCGATGCTACTGTTTCTGGGGTAGATGCTACCTGTACGTCGGGTTCATCACCAGGTACGTATGGGCGAGACATGGGGTTGACTCGTTCCTGTGACTCTAGGATCTGGTCAGCATGGCGTCTCACAATGTTCTCCCCAACATCCACTGTGTACATTAGTGGCCCCTGCCATGTGCATATCGTTCCTGGTTGCCATTTCTCTGTTCGGTAGTCACGGGCCAAGACTGGTTGCCCTACATTGAAGCTCCTTGACGGCTTCTCATTGATGTGCTGGAATTGCTTATTCTCAACATCTCTTCGTACATTTGGTCTGAGCAAATCCAGACGAGATCTCAACCTTCGGTTAAAGAACATCATGGCCGGGTCCTGGTTGGTGACTGCATGTGTCACATTTCTGTAGGCTAACAGGAAATTGTCCACCTTATGCTACAGTGGAATGTCGTCATCGCACATGGCTTTTACTGCTTTTTTAAAGGTTTGTACGAACCTCTCAGCCAATCCATTTGTGGCTGGATGATATGGGGCGGATGTGTAATGCGTTACCCCATTCCTTTTCATAAATCTTCGAAACTCTTCGGACACAAACTGTGGTCCGTTATCAGACCAAACCTGCTCTGGCAAGCCGTTCCTGGCAAAAATGGTCCGTAGGACTGCAATAGTTTTCTCCGTGGTGGTGGAGGACATTTTGATCACCTCCGGCCATTTCGAGTGCGGACCTTCTGGCATCCTGAGCAGCTCTTTTCAGGTCCTCGATTTGCTGATCGATCCCCGGCCACCACACATAAGCCCTAGCAAGGCTTTTCATTTTCACCCCTCCCAGATGACCTTCGTGAAGCTCATTGAGCACTCTCTCCCTTAACTTGGGTGGAATTACCACTCGGGATCCACACATCAAGGTCCCCTGGCATACTGACAGCTGTTCTCTTCTGGATGAGAATGCTGGCAACAGTGAGTCGCCATGTGCTGGCCATCCCTTCACTGTCAAATCATATACCCGAGACAGCGTCGGGTCATTTCGGGTCTCCTTCTCTATACCAGCGTTAGTTACTGGCAAGCATTCAATTATAGTCGAAAGAAATATTTCGACAGGATCCACTGCTGGTGCTTCCTCCGCAGTAGGCAGTGGCAGGCATGATAGCCCATCAGCATTTCCATGCTGTTTCGTGCCCTTATACTCGATTTCATATTGGTGCGCCCCTAGAAAAAGGGACCATCTTTGTAGCCGTTGCGCAGTCATCACCGGAACACCCTTCTTTGGATTAAAGATGGAGACAAGTGGTTGGTGGTCAGTCAGCAAGGTGAACTTCTGCCCGTGCAGATAGTGATTGAACTTTTTCACTCCCCACACTAGGCTGAGGGCCTCCCTGTCAACCTAGGCGTAGTTACGCTCGGCTGAGGTTAGTGACCGAGACGCAAAGGCTACTGGCCTCTCCAAGCCGTCTGGGAATTTGTGCGACAGCACCGCTCCAATGCCATAGGGTGATGCATCACACGCCAACCGAATTGGTAGTGCTGGGTTGAAATGAGCCAACACCTCTTTTGATGTGATCAATGCTTTGCTCTTCTGGAAAGCTCATTTACATTCGTCACTCCACTTCCATGGTACCCCCGTTTGCAGTAGGGTGTTCAGTGGGTACAGTACTGTAGACAAATTCGGCAAGAACTTATGCTAGTAGTTCACCAGCCCGAGGAACGACCTCAGTTGTGACACATTTTCCGGTGCTGGAGCCTTGACTACTGCCTCAATCTTTTCAGGGGACTTATGTAACCCCTCTTTATCAATAACGTGGCCACAATACGAGATCTGCTTCTGGAAAAACTCGCATTTGTGGCGATTAGCTCGGAGCCCATATTCCTTCAATCTAGTGAGCACCTGCTCCAGGTTGGCGAGGTGATCACTGTCATTTTTGCCCGTGACCAGGATGTCGTCCAAATAACACTGGGTCCCTGGAATCCCTTGCAGGACTTGTTCCATTGTCCTTTGCCAAATAGCCGGAGCTGATGCTACCCCGAACACCAGCCGATTGTATTGGTAGAGACCTTTATGAGTGTTGATCGTGAGGTACTGTTTCGAGGCTTCTTCTACCTCCATTTGCAGGTACGCCTGGGCCAGATCAATCTTAGTGAAGCGTTTCCCTCCCGATAGCGAGGCGAAAATATCTTCAATCCGCAGAAGCGGATATTGTACAGTGTGAAGGACTGGGTTCACTGTCACCTTAAAGTCCCCACAGATACGAACCTTCTTTGGTTCCCCCGGCCGTATTACTCAACGACCTTTTCATTACAGGAACGATGGGTGTAGCCCACTCGCTCCAGTCCACTTTGGACAGTACTCCTGAACGTTCCAAGCCTTCCAGCTCTGCTTCGACGGCTGGGCGGATCGCATAAGGTACCGGTCTGGCCTTAAAAAACTTTGGGCTTGCATTTTCCTCTATTTTGATCATCGCTGTTATGCCTTTTAGTGTTCCGAGTCCCTGCTGGAACACTTCTTGTGCGTCAGTTAGCATTTTTGACAGTCGGCCAGGTGTGACGTCATCATCCTTTTTGGCATCTACAGTCAGTGCTTGTATGGAATGCCAATCTAGCTGTATCTTCCGGATCCATTCACGTCCTAGTAGTGGTGGTCCTCCATCTGGCAATACATATAGGTCCATTTTTGGTGTTTCCTTGCCGTTATATATAACGTTCACCCTTATTTTTCCTTTGGGCTAGACTTTTTGCCTCATGTACGTCTTCAAGACAATCTTTGTATCTCTCAAGGGTATATGTGAGAATAGCCGCTTGTAGTCCCTTCGGTTTATGACTGTTAGGGCTGATCCTGTGTCCAATTCCATTTTCACTTGGACTCCTGCTACCTTGAGTGTGACCCAGATAGTTTGGTGATCCTCCATTTTGATCACATTATGTAGTTTCAGACAACCCAGCTCCTTGCTTCCGGAGTCTGTATCACTTTTCTGTTCGTCTGAACTACTCTCCGTCACCTTATGTACCTTCTTGTACTTCTCCTGTGGAGATTTCTTGCTGCTGGTTTTCTTTCCTGACCTGCAGACTCTTGCTATGTGTCCTACTTTTCCACACTGCCTGCACACTTGGTCCTTGAACCAGCAATCCTTATGGTCATGTGTTGTTCTGCCGCAGCGATAGCACTTCACTGTTTCGTATGACATTTCATTTGTGCCATATTCTTGCGGTCTCCGTTGTATCTCTGCCACGCCCCGTGCTGCTGCTTCGTGTGATACTGCAATGCTGAAAGCCTTGTCCAGCGTAAGTTCCTTTTCTGTTAGAAGCCGTTTCTGGGTTTCTTCACTTTGAAGCCCACACACAAACTTGTCCCTTAAAGTATCTGCTAGTCCCGTTCCAAACTGGCAGTGTTTCGATAGCTTGCGCAGTTCCGTTAAATACTCAGCATTACTTTCATCTTTATGCTGGTTCCTTTTGTGAAACTTAAATCTTTCTGCTATCAGCAGCAGTGTGAGGTTTAAGTGGTCCTGTAGGATTGACACTATGTTTTCAAAATCCTTTTCTACTGGCTTCTCTGGGGTTACTAGGTTTCGTAGTAAGCCATACGTTTTTGCACCCATTGAATTCAACAATACCAGCGCTTTCTTGTCACCTGGCACTTCATTCGCCCTGCAGTATACTTCTATGCGTTCGACATATGTCGTCCAATCTTCGACTTCATTGTCGAACGCTGTGATACTGCCACTCTTTGGCATTTTTGGGTGTGGTTAGACTGGCTTAAAATGGCGTCTCCCGCGCTTTCCTTTCTTCCCCGCTGCGGCTTTAAATGGCGTCTCCCGCGCTTTCCTTTCTTCCCCGCTGACGCTGCTCGGCCCTTGAACACCGGCTGCGCGCTGCGCGTTTTCCTGCCCGCCTCTGTCCCCTGTTGATGCTGCTCGGCCCTTGAACACCAGCTGCGCTCTGCTCTCTCTCGCCTCTCTCCCCCGTTGACGCCGCTCGGTCCTGAACACCGGCTGCACCCTGTGCGCTCTACCCTCTCTCTCTCCCCCGTCGACGCTGCTCGGCCTTTTTCTGTGCCGTCGGTCGGCTCTAGCCGCCGCTGTCCGGGAAGGGTCTGCGCAGTACCTGTTGCCAGCCCGTTTCGCTGGACCAGCGTGACTGGAAATCCAAGCCTGGCTCTCGACAGCCTCCCCTGCGATGCTCAAATCTCCGCTGGATGACTGGGGGGTTTCCCGTGGTCGACGCCCGTGCTTCTGGACTCGGCCTTCGTCCACTGTTCTCCAGGAGTGAATCCCTGGGAGGTGATGCAGAGTTGCAGGTAGGTTTGAATCTGCTCATCGCCAATGTTAGATCCGTGTATCTTGATGTTGTGTCCTTCAATAATTAGACAACGAGACTGCAGGGAATGATTCAACAGGTGTTTACTGAATGAGGGTTACTCTAGAACTAACTTTACAGATCACTACTCAGGGTTTATATACAGGTGTGGTCACTGCCGGTATTACAGTATACAGGAGCTGTAAAAAGTAGTTCTCCCCTTAAAGGTACATACATTACAGTGATGGGGGTGAAAGGACTAGTTTAGCAGAAGCGATGTTCAATGAGTTGCTGGCGTACAGCACAGCCTGCAGGCTGATTCTGGAGACCTCCCATTGCAGCTGCATCCACCGGCTCAGCAGTTTCCTTCTCTTCATGGTTATCTTCATCTGTCGGCACCAGTAGCTCTCCCCATTGCATGACAAAGTTATACAGCAGGCAGCACACCACCACTATCCTCAACACTGTCTTAGGGTTGTACTGTAATAAACTCCCAGACTGGTCCAGGAAGTAGGATCATTGTTTAACCATCCCTATTGACTGCTCCTGACTGCTCTGGTTGAGCTTTGAGTGTTGTCGTGTCTGATTTCCGCAGGTGTCCATGAGTTTCGGAGCAGGGTTGTCAGCCAAGCCTGGAGGGTAAATCCCTCTGCTAGCAGCCAGCCTCTGATGTGTGGAACTGCTGCTGGTGATCACACACTAGCTGGACATTGAAAAGGGGTTCATGAAGGTATCGTGCTCATTGGCAGGAGCCCTGATGGCTACATGTGTGTAGTCGATGGCACCCTGCACGTGTGGGAATTCTGTAATGAGGCAAAGTCCACACTTCTTTCCTGTTGGCTCCTGGGTCAACAGGGAACAAGATTAAATTATTAGCCCTGGCAAATAGTGCATCTATGACCTGCTTTTAACAGGAATGTTCCACATATGTCTCCAGCTGCAGCCTGAAAAGACCCTGATGCATTGATATTCAGGGCTGTGATCACTTTAATTGCCAGAGACAATGCAGTGCAAGCTGTGGTAGTGGGCTGCAGCTCCTGGTGAAGCATTCTGCAGATTTCTCATTAGGTCTCTCATGAGAGGTGCAATCTCTTCCTGCACTGCTCCTCACTGAAGTGCAGGTAATTACTACTGGGCCTGTAGTCCCTATGAGCAAGGTAAAGCTACCTGCAAGCAGCCCTCCTCCTTCCTGTACTCCTTCCAAGTGTTGCTCCCTGAAGATTCCCCAGCTGTTGCTGCTGCTGCACTTCTTCCTCCTCTTCCTGCAACCAGTAAGGGGTGGCCAGTATCACTCCCTTCCTTCAATAAAGCAAGAACCTCTCTGTGTTAACAGAATGGTTGAAATGTCAAGAAATGCAAAAAGTAGCACAATTTCAGCAACAACAAAAAAATTCTCGAGAACGCCCCTCCAACTCCCCAGACGGATACTAATGATCTGAGTACTTGAATACAAGCCATTTTTCTTCATGGGATTGATGTGAAGAGCCCAGGCACTTACATGCACTCAAGGGAATCTGGTCATCTGATGAAAGTTGTGCGTACTGTCCAGCTGATGCCTCCTTTCCAAGGAAAATTGGTGAAGGTGTTGACGCTTGGCAATATTACAGTTATCACTTCCTTGATACATGTGCACTGCAGGTTGCCTGATATGGAAGATGTCTCCTGGATTGACTTTAGAGGAAGCAATGATATACAAGCTTTATGCTGCGGTAACCTTCACTTCTACAGGAAAAGCCATCCCTGATTTGGGATTTGTGTACAGATCATTTTGTAGCAGATAGCACAATGCTATTTTGTCAAGTGGGAGATTTTAGGACAGGTGACTAAAAACATGATCAAAGAGTTAGTTTTAATGAGTGTCTTAAAGGAGAAGAAAGAGAGATAGAGAGGTGGAGAAATTTAGGGAGGGAATTCCAGAGTTTAGGGCCGAGGCAGCTGAAGGCACAGCCGCCAATGGTGGAACGATTAAAATTGGGGATGTGCAAAAGGCCAGAATTGGAGGAGCGCAGAGATCTCGGAGGGCTGTCAGGCTGGAGGAGGTTTCAGATGGATGAGAGAATTTATAAACAAGGATGAGAATTTTAAAATCGAGGCATTGCTGGAGTGGGAGCCAGGGGTGATGGGTGACTTGCATTTATATATAGCCTTTCACGACCATTGGATGTCCCAAAGCGCATTATAGCCAATGAAGTACACTTTTTTGAAGTGTAGTCACTGTTGTAATGTAGACAATGCGGCAGCCAATTTGCGCACAGCAAGCTCCCACAAACAGCAATATGATAATGACCAAATAACCTTTTTAGTGATATTGATTGAGGGATAAACATTGGCCAGGACAAATAATGGCAGGATAAATATTGGCAGCAGAGTTTTGGATGAGCTCAAGTTTACGGAGGGTGCAAGGCAAGGAGAGGATTGGAATTGCTGAATCTAGAGGTAACCATGGCATGGATGAGGGTTTCAGGAGCAGCTGAGCTGAGGCAGGGGTGGAGACGGGTGATGTTCGGATGTGGAAGTAGGTGGTCTTGGTGATGGAGAGGATTTGGGGTCGGAAACTCAGCTCAAGGTCAAAGTGAATGCCAAGCTTGCAAATGATCTGGTTCAGCCTCAGACAGTGGCTAGGGAGAGGGAAGGACAAAACTGTATCAAACCACTATCAGCGGCTCGAGAAGGTGACCCAGCTTCTTAGGGCAACTAGAGATGGGCAATAAATGCCAGCGACGCTCACATAATAAATCATAATAAAACAAAATGCAAGCCCTTTCCTTGGGAGCTTTTGAGTCTATTCAACACAGGGCAGAAATTACTATTGGCAATGTTACTCTAATGATTAATGCTGAGACATCAGACTGTCTCTCCCATTTCAAATAGATTAATGCCTGCATTAAAAAAGTGGAGTGAGGAATTTGATATGCGTGCATTAAGTATTCTTTAAATGACATTGGGAACAGCAATTTCTACCCTGTAGTTTTTGAGACTATCAAATCCAAATCCACACACTCAACCAATGGTGCATCAATATAAATGAAGTGGCTGAATCCGGAGCAGATACTAAACCCCGAGGAGTGAATTTTCACAAGGGTTTTCCCGATCGTCTGCCTTAACTTCAGCAGAAGAACTGCTGAAAACTCAAACAAAACAGTGTAAATGGCATTTGTCCAGGATTCTGTGGCTCTTCCAACCAAGTTCCAGTGGATGAGCAGGAGAACTCCTGTGGAAATCTATCCCAGTATATATCACACATCACGGAAACAGTTTAAACTAATAAAGTTGCGATCAGTCACTCACTGTTCTGACACTGGCTCCGCTGTCCCCCCACCCCACACCCCATAGTCAGCAATCAAGGTAATCAGTGAAATCAGTGAAACTGATGAAAACTTGGGCTTTCCCACACTAATATTACTGTTAAATACCCCATTAAATGTATGGCCTCTTACCTTCTCTTGGGGCTAGATTTTCAGTATAGGCAGCTTTGGGGCGCTAACCTTAGCGCCCGCCCGAAGTTAGCGCCCGCCCCAAAGTAGCGCCCCGTTGCCGGGAATTCAGTGGCTTCGCCCTAAGAGGTTGGTGGAGCGCTAAAAGAGGCGTTCCACTACTCTCTTTAGGCGCTAAGCCGGCGGTCCAGAGGGATTAGCGCCCAGGCGGGGCGCAGCGCGGGTGCGGTCATTTTTGGACTGACAGCAGACCCCGTGGCGCCGACCAGCTCTTAAAGGGGGAAGGGACGAATTGGTCTACTGCCACGCCCTGCACACTGCAGCCTTGCAAAGAGGCCTCAACACTGCTGCTCAGCCCCAGGGAGTCATGGCAACGCCAGAGAAGGCCCGTCAGCGTGCCCTGCGCTTCTCAGAGGGTGATCTGGACATAATGGTCACAGCTCTGGAGGTGAGGCGCAAGATCTTGTTCCCAGAGAGTGGGAGGAATCCAACCCACCACGACTACACCAAAGCCTGGAAGCAGATCGCCCAGAGGGTGACGTTCACCGACGATGCCCCCAGGACCCACAAACAATGTCGTAAAAAATACAACGACCTGACCAGGATTGTCAAGGTGAGTAGCCTTTCCAGTCTCCTCCTCATTCTTGCATGTACACCTGACATGATGGGCAAAGGGAGCTGAAAGTCCTATTGGCCAGCCCTCAGCCAGCAGCATTGGGACAGTCATGAGCATCAAATGGCCATTCGGCACTCTACACTTTGGCCAAGCTATTCCACCATGGGAGGCTGTGTACACTACATCAGGGCTTCACTCTGTCCAAGCTATTCCACCATGGGAGGCAGTGCACACTACATCAGGGCTTCAATCTGTCCAAGCTATTCCACCATGGGAGGCAGTGCACACTACATCAGGGCTTCACTCTGGCCAAGCTATTCCACCATGGGAGGCAGTGCACACTACATCAGGGCTACACTGCACACTTACAGCCCGTCCTTTCTCTTGCAGGCTAAAGTAGCCTTTAATCGCCAGGCCCGTGCCAGGGGTGGCCGCGCCAAGCTGCAGAAGCTCACTCGGCTGGAGGAGCGCGTGTGTGTGCTCATGGGAGCCCGTGTGATCGTCCCCACAGCGTGCGGAGTATCCGACCCTCCACTGCCCGGCAATGGTAAGGACCTCGCCTTTTGGCCCTCTCGCGTCGCACTGGCCCATCCGAGCTACCTCCTTTGCCACTGTCCCACCAATGCGCTGAATGCCACCAGTCCTAACTCCCTCGCTGACGCCGTCTCCTCACTCTGAAGCTACTCTTGTGCATTCCTGCTTTCAGCTGGTGACGACCAGGAGCCTGAAGCTGCCAGTGACAGCACCTCCGAGCAGGAGGAGGAGGAGGAGCAAGCCGGACCATCGGGGGAACAGTCACGTCCCGCAGGAGAGGAGGAAATGCTTGACACCTCCTCACTGGACGAGTGCCTGGAGGAACTGTCGCAGGGCAATGCAGCTTCTGGGACCAGTGGCGTCCAGCCACCCAGGAGCCGTGCGCATGGCCCGCGGCCTTCCCCCCAAAGGGGGCAAGGATCAGAGGGGAGTGCTGCTGATCGGCACACTCGCCGCCACCAACGTGGCAAGGGTCCCTTAGTTCGGCCCCCTCCTCCCCAGCGGGAGAGTCGCGACTCCAGTCCGGACACCTTCACCTCGGAGGAGGTGCGGAAGCTGGATAAGATGGCCGAGGATTCGGACCGGCGCCACACGGAGCTCATGAGCGTGGTGGGGCGCATGCCTGAGGCCATCGAGTCGCTGGCGACCAGTGTGCGCGAGTTCGGGGCAGCAACTGCCGCGAGTGGCCGCATGCTGACTGATGCCGTCAAGACCCTGGCGGATGTGATGCGCGCGCACACCAGGACAACAGGGGCACTCACTGCTGCCACACGCGCTGTCTCAGGCAGGCATCGCCAGGGCAGCCGCCGCGCTGGACCATCCCAGCAAGCCGCCCCTCGGCTGATTGTTGCGGATCCTGCAGTGCGGGCCCGGCCGAGTGCCACCGTGCCACAGCACCAGCCAGCGCATCCCAGACGCCAGCTGGCCCACATTGCGCCATCCGTCGCCGCCATTCCCCCACGGGGGCGTCAAGGGCAAGCGGCTGCAGCTGATGGTGGCCAGGCTCAGGTGCGCCACTCAGCAGACGGCCCCTCGAGGCCCAAACGCCGTGTAGGCCGCCCCCCAGCGGCATCTGGCGGAAGGGCATCTGAGCCTCAGGCACCTTCCCCCAGCCTCGCAGCAGCCACTGGGCAGAGCTTGCGAAGGAGCAGCAGGCCGGGCAGGGGAGGCAAAAGGCTGGGCAAGGTCTCGCCCTCGCGGGCCACTCAGTAGAGGGTGTGGCCAGCTTTCCTTTTATATGGCGGTGGCCATCTTTATTTTGCCCATGGTTGTGTTGTTGGAGGGCTTATTTTTTGCGTTAGGCCGACGTTGAGGCCCGGTTTGAAGAAAGGTGGAGTGACTCCTCCCCAGTTTGTGGGAGTGAGTCGTTTGTTGGGCTTTTTGTGGGGCCCGTTTATTGTTTTTGGGGATTCATGTGGGAAGGGCTTTTCATTTTTGTGTAATAAAAAATTATCTTTATTCATGCAGTCTCCATGGTTGTTCTTCTTAGTGTTTGTTGGCTTTGCCGGCTGAGGGGTTGCGGAGCGGCTGCATTCACCTTCCCTCATGGCCCCTGGCCATTCCCTGACAGGGGGCTTAGAAGTACCGTGTAATAAGGTGGCGTCGTGCGGCCCTTGGCCCTGGTCGCTCCCTCCTGGGAACGTACTCCTGCTCCTCCTCCTCCTCCTCCTCATGCTCCTCCTGCTCCTCCTCCTGAGGTGCTGGCCCAACGTCAGGTGGCAGTGCCTGAGTCCTGCGGATAGCCAGGTTGTGTAGCATGCAGCAAACCACCACAAATTGGGAGACCCGGTCCGGCGAATACTGGAGAGCTCCTCCGGAGCGATCAAGGCAGCGGAACCGCTGCTTGAGGACCCCAATAGTTAGCTCGATGATGTTGCGGGTGGTTTGATAGCTCTCGTTGTAGGCCTCTTCAGCAGCGGTCCTGGGCGCGTGGAGCGGGGTCATGAGCCAGCTGCACAAAGGATAGCCTTTGTCCCCGAGTAGCCATCCTCTTGGGGGAGGCTGTGCCTGGAACATGTCATGCACAGTACTCTGCCGCAGGATAAAGGCATCGTGGCTGCTGCCTGGGAAGCTGGCATTGACTGCCATGATGCGCTGCTTGTGGTCACAGACCAGCTGCACATTCAGAGAATGGTAGCCCTTCCTGTTGCGATACTGCTCGCCATGCTCCAGAGGGGCCCGCAAAGCCACATGCGTACAGTCAATGGCGCCCTGCACCAAGGGGAATTCCCAGAGTCTGGAAAATCCCAATGCGCGCTGATGCTGGCTCTCCAGGGCCATGGGGAAGGAGATGAATTGGCTTCTCCTTCTGAACAGTGCTTCGGTCACCTGGCGGATGCAGCGATGCGCGCCGTACTGGGAGATGTTTGCTATGTCCCCAGCAGCGTATTGGAAGGAGCCGGTGGCATAGAAGTTCAATGCCACCGTCACCTTCACTTCCACCGACAGAGACGTCCTGCACCTGAGCTTTGGCCGCAGATCTCGGTGAAGCAGGTGGCAGATCTCTACAATCACCTCCTTTCGGAATCGGAGCCTTTTAACACATCGCGCGGCACTCATGTTTAGGTAGGAGCGCTGCTGGCGGTATAGCCTGACTGGGTAAGGCCTACGTGGCCGACGCCTGTAGCCCCCTCTGCCTCTAGCCAGGGCTGCCCCTCTCACAATGCGTCTGCGAGCCCTACGGACATGGAGCTGCAGCTCCGCGTTGGCACCCCATGCAACCCCCATCAAATCCTGGCAAACACTCAAATTTCCAAAAGGCCACTTGCAGCGCTCTGGCCTGAGTCCAAAAATACCTGAGCTCTTGCTGCTTGAAACCAGTTAGCTATCCTCCTTGTTGTGTCTCCAGAAATGCGTTGCACAAGAGTGTTTTCTGAAAAAAGGCTGGCCTTTATACTGGAGAGCACGTCCCCTTTAATTTGCGCCCCCCGGGGCCCGCGCTGGTTGTGTTGCGTTCCTTTTTCCAAACGCTCCGGCCGCCAGCCGCACAATGGGGCGGTCCGACTGAAGTTTGGAATCGGGGCGCACAAAGGGCGTTGCACAAGGATGTGACGTCATTTTCTGCGCGCGCATCCGGGCGGGCGCTAAACTTTGCGCCGGCGCTAACGGGCAACTTAATTTGGGGTGGGGCGCAAACTGCGCTGCGCACGGGCGCTACACGCATAGTGCCCGAAAATCACTTCTCTTAAGGCGCTAACTGCTGGCGCTATCAGCTGAAAATCTAGCCCTAGATCTTTTCATTGCTAACTGTCAGCATGACATCGGCTGTCTCAATTTCTCTGCTCCCCTCACTCATTCCAACCTACCTCCCTCTGAACTTGCAGCACTCTGTTCACTCCAATCCAACTCTAACATTGTCATTAAACCTGCTGACAAGAGTGGTGCTGTTGTTGTTTCGCAAACTGACCTCTGCCGTGCGGAGGCTGAACGGCAACTCCCTGACACCTCCTCCTCCCTCCCCCTGGACCATGACCCCACTACCGAACATCAAGTGATCATTTCCAAGACTGTCGCTGACCTCATCTCCTCTGGAGAGCTTCCCTACATGGCTGCCAACCTCATAGTTCCTCAAACCCGCACAGCCGCTTCTACCTCCTCCCCAAGATCCACAAACAGGGCTGCCCTGGTAGACCCATTATTTCAGCCTGTTCTTGCCCCATAGAACTGATTTCTTCCTAGCTCGATTCTATTTTTTCCCCTTGTCCAGTCTCTTCCCACCTTCATTCGCGACTCTTCCGATGCCCTCCACCACTTTAACAGTTTCCAGTTTCCTGGCCCCAACCATCTCCTTTTCACTATGGACGTCCAATCCCTCTACACCTCCATCCTCCACCAGGGCGGCCTGAGGGCGCTCCGCTTCTTCCTTGAACAGAGGACAAACCAGTCCCCATCCACCACCACCCTCCTCCACCTGGCTGAACTTGTTCTCACATTGAACAACTTCTCCTTTGACTCCACTCACTTCCTCCAAATTAAAGGTGTTGCTATGGGAACCCACATGGACCCTAGCTATGCCTGCCTTTTTGTGGGATATTTGGAACATTCTTTGTTCCAGTCCTACTCAGGTCCCCTCTCTCACCTCTTTTTCTGGTACATTGATGACTGTATTGGTGCCCATTCCTGCTCTCACCCTGAACTAGAAAATTTCATTAACTTTGCTTGCAATTTCCACACTTCCCTCACCTTCACATGGTCCATCTCCAACTCTTCCCTTCCCTTCAACTTCTCTGTCTCCATTTCTGGTGATAGGCTATCGACCAACATCCACTGTAAGCCCACTGACTCCCACAGCTACCTGGACTATACTTCCTCCCAACCCACTTCCTGTAAGGACTCTATTCCATTCTCCCAGTTCCTCCGTCTCTGTCGGATCTGTTCTGTTGATGCCACCTTCCATACCAGTGCTTTCGATATGTCTTCCTTTTTCCTCAACCAAGGATTCCCCTCTACTGTGGTTGACACGGCCCTCGACCATGTCCGTTCCATTTCCCGCACTTCAGTTCTCACCCCTTCCCCTCCCTCCCAGAACCATGATAGGGTTCCCCTTGTCCTCACCTTTCACCCCACCAGCCACCACATTCAACGGATCATCCTGCGCCATTTCTGCCACCTCCAGCGTGATCCCATCACCAAACACACCTTCCCCTCGCCCCCCCCTTTCAACATTCCGAAGGGACTGCTCCCTCCATGAAACCCTGGTCCACTCCTCTACCACCTCAACACCCCTTCCCCTTCACCCGGCACCTTCCCGTGCAAGCGCAGGAGATGCAACACCTGCTCTTTTACCTCTTCCCTTCCCACTGTCCAGGGCCCCAAACACTCCTTCCAGGTGATACAGCGATTTACTTGTACTTCTTACAATTTAGTATACTGTATTCGCTGCTCACGATGTGGACTCCTCTACACTGGGGAGACCAAACGCAGATTGGGTGACCGCATTGTGGAACACCTCCGTTCAGTCCGTAAGCGTGACCCCAAGCTTCCGGTCACCTGTCACTTTAATTCTCCACTCCACTCCCACTCTGATTTCTCCATCCTCGGCCTCTTACACTGTTCCAACGAAGCTCAATGTAAGCTCGAGGAACAGCACCTCATCTTTCGATTAGG
Organism: Somniosus microcephalus; assembly: GCF_052327205.1. Lineage (NCBI taxonomy): Eukaryota > Metazoa > Chordata > Chondrichthyes > Squaliformes > Somniosidae > Somniosus > Somniosus microcephalus. Next base: position 277,362,381 of record NC_140988.1, on the reverse strand, counting down.
CACTTTACAGCCTTCTGGACTCAACATCGAGTTCAACAATTTCAGACCATAACCTCAGCCCCTATATTTTTTTCCCTTTTATTCTCACATGGTTGCTGTTGATGATTTTACCATTGCCATTCACACCTCATCTAGAGTCATCTTTTGTTCTTGTCCCATTTTCTTCTCTTTTTGCCTTGCACCATCATCCCTTTTGTCAGTCAATCTCTCCTGCCTTCCAGCCTATCACAGTCCCCCCCACTTTGTTCTTTCCTCCCCTCCCCACTTTCCCTGCTTAAAAATCTCTCTTCTCTAACTTTTTCCAGTTCTGACGAAGAGTCCTCGACCCGAAACATTGACTCTGTTTCTCGTTCCTCGATGCTGCCTGACCTGCTGAGTGTTTCCAGCATTTTCTGTTGTTATTTCAGATTTCCAGCATCCGCAGTATTTTGCTATTGTAAATGTAGGCCTTGTTGGATTAGGTGTAACTGGGGTTTTAACAGCGTATTGACTGCTAAACAAATGTTAAGGCCTTGAAAAACTCATTTTAGTTTTGTGGAGTGTCAAATTTCTCCATTATGTAAAAAATTACAATTTTTAAGAACATTTAAAAAATATTATATTTTTTAAGTTGGTTCATAGCTATTTCAGGTTTACCTTAACCCCATGTGAGAGCCCCAATCTTTGTTATGCTCTCTGTAACATTTTTTAAAAGTCTGGATAAAAGCAACTTCTTATTTCCTTGTTCCCTGTCGGTGAGAGTTCTGCAATGTGATTGGCTGCTTAGACAGTTTGTTGACATCACAGCAGCAATGCACTAGGGATTCCCCACTACATTGCACTGAAATCACTTGAACATTGGAAAAAAAGCAAACTTCTCACCACAGAGATCTCTGTGGCTGCTTTCATCGGGGCCAATGGCAAACGCCTTTGCTTTGCAGTTGACTGCAAATTCTGGGCCAATATGTTCCTTGTTAGCCTATACAGAGAGTAAAAAAAAAGGAAAATATATTTTATATATATATGTACAGCAAACCTGGACAACGTGGTGAGTTGGAACCTATAGGACGGTGTCATTAAATTAACAATCTCACTCCGAAAGGACACAGGATAGCTGGTATAGAGAGATGGCTGGTATGGAGGGATGGCTGGTTGAGGACGGATGGCTGGTAGAGAGAGATGGCTGGTAGAGAGGGATGGCTGGTAGAGAGAGATGGCTGGTAGAGAGGGATGGCTGGTATAGAGGGATGGCTGGTATAGAGAGATGGCTGGTAGAGAGAGATGGCTGGTATAGAGGGATGGCTGGTATAGAGAGATGGCTGGTAGAGAGAGATGGCTGGTAGAGAGAGATGGCTGGTATAGAGGGATGGCTGGTATAGAGAGATGGCTGGTAGAGAGAGATGGCTGGTATAGAGGGATGGCTGGTATAGAGGGATGGCTGGCAGAGAGAGATGGCTGGTATAGAGGGATGGCTGGTATAGAGAGATGGCTGGTAGAGAGGGATGGCTGGTATAGAGGGATGGCTGGTATAGAGAGATGGCTGGTAGAGAGAGATGGCTGGTATAGAGGGATGGCTGGTATAGAGGGATGGCTGGCAGAGAGAGATGGCTGGTATAGAGGGATGGCTGGTAGAGAGAGATGGCTGGTATAGAGGGATGGCTGGTATAGAGAGATGGCTGGTATAGAGAGATGGCTGGTATAGAGGGATGGCTGGTAGAGAGAGATGGCTGGTATAGAGGGATGGCTGGTATAGAGAGATGGCTGGTATAGAGAGATGGCTGGTAGAGAGAGATGGCTGGTATAGAGGGATGGCTGGTAGAGAGAGATGGCTGGTATAGCGTGATGGCTGGTATAGAGGGATGGCTGGTATAGAGAGATGGCTGGTAGAGAGAGATGGCTGGTATAGAGGGATGGCTGGTAGAGAGAGATGGCTGGTATAGAGGGATGGCTGGTAGTGAGAGATGGCTGGTAGAGAGGGATGGCTGGTAGAGAGAGATGGCTGGTATAGAGGGATGGCTGGTAGAGAGAGATGGCTGGTATAGAGGGATGGCTGGTATAGAGGGATGGCTGGTAGTGAGAGATGGCTGGTAGAGAGGGATGGCTGGTAGAGAGAGATGGCTGGTATAGAGGGATGGCTGGTATAGAGGGATGGCTGGTATAGAGAGATGGCTGGTAGAGAGAGATGGCTGGTATAGAGGGATGGCTGCTATAGAGAGATGGCTGGTATAGAGAGATGGCTGGTATAGAGGGATGGCTGGTATAGAGGGATGGCTGGTATAGAGAGATGGCTGGTAGAGAGAGATGGCTGGTATAGAGGGATGGCTGCTATAGAGAGATGGCTGGTATAGAGAGATGGCTGGTATAGAGGGATGGCTGGTATAGAGGGATGGCTGGCAGAGAGAGATGGCTGGTATAGAGGGATGGCTGGTAGAGAGAGATGGCTGGTATAGAGGGATGGCTGGTATAGAGAGATGGCTGGTATAGAGAGATGGCTGGTATAGCGTGATGGCTTGTAGAGAGAGATGGCTGGTACAGAGAGATGGCTGGTAGAGAGAGATGGCTGGTATAGAGGGACGGCTGGTAGAGAGAGATGGCTGGTAGAGAGAGATGGCTGGTAGAGAGAGATGGCTGGTATAGAGGGATGGCTGGTATAGAGAGATGGCTGGGTATAGAGGGATGGCTGGTATAGAGAGATGGATGGTATAGCGGGATGGCTTGTAGAGAGAGATGGCTGGTATAGAGGGATGGTTGGTAGAGAGAGATGGCTGGTATAGAGGGATGGCTGGTATAGAGAGATGGCTGGTATAGCGGGATGGCTTGTAGAGAGGGATGGCTGGTATAGAGAGATGCCTGGTAGAGAGAGCTGGCTGGTAGTGAGAGATGGCTGGTAGAGAGAAATGGCAGGTATAGAGGGATGGCTGGTATAGAGAGATGGCTGGTAGAGAGAGATGGCTGGTAGAGAGAGATGGCTGGTAGAGAGAAATGGCTGGTATAGAGGGATGGCTGGTATAGAGAGATGGCTGGTAGAGAGAGATGGCTGGTAGAGAGAGATGGCTGGTAGAGAGAGATGGCAGGTATAGAGGGATGGCTGGTAGAGAGAGATGGCTGGTATAGAGAGATGGCTGGTAGAGAGAGATGGCTGGTAGAGAGGGATGGTTGGTATAGAGGGATGGCTGGTATAGAGGGATGGCTGGTATAGAGAGATGGCTGGTAGAGAGAGATGGCTGGTAGAGAGAGATGGCTGGTAGAGAGAGATGGCTGGTAGAGAGAGATGGCAGGTATAGAGGGATGGCTGGTATAGAGAGATGGCTGGTAGAGAGAGATGGCTGGTAGAGAGAGATGGCTGGTAGAGAGAGATGGCTGGTATAGAGTGATCCACGGTTGTGCAGTAATGGGTGTGGTTCTTAGGTTGGGCTTCTGCCAATTGTTGGGACAATTTCACACCACATCTTATCCATGCTGTATGTGACATGAGAATATTTTCAGCTAACACTGGCTGGAAAAATTGGTAAATTCTCCATTCAGTATCACAGATCTCCTTTTTCTGCATTTCCCCCTTTGAAGTGCATTGAGTCATTTTGCAACATTAAAGGAACTGTGCAAGTGTAAGTTGTTGTTGAGAAAATTCCCATCTCTGCAGTAAGGGAAACTGAAAATTTATTTTGTACACATCTGGAATATACACCTTTCAAACAAAACTGCATTTGGTATATGTGAAGTATTATATCAAAAATGAAAACACAATTGGAATTGTTCAAGTGATCCAAGAGTCTGCTTTCTTCATCACCACACTTATGGTTCACAGTAGCCCGTCAGGCGCTGCCTGTATATTTTTTGATTTCTTCACTGGTATGCCTCCTGTCTAGTACATCTCAATCACATACATGAGCCGCCCCAATGCATTAGCAGAAGGAAAGTGATGGACGCACTTTGGCTGCCTGCATGACCCCCTGATAATCCTGTTTCACAGACAGGCTCCCTGCTGCACAGAGCACAAAGGCTGCCACCATAGCTCCTTGGTTCCAGTCGATATTCTGACAGACTTGATCAAGCAAATTAGTATGCTTTGGTAGGGCATGATCAAGGACCTTTTTGACACTCTCGGAATCAATACAAAGGCAAACAGAAGCATATTCTCTATGTGTTAGTTCTCTATGTCCACTTCTGGCGACCCAGTTTTTCCCCCCATATAACCAGGTTTCTGAAAAGTTTAAAGGAAATTTGATTAAATATTAACAAATATGCCAGATCATTCACGCGTGCAGTTTTTTTTATGCTGCTAAAAAAATGATTTTTTTTGAAGTGTGGTGTTTGTGTCTGCAGGGAGTATCAATATTAAATCTGCCTTGTGCAAAATATCTTGCTCAGAATGGCTGTTGGATGAAATGCCAGTTCCTTCCAACTAGTTCCAGTGCTTAAAATTGTCAGCGAAGTGAATACAAGGCATAGTCACTTATTTGTTGAGTATTTTCAGGCACATTGAACATTATGGAGCTGATTTTCCAACCCCCATCCTCAGTCCTGGCACTGTTCCTGTCTAGGCTCAGGACCACAGGCATACCCTGTCCTGGACCATTAATGTGGCCGGAGGGCAACCCCTGTGCAGGCCTGTCCCTTGGCAGGGTCCGGGGCTGGCAAAAAGGAGAGGAAGTTGAAGTGCAGCTGCAGGCTTTTGCAGCTGCATTCTTGGCCAACAGCCTTGGGCTTTGTGGCTGCTGCTGGACAGCTGAGGGTCCCAGGGCCCTAAGAGGGGGCTGAATTAAATACAAACACTTACTGGCAGATATATTCAGAACTGCAGAGATGCTGCTATCAACATGTGTGGTAAAAAACCTGCAGAAGTTTAATTCATAGCCTGAAGCTGTAGTGCTAGTAAACTGACCTAATATATGACATTGAATCACAACATTCTTTTTATGCCTTCTGTGTCATGCCAGGAGTATTGGTGGAACATTGCGACTGGCATTACTTTTAATTAAGATGACAGCAATGCCGGCTTCTATAATAGCTGGCACCTACAGAATGGTCATTATTCCTACACAAAACACTGCACTGCAGCAAGGATAACAAACTCATTTTGTTCTCTACCACAGGAGACATGTAGCTCCCCTATATAGATAAGCCTCCTATGTGCCAAACATTCACGTTCCATGGTAGAAAGAAAGACAGAAAGACAGAAAGAAAGAAAGACGGACAGACAGAAAGAAAGATTGAAAAATTTTACAGCCAATAAAGTACTTTTGGAATGTAGTCACTGTTGCAACATAGAGGAATGTGGCAGCCAAATTGCACACAGCAAGGTCCCACAAACAGCAATGAGATAATGACCAGATAATCTGTTTCTGTGCTGTTGATCGTGCCAGGATATTGGGTGAACTCTCCTGCTCTTTTTCAAATAGTGCCATGGGATCTTTTATGTCCATCTGAAAGAGCAGACAGGACCTCAGTTTAATGTCTCATCCAAAGATGCAGATCAGTATCATTTCCTCTAACATCTCATATCAGGACAGCACGACATGACCTCTGACAGGAACTACTTGTACATTTGTGCCCTACTTTACAAATTTCAGCTTTCAAAATTATCTAAATAAATCTCAACAAATCTACATACAATCGCCATTAATTTCCAGAGGTTCTGCCGATCGACTGCCATAACTTTGGAGGAAGACCCACAGACAGCTCAGAGTAATGGCATTAAACAATCAGGAGAAACCCCCCAGAAATTGAACCCCAATATATTTAGCACGTCATAAGGCATCCAGCACTCACGGAACAATACCATATAAATCAGGTCCTCAGGAAAAGAGAGGAAAAAATTTTGGGAAAAATCTTAGTATTTAATGTATCATGAGGAGAAAAGTATACTGCCTTATGTCGCAAAGCCAATCGGAAGAAATGCATCAGAATGGCCGCAGGACTGGGAGAATCCTTTTGCCTACATTCAGAATCATGTGCCTGTGTTTTCAGTATCTTTGGAGCCATGTTCACTAACTTTATGTTCAAGGTCACAATCTCAATTGATATCTTTATTGAAGACCAGTTTCAACAATATTGCAACATGCTGCACCACAAAATAATAGGATGTGAGTCTAGGATGTGATTTCCCACAGACTGTATTCCTGATTTCAATGATGTAATTGCAAGCTGTAGCCAAGTGAAGGATAGAGACATTGCCACTGCAAGAAGAGAGAAAACTGTCAAGTCAGTTGTTCAATTAAATAATCATATTTTAATACAGATTTTTCACTTGCTGAATAGAAGACGGGATAACCCTGCCTCGTAGTACCATTTCCTTGCCTTCTTTTGCTGGAGGGCAAGAAAAGGAAAGAGAGCCTACATCCCACAGCTAGGAAGGCCATAAACAGAGGCCCAGAGGCACGTGGAGCAGCAAGTTTGCCAAGGGGCACAGGTGGGAGATGGGCTGCAAATGGCCCCTTGGGCTGTATAATTGTAAAAAACATTTTAAAACTGAACTGAACACAGTGCTGCTGTGCTTCTTGCAGACTCCATACAATACTTCATGACCTTGTGTTTCCTGAATTTTAGAAAGTATTGCTACACATTAGGAGGCAAAATGTTCCTTTTTATCTATTTATTGTACTCTGAGCTTTGCCTCTGAGTGCAGCATCAAAAGACAATGAAGTGAAGTAGCCTACTGGAGTGAATGTGGGTTTGTGCTCATAACCCTCCCATGTGGTGAGTTACTAATTTAAACTGCACTGTCATGTGGAGGGACAAAGTGGAGAAGTTTCTCCATGCCAGGGTTACTGGAAACAAAATAACATTGGTAGGGAAGATAGAACTTTTGACTCATTTATTTTTCTGCCTCATACAGTACAAGCAGTGGCCTCACACTCTGTGGTTAGCAATGCACACATGTCTTTCTCCCCTATGTGAGTCCTACCTTATATAGGGTTAAAATGTTCCATCTGCCTTACTGCTTCCAACACCCTCGTAAAAGGAAGGCTGTGGTGTATGTAACTTGTTCCACCTTAAGAGAACTTAAACCTGTTCCACCTTAAGAGATGTACTACTTTCTCTGGCTGCTGTATACGGTAATACCGGTGGTGACCATACCGGTATATAAGTACTGTGTAGTAATTTGCTGGGTAGTACAGCCCTAACCTCCGAATAGTAAAGACCTATTGAAAAGTTATTCTTGTAGTCTGTGTCAGTAATTGACCTTAAATATAACTGGAACACACAGACTTAACAGTGGCGACGAGTCCGATCTTACCCTGCGGCAGTTTACATCCACGGCAGCTTCGTCCTCAGAACGGGCGTCGAGAAGAGGCATCCACCCTCATCATCCTGCTGAACAGCACGTCGCGCGGGAGGCATCGAGGACCCGGAGTGAAGAAGAGAAATTCTGAACTCGAAGCCCCCATCAGCGGCAGACAGCTATCTTCCTTCTATCATGGTGGTGGGTAAGCCAATCAGCGAAAGTCGGCTGCGTTGGCTGTAGCGAAGGGGAGGGAAGACGGAGGAAAGAGGGCGGTGAAATCGACCGCGGCCGGTGAAAAGGGCCGGGCCGCATTCGGGCCGAAAGGCGCAGCGACTGGGGCAGCTGAAGGCGCGAGAGCCGCGGTGAATTCAAACGCAGCGGGTGCACATAACCGGGCTGCAAGAAGGGCTGCGAGGCGCGACGGCAGGGAAGCGCGAATGCCCACGGGAACCGCGGTGGAGTAGAAGCAGCGTCGGGGGAGTTGTTAACCACTGGGGAGGCGAGACCGGCAGCAGCACCGCAATCGCCATTGCAGCCAGCGGGTGAAGAAGACGAGCGCGGGAAAGACCGCCAAGCGTGGGAAGCCGCCATTTTGGGGAAAAAAAACAAAAAACTGCAAAGATGCCTAAACATGGGAACATTAATACTTTTGATAGCGACATCGAAGATTGGACCACGTATGTAGAACGCATAGAAGTTTATTGTAGAGCAAATAAGATACCAGATGGGGAGAAAGCACTAACCTTATTAAACTTAATGGGTGCGAAGACATACGGGCAATTGAAACACCTTCTATCACCAGAGAAACCGGCGGATAAGACTTTTGCGGATATTGTTACCGTCCTGAAAAATCATTTAAGCCCCACGCCGCTGATGCTAGCGGAACGATTTAAATTTTACAGCAGAAAGCAGCTGAAAGATGAAAGCAATGCTGAATTTTTAATTGAATTGCGTAAGCTAGCAAAGTACTGTCAGTTTGGAACAGGACTAACAGATGCGCTAAGAGATAAATTGTGTGGATTGTTAAAAGAAGAGACACAAAAGCGACTGCTTGAGGAGAATGAGCGGACGCTTGATAAAGCTGTCGCTATGGCAGCATCGCACGAAGCCGCAGCGAGAGGCACGGCAGTAATGCAGCTACGGTCACCGGAACTCAGCACAAATCAAATGGTCTTGGGTACAGTAAAATGTTATCATTGTGGAAAGACAACGCACGATCAGAGCCAGTGCTGGTTCAAAAATAAGGAATGCAGAAAATGTGGCAGGCTTGGTCACATAGCTAAAGTATGCCGGTCAGGAGAGAAGACCAGCAACAAAAAGTCATCGCAGGGAAAGTACAGAAAGGTACACAAGGTGACAGAGGACAGTTTGAATGAACAGAAGTCAGATTCAGACGCCAGCAGTAATGAACTGGGTAGCTTAAGAGTACACAACGTTGGTAAGGAAGCAGACCTCCAGACAATTTGGGTCACACTTCAGATAGCAGGAGCCCAAGTGAAGATGGAATTGGACACTGGATCGGCATTGACGGTCATGAATAAGAAAGATTACAAAAGGTTATTCCAACATATTCCCCTACGGGATATGGAGATTGTATTGAAAACATACACGGGGCAAAGAGTATACCCCATCGGAAAGATAGAGGTAAAGGTGGTCCACAAGGGCAAAGAAAGCCGAGGAATGGACTTATATGTGCTACCTGAAGGAGGTCCACCACTACTGGGACGGGAGTGGATTAGAAAAATGAATATGGACTGGCATTCCTTAAAAGCACGAACGGTAGATGCCAGGGAAACAGATGTCAAACCTAAACGATTGTCCAGAATATTGGACGATGCTAAAGAGGTGTTCCAGCAGGGACTGGGAACACTGAGAGGAATTACGGCAAACATCAAAATTGAAGAACATGCACAACCAAAATTTTTCAAAGCCAGACCGGTACCCTATGCGATACGACCTGCTGTGGAAGCGGAGCTGGAAGCGCTAGAACGTTCAGGAGTACTGTCTAAGGTAGACTGGAGTGAGTGGGCTACGCCCATTGTTCCCATGATGAAACGTCCTTCAAGCAACAAGCCGGGAGAACCAGGGAAGGTTCGCATCTGTGGAGATTTCAAGATCACTGTTAATCCGGTGCTTCACACGGTGCAGTATCCGCTTCCGCGGATTGAGGATATCTTCGCTTCATTGTCGGGCGGGAAACACTTCACCAAGATAGACCTGGCGCAGGCGTACTTACAGATGGAAGTTGAGGAAGAGTCACGCCAGTACCTCACGATCAACACGCATAGAGGCTTGTACCGGTATAATAGACTGGTTTTTGGAGTGGCATCGGCTCCAGCAATTTGGCAGAGGGCCATGGAGCAGGTATTACAGGGAATTCCAGGCACACAATGTTACCTGGACGATATTCTGATTACAGGAGATGGTGACGAGGAACACCTCGCAAATTTGGAACTGGTGCTCATCAGATTGAAAGAATATGGACTTCGAGTTAATCGGCAGAAATGTGAGTTCTTTCAGAAGCGGATCTCGTACTGTGGCCATGTCATTGACCAGGAGGGACTTCATAAGTCTCCTGACAAGATCGAAGCAGTTGTGAAGGCTCCCGCTCCGGTTAATGTATCTCAGTTGAGGTCGTTCCTAGGATTGATTAACTATTACCATAAGTTTCTGCCAAATTTATCCACGGTACTGCACCCGCTGAACGCTCTTTTGCAGAAGGGCGTACCATGGGAGTGGAGCGAGGACTGTAAGAAGGCCTTTCGCAAAAGCAAGGAATTGATAACCTCAGAGGAAGTGTTGGCTCACTTCAACCCAACACTGCCTATTCGTTTGGCTTGTGATGCTTCTCCATATGGTATTGGGGCAGTACTCTCACACAAGTTGCCAAATGGCACAGAGAGGCCAGTCGCGTTCGCATCCAGATCATTGACCTCCGCTGAGCGCAACTATGCTCAGATAGATAGGAAGGCTCTCAGCCTTGTGTGGGGAGTAAAGAAGTTTAATCATTACCTGCAGGGCCAAAAGTTTACGCTTCTGACAGACCATCAGCCGTTGGTATCCATTTTTAACCCTAAGAAGGGTGTGTCGGTGATGACAGCACAGAGACTCCAGAGATGGTCCCTTTTCCTAGGGGCACATCAATATCAGATCGAATTCAAAGGTACAAAGCAGCATGTTAATGCTGATGGGCTGTCACGCCTGCCACTACCTGAAGAAGAGGAGACAACGAAGGTTGACCCTGTTGAGTTATTTCACTCGACCATCATCGAGTGTTTACCAGTCACCAATGCAAGTATTGAAAGAGAAACCAGGAACGACCCGACACTGTCCCGAGTCTACGAGGTGACAGTGAAGGGATGGCCAGCACATGGTGATTCTCTGTTACCGGCATTCTCGGCAAGACGAGACCAGCTGTCCGTCTGTCAAGGAACATTGATGTATGGAACGAGAGTGATTATTCCTCCTAAGTTAAGGGAAAGAGTTCTAAAGGAACTGCATGAAGGTCATCTGGGGGGAGTCAAGATGAAAAGCCTTGCTAGGGCTTATGTGTGGTGGCCGGGTATCGACCAAAAGATAGAGGAGCTGACGAAAAGCTGCTCAGGGTGCCAAAAAGTGCAAAATCCACCTCCGATTGCACCACTGCATCCATGGGAATGGCCTTCAGCCCCATGGCAACGTGTACATATTGACTTTGCTGGTCCATTCATGGACTCCATGTTTCTAATTGCGGTGGACGCACATTCTAAATGGCCAGAAGTGATCAAGATGACTACCAGTACTTCAGAAAAGACAATTGCGGTGTTAAGAACGATATTCGCAAGGAACGGATTGCCAGAACAAATATGTTCTGACAACGGACCACAGTTCGTGTCAGAAGAATTCCAAAAATTCTTAAAGAAGAATGGGGTGAAACATTATACCTCTGCCCCATATCATCCGGCTACAAATGGGTTGGCTGAGAGATTTGTACAAACATTCAAAAAGGCAATAAAGGCCATGAGCGAAGATCAGATTCCACTACAACATAAGGTGGACAAGTTTCTACTGGCATATCGAAACGCCGCTCATGCAGTGACAAACCAAAGTCCTGCCATGATGTTTTATAACAGGAGGTTGCGGTCCAGGTTGGACTTGTTAAAACCAAATGTGCGGAGGGAAGTTGAAAACAAACAGTTCCAGCATATAAATAACAAGACCACTCGGAGTTTCGAAATAGGACAACCAGTGTTAGCCCGGGACTATAAAAACGAGAAATGGCAATCTGGAACAATTCGGGCCAGACAAGGACCCCTGATGTACACGGTAGATGTTGGTAAAAATGTAATACGGCGTCATGCTGACCAACTGGTAGAATCGAGAACAAGGGTCGAACCCATGGTTACGACAGAGACAACCGTGGAAGAAGTTAGTGAACCTGAAGCATCTACCTCGGCAGTGAATGTACCTGATGATGATGTCCAAGACATAAGAGACCAACTAGAGGAGTCACCTCAGCAACAAGAATCAGAGACCCCTGAAAGGCGTTATCCAACTCGAATCAGGAGGCCTCCTGAGAGACTGAACCTTTGAACTGTTTCTACATGAAGTTGTATATGTATATATGTTATTATGTTATGTTAAATGGGGATATAACTGTTAAGCTAAAAAGGGAGGATTGTGGTGTATGTAACTTGTTCCACCTTAAGAGAACTTAAACCTGTTCCACCTTAAGAGATGTACTACTTTCTCTGGCTGCTGTATATGGTAATACCGGTGGTGACCACACCGGTATATAAGTGCTGTGTAGTAATTTGCTGGGTAGTACAGCCCTAACCTCCGAATAGTAAAGACCTATTGAAAAGTTATTCTTGTAGTCTGTGTCAGTAATTGACCTTAAATATAACTGGAACACACAGACTTAACAAAGGCGAGCCACTGTTTTTCGATCTTGCACACATCCAAGCAGTAAGCTTCAAAGCGACATTGGGGGAGCCCTCAAAGTCGAGCTACCAGTCTTTTGGCCAGAGATAATGCATGACACAGGGATTCAAGAAAAGGTGGATAAAAGCAATCAGGAGCATAGTAGACAGGTTAATGGAATGGGCAGTTAAGTGGCAGATTTTGAGAAAAACAACAGTGAAAGCAATTGTACCCTAAACAGTTTCTTGCTCAGTGGGTAGCACTCTTGCCTCTGAGTCAGAAGGTTGTGGGTTCAAGTCTCACTCCCGGGACTTGAGCACATAAAGCTAGGCTGACACTCCAGTGCAGTGCTGAGGGAGTGCTGCACTGTCGGAGGTGCCATCTTTCGGATGAGACGTTAAACTGAGGTCCCGTCTGCTCTCTCATGTGGACGTAAAAGATCCCATGGCACTATTTCAAAGAAGAGCAGGGGAGTTACCCCTGGTGACCTGACCAATATTTATTCCTCAACCAACATAACAAAAACAGATTATCTGGTCATTATCACATTGCTGTTTGTGGGAATTTGCTGTGTGCAAATTGGCTGCCACGTGTCCCACATTACATAAGAACATAAGAACATCTGAAATAAGAGCAGCAGTAGGCCATATGGCCCCTTGAGCCTGCTCTGCCATTCAATAAGGTCATGGCTGATCATCGACCTCAACTCCACTTTCCCGCCCGATCTCCATATCCCTCGATTCCCCTAGAGTCCAAAAATCTATCTATCTCAGCCTTGAATATACTCAAATACTCAGCATTCACAGCCCTCTGGGGCAGAGAATTCCAACCCTCTGAGTGAAGAAATTCCTCCTCATCTCAGTCTTAAATGGCCTATCCCTTATCCTGAGACTATGCCCCCTAGTTCTAGACACTCCAGCCGGGGGAAACAACCTCTCAGCATCTACCCTGTCAATCCCCTTCAGAATCAGTGACCCTGCTTCAAAGTACTGCAAGCACTTTGAGACATCTGGTGGTTGTGAAAGGCGCTATATAAATGCAAGTCTTTCTTTTTTCTTTTTAGCAGAGTGGTGAAACATGGAGATCTAGGATACAGATATGTAGCTCCTTAAAAATGGGAATGAAAGCAGAAAAGACCATAAAAAGGAAATGGGTTTTTGTGTTTTGCACTTGGTGCATTGAATAAAAAAAGCGAAGAAATGATGTTGAATTTGTATAAGACATTGATTAGGCCATAGTCTTACAGGTGTGTCCACACCATTATAGAGAGGCTATTAGAAGATTGATCAGAATGACAAGAATGATACCAGGAATAAGAGATAGGCTAGAAATTCCATAGCATCCCGGTTGGGGCGCTAGCTTTTGAAATGTAGAAAAAGTAGCGCCAGGCGCTAATGATGCTCTCTTGCCGGGAAATTCAGCTTTAGCGCTCCAAGAGGGAAGTGGGGTGTCAAGCGCTAACCATTTCTCTTGGGGTGCTAAAGTCCGAGAGCGAGATGGTAGCGGCAGAGTGCTGAACAATTTGGAGCATATTGCTAACGGCATCAGAAGCTGCTTCCCCCGCTTAAAGGGAAGGGCCAATGATGGTGCACAACCTACTTGTCGGCAGTTCTACGTTGCAAGGCGACCTGCGCGACTGCCATTACTGACTCAAACACTCTCACAAAGTGGAGGGCTCGGACATCCTGCAGCAATGAAATATCAAAAACTTTGAGCAGGCACCAGACTGGTGCAAATAATAAAGGTTGGCCGACCTGAAAACCATTCCCTTTAATTAGCGCTCCCCAAGCAGCCAGCCGAGTTCACAACGCCTCCTCTTCCTGCCGTTGTTCACGCCCGGTAATACAGCAGGGGGCGGGAGGCAATTTCACATCCGGGGCAATAACAGGGTGCTGCACACTTTATGATGTCACGCTCTGCGAGGCGCTAGAGGTCCAAGCGGTAAGAGTTAGCGCCAGTGCTAAACCAGCACTGAAGTCCGCGCCCGGTCGCTAACCCCTTAGCGCCCCCCCAGGTGCTAATGGAAGGCGCTAACCAACCGAATATCTCTCCCATAGTTTTGAGAAAAGTTTGGAAATCTTTTCCCCCCCCACTGGAATAGAAAAGGCAAAAGGGGTTTTCAAAATCATGAAACATTTTGAAAGGGTAAACCATTGGTTGGTGATTTGGTAATAAGCAGGCATAAACTCAGGATTAGCACTAGAAGAACAAAATGAGAAGCTAAAAGAAATTCTTCATACAGAGGATTAGAACAACATGGAATGCTTTACCACAAATGATTATTGAGACAGCAATTATAACATCATTTAAAAAATAATTGAATAAGCATTTGAAAAGGAATTATAGAAAAGGATACATGGAAATTGAATTAGAGTAGTTAGAGTGATAGATAGATAGTTGAAAACCTAGTACTGCTACAAACATTGTTCTGGACCCTCTGGTGGTAGCTATCGTATAGCAGTGACATTCTGGACATTTTTACATGCAGATAGCACCCTCTGGTGGTGGTTATTGTGTTAGCAGTGTGTTTGTGTGGAACAGAGGTCATTTGACCTTTGTTCCTTTCTTCCTGTGTGAGGTCATTTGACCTTTATTCCTTTCTTCCTGTGAGAGGTCATTTGACCTTCGTACCTTTCTTCCTGTGTGATCCAGGAAGTAGAATCCCAGGAAGTAGAATTCTAGGAAGAACCTGGCAGTAATGGAGGATTCCATAAGGGATTCACAATCCAATGTAATCTGATGTTCATATGTTAGGCCAAGCGCAATATCTGTGAGTATCTTTGTTTGTTAGCATAATAGCAACGTTGTCAGGGTAGTATTTTGATAACACTATGTTTATAAAAGGTTAATATTTGATAGTTACAGAAGTGAGTCCAAATGTTAGTTAGTTATACAATTAATCTATTCTACTGTTGTAAATATGTTATATCTTATGTAATATCGAATGTATAGTACTCAGTTTACGTACAAAACATACTTTGTCTTTGTTTACAGTTTCACAAAATTGTTCAAGTAAAGGCTTCAAACAGCGAAACGGCTTCACGAGGAATTATTTTGAATAAGTGTTTAACTTGCTGGATAACTAGATAGGAGCACGTCTAGCGAGGCCAGTACAAACATGATGAGCTAAATGGTCTCCATCTGTGTTATGAGTTCTATGGTTCAATGATTTATGATTCTAGGAGAAATGGTAGCTTTTTATTTTAAAAATCTGCAGAGATGGAGCATAGGGATGTAGTTACATGGGGGAAAAATTCAGTTGATAGCGCCTCCCGTTAGCACTTTAAGAGGGCGCCAAGTGGGGCGCAAAGCAACTAGCGCCCGGGTGCGGCGATATCTGCGCCGTTTGCGAAATTGACCGGACATTTTGCGGCGGCGCTAAACAATACTGCCCGATCTCCTGCGCACGCAGATCTTGACGTCATTTGAGAGTGCAACACCCTTGTGACGCCCCTGACTGGAAATTGAGTGGCGCCTCCCCTCCTTTCTGCCTGGCGCAACCAACGACAGGTTGACTGGAATGTTTCCCAGTTGCTGTGGGGCTGGAGGGGCGCTATTTAAAGGGGGCCTCTTCCTGGCTTTTGTGTGGTAGCCATTTTTGCACCACTCATTCTGAGAGAGAGAGAAAGATTTTGAGAGAGACAAAGAGAGAAAGAGAGACTTCTGCATTGAGCCAACGCTGTCTGAGGTAGTTTTGGCTTCTGACCATAACTTTGCAGGTACTTTGCTTTTTCACTTTCCTAACTTTGATTGCCTAGATACTATGGGGGCTGCAATGGATGGGAATGTCGTCCTTCTCCATCACATTCGGAGGGCACAGAGACGCAGAGAGAGAGTGGCAATAATGGCCAGACGGAGGAGGGCCAACAGGCCTCTGTACAGGAGACCTTACCCTCCCAGGGTTTTTCGGCAACAGTTCTCCAACATTAATATGTCTGAGGAGCAGTGTTTGCGAAGGCTGCGCTTCAGCAAGGAGGTGGTCACTGAGCTCTGCCACCTGCTTCAGCCAGATCTGCAGCCTCAACTGAGGAGCAGGACGTCTCTGTCGGTGGCAGTGAAGATAACAGTGGCTCTCAACTTATATGCCACCGGCTCATTTCAATCAGCTACTGGGGACATCGGCAATATCTCCCAGTTCGCGGTGCATTGCAGCATCCGTCAGGTAACAAATGCCCTCTTTAAAAGGAGATGAGAGTACATCTCTTTCCCCATGACCCCGGACAAGCAGCAAGAACGCGCAACGGGCTTTGCGATGATAGCGGGCTTCCCCATGGTGCAGGGCGCCATTGACTGCATGCATGTGGCTTTGCGTGCGCCGCAAGAGAATGCCGAGGATTTCCGCAACCGAAAGGGCTTCCATTCCTTAAACGTTCAGTTGGTCTGTGACCACAGACAGCTGATACTCACTGTCAATGCCCCCTTTCCTGGTAGCAGCCATGATGCCTTCATCCTGCGCCAGACTTCTGTGGCAGACCTTTTCCAGGCACCGCATCACCTAGGAGGTTGGCTTCTCGGGGACAAGGGATATCCTCTGTGTACCTGGCTGATGACACCGCTCCATACGCCCAGCACCCCTGATGAGCTACGATACAGCAAGAGCCATCAAGCTACCAGGAACATCGTTGAGCACACAATCGGCGTGCTCAAGCAACAGTTCCGCTGTCTGGACCATTCTGGAGGAGCCCTTCAGTACTCGCCTGAGCGAGTCTCCCACTTCGTTGTTGTGTGCTGCATGCTGCATAACCTTGCAATCCTCAGGACCCAGCCAATGCCACCAGGCATTGGAGCACCAGCAGAGGAGGAGGAGGAAGAGGAGGAGGAAGATGAGGAGGATGATCATCAGCAGCACCAAGGCGGGAGGGAGGCACACAATGTACAAAGTGGAAGGGCCGTCCGTCAAAGGCTCATAGCAATTCGCTTCTAGGCCCCCTCTGAGAAAATGGCTTCTGCCATTCAAACAACCTGAATGAAACCATCCCGCAACCCCTAAGCTGGTCAAGGCAACAATGATTGCAAAGACCAAACATGTACATTTTGAATACAGACACTTCTTTATTTGACAAACTCTGTGTGTCTCAGTTCCGCATGACAAACTAATAGAAAGAAACACAAAAAAAAACAGTCATTAACATAACTGGCTCTCACAACATGGAGACAATGTCCAAAACAGTTTAAAAAATTTGACCACGAACCTCGGCCTTTAATAAAACAATGAAAAACATTTTATCACACCTCCTACTTTTTGCCCTTTGAGGGTGATCTCCTTCCCTTGCAAAATTCCCCCCTTCCCACCCTGCAGCTCCTCCGTATTGGGACCCCAGTGGCTGGAGCAAGGCTGGGGGAAGGCTGCTGATTGTCACAAACTGAGACTGCAGATGCCCTTGAAGGACAGCCTGGACAGCTCTGGGCCTGGAGGGCCCAGCTGCTGACTGCACCAACTCTGCATAGGCGGCAGCAGTCTGTCCTACAGGTGGTGGCAACGGCAGTGGAGAAGTGCCAGTGCTGGCAGCAGGAATGCTGTCATCTTGAGAGAGGACAGCAACTCCCTGCTCGACCGACACACTGGCACTCCCACGGGGCAGCACTTCAGCATCCGGAGCAATCTGATGGAGCACAGATTGCTGGTCTGCTGCGGCGCTGTGAGCGCCCCGGGGAAATGTGCCCGATCCAGTGAGGGTGTCAGCAGTCAGTACTCGTGTGGCCTCAATCTGCGTCTGCATGAGACCAGCCACTGACTGCATTGCAGCACTAAGCATTTGCATGGCAGCTGCCTGTGCTACACCGAAGTGCTCCACACTCCTTGCCAGTGATTCAATGGATTCGGGCACCTTTGCCACTGCAGCCATGTGCTCAGTGTGCCTGTGCTCCGCCTGGGCACTCATTTCAGTGAAGACCCGCTCCTCCTCTGCATCCAGTACAGCAGGACTCAAAGCCATACTCTCCCTCCGGGGAGAAGGCCCCCGAGCTTCCCTATCCCCATCGCATTGCTGCAGCCCGCTGGGTCCTGGTGCTTCACCCTCATCAGACCATTCCCCCCTGCTCCCCTCCAGGGAAGGCGTGTCCCCAGTATGTGCATGGGCTGCCTCAGTAGAGGGTGGTGCTGATGCTCCGGCTTCCTCTTCCTCCTCGCCTTCAGCTTCACTCCCACTTGCAGCTTGAGGGCCCGTCTCCTCACCTGGTGAATCACCATTTGAAAGCAGGGAGGTACAAGAGCGGCTTTAGCGTGAGGACAGGGTGGCAGCAAGGGAGGCATGAGTGCAGCGATTTGTATTGAAAGTGTCAAAGACAGGTGTTGTGAGGAACAAGTGGAAGGAGAGAGGACAAAAAGGTGATGACCTTACCATTGCTGTCCAGAACGGGGTCGGCGTCTCCAGTGGCATCGGGACCAATCACCCGGCTTGCCACAATCCTGTGGAGGCGCTCCTCAAGGTCGCAGAGGGGTTGCAGCTGAGGCCGCCCTCCACCGGTCCGTTGCTGCTGTCTCCTATAATGAGACAGCTTGGCCTGCAAGAAAAAGGAAGGCATCTGAGTAAATATGCAGTCATGGTCTTGCCTGAAATGCCTCCCATGGTTGAATAGCCCTTACTGTATGCAGCCATGGTCTTGCCTGAAATGCATGCCACAGCTGAATAGCCCTTACTGTATGCAAAGTGTGGAATGTGCGTGTGTGTTTGATGAAAGGGCCATAGGTGTTGGATGAGTGCTGGGCATTGGGGCTTTTAACACCCTCTGGCCATAAAGTGAGGTTGAGATGGAGGGTTGGAGAGGTTTTGAAAAAAAGGCACTCACCCTGACGACCCAAGTGAGGTCGTTGAACTTTTTCCTACATTGGATATGGGTCCTAGGCACCATGCTGCTTGAGGAGACTCTCTGAGCCACCTCCCTCCACACTCTTCTGTACTCGCATGGCAAAGGCCTCCTGCCACTCTCTGGGTACAGAATGAATCTTCTGTGCTCCACCGCGCCAACCAGAGCCTTCAAGGTCCACTCGCAGAAGCGCTGTGCTTGCTCCCTGGCCG
Source organism: Somniosus microcephalus (assembly GCF_052327205.1). Lineage (NCBI taxonomy): Eukaryota > Metazoa > Chordata > Chondrichthyes > Squaliformes > Somniosidae > Somniosus > Somniosus microcephalus. Next base: position 277,343,256 of record NC_140988.1, on the reverse strand, counting down.
TCTCCATAGTGTTTGGCTGCTAGATTTAGCCACAGGTCTGCCCAGGCCGAGATTCAAGGCTCCAATGAGCAGGTTGTGGCTGGAGAGCAAGATTGACCCTCACCTTTAAGAACTGACCGGCGCCAGTGTGTCTGTGTTCAATTGCTAACTGACAGCACCTGCGCTGTTCCCGCCCTCTGAGGTAACGTCTCGCTCCTCGGCCTTAGCGCCTTAAGAGAGGTGTGTAGTGCCTGATTTAGTGCTGCAATCACCTCCAGGGGCGATAAAAGTCAAGTTTACTGTCGGCGGTGATAATTAGCGCCAGGCGCTAAGCTTTGCGCTCCGCCAATAATGGTGCCCCATATGGGGCGATACCAAATTTTTCCCCCATATTGTTTAAGAACATAAGAAATAGGAGCAGGAGGAGGCCATTTGGTTCTTCGAGCCTGCTCCACCATTCAATAAGATCATGGCTGATCTTCTACCTCATCTCCACTTTCCTGCACTATCCCCATATCCCGATTCCCTTAATATTCAATAATCTATCGATCTCTGTCTTGAATATACTCAATGACTGAGCCTCCACAGCTCTCTGGGGTACAGAATTCCAAAGATTCACCACCCTCTGAGTGAAGAAATTTCTCCTCATCTCAGTCTTAAATGGCCAACCCCTTGTTTTGAGACTGTGACCCCTGGTTCTAGACTCCCCAGCCAGAGGAAACATCCTCCCTGCATCTACCCTGTCAAGCCCTGTAACAATTTTATACGTTTCAATGAGATCACCCCTCATTCTTCTAAACTCTAGAGAATATAGGCCTAGTCTACTCAATCTCTCCTCATAGGACAATCCCCCCATCCCAGGAACCAGTCTGGTGAACCTTCATAACGTAAGAACATAAGAAATAGGAGCAGGAGTAGGCCAATCGGCCCCTCGAGCCTGCTCCACCATTCAATAAGATCATGGCTGATGTGATCCTAACCTCAAATCTTCTATCACTCTGCATCCACCTGAACCCATGTGATCTCCCGGGAGAGGCGAAAAACCAGATAAAGACCCAATGGCCAATTTGGGAGAAAAAAATCTGGGAAATTCCTCTCCGACCCATCTAGGCGATCGAAATTCTTCCAGGAGATCACTCTGTCCCTATATTTTCTACAGTACTTACCTTCTGTAAAGGCGATCTCCACCCCAGCCAGGAACAGGAATAAAACCATCTCCTGAAATCTAACACAGAATTAGAACTTTGATATGTTACACTCGGTCCCCTCCTCCAAATCGTTAATATAGATTGTAAAGAGTTGGGGACCCAGCACTGACCCCTGCGGAACACCACTAGTTACTGGTTGCCAATCTGAGAACGAACCATTTATCCCAACTCTCTGCTTTCTGTTAGAGAGCCAATCCTCCACCCACGCCAGAATATTACCCCCAATCCTGTGATTTTTTATCTTGAGCAATAATCTTTTGTGTGGCACCTTGTCAAATGCCTTTTGGAAGTCTAAATACACTACGTCCACTGGCTCCCCTTTATCCACCCTGTATGTTACTTCCTCAAAAAACTCAAGCAAATTTGTCAAACATGACTTCCCCTTCATGAAACCATGCTGAGTTTGTCCTATTAAATTATGTTTATCCAAATGTCCCGTCACTGTCTCCTTAATAATGGACTCTAACATTTTACCAACCACAGATGTTAGGCTAACAGGTCTATAGTTTCCAGCCTTCTGCCTACTACCCTTTTTAAATAAGGGTGTTACATTAACAGTTTTCGAATCTGCCGGGACCTTTGCTGAGTCCAGTGAGTTTTGGAAAATTATTACCAATGCATCCACAATCCCTACCGCTACTTCCCTCAAGACCCTAGGATCCAAGCCATCAGGTCCAGGGGATTTATCCGGCTTAAGTCCCATTATTTTACCAAGTACCACTTCCTTAGTGATTTTAATCGTATTTAGTTCCTCCCCCGCTAGAGCCCCCTGTTTTTTTTTTTTGAAACCCCACAGTGCAGATAGAGGCCATTTCGGCCCATCGAGCCTGCACCGACACATATCCCACCCGATCCCCGTAACCCCTACACCAATACATATCCCACCCTATCCCCGTAACCCCACATATTTAATCCCCCTAACACTAAGGGTCAATTTATCATAGCCAATCAACCTAACCCGCACATCTTTGGACTGTGGGAGGAAACCGGAGCACCCGGAGGAAACCCACGCAAACACGGGGAGAATGTGCAAACTCCACACAGACAGTCGCCCGAGGCCGGATTCGAACCCGGGTCCTTGGTGCTGTGAGGCAACAGTGCTAACCACTATGCCACCGTGTCCAGTGTTGGGATATTCTTAGTGTCCTCTACTGTAAAGACTGATACAAAATAATTGTTCAGTGTTTTTGCCATCTCCATGTTTCCCACCATTAATTTCCTGGTCTCATCCTCTAAGGGACCAACATTTACTTTAGCCACCCTTTTTCTTTTTATATAACTATAGAATTTTTACTGTCTGTTTTTATATTTTTTGCTAATTTACTTTCATAATCTATCTTCCCTTTCTTAATCAATCTTTCAGTTATTTTTTGCTGTCTTTTAAAGACTTCCCAATCTTCCATCCTCCCACTAGATTTGGCTACCTTATATGCCCTTGTTTTTAGTCGGATACTATTCTTAATTACTTTACTTAGCCACGGATGGCTATCTTTTCTTTTACACCCTTTTTTCCTCAGTGGAATATATATTTTTTGGAAGTTGTAAAATAACTCCTTAAATGTACACCACTGGTCATGTACCGTCTTACCCTTTAATCTATTTTCCCAGTCCACTCTAATTAATTCCGCTCTCATAACTTCATAGTCTCCTTTATTCAAGCTCAGCACGCTTGTTTGAGATCCAACCTTCTCGCCCTCTAATTGAATATGGAACTCAACCATGTTATGGTCACTCATTCCAAGGGGATCACAGAATCACAGAATCACAGAAACCCCACAGTGCAGATAGAGGCCATTTCGGCCCATCGAGCCTGCACCGACACATATCCCACCCGATCCCCGTAACCCCTACAACAACACATATCCCACCCTATAACCCCACATATTTTAATCCCCCTAACACTAAGGGTCAATTTATCATAGCCAATCAACCTAACCTGCACATCTTTGGACTGTGGGAGGAAACCGGAGCACCCGGAGAAAACCCACGCAAACACGGGGAGAATGTGCAAACTCCACACAGACAGTCACCCGAGGCCGGATTCGAACCCGGGTCCCTGGCGCTGTGAGGCAACAGTGCTAGTCACTATGCCACCGTGCTGCCCCCTTTATCCTTTACTAGGACATTTTTAATTAATCCTGTCTCATTACACAGGACCAAATCTAAGGTTGCTTGCCCCCTGGTCGGTTCAGTTACATACTGCTCAAGAAACCCATCCCTAATACACTCAATGAACTCATCCTCAAGGCTGCTCTGCCCAATATGATTTGTCCAGTTAATATGATAATTAAAATCCCCCATAATTATAGCTGTTCCCTTATTACAAGCCTCAACTATTTCCTGATTAATACTCCGTCCAACAGAGTTGCAACTGTTTGGAGGCCTATAGACTACACCCACTAGTGTTTTTTTCCCCTTATTATTCCTTATCTCCACCCAAACTGTTTCACTATCCTGCTCCTTTGACCCAATATAATTTCTCTGTATTATAGTGATTCCTTCCTTTATTAACATAGCCACCCCACCTCCTCTCCCTTCCTGCCTGTCCTTCCTGATTGTTAAATAACCTGGTATGTTTAATTCCCAGTCATGGTCACCCTGCAGCCATGTTTCTGTAATGGCCACAAGATCATACCCATATGTCATTATTTGTGCCGTTAACTCATTCATTTTGTTACGAATGCTACGTGCATTCAGATAAAGAACTTTCAAATATGTTTTGTAACACTTAGTTCCTGTTTTTTCCCTTTTTAGTACTTTACTTTTTACTCCATACCTTCTGTCCCTTCCTGACACATTCTGTTTTTTAATTCCCCCACTGCTACCTCAGTCTATGACCTTCTCTGTTGTCATTTCTATTATTTGCTCTTTAGAAACCTCCCCCCCACTAATTAGTTTAAAGCCCTCTCTACAGCCCTAGTTATATGATTCGCCAGGACTCTAGTCCCAGCACTGGCCAAGTGGAGTCCATCCCAACAGAACAGCTCCCTCCTGTCCCAGTACTGGTGCCAGTGTCCCAAGAAGCAAAACCCATTTCTCCCACACCAGTCTTTGAGCCACACATTTAACTCTTTAATTTTATTTATCCTAGCCAAATTCGCTCGTGGCTCAGGTAATAACCCAGAGATTATTACCCTTGAGGTTCTGTTTTTTAATTTGACCCCTAGCTGCTCATACTCCTTTAACAGAACTGTCTTCCTTGTCCTATCTACGTCGTTTGTACCAACATGGACCATGACAACTGGATCCTCCCCCTCCCACTCCAAGTTTCTTTCCAGCCCAGAAGAGATGTCCTTAACCCTGGCACCAGGCAGGCAACACAGCCTTCGGGACTCCCGCTCTTGACTGCAGAGAACCCTATCTATCCCCCTAATGATACTATCCCCTACCACTACAACATTTCTTTTTTACTCCCTCCACTTGAATGGCCCCCTGTACCACGGTGCTGTGGCCAGGTTGCTCATCCTCCCTGCAGTCCCCGCTCCCGCCCTCACAGGGAGTAAGAACCTCGATCCTGCTGGACAAGAACAAGGGCTGCGTCTCCTTCAACACTACATCCTGGATCCCTGTACCTTCCTCACTCGTAGTCACACTGTCCTGTCCCTGACCACGGACTACATCTGCAGTAATTAACTTCATAGGTGTGACCATCTCCTGAAACATAGAGTCCAGGAACTTCTCCCCCTCCCTGATGTGTCGCAGTGTCTGAAGCTCGGTCTCAAGCTCCATAACATGGAACTTGAGTTCCTCTAGCAGCAAACACTTGTCGCAGATGTAATCACCGTGAGCCTCAATGGGGTTCACCGGCTCCCACATCTCGCAACAGTAACACATCACCTGCTCCATTCTATATAATTAATTTAATTTATTATTATTAGTTATGAAGCCCCTGCCCGGATATATATGATAATATCACACCACTATTCAATAGGACTTACCAACTTAAAGGTATAAAAGAGAAGAGAAGGAAGAAAACCAACCAACCAGCTGATCACCAACCTCCTCCTTGAATACTGTCTGTGGGGCTTGTTGGTTGACTCGTCTCGCTGCTGTGCCTCCGCAGTGCTGTCTAAGCCTGGGAGTGGGGAACAAAACAGAGCAAAAAACACACCCTCACCTCCCACTTATCCGAACTCTCCCACTTAGCAAAACTCCAACAGCACTCAATGCACAAAGCACTCTGTGCACTGCATTAGCCCCTCCCCTTTTATACCCGGATTCTACTTCCTGTTTAAACTGCCCAAGAGTTTAAAAAACCCTTAAAAAATTAAACTTACTTCAAATAATTGACTTCTTAACACACTAAAATTCACAAAATACACTTAAATGATTTTTCTCCCACTTAGCAAAACTCCAACAGCACTCAATGCACAAAGCATTGCACTCCCTCTATGGCAAGTATATCCTTCCTTAGGTAAGGAGACAAAAATTGTACACAATACTCCAGGTGTGGTCTCACCAGGGCCCTATATAATTGTAGTAAGACGTCTTAACTTATTTGGCAGTCAGACAGTTAATGAGCAGAAATACAAAAGCAAAATACTGCAGATGTTGGAAATCTGAAATAAAAACAGAAAATGGTGGAAATACACAGCAGGTCAGGCTGTGGAGAGAGTTAATAAGCAGATATATTTAAGAGGGACTATAACACTGTAGAGAAATCAAAACACAAGGCTGAGATGAAATAAGGCTGCAGTTGCTGATTGGTGGTATTGATATCTTTCGCAATCTGCAAATTCTTATGGCAGAACATGCAGATGATTTCCTATAGTTTTGATGTCAAGCGCCCATTGTGATGGTGCACCTCTGACATCAAAAGCTACATTGTAAGTGCATCCTCGCCTATGTGATCAAGGTGAAGCCAGATGGTTTTCAAACCTCAATATATTATACATAAAAAATAGCTGGCCATGAATGAATTACAGATGTGTGGTGTCCCTTGCTGGCTTTAGTCTTATTATATATATATATATATGTGTATTTACTGCAGCTTCACTTAAGGACATACAGGCCCGAACTCTACTCAAGCCTGCATACACATCTGATCATTTGTTCTCCTAAATGTAAACTGTTTACTTTGAATATCTTATATTTTCTTCTTATACTTAACCAATGTATTGTCGTTAAATCTCCAAAATTAGGTGGGTTTATTTACAGTACAGTTCGAAACATAAAGCAGAAAGATAAATGTTGACTTATGCTTGAGTAATTATTAACAATGTTACAGTTATGTTTAATGACATAGGTGACCTCATGTGTATGTATTTGAGATAGAGATGATAAACATTCATTCCCGTTTGACTGAAAGCTATAATTATGTATATTCAGTAACTATAACCCAACTGTAATTTTGTAGTGAAAAAGCAACATTCTTGGCATACTGATTCAATAGTACAATAGTGGCAATGTTACAGAATATTAAAAAGATAACTATGTTTTTCTTGATGAGGTAACAAGGATTCCCTGCTAAACTGCACATCTCATCTATATGATTGTGTCTGTAATGATTTCAGCTAACAAAAAAATCTAGCTGAAACTATTAGATTAATAGAAACAAAAGATTAAGTTGCAAAATCAGGATGATTCTGGCTTCAAATGGGAATTCAAACTCTTTTTTTGTTTTGACTCTACTTTGAGATCAGCAGTGCAACAGTCAAAAAGATGGAGCTAAGCAATGGAAGAATAACTATTACACACACACGCATGTATATCCCAGCAAGCATTCTAATTCAAGGCTAGTTTCTTTTTCATCTTCCACCTTGTACTAATTACCATGATGATTAGTCAGGCATTCACATATCTTTGTGGTGCCATTCGGTCACTTTCCTTTGGGAATAGAAATATCTGTATGTACTATTGATCTGCCAAAGTGAGGTCTGGTCACCTCTGTTCATGCGAGTATGAGGATACTGATGGGTGGGGCCTGACCTTCCTGTCATCCCTCCATAGGTCCTTCTCTTTTGTCAAATACCTCAGAGAGAGGGATTCCCACTGGGAAACTTAGTGGTGATAATAATGGTGTGTGTGTGTGGCGGGTGGGGGGGGCGTGGGGGAGGCGGGGGATGCATGCAGGGGAAAGCAAAACAGATTAGAACAATTGGCAGAAAGACTCATTATAATCGAAGTACCAGCAGAAAAACACATAGAAGAAACACATCTGGGCCCGGTTTCAGGCCCAAACTCAGCATTGCGCAGACAGCATACACCCCAACCGGGCTTCTTTAACATTTTATGTATGGGCTACCAGTACCTGTTGCACATTCAGAGGCAGCTTGTGCATTGCCAGTGCCGAATGTTGAACCACTTGCCTCACTGGCAGAGTCTTGAAGGTAAGTCCCGGGAGGGGTCTGGAGCAAGAGTTGTTACGATACCCAGAACTGCACCAGTGCTTTGTATAAACTATTTATTGGTTTCTGGGACTGGCTCTCTATCTCTTGAGCTTCACATTCTAAGATCCTGCTTCCTTTTTTAATCACCAATGGAAATTAAGGGGTTGAATCTCCATTTCCCGATCGTCTACAATAACTTCTGTAGAATTTCGATGGAAACCCTGGAAAAACAGAGCAAACGTTTACTCTGTAGAAATTCAACCCCGAAGAGTTTAAAGGTGTGTTCCACTAAAACCATTATACAGGAAACTTTCTGATATCCGGCACTGATGGGACCGAGCTGGTGCCGGACCATCAAAAGTGCCGGACATACCAGCATAATGTTGAAACATACGTAACTGAAAAGCTCCGTGTGAATCAACAAACCCTGTTGCTTAGCAACAGCTTCAAAACAGTCGGCTGCAGCTGCAAGCATCTCTAGCTGAAGCTGTTGCTATAGCTACAGACCTTGCAGTGCCTGACTGGGAAAAAAAAAGCAACGAGAACTAAAAAAACTTATAGAAAACGGCTCCTGATTTTTGCCATTAGATCGAGTATTCCGGACATATAACCTCCGGATAAACCAAAGTTTCCTGTACCTGGATTTTTGTGGAGGTTAACCCACAGAAGATCAGCAGGACCCGCAGACAGATGGCTCCAAACAGTCACCTACTCAGTTTCTCCAGGGTTTCCTCCAAAAGTTCTGCTGAAGTTATCGTGGCAGATTGAGAGAACTCCAGGGAAATTCTCCCCCCTGAATCTCTTGCAAGGCATTTTAACTTCAGCAGGGTCGTAAAATGGTAGCAGTAGATTGGCCACTGGTTATACACCCTGTCCAATCAGGCGGGGTGTATGATGTGCAGCTGATCTGCTGCCAACCATTTTGTGCCCTCGCAATAGTTGAACTTCACCCCACCCTTTCCTGTGTCATTAACAGCTCTGCCAGACTTCTCTTTCAACTGAAGGAGATTCTATAGATACAAAGGGCTTTCGTGGAGATATGGAAAATGGGATAAGAATGTAAGCAAACATAGCCTTATTTGAAACTATGTCGTAAAGAGATTCAAAGGTATGAGATTCGATTTGAGGTTTGTGCTGTGTTATCTGATCTCAACCAAAGTGATGACCTGGACTAGAGAGAGGGAAAAAGTGATCCAGGGTTCCAGCTGCTGAATTACTATCCAGCGATTTCTGCTAAAGTGCATGGAGTTGATTTGAGTCCATAGGTGTGAGTCAGTTCCAAATGGTTAAGAACTGGAACAAATCCTGCCTGAAAGGTCAACTGCTAATAGCACTAAATTCTCCAGTGTGAGCTCATTTGTATAATTATTCATAGCACCAGGTGCAGACTCAGATGGATTTAGAGAGCACCCTGGTGGCAAGACAGGAAAATTGCATGTTCGGCAAATTTAAAGGGACGGGACCAATTAAAGATGAGTGCCACAATTTCACCTTTGTTTGTAGCTGCATGTGGGAGGCACAGAGCACTGCTTAACATCTTTTCATAGATCTTCCTCCTCTTCTGAAAACATCAGCTTAGAGGATTCCCATGGGAAATCGACTGACGACAGTAATAGTGCTGAGGACAAAAAAAAACTGGCATGAAGAGTCATGAAAACCTAAGCGACATGCAGAAATGAAAAGTTAAAAAAATAAAAACAGCCCTAGACATGGCATAAAAACATTTACCTTATCATTCCATGCCCTTTAGCAGCTGTGGCCTGGTCATATGGGAAATCGGGAGATTTGCCAAGTGCCCCCTGTGAATGGTTCCATCATGATGTATTATCGCCACCCCCTGTTTTCTGTGAGAATCCCTCAGAAACCCGCACCCTCTTAGGGGAGCCAGTCTGCCCCTGTCCTTTAGGTGAACTCTTGCCTGAGCTGTCCATCCCGAGCAACCCCGGGCGCCGGGTTTCCGAGCCGTAGGCGGCACCTGGTTTCCGAGGCCCGACTAAGAAATTGAATGGGGAGAAAACAGACAGGAATCAGGTGGAACTAATTTCCACCCAATTTAGCGCTCACTTAACCCCCCCACCTGCACCCATTTTCAGCGGTTAACAGAGACCATTCCTGCTGAAATTCCAAAGCTTAGACATCAAGAATAATTACTTGGGCAAGGTACTGGTGGTCAGCTGATCCCTGTGCAACTATATCCCAGCATGAGTCGGGGGCAGGAGAGAAAATTATCTCAGACGGTAGAGCAGAACAGGCGAGAACCAGTCAGCAGCCTGCTTTACAGCTCGTCCAATGTTCTTTTTTTTTATTGAAGTCAATGACAAAGAAAATCGGCTGGAGTGTAAAACCGTCTGCCGTTTCGCTATCACCCATTTTGCGCCAGCATCCAAGAAGAACTTCATCCCCAGCAACCTTCAAGACAGGGGGGGAAATTGGGCCGAGAACGCAGTGCAGAGGAAACGTGGGGAAATAATCATTTGGAAAAAATGAAATGGGACTTCTTGTAAAAAATACTGCTGTGCGATCTGTTTAGTCTAGGAACGGAAAGAGGGTATAATCCGTTATAACACAGCCCTCTAGCTTTTTGTTTACATGTTACATCATTTATTAATTAATTCCAAAATTATCAGAAAAGTATCAAACATAAATTCTTCCAAACACAGTTGAAGCTCTCTCTAGAATTCTACTTTCTAATTCTATTAGTAAAGACAGCACTCACGATTCTGCAACACACTGGCTGTAAACTTCATTTATTCTTTCCTTTTCCGGAGTGAAAGATAAACAATGAGAGCCATGTTGCAAGATTAAGGTTTTTAAAGGGAATGTCACCTTTGTAAATAAAGATGAAAGGTTCGGAAAAATGTCTGGCCTAATTTTAAGTGGATTAGGGGCTTCCCTAACTGTAGTTACTGATCAGTGGAGAAATGTGCTTTTCTTTGTATTTCTTTGTGGCTTTTAATGTGTGCCACTTACCTCCAGCTGATATGAATTTCCCTAATATTCAATAATCACTTCCAACTCCACTGGGTATGTCTGGTAGCATCTGTTCCAGCATATGTTAGACATCTCCAAGCGGGTCACTACTTCATTTTGTCACAGGCTCTTCTATCATCTGGAGAGACACAAACATCCCTCCCCAACAGGCTCTTCCAGATGACACAACACGGATGGAAATAAATTTGGATCAGTATGCATTAACCCATGAAATCCTGAAATCCCTTTGAAGTGTACAGCCTGTCACAAATGTAGTTTTTAACTGACACTCTTAATCTTTCCTTTATGCTAAATATTACCATTTAGCCAGTGAAGATGAATAAGGAAATTGACAATAAATCAGTGTTTGAAATGTTGCTTACACAATGCAACTCTTGCCCTATTTGACGTCTTGGCAGAAAAAATGATACTTTTGTCGGCCTCAGTGGAGGCTCCTCTGCTTCACTTGACACACGGATCATGTAAAACACACATAAGGACCCCTGTCAAGTTAGCATCTTAACTGAAGAGATAAGGTTGAGAGCTATTTGATTACAAAATAATGTTCCCTTTTAGTCATTATTTTTATCACGTGATCTGTCACATCAAATATTCAAATAGAAAGCGAAGTGCTTTGTTCAAGGCTGCTGGTATCTCCGATTCTCTGCTGCCTTCTTATGTGCGCGCTTTCGAAATAATACGGTGATCCTTGCGCCAGGAAAGGGTTAAAGTCCTGACGCTGCTCAAAGATCTCCCATACACAACAATTCAATATAACAAGGTTACCCTCCGATGTTATTGACAAAACAGCACTTTCTATCAATAAAAATGTTCATTCTCATGCTCGGTGAGTTTTACTGTAAACATTGCTCTCTCTTCCTTTTCTCCCCTGACATCCGTAATGATGTTTTTACAGAGTGTGAATTTCAGATTCATAAAAGATCGACAAAACGGTGGCACACTCTCTCTCCCTGAAATGGTGAGCCACTCACGTCCAGAGATAGAGAGGGGAAAAATAAGAAATAAAGCTGCCACTTTACAGGGCCGAAAACAAAGCTTGTGTTCAATAGGTAAGAGCTCAGTTCATATTTGTTTAAATCCCCGAGAAAAAAGAAAAGAAATCAGGTGGCAGAAAGTCCATTTTTGTCACTGCGTTGTTGCAATGAATATCATGCTCAGCAAGACACTGTGGCACCTGGTTGACCAGACCCCGTGCACCACAAAGCCATCTGGGGGTAATTATGACAAGGTATTCTTTTAGTACCAGATGGGACCAAGGAACAGAAGCTCTACCACTCCCAGTCATTTACAACATAATTCCTTTCAATGATATACTTAATCCTCCCACCAGCTAGGCTTTTCAGATTGCTGTTGTTGCTGTTCCTTTATGTTAATTCAGTTGAGTGAGCCACCGGCCCCTCGAGGGACTAAAGAAATTATTCATCCACAAATTGTTTCCACTATGGCAAGTACAGTAACTAAAATGAAAAAAAAGAGAGAGGGGGAAAGAGTGAGAGCTGAAATTATCCTAACGAAGGTCAATGCCGGCCTCTGCGCGACACCAGCTGAGCTCACTCAGCCACCTGTTAGTGGCAAGGATTCTGCACACGCTCACCATGCATTTAACCAGTTTAAGGGGCTTTTATTGACAAGCAGCCTTTCCTGAATCAGCGGGCACTGACACTCGCCTTCTTTTGTGATTATGGACCGCACAAGTCTCTTTATTCGATTACATCCATAAGCCTATCCAGTTCACATCAATGCCCTTTTACTTTTATATCACTTTCTTTGCTCTTCCAAAGGGTTTTGTTTTATTAGAGAGAAAAAAGGCAAACTGAGATCACAATAAATTTGGATGATTAAAAGAAACTGAATTTAAATTGTGGGTGCTTGGATTAAACAGAATTAAACTGAATTTAAATTTTGGAGAATAGTCAAATCAAATTCATATTAATGAAGCAAAATTTGCTTTTATACAACCTAGGATTGCATTGTTTTTAAAATTGCATTTAAAATATTGATACTACATACAGCATTCTGCCAGCATTGAAATGTTAACATGAAAAATGTTGATGTTCAGAGACAGAGCTGGTTGTGGGCATTAATCGATGAATTTGAAACAGCAGGGCCAATTTTCCTCTCGCTGCACAAATGGGGCAGTAGCAGCTGGGAAATCCAAAGGAAATCCATCTGGCTGGATTCCATCTTGTTTAGGGCCCCACACCTATTTTTGGTTGGACCTGAGATCGATGTTTGAAGTTCCCATTGGAAGCAGGTGGGAGCTTCGTTTCCTTGTACAAAAGGGGATGGAGATGGACACTACTACATTTCCCAGCCCGAGAGTCGCTAGATGCCGAGTGCCCAGTGCACCAATGGAAACCAGGCGGGAATATAAGAACATAAGAATTAGGAGCAGGAGCAGGCCGTATGGCCCCTCGAGCCTTCTCCGGCATTGAATAAGATCATGGTTGATCTTCGACCTCAACTCCACTTTCCCGCCAGATCTCTGTATCCCTTGATTCCCCTAGAGTCCAAAAATCTATCTATCTCAACGAATATACTCAAAGGCTCAGCATTCACAGCTCTCTGGAGCAGAGAATTCCAAAGATTCACAACCCTCTGAGTGAAGAAATTTCTCCTCATCTCAGTCTTAAATGGCTGACCCCTTATCCTGAGACTATGCTCGCTAGTTCTAAACTCACCAGCCAGGGGAAACAACCTCTCAGCATCTACCCTGTCAATCCCACTCAGAATCCTAAATGTTTCAATGAGATCACCTCTCATTCTTCTAAACTCCAGAGAGTATAGGCCCAATTTATTCAATCTCTCCTCATAGGACAACCCTCTCATCCCAGGAATCAACCTAGTGAACCTTCGTTGCAATGCCTCTAAGACAAATATATCCTTCCTCAGATAAGGAGACCAAAACTGTGCACAGTGCTCCAGGTGTGGTCTCACCAAAGCCCTGTAAAATTGTAGCAAGTCATCCTTACTATTGTACTCGAACCCCCTTGCAATAAAGGCCAACATGCCATTTGCTTTCCTAATTGCTTGCTGTACCTGCATGCTAACTCTTGGTGTTTCCTGTACGAGGACACCTAAATCTTTGAGAACACCAACATTTAATAGTTTCTCACCATTTAAAAAATATTCTGTTTTTCTATTCTTCTTACCAAAGTGAATAACCTCGCATTTCCCCACATTATACTCCATCTGCTACCTTATTGCCCACTCATTTAACCGTCTATATTCCTTTGCATGGGGCCTTTAAAAGGCTGCTGTAGTTCTTGGCCCAAGGATGTGCTAACTTGTGGAGGGCCTACAGGTGGGAAGGCCTTAAAAAGACCAACAGATTGTTCAGGTAAATGCTATTAGGCCTTTTAAAGACCCTTTGCATATTTTTTCCTATTTTGTTCTGCTTGCACTGGTTTTCATGAGACTTTGTGGCAGTTGTTAATTATTGATCTTTTGCCCTACACCTCCTCTTACTAGCATCAGTAGCTTGGCCAGTGGGAAACCTCTGAACTGACATACTTGGAGGAGGAAGAAGACCTGTAGGGGAATGCCAGACAAGTCAGGCTACCCAAGAGGTACTCAGTGCCTTCCAGCTGGAACCCGCCCAACTGTACCTGCAGAGAGGTGCAATGACCTCAATTTGGCAGACATTGTGTTGCTGGAGGCTCCTCTTTGCAAAGAAGGTTGTGCCAGTAGACCCCCAGTGGTACAGTTTTCAGATGTGGGTAACTGACTAACTGCTATGCCGGAAGGTTCTTTAAACGCATCCCAATCAAATCGTGTCATGGTTTACAAGGTACTGCATGAAAGAATCTGTCGTGAGTGATGATAAGCCACCATTGTCTGTTCAGTCTCACCCAACAAGAAGCCATCAACGATTTCGGCAAACCCTGGAAAAGAACCTTGGAATGACAATTGGAATGTGTCTTCTCAGGGTCTGGGTCAGCAGAGAGGCAGATGCAAAGCTGTGCTATCTGCTGTAAAGACACTTATGGCTACCATGTAACATAGGAACAGTAATGATCAGCTGTAGCCTGAAACTTGGCTGCACCACCTTGACGGTATTTGGCAATGCTGGCCTATGGGGTGTGCATGGAGTGGCACAAAGGGACACCCTCCTTACAAAAAGTTCATGCAGCACTGTTGAGTCTGTATGTCCCAGTTAATGTTAGGATCAATCACTGGACACAGACAACAAGAATGACTTTTAACAGGTCTTTACTATTTGGAGGTCATAGAAACATAGAGATAGGAACAGGAGTAGGCCATTCGGCCCTTCGAGCCTGCTCCGCCATTCAATGAGATCATGGCTGATCTTCGTCTGAGATCATAGCTGATCTTACCAGTTCAGTACCCCGTCCCCGCCTTTTCTCCGTAACCCTTAATCCCCTTAGCCTTCAGAAATATATCCAATTCTCTCTTGAAAATATTTATTGAATTAGCCTTCACAGCCCTCTGTGGCAGGGAATTCCACAGGCTCACCACTCTTTGAGTGAAGAAATTCTTCCTCATCTCTGTTTTAAATGATTTGCCCGCTATTTTTAGACTGTGGCCCCTGGTTCTGTGCTCCCCTGCCATTGGAAACATTCTCTCTGAATTCAGCCTGTCCAGGCCTGCCATAATTTTATATGTTTCGATGAGATCCCCTCTCAATCTTCTAAACTCCAGTGAGTACAAGCCCAAACTATTCAATCTCTCCTCGTAGGTCATTCCCGCCATTCCAGGTATCAGCCTGGTGAATCGCCGCTGCACTCTTTCCATGGCAAGAACATCCTTCCGCAGATGGGGCGACCAAAACTGTACACGATACTCCAGATGCGGTCTCACCAGCACCTTGTACAGCTGTAGTAAGGTATCCCTATTCCTATACTCGAACCCCCTTGATATGAAGCCCAACATACCATTTGCCTTCTTAATCGCCTGTTGCACCTGCATGCTCTCCTTCAGTGACTGGTGCACAAGAACACCCAGGTCCCTCTGCACTTCCCCATCTCCCAATCTATTGCCATTTAGATAATAATCTACCCTCCTGTTTTTACCCCCAAAGTGGATAACCTCGCATTTATCCACATTATAGTGCATCTGCCACGTATCCGCCCATTCCCCCAACCTGTCCAAATCGCACTGTAGCCTCCTGACATCCTCATCAGAGCCCACCCCTCCTCCTAGTTTAGTGCCGTCGGCGAATTTGGAAATATTGCATCCAATTCCCTGATCCAGATCATTTATATATATTGTGAACAGCTGGGGTCCCAGGACAGATCCTTGCGGCACCCCGCTGGTCACTGCCTGCCACTCCGAAAATGAGCCGTTTATTCCAACTCTCTGTTTTCTATCCACCAGCCAGTTCTCTATCCACGTTAATACTTTGCCCCCAATCCCATGAGCCTTAATTTTGCATGATAATCTTTTGTGTGGAACCTTATCGAAGGCTTTCTGGAAGTCAAGGTACACCACATCCACTGGCTCTCCCCCATCTATTTTACCAGTTACTTCCTCAAAAAATTCCAGCAGATTAGTCAAACACGATTTACCCTTTGTAAATCCATGTTGACTCTGTCCGATCCTTTCCCCATTTGTCAAGTGCTCCGCTATTTTATCCTTAATAATGGACTCTAGCATTTTGCCCACAACCGATGTAAGGCTTACTGGTCTATAATTCCCTGCTTTCTCTCTACCCCCCTTTTTAAATATTGGGGTAACATTAGCTACCCTCCAATCCACGGGTACTGTTCCCGAGTCAATGGAGTTCCGGAAGATGATCCTTAGAGCATCTGCTATCTCCAGGGCCACCTCCTTAAGTACCCTAGGATGTAGTTTATCAGGCCCCGGGGATTTGTCGGCCTTCAGTCCCCTCAACTTACCCAACACCATATCCCTAGAGATACTAATTTCTGTCAGCTCCTCCCTCTCATTAGTCCCTATGTTTGCCGATATTCCTGGGAGGTTATTTGTGTCCTCCTTTGTGAATACAGAACCAAAGTATGAGTTTAATTGGTCTGCCATTTCCTTATTCTCCATTATATATTCTCCCGAATCGGACTGCAAGGGACCGACTTGGGATTTTACCAGTCTTTTCCTCCTGATATACCGATAAAAGCTTTTGCAGTCTGTCTTTATGTTTGCTGCAAGTTTACTTTCGTATTCTATTTTCCCCTTCCTGATTAATCCCTTTGTCCTCTTTTGCTGTATCCTGTACTGCCCCCAATCTTCCGGTCTGGTGCTTTTTTTTGCCAGTTGATATGCCCTTTTTTTTTATTTTATGCTGTCCCTAATTTCCCTCGTTATCCACGGTTGAGTCACCTTTTTAGGTTTATTTTTATGCCAAACCGGTATAAACATGTTCTGGAATTCTTCCATTCTATCTTTGAATGCTTGCCATTGTCTATCCACTGTCAATCCCCCCAGAAACACCACCCAATCAATCTTACCCAATTCCCGTCTCATACCCTCGTAATTCCCTTTATTTAAGTTCTGGACCTTAGTCTCTGATTCAATTTCCTCACTCTCCATCTCGACTGAGAGCTCGATCATATTATGATCGCTCTGACCCAAGGGGCCTCGTACAAGAAGATTGCTGATAAGTCCCTTCTCATTGCACAATACCCAGTCTAAAATGGCCTGATCTCGAGTCGGCTCCTCAACATATTGGTCCAGATAACCGTCCCGAAAACATTCCAGGAATTCCTCCTCCTCAGAATTTTTACTAATTTGGGTAGTCCAATCAATATGTAAATTAAAGTCACCCATGATGACAGCTGTGCTCTTATCGCACGCTTCTCTAATTTCCCTTTTTATGCCTTCCCTCACCTCCATATTACTATTTGGAGGCCTATATATCACACCCACTAACGTTTTCCTCCCCTTGCTATTTCTCATTTCTACCCAGGGCTGAACTGACCAGCAGATCCTTACACAACACTTATATACCGGTGTGGTCACCACCGGTATTACAGTATACAGCAGCCAAGAGAAAGTAGTACATCTCTTAAAGTAGTTCTCTTAAGGTGGAACAGGTTACATACACCACAATCCTCCCTTTTTAGCTTAACAGTTATATCCCCATTTAACATAACATAATAACATATATACAACTTCATGCAAAACAGTTCAAAGATTCAGTCTCTGAGGAGGCCTCCTGATTCGAGTTGGATAACGCCTTTCAGGGGTCTCTGATTCTCGTTGTTGGGGTGACTCATCTAGTTGGTCTCTTATGGATTGGACATCATCAGCAGGTACATTCACTTCTAAGGTAGATGCTTCAGGTCCACTAACTTCTTCCACGGTTGTCTCTGCCGTAACCATGGGCTCGACCCTTGTTCTCGATTCTACCAGTTGGTCAGCATGACGCCGTATTACATTTTCACCAATATCTACCGTGTACATCAGGGGTCCTTGTCTGGCCCGAATTGTTCCAGATTGCCATTTCTCGTTTTTATAGTCCTGGGCTAACACTGGTTGTCCTATTTCGAAACTCCGAGTGGTCTTGTTATTTATATGCTGGAACTGTTTGTTTTCAACTTCCCTCCGCACATTTGGTTTTAACAAGTCCAACCTGGACCGCAACCTCCTGTTATAGAACATCATGGCACGACTTTGGTTTGTCACTGCATGAGTGGTGTTTCGATATGCCAGTAGGAATTTGTCCACCTTGTGTTGTAGTGGAATCTGATCTTCGCTCATGGCCTTTATTGCTTTTTTAAACGTTTGTACAAATCTCTCGGCCAACCCGTTTGTAGCCGGATGATATGGGGCAGAGGTATAATGTTTCACCCCATTCTTCTTCATGAATCTCTGGAATTCTTCTGACACGAACTGCGGTCCGTTGTCTGAACATATTTGTTCTGGCAATCCATTTCTCGCAAATATCGTTCTTAACACCGCGATCGTCTTTTCCGAGGTAGTGGTAGTCATCTTAATCACTTCTGGCCATTTAGAATGTGCGTCCACCGCAATTAAAAACATGGAGTCCATGAAAGGACCAGCAAAATCAATATGTACACGTTGCCATGGGGTTGAAGGCCATTCCCATGGATGCAGCGGTGCAATCGGAGGTGTATTTTGCACTTTTTGGCACCCTGGGCAGCTTTTCGTCAGCTCCTCTATCTGTTGGTCGATACCCGGCCACCACACATAAGCCCTAGCAAGGCTTTTCATCTTGACACCCCCCAAATGACCTTCATGCAGTTCCTTTAGAACTCTCTCTCTTAACTTAGGAGGAATAATCACCCTTATTCCATACATCAATGTTCCTTGACAGACGGACAGCTGTTCTCGTCTTGCTGAGAATGCCGGTAACAGTGGATCACCATGTGCTGGCCATCCCTTCACTGTCACTTCGTAGACCCTGGACAGTGTCGGGTCGTTCCTGGTTTCTCTTTCAATACTTGCATTGGTGACTGGTAAACATTCGATGATGGTCGAGTGAAATAACTCAACAAGGTCAACCGTCGGTGCCTCCTCCTCTGTAGGTAGTGGCAGGCGCGACAGCCCATCAGCATTACCATGCTGCTTTGTACCTTTGAATTCTATCTGATATTGATGTGCCCCTAGGAAAAGGGACCATCTCTGGAGTCTCTGTGCTGTCATCACCGAAACACCCTTCTTAGGGTTAAAAATGGATACCAACG
Organism: Somniosus microcephalus; assembly: GCF_052327205.1. Taxonomy (NCBI): domain Eukaryota; kingdom Metazoa; phylum Chordata; class Chondrichthyes; order Squaliformes; family Somniosidae; genus Somniosus; species Somniosus microcephalus. Next base: position 277,324,125 of record NC_140988.1, on the reverse strand, counting down.
GCTGGTGGTCTGTCAGAAGCATAAACTTTTGGCCCTGCAGGTAATGATTAAACTTCTTTACTCCGCACACAAGGCTGAGAGCCTCCCTATCTATCTGAGCATAGTTGCGCTCAGCGGAGGTCAATGATCTGGATGCGAACGCAACTGGCCTCTCCTGGCCATTTGGCAACTTGTGTGAGAGTGCTGCCCCAATACCATATGGAGAAGCATCACAAGCCAAACGAATAGGCAGCGTTGGGTTGAAGTGAGCCAACACTTCCTCTGAGATGATCAATGCCTTGCTTTTGCGAAAGGCCCTCTTACAGTCCTCGCTCCACTTCCATGGTACTCCCTTCTGCAAAAGAGCGTTCAGCGGGTGCAGCACCGTGGATAAATTTGGCAGAAACTTATGGTAATAGTTAATCAACCCTAGAAACGACCTCAATTGGGATACATTATCCAGAGCGGGAGCCTTCACAACAGCTTCGATCTTGTCAGGAGACTTATGAAGCCCCTCCTGGTCAATGACATGACCACAGTACGAGATCCGCTTCTGAAAGAATTCACATTTCTGGCGATTAACTCGAAGACCATATTCTTTCAATCTGGTGAGCACCAGTTCCAAGTTTGCAAGGTGTTCCTCGTCATCATCTCCTGTAATCAGAATATCGTCCAGGTAACATTGTGTACCTGGAATTCCCTGTAATACCTGCTCCATGGCCCTCTGCCAAATTGCTGGAGCCGATGCCACTCCAAAAACCAGTCTATTATACCGGTACAAGCCTCTATGCGTGTTGATCGTGAGATACTGGCGTGACTCTTCCTCAACTTCCATCTGTAAGTACGCCTGCGCCAGGTCTATCTTGGTGAAGCGTTTCCCGCCAGACAACGAAGCAAAGATATCCTCAATCCTTGGAAGCGGATACTGCACCGTGTGAAGCACCGGATTAACAGTGATCTTGAAATCTCCACAGATGCGAACCTTCCCCGGTTCCCCCGGCTTGTTGCTCGATGAACGCTTCATGACTGGGACAATGGGCGTGGCCCACTCACTCCAGTCTACCTTAGACAGTACTCCTGAATGTTCTAGCCCTTCCAGCTCAGCTTCCACAGCAGGTCGTATTGCATAAGGTACCGGTCTGGCTTTGAAAAATTTCAGATTTGCATGTTCTTCAACCTTGATGTTTGCCGTAATTCCTCTCAGTGTTCCCAGTCCCTGTTGGAACACCTCTTTAGCATCGTCCAATATTCTGGACAATCGTTTAGGTTTCACATCTTTTGTACCGGAATCTACCGTTAGTGCTTTTAAGGAATGCCAGTCCATATTTATTTTCCAAATCCACTCCCGTCCCAGTAGTGGTGGACCTCCCTCAGGTAGCACATATAAGTCCATTCCTCGGCTTTCTTTGCCCTTGTGGACCACCTTTACCTCTATCTTCCCGATGGGGTATACTCTTTGCCCCGTGTATGTTTTCAATACAATCTCCGTATCCCGTAGGGGAATATGTGGGAATAACCTTTTGTAATCTTTCTTATTCATGACCGTCAATGCCGATCCAGTGTCCAATTCCATCTTCACTTGGACTCCTGCTATCTGAAGTGTGACCCAAATTGTTTGGAGGTCTGCTTCCTTACCAACATTGTGTACTCTTAGACTACCCAGTTCATTACTGCTGGAGTCTGAATCTGACTTCTGTTCGTTCGAACTGTTCTCTGTCACCTTGTGTACCTTTTTGTACTTTCCTGCGGTGACTTTTTGTTGCTGGTCTTCTTTCCTGACCGGCATACTTTAGTTATGTGACCAAGCCTGCCACATTTTCTGCATTCCTGATTTTTGAACCAGCACTGGTTCTGATCGTGCGTTGTCTTTCCACAACGATAACATTTTACTGTACTCAAGACCATTTGATTGGTGCAGAGTTCCGGTGACCGTAGTTGCATTTCCGCAGTGCCTCTCGCTGCGGCTTCTTGCGATGCTGCAATAGTGATAGCTTTATCAAGCGTAAGATCATTCTCTTCAAGCAGTCGCTTTTGTGTTCCTTCTTTTAACAATCCACACACAAATTTATCTCTCAGCGCATCTGCTAGCCCTGTTCCAAACTGACAGTACTTCGATAGCTTACGTAGTTCAATTAAAAATTCAGCGTTGCTTTCGTCTTTCAACTGCGTTCTTCTGTAAAATTTAAATCGTTCCGCTATCATCAGCGGCGTGGGGTTTAAATGATTTTTCAGGACAGTATCAATATTCGCGAAGGTCTGATCCGCCGGTTTATTTGGTGATAGAAGGTGCTTCAATAGCCCGTATGTCTTCGCCCCCATTGAGCTTAATAAGGTTAATGCTTTCTCATCATCTGGTACCTTATTTGCTTTACAATAAACTTCCATGCGTTCTACATACGTGGTCCAATCTTCGATATCACTATCAAAGGTATTAATGCTCCCATGTTTAGGCATCCTTGCAAGTTTTTAAATTTTTCTTTTTCTCAAAATGGCGGCTTCCCGCGCTTGTCTTCTTCCCCCGCCTACTAAAATGGCGGCTTCCCGCGCTTGGCGGTCTTTCCCGCGCTCGTCTTCTTCCCCCGCCGACTACAATAGCGGGTTCCCGCGTTTGCCTTCTTCCCCCGCTTTCTGCAATGGCGATTGCCTTGCTGCTGCCGTTCTCGCCTCCCCAGCGGTTCTCACTCCCCGACGCTGCTTTGCCTTGCAGCCCCGCTTGCAGCCCGGTCCTTTACACTGGCTGCGTTTGAATTCTCCGTGGCTCTCGTGCCTTAAGCTTCTCAACTCCCCGACGCTGCTTTGCCTCGCAGCCCCGCTCGCAGCCTGGTCCTGTACACCGGCTGCGTTTGAGTTCTCCGCGGCTCTCGAGCCTTAAGCTGCCCCAGTCGCTGCGCCTCTCGGCCTCGATTGCAGCCCAGCCCTTTCTACCAGCCGTGGTCGAGCTCTCCGCCCTTATTCCTCCGTTTTCCCTCCCCTACTCCACAGTCAACGCGGCCGACTTTCTGCTCGTGTCGCTGATCGGCTTACCCACCACCGTGGTAGAAGGGATGATCACTGCCTGTCGCTGATGGAGGGCTTCGTGGTCAGAATTCTTTTTCTTTTTAACCCGGGTTCTCGATGCCTCCCGTGCGATGGTGCTCAGCAGGATGATGAGGGCGGATGCCTCTTCTCGACGCCCGTTTTGAGGACGAAGCTGCCTTGGATGTAAATTTGCCGCAGGGTAAGATCGGACTCGTCGCCACTGTTGAGTCTGTATGTCCCAGTTAATGTTAGGATCAATCACTGGACACAGACAACAAGAATAACTTTTAACAGGTCTTTACTATTCGGAGGTCAGGGCTGAACTGCCCAGCAAATCCTTACACAACACTTATATACCGGTGTGGCCACCACCGATATTACAGTATACAGCAGCCAAGAGAAAGTAGTACATCTCTTAAAGTAGTTCTCTTAAGGTGGAACAGGTTACATACGCCACAAGCACCATCTCCACTTCAAAAGAAAGAAGAGAAAAACTTGTATTTATATTGTGCCTTTCATGACCTCAGGATACCCCAAAGCGGTTTACAGCAAAATAAGTAATTTTGAATTGTAGTCCTTGTTGCAATGTGGGAAACGCGATGGCCAATTTGCACACAGTAATGAGATAAATGACCAGATCATATTGTTTTAGGTGTTGGTTGAGGGATAAATGTTGACCAGGACACCGGGGAGAAGTGCCCTGTTCTTCTTCGGACAATGCCTTGGATTTTTGCGTCCGTCCATCTGAGACAGCAGATGGGGCCTTGGTTTAATGTCTCATCCAAAAGACAATCAAACAATGGACCAGAATTTGCAGTGGGTATGACGGCATACTCTTAGAGTACGCCATCATACTGCCTTTGAAATGGATCGCAAGTTCGAGAATTCTGCATGTGCTTGCACACGCACTAAATTGTGAACTTACGATCTGTCAACGTGCACAATGACATCATTTCCACGGCCGAAGAAAAACCAATTGCTGGTGTAGAGTTGGGCTATTTGCCCACCAACTGCCCAGCAATTGCATATGAATATTTTTACAGTTGATACAAACTGGCGCAGGGCATGTTTGCATCAGTGTAAGGGGAAACCTCAGGCATCTTTTAACCATTTTCATTTCGGAAATCGTATTGTTTAATTAAATATGTTGTGTATTTTGAATGTGTATTATAATTGTCCCACATGGGATACCGTAGTGGTGAGTTGCAATGCATTATGGGAAATGTAGTGCATTGAGTGAAGAAGCACATTGTAAATAAAATGGCCGTTAACTAAACTTTCCACCCCGGAGTCCTTAATTGTTATATAGGTAAGGGTATAAAACCCCTTGAGACACAACAAAACTGGCGACGAGGATGATGGACTTGCGCATCACTTTGCACTGGAATCGGCGATGTTTAAAGTAAGAAGTTCCTGTCTTTTCTTAATGGCGCGCCTGCAGTTTAGTGCTGATGCAATCGCCTCGTAAAGGTGGCGGTTCATGTGTTACACAAATAAGAAGGGGGAGAGTAACGATACAGTGAAACGAGTGGAGGAAAAGGACTGTAAAAAAAATTTAAAAAGTGGAGGAAAAGGACTGTAAAGAAAAAAAAAGATAACAAGATGGCTATGCTAACTGGAGCGTTTGGACCATTTGATGAAACGGCGGAGCAATGGAGTGCTTATACAGAGCGTTTCAGATTTTTTGTGACTGCAAATGGTGTTAAAGATGACGTGAAAGTGGCGACGTTCCTCAGTGTGGTCGGAGCAAAAACATTTGGCTTGTTACAGAGTTTGATGCACCCGGATAAGCCCGGCGCTAAGACATATGATCAGGCTGTGGAAGTTTTGGAAACACATTTCGCACCCAAGCCGCTGCTGATGGCTGAGAGGTTCAGGTTTCACAAACAAAACCAAGGGGAGGGTGAGTCCATAGCCGAATATGTTGCAGTGCTAAAGAAGCTAACTGAGCATTGTGAGTTTGGTGAAGCTCTAAATGACACTGTCCGTGATAGGTTTGTGTGTGGATTAAGATGTGAAGCAACACAGAAGCGCTTGCTCATGACTGACAAACTGACACTTAAATCAGCAGTGGAGCTCGCTGTGTCTATGGAGTTAGCAGCTAAAGATGCATAGCTGTTGGGGGCTGCAACAAGAGTGCACAGGGTAGCAGCTACACCAGATAAGCATGCAAGGGGTGCCAGAGAGTGTTACAGATGTGAAAGGTCAGGTCATCAGCCATCTGACTGCTGGTGTAAAGACCTGACCTGTCGGAAATGTGAAAAGAAAGGACACATTGAACGTGTGTGTAAAGGGCAAAGCAAACAATCCTACACAGAGACACACAAAAACAAACAAGGAAACACATCCAACTGGCGTTCTAAAAAGAAAAACCTAAACATGGTGAAACAAGAACAGGAAGACTCTGATGGGGAGCTGAATCTCCATGTGTTAACGGTGAATGGAGGCTCATCAGGCTATGGAGTCACTCCACTACTAGAGGGAATACCGGTCAAAATGGAGCTGGATACGGGGGCCGCTGTCTCCTTGATTTCAGAGAAGCTATTCAAAGAAAAATTGAACCACCTATCACTGACGCCGGCCAAGCTCATCTTAAAGACCTACACTGGGGAAACAGTCCCAATGCTGGGCAAGACGGAGGTCAAGGTGGAGCTTAATGGACAAACCGTGATTCTGCCAGTTTATGTGGTCAAGGGTGACTATCCATCCCTGATGGGCAGGCCATGGTTGGAGAAAATTCATCTGGATTGGAAAAAAGTGAATGCAGTGTCAGTCGAAGAGGCGGGGCAAGCAGCAGTGTTGACAAAGCATGCGGCTGTCTTTGGCGGAGAATTGGGGAGTATGAAGGGGATTACAGTCAAACTCAAGGTGAAGCCTGACAGCCAGCCACGATTCCTGAAGGCCAGGAACGTTCCCTACACCCTTAGACCAAAGGTGGAGGCTGACCTGGAGCATCTGGTCAAGATAGGGGTCCTGGTGCCGGTTTCGCACAGTGAGTGGGCCACGCCCGTGGTACCAGTGATGAAGAGTGACGGCGCGGTTCGCTTATGTGGAGATTTCAAAGTAACAGTGAATCCTGTGCTCTCAGCTGAACAGTACCCCCTCCCCATCATTGAAGATCTTTTCGCGGGTCTAGCAGGAGGCCAGAAGTTTAGCAAGATTGATCTATGCCAAGCCTACTTGCAGATGCATGTAGAAGAGGACTCACAGAAGTGCCTCACCATCACCACCCACAAGGGCCTCTACAGGTACTACCGCCTACCCTTTGGTATAACGTCAGCACCAGCATTGTTTCAGCGGGTTATGTGTTGTGTATGTACCTTTAAGAGAATAACTGGTCTCAGACTGCAGTACCGGCAGTGACCACCCCTGTATAAAAGGCGCTAGTAAGCCTCTGTAGTTTCAGTTTCCCTGTTGACTCCTTTCAGTAAAGACTTGTTTTGTTCAACTCCTGCTGTCCGTGTCTCAATCATACACGGACATAATACTGGCGACAAGCAGATACGAACTTACCTACAGTCTGCACCACTTCCTGGGATCCATTCCTGCAGCGAAGTGAGCAGAGGTCGAGGCCAGAAGGAAGAAAGAAGCAGTAGAAACGGGCGTCGACCATCGGCATCCGCCCCTGTGTTAGCGGAGTTGAAGATTGCTGGAGAAGCTGTCAAAAGCGGGGCCTGGTTCCTGTCGATGGTGCTTCAGCTAATCGGGCTGGTGGCAGGTAGTACACTGATCCTTCCTGGGCTGCGGCAGTCGCGAACTCGAGCGGGTGGCTTGCAACGGGGCCGAGCAGCGTTGTCGGGAAGAGGAGAGAGAGAGGGTGGAGCACACAGGGCGCGGCCGGTGCTACGAAGCCGGGCTGCGTATAGACCCGAGAAGAGGGAGGCAAGAGTCCCACAGGGTTGTTCCATGACGGGAAAATAATAAAAAAAAGAAATATTAAACGTGCAGGAAACCGCGAGGAGCTGCAGGTTGCAATGGAAACCGCGGAAAGCAGCGCTAGCAACAGTGGGTAAGAAGGCAAACGCGCGGGAGGCGCCATCTTAATCAGCGGGGAAGAAGGCAAAGCATGGGAGGCACCATTTTGTTAAATTGGGGAAGAAGGCAAAGCGCGGGAGGCGACATTTTAGATTTTCAAGATGCCGAAGACTGGCTGTATCACTGCCTTTGATAATACAATAGAGGACTGGACCACGTATGTGGAAAGAGTCGAGGTATATTGCGAGGCAAACGAAATAGCTGAGAGAAAAAGGCATCGGTATTGCTAAACTTAATGGGCGCTAGAACGTACGGCCTATTGCGGGACCTGATTACTCCAGCCAAACCGAAGGCGAAGAGCTTTAACAAAATTGTTGCTGTCCTACAGGAACACCTAAACCCTGCACCGCTGTTGATAGCCGAAAGATTTAAATTCCACAGGAGAACTCAGCATAAAGATGAGAGCAATGCTGAGTACCTTACGGAACTACGCAAGCTATCAAAGCACTGCCAGTTCGTAGCAGGACTGGCAGATACACTATGGGACAAATTTGTCTGTGGACTCCGGAGTGAAGGAACACAGAAAAAGTTACTCTCAGAGAAAGAGCTGACGCTAGATAAGGCTTTCAGTGTGGCAGTATCGTACTAAGCAGCAGCCAGGGGAGCTGCGGAAATTCAACAAAAGCCGCAGGAATACGGCACCCACGAAATGACACGGGGATTTGCAAAATGTTATCGCTGCGGCAGAACTAACCATGACCAGAAGGATTGCTGGTCCAAGGACAAAATATGCAGGCAATGTGGAAAGATGGGACACATTGCGCGAGTTTGCAAGTCTGGGAAGAAGACCAGCGACAACAAAAAGGCTACTAAGGAACCGTACAAGAAAGTACAAAAGATGACGGACAGTAGCTCCGAACACCAGATGAGCGATAGTGAATCCGGGAACAGGAGACTAAGTTGTCTCAAACTTCATAATGTAATCGCAAAAGAGGATCACCGAACCATTTGGGTCACCCTCACGATAGCAGGGTCCCAAGTTAAAATGGAATTGGATACAGGATCAGCGCTAACCGTCATGAATCGACGAGACTACGAGCGGCTATTCTCACACATACCCTTGAGAGAGACATCCATCGTCTTGACGACGTATACGGGGCAAAAAGTATGCCCCAGAGGAAAAATAAGGGTGCCTGTCGAATACAACGGCAAGAAAATGCGGAAATTGTATCTCTACATACTGCAAAATGGTGGACCACCATTATTGGGACGTGAATGGATCAGGAAGATAAGCTTAGATTGGCACTCCATTCATGCAATGACGGTGGACGGTAAAAAAGATGAAGACGTCACTCCTGGACGATTGTCAACAATCTTAGCTAACGCCAAAGAGGTATTTCAACAAGAACTGGGCACTCTTAAAGGCGTAACTGCCTCGATAAAAATAGAAGAGAATGCAATTCCCAAGTTTTTCAAAGCAAGACCGGTACCATATGCAATTCGTCCAGCCGTCGAGGCAGAGCTGGAGAATCTGAAGAGGGCAGCCGTGTTGTCTAAGGTCGACTGGAGCGAGTGGGCGACACCCATCATTCCTGTCATGAAGAAAACGTTAAGCAATAAGTCTGAGGAGCCAAGGAAGGTTCGCATCTGTGGGGATTTCAAGGTGACGGTGAACCCAGTCCTTCACACAGTACAATATCCTCTTCCAAGGATAGAAGACATCTTCGCCTCACTGTCTGGAGGGAAGCGTTTTACAAAAATTGACCTAGCACAAGCATATTTGCAGATGGAGATTGAAGAATCCTCTAGGAAGTATCTCACGATAAACACTCACAAAGGTCTTTACCAGTATCATCGATTGGTATTCGGAGTAGCATCGGCTCCGGCGATATGGCAAAGAGCGATGGAACAAGTCCTGCAAGGGATTCCGGGGACTCAGTGTTACTTGGACAATATCCTTGTGACAGGTGAAGATGACAGTGAACACCTTAACAACCTAGAACAGGTGCTCACTAGACTACGGGAACATGGGCTACGAGCCAACCACCCCAAGTGCGAGTTTTTTAAGAAACAGATATCGTATTGTGGCCACGTGATTGATGAAGAGGGGTTACATAAGCCCCCTGACAAAATTGAAGTGGTTGTTAAGGCCCCAGTGCCTGAAAATGTGTCGCAACTGAGGTCATTCCTCGGATTGGTGAACTACTACCATAAGTTTTTGCCGAATTTGTCGACAATCCTGCACCCACTGAACGCCCTGCTACGAACGGGAGTAGCATGGAAATGGAGCAATGACTGTAAGCGGGCCTTTCAGAAGAGTAAGGACTTAATCACTTCAAGAGAAGTATTGGCTCACTACAACCCAGCACTGCCGATCAGACTGGCGTGTGATGCGTCTCCCTACGGCATTGGGGCGGTACTGTCACATAAATTCCTTGATGGTTTAGAGAGGCCGATAGCTTTTGCATCACGCTCGTTAACTTCTGCCGAGCGTAACTATGCCTAGATTGACAGAGAGGCCCTCAGCCTAGTGTGGGGGGTGAAGATGTTCAATCACTACCTGCACGGTCAAAAATTTACTCTACTAACCGATCATCAACCTCTTGTCTCCATTTTCAACCCTCAGAAGGGCGTACCGATAATGACAGCGCAACGGCTGCAGAGGTGGTCCCTTTTCCTAGGGGCACATCAATATGACATCGAGTACAAAGGAACTAAACAGCATGGGAATGCTGATGGATTGTCACGCCTACCGTTGCCGACGGTGGAAGAAGAAGACCTTGCAGTGGATCCAATGGAGTTATTCCACTCGACCATAGTCGAATGTCTCCCTGTGACGAATGCAAACGTAGAAAAGGAAACACGGAATGACCCGACACTATCCCGGGTCTATGATTTAACGGTGAAGGGATGGCCAGCACATGGCGAACCACTGCTGCCAGCATTCTCGCCGAGAAGAGAACAGCTGTCAGTGTGCAGAGGAACCTTGATGTGTGGATCCAGAGTAGTAATTCCACCTAAGTTGACGGATAGAGTGCTCAATGAGCTTCATGAGGGTCATCTGGGTGGGGTAAAAATGAAGAACTTAGCCAGAGCGTTTGTGTGGTGGCCGGGAATCGATAGAGAAATCGAAGAGATGGCCAAGAGCTGTGCAGGATGCCAGAAGGTCCAAAACGCCCCACCACAAGCTCATCTACATCCATGGGAGTGGCCCTCATCTCCATGGCAAAGGGTGCATATTGATTTTGCTGGTCCCTTCATGGACTCGATGTTTTTAATTGCAGTGGATGCACATTCAAAGTGGCCAGAGGTAATAAAAATGTCCTCAACCACCACGGAGAAACTATCACAGTTTTACGAACCATATTCCCCAGGAATGGGCTGCCTGAACAGATTTGCTCTGACAATGGACCACAGTTTGTGTCTGAAGAGTTCCGGAGGTTCTTAAAGAACAATGGTGTTAAGCATTACACATCTGCCCCATATCATCCAGCCACTAATGGATTGGCCGAGAGGTTTGTTCAAACATTCAAGAAGGCTATCAAGGCAATGTGTAATGAAGAGATACCCCTACAACATAAGGTGGATAACTTCTTGTTTGCCTACCGGAATGCGACACATGTGTTTACCAACCAAACTCCAGCCATGATGTTCTTCAATTGAAGACTACGATGCCGCTTGGATTTGGTTAAGCCAAACGTCCAAAGAGATGTGGAGAACAGGCAGTTTCAGAATATGAAAGAAAGGCTGACCAGGAGTTTTAAGATAAGTCAACCAGTTTTGGCCCCGGACTACCGCACTGAGAAATGGCAGCCAGGAACGATTTGTACACGGCAAGGACCTCTCATGTATACCGTGGACGTTGGAGAAAGCATTGTAAGACGCCATGCTGACCAGATTCTAGAGTCACTGGAAAATGTCAACTCCACACCACGATCTGATACACCTGGTAATGAAATCGACGTACCAATTGCAGCTACCGCAGAATCGGTGATATTGGAAGCAGATGAACCAAACAACGACATTAATCCCGACTCAACCTTGCCAGAGGAACCTGATACCCCAAAGAGACGATATCCAGACAGAATCAGGAAGCCTCCTCAAAGACTGAACTTATAATTGCTTAAACTTAACCAATGTACCTAGCTACCATAATTGTGATTGTAATTAGTTATCATTTAGTTGTTAAATGAATGTTATGTACTGTTTATCTAAAAGGGGAGGAATTGTTGTGTATGTACCTTTAAGAGAATAACTGGTCTCAGACTGCAGTATAAAAGGCGCTAATAAGCTTCTGTCGTTTCAGTTTCCCTATTGACTCCTTTCAGTAAAGACTTGTTTTGTTCAACTCCTGCTGTCCGTGTCTCAATCATACACGGACATAATACTATGGACCAGATCTTAAGCGGCATTCCAGGGGTACAATGTTATCTCGATGATATCCTTGTCACAGGAAAAGACGACAACGAGCATCTGCAGAACCTGACGAAGACACTGGGAAGACTTGAAGAATATGGCTTATGCGTTCGCAAGGACAAATGCGAATTTTTCAAGCCATCAGTGGAGTACCTAGGCCATGTCATCAACGCGGACGGCCTACACACAGCACTGTCGAAAGTGAAAGCCATTGCCGACGCTCCTGCACCTACAAATGTCGGCCAGCTGCTGTCATTCTTAGGTCTCCTGAACTATTACGGAAAGTTTATTCCACAGCTGGCATCACTGTTGAAGCCATTACATGAGTTGCTGTGTCAAGGCAAGGCCTGGGCATGAACGAAGGGGTGCGAAGCTGCATTCAAGAAAGCCAAAGCAGCTTTGACTGACCCCAGAGTGTTGACGCACTTTGACCCGTCGTTGCAGATTCAGCTGGCCTGTGACGGCCAGGTGAAGAGAAGTCGATTGCATTCGCGTCAAGGTCCCTGAGCAAGGCGGAGGTGAAATACCCGCAGATCGAAAAAGAGGCTTTGGGCATCATCTTTGGAATCAAAAAGTTCCATCACTACTTGTTTGGAAGGAAATTCACCTTGCTGACGGATCATCATCCTCTGACATTGATCTTTGGTCCACACACAGGAATACCCTCCCTGGCAGCGTGCAGGATGCAGCGCTGGGCGCTGATGTTAAGCGCTCACAATTACAACATCAAATACTGGAGGTCAGCAGCACATGGCAATGCGGACGGATTGTCAAGACTTCCACTGCCGGTGCCCTCTGAAGGCTGTGAGCAGAAGATTTTCTACTCTGACATGGTGAGCAATGCCCCTGTCACGGCCCGGCAAGTCAAGAAAGAGACCAGAGTGGTCCCTACACTATCCAAGGTGCTGGATTGGGTGACACGAGGAGACGGATCACGGGTGTCAGACGCACCACCTGAGCTCCTACCTTACCTGTCAAGAGGGAAGGAGTTGTCTGTCACATCAGGATGCCTCCTTTTGGACATGCGAGTGATCATACCACCAAAGCTGCGGAAACATGTCCTCAACGAGCTGCACTCAGGACATTGTGGTATTGTCCAGATGAAGGAGCTGGCACGAAGCTACTTCTGGTGGCCCGGTCTGGATCATGAAATTGAAGTTAAAGCGAAATCATGCCCATCATGCGAGACAACCAGGGATACGCCAAGAGCAGCGCCACTGCATCCATGGGAATGGCCGGCGACACCGTGGCAACGGATCCATCTGGACTTCGCGGGACCAGTGGAAGGAGCGATGTTCCTGGTCACGGTGGACTCCCATTCCAAATGGCCGGAAGTTGCAGTAATGTCCACTACCACTACGGAGAAAACCATCGAGACTCTGAGAGAGATGTTCGGGCGATTTGGTCTGCCGGAGCAGATCATAACCGACAATGGAACACAGCTCACATCCCAGGAGATGGAGGAGTTCCTCAAGAGCAATCGAATCCAGCACACATTCTCCGCGCCTTATCATCCATCCACGAATGGATTGGCGGAGAGATTTGTCAGAATGCTGAAACGCGCGTTGAAAACAGCAAGAAGTGATGCTCCTCTAAAGCAGCGCCTGAATGCTTTCTTGCTGAAATACCGAAACACGCCTCATGCTATGACTGGAGCATCTCCTGCTTACCTACTCATGGGAAGGCAGCTACGGACACACCTTGACCTGCTGAGGCCAACGTCCACAGAAGCAGTGATGCACGCCAATCAGCAGGATCAAGTCAGCAGACGAGCTCAGAGGTCCAAAGAATGACACTTTGTGGTGGGGGGCAAAGTCCTCGCGTGTAACTACACCACCCCGGAGTGGTGGGTCCTGGCTACGGTCATTCAAAAGACGGGCCCTGTTTCATACCGAGTCCGCACCGGAGACGACCGAACATGGAGATGGCATGTAGACCAGTTACTGCCAAGACAGTCGCCACAGGTAAACCAAGAAACAAAGGATCAAGGACCTGCTGGGGGCTCCAGCAGGGACTGGTCGTCTGACCCTGAGACGGTGGCACCATCCACTCTTGTGCCATCGAGGGAGGAAGCCACGCCTGCAGGGTCACAGGAGAGCCAGCCAGAGCCTGCTCCTGAGACTAGGCGTTACCCCCAAAGAGAAAGGCAGCCTCCAGAGCGCCTTAGTTACAGTTAGTGCTAACCTGTGTGCATGGGGCAGAATAATCCCCAGGGTTAGCGGAATGTAGAGGCAGTCTACCCTCTCTTCCAAAGTTATAGTCATTTTCAGTTATTCTGTTTTGTGGACATTTTATTTTACCATTCTATATAAAATATGTTGTGTATTTTGAATGTGTATTAGAATTGTCCCACATGGGATACCGTAGTGGTGATTTGCAATGCACTATGGGAAATGTAGTGCATTGAGTGTAAATAAAATGGCCGTTAACTAAACTCTCCACCCCGGAGTCCTTCTTAATTGTTATATAGATAAGGGTATAAAACCCCTTGAGACACAACAGCATCAAATGAGGTTTTATTGTTTCTGCAAAGATTGGGGTTTTAATGATGTCGATAATTATCAGCAAAATTAAATTTTTACTAACAGAACTTAGATGTAGTGAAGTTGGTGGAATGAAGCTAAATAGGAATTAAATTCCAATCCTGAAAAGCAATTGTAATTAATCCTGATTACGGGATTTCCTTCTGAAATTATGTAAAATCTAATTCTGTTTCCTGATTGGAGGACCTGACCCACGTGATCCCAGGTACGCTTCTGCGCAGGCTGCGCCCTTGGGATCCGTGGGCCATTACGCTGCCCTCCAGTACTTCGTGTCAGAGAGCAAGTTCACAAAGGAGGGCCCCCATCAGGTAGGTGCATATTCTTCTTGCAGGTCCATGGCAGACTCTGGAGCTACGCCGCAGACCGCAATTTTTGGGCCAATGAATGAGATGCTGGACTGCTCTGTCACGTGTCTGCTGATTCATGCCTGTACCTAGAGTTCCCTTTCCCTTGTTTATTCCTGCCGCTTCTTTTGAACCATCTGCATTTTTGTCCCACCGATTGTAACACTCCCTTTTAATTGTTCCCATTCCTTTAAATTTCACTTACAAGCAATTTCTCCTCTCCCACCAGAAGTATCATCTTTGGACCCATCTGAGTTTGCATCTGGAGTTGTGAATAATTATTGAGTGCTATTTGCACTTGAGTTTCAGGCGGGTGTAAAAGCAATGCGAACAACTTTAACATCTGTTACAAGGACAACTACAGTAGGAACAGTAATGGAAAGCTGTGCCCTGAAATTTGGCTGTACCAAGGATAGGCTGCAATGCTGACCTAAGGGATGGTACCATGGAGTGGCACATGTTAAGTCTGTGTGTCCCAGTTATGCTTATTATAAATCACTGGACACAGACCACAAGAATAACTTTTAACAGGTCTTTACTATTCGGAGGTCAGGGCTGAACTGCCCAGCAAATCCCTACACAACGTTTATATACCGGTGTGGTCACCACCGGTATTACAGTATACAGCAGCCAAGAGAAAGTAGTACATCTCTTAAGGTAGTTCTCTTAAGGTGGAACAGGTTACATACACCACAGCACAGACAGCAACCCTTGTCGCATCTACTTCATCCAATTCAGTAGCTATCAAACTATGTCAGTGATGGGCTGCTCTGTCATCTGTTTGTAGACTCATATCTGCAGATAAGGTTCCCTTTCACTTCCTTGTTACCTGATGTTTCTTAGTCCCTTGCTCCATTTGCCGAAGCAAAAGTTACTACAGGTTTGAGGTGCCTTTTGAGACTCTCCAAGTTTTCAGACTTTTTGTCCCACCTATTATGACACCTTTAAATGGACCCAAACCCTTACATTTTGCTTAAACACATTTTTGTTCCCTCACCACTAGGGGGATGAAATTCGACTTGTGCGGTCATGCAAAATGGGCGAGAGCGAATCGGCAGCCCATTTTACACACCACCTGATTCTACCGCCCAAGACAAATTTCACCCTTCTAGCATCTCCCGTCGACCTGTCTGAGTTTATACCTAGAATAGTTTGAATAATTATGCAAATGAGTTTATACTGGAGAACTGAGTGCTATTTGCATTTGAGATTCAGATAGGTGTTAAAGCAATGCTAACCAAGTTAGAACTGATTTACACCTGAAGATGAAAATCATAGGATAATATAGGAATGCACAGGAGTGGATAAGTCTATTATAGAAAGAAAGAACCTGCATTTATATAGTGCCTTTCACAACCTCAGGACGTCCCAAAACGCTTTACAGCAAATGAAGTACTTTTGAAGTGTAATCACTTTTGTAATGTAGGAAACATGGCAGCCAATTTGAGCACAGCAAAGTCCCAGCTGAGATTGCGACCAACAGCGTCCACCAGTCAGGGTCAGCAGGCAGGCAGCTACTTTGCATGGGGCCAGTAGGTGCATGGGCTATGAAAGGAGAATATTCAGTGCCTGTCCATCCCACACATCCTGTAAATCTGGCGTCTGGCTGCCTTTTGGTGGGGAGTTGCTCAGGTCACTCCCCCCCAGAGCACACTGAGCTCCCTTCAGTCACCTGTGTAAGCTGGGGCAATCCCATTTTTTTTAATTGTCCAGTTGCTTCCCTGGCTTGGACCCCCATAGTGGGGCCCACATCTGCCCATGTGGTGGTTGGGAGACCTCATCTCCCTCAGGATGCCAGCCTCCAGTCTTACGTTGGGCCCTTGGGCAGAGGTTCCACCCCTTACAAGGCTACCAGGAAAATTCTGGGAATGGCAGGGTCCCATCCAGTGCAACTAGGCCCATGCCTTTTCTGTTGGGTTCTACAGAGTCCCATTTGAGTTAGGGTGGAAGTCTGGCTGACCCCTGAGGAAATTCAGGTCCAAGATTTATTTATTTTTCCTAATTGGCTATAAATTGGCAATCTCATTCAGCAAGACCATAGGAAATATCACACTAATGCAGGAGATGGTGCTCTGCTAAAGTTTAACTGAGGCACTTTGCTTGTCTAGAGCACTGGAGGCTTTACTCTCATCTAATGGGACTGTGCCTGACATACGACTGCTTGATGCTGACAGTGTATACCCAAAATGGAAAGCTCAATATTTTCCAGCACTAATTTTCACCTCGTTGAGCACAAAACTCACACAGAAAAAGCGTATTATAGTGCTGAGCTGTTTCAATATTAATGAAGTAACCATGACAAGATAAAGCCTAGCTTCCTTTTTGTAAAGCTTTCAGACTATAAGCCGACTAATGGCTCCAGTGGCAGAAGAGAGGTCCTCCATGTTGTTTGTCTGTTAATTTAAAACCCCCAACTCAACTAATATCTGGAAGTGTGTGTTCTTGTCACTAATTCTCAATAGTGTTGCTAAATGGAGCACTGTGCAATCGTGAAACAACCCATCTTCCAGCGATCAGTTATTATGATTACAGTTACTATCTGTAATGATCACATGTGGTCACACCATCCCCGCTGAAGGGAGAAGAAGCTGTGTGGAATGAAACATACAGCACAGAAGGAGGACATTCGGCCCATCAAGCCTGTACTGGCTCTTTGAAAGAGCAGTCGTGCTTAGTCCCACATCCCCGCTTTTTGTCCGTAACCCTGCAAGTTCCTCATCCTCAAGTACCTCTCCAACTCCCTTTTAAAATTATTTATTAATGCCTTGAAAAGAGACATTTTTTAAAGTTATCAATATATCAAGAAGAGTGAAATTCATAATAATTGATGGCCCAGTAATTCCGGGCACAAAGCGTGAGTACGGACGGGGTACTCACGCGTGTGCCCAGAGGAATTGCCGGTTTTCAGCATGCACAGCGCATGCGCTGAAAACCGGCATTTCCTGTCCTCTGACCCAAGGGGTTAAGAGGCAGAATGCGCGCGACTGCACAGGCAGCGCGTGCGCAGTGAAATTCCTTTTTTTTTTCAGAGTTGCCTGAGTGTAAAGGCCTCTGGTTTTTACGCGTGGAAAAACCAGACGTAAGTATTTAGTTTTTCAGGTAAGTGGGCTTTTAGTACAATGTAGAAATTTTTTTTCCACAGGTTTGTTATTTTTAAAGAATTTACAGGATAGTAAGTTTAGTTTTAGACCCTATTTTTTAAAAATTTATTTTTTTCAAAAAATTGATTAATTGTTTAAAACTTTTTTTAACTTATTTATAGTTAATATAATCAGTGGGATTTTTTTAAAATTTTATTTAAAGTTAAAGTAGTGTTTTGGCAGCCCATACTTTTCATGAGTTTGACAGCTCTTACTGTCAAACTCATGAATGAGTTTCCCCTCCCCTGATTGGCTGCACAGTGCTCACCTGATCCCAGCCGGCACATCGCACTAACTACGCCGCTGGATCAGGTAAGCACATCGCGCCAACAGCTGAACCGGGCCAGTGACAGGAAATGCAAGCAGGCCCGGGCTTCAGATGTCGGCGCGCAGGGTGAGTGCACATCGGGGGTTTGCACGCGCGGCAAGCCCCCGATCCTAATTTCAGGGCCATTATCAGCACCATTTCAGTACTGTTTATGGAGCAAGTAAGAATCTACATTTAACCTCTTTATAGGTATGGTTCATATTATACTCAGCACCATCCTGATTTAGGAGCCATATTAAAATGAGTTACAGTGAGGCAGAACAATAATGCATTGATTTTTGTTGTGAGGTAGAGTTGGGGTATGTAGAAATGAAATAAGTTATAAAGAGTTTGAATTAAATGCTTTTATAAATACACTTGTAACACATTGCAATAAATTACGCAGGTCGTATGAGATCCCTGGGAAAGTCAGCACTTAAAGGGATACATCACAGCAATTGTGTATTGCTATGAACACAAATGCAACAGGCACAAAGGTAATATAGACACTGCATATACAACTTACAGCCTGTGAGAAAAGTGTCGCTTATTCACATCATTCCGAAAGGATGCAGAGAAGAATAAAAAACATTTGGTTAACTCTTTGAGTACTGAATCCCCTGAGCACATGCTTTTCCTTCTCCTCAAGATGTGGGCTTATGCTGGCAGGTGGCTCCACAAGAGCTTCATCCAAGAGCCCATTTTCACATCAGCCTTGACAGCCAGCTATTTGATTATAGCAGATTGTCAGAGTCACATGTAATGAAATCTACATTCAACATCCATACCCCTGCACTTTCCATGAGCCGGTCCCTGGATACAGTCAAACATGGAAACCCTAGTTGATTTTTCTTTTCCTTGACCTAAAAAGAAAGAACTTGCATTTCTACAGCACCTTTCACAACCTCAGGATTTCCCAAAGCCAATGAAGTAATTTTGAAGTGTAGTCACTGTTATAATGTAGGAAATACGGCAGCC
Source organism: Somniosus microcephalus (assembly GCF_052327205.1). Lineage (NCBI taxonomy): Eukaryota > Metazoa > Chordata > Chondrichthyes > Squaliformes > Somniosidae > Somniosus > Somniosus microcephalus. The sequence goes on along the minus strand of NC_140988.1, from coordinate 277,305,425 downwards.
AATCTGCGCTCAGACAGTAATGAGATATATGAATGGATCATCTGTTTTATTGATGTTGGTTGAGGGGTAAATATTGGCCAGGACACCAGGAAAAACTCCTAGGGGGCTAAATTCGGTTGATTTGTGCCTCCCGTTATCACCCTAAGAGGGTGCTAATGGGGCGCAAATCAACTAGTGTTTGGGCGTGGTGCCGCTAATGCCTCCCTCGAAATTCAGCGGGAGGTTAGCAGCGGTGCCAGCCATTAACGCTGTGCGGCACTGCGCTGCCGGCGATGACATCATCGCCGTGCGCAGCGCCCCGCTCGTGCCCCGGCTGTAATATTGGGTGGCACCCCCCGACTTACCACTGGACGCGATGTCCGTCGGGGTCAGGGGGGCCTACCTGCGGCCGGGGCGGTGCTAGTTAAAGGGGAGGTGGCGGGCGGCCCCCGTTGCGGTCCACGGCCCCCGTGAAGCCCCCCTGCAGGGTGCCGGCTGCTCTCTGTGAGCCCGGCACTCCTCTTGCGCGCTGGGCTCGTTTGCCAGCACTCCCAATCCCTGGTGACCCAACTGGCCCCTCCCCTTTAATAAGGGGAGGAAGGCCTGCAGTACTGCGACACATAGTGCTGCGATATTGGCTCGCATCACCCCAAGAGGGACACGGGGCACTTCCAGTAGCGCCCCCCCTCCCTCTCGGGGCACTACCTGGGAAAATCGGTCACGGGGGGTGCTAACTTTATCGGGGTGCTAAAATTAGCGCCCCGTCAAAGGTAGCATCCCCCAATTTTTACCCCCTAAACTCTTCATCGAAATAGTGCTATGGGATTTTCTACATCCACCTGAGAGGGCAGACAGTATCTCTGTTTAATATCATTACATCTGTTTCATCTGAAAGACAGCACAACACTCACTCAGCAGTGCACAGAAATGTCAGCCTGGGCTATGTGTTCAAGTCACTGGAGAGGGGCTTGAACTCATAACTCTCTGACTCAGATGCAAGCATGCTACCAACTAAGCCACAACTGATGCACAGAGCCAATTATCAGAACAGCCCTTAAGTTATGGGGCTTCCCAGTGCAGATAGTCATGGAACCCCTTTCAATCCAGCCTATCCCTTTTCACTCATAACCTTTGAACTAAATGGTGAGAAGCCATTTTAGCTTTATTGTTCTTGTTTTCCTTTTCACTGTAATTCCTGGAATTTCCTCAAAACTTGTGCCAAAACAATGATTTAAATATGAAGTAATACCAATTTTCAGTGCAAAAGATTGAAAAAATCGCGCATGCGCTACGTCGGTTTTTAACGTTACAACCTGGAATTTCAAATGTATTTTTAAAATGTATTTATAGTGCTTATGTTTACAAGTAGACAGAAACATATCTTAATTTATTACTGTAACTGAACGAAAGGAAAAGGGAACATTGTTTCCGGATTATTTCTAAATATAGTAATTTATTTATTTTGAAGTTAAATAATTGGATATCTTAGGTGAGCATAAGGAAAAGTGAGAAGGTGCAGAATAAATTATAATTATGATTATTTTGGAAAGTGTCAAATAACTTGCAAGCAAGTGAATTGGATCATGCTCACTGGCTCACTGAAGATACGAGCTCGGCACGGCACGGGCTCGATGGGCCGAATGGCCTCCTTCTGTGCTGTAACCATTCTATGATTCCACGATTCTAAGATACAAATTGTACGCGATAATGAAAAATGTAAGTAAAATCGCAAGACTGGTAGTAACGTTCTGTTGTCACATCATTCAATTATTTTACTTAAGAGCCATGAGAAAAACATCAGACTGAACGAGGTCATACTGCCTGTTCTGTTGTATGACCATCTTGCCTCTCATTATAGGAAGGTAGCTCTTCCTACACTGTGTAAGCCTGGGCTCATTGGTAACACTCTTGCCTCTGAGTCAGAATATTATGGCTTCAAGCTCCCTTCCACAGACTTGAGCACATAATCTAGGCTCACACTTCAGTGCAGTACTGCGGGAGTGCTACATTGCTGGAGGTGCTGTCTTTTGAATGAGACACTAAACTGAGGCTCCATCTGCCCTTGCAGGTGGATGTAAAAGATCCCATGGCACTATTTGAAAAAGATCCTGGGAGTACTCCTGGTGTCCTGGCCAGCATTTACCCGTTAACCACCATTACTAAAACAGATTATCTGGGATTTTTTGGTTGGTCTCTTTCAGTCACCACAGATTGCATTTACTCATGAAGCCTTCATCAGAAGAATATACAGCTTTCCTATCATAGAAGGAAGCCATATGTGCCATCATCATGCCTGTGCCAACTCTTTGAAAGAGCCTTCTAATTAGTCCCACTCTTTCCCCATAGTCCTGCAAAGTTTTCCTTTTCAAGGATATATCCAATTCCCCTTTTCAAATATATAATTATATAACATATGGATGCAAGAGTATTTGGTAATCAATATTCCTAAAGGGCTTCATATCTCTTTGAATGGAGTTACATGGCTATCTGGGAATTCTGTTTAAATCACATAAACCTTGATATTATTGTTGGTGAAATTAGCGGAAAAATGTTTAGTGCATTCATTTCTGTGCAATTTTAACACGGACATTAAACTATTTTTTTAAATGGGCTAATGCCACTGCTAAAATGGTAAACATGGAAATGTGCTACAAAAGGGGTTTAGTAATTCCAGATTACGGTGAACTCATGATTTTTGCTTCGCTATTGTTCAGGTGCTTCATATGCTTCCAAATTTCTTCCTCTGCATTTTTCCATCTTGTGTATATTATAAAGAATTGAAAAAAAATCACAGAATTCAGATGACGTCGATTAACCACTCAAACCTTAATGTCTATAACATGATCTGAATCCCCGGAGGTGCTGCAGCCTAGCAATGTGCTCCTATATATCTATTATATATTATATCCTACATTTTCTATATTTTTCTGATTGGACAAGTTTATGGCTGCGAGTGTAGAAAGGTGACCCGCACCTGTGGCAATTCAGTTATGAAGTACAAATGAACAGGATGACTCTCCATCTGATTTCTTCTACTCATTCTTCTGCAGAAAGCCCTAGGCTGAGTCTCCATTTGGTGGTTCACCCCCACAGAGGCTTAACTGAGATAGGGAATTCAGTAGTGTAGTGGAGTAAAATCCCATTGTCCAATAGTAGGACCTACTGGTACTCCAATAACCTGGACCACAGCACCATGACCATAACATTTTTGTTAATCGACATGACTCTCTGAATTATCTAACGCATGGTAAATATATAAAAGGCAAAATACTGCGGATGCTGGAAACCTAAAATAAAAACTGAAAATGCTGGAAATACTCAACAGGTCAGGCAGCACCTGTGGAGAGAGAAATAGAGTTAACGACCGGAATTTTCTGGGGTCTGTGCGGGCGCAATTGGAGGCGGGTCAGGTGGGAAATTTTACAAAAGTCGGATCCCTACAATAACCAAGCCATTCTTTTCAGAATGACCACCATTGCTGGAGGTTCCGTTATGTCTCACCATTCACTGCACCTCACTAAGCCACTTCGAAAGGTGCACACAATGTGTCCAAGATGGCAAAGTGGTGAAAATAAAGATTTTAATGGTTGACAATACATTAACGGAATCTTGCCATTAACATTGACTAAAACATTCAAGTGGCTACCCTTGTGAATCTACTTGTGTGCCATCTTTCTCTTCCATGTGCTTCTACGAGGTGCTACCCCTGTAGCTTCAGCAGAGGTAGAGGCAGCCTACTCACTTCACTGCTGCGATTGCTTAGATACTCTTGGCAGACGTTCTCTGGGTTTTGGAGCCTGTGAGGGCCTTGCCAAAGACTGCTCCTCCTGCGACTGTGCAGGGGCAGACTCAGCCATCACGATCCGAGGAGGCACCTGGGGCTCTGACTGAGGGAATGGCAATGGGGGAGAAGTGTAAGCACTTTGAGAGGAACCCACACTTTCCTCCCCCCTCTCACCATCCTCCCTCTCATGGGCCACCCACACTTCCCTGCTAACAAGGAGCTGGACAGCACCTTGCTGCACATCAGTGGTGCCATGAGGACCCAGGTCTACGCTGACATCCCTCCTAGAGAGGAGGTCCATGAGCCTCTGCCATCTATGCTCCATAGATAGCCATCTATTCTCCATAGATAGCATGTGCTCCTGTGAGTGGCGTATTAGCTGCTCCATGCAGGTGGCCATCCTATCCATGGAAGAGCCTACAGTCACCATCGCCTGCAACAAGGTGGTGCTCATGTTGGAGATGGACTCCTCCATTCTCTTAACATTTGCAGACATCGTGTTCACAGAGCCTCCTGCACTTCTTGCTGCACCTCCAGGATCACCCGCTTTCTGGATGGACCCCAAGGCTCAGCATCTGCATGCAGCCGAGCAGAGCGGGGAGCATCCCGCGCCCTCTGGTGAGGAGTCTCCACTGCTGTCCCTGTTTCTACCATCTGCTCTTGCTCACCTGTGACTTGTGACAGGCCCGGTGACAACACTACTTTATCTCACTGTGGACCCACCGAGGTGTGTGTCTCTGCGCTGGTGCTGGGTGTGCTTATGTCTGATGACGCTGCACCATCAGAGGCTGGAGGCTCCTCTGAGGAGTCATCTTGCTCTTCCTCCTGGACAATTGTGGGGGGGGGGAGGGGTGGCTCTTGATGGACCTGGGGGAGAGTGAAGAGATGAATTAGATATGCCATATGAAGAATGGGTACACATACTATTATGCACGATGACCATTCAGTGGCTGATGACATCAGTCCCCATATGAGTGACTGATGTATGCCATGTAGCTGTATGATATGTAATTCTGTCATCAGATTGCTGAGACATCCCCCTCTCTCCATCTCCCACCTCCAGCTTCTCGGCCACTCCTGATACTTCTAACGCGGCCTCCTCTGCTGTTGTGAGGGTCGCAAATGGCGGAGGCCTACCTCCAGTTCTCTCCTTTTTCCTCTTATTGTGGGCTCTCTTTTCCTGCAAGGAGGGAAAGAGAAGTTTGAGTGAGAGTGATGGAATGACTGTAAGGAATGGATGGGTTAGATTTTTAGAGGGTGACTATGATGGAGTGGGGTGGCAATGCCAAGTGGCCTCCTTGTGTGTTGTTAGTTGGTCTGATTGCATTAGGATGAGGCTGAGTGTGAGGACTGGCTAGTAAGATGGGGATGTGATAATGTAGATAAAAAAAGAGAGGGATGGATGGAGGTGCAAGGTATGTTGGTGTGAATAAGGATGTGCAAGAGTAGAGTTGGGAAGGCAGAGTGATGGAGATGTGATGAGAGGCGCAGCAGGATGAAGTTGAGTGCGGCTTTGTACTCACCTTTCCTGATCTAATGAGATCATTGAAACATTTCCGGCACTGCACCCAGGTCCTCCTGAACACATCCCCGCTGTTGTCCTCCTCTGCAATTTGGAGCCAGGTTCTTTTTGTCTCCTGGGGATGTCTATTCCGACCATTGGAAGGGAAGAGGACCTGCCTGCGTGCTCTGACTCCATCCACAAGGATATGGAGGGAGTCATCGGAGAACCTGGGTGCAGCCCTCTGCCTCTGTGCAGCCATCTCTCCAACCGTTTGGAGCAATGAAAACCTCCAGTGTGCTGCCAGCACACTCCTAGATGAACCTTCAAATTCAATGTGGCCACGGCTCCTTCAAATATACCAGCTGAAAATGCATCATCAATGATGTCATCAGACCCGCACCATTTAATTGGGCCAGGTAACATGCAGGGCGGGCTTAATAGGCCCCATTATCAGAAAGTTGTTTTTCTGCAGCGGGATGGAAGCAACAATGGGGTCGCAGCCCGCCATGCTGTCCACCCGCACCCGACCCGCCCAGGTACAGAAAATTCACGCCAATGTTTCAGGTCTGTGATCTTTCATTCAGAACTGGAAAATGTTACAGATGTAACAGGTTTTAATCAGGCAAAGAAGCAGGGAAAGGGGGAGGGGAAGAAAGAACAAAAGTGAAGGTCTGTGATAGGGTGGAAGACAGGAGTGATTTAAATGACAAAAGGGATGATGGTGCAACGCAAATGGGGTGGTAATGGGACAAGTAAAGAAGCAAAAGATGGTCTAGAGGAGCTGTAAATGATAACAGCAGAATCAGTACAAACAGTTCTTGTCCATAAAAGGGAGCAATGGTTATGATCTGAAATTAATTAACAATTTCAGATCATAACCACTGCTACCATTTTTTCACACCATCACCTCCACATTCCCCTCCAAGTCCATCCTCATTTAGAAACATATTGCTGTTCCTTTATCCTTACTGGGTCAAAATCCTGGAATTAGCTACCTATGCTACCTTAGAAGCACCATCACTATAAGGACTGCAGATGTTCAAGAAGAAGGTTCACCAGCACCTTTGCAGGACAACTAGAAATGGACAATAAATATACCCTTGCCAACAATACCCATATCTTGAAAACAAATATATTAAAAAGTTATGAACACCTCCTAAAAGAACACATTTATAATTTTGTTAGAAATGCTGAACAGAGGAAATATTCACGAAGAGTACTAGATGTTTGGAATTATCTACAAAACAAGTCATTAGATGTAAAATTGTTTGGACTTATTCAAAATTCATGACGGCAGAGTTAGCATACCATAGAGATAAGCTTTGATGGACCACATTCCCTTTCGTCAACCCTGACTTATGTTAGTATATCAAAATCAGACCCTTAAATACTCCAAACATTTTCAGAAAAGTATTTTCTGTTGAATCCGTGATTCTTAGAGTATGATGTTTTCCAATAACTACACGGAGGCTGTAACTTAACAATCAACAGGTGTTTACTGGAGTAGGGTAGTCTCAAGACTGGCAGTACAGAGGCATGCTCAAGGCTTATATACAGGTGTGGTCACTGCCGGTACTACTGTATACAGGAGCTGTAAAAGTAGTTCTCTCTTAAAGGAACATACACTACAATTCCTCCCCTTTTAGATTAGCAGTACCCATAATATTCAAATAACAATTAACACATTAACATGCACATTAAACAGAAATAGTCCATTTATAGATTCAGTCTTTGGGGCGGCTTCCTGATCCTTTCTGGATAGCGCCTTTCCTGAGGTTCTTGTTCTTGGTGTGGAGGCGATTCTGGCCCCCTTTCGTCGGTTAGTTCATCAGTTTCCACTGCTACTGTTTCTGAAGTAGATGCTACTGGTATGTCGGGTTCATCCCCAGGTACGCGAGACATGGGGTTGACTCGTTCCTGTGACGCTAAGATCTGGTCGACTTGGCGTCTCACAATGTTCTCCCCGACATCCACTGTGTACATTAATGGCCCCTGCCGTGTGCATATCGTTCCGGGTTGCTATTTCTCTGTTCGGTAGTCACGGGCCAAGACTGGTTGTCCTACATTGAAGCTCCTTGTCGGCTTCTCATTGATGTGCTGGAATTGTTTATCCCCAACATTTCTTCGCACATTTGGTCTGAGAAAATCCCGACGAGATCTCAACCTTCAGTTAAAGAACATCATGGCCGGGGTCTGGTTGGTAACTGCATGTGTCGCATTTCTGTAGGCTAACTGGAAATTGTCCACCTTATGCTGTAGTGGAATTTCATCATCGCACATGGCCTTTATCGCCTTTTTAAAGGTTTGTACGAACCTCTCAGCCAATCCATTTGTGGCTGGATGATACGGGGCGGATGTGTAATGCCTTACCCCATTCCTTCTCATAAATTTCCGAAACTCTCCGGACACAAACTGTGGTCCATTATCAGAGCAAATCTGCTCTGGCAAGCCATTCCTGGCAAATATGGTCCGTAGGACTGCAATCGTTTTCTCTGTAGTGGTTGAGGACATTTTTATCACCTCAGGCCATTTCGAGTGAGCATCCACTGCTATTAAGAACATTGAGTCCATGAATGGATCAGCAAAATCAATATGCACCCGTTGCCATGGAGAGGAGGGCCACTCCCATGGGTGTAGAGGGGCATGTGGTGGTGCATTTTGGACCTTCTGGCATCCTGAGCAGCTCTTGGTTAGGTCCTCGATTTGTTGATCGATCCCCGGCCACCACACATAAGCCCTAGCAAGGCTTTTCATTTTCACCCCTCCCAGATGACCTTCGTGAAGCTCATTTAGCAATCTCTCCCTTAGCTTGGGTGGAATTACCACTCGGGATCCACACATCACTGTCCCCTGGCATACTGACAGCTGTTCTCTTCTGAATGAGAATGCTGGCAACAGTGAGTCGCCATGTGTTGGCCATCCCCTCACCATCAAATCATATAACCGAGACAGTGTTGGATCATTGCGGGTCTGCTTCTCTATATCTGCGTTAGTTACTGGCAATCGTTCAATTATTGACGAATAAAATATCTCGATAGGGTCCACTGCTGGTGCTTCCTCCACAGTAGGCAGTGGCAGGCGTGATAGCCCATCAGCGTTTCCATGCTGTTTCGTGCCTTTATATTCTATTTCATATTGGTTCGCCCCTAGAAAAAGGGACCATCTTTGTAACCGTTGTGCAGTCATCACTGGAACGCCCTTCTTTGGATTAAAGATGGAGACAAGTGGTTGGTGGTCAGTCAGCAAGGTGAACTTCTGCCCATGCAGATACTGGTTGAATTTTTTTACTCCCCATACTAGGCTGAGGGCCTCCCTGTCAATCTGGGCGTAGTTGCGCTCGGCTGAGGTTAGTGACCGAGACACAAAGGCTACTGGCCTCTCCAACCCGTCTGGGAATTTGTGCGACACCACCGCTCCAATACCATAGGGTGATGCATCACATGCCAAACGAATTGGTAGTGCTGGGTTGAAATGGGCCAACACCTCTTTTGATGTGATCAATTCTTTGCACTTCTGGAAAGCTCGTTTACATTCATCATTCCACTTCCATGGTACCCCCGTTTGCAGTAGGGTGTTCAGTGGGTGTAATACTGCAGACAAATTTGGTAAGAACTTATGGTAGTAGTTCACCAGCCCGAGGAACGACCTCAGTTGTGAAACATTTTCCGGTGCTGGAGCCTTGACTACTGCCTCAATCTTTTCAGGGGACCTATGTAACCCCTCTTCATCAATAACGTGGCCACAATACGAGATCTGCTTCTGGAAAAACTCGCACTTGTGGCGATTAGGTCATAGCCCATATTCCTTTAATCTAGTGAGCACCTTCTCCAGGTTGGCGAGGTGATCACTTTCATTTTCGCCCGTGATCAGGATGTCGTCCAAATAACACTGGGTCCCTGGAATCCCTTGCAGGACTTGATCCATCGCCCTTTGCCAAATAGCCGGAGCCGATGCTACCCCGAACACCAGCCGGTTGTATTGGTAGAGACCTTTATGAGTGTTGATCGTGAGGTGTTGTTTCGAGGCTTCTTCTACCTCCATTTGCAAGTACGCCTGGGCTAGATCAATTTTGGTGAAGCGTTTACCTCCAGATAGCGAGGCAAAAATATCCTCAATCCGTGGAAGCGGATATTGTACCGTGTGAAGGACTGGGTTCACTGTCACCTTAAAATCCCCACAGATGCGGACCTTCTTTGGTTCCCCAGGCGTATTACTCAATGACCTCTTCATTACAGGAACGATGGGTGCAGCCCACTCGCTCCAGTCTACTTTGGACAGTACTCCTAAATGTTCCAACCCTTCCAGCTCTGCTTTGACGGCTGGTCGGATCGCATAAGGCACTGGTCTGGCCTTAAGAAACTTTGGGCTTGCATTTTCCTCTATTTTAATCGTTGCTGTTATGCCTTTTAGTGTTCCGAGTCCCTCCTGGAACACTTCTTGTGCATCAGTTAGCATTTTTGACAGTCGTCCAGGTGTGATGTCGTCATCCTTTTTAGCCTCAACCTTCAGTGCCTGTATGGAATGCCAATCTAATTGTATCTTCCGGATCCATTCATGTCCTAGTAGTGGTGGTCCTCCATCTGGCAATACATATAGGTCCATTTTAGGTATTTCCTGGCCTTTGTATATCACTTTCACCCTTATTTTTCCTTTGGGGTAGACTTTTTGCCCCGTGTACGTCTTCAAGACATTCTCTGTAGCTTTCAAGGGTATATGTGAAAATAGCCGCTTGTAGTCCCTTTGGTTTATGACTGTTAGGGCTGATCCTGTGTCCAATTCCATTTTCACTTGGACTCCGTCTATCTTGAGTGTGACCCAGATAGTCTGGTGATCCTCCATTTTGGTTACCTTATGTAGTTTCAGACAACGCAGCTCCTTGCTTCCGGAGTCTGTATCACTTTTCTGTTCGTCTGAACTACTGTCCATCACCTTATGCACCTTTTTGTACTTCTCCTGTGGAGATTTCTTGTTGTTGGTTTTCTTCCCTGACCTGCAGACTCTTGCTATGTGTCCTGCTTTTCCACACTGTCTGCACACTTGGTCCTTGAACCAACAATCATTCTGGTCGTGTGTTGTTCTGCCGCAGCGATAACACTTCCCTGCTCCATATGACATTTCATTGGTGCCATATTCTTGCGGTCTCCGTTGTATCTCTGCAGCGCCCCTTGCGGCTGCTTCATGTGATACTGCCATGCTGAAAGCCTTGTCCAGCGTAAGATCCTTTTCTGATAGAAGCCGTTTCTGGGTTCCTTCACTTTGAAGCCGACACACAAACTTGTCCCTTAACGTATCTGCTAATCCCACTCCAAACTGGCAGTGTTTCGATAGCTTGTGCAGTTCCGTTAAGTACTCAGCATTACTTTCGTCTTTATGCTGGTTCCTTTTGTGCAACTTAAATCTTTCTGCTATCAACAGCAGTGTGGGGTTTAAGTGGTCCTGTAGGATTTCTACTATGCTTTCGAAATTCTTATCCACGGGCTTCTCTGGGGTTATTAGGTTTCACAGTAAGCCATAAGTTTTTGCACCCATGGAATTTAACAAAACCAGTGCTTTCCTAGCATCTGGCACTTCATTCACCCTGCAGTACACCTCAATGCGTTCCACATATATCGCACAATCTTCGACTTCATTGTTGAACGCAGAGATACTGCCACTCTTCGGCATCCCTGGGTGTGATTTAACTGTCAAAAATGCCATCTCCCATGCTCTCCCTTCTTCTCCGCTGGCACAAAATGGCGTCTCCCGCGCTTTCCTTTCTTCCCGCGCTCGCCCTTCTTCTCCGCTGCGGCTTCTAAAAATGGCATCTCCCGCGCTCTCCCTTCTTCTCCGCGGCTCAATGGCGTCTCCCGTGCTCTCCCTTCTTCTCCCCGCGGACGCTGTTCAGCCCTTGAGCCCTGGCTGTGCTCTGCGCATTCTCCTGTGCGCCTTTCCCGTTTCCGCCGCTCGGTCCTGAACCCGGCTGCTGCTTTACCCTCTCTCTCTCTGTTTTGTTTTTCCTCGACGCCACTCGGTTTTCAACCCCCGGCTGCGCCCTGTGTGCTTCACCCTCTCTCTTACCCCATCGACGCTGCTCGGCTTTTTCTCTGCCGTCGGTCGGCTCCAGCCACCGCTGTCCAGGAAGGGTCTGCGCTGTACCTGTTGCCAGTCTGTTGCTAGATCGTCGTGGCTGGGGAACCAAGCCCGGCTCTCAACAGCCTCCCCTGCGATGTTCACTCTCTGCCGGACGACTGGGCGGTTGCTCGTGGTCGACGCCCATGCTTCTGGCCTCGACTTTCTTCCACCGCACTTCTGGAGCGAATCCTTGAAGGGAAATGCAGAGTTGCAGGTAGATTCGAATCGACCTCGTCGCCACTGTTGAATCCATGATTCTTAGAGTATGATGTTTTCCAATAACTACACGGAGGCTGTAACTTAACAATCAACAGGTGTTTACTGGAGTAGGGTAGTCTCAAGACTGGCAGTACAGAGGTATGCTCAAGGCTTATATACAGGTGTGGTCACTGCCGGTACTACAGTATACAGGAGCTGTAAAAGTAGTTCTCTCTTAAAGGTACATACACTACATTTTCCACAATGGTTAATTGGAAAATAAAAGGTAATTATGTAAGGAAGATCATTGAATGATGAAATGAATCAAGAAAAATTGAAAAACTAGGTGAAAACACTTGGAACTTAGTAAGTAATTATGAATTGAAAAACAAAAGAATCTAGAAATACACACCAGACCTGTCAGCATCTGAAAAGAGAAAATATAGGGTAACATTTAAGATACAGTGGGCGATTTTAACCCTCGCCATCTGGTGGAAACCAGGCGAGTGGGCAATTAAAATCCCCCAGGTTACTTACCCACCCTGGAGCTGCCAGGAGTCGAGGAATTGCAATTTTAACCTGCACAACTGAGCAGGCAGCAAGGTCACCCGCCTAAAGTTGGCGGGGTCCTCTTTAACAGATACATGTTGGATCCCGATGATGTCATTAGGACCTGACTGCAATTTTAACTCAACGGCCTGAGCAGGAAGCAGTAATTTGTTTCCTACCAGGCCAGCCCGGCGAGGAGCAGAGCAGGGCCGGAAGAGGACCAAAAAGGTAAGTTTAAATAAAATGTATTTACTTACCTTGTGGGGCTAGGACTAACAGGATGCTCCATTGCTCCAATAGGCACCACAAGGAAAGGTTGAACCCCGCCCCCCGCCGGCACAGACTCGCCATCCTCCCGATGGCGGGACTCTCGTGAGATGGCCCCGGCAGCTGATTCCACCACTTACCTGGCCTCGCCAGGCAGGCTCCAGGCTTCCCATCGACTCCCCGCCCAGAATGGGTGGGAAGTCGGCCAGCACAATTTAAATGAGGCCTGGGAGTTAAAATACCCCGGACCTCATTTCTGGAGCAGCAGGTGAGATCGAAAACTGGCCTGGAGTTCAAATCGGGTGGATAATCCCGAAGAGGAATTTTTGTGTGCGTAGACAATGTACAATATGTCATGTTCACAAATCAGCTTTAAATTTGAACTGACTTTAGTTTGATACATTCAGCTAATGGTCAGTCAGCTAAGCAGTTAACATTAGTCAGACAAAGAAACTTATTACCATCAGGAACAAGTCAGTTAGCTTCATGGATTCAATTTGATTTGCATTGTGAGGCAGGTCACCTTCAATTTAAGTCAAAATACTTCAATTTGTCTCCAGTGTGTAAATGTGCTAATAGCTGGTAAACAATCAAGAGCTCCACAATGCAGAAACCAAAATCCGGCCATTTATTGAATAGTTGTAATAGCAATTGGTTATATTGCGGGTGCGTGTTGGAAGATGGTACAATAGAAAATGTAGTCACTTAGGTTCGTAATATATGTGGTACAATCATTGTCAGATTATAGCAAGGATGAATCTTTTTTTGCCCTTAAAATTCTTTGCAGTCAATGTCTTCTTGAACTGACTCTGTTTCATCTGCCAGATAGAAAATGTTTCACAATCTTCTACATCAACGATGTCAATGCGTGTGACAGAATTCCATGACGTTCTATGACAAATATCACAGAAAACTGCATAAGCTGCCAGGAATTGCCATGGAAACAAAGGGAAAGGAATAGCAAAGTGAAAATTTAGGTCAATTAGATAGATATGAGATAATAGATAGCTGGTAGCGAGACACAAGCCAGTAACTGAATTGAAGGAGTCTTTTGATGTCCTGAACAGTCAAAGCAACCCCAAGAGTTCTTACAAACAAAAGGAAGGGTGAAAAAAGATCAGTCGGTCAATCCTGCCATGTATAATTACTATTTTTTAAATTATTTTTTATACTATCAGGCAGCACTTTTCCAGTTTTCTTTCCTTAGTTCTTCATCTCTCCTCACTTTTCCTGAAGATGCTAACATATACTGAGGAACAGTTCATCAGAAATTGTCAGTAATTTGGTACCTTGTATTCTCAACTGATATCCTGAAATGCCAGGGTTGAAATAGCTGAAAAAGTTATAATGAAGTGTCAACAAGAATGCATAGCAGACTAAGAAGGGCTTGAATGACCTTTAAAAGATGGCATGACTCAAATTAACACAAAATAAACTAAGATAAAAGGCAAAGGTTGGAACCGCACCCCCTAATAAAAACACCGATAACACCATAGGAGCAGAGCCAACCAACTTCCTGAACCTGATGTGGTAATTCACAGTAGCCTTACAACACCATTTCATTATCTCTTTACAGGTAATATAGATCAGCTTGATATACATGACAATACTATTTGACATAGCATGTTTGAAGATTTGTAATGTTCCCGATTCCTTTGTATCTGGATTCCATAAATTTGAACATAATTAGGGTTTCAAATCGAATTCACTCTTTAGAAACATAGACCTATTAAGAAATTGATTTACTCAGAGACAAAATATACACTTCAACAACAAGAACAACGTGCATTTATATAGCACCTTTAACATAGTAAAACATCCCAAGGCGCTTCACAGGAGCGTTATTAAACAAAACTGACACAGAGCCACATAAAGTGATAATGGGCCAGATGAACAAAAGCTTGGTCAAAGAGGTTGGTTTTATGGAGCGTCTTAAGGGAGGAAAGAGAGTTAGAGAGGTGGAGAGGTTTAGGGAGGGAATTCCAGAGCTTAGGGTTTAGGCAGCTGAAGGTACGGCATGTCGCCAATGGAGCTGTGATTAAAATCGGGGATAGAAACATAGAAACAAAGAAGATAAGAGCAGGAGTAGGCCATTCGGCCCTTCGAGCGTTCTCCGCCATTCAATGAGATAATGGCTGATCATCCAAATTCAGTACCCTGTCCCTGCCTTCTCCCCATATCCCTTGCTCCCTTTAGCCTCAAGAAATATATCCAACTCTTTCTTGAATATATTAAATGAACTGGCCTCCACCGCCCTCTGTGGCAGAGAATTCCACAGGTTCACCACTCTCTGGATGAAGAAATTCCTCCTCATTTCAGTCCTAAATGGCTTACCCCTTATCCTTAGACTATGACCCGTGGTTCTGGACTCCCCGGCCATCAGAAACATCCTTCCTGCATCTAGTCTGTCCAGACCTGACAGAATTTTATAGGTTTCGATGAGATCCCCTCTCAATCTTCTAAACTCCAGTGAGTATAAGCCCAATCGACACAATCTCTCCTCATACGTCATTCCTGCCATCCCAGGTATTAGCCTGGTGAATCTTCGCTGCACTCCCTCCATGGCAAGAAAGTCCTTCCTCAGGTAAGGTGATCAAAACTGCACACAATACTCAAGGTGTGATCTCACCAAGACCCTGTACAACTGTAGCAAGACATCCTTGTTCCTGTACTCGAACCCTCTTGCTACGAAGGCCAACATACCATTTGCCTTCTTAACCGCCTGCTGCACCTGCATGCTTACCTTCAGCGACTGGTGCACAAGGACACCCAGGTCTCTTTGCACTTCCCCTTCTCCCAATCTATTGCCATTCAAATAATAATCTGCCTTCCTGTTTTTGCCACCAAAGTGGATAACCTCACATTTATCCACATTATAGTGCATTTGCCATGTTTCTGCCCAATCACCCAACCTGTCCAAATCGTACTGGAGTTTCACGACATCCTCTTCACAGCTTACCCTCCCACCCAGCTTTGTGTCATCTGCAAATTTGGTGATATTACATCCAATTCCCTCGTCCAGATCATTAATATATATTGTGAACAGCTGGGGTCTTAGGACCGATCCTTGCGGTACCCCACTAGTCACTGCCTGCCACTCGGAAAACAAACCATTTATTCCGACTCTTTGCCTTCTGTCCGCCAACCAGTTCTCTATCCAAGTCAATACTTTGCCCCCAATCCCATGTGCCTTAATTTTGCACGCTAATCTCTTATGTGGGACCTTATCGAAAGCCTTCTGAAAGTCCAAATGCACCACATCCACTGGTTCTCCCTTATCTATTTTACCAGTTACATCTTCAAAAAATTCCAGTAGATTAGTCAAGCATGATTTACCTTTTGTAAATCCATGTTGACTTTGTCCGATCCTGTCACTGCTTTCCAAGTGCTCTGCTATTACATCTTTTATAATAGACTCTAGCATTTTCCCCAGTATCGATGTCAGGCTTACCGGTCTATAATTCCCCGCTTTTTCTCTACCACCTTTTTTGAATAGTGGGGTAACATTAGCTACCCTCCAATCCATGGGTACCGTTCCAGAGTCTATCGAGTTGAGGAAGATGACCAGCAATGCATCTACTATCTCTAGGGCCACTTCCTTAAGTACCCTGGGATGTAGACCATCAGGCCCTGGGGATTTATCGGCCTTCAGTCCCATCAATTTTCCTAACACCATTTCCCTACAAATACTGATTTCTTTCAGTTCCTCCCTTTCATCAGACCCTATGTTCCCCGGCATCTCTGGGAGGTTATTTGTGTCCTCCTTTGTGAAGACAGAACCAAAGTATGTATTTAGTTGGTCTGCCATTTCCTTGTTTCCCATTATAAATTCCCCTGATTCTGACTGTAAGGGACCTACGCTTGACTTCACCAATCTTTTTCTCTTCACTTATCTATAAAAGCTTTTACAGTCAGTTTTTATGTTCCCTGCAAGCTTACACTCATATTCTATTTTCCCTTTCTTAATTAATCCCTTTGTCCTCCTTTGTTGACTCCTAAACTGCTCCCAATCCTCAGGATTATTGCTTTTTCTAGCCAATTTATATGTCCTCTCCTTGGATCTTATGCTATCCCTAATTTCCCTTGTTAGCCACGGTTGAGTCACCTTTTTTGTTTTATTTTTATGCCAAACTGGGATGAACAAATTCTGTAGCTCATCCATTCAGTCTTTGAATGTTTGCCATTGCCTATCCACCGTCAACCCTTTGAGTGCCATTCCCCACTCAATCCTACCCAACTCACTCCTCAGACCATCGTAGTTTCCTTTATTTAAATTGAGGACCCTAGTCTCTGAGTCAACTACTTCATTCTCCATCTTAATGAAGAATTCGATCATATTATGATCGCTCCGACCCAAGGGGCCTCGTACAACAAGATTGCTAATTAATCCTTTCTCGTTACATAATACCCAGTCTAAGATGGCCTGTTCTCTGGTTGGTTCCTCAATATATTGGTCCAGGAAACCATTCCGTAAACACTCCAGGAATTCCTCCTCCACAGTATTGTTACTAATTTGGTTGGCCCAATCTATATGTAGATTAAAGTCACCCATGATGACTACTGTGCCCTTATTGCACACTTCTTTAATTTCCCTTTTAATGCCATCCCCAACCTCTGCCTTACTGTTTGGAGGTCTATATACCACTCCCACTAATGTTTTTTTCCCCTTAGTATTTCTCAATTCTACCCATACAGATTCCACATCATCAGAGCTAATATCCTTCATTACAATTGTATTAATTCCTTCTTTAACCAGTAATGCTACCCCACCTCCCTTTCCTTTTTGCCTATCTTTCCTGAATATCGAATACCCCTGGATGTTGAGTTCCCAGTCTTGGCCATCCTTGAGCCACGTTTCCATAATCCCAACCAAATCATATTTGTTTACTTCTATTTGCGCAGCCAATTCATCCACCTTATTACAAATGCTCCTCGCATTAAGACACAAAGCCTTCAGGCTTGTTTTTGTAATGCTCTTAGACCTATTAGAATTATTATTTACTTTGGCCACGTTTGATTTAAACCATTGATTTCTCTGACTGCCACTTTTGTTTTTCTCCTTCCTATATTTTGCTTTTATCCCTGTTTTCCTTTCCTCTGTCTCCCTGCTCAGGTTCCCAACCCCCTGCCATTTTAGTTTAAACCCCCCCCCGAACAGTGCTAGCAAACCGCCCGCAAGGATATTTGTCCCGCTCTGGTTCAGGTGCAACCCGTCCGACTTATACAAGTCCCACCTTCCCCAGAAGCAGGCCCAGTGATCCAGGAAACTAAAGCCCTCCCTCCTGCACCAACTCTTTAGCCACGCATTCATCTGCTCTATCCTCCTATTCCTATACTCACTAGCACGTGGCACTGGGAGTAATCCAGAGATTACAACCTTTGAGGTCCTACTCTTTAATCTGCTACCTAGCTCCCTAAATTCTTGCTGCAGGACCTCATCCCTCTTCCTACCTGTGTCGTTGGTCCCAATGTGAACCACGACCTCTGCCTGTTCACCCTCCCCCTTCAGAATGCCCTGCAGCCGTTCAGTGACATCCTTGACCCTGGCACCAGGGAGGCAAGAAACCATCCTGGAGTCACGTCTATGGCCACAGAAATGCCTATCTGTTCCCCTTACGATAGAATCCCCTACCACTATTGCTCTTCCACTCTTTTTCCTCCCTTCCTGAGCAGCAGAAGCACCCCTGGTGCCAGGAAGTTGGCCGCTGCTGCCTTCCCCTGGTGAGTCATCCCCCTCAACAGTATCCAAATTGGTATACCTGTTTGAAAGGGGGATGGCCACAGGGGTCCCCTGCACTACCTGCCTGCTTCTATTGCTCCGCCTGTTGATAACCCATTTCCTTTCTGCCTGTGCAGCCCTACCCTGCGGTGTGACCAACTCATCAAATGTGTAATCCACAACCCTCTCAGCATCGTGAATGCTCCACAACCCATCCATCCGCAGCTCCAGCACCTCAATACGGCTTGTTAGTAGCTGCAGCTGGATGCATTTCTGGCACACGTGGTCGTCAGGGTCACAGGCAGCATCCCTGAATTCCCACATAGAGCAAGAGGAGCATAACACGGGGCTGGGCTCTCCTGGCATGACTTACCCCTTTAATTAATTTAAATTAATTCAATACCAGCAGTTAAAGATATACTCTAGGACGCTTATTTACCAACTGTCCCCACTACACCACAGAGACCCAAGAAAACATAAACCGCAGAATTTAAGCTTGTAATGAAAAGGAGAAAGAAATACTCACCAACCAATCACTTACCTGTTTCCTGGTGACGTCACACTTGGATTACTTTTTACTTCTCTCCCCTGCTGTTGAATTGGTCGGGTCTCGCCTCACTCCTCCTTTTAACTGCCGCCTCGCCTCGTACCTCACGCAGGTCCGCTCTGGTCGGGCCTCGCTGAATCAGCCGGTTTTATACCTCGCCTCACTGCTCCCTCGCAGGTCCAATGCTCTGATCGGGCCTCGCTGAATCAGCCGGTTTTATACCTCGCCTCACTGCTCCCTCACAAGTCCGATGCTCTGGTTGGGCCTTGCTGAATCAGTCGGTTTTATACCTCGCCTCACTGAATCAGCCGGTTTTATACCACGCAAGAAGGCAGGATTGGAGGATTGCAGAGATCTGAGTATTCTAAGGCTGGAGGAGGTTAAAGAGGTAGGGAAGGATGGGGCCATGAAGGGATTTGAAAACTAGGATTAGAATTTTTAAAACAAGCCGTTGCTCAACTGGGAGCCAATGTAGGTCAGTGAGCACTGGAGTGATGGATGAATGGGACTTGGTGCGAGTTAGGATATGGGCAGCAGAATTTTGGATCAGCTCAAGTTTATGGAGGGTGGAAGATGGGTGGTTGGCCAGGAGTGCATTGGAATATTCATGTCTGGAGGTAACAAGAGCATGGATGAGGGTTTCAGCAGCAGATGAGCTGAGGCATGGGCAGAGGCCGGCAAGGTTACAGAGGTGGATATAGGCAGTCTTAGTGATGGCGCAGATATGTGGTCAGAAGCTCATCTCAGAGTAAATTAAGACACCAAGGTTGCGAACAGTCTGGATCAACCTCAGACAGATGCTAGGGAGAGGGATGAAGTTGGTGGCTAGGGAATGAAGTTTGTGGCGGGGACCGAAGACAATGGGCTGAATTTTGATACTGGATGCGTGTAGGAGGCGGGATTACAGCATTTGGGGTTGTAGTCCCGCCTCCATCGAGTTGTGGCCAACCCATGTGATTTTCACTTGATTGACATTGTTGAGCCCACCCAGCGGGCTCAGCAGGCCAATTAAGGGCCACCCGGCAACAGGTGACGTCACAGATTGACATTTCATCTGTCAAGAGCTTTTGACAGACGAAATATCAGCGTTTGACAGCTCTTTGAAGCTGTCACACACTGACAATCTGTACTCCAAGTTAATTCCTTCCTCTCAGGCTGATTTAGAGCTCTCTCCAGAACAGAAAGCTGAATGCTGCAACTTTTGACAGCTTGTGGCCATTCTGCTTTCTGTGCCGGTGAGACGAGGAACTCCCGAGACCTGAAGAAAGGAAGGCTGTAAAGGTAAGTAAAGGTAATTAAACTTCTTTAAACACTTTACACACACCAAACACACTTACCTCTGCACTCATGCACCCATCACTCACCTGAACACTGGACATTTCGAACCCTCCAAGCCCTTCAGCCCGACGGTCCACCTCGCTAACTTGGCGTGGTTTGGAGCCATCAGGAATCCCACACTTCAGCAATAAAAATAGGGATTAGGCTAAAAACTGCCTGTTAACTGGCAGTTAATTGGCATTAACCCCCTTCCTGCCTTGGGGAGGCGGGTCCCAGCACAGGTCGGATATCCGCCTCTTTTGAAACTGGCATGGAGGCGGGTTGGGGGCAGGATGGGTTCGTGCCCCCCGATTTTGAGATTTTAACCCCCCACACGCCTCCAATCCCGCCTCCACGACCCAATGAAAATCCTGCCCAATGACTTCAAAGTCATTGGGCTCAATGTTAACTCAGCCGTCAGGCGGACTTTGAGGCGTGTGGGGGGTTAAAATCGCAAAACCTGGGGATCGGGACCCCCCCCCCCGCCCCCGCCTGGTTCCCGACACCTAGCCATTTTAACCCAGGCTTGTCTGATGGTCCTGAATCAGTCCCGCCTGCAACAGGTGGGACTGGTCTTTAGGGCCCTTAAACAGCACTCATTGGCCTTTATAATCCCATTTTAACAGGCCCTTGCCCGTTTAACCCTTTTCCCACGTAAAACACGCCTGGTGGGGATCACGCCTGTGAAACCTGGCGTGAGCACTATTGGCTTGCTGACTATCAGCTGCAGATCAACCATTAAAGAGGAGATTTGATCAGTTATCATTTGCAGGTGGCAGGACTTTGTTGTCTCAGGCCTGGGGCAACTTTTACCAGGCTTAACCACACCTGTGGAAGGCTGGAGCCTCACACACTTTTCCAGTGTGACCTCCTGCGAAACCCCTCTCGCCACAATCTCTCAGCGCTTCCTCAACTGAGGCATCTACCAGAAACATGGGAGGCCTTTTTTTCCTTTATCTTCTTGGCATTAGAGGACCTTCAGCACCAGGCGCAGCAGCAGCAGAACCAGGAACAACAGCAGCACCAGCAACAGCAGCAGCTGCAGGAGCGGCAGGCTGCTGCTCACCCACCTGAGGCAGCACAGGCCAGAAGGGGCCAGCGCATGGAAGCCCGTTGGCGCAGGAGATACCCCGCAAACAGGGTCTGCAGACATAGGGTCAGCTACCTCAACATAACTGAGCAGCAGTGCCAAAGGCGGCTCCGACTTTCACGACAGGTAGTGACTGACATCTGCGCAATGATACAGCAAGACCTACTGCCCAGAGGACCAGGTGGACACTCCTTACCAGTGGCCATCAAAGTCTCCACCGCACTCAAATTTTGGCCTCAGGCTCATTCCAGGGATCAGCAGCAGACATCAGCGGCATCTCCCAGTCGGCTGCACACACTTGCATCACGCAGGTAACCGATGCCCTCTTTGCCCTCGCGCACAATCATATCCATTTCACCAGGGATCGCGCAAATGTGACGGCGCGAGCGTTTGGATTAGCTCATCTGGCAGACTTTCCAAGGGTACAGGACGTCATTGACTGCACACATGTGACCCTTAGGGCACCCCATCGCAATCCAGGTATTTTTGTCAACCGCAAGGGCTTCCACTCCCTTAACGTTCAGCTGGTGTGTGACCACAAGAAGGAGATTTTGCATATTTGTGCCAAGTACCCTGGCAGTTGCCATGACTCCTTCATACGGCGCCAGTCTAGTGTGCCTCCGCTATTCAGGCCGCCAGAACAACTTCACGGATGGCTACTTGGAGACAAGGGCTATACCCTGAGGACTTGGCTAATGACGCCATTGAGGGGGCCAGCCAACGAAGCTGAGGAGCGCTACAACTCCAGCCACATTTCCACCAGATCCCTAATCGAGCAAACCAACGGCTTGCTGAAGATGCGCTTCAGATGCCTGGATAGATCAGGTGGAGCCCTACAGTACTCAGCAGCCAGGGTCTCCAGAATCATTGTGGTTTGCTGTGCACTTCACAACATGGCACAGCATCGTGGCTTGCAGATTCCTGAGGACCAAGTGGCTCATCACATACCCTCCTCAGATGATGATGATGATGATGAGGAGGAGGAGTAGGAGGAGGAGGAGGAGGAGGAGGACATGAAAACGAGCATCCTGCAGAGGCCCATCAACCAACAGCAGCACTGCACGAGAACATTGCTGCCCGGGATGCAAGGAACGCACTCATCCTGGACAGATTTGCTCCGCCTAGTAAATCAAACTCTTTTGCCTTGCAGCTTCTTAACTGAGCATCGACAATGGCCAAACCCTGCGGATTCTGAGCTATTTGACCAGCATCCTGACAACTGCAAGTAATCCTATGTCCTCAATGTGAAAGCCCCATTCGCAAAATGACACACGCCAGAACTGCAGCAGTTGCCATCAGAATTTTTATGCAAAACAAACAACTGATGGCATTTTTACAAAATACACATTTCACCCAAGTGACTAGCCTTGTGACTATTTGTGCTTTATTTTCCTCTTACGCATGCTCCTACGTAGTGGTTCCCCTGTGGCTTCAGCAGATGTGGAGGCCCCTTGCTCACGTTCCTGCTGCTCCTGTCTCGACACCTTTGGCGGGCGTCCTCTGGGGTGGCAAACCTGTGAGGGCTCGTCAGCAGTCTGCTGCTCCTGCGGCTGTGCAGGAGTTGAGACGCCTATCTCAGTTGGGTGTGGACTCCGGCGGGGCTCTGACCGAGGGCTCTGCAGTGGCATGGAAGTGTGAGCGCTTGGAGAGGAGCCCTGACCTCTGCCACCAACCTCTCTCTCATGGGTCAGGTCCCCCTCAGTGCCTGCAAGTGGCTTGAGAGCACCTTGCTGCACATCAGGGGTCCATGGGGACCCGTATCTGCAAAGGCAGTCCTACTCAGAAGGACTTCCATGAAGGTCTGGTTTCTCTGTTCAATAGATGCCCATTGCTCCTCAAGAGATGTCATTCTATTCTGAACACTCACCATGTTTTCCATACCCTGGCGGCTAACCTCCTCCATGGCCGTAGCCCTCCTCTCCTCTACCGTAGCCCTCCTCTCCTCTACCGTAGCCATCCTCTCCTCTACGGTAGCCAGCCTTACCATGGAGGCAGCAATCATTTCCACGTAGGTAGCCATCCTTTCCGTGTTGATGCGTTCATGCGCCACTGACTCCACAAAGGTTCTGCTCATGTTCGCTATGGATTCCTCCATTCGCTCCACACTCACAGTGACCCTGGAGACAAAACCTGCCAGAGACTCCTGCATCTGTGCATGGAGTTCCATCACCTCTGATCTTACGGATGGACCCAGAGGCAGAGGGTCGACATGCAGCTGAGCCGAGCTGGCAGAGTCCTGCGCCCTCCGACGAGGACTCTCCACTGCTGTCCCTGTCGCCACAATCTGCTGATACTCACTTGTGAGCTGTGATACACCAGGTGACAACTCTACTCTATGTCGCGAAGATCCCACCGAGGTGTGAGTGTCTACGCTGGTGCTGGGTGCGCTTATTTCTGCTGACGCTGCGCCGTCAGAGGTTGCAGATTCCTCTGAGGAGTCTGGCATCTCAGGCTCTTCCTCCTGCACACTGGGGACGGGGGCTCTCGATGGTCCTGTGGGGGAGTCAAGGAAAAAGTTAGAGATGTGATGCCAAGGTTACATGCACATTGCATTTTGCAGATGATCTTAAGTCCATATGATGTAGCTTCAGAATCATTATCAGCGACTCATGCAATGCCAATGAGAGAAATGGAAAACTATTCTGTCACCAGCTTGCGAGGATGCACCTGTCTCTCCTTCCCCAACTTCCACATCTCTGTCAGCCCTGACAATCTCCAGGACGGCTTCCTCCCAGGGGTTGAGCTGGGCTAATGAGGGCGGCCCTCCTCCTGTCCTGGCTCGCTCTCTCCTGTTGTGAGCTCCCTTCTCCTGCAATGAGGGAGACAAGTGGAGGTTGAGTGAGAATGAAGGAGTGAGTGCAGAGATTGCATAGCATAGATACTTAGATGGAGACAAAGATGGAGTGAGGTTGCAAGACCAAGGGCCCTCCCTGTGTGTTGTCAGTTATGTTCAAAGCATCAGAGTGAGAGGGAGTGTGAGGGCTGCATGGTCGAATAGTTAGGTGAATGTGAGCATAGAGAGAGAGGGAATGGCTAAGGGTGCATGGATGTGAGTGTCAAGTGGGATGTGGAGGAAGAGATTGCTAAAGCTGAGTGCTGGTGAGGAAAGGCAATGGGGATCAGATTGAGGGTGATGGAAACTTCATACTTACTTTTCCAGTGCGATGAAGGTCATGGAATCTTTTCCTGCACTACATCCAGGTGCGCTGTGTGAGCCCCAAGGAGTTGACTTCCCCAGCCACCTGTAGCCACACAGCCTTCGTCTGACTGGGAGGCCTCTTCCTCCCTGAAGAAGGGAACAGGACCTCCCTGTGGGCCATAGCACCATCCAGCAATGCCTGGAGTGAAGCCTCATCAAATTTTGGGGCAGCTCTTGCCCTCCCGCTGGCCATTGCTCCTGTAGGCTCCCATGCCATCTTAATGGTAAAGTTTGGAAGCCTGCAGAAGATGCAAGGCTTGCTGTGGACTTTAAAAGCAGCAGCAATGATGACGTCATATTCTGCGACTTTCTGACTGGAAATACTCAATTGCCAAGGGTTCCCACACGTTGGAAATCAATTGGCCAATTGAGTTAAAATTGCATCAATCTCACAGACCCATTTAGATTTGTGTGGGAAACACCAAATTCGGGGAACCCGACAATTCCCCGCACCTGAGTTAAAATCGAGCCCATTGTCTTTGGTCTTCTCAATATTTAGTTGGAGGAAATTTTTGCTCATCCAGTACTGGATGTTGGACAGTCTGACAATTTAGAGACAGTGCAGGGGTTGAGAGAGGTGGTGTTGAGGTAGAGCTGGGCGTCATCAGTGTACATGAAGAACCTGACATTGTATTTTCGGATGATGTCGTCGAAGGGCTTTTCTGTTTTCATACCTGCAAAGTTGAGTCATCTATGTCTCAAGTATAGATGGATCTTTTGAGATGAGGAGGAGGGGGAAGGGAATCCAAATGTCTCCAAAGAAGAGGAGTCGAAGTAATAGAAAGTTCAGCAGAGCAAATATTACAGGAACACAGAGATAAACAGGGAGGAAGATACTCTCCGGAACCTCTGTCTCTGAAAAGGCATAAGTTATCAAAGGATTGATTCAAAGAGAGGAAGACACATTAGTCAGAGTGTCTAGGAGTTTGTATTTCAATGTAATCATTTCAGATGCAGGGACAAAGAGGATTTTGGTTTGCCCCGTTCTCTCATCCAATCCAAACCCTGGCTATGGTTGGGAGCTACACTAGTCCCAGAATGGAACCTTTGCCTGCTGTCAGGAGTGCATCTGGTGTGGTTCCTGGTGTAGTCTGAAAATGCCTCTCGCTCCTCACCACCCCCCACAATACATGGGCCCAAATTGCTTATTGAGGTCATATGGGGGTCGCCGGAAAAAAAGTCCAACCTCAGGATCATGATTTTTCTGCTCAGTTTAAATGGGTCAGAAAGCTAGTGGGTTCAGATTGCACCCCAAATTCCATCCCCCCCCCCCGCCACCTCCAATATTACCAGGAATTGCACTCCCTGGATCACACAATATCTGGGTTTTAATGCCCAGCATGAAAAGGGTAAACAGCAAAGAGGTGTTTATTAGTGACAAGTTACTGTTTAGCGACAACAGCTTTTTCATTTGGAAACACCCAGCGAGTTTATTCTTTACCACTGTAAAGTTCTCAAGGAATATATAGAGAAGGCAATGGCTAATCAGGAGTTTGTTGCAGCACTGACATGACACCAATATCTTTTAAACATATATCAAGAGCATGAATTTAAATAAATATCCTTTTTTCATTTTGTGATGTATGATAGCAAACTGCTCAGTGATAGGGACTTGCGCTAACAAGAACAAATTGAATAACATACTACCTCACTCTATTAGCCCTGACTAGCATGTCTGATTAGGACATTCAGCACACTCTCCATTGTAAATGTGATTGATAAATGCTGAAGAGAATTTGTCAAAACAACATAGGCTACACCCAGTGGGACATCAATATGCTCCATTTAGTCACCAATTCAGCGCCTCCTACATTGGTTTGTCACATAAAATTAAGACTAGCCACTAACCAGCTATGGAGACATCAGGCAGGCTGTGTTATATATGTATATTAGTCACATGCTTAACAATTTGAGCTGTCATGCTTGATCGGTGCAGTGACCTCTGGAGCAGGAGTTGAATTTTCCAGTGTGGCTGAGGCAAGCTCAGCTGTTACAGCTCCCAGTCCATTTCCTCTCAGATCTGTGCACAGATGCACAGCCCTAAGCTATAATCTGTGGCCTCGTCCAAATGACAAACTGCGCAGCATAGATTATTGCATTATATTAAGTACCACAAGTCTGTAAATTACTGTGATCTGCTGATCGGCCCAACTGTCTGCCTGCAGCCGACATGGGATTTGGCGTTCAGCTCTTCTGTCATGAAGAAACTAGGCCTCAGATAAATATCTGGCTAAATGTTAGATGCCAATGTCTACTGTGTGTGTCAATAAATTTACTCCCACTTGCTATTCTCGCTAATCCCCAAGGTGCTGAGAGTGCACTTTTTTATGTTGCATTACAAAACAACGTTTTAAATCTGTTTTCGATAATGTGAAAGAATGTACTAAATCCTAAAATGTATTACAATTTATCATGGCGAGCAGTATTAGACGTAAATATTTCTAGTCCGATAGAAATATTTAGGAATAACAATGGCTGGCTGACGGGGCAGTGTTGGAATCATATACACCAAGAAAACATCAGTATTAGTTTTGATTTCATTTTTTATCCTCTATTCTCTTTTATAGAGACTTTGGGATTCTTTTTAAATCTAGGCAGCATGTGATGGGGAAAAAAATCATCTTGTCATTGATGCTTGTTCTGCTTGAAATGCTGTTTGAAGAGACAAAAGTGATCGGTCTATGTTCTACAGGCTGAGAATGACATGTAGCAGATACAGAAAGGTGAAGAGTGGCTGTAAACAACTCCTTTGATGACAAGGGAAGTTATTGAATAGAAATAAACCAGTTTTGATTTGGTATAAATTTGCCATATTATAAATTCCACAAAAAAATTATATTTCAACTAAGGCAAAAAAATGGAGTTGCACATTTTTATTTGGACCTTTGGTTTTAATTTTATTGGTTTGTTATACTATTCCTTGACTGCATTATACTGTCCCCAAAAACCCAGGGGCAGTATACTTCAACTGAGTTATACTATCCCACTAATCCAGCGTAATTCTCAAACCATGTTGCACTATCCTATTAATCTTGTAACAGTATACCCCAACTGTATTACTCCAGAACATAAGAATATTCAGCAACAAGGAAACAGTCCTACCTGCCTGCCTTCTCACTATGTCCCTCAATCCCTTCTCTCTCCAGAAATGTATCTGATTGTCTCTTGAAGCCTTTAATTCAGGACCGGATGACAGACGGTATTTAGTTCTCATGATAGAATCATAGAATCATACAGCACAGAATGAGGCATTCAGTGTTTTTGAAAGAACTATCCAATTAGTCCCACTCCCCTACTCTTCCCTCGTAGCCCTGCAAAATTTTCCCCTTCAACTATTTATCCAATTCCCTTTTGAAAGTTACTGTTGAATCTGCTTCCACCACCCTTTCAGGCAGTGCATTCCAGATTAAAATAACTTGTGTAGAATATAAGCATATATATTCTTCATATTTCACCATCATGTATATTACCAGCATGCTGGATACTTTACACTTTTTATGATATGAGAATTATTTTATTAATCCATAAATGTTACATTTATTCTTCCAATTCCTCACTAACTTTTACAGTTACAGTTACGCATACTTTCATTTGACTTGGGTTAAATGAACATTAATAAATAAAAGGTTTATGTTGTATATAGATAATACCAAAGATTATTGCTAATGGATTGATAATATCTACATTTCAGACCACAAGAAAAAAGTATACCAGTGATAATTATCCCTTAATGAAAGGGCATCATGAACAGCTACCCCTCAAACAAATATAGAAACAGATGCCTGGAAAGATTTGCAGCACAACTGCACAGGACATAGAAACATAGAAACATAGAAGATAGAAGCAGGAGTAGGCCATTCGGCCCCTCGAGCCTGCTCCGCCATTCAATGCGATCATGGCTGATCATCCAAATTCAGTACCCGGTCCCTGCTTTCTCCCCATACCCCTTGATCCCTTTAGCCTTAAGGACTGAGGTCATAAATGCATATGTTGGTCAATAGTCTGTTTATGATAAATAATGTATGAATGGACTTCTCCATCTGCAATTTCCTCATGAGTTCTCAGAGGAAGATTGGTGAAGCCCCCATAGAAATGGCACAAGTGGCTAAAAGCAGCTAGTTACGCCATTTCTCTGGGGTTCCACTGATCTCCTGCCGAAGATATGGCAGGAGATTGGGAAAACCCAGTGGATTTTGTTTATCGATTCCCCACAGCATTACACGTGGGAAGTCAAAACCAAGTATAGTCTTCAGGTGAAGTCATGTTAGAAGGTGAGGGTGAGTTGGACCAGGGTATGTAAATGTATTAATTAATCTTTTTAAAGTCTAATTATCTGTCCTTATTTTTATATTTCTATTTGAAATTCCTGTGCCCACATTTATAATGGAAACTGGCTATGTAAACTTGTCACACAGTAATAACACCCCCCCTGTCAGTAGTGTCCTTCTCATAGGGGTCATTTTCAACTTTACCACCCGGGCAGTGACCTGGCAGAGCTGATCGCCCGCCCTTTATAGAACTGCTCAATTTTTGTTCTAAACCCAAAGATAAAGCAGTCAATGTCAGTTTCAAATGACTTAGTACCAATGTTAACCTTGCCTGAATCTCAACTGCAAATAGCATTCAATTCCCCCATCTAAGCTAATTTGAATAATTATCCACAACTCCAGGCGCAAATTCAGATAGGGCTCGGGATGACACTCATAGCAGGAGAGGAAACCTGCATGCAAATACATTGAAAGGAATGGGTACAATTAAAGGGGTGTGTCACAATGAGCAAGACAAAAATTCAGCAAGCATTTGGAGAGCCTGAAAGGACAACCAACCCATCAGTAGTCTTTTCCAAAGTATGAAAGGCCAGGGGATTATTAAGTGGCAGGGAAAAATGAAAGGAAAGGGAATCCGAGGTGCATGAGTTTGCAGATAAGTGACGGAACAGCCCACCATCTAAGCTCCTACTTGTACTAATACAATAGCAAAATACTGCGGATGCTGGAAACCTGAAATAACAACAGAAAATGCTGGAAACACTCAGCACTGTAACATTTGCATATTGATTTATCATTGGCCCGCAGGCATCTGTAAGGAATACCTATTATATTCACGTGATCACATGCTGAGTTGTCATTGGCCTGCAGGCATCTGTAAGGACTGCTATTGGTTGGGAAGACCCAGTGTCCTGACTCCATCTTGTCCACACGGTGCTGATACAAGTAATCACAGACCTGATGTTTCATAAAAGGTTTAAACTGTAATACAGGTACTCCGTTGTCCTGCAATTTATTATTTATGTACAAAGTGTGCAAAACAAGACAAGCACGTCAGGCAGCATCGAAGAGAGAGAATCAGAGTCAATGTTTCGAGTTGGGGACCCTTCGTCTGACGGTCCCCGACTCAAAACGTTAACCCTGTTTCTCTCTCCTCGATGCTGCCTGACCCACTGAGCGTTTCCAGCATTGTCTATTGTTATTTTCTATTTATGCTGCTGAAGTGGAGGTGGTATTTCTGGTGTTCTTTTGAGGAGGGTTTCCCTCTGTGCCACTCCACATCACCAGCCCCATAGGACAGCATTGTGACACGCCTGTAAGGAAGTGCACCAAACCTCATGCCACAATTGACCGTTACCGTCACACATGTGCTAGCTCTCTGCTGCATGATAGCTGTAGGTGTCCTTACAGCAGAAAAACACATCTCAACAGTTGCCTTACTTCTGACTCAGACCTAGAGAAAACAGGTCCTCTCATTATTCTCAGGTAGGTGTGCCAGCCCTACAGAAATGGATGATGATATTTTGGTGGGAGTGCTAGTTCCTGGTCACCCTGGCATGCCTTTTTTTCATGCAGTATCATATAAAACATGACATGCTGTGATTGGGGTACTTCTGAAGAACCTCCAGCATAACCATTAGTCTGGTATTCACATCTCAT
Source organism: Somniosus microcephalus (assembly GCF_052327205.1). Lineage (NCBI taxonomy): Eukaryota > Metazoa > Chordata > Chondrichthyes > Squaliformes > Somniosidae > Somniosus > Somniosus microcephalus. Next base: position 277,275,234 of record NC_140988.1, on the reverse strand, counting down.
AATGAGGCCACCAGGGGTCTGCTGAAGAACCTTCCAGCCTAACAGTTACTCTGGTATTCACAGCCTGTAGTGATGCCACCAGGAGGTCTGCTGACAAAGTGTATTTTGGGAAGAGCTTCCACCAGCAGGGCACAGAATACCTCTCAGGCAACCTGATCTGCCTGGCAGTCCTTTCCAGGGCCCCCTCTTCCACTGAGCTTTTCAGCTCAGAGGATCCCATTGGTGTCAGTAAAGGGAACTGGAGGTACAAAATCAGTAATTTGACAATAACTGGCACAAAGGCTCACAAAAGCCTAAGTGCCCACAGTAATACAAAGCATAAAAAAAGTTTATAAGACGAGCCAAAAAGAGCCTAAATACACTTAACTTTAAAACCTGTGGGCCTCTTAAAAGCCTTCACAACAGAAAAGGGCCCACCCCGAGATTCCCTTCCTGCTTGGTTTCCTAGGCACGCTGGTGACTTGGCATCCAGCATGTACACAGGTCAGGAATGGAGATGTGCCTTCCCCTTTTGAAAAACCTAATGAAGCTTCTCCTTACTTTGGACAGGAGCTTCGAACGCCCTCCTAAGGCCCAACAACATAATAGGGCAGGGCCCAAATTAAGCGGCAACCAGGCAGAACCAATTTCCTCTGGATTTCGCAATCCTGTACATCTTGTTTACACCAGGGGGCCTGCCAGGCATTCACATTTATCCCAAAGACACAAGGGTTTTAGGAATGAATCCCATAGTTGTTCATTATTCCACTTCCCTTGCTGTGCTCAGTTCTTATGGAGCTTTTCCATCATTCACTCTTCTTCAAATACCCCAATTTTAAATGGGCAAACTGTTGGGACATCAAGTTAACTATAAAGCTATTGAAATTGCTTTCATCATATGAAATGTCTTTGAAACCTGACACTTCTGACTGTTACAAATAATACATAGAAACATAGAAGATAGGAGCAGGAGTAGGCCATTCGGCCCCTCGAACCTGCTCCGCCATTCAATGCGATCATGCCTGATCATCCAAATTCACTACCCTGTCCCTGCTTTCTCCTCATATCCCTTGATCCCCTTAGCCTTAAGAAATATATCTAACTCCTTCTTGAATGTATTTAATGAATTGGCCTCAACTGTCTTCTGTGGTAGAGAATTCCACTCTCTGGGTGCAGAAATTCCTCCTTATCTCAGTCCTAAATGGGTTACCCCTTATCCTTAGACTGCGACCCCTGGTTCTGGATACCGCTGCCATCGGGAACAGCCTTCCTGCATCTAGTCTGTCTAGTCCTGTTAGAATTTTATAAGTTTCAATGTGATCCCCTCTCATTCTTCTAAACTCTAGCGAATATAAGCCTAATCAACCCAATCTCTCTTCATACCACATTCCTGCCATCCCAGGTATCAGTCTGGTGAATCTTTGCTGCACTCCCTCCATGGCAAGAACATCCTTCCTCAGATAAGGCGACCAAAATTGCACACAATACTCAAGGTGTGGTCTCACCAAGGCCCTGTACAACTGCAGCAAGACATCCTTGCTCCTGTACTCGAATCATCTTGCTATGAAGGCCAGCATACCGTTTGCCTTCTTAACCGCCTGCTGCACCTGCATGCTTACCTTCAGCGACTGGTGCACAAGGACACCCAGGTCTCATTGCACTTCCCTTTTTCCCAATCTATTGCCGTTCATATAATAATCTGCCTTCCTGATTTTGCCACCAAAGTGGATAACCTCGCATTTATCCACATTATACTGCATCTGCCATGCATCTGCCCAATCACCCAACCTGTCCAAATCATACTGGAGTTTCTCTGCATCCTCCTCACAGCACACACACCCACCCAGCTTTGTGTCATCTGCAAACTTGGAGATATTACATCTAGTTCTCTTGTCTAGATCATTTATATATATTGTGAATAACTGGGGTCCTAGCACCGATCCCTGCGGTACCCCACTAGTCACTGCCTTCCACTTGGAAAAAGACCCGTTTATTCTAATTTAGCAGTGGGACCAATGCCACGCAGATTGGGAACAGGCCATTTCACTACCAAATTGGAAGCCCGAAAAACAGCCACAACACGTATCAATTTCTACTCCATTAGCACAATGGCACTTTGTTTCCTCTTTCATTTACTGTCCTTACTCCTGAGGGTGATGACTCAGGCTGGGATAAAATACTGATTTTCTTTTTGCCAGTATTATTATTATTATTAATAAGGAAAATGTGCATCGGAAACGGTGAAATTTGGCTAAAATGTCTGTATATTTGGATAAATTCAAATTGTTCTGGTTTGAATTGATTTGGGTTTTTAGTTGCAGCTCAACCAGGACACTCCATCCAGTAGCCCAGCCAAAAATGAAACTTCCCCAAAATGAGACAAGCAAACACGAAGGAAGAGGGAGCTAGGACTGCAATTCACAACCTCCTGGTCGAGAGTATTTAAGTAATATTCTGAATAATGATATGTGTGTGTGGTTAGTATTCAGCAGGTTAACTATGCTACCTTCTCATCCTAAACAAAGTCTTCTACAAGACAAACATAATGACAGTGCTGATTAATTAGCAGGCCTCAACCCCTCGCACTCGAGAGTGATTTATTAAGACACGTCTCTAACATGAGGCATTGTGCTGACTGGATTAATGTAGTTGGGTTGAGGATCTCACTGGAACGTTACATTTATAGTACATAAAAAGTATTAACCCTCTGAGATCCCTTATCTACTTCAGCTAACAGAATATCTATTGTATGAAAAATGCATAAATATACATGTTTCACCAAATTACTTTCCAACAAATCAGCAACACAGTTCTATTCTTGGATTGTGGTAACTGTGGACATATTAAAAAGAGAAACATATATATTTGTAATGAAGTAATTACTTTTATGTGCACATGTAACTCAGGATGCTCCAAAATGTATTTCTTAAATTGAAACTTTGTTGAACAAACCACTACATTTAACAAATTTGAATAAAGTGATACACCCAGAGTTCTCTGACACTAATTTCTGTTAATACTTAAATGGTAGCACTGATTTTGTTATGTAGTGACATAAGAATATTGAGTTGTGTGTTTTCAGTACTCTTGTTGCTCTTTGTGCATTCAACTTAAAATAACATTCAAAAGAATCAGTACAGTACACTCCGTTTATTTTGACAGTGGTTTTAAATAGCTCTTTTTAAGCGACTGTCTTAAAATTCAGAGGTTGGAGCTAAAATGTTGTGCAGCATCGCAGCTGGAGTCAAAGACTGGTTTCAGTGTTATACATCTTCCAAAATGTTAACACTTTCAAACAACAATGGGAACAGTGCAATGGCTGACCAGCTTCAAACTCTCCTACAATCCATATCTCATGCATTGTGATGGCTGCAAGACAACATATTCATATTTGGCAATAGTTGATTTCAAGCCATTTTGTAATAATAAAAGTATTCAGAAGTCTTTAAAGAGAAGCCCACTCATTTAGGATATGCAAGAAATTGTCCTTTGACCTCCAGCATATTCAGATTGTAAATACCTAGAAATCATTTACTTATTACTCATTATAAGAGACTTGTGGAACATATACTATTATTTACAACTTTTACCTTAAAGTGGGTAAGAAATCTATGGTATTATTCAGCTCATATTCCTAATTTAGAACATAATGAAAAATATACGCTTTGTTCAAACAACTAAATAGAATAGAAATAAATGTCCTTCATCTGGCTGAAAAATTTAAATTTTAAAAATGAATGTTTGCATTATGCACATACATATTCAGGTGGATCATGTTGTGTATGTAATATGTGTGCTACTTTGAACCTATGGACAGGACTGCACTACTTGTAGGGCGTAGTGATACGCAGTACCACTCCTGGCCATAGGGGTATAAATAGTACTGTGGGTACTGATCTCCCCTCAGTTCCCGCCTGTGGGCATGAAGTAAAGACCTACGTATAGTCCCTACCTCCAACCAGTAAAGACCTGTTTGAGTTATACGTTTAAGTCTTTGTGTTAATTGTTCAATACAATACACATACTTAACACTGGCGACGAGTCAGGTTCTTACCCTGCGGCAGTTGAAGAGAGGTTTCAAACATCACCACCCCACTAGAAGCGACAGGCTTTAGGACCCTGAAGCCTCCATCAGCTTGTGAACCGGAGTAGAAGACAGGGCTGGGGAAGACAGGTACAGGGCGATAGCGATCGGCAGATAAGGGCCGGGCCGCTTTGAAGTGAGGGGCGCAGCCGGGGCATCGATCGCAACCACCGATAAGGGCCGCACTCGGGCTGAAAGGGCAGCGGCTGCAGAAATTGAAGGCGCGAGAGCCGCGGTGCACAGCGCGGGCCATCGATCGCGATCGGGAGATAAGGGCTTTGGAGTGCGAGGCGCAGCCGGGCCATCGATCGCAAGCACTGATAAGGGCCGGGCCGCTTTCAAGTGCGAGGCGCAGCCGGGCCATCGATCGCATCCGCTGATAAGGGCCGCACTCGGGCGATCGTGGCGAAGATAAGGGCCGCACTCGGGGGCTGAAGGGAGACGGCGTCGGGGGACGGGTGAAGACCGCCAAGCGCGGGAAAACCGCCATTTTGTGGGCGGAGGACGACGGCAAGAGCGGGAAGCCGCCATCTTTGATAACAAGTAAAGAAAATAAAATCTGAGAAATTGCAAATCTACAATGCCTAAACACGGGAATATTAGCACCTTTGATAGTGACCTCGAAGATTGGGCCATATATGTTGAAAGAGTAAAAAATTATTGTAAGGCCAATAAAATTCGTGACCAAGATAAAGCTCTAACATTATTAAATGTAATGGGTGCGAAGACATACGGGCAATTGAAACACCTGTTATCACCAGATGAACTGGCGGATAAGACGTTCGATGAGATTGTTACTGTCCTGAAAGATCATCTAAACCCCACGCCGCTGATGCTAGCAGAACGATTAAAATTTTACGACAGAAGGCAGCTACAGCATGAAAGCAATGCTGAATATTTGCTGGAATTGCGTAAATTAGCGAAATATTGCCAGTTTGGAACGGGACTGACAGATGCACTACGAGACAAATTTGTGTGTGGTTTATTTAAACAGGATACACAAAAGCGACTGCTCGAGGAGAATGAGCTGACGCTTGAGAAGGCGGTCACTATGGCAGCAGCACACAAAGCCGCAGCAAGAGGCACGGCAGTAATGCAGCTACGGTCACCGGAGCTCAGTGCACACAAATTGGGTGTGAGTTCTGGCAAATGTTATCGTTGTGGAAAGACAACGCATGATCAGAACCAGTGTTGGTTTAAAAACCAAGAATGTAGAACTTGTGGTAGGCTTGGACATATAGCTAGAGTATGCAGGTCAGGGAAGAAGACCAGCAACACGAAGTCACCGCAAGGAAAATACGCAAAGGTACACAAGGTGACCGAACAGGAGTCCGATTCAGACGCAAGCAGTAATGAACTGGCTAGCTTAAGCTGTAATGAACTGGCTAGCTTAAGAGTACTCAACGCTGGTAAGGGTGCAGACCTCCAGACAATGTGGGTCACTCTTCAGATAGAAGGAGTCCAAGTAAAACTGGAATTGGACACTGGATCGGCATTGACGGTCATAAATAAGAAAGATTACGGAAAGTTATTCCAACATATTCCCCTACAGGATACGGGGATTATATTGAAAACATACACGGGGCAAAGAGTGTACCCCATCGGGAAAATAGAGGTTGCAGTGGTCCACAAGGGCGAAGACAGTCAAATAATGGACTTATATGTGATATCTGAAGGAGGTTCTCCACTACTAGGACGGGAGTGGATTAGGAAAATGAATATGGACTGGCATCTCCTACAAACAATAACGAGTGAGAACTCGGTGAAGATAGTCGGCCCAGACACTGGAACAGATGATGGTAAGCCCAACTCAGGTGCAAAAGACAAAGTTTCAGCACAGAATTCCACTGAGCAACAACAACATAGTTTAACTGTGGATTCTGAGTCTGGCAAGTCTACTGATGTGCCCATTTCTGAGGAACACCGGGCTCGAACTCAACTCCATTTCAAACTACAACAGCAATTAGAACAAATGCTTCGCCGTTTTGAGCAAGAGTTGAATGCAACGAAAGAGTTCTTTGATATAGAGTTGGAGAATCTGGAAAGACAACAGAAGCAGCTGATGGAGAAAATGGAGCAGGAGCACACAAAACGTCTGATGTCAGAGGAGTTAACGGTCAGCCAACTCCTGCATATGCTGAAGGACAGGACTCTGAAATGGGAAAAACTTGAACACGAACTTCAATATTCAAACGAAAGGGGTTCGGAGCTCTCAAAGGTTATTGGAAGAGCTGAGGTGGCAACACAGACTGAGATGACTGCAACAGAGCAGCCCTTGGATGCCAAAAGTACGCTGACTCACGTCAACGTAGAACAACAGACCGCTGAAACAGCTGCTCCGGTAGAGGGATTGAATAGTCCGATCAATCAATCTCCAAAAGAAGTTGAAGTAGTAAAATCTCAAATGAGGTCATTAGTAAATGACTTGCTGAAAGCCCAGAAAAAGCTGGATGAAGAGGTACGCATGAAGAAGTCTCTTCAGGAAAGATGTCTGGACTTGGAACAAAAGCTGGCTAACGCCCAGCTGGGTATGGAGGAAATAGAAGACCCTCTCGCTGGCCTAGATCAGGACGACACCGAATATTACTATGTCCTGTCCTGCCCAACTTGTAACTTCGACTCCCACCATACAGAAATCATGGAGGAGCACCAAAAGTCTACGGAACATCGGGAGAAGGTGGCTCTACTACGGAAAAAGGAGGAAGAGAAGGAGGAACTGCGCATGCAGCTGGCAGCTGACAGTGGAGCCCAGAGAGTCTCCAAGAAGCAGAAAAGGAAAAGTCGAAACAGAAGATGACCCATCTGAACCATTATTACCTCTACCAGATCACACACGTGGTCCCTCCGAACGGAGCCAATTCAGTTCGGAAGTTCAAACTGTTAAATCCATGGAAGGACTATTGAATGAGTCAGTCCAGCAACGTGAACCGACTACACCACAGAGATTGAATCTGTGAACTGTTTTCCGCAGAGACTGAATCTGTGATCTGTTTTGACATGAAGTTATCTATGTATCTATGTTATTCTGTTATGTAAACCTGAAGTTATATATGTATATATGTTATTACGTTATGTTAAATGGGGAGATGACTGTAAAGCTAGGAAGGGAGGAATGTTGTGTATGTAATATGTGTGCTACTTTGAGCCTATGGACAGGACTGCACTACTTGTAGGGCGTAGTGATACGCAGTACCACTCCTGGCCATAGGGGTATAAATAGTACTGTGGGTACTGATCTCCCCTCAGTTCCCGCCTGTGGGCATGAAGTAAAGACCTACGTATAGTCCCTACCTCCAACCAGTAAGGACCTGTTTGAGTTATACGTTTAAGTCTTTGTGTTAATTGTTCAATACAATACACATACTTAACAGATCACAGTGGTCTTTTCTGGGTCTGTATATTACTATGTTCTTGTCTATTCATGTACATTTGGAGCTGTAAGATTTTATTCCCTCCCCAATCTAGGGTAGACTAAAGGCTGTGAGGTTAAAAACAAACCAAGTGGATAGTGCATTTATTTCTCCACTTGATCTTTACAAAAAGCAGAAAATGCTAGAATTACACAGCATCTGAAAGAGAAGAGGCAGACTAACATTTTGGTTAGAGACCCTTCACCAGACACCAATAACGTAAATTTTCTCCTTCAGATAAAAACAGATGTATTTCTTTTATTTTCTGATTCTATTTCAGATTTCCAATATTTGTTTTCTCTGCTTTCTTGTTGCATTTGGTCCTTTGTGGCTTGTTGCAACTCTTCCCACTGATCAGCTCCTGTACAAGGATATTTAAATCTTCTTTAGGATACTTTCCTTTTGCTTAATGTTCAAAGAGCTTTGGTGAGTGATGAATTCATTAAGACCTGTTGAAAAATAGTTCCATTTTTCAACAGCTTTTACATTTTCAATCCTTAACATGTAAATCTGTACAAGTACTGTATATGCTCCTACATTCTGTGTACATATTAATAACCTGGACCAATGTACTTCTCAAAATAGCCAGTAACAAAATCAGAATTTTTGTCTAATTCGTTCAGTCTCCTCTCAAGCCTCACTCCAGGACCTGAGCACACAATCTGGGCTGGCACTTCAATGCAGTACTGAGGGAGAGCCGCATTGTTGGAGATGCTGTATTTTGGATGAGATGTTAAACAGAGACCTCATTTGCCTATTCAGATGGATGTAAGAGATCCACGGCACTATTTGAAGAAGAACAGGGGAGTTTTCGCTATCCCCATTTATCCTTCAACCAACACCACCAAAACAGATTAACTGGCTATTTATCTTATTGTTGTTTGTGAAGCCTTGCTGTGTGGAAATTGGATGACAATTCACTAACAGCAGAGACTATACTTCAAAAGTAATTAATTGGTTGTGAAGCACTGTGGGACGTCCTGAAGACGTGAAATGCGTTATATAAAATGCAAGCACTTTCTCTTGCTCTCAGTTTCACTCCTAACCATATGTTTATTAATGTAGGTGCTTGCAACAGATGTTAAAAGTCATTGTGCAACTGGACTATGCACTGCAATCCCTTTCAAAGTGATAAAGGTTCTCAGGTAAAGTGCAGAAGCTACTGGTTCATGTAGTGAAAGACACAATGTATTGATAAATGGTGAGCATTTGATACATGGTGAAATAAAGGAGCACAGTCAAGTACCAACACATGTCATCACTTATTGGATAAGAATAATTTAGTGCTGAGTACATAGCAAAATGGCTCCACGCATTACTCAGATACAGTCATCTCTTTCATTAATCATTGGGGACTGCTATCTATGTGGTCGTGGTTAGAAGGCACCATCATTAGCTGTTGTGTTCCTCAGTTTACAATTATCCACAGTATTCAGAATTGACACCTGATACCAGACAAATGGTCAGCAAGCTTCTGTCAACTGCATTGGTGCACTTCAGGTTACAGCAGATGGCTGGATGGGATGCAGCAAAAATTAAAGAGGCTCTTCTGTCTTTCTTGTTTGCTTAGGGAAGGATATGGACCCAAAGAGCTTTGTGTAACCCTTATCATGATGATTTCATGTGGAAACGACATGATCACATTTTTCAATGTGCCATGTTTGTACGCACACAAAAATGTTTGGCAAATACTTTTTTTAACCTTTGATAACTGTTTTTCCAGCTACAATTACTTGCCATTTATTTATTCCTTCATTAAATTTGATGTTATTTGATTTGAAATTGTAATCAATCACCACTTAAGCTGTGGTTGCATACTTTACATGTTTCTATCCTCTTGAAATGTAACTTTATACTGGCTTTTGCCTATTAGAATCAGGCTCAATGCTTCTTCCAAGATATCTGCGCTCCTCTAATTCTGCCCTCTTGAGCACCCCTGATTATAATCGCTCAACCATTGGTGGCCATGCCTTCTGTTGCCTAGGCCCTAAGCTCTGGAATTCCCTGCCTAAACCTCTCCGCCTCTCTACCTCTCTTTCCTCCTTTAAGGCACTCCTTAAAGCCTACGTCCTTGACCAAGCTTTTGGTCACCTGCCCTAATTTTTCCTTATGTGGCTCGGTGTCAAATTTTTTTTGTCTTTTAACACTCCTGTGAAGCGCCTTGGGATGTTTTACTACATTATAGGCGCTATATAAATACAAGTTGTTGTTGTTGTTAATGGGGCCCAGTGGTGATAGGATTGTGCTGTAGCATCACTTTACTAAAAAAAATTCTAGGGGGCAATTTTTGTCATGAGTCTATACGGGCGGCCGGTAATCAGGGTGATTGTGTTGGTTGGCTGTAGGAGTCATCGGGAGGAATGGTCCATTTTGCATTGGGGTCCTCATTTCAATGTGGTTATTGAGCTGCCAGTGCGAAACGTACTCCCTAATAAGCAGCTTGGTGACTGGGAGGCGGGCAATCAGGCTGGGCAGCCATATGTGAAATTCCTGCAGCAAACCCTTAAACCCCTGGTGGGTTGAGGACGGGATGGAGTCATCCATCCGAACTCCCGTCAATTCTATCTTAGAGTTTGCCCATGTAACTTGGTCCATGGGGCTCACCTATATATGTAGGTCAAGTTACCAGCGCCTGTCGCTCCTCCAGAGGTAGTTGGTTCGATGGCAGCGCCCGTCGGCTAATTCCCAGGAGGGAAAGGTAAGGACAACAACAACAACAACAACTTGCATTTATATTGTGCTGCCTATTTCTCATCTACATGCTGTCCCTTGGCAACATCATTCGAAGACACAGCGTCAGTTTCCACATGTACGCTAATGACACCCAGCTCTACCTCACCATCATCTCTCTCGACCCCTTCACTGTCTCTAAATTGTCTACCTGCTTGTCCAACATCCAGTACTGAATGAGCAGAAATTTCCTCCAACTAAATATTGAGAAGACCGAAGCCATTGGGCTGGATTTTGCTACGGGGGCGGGTTGGAGGTGGGAAACCCACATTCGGGCTTGTTGTCCCGCCTCCATGGAGATGTGGCCAACCCACTGGATTTTCCTCTGATTGACCTTGTTGAGCCCGCCCTGTGGGCTCAGCAGGCCAATTAAGGGCCACCCGGCAACAGGTGACGTCAGAGATTGACATTTCATCTGTCAAAAGCTTTTGGCAGATGAAATATCAGTGTTTAACAGCTGTTTGAAGCTGTCAAGCACTGAAAAACTGCTAATTCAGCCTCAGTCCTTTCTCAGGATAACTTTAAAATCATTTTGCTGCAGAAACCAAGAAGCTGATTTTTTTTTTTAAATCGGAGCTTCTGTGGTTCTTGCAGCCGACTCCCGACACCGGAATGCAGGACTCCTGTAAAGGTAAGTAAAAGTAAGTTAAACTTATTTAAACACTTTAAACACTTGCAAAACACTTACCTTTGCACTCCTGCACCCCTCACTCACCTGAACACTGGGCATCTCGACCCCTCCAAGACCTCAGACCCACGTCCCGCCTCGAAAACTTTTCGTGGTTTGGAGCTGTCGGGAAGCCCACAAACCAGCAATAAAAATCACGAATAGGCAAAAAACTACCTGTTAACTACCTGTTAACAGGCAGTTTAATTGCCTTTAATCCCTTCCCGCCTCTGGGAGTCGGGTTCCAGCACTTGTCGGCAACCCGACTCCTATGAAATTGACATGGAGGCGGGTTGGAGGCGGGATGGGGTCGGGACCCCCGGATCTCCGATTTTTATCGCCCGCACGCCTCCAACCCGACTCCAGGGGCTTAGGAAAATCCAGCCCAATGTCTTCAGTCCCCACCACAAACTCCGTTCCCTAGCCACCGACTCCATCCCTCTCCCTGGAAACTGTCTGAGTCTGACCAGACTGTTCACAAAACCTTGGTGTCGTATTTAACCCCGAGGTGAGCTTCCGACCACATATCCGCACCATCGCTAAGACCGCCTATTTCCACTTCTGTAACATCGCCGACTCTGGCGCTGCCTCAGCTCATCTGCTGCTGAAACCCTTATCCATGCCTTTGTTACCTCTGGACTTGACAATTCCAATGCACTCCTGGCCGGCCTCCCATCTTCCACCCTCCATAAATGTGAGGTCATCCAAAACTCTGCTGCCAATTTCCTAACTCGCACCAAGTTCCATTCACCCTTCACCCCTGTGCTCGCTGACTTTCATTGGCTCCTGGTTAAGCAACGCCTTGGATGAGCAAGGGGCTAGAATTAGAGGAGCACAGAGATCTCAGAGGATTGTAGGGCTGGACGAGGTTACAGAGGTAGTTGGGGCAAGGCCATGGACGAATTTGAAAACAAGAATGAGAATATTAAAATTGAGGTGGGAAAGGGGCCGATCGCTTCAGGCAGCATCTATCGGAAGTACTGTGGAGCCGAGAGGAGTACTCCTGCTCCTCCTGGATCCACAGAAATTTTCAAAAAATTTCTCTACTTAAATTTCTGGCGGCGGCCACTGACTAGGCAACATCCATGTCCCGAAAACTTCTGCTCAGGCAGCCCAATTTCTTGTAATGTCCCTTAAAGAGGCATTAGGCCCCTTGTTAGCATATGCAGGGGGCCTAACACCTGTTTTAGGTGGTCACCTGAAAAATGGCCTGACCCAAATTCGGGCCAGACAATTTCAGACATCCTTGGGGCGCAACACATTTCACTCCCAAACAGGCGTAACAAGGACCAATTTCTACACTGGTAACTTTTACCCAATGGTTTCCAATGAATGAAAAAGGCTGTTATGCAAGTAGCTGTTTCCAGCAGAAGGATTTGAATCTAATCTTATTAGAATAAGTTTTAGTTCAGCATTTATTTTGTGCTTAATTTGGACCAGTAGACAATGCAATGTAACCCAAAACAGCTGCAAATCCAAGTTTACAGTGATGGGGTAAGCGGTTAATATATTAACTTTACATACATTGGAGAGTGTTCTAATAACTGTTCCATGGAGCAGCAGGGGAAGGGGTTGTGTCCATTAGCCCTCATCATATCTGTCTGTGCGAGGCCAAACAGAAGAACACGTCTCCACATGAAAGGAAGGGAGAAACATGTGGGAAGGAACCAAAGGATAAATTCCAAAGAGATGTCACATGCACGAGAGAGAATAGGTAAGAACCATTATCAATGTGATGTGTAATACAGAATTAAATCCAGATCTTGGATTCAGCTTTGGAGGATCCAAAGCACTGCCAGAACCAGATCTGATATGATTTGGGTAAAACTGCTGTCAAATAAAAATATTACAAACAAAAACATTGCTGATTCCATGGAAAATAAATATTAGAATATGACATAAAAAGGACCAAGCAAGATGATTTCATAAAAGACAATAATAAAGCAAAAGTAATTTATGAGCAAGATCATCTGAACTCTGAGGTGATTATACCTATAACTCCATCAATCCACGATCAGTTATTTTACTGACAATTGCTGTTAAATATTTGAGCTGGAAATTAAACTGAATATTTCACTGTTCAGAGTTCCAGTGTCTCAGTGCTGCATGCTACAATGTTCAAAGACAGTATTTAGCTCCTTTATGATGTTATCAGTACCTGATTACCAGGGAGTCACTGCAGCGGATTATGAGTTACTTCTGTGCACTACCTAATATTACAATATTACACCAGTGAGTGACAGTGCCCTTACTGCACACTGCTGTTCCTTCACTTGGAAAGAGTGTCCATACCTGAGCACTACCAAAGGATGAGGGAAAGACCAAAATAATGGACTTTCATCACTTGCCCAATCTTTTCTGTAAATAAACAATTTAATTAGCTACATATGTGGAAAATTGCAATATTACAAAGCCAAACAACATACAGCAAATAACCTTAAATGTTACACAGAACAGTCATAAAATAATGTGTAACATCAGTCTAACAAAGGGAGAATGTTAAGGACCTTTTATTAAGGGCCTCGTTAAAGAGACTCCATCCTTTGTGAACCAACCCTCAAGCGATAAATGAGCTCCTCAAAATCTGCAATCATTAGCATCTCATTTAACCATAAACTAAACCTAGTAGGAACCACATTCTTCCAGTACAAAGTAACCATTTCATTATCCTAGACTGGGCTTTCTATGATTGTAGATAACCTGGTTAATGGTGTGGTGACCATGCATCAGCATTGGGTATACAGGAAACGTGTGGGCCTGATTTGATATGGCATGATTCCATCATTTGATACTTGCAGCGAGGTGGGGAATTTATGATAGGCATTCGAGAATCTCAAATGTACAGCCCATGAATTTTCATCCATTTAAATGAATAGATGGAAATCTATGGGCTGCTTGCCCACAGTTTCCCACGATGAGCTCCCTGCCAGGACTGTTGGATTGTAGGATCACCTCTTAAATGCACCTTCTTTTACAATATAATACTTGTTTTACATTTCTCCCCTCCAATTTTTCCCTTTGATTTTCTGGCCTTAGCCCTCATCTCTTCATGTCATAAAGTTATACTGAGGCACATGGCCCTTCCAGCAGCTCACCTCAGTGGCAATTCTTCATGTATAAGGCTATACAATATGTGTTGACCCATTTAACTGGGCGAAATTACAGCTTAGACCAAGTTTGCCTGTGCCTAATACTGATGTATATACACTTCCAGGAGACGTTGCTAAGTTATAACTGTTGCAATATCCCTCCTGACTTTTACTGTTGCCATTTCCTCTTTGATGGCCTCTTTGGTGAAAACTGAGGAAAAGTAACCATTCAGTATCCCTGCCATTTCAGTATCACCTCCTGTGAGTTTATCTTGCTGATCCCTTAGTGACCTTTCCCTATCTTAATTCTCCTTTTGTTACTTATATACATATAAAATACTATTTATTTTTATATTCTTCAATATTTTAATTTCATATTTCCTCTTTGCCTTCCAAATTGTCTTTTAATCTCTTTCCTCAGCTCATCATATTCCCTTTTGACATCCTTTGCTTTATTGTTTGTGTACTTTGCATTTGCCTTTTTCTTTAGATTTAATTTTATCCTCACCTCATTATTTATCCATGGCATCTCGTTCTTGGTTAGTTTGTTCTTATTTTTTAGTGGAATATATTTCTTCTGAACTCTATTGATCCTTTCAATATGTTGTCATACCTTTCCATCTATCAATATTTTTCTCCAGTTTACCTTCCTTAGCTCCATCCTCATTACTTCATATTTGGCTTTTTCCCAATTTTGGCCTTTGTATTATCTATGTTTCTCTCTCACTCATTACCCTAAACCTTATCATATTGTGATCACTATTCCCCTAGATGTTCTCCCATGCTTACTCCTCTTATCTGCTCCGGTTCATTTCCCATTGCTAGGTCTTGCAGTGCTCCCTTCCTGTTTGGGCTTCTTACATATTGGGTCAGGAAGGAGTCTTGAACACAATGTAAAACCTCCATCCCCTTTTTGCCTTTCACTCCTTCTCCCTGCCAGTTTATTTGAACAAATGTAAGAAGTCACACAACACATAACCTGGTGTTGTGTGACTTCTTACATTTGTCCACCCCAGTCCAACTCCGGCATCTCCACAACAAGTTTATTTGAAGGTAGTTGAAATCCAGCATGATTATGTTTCTGTGTTTTTTACCCATTTCATATATTTGCCTACATATTTCTCACTCCATTTCCTTTCTACTATTTGGTGAGCTGTAGTATGCCTCTAATAGTGTGGCCAATTGTGGTAAACCACTGTTTGTATTCCACTGTGTACATGCCTGGACATGCCTCGGCTGACTCCTCCCACAAGTCCTAGTATAAAGGTGACTGCTCCACAGCCCTTTGTATTTCTGGACCGGTCGACCACTCGAGGCAGACCTTCATTCTTTTGTTAATAAAAGCCTTTAGTTACTCTCTTAACTCTCAGTCTTTTATGAGTAATTGATAGCGCATCAATTTTATTAACAAAATTTTTATAATGGAGAAGATCCTCACACCAGCATGCCTGGACTTAGATCATCGGGAGGCGGACTCATCCACCAAGTTTACTCACTGGCTTAAGTGTTTCAAAAAATTCCTGACCGCCTCCGCAGCAATCAAATCGGACGAGGACAAACTGGATGTCCTGACCTCCAAAGTGAACCACCGAGTGTACTCGGTCATCCAAGACGCGACCTCGTATGCGGACGCTATCAAGCTCCTCAAGGACCAGTACACGCGCCCAGTGAATGAAGTGTACGCCAGGCACCTTCTGGGGAGTCGTAAACAACAACCTGGGGAATCGACCGTGGAATACCTTCAGGCACTGTCTGTGCTTGGCCGGGCCTGTGGTTGTAAGGATGTAAAGGCCGCCGTGTACACAGAGGAACCTATCCGGGACGCTTTTGTAGCGGGCCACAGATCCAATTACACCCGACAGCGACTGTTGGAGCAGAGTGACCTCGACCTCAACAAGGCCTCTGAACTCGCACTATCATTGGATGCAGCCTATCGGGGCATGGATGCCTACTCCTCTGCACCGTGGATGCCGCGGGGAATGATAGCCTGGGACACGGTAGGACCGCCTCATAGCGCCGTGCCACCCCAGCCACACCCCAGCAACGGCCCAACTACTGCAGCAGTGTCCCAAGGCCAGACAGCAGTGCCCCAAGGCCAGAAATGCTACTTCTGTGGCCAGGCAAAACACCCCAGAGCGCGCTGCCCGGCGAAAAACGCGATCTGCTCGGGCTGCGGGAAGAAGGGACACTACGCTAGCGTCTGCAGGGCCAAAGCCACCCCGAACCCCAGCAGCGCCGCGTGTGGGCCATGCGGGCCGCCATCTTGGGCCTCCCCGGCCATGTGCGAACCACCGGTACAGCAGCCATTTTGGACGCCTGCAGCCACATGGAGATCATGGACGCCGCCATCTTGGACGACAGCCGGAACGCAGCAGGCCCCCAACACCGCCTCATCTGATACCCGCAGCGACACACCGACCCCTACGCTGGCATCCGTTACACTGGACCAAGCGAGACCGCACCAGCTGGCCAGTTCCACAATGGACATTAAGGTAAATGGTCACGATTCAATCTGCCTTTTTGACTCTGGGAGCACGGAGAGCTTCATCCACCCCGACACGGTGCGGCGTTGCTCTCTCCCAGTCCTTCCTGCGCACCAGCGGATTTCTATGGCCTCCGAGTCCCAGTCGGCGGACATCGGCGGCTACTGCGTGGTGACACTCGTAGTAGACGGGACTGTGTACGATCATTTTAAACTTCTGGTCCTGCCCGACCTCTGCGCTGCCGTCCTGCTGGGGTTAGATTTTCAGTGCCACCTTAAAAGTGTTACGATGGCGTACGGTGGACCCCTACCCCCACTCACAGTCCACAGCCAACAGCTTCCAAATTGCCCGCCGCGCACCAGGTGCAACCTCTCCACACTCAGAGTCACCCCCCCCCCACTGTTTGCTAACCTCACCCCCGACTGTAAGCCCATCGCCACAAAGAGCAGGCGATACAGTGCCGGGGACAGGGTTTTCATTAAAACCGAAGTGGAGCGGCTCCTGAAGGAAGGGATTATTGAGGGCAGCACCAGCCCCTGGCGAGCCCAGGTTGTGGTCGTTAAGACCGGCGAGAAGCAGCGCCTGGTCATCGACTACAGCCAGACAATAAATCGCTACACCCTGCTGGACGCCTACCCACTCCCCCGCATAGCTGATATGGTCAACCAGATCGCGCAGTACCGCGTCTTCTCGACCATTGACCTGAAATCAGCGTACCACCAGCTCCCTATCCACCCTGAGGACCGCCAGTATACTGCCTTTGAGGCAAACGGCCGCCTCTATCACTTCCTTAGGGTTCCCTTTGGCGTCACCAACGGGGTCTCCGTCTTCCAAAGGGAGATGGACCGGATGGTAGATCAAAATGCGTTGCAGGCCACTTTCCCATATCTGGACAATGTGACCATCTGCGGCCATGACTTGCAGGACCATGACGCAAACCTCGAAAAATTCCTCCGCACCGCCCAACTCCTGAACCTGACATATAACAAGGAGAAGTGCATATTCCGCACAAACCGCCTCGCCATCCTTGGCTGTGTTGTGGAACACGGAGTCATCGGCCCCGACCCCGACCGGATACGTCCCCTTATGGAACTCCCACTGCCCCACTGCCTCAAGGCCCTGAAGAGGTGCCTAGGGTTTTTCTCCTATTACGCCCAGTGGGTCCCCTACTATGCGGACAAGGCCCGTCCGCTGATCAAGTCCACCTCTTTTCCCTTGACGGCAGAGGCCCGCTTAGCCTTCCACCGTATCAAGGAGGACATTGCCAAAGCCACCATGCACGCAGTGGACGAATCCATCCCCTTCCAGGTGGAAAGCGACGCGTCCGACTTTGCCCTGGCCGCTACCCTCAATCAGGCGGGGAGACCCATGGCCTTCTTTTCACGAACCCTCCAAGGCCCGGAGACCAGACACTCCGCTGTTGAGAAGGAGGCCCAGGCGATTGTGGAGGCTGTGCGTCATTGGAGGCACTACCTGGCCGGAAAACGATTTACCCTGCTCACTGACCAGCGTTCAGTTGCTTTCATGTTTAACAACAAGCAGAGGGGCAAAATCAAAAATGACAAGATCTTGAGGTGGAGAATCGAACTCTCCACCTACAATTACGAGATCTTGTACCGGCCCGGGAAGCTCAATGAACCCCTGGATGCGCTATCGCGTGGCACCTGCGCCAGCGCGCAGATCGATAGACTGCGGGCCCTCCACAATGACCTCTGCCACCCGGGGGTCACCAGGTTCTTCCACTTCATCAAGGCCCGCAACCTGCCTTACTCTATTGAGGAGGTCAGGACCATGACCAGGAACTGCCAAGTCTGCGCTGAGTGCAAACCGCACTTTTATAGACCAGACAGGGCCCACCTGATAAAAGCCACTCGCCCCTTCGAGCACCTGAGCGTTGATTTTAAAGGGCCTCTCCCCTCCTCCGACCGCAATGTGTACTTCCTCAATATTATTGATGAGTACTCCCATTTCCCGTTCGCCATCCCCTGCCCGGACATGACCAGTGCCACGGTCATTAAATGTCTGAACGACCTCTTCACCCTGTTCGGTTTCCCCAGCTATATCCATAGCGACCGGGGCTCCTCGTTTATGAGCGACGAACTCCGTCAGTACCTGCTAACTAGGGGTATTGGCACAAGCAGGACCACCAGTTACAACCCCCGGGGGAACGGACAGGTGGAAAGAGAAAATGCGACAGTTTGGAAGGCCGCCCTGCTAGCCTTAAAGTCTAGGGGCTAGATTTTCAGTATAGACAGTTTTGGGGCGCTAACCTTAGCGCCCGCCCGAAGTTAGCGCCCGCCCCAAAGTAGCGCCCCGTTGCCGGAAATTCAGTGGCTTCGCCCTAAGAGGTTGGTGGAGCGCTAAAAGAGGCGTTCCACTAGTATCTTTAGGCGCTAAGCCGGCGGTGGAGAGCGCAACACCCGAGCTCGGGCGCAGCACACGGCAGACACTCTGGTGCCAGTGAGCTCTTAAAGGGGAAGGGAAGGGTGCATGTATTTTTTTCAAATGCAGTCTGGGGAGAAACGGGAGGCGGAGGAGGAGGAGGAGGAGGAGGAGGAGGAGGAGGAGGAGGAGGAGGAGGAGGAGGAGGAGGAGGAGGAGGAGGAGGAATGATTGGTGCCCGGAGACATAAATAGACCGTTCAGAACAACACACAGCTTACTTCCACACAACACATGCAGAGTGCCTTTTGTACGAGTGCCCTTTAATTTGCGCTCCCCAGGGTGTGTTGCGTTCCATTTTACAAACGCTCTGGACGCCAGGCGCGCAATGGGGCGGTCCGACTGAAGTTTGGATTCGGGGCGGCCAAAGGGCGTTGCACGAGGATGTGACGTCATTTTCTGCGCGCGCATCCGAGCGGCCGCTAAACTTTGCGCCGGCGCTAACGGGCAACTTAATTTGGGGCGGGGCGCAAACTGCGCTGCGCCCGGGCGCTACACGCATAGCGCCCGAAAATCACTTCTCTTAAGGCGCTAACTGCTGGCGCAAGCAACTGAAAATCTAGCCCTAGGGGCCTTCCAACCTCCCGCTGGCAGGATGTGCTCCCCGATGCGCTCCACTCTATTCGGTCACTGCTCTGCACTGCCACTAATGCCACCCCTCATGAGAAAATGTTTGTCTTCCCAAGGAAGTCCACATCGGGGACATCGCTACTGCCATGGCTGACGTCCCCAGGGCCGGTCCTACTGAGAAGACACGTGAGGACCCATAAAACGGACCCCCTGGTCGAGAGGGTCGACCTCCTCCACGCCAACCCCCAGTATGCTTACATTGCGTACCCGGACGGGCGGGAGGACACAGTCTCCATAAGAGACCTTGCACCCTCAGGGGCCGCAGTAACCCACTACTCACTACCACCCCCCCCCCCACGATCCGATATCCAGCCCCAGCAGACGGCAGGCCTGGGCCCCACGACCCGCTCGACATCTACGAGGACGACACGCCTGTGCCACAGCCTACGCAGGACTCGACGCCGGAAGCTCCACTACCCCTGCCGTCGCCACGCCGATCACAGCGGCAGACAAGACCTCCGGAGAGACTCCAATACACTAACTTTTAATACACTTCACCCCGCCGGACTCAATTTTAAACAAGGGGTGAATGTGGTAAACCACTGTTTGTATTCCACTGTGTACATGCCTGGACATGCCTCGGCTGACTCCTCCCACAAGTCCTAGTGTAAAGGTGACTGCTCCCCAGCCCCTTTGTATTTCTGGACCGGTCGACCACTCGAGGCAGACCTTCATTCTTTTGTTAATAAAAGCCTTTAGTTACTCTCTTAACTCTCAGTCTTTTATGAGTAATTGATAGCGCATCACCAATCCCTTCCTATCTTTTATCTCAGTCCATATGGCTTCTGTTTCTATCTCTTGTTAGTTAGGTCCTTTCTTGCCACTGCCATTATGTTGTTTCTCATAAACACCATGACCCCCCTCCCCCCCCCCCCCCGCTCCCAGCCTCCCCCTTTCTTCCCTATCATTTCTAAACACATTCGACTGGAACTTCCCCTGCATTTGCTCAGCGTACGCCGTCGAAGACACCCTGACTTTAGGGCCCCTGTGTCTGATGTGTATGCATGATGATTAAATAAGCTGAAACTTACATTTTCATACTTAAAGAAGAAATATATGGTGTGGGTTCAGCACTTTCCTTGAGCGCCGATTGTTTACATTGATTTATGCCTATTTTAAGTTTGGACGTATTCTAATGAGGTTGTGAGGATACTGGGTGTAAAGTCTGTGGGTTGTGCAGTTAATTACGACACAGACTTCAGGAGTAACATACAACAGGACTTTACTATTCGAAGGTCAGGGCGAATCTGCCCTATAAATCATGCCACAGCACTTATATACCGGTGTGGTCACCGTCGGTATTACCGTATACAGAAGCCAAACAAGTAGTGCCACACCTAAAATAGTTCTCTTAAAGGTGAACGGTTACATACAATAGTCTCTTAAAGGTAGACGGTTACATACACTACAATCCTCCCTTTTTAGCTTACAACATACTATTTCTCATTAACATACATATATTCAACTTCAGGTAAACAATTTACAGATATAGGCCTAGAAATTGAGTTTTGGCGCAGCCAGGGCTTTAGCGCCGGAAGTTAGTGCCGGAGCTAAGTCGCGCTGGTCAGGCCCAAAATTCACCAATTCTGCGCCCAAACGGCTGCCGGCGCTGCTGAGAGCTGTTTGCGCCTGAAAACTGACGCTACGCGCTGAATATCGGCGCTATTCCGGCGCTGCGGCGCCCGCTGCGGTGCGGCAGGTTCGGGAAGTGCAGGCCTCCTCCTTCCCTTAAGGAGGAGCTGCCTGCACCCGGCCGCGGCCCGCGAAAATCTTTTTAAAAATGAGCCCGGCACCTCGGACAAGTGCCGGGCTTGCTTCTGTTCCGGGGGGGGGGAAGTCCGGGGAGGGAGCTGCGGCCAGGCGGCCGGCGGGAAAGCGGCCGGCTGCCGTGGTGCCTTTAATGCGCCGGCGCAAAGTCATGTAAGACTCTGTTGCCAGAGTCTTAGTTGCGGCTGCCACGGGCGAGGCGGCCGCAACTGAATTTCGGTGCTGGGGCCCGTCGGCATGGCAACCGGGACGCTGCGCACACCGATGACGTCATCGGTGCCGGCGCAGCGCTACCGGTCTACCGCGGTGGAAGGGCCCCAGGCAATTTCGGCGCCGGCGCCAATTGCAGCGCTAGGCCCTCTAGCGCCGCAAAATCGGCGCTAAGGGCACTGAATTTCTAGGCCATAGTCTCTGTGGGAAACAGTTCACAGGTTCAGTCTCTGTGGGAACAGTGTATAGATTCAGTCTCTAGTCTTGACTCGGTCCGAACAACATCGCTGTGGTGTAGCCGGTTCACATTGCTAGCGTGACTCCTCCACTAGTCTTCCCCTTGACGTAACAGCTTGAACTCCCGTCCTGCTGAACCAGCAATGCTGACTTTTACAAACAGCTGTATTGCCTTGGTAATTTTCCTTACTTTCCAACTGATTTATCTCCCTTTGTAGGGCCCACGTGCATGATCTGGTAGGAGTGATAATGATTTTGATGGTTATCATCTTCTGCTACTTCTTTTTCTTTTCTGCTTCTTGGAGACTCTCGGGGCTCCCTTATCAGCTGCCAGCTGTAGCGCCACCATCTCTCTATGTTCCTTAGACTTTAAGTGCTTCATCCTGATTTCTGCACTTTGGGAGTTTTCATCACAAGCTGGGCAGACCAGATCCTCGTAATATTCAGTGTCACTCAACAGGTCATGGTAATATTCGGTGTCGTCCTGAGCTAGTCTAGCGAGAGGGCCTGCTACTTCTTCCGTACCCAACTGGACGTTAGCCGACTGTTGTTCCCTCCCTAGACATCTTTCCTGAAGAGACTTCTTCATGCGTTCCTTCCTTTGCCAACCCGCACACGAACTTGTCTCGCAATGTCTCTGTCAGATTCCCTCCAAACTGGCAGTATTTCGCTAGTCTACGCAGTTCGACCAAGTATTCTGCGTTGCTTTCGTCTTTCCGTTGCGTTCTCGCATAGAATTTGAATTGTTCCGCCAACATCAACGGTGCAGGGTTCAAGTGGTCCTTCAGGACAGCAACAATATCATCGAAAGTCTGATCCGCCGGTTTAGCTGGTGCTAGTAGATGCTTCAAGAGCCCGTATGTCTTTGCGCCCATCGAGTTCAGCAAGGTTATAGCTTTGTCATCTTCTTCTATTTTATTGGCCTCACAATAGATCTCAATGCGTTCCACGTACGTGGCCCAGTCTTCTACCTCGGAATTAAAATCGTTGATGTTACCACGCTTAGGCATCTTCCTCTCTTTGGGAACAACACAAGTATTTCTTTAAATTATTATTTCTTTTTTTTTTCTAAGATGGCGGTTTTCCCGCGAAAATGGCGGTTTCCCGCTCTTATCTTCTCTCCCCGCCCACTTCAATGGCGGTTTCCCGCTTCTGTCTTCTTCCCCGCCTAATGGCGGCTTCCCGCGTTTCTTCCCTGGCGGGAGGGGTACACTTTCCCCACGGGCGACGGCCGCTGGCTTTCAGGTTCACAGCCTGCGCGTCGGCTTCAAGGCTTTCCCTTTTTTTTTAATTTTATGGCAGGGCGACCGGCTCTGGGTACCCCGTTGACGGCGAACAGGTTCAGCCGCTGGGCTGGCTCTCGCACAGTTCCCCTTGCTCGGCTCTGTCTCTCTCCCGCTCGCTCGGCTCTACCGGCGCTGGGTACACCCCGTTGACGGAGGACAGTTCAGCCGCTGGACTGGCTCTCGCACAGTTCCCCTTGCTCGGCTCTGCCTCTCTCCCACTCGCTCGGCTCTACCGGCGCTGGTTACACCCCGTTGACGGAGGACAGTTCAGCCGCTGGACTGGCTCTCACGCAGTCTCTCTTGGTCGGCTCTGCCTCTCCCGCTCGCTCGGCTCTACCGGCGCTGGTTACACCCCGTTGACGGAGGACAGTTCAGCCGCTGGACTGGCTCTCGCGCAGTCTCTCTTGGTCGGCTCTGCCTCTCCCGCTCGCTCGGACCCCAATCGCGCCTCCCAGCCCTCTCGCAGTCCGGTGCTTCTCTCCCCGGCTGCGGCTGAGTTTCTCTCTTCCCGCGCCTACGCTCCCGGTCGCAGCGCTTCATGGCTTCGGTCACCGCCCGGCTTTTCCCGCCGGTCGCGGTCTCTCACGACGCCGTTGGACCCGACTTTTTTTGTCCGGCTCCTTTTCCCCCTCGACCGTGGTCGAGTGCCCAGCCCTTATCCTCCGGCTATTCTTTTCACTTTCCCTTACTCACAGTCACCGTGGCAGAAGGGACAGTCAGTGCCTGTTGCTGATGGAAGTTTTTGTCGCTAAAGTCTTCCTCCTTTCTATTGCTGCAGCCTTGAGTTTTCTCCCAGCCGAATGACGAGGGCAGTTGCCTCTTTTCGACGCTCTTTCGTTGCTTTGAAATTATTGTTGCCACAGGGTACGATCGGACTCGTCGCCACTGTAAAGTCTGTGGGTTGTGCAGTTAATTACGACACAGACTTCAGGAGTAACATACAACAGGACTTTACTATTCGAAGGTCAGGGCGAATCTGCCCTATAAATCATGCCACAGCACTTATATACCGGTGTGGTCACCGTCAGTATTACCGTATACAGAAGCCAAACAAGTAGTGCCACACCTAAAATAGTTCTCTTAAAGGTGAACGGTTACATACAATAGTCTCTTAAAGGTAGACGGTTACATAAACTACACTGGGTATAACTTGACATCGGCAAAGTGGCCATGACATTGGACAGATTTTCGGATCTAACTTCTGGGTTGCTCCCAAGGAGGAAATTCCAGACGATTATTAATATTTAATATATTTAATATATAATTAATAATATTTAACTGCCAATTCTGCATTTTGGCCTGAATTTCCACTAGGTTGCACTGGTTTTTCGGCACAATTCGCCAGCAATTGGCCAAACCAGCGCAAAAGATCGCGGAATTTTAGGCGCCAATTATGTTCAGTGCAACTCGGGTTTCCGTGATCTTTTGCGCTAGTTTAAAAAGAATACATTTGAAGCGAGCCCTGCTCACAAAACTGGCCATGCCTTCAGATCGAATTAATCACCATGGCAAGTCTGCATTAATTGCTCTCATCTGCGGGCCTTTGAGGAAGCTCTTAAAATTAAGCCTTTTTTTAGGCACGTGGACACTAATAATAACAACAACAACTTGTATTTACATAGCGCCTTTAACATAGTAAAACATCTCAAGGTGCTGCACAGGAGTATTTTAAGACAAAAAAATTTGACACCGATCCACATAAGGATAAATTAGGGCAGATAACCAAAAGCTTGGTCAAACAGATAGGTTTTAAGGAGCATCTTAAATGAGGAAAGAGAGGTAGTGAGGCTGAGAGGTCTAGGCACGGAATTCCAGAGCTTAGGGCCTAGGCAACAGAAGGCACAGCCACCAAATAGGCACATTTTAAAAGCTCTTGAATATTGTTTTTTTAATTTACTAAGAAACTGACTACTGTACACCAATATAACTAGCAAATGGTTCTGTATAATTCTTTTTAAAGTGATTTTGAGTTATTTAAAAGTGGGTTACTATCAAGTGATGAACTAGACACTCTGATTAAAATGCTTATTTTTTGTGATAAACCCATTTTCAGCTGTATTAATCAAACTGCACCAAGTTATCACTCTTAAATATATCAAGGAATATTTGGATTTGGATTCTGACAGCTTTGACCTGGCATGGAAGCCACCACTGCTCCCCACTCAGGCTTCAGGTAAAAATAGCAATTAGGCCCAGATTGAAGGGATAATTACTGGTCCTAGCCCCTTTAGGGCTACCCCGAATCAGGCGTATTCCCCAGACGTTCACTTTCAACTAAAGTTTGAGGTAGTCAAATCCTAAAGACGCTTAATTGGGTCTAAAGGTCCAGACTATCTCTCCCTAAAGGAAAGAAACAACCTGAAGATGTTACCATCCTCCAGATAGCACTTTTAATAAGTTTAGCTAGACTGTAACGTTCCAGATATTATGAGGGTCTGGAAAACTACCTCAGAATTCTGCAAGGAGTGTCCAGAGATTGAGTTTGCGAGTTTGATACAGAATTATTATGTGAGACTATTCTAAAAATATATAGATTTATTAAAGAACCGACATGCAGTTTACAGTTGGTGATTCAATCGCAACATTAACAGTTCCAAATACAAAAAACTTACAATTCTATTATCAGAGATCCTTATTCTCAAATCTTAACTTTGTTACATTTTTACAGTTCTTAGTTTATTCCAGGATACCCACCAAAATCAAATACAATACCTTGATCCCCGAGATACAAAGAGTTGAAGGCTTACAGAGCTAGCTCTGAAGCCGAGAATCGCGTTTCCCCTTTACAGCGAATCTATCATCCCATTTGAAAGTTCAATTTTTATACCCTTTTGCAGTGGTATTTGCTTTGAGGTTTTCTGCTGATGTAAGCTAATTATCTCTAGTCATTTTTCTGCTGACCCCTGCTATTCTTACAGTTAGATCAGCTTGTAGCATTAAGAATTATGTCTCTACCCTAGGTGTTTGAAGCTTATCATAAAAAATGGTGTGGAGCAGGTGCATCTATTTGATGTCATTCTTACCAAGGTCTTCTGTTTGTATCTTTTTACGATGTGTAAATTAAAAACACCTCAACCGGGTGCACCATTGTCTCCTTTCCAAGGCTTCAGACTATCAGGAACCTCCAACCTCCTGTTTCAATAAGGTTATTGATTCAGTGTCAACAAGTTATCTTATCTCAATAGCCTGTATGCTGTTTACAGCTTCTCCATTGTTGAAGCTTTTAGATTTTCAAACCCAGTATGTCATGTTTTAATAAGGCTAGAATTATTTCATAGAATGGTGTATGTTTCTGAATATGGCTTATTCCTTCACAAGATGGCATCATTGGAGCCCAATCTGCATATTTAAAGTAGGCTCCCTTGGCGTTGGCCGGGTTTCCTTGCCGCCTTAAAATTGAAGTCAGCTGGGGTGGGAATATAGCAGGTAAGTTAACCATTCCATTTCAACTGCCCCCCCCGCCTCAATCTCTGCTGCACGGCTGGAATTAAAATCGACCTCATGACACTTTATTTAGGGAAGGTATTTTTGTTACTTATTTACCAAGCAACAGATTGACACAATTAATTTACCATGACTACCCATTTATTTTTGTTTTTACTTGGTAAGGGATGTCAGTCAGGTGGAATGGAACATACTTTCACCCTTGAAACCTAATGTCAAGCATCAATTACTCCCATGCTAGGTACAGCACTGGTGAGATGACAAGTATAGCTCCCTCTGCTCTTCTCAACCTTATGCTGTGCGGCCAGTATTTGCTTTTGTCACAGGTGGCAAACTGGCGGTTGTGGATTGCCCTGCCCAATCTTCAGTTTCATTGATGTCTCTGGAAAGGAAAATCGGGCAGGGCATGTAACGGGCAGCCGATCCACAACTGCCAGTTTACTGCCCACACCACTTTATTGCTTCTCTGTGTAAAACTGCTCATAAAGAGGTAAATTTTGTGAGGCTCCACCCCAGAAATGCAGCCATGCAAAATTAATCCAATTGTGGCATTTTGTGTTAAAAACAGTTAATTTGTTCTGTGTGCTCACTTCCTCTGGGCACTGGTGTACAGGGGCTGAGACTAGCCAAACTTATTTAACCTAAGATCCTTCCAGCTGCCACAGGGACATCTTCATCCCAATAGCCTGAGCTGGGTCAGACTGCGGTTCCAGAGGTGAAAAGGCAATGGCTGAAAATTTCCTCTGTACGCTGTCTGTAATGAATTGGCTAGTTTCCACTTCTTTCCCATTACTGTAACACACTGTGGTGCCAATTTTCCCCACACTTTTGTCTATTTTAAAACTTTGTGCTTGGGCTAATATTTGCTGAACTCCATAACAAAATAAGAATGACTTTTGCCTGCCTTCAAGAATTGCAAAAGCAACTTAAAATACAGAAAAATGCATATTTAAATACCCAGTTGCTTTATATGTTTGAACACCTCACCCCTAGCTCCACCCAATGTGATGTCTAAACGTTATGGCCAGAATCTTTACCTGAGCATCAGGGCGGGTGAGTGCGGGCTGTGTAGCGGGTCGCCATCCCGAACTTCTGCACTGCGCGTTTAACTCAATTACATCAATTGAAACAGTCATGCGGGTTTCCCGGCCCAATTAAATGGAGCGGGTCTGCTGATGTCACCACTGACTCGTTTTCAGCACAGATATTTAAAGCAGCCTTGCACACATCCCAGTTGAAGGTTGTTGTAGGAGAGATCAAGGTGTTTGGGAGAGGTAGAACTTGCTGCATATCACTGAGATTTGTGTGGGTCATGGAGTCGCACAGACAGAAGGCTGCACCAAGATTCTCTGATGCCTCCCTGGAAGTGCTGGTCCAGGGAGTCAGAACACGCAGGGAGGTCCTCTTCCTTGCGGATGGCCAGAGACGCCAAGAGGACATGGCTGGAGATCAGCAGCAGGGATGTCGTGAGGTGGTCTTGGATCCAGTGCCACAAAACATTTAATGATTGATTTCAGCAGCCAGTGAAATATGATCATGTGCATAATGGTAACGTTACCCATTCTTATTATAACACTTCTAATTCATCTCTTTACGCTCCCACAGGTCCATCAAGTGCGCCCCCCACTGCCCAGCCAGAGGAGGAAGACGACTCCTCAGAGGAAGCTCCAGCCTCTGAGGGAGCACCGTCAACAGGCCCAAGCGCACCCAGCACAAGTGCAGATATGCACACCTCGGTGGGTTCTGTGAGAGATAGAACAGAGTTGTCACAGGTGACTCATACATCACAAGGGAGCAAGAGCAGATGGTGGAGACAGGGACAGCAGTGGAGACTCCTCGCTGGAGGGCACAGGATGCTCCAAGCTCTGCTGAGCGGCATGCAGATGCTGAGCCTCGGGGGGCCATCAACAAAAAGGGTGATCTTGGAGGAGCAGCAACAATTGCGCAAGGCTCTGGAAGCTTTTGCAGCTGCGATATGTGTGACTGTACAGAGAATGGAGGAATCCATCTCCAAACATAGAAGCATAGAAACATAGAAAATAGGAGCAGGAGTAGGCCATTCGGCCCCTCGAGCCTGCTCCGCCATTCAATGCGATCATGGCTGATCATCCAAGTTCAGTACCTGGTCCCTGCTTTCTCCCCATACCCCTTGATCCCGTTAGCCTTCAGAAATATATCCAACTCCTTCGTGAATATATTTAATATAATGGCCTCTACTGCCTTCTGTGGTAGAAAATTCCACAGGTTCACCTCTCTCTGGGTGAAGAAATTCCTCCTCATTTCTGTCCTAAAAGGCTTACCCCTTATCCTTAGACTGTGACCCCTGGTTCTGGACTCCCTGGCCATCAGAAACATCCTCCCTGCATCTAGTCTGTCCAGTCCTGCCAGAATTTTATAAGTTTCAATGAGATCCCGTCTCATTCTTCTAAACTCCAGTGAGTACAAGCCCAATCGTCCCAATCTCTCCTCATACATCATTCCTGCCATCCCAGGTATCAGCCTGGTGAATCTTTGCTGAACTCCTTCCATGGCAAGAATATCCTTCCTCAGATAAGGCGACCAAAACTGCACACAATACTCAAGATGTGGTCTCACCAAGGCCCTGTACAACTGCAGCAAGACATCCTTGTTCCTGTACTCAAACCCTCTTGCTACGAAGGACAACATACCATTTGCCTTCTTAACCGCCTGCTGCACCTGCATGCTTACCGTCAGCGACTGGTGCACAAGGACACCCAGGTCTCATTGCACTTCCCCTTCTCCCAATCTATTGCCATTCAGATAATAATCTGCCTTCCTGTTTTTGCCACCAAAGTGGATAACCTCACATTTATCCATGTTATATTGCATCTGCCATGTTTCTGCCCAATCACCCAACCTGTCAAATCATCCTGGAGTTTCTCGGCATCCTCCTCACAGCACACACGACCACCCAGCTTTGTGTCAACTGCAAATTTGGAGATATTACATCTAGTTCCCTTGTCTAGATCATTAATATATATTGTGAATAGCTGGGGTCCAAGGACCGATCCCTGCGGTACCCCACTAGTCACTGCCTGCCACTTGGAAAAAGACCCGTTTTTCCAACTCTTTGCTTTCTATCTGACAACCAGTTCTCTATCCAAGTCAATACCTTGCCCCCAATCCCATGTGCCTTAACTTTACACGCTAATCTCTTATGTGGGACCTTATCGAAAGCCTTCTGAAAGTCCAAATACACCACATCCACTGGTTCTCCCTTATCTATTTTACTAGTTACATCCTCAAAAAATTCCAGTAGATTTGTCAAGCACGATTTACCTTTTGTAAATCCATGTTGACTTTGTCCGATCCTGTCACTGTTTTCCAAGTGCTCTGCTATTACATCTTTTATAATGGACTCTAGCATTTTCCCCACTACCGATGTCAGGCTTACCGGTCTGTAATTCCCCGTTTTCTCTCTACCACCTTTTTTGAATAGTGGGGTAACTTTAGCTACCCTCCAATCCATGGGTACTGTTCCAGATTCCATCAAATGTTGGAAGATGATCAGCAATGCATCTACTATTTCTAGGGCCACTTCCTTAAGTACCCTAGGATGTAGATTATCAGGCCCTGGGGATTTATCGGCCTTCAATCCCATCAATTTCCCTAACACCATTTCCCTACAAATACTGATTTCTTTCAGTTCCTCCCTTTCCTCCGACCCTATGTTCCCCGACATCTCTGGGAGGTTATTTGTGTCCTCCTTTTTGAAGACAGAACCAAAATATGTATTTAATTGGCCTGCTATTTCTTTGTTCCCCATTATAAATTCCCCTGATTCTGACTGCAAGGGACCTATGCTTGACTTCACCAATCTTTTTCTCTTCACATATCTATAAAAGCTTTTACAGTCAGTTTTTATGTTCCCTGCAAGCTTATTCTCATATTCTATTTTCCCTTTCTTAATTAATCCCTTTGTCCTCCTTTGTTGAATCCTAAACTGCTCCCAATCCTCAGGTTTACTGCTTTTTCTGGCCAATTTATATGTCCTCTGCTTGGATCTTATGCTATCCCTAATTTCCCTTGTTAGCCACGGTTGAGTCACCTTTTTTGTTTTATTTTCATGCCAAACTGGGATGAATAAATTCTGTAGTTCATCCATGCGGTATTTGGCATAGTGGTTAGCACTGTTGCCTCCCAGCGCCAGGGACCCGGGTTCGAATCCGGCCTCGGGTGACTGTCTGTGTGGTGTTTGCACATTCTCCCCGTGTTTGCGTGGGTTTTCTCCGGGTGCTCCGGTTTCCTCCCACAGTCCAAAGATGTGCGGGTTAGGTTGATTGGCTATGATAAATTGACCCTTAGTGTTAGGGGGATTAAATACGTGGGGTTACGGGGATAGGGTGGGATATGTGTTGGTCACGGGGATCGGGTGGGATATGTGTCGGTGCCGGCTCGATGGGCCGAAATGGCCTCTATCTGCACTGTGGGGTTTCTGTGAATGTTTGCCATTGCCTATCCACCGTTAACCCTTTGAGTGACATTCCCCAATCAATCCTACCCAACTCGCACCTCAGACCATCGTAATTTCCTTTATTTAAATTCAGGGCCCTAGTCTCTGAGTCAACTACTTCATTCTCCATCTTAATGAAGAATTCGATCATATTATGATCGCTCCGACCCAAGGGGCCTCGTACAACAAGATTGCTAATTAATCCTTTCTCGTTACATAATACCCAGTCTAAGATGGCCTGATCTCTGGTTGGTTCCTCGACATATTGGTCCAGGAAACCATCCCGTAACCACTCTAGGAATTCCTCCTCCACAGTATTGTTACTAATTTGGTTAGCCCAATCTATATGTAGATTAAAGTCACCCATGATGACTGCTGTGCCCTTATTGCTCGCTTCTCTAATTTCCCTTTTAATGCCATCCCCAACCTCCACATTACTGCATTTACAATCCCCAACATGAGCACCACCATCTCGCAGGTGATGGCGATGATCTGCTGTTCCAGGGAAAGGATGGCCACCTGCATGGAGCAGCAAATGCACCAGTCACATGAGAATGTGCTTGCTGTGAACAACGGATTGCAGACACTCATTGACCTCATCTCAAGGAGGGATGCTAACGTAGACTTGGGCCTTCATCACCACTGATATGCAGCAAGGTGCTCTCCAGTTCCTTGCTAGCAGGGAAGTGCGGGTGGCCCATGAGATGAATGATGGAAGTGGGGGCTCTGCTCAAAGCGCTCCCACTTCTCCCCCATTGCCTTCCTCTCAGTCAGTGCCCCTCATGCTGCCTCGGATCCCGATGGCCGAGTCTACCCCTGCACAGTTGCAGGAGGAGCAGACTTTGGCGAGGCCCTCACTCGCTGCAAAACCCAGAGGATAGCAGGAAAGTGAGCAAGCTGCCTCTACCTCTGCACATGGGTGTGTGAACAAATGTTAATGTTAAGTTTCATTTATATTTATGACGCACATAAATTAATTTCTTTGTACAACTTTCCCGTCTTGTCCATTTTTGCTTGCTACCTGGGAAATGGCTTTGTCACTTGGAGTGAATGGTGAGACATTACTTAACCTCGAGCAATGGGGGTTTGGGTGACAGGAATGACTTGGTCATTGTAGGACTGCTTTGTGGTGTTGTTGGTGGGGGCGGGGGGAGTTAGTGCAGCATCTGGGAGCCATATGGGTGCATTGGAGCAAGTTAAGTAAATCTGGCCATTATGAGGCCATCTCGGGCCTCCTGGGCAGCAATATACGCCGCTGCTGGTGCCATCTCCACCTGTTCCCCCGCCTACTACTTGTGTTCCACCAGTTCCTACTCCTCCGAAAAAGCTGTGCGCTCTGTGCCTTGCTCCTCCTGCAGCTCCAATCCTTGCTGCTGTGTTATGTTGTGCAGCTCACAGCATACGACAATGATTCTGGAGACCCTAGCTTGTCTCCTTCAGATCTGTCAAGGCATCTGAAGTGCATTTTCAGCATGCCTATTGTCTGCTCCATGGCACAGCTGGTGGAAATATGGCTTTCATTATATCTCTCCTGGGCCTCAGTACTTGGCCTTCTCAAGGGTGTCATGAGGCATGTCTTCAGTGGATAGCCCTTGTCTCCAAGCAGCCAGCCAGAAAGTCTGTTTGGAGGAGCGAAGAGCTGAGGGAGGGTGGACTGGCGCAGGACGAAAAAGTCATGGCAGCTGCCAGGGAATTTGGCGCACACATGCATGATGGTCTTGCGTGTCCACCAGGTCCTCTGGGCAGCAGGTCTTGTTCCAGCAAGCTACAAATGTCTGTGACGACCTGACGCGATAGCCTGAGCTTTCCGAAGCACTGCTGTTCAGTCATGTCCAGGAAGCTCATCCTCTGCCTGTATACTCTGTGTTGTGGGTATCGCCTCCGGTGTGGTGCACCCCTGTGCTGACCTCCTCTACCCTGTGGAGCATCAGGTCATTGAGGAGAAGGCTGCTTTTGTGATGCTGCTGCTGGTGTGGCAGGTGTTGTTGGTGCTGGGGCTCATCTTGGTCCGATTCTGAGGTCCAAGCTGAGCCAGCATAAGTGGCACCCATGCTGATCTAATAGATGGCAGGTAACGTGGAGATCAGAGGCACAATCCTCCAATGTCGTGAGAGTGACTAGCAATGTGGTGAGAGTGGCTTCTGAGGTTGCAGAAATCACCTGCAAATTCCTGAAAGCAAAATCTCTGCACAAAATGGTGTCAGCAAGAGCCTTTCCCTTAGGCAAGGAAGCAGGTGTAAGGTGTGTGTATTTATGTGCTTTTTCCAGCTGTCACTTAATGAATTCGCACAATGGCCACTGACCATTGTCACAGGCGAGGTTCCCGAGGTGCAAGAATCCCGTGCGCAACAATTTAAAGCCCAAACCTGGCGTTAAAAAGGCAGTTAAGGGTCTATAAATGAACAGTTAAGTACCTCAATGAGGTCGCCCGCCTCTCCCGAGTGGTTACGTGGCATGCCTCAAAACGTGCCCGAGTTAAATGCAGAAGTCGGCGGGATGACGGTGGGTTCCCGACGTGCTGTCAATTTTCGCGCTTTTTATCACCCATCGCTCGCTCTCAAATGGGAAAATTATGGCCTATGTTTAACCCTTGCTATATTCCTGTCACTTTGAATTATTAAAAGAATGTAAAACCCCAGGACAGACGCTGATGGGGTAATTTTGGCTTTTGGTGAAAGTGCAAAATGGCCAATATCGATTCAACTGCTCATTTCACATTTGTCCCGAAAAATCAGGCGAGCTGTATAATGGGTGGCTGATTCAATATTGCCCAATTTACACTATCCCCAAAAGTCAAAGTTACCCCCTGACATGCTCGGATCTTCACGTGCAACTTTTACTGTTAATTCTCAGCCCATGACTTTTTGAAATAACGTAAACCAAATTATTTTGGTATGTGACAGGCATGAAAAATTCACACATATGCACTTAATTTCCTATTTTAATAATCTTGTGACAAACTGCAAGTTCACTTAGCAGGACAGATGCTCATTTGGAACTGACATTAAAGCCAACTGGAACACATCAGTAGCTCAGTGACTCACTCACTTACCAGGGTACACTCCCCATATTTCTTTTTAGTCTGAAGAAATTGTGCTCTAAGGTTGTAATTATTCTGCATTGGAGCAATGATTTTCCTGCTTTATCTGTGTCCACTGACTCAGCATGAGACACAATTCAGGTTATAAAAAAGTTCTGGATGGGACATTTTCCACTTAATGCTGCCTCTACTAACAGATGTGGGATGATGTTTTAGAGCTAAGCAGGTGCTGTAAATAACGTGCAAAATTCACAAATACTTAATTGCAACTTATTTAAATATAAAATCATATTCAAATTCAGCGTGACCGATCTTTCATTATTCACGTATAAATATGAGAAAGAAACAGTGATCAGTTTTCTTTCATGCTCAAACACATGCCTGCTCCCCCCCCCCCTCCACCAACATGTTTTGTGTTTAGTTGATGATGCATTTACTTGCAAAGCAGTGAGATGGCAGCAAAATGCAGAAAAACGCCCACAGGTTGACCTCCAGCTATAGTCAATCTGAAAGATCATGCTTCCAAATGTAAGCATGTGTACCCAGCTAATTTGTGTGCGTTGAAATGGGAAACAGATGTTTGCTAATTTGAAGTGTATAAACGGTGACAGAAAGTGTACAGGGCAGCACACGTGCAGATGATCAGAGAGCAGCATGTTTCCAGTTAAAATGCCACATAGAAGTTACACTTAAGTCCAAGCCTCTGTCCCAGCAGAAAGAGTTAACAAAGTGACTGCTATATCCTATTAAACAGCACTTAGGTAACGCAGCCAGAATGCACAAATCTTTTCACTTCAGAATCCTAACAATGTATCCTGTTAACTGTAACCACTGCCCCCACTGCAATTCCAAACGCACAGTCACACAGATGGAGTCACACATATTGGTGCCACGAATGACCCTGAATATACGCTTTGTAATGTTACTGTAGCATGAAGGAATTGAGAAAAGAACTGCATGTATACATCATAAGAAGGTAATAAGGCATTACAAGACCAACTTCACACTCAGCTTGTCCACCAAGGGCTTTTTTTCATTTACAACAATAACCCAATGTTTTGGTAGGCAGGCTCCAGTCCACTTAGCAAGTGAGGCGGCATGGGTGGAATGCCAGGTATGTCTACAAAGCAGCACAACGCAGGCAGGCTGACGCCAGGAGAGAATAGGCAGGTACCTATTGAATTACAGGATTTCTACAAATCTAATCCACATGTAATGTGAGACTCATTATATATCCAGCCTCAGCCAGAGCCGAGGACGACAGGAGATCTGTGTGACCCACGGGCAGTGATCCCAGCTAAGAAGCCGTCTGAAGACAGCTTGGCCCTGGGAGAGAGTTTTCTTTTTTCTCAGGAAAGGTTACACGAAGCATGACAACTGCTTGTTTTCTGCTCACCAGGCAAGCAAATACCTCCCAGCTCTCCACCTCTTTTTTTAAAGCAATTGTTGTCACACTTCCTTTCCTCTACAAAATGCCTAGTGATACCGAAGCTATCCTGTGGTGCTTGACACGAGTTGACTGGTTGTCAGGGTGCTGCTCCAGGCTGTCAGATACCTGAATCCCATCACTTCTCACACTTTGGCAGCCCTTTCTTCTCTCCAAACCCTTTGGTGTGGCCTCCCTCGCCCAATCTCTGTGGTAGGTAAGGACAAAAAAAAAGGACTGCTAATTCAGCTCTAGACTTTGTGTACAACTCTCAAAGGCGGCATGTAGAATATGCAATAACAAGAATGTGAAAGACAATCTGCATTAATCTCTTCCACACAAGAAACACTTTGGATTTGATTTTTTTTCCAATGAGTGTCCTCAAGCTAACTATTATTTGACTTCTTTCAGAAGCCGAACTCAGTAGACACAACCAGCAGAGAGAAATCTTAATGATGTTGTTGAGGTATATGAAGATAAAAGGAGCTCTGATATAACTTGGATTCTTTTAGAAAATGTATTTCTTGATAATATTTTGATGCAGTATTGAGACTTTTAAAAACTGACCGATGATAAATGTGTTATTTTTCCTCATTTGATTCCAAACAGCAAATATTGGCTATTATCTAATCATTATTGTGCTACTATAATATATGTTAAATAAAACAAAGATTTGTTACAGCACATAACACTGTTCCATTTATGTTTTATTTTGCATAAATATTACATCTTGCAAAGAGGTGTGCTTTCAGTGCCATGCCTTTGGGCTTCTGTTTCAACATGTTGAGATTTCATTACACATTTACCTGTATAGTCTTTGCATATTTCACTAAACAGGCAAGTAGACTATTTTACAGCATTATAATAAAAGAATTATTGCTAATAGGATCACATGACAGGAAGGGAGACCTTTACTAGGAAATAATACATTGCATACTATTAGGATTTTCTGTATCAAATATATATTCTAGCAATTATAGAATGTCACTAGACATTGAGACCATTAGAAGGAATCAAAGGTAGTAAGCATGATGTCTGAGTAAGATAATTCCTATTTTGCCAATGTACAAATTTTCAGTGCTAGTTTTACTTGAACGGTTTTAATGTTCTGACTGCAACTTTTATAATTTCCATTGATCGCCTGCATTGCTTCTGGAGTTGCTAACGCTCAATTTTCTTGGGTGATGTTGCGCTAAGTGCTTTGTGCACTGGAACTAATTCATAGATCTGAATTTGGCTGAATTTGATTGACTGATTGGTCATGGTAAAGTGGGGTGGTTAAAATTAGCCCCTTTTAATCATTTTATGCTTAATTTTCCAGTAAATATTCATGGTTATTAAGGTGAGGAATTTCATTGGCGAGGAATGGAACCCTTTTCAGGTCAGTTGCTGTGCTGCTCCAATGGCACAATGTCATTCTGATGTACCAGAAGTAGCTGGAACAGAGGCCAGGTGTGGTGGTGTAGCAACCCCCAGAACCTCTTACCTTACTCATTGCCTTTGTGTCAAATTTTGATAAGCTTGTTGTTTGTTCTGTATTTTGCCAGAGTACTTTCTTTGAGTTGTGAGAATTGTGGAATTTGTGTTTACGCCTGTTTAATTTGGAGTGGAACAGCTGTTTGTTTAGATCTGTTTGGGAACTTTACTATCCTATCCCAAAACATCCAGCCACCTTACTGGGCCAAGAAAATGTTACCCACACCATAGACCTTCTTTTAGGGATTCTCCTGGCTCTTCTTGAGATGAAGGATGAGGAGGAAATTGATCACCAGCAGCAGCAGAAGGGGTCACAGATGAATCAGAACAAGAAGCATAGCATGTGAGCTTGTCATCACCTTTGAGCAGCAACATGCTTGTAAGTTGAGACAAAGATTAATCCAAACCCACTTCACCTAAGTAGTCACCTAAGAACCATCATTGGATCAGGTTCTCACTGGCCACACACCAACACAATTCATGGTTAAGGCCCACTATTCCTCAGCTGTATATACTGAGGCATAAAGGACAGTGCCCCTCTAAGGAAACACAAACACCAATATGTCTTGCGATCATGTCCACTTCCTTGTGTTTCTACTTTCTGCTTCCCAGATGCTTCCCTGTGGCGTAATTATATACTGATAGCCCGAAATTGAGGGTTGGGTGGCTGGAAGGAAGACTTAAGTCAGGTGAGGTGGCTGGAATTTGGGTAGGGATTTGGTTCCACTGGGATTCCAGCCTTTCTTTAAGTTGAGAAATTCCAACAGGAGGGGACAGACACTTCTCGTGCTTGTACACCTTCATCATGACATCACTCAATGAGCCAGGTTGGAGGGATGATGCCACCAACCGCGCCACCGCACCCCACCCATCCCCCGCCCCCCACCCACTGCCAGAAATCACTAATTCTGCCTTTTCTAGGGCCAAGGGAAAGCAAGCTTGCTGTACATATTTTTCCAATATGCTGATGAGGGTCTAATGCCGGTTTCCCAGCAGCAATTGATCATAGAGCACTCAATTGCTATTAGAAAAGTTGCAACGAAGCATTTCCATCAGTCTGTATTTGTGTCAATATTTGGAGATTTGGGAAGGGGGGAGGGGTCACCCCTTCAGTTTTCAGCCTCTCTCTTAGTGCTTAGTCCCACATCCTCACTTCTTGTCCGTAACCCTGTAAGTTCCTCATCTTTAAGTACCTGTCCAACTCCCTTTTAAACTTATTTATGGAATCAGCTTCCACCACCTTTTCAGGTAGAGCATTCCAGATTCCGACAACTCTCTGAGTGAAAAAAATTCTCCTCATCTCCCCTCTAGAACTTTTGGCAATGATTTTGAATCTATGACCTCTGGTTATTGCCAGAGGGAATAATGTTTCCCTATCTACTCTATCAAAACCTCTCATCATCTTGAAAACCTCTATTAGGTGACCTCTTAACCCTCTCTGTTCCAAGGAGAACAGTTCTAACTTTTCCAACCTCTCCTCATAATTGAAGTCCCTCATCCCTGGGAACATCCTGGCAAATCTCCTCTGTACCCTTTCTAATGCCTTCACATCTTTCCTGAAGTGTGGTGCCCAGAAGTGTCCACAATACTCCAGCTGAGGCCTCTTCTATCATGTGCTTCCTTGGCCTGTAGTGAGAAGGCAGGAATAAATGACTGAGTGTTTCCTGGGGCAATTGAGCATTGTGCTTTCCCAGACAGGAGTGAAAGAACAGACAGCATTGCAAAAGGGTACTGTGGAAGTCTTTAATGGGCCTACCAACCAGGTGTGAAAGAGTTCCTGGCAAAGAATATGTTGTGGCGGAGACCACATAGGGACAATAACACAATTCACAATGTATAGCCAATGTGGTTATATGTACCTAAACACAATTCACTATGTATAGCCAATGTTGTTATATGTACGTACTTGGTTGGGTTATCGGGGCAGGGTCCCTTTAAGAGCATTGGTAGCGTGATGACGTCATGCGCCGGTAGCGTAATGACATCATAGCCCTGCAACGAGGCTGAGAACCTCAGTCCTCATGGAGAGTGAATAAAGTAACACGCGTTTTGCCTTTGCTGCAACAAAAGTCTCAGAGCCTGTTGATTTCTAGTGACTACAACATTGGTGACCCCGCTGCTCTTTTGGACGATTCCAAAGACTGCATCCGAAATGGCGACGAACACCGTTTCCATCAAATTACCCGAGTTTTGGGAACGACAGGCTGTCGCTTGGTTCGCCCAGGCCGAGGCTCAATTTGCACTCCGGGACATCACCGCGGACAACATGAGGTACTACTACGTCGTCTCTGCTCTCGGCAGCTCCACCGCGGCCAGAGTCGTGAGCCTGCTCGAGAACCCCCTGGAGCTCAACAAATTCAAAACGCTGAAAACGCACCTCTTAGAAACATTTGGACTCACCGAAGCCGAGCGCGCCGTCGGCTTCTCTCTCTACCCGGGCTTGGCGACTCCAAGCCCTCGGAGCTGATGGACCACATGCTGGCCCTCCTGGGCACACACAGGCCGTGCTTCCTCTTCAAGGAACTGTTCCTTCAACAGCTGCCAGGTCAGGTACAGTCGGCTTTAGCCAACTCTTCCATTACCGATTTCCGCGACCTGGCCAAGGAGGCCGACAAATTTTTCTCCGCTGGGCAACAGTACTGCGCGGCCACGTGGAGCCCTGCCCCCACCGATACAGCCCAACGGCGGCAGCCCCCAAGCCTCTGCTTCTACCACGCGCAGTTCGGCCCCAAAGCCAGGAAGTGCCGGCCCCCGTGCAGTTTTCCCACATCGAAACAAACGAAAGACCACTCATCGGCTGCTATGGCTGTCGGCCGTTCAGGCAGTTTGTTATTTATTACGGACACCGACTCCGGACGTCATTTTCTTTGTGACACGGGTGCCCAGGTGAACGTCCTGCCCACGTCAACCATAGACATGCAAGGGGGGCACCACGGCCCCGTCCTCGAAGCCGCCAACGGCAGTTCCATCCGCACCTTCGGGAAATGGAGCGTGGCGCTTTGTTTTGGCGAGCAGCGGTTCACCTGGGACTTTGTCACGGCAAAAGTGTCCACCCCCCTTCTCACCACTGACTTCCTCTACACCAATGGCCTTTTGGTGGACGTCAAGAACCGACGTCTCATCAACGCTGAGACTTTCAGCTCGCTCCCGTGTTCCCTCAGCGGGTCCAGCACCACGAAGTTGTCCAGCGCATTCTCGGCCTCCGACAAGTTTTCCCGCCTCCTCGCCGAGTTCCCGGACCTCATGAAGCCCACGTTCTCATCCGCCGCCACCAAACATGGGCTAGAACACCACATCTCGACCGTCTATGCCCACGCTCGGCGCCTCGACCCAGGGAAACTCGCCATCGCTAAAGCCGAGTTTGACACCATGGAGCACCTCGGCATCATCTGCCGGTCGAACAGTCCATGGGCCTCGCCCCTCCACATCGCTCCGAAACCAGGCGGCGGGTGGCGCCCGTGCGGCGATTACCAGCACCTCAACAATGCTACGACCCCCGACCGCTACCTGATTCCACACATCCACGACTTTTCCGCCCGCCTGGACGGGAAAGTGGTATTCTCGAAAGTGGAGCTCGTCCGGGGTTACCACCAGGTCCCTGTTCGGCCGCAGGACGTCCCGAAAACCGCGGTGATCACCCCGTTCAGGCTGTTCAAATTCCTCCGCATGCCATTCGGCCTCAAAAACGCCGCCCAGGCTTTTCAACGCCTAATGGACACCGTGTTACAGGACCTGACATTCCTGTTCGTATACCTGGATGACATCCTCATCGCCAGTGCCTCCAGGACGGCGCATGTGTCGCACCTTCGGACTCTCTTCCAACGCCTCAGCCAGCACGGCCTAATCGCCAACCCGGCCAAGTGCTAGTTCGGGCTGTCCTCAATCAACTTTCTCAGGCACCGCATCACGTAGGACGGGGCGGTGCCACTGCCATCGAAAGTGGAGGCCGTGATGGACTTCCCGCGACCCCTCACCATGAAGGCCCTGCAGGAGTTTTTGGGCATGGTGAACTTTTACCGTCGCTTCGTCCCCCGAGCAGCCCGGCTTATGCGGCCCCTTTACAAGGCCCTCAAAGGCAAGCCCGACAAACTCGCCGTCGACTGGTCCGAGGAGATGGCCAATTCTTTCACGGACATGAAAAGGGCCCTGGCTAATGCGACCATGCTGGCGCATCTGTTACCTGATGCGCCGATCGCTCTCACCACCGACGCCTCAGACTATGCGGTCGGCGCCGTCCATGAACAGTGGGTCAACGGCACCTGGCAGCCGCTCGCTTTCTTCAGCCGGCAGCTCCGCCCCAACGAGCAGAAGTACAGCACCTTCGATCGCAAGCTTCTCGGCCTCTACCTCGCCGTCCGACACTTCCGTTTCCTACTGGAGGCTCGCCCGTTCACAGTGTTCGTGGACCACAAACCGTTGACCTTCGCCATGGCCAAAGCTTCCGAGCCGTGGTCAGCCCGTCAGCAATGCCAGCTGTCTTTCATTTCAGAGTTTACAACGGACATCCAGCATGTGGCTGGGAAAGACAACCCCGTCGCCGACTGTCTCTCCTGAGCCATCGCCAGCGCCGTACACCTTGGCATCGACTACACCCACATGGCGGCCGACCAGGCCTCCGACCCGGACGTCCAGGCCTACAGGACAGCAGTCACGGGCCTTCAACTAGCGGACGTCGCGTTCGACGATGCCGGCACCAC
The DNA here is from genome assembly GCF_052327205.1 of Somniosus microcephalus. Classification (NCBI taxonomy): domain Eukaryota; kingdom Metazoa; phylum Chordata; class Chondrichthyes; order Squaliformes; family Somniosidae; genus Somniosus; species Somniosus microcephalus. The sequence continues at coordinate 277,233,664 of NC_140988.1, read as the reverse complement.
ACTCCTGTGTGACGTCTCCATTGGGCAGCCACGTCCCGTCGTGCCCGACGGGTGGAGACGGCAAGTTTTCGACGCCATCCATAATCTTTCCCACCCGGGCAGGAAGCCGTCACAGAAGCTGGTGGCGGCTAAGTTCGTCTGGCATGGGCTCAGGAAGGACGTTCGCGACTGGGCTAGCACCTGCGTGGTATGCCAGCGCTCGAAAGTGCATTGCCATACTAAGGCCCCGTTGGCGCCTTTCGCGGTGCCCGAGAGGCGTTTCGACCATGTTAACGTGGGCCTGGTGGGGCCCCTGCCGCCCTCCCGCGGGTTCACCCACCTCCTCACAATGGTCGACAGAACCACCCGATGGCCGGAAGCCATCCCGCTGTCTTCAACGACGTCCGCCGATGTGGCTCGGGCGTTCATCAGCACTTGGGTCTCCCGGTTTGGCGCCCAATCTGACATTTCCTCCGACCAGGGGCCACAGTTCACGTCGGAGCTCTGGAACGCTGTCGCCCGAGGCCTCGGGTTGAGACTCCACTGCACCACAGCATACCACACTCAGGCTAACGGACTGTGCGAATGGTTTCATCGCTCCATGAAGGCCGCGCTGCAGGCCAGCCTCCGGGATGACAGTTGGATCGACAGACTCCCGTGGGTCATGCTGGGACTCAGGACCGCCCCCAAGGAGGACATCCAGTCCTTGTCCGCCGAGCTCGTCTACGGACAGCCGCTGCGGGTTCCCGGGGATTTCATCCCCAACGCAACGGAACCTTGGTCCGCAGCCTGTCAGCGGTCCAACCTTCTGGAAAACGCCAAGGTTTTTGCGCCGGTGCCCACGTCGCAGCACGGCCTCCCGCAGTCCCACGTTCCGCTCGACTTGCGTGCGGCGGAGTACGTTTTCATCCGCCATGATGCCCACCGGGGACCTCTTCAGCCGCCCTACGATGGACCATTCCGCATCCTGGAAACCAGGGACAAGACCTACGTAGTGGATGTCGGCGGTAAGCCGGACTGCATTTCAGTGGACCGTCTTAAGCCGGCCCACCTGGATCTGGACCGACCTGTTGAGTTGGCACAGCCCCCGAGGCGGGGCCGACCTCCGGTTTCTGCACCCTCAGTCCACCACCGAGCTCCCGAGGTCCCTCCGATGAACCCCCGGTCCCCGCCCTGGAATTGAGGAGCTGTTCCGACTGTGTGATCCGGCCCCCCCCAACGACTGACATTGCCAGTGCTAGTGAATTCTGGGGGGATGTATGTGGCAGAGACCACATAAGGACAATAACACAATTCACTATGTATAGCCAATGTTGTTATATGTACGTACTTGGTAATTGTGGTGTATGTGCCTTTAAGAGCAATTATGGTGTATGTGCCTTTAAGAGCCCCAGGTGTGCGTAATGCCGGTAATTGCCACTTGGGCTATATAAGCCTGTGTATTGTGTATATCCTTTAGAAACCCCCCCCAGACTTGCTTAGTAAATACCTATGAACCAACTCCTGTCTTCAGTGTCTTTATCTACACACGGACACTACAGTGGCGACGAAGTGGAAACGGACTTACCTGCAATTCGGCAGCACCTCAAGGACATCGATTCCTCCAGCGTCCAGAAGACTCAAGGAAGTAAGAGAAACTGTGGTTTCACCAGCTGGCCAAGCTGGTGACAGGTACTGCGCTAATCCTTCCTGGGCGTCAGGCTGGAGCTCCAGCGGCGGGCTCTACAGCTGAGACAGGCACCGAAATCGGAGGCAAGCAATAACGGACTGGGAGGGTGCACTCGAGAGACGGCCGGCGCGGCAAGCAGGTCAGCGTTTAGACCTCCGTCGGGAACGAGTCTCCAACAGTGAATAAACGGAAACCACAGTAAAACAGCGTTGTTATCGGTAGCAGCGGTGGGAAAGCGCGGGAAGCGCCATATCGTTGCTACAGAGAGAGAAAAAAAAAGCGCGGGAAGCGCCATATCTTTTCTGAAATGCCTAAATCTGGTACTATTGAGGCTTTTGATGGCGAAATAGAAGATTGGACCACATACGTGGAAAGAGTAGAGGTTTATTGCACTGCAAATGGAATAACAGATGAAAAAAAAGCTTCAGTACTTCTGAACTTAATGGGCGCGAAGACATACGGGCTGTTACGAAATTTAATCACTCCAGCCAAACCAAAGGACAAGACTTTTAAAGAAATTGTTGATACCCTGCAGGAGCATTTAAACCCAACACCGCTGCTGATAGCGGAACGATTCAAGTTCTTCAAGAGAAATCAACACAAGAATGAAAGTAACGCTGATAACCTAACCGAATTAAGAAAGCTATCAAAGTACTGCCAATTCGGAGCAGGACTATCGGATTATCTTCGAGACAAATTTGTTTGCGGTCTCTTAAGTGAAGGAACACAAAAACGACTGCTTTCTGAAAAAGATTTAACATTGGACAAAGCTTTCAGTATGGCTGTATCATACGAAGCAGCAGCAAAAGGAGCTGCAGAGATACAACAAGAGACACAGGACTTCGGCACCCATAAAATGACACAGGAGTTCGGAAGATGTTATCGCTGCGGCAGATCCACCCATAACCAGAGGGACTGCTGGTTCAAGGGCAAAGCATGCAGGCAATGTGGTAAGATTGGACACATTGCACGGGTATGCCAATCTGGACAAAATAAATTCACTGACAGAAAACAAAAAATCAATAAAGAAAAGTACAGGAAGGTACAAATGATGACGGACAATAGCTCCGAAGACCAGAATAGCGATAGCGACTCCGGAAACAAGAGACTAAGCTGTCTCAAATTACATAATGTACTTGCCAAAGAGGATTACCAAACCATTTGGGTTACCCTCACAATAGCAGGGTCCCCAGTTAAAATGGAGCTAGATACAGGATCAGCTCTAACCGTAATAAATCGACGAGATTACGAGAGGCTATTTTCGCATATACCTCTAAAAGACACATCCATTATCTTAAAAACATATACGGGGCAGAAAGTCTGCCCCAAAGGAAAAATAAGGGTGCCTGTGGTATACAACGGCAAAGAAATACAAAAGTTGTATTTATACATTCTACAAGCTGGCGGTCCACCGTTGTTGGGACGTGAATGGATAAGGAAGATACGTTTAGACTGGCACTCCATTCAGGCACTGACGGTGACCAGTAAGGAAAAAAACAATGATGACATCATACCTGAACGATTAAAAGACATCTTGGCCAACGCCAAAGAAGTGTTTCAAGAGAAATTAGGAACCTTGAAAGGCATCACCGCCTCAATAAAAGTGGAAGATAAAGCAATTCCAAAATTTTTTAAGGCAAGACCGGTGCCATACGCAATACGCCCGGCAGTCGAGGCAGAGCTGAAGAATTTGGAAAAGACAGGCGTATTATCCAAAATAGATTGGAGCGAATGGGCAACACCCATCGTTCCAGTCATGAAAAAAACATTGAAAAATAACTCTGAGGAACAGAAAAAAATTCGCATCTGTGGGGACTTTAAGGTGACTGTAAACCCGGCCCTTCACACGGTACAGTATCCTCTTCCGAGGATAGAAGATATTTTCGCCTCACTATCCGGAGGGAAACGTTTCACAAAAATTGACTTGGCACAAGCATATCTACAGATGGAGGTTGAGGAGACCTCTAAAAAGTATCTCACAATAAACACACACAAAGGCCTGTACCAGTACAATCGACTGGTTTTTGGAATAGCATCAGCTCCAGCTATCTGGCAAAGAGCTATGGAGCAAGTCCTGCAAGGGATTCCGGGAACTCAATGCTACCTAGACGACATCCTTATAACAGGAGAAAACGACAATGAGCACCTTGCCAATTTGGAGCAGGTGCTCACTAGGCTGAAAGAACGGGGCCTACGAGCAAATCGCCCCAAGTGCGAATTTTTCCAAAATCAGATATCATATTGTGGCCACATAATTAATAAGGAAGGGTTGCATAAGTCACCTGAAAAAATTGAAGCAGTTATAAAAGCCCCAGCACCTGAAAATGTTTCACAATTAAGGTCATTCCTGGGATTAATAAATTACGATCATAAATTTTGACCGAACTTATCAACTATTCTACACCCTCTTAATGATCTTCTACAGACAGGAGTGATTTGGAAATGGAACGAAGACTGTAAACGTGCCTTCCATAAATGTAAAGACTTAATCACATCCGAGAAAATTTTGGCTCATTACAACCCATCACTATCAATCAGACTGGCGTGCGATGCATCCCCTTACGGCATAGGAGCGGTATTGTCCCATAGATTCCCTGATGGCTCGGAACGGCCGATAGCTTTTGCGTCACGCTCATTGAACTCAGCTGAGCGTAACTATGCCCAGATAGACAGGGAAGCACTCAGCCTGGTATGGGGAGTGAAGAAATTCAACCATTACCTACACGGACAAAAATTTACCTTGCTGGCTGACCATCAACCCCTCATCTCCATATTCAACCCTAAAAAAGGTGTCCCCATTATGACGGCACAAAGGCTACAGAGGTGGTCCCTTTTTCTAGGGGCACACCAATACAACATTGAATACAAAGGGTCAAAACAGCATGGGAATGCTGACGGTTTATCACGCCTACCGTTGCCAACGATAGAAGAGGCACCTACAGTAGACCCAGTAGAGATATTCCACTCTACCATAGTGGAATGTCTACCGGTGACAAATTCTGCCATTGAAAGGGAGACAAGAAATGACCCTACTCTCTCACGGGTCTACGATTTAACAGTGAAGGGATGACCAGCACATGGCGAACCACTGTTGCCAGCATTCTCGCAAAGAAGAGAACAGCTGTCAGTGTGCCGAGGAACCTTGATGTGTGGATCCAGAGTGGTGATTCCACCCAAACTCCAGGATAAAGTACTAAAGGAGCTTCACGAGGGGCATCTGGGTGGAGTGAAAATGAAGAACCTAGCTAGGGCGTTTGTATGGTGGCCAGGTATCGATGGAGACATCGAAGACATGACCAAGAACTGCCTAGGATGCCAGAAGGTCCAAAATGCTCCGCCACAGGCCCCTCTACATCCAAGGGAGTGGCCCTCATCTCCCTGGCAAAGGGTGCACATCGACTTTGCTGGTCCACTTATGGACTCAATGTTCTTAATCGCAGTTGATGCACACTCCAAGTGGCCGGAGGTAATAAAGGTGTCCTCCATCACCACGGAAAAAACCATCACAGTATTAAGGACCATATTTGCCAGGAATGGGCTGCCGGAGCAGATATGTTCTGATAATGGACCGCAATTTGTGTCCGAAAAATTCAGAAAGTTCTTAAAGAACAATGGGGTAAAGCACTACACGTCCGCCCCATACCATCCCGCCACCAATGGATTGGCTGAAAGGTTTGTCCAGACCTTCAAGAAGGCCATCAAGGCCATGGGTAATGAAGACATAAAACTTCAGCACAAGGTGGATAACTTCTTATTTGCATATAGGAATGCAACGCACATGGTTACTAACCAAACTCCCGCCATGATGTTCTACAATAGAAACCTAAGATGCTGGCTGGATTTGGTCAAGCCCAACATCCGAAGGGACGTGGAGAACCGGCAGTTTCAGGGCATGAATGAAAGGCCAACTAGGGCCTTCCAGATAGGCCAACCGGTTTTGGCCCGGGACTACCGTACCGAGAAATGGCAGCCTGGAACTATCTGCACACGATTAGGACCACCGATGTATACCGTGGACATCGGAGACAGCATAATAAGGCGCCATGCTGACCAAATCATCAAGTCATCCGAAAAGGGACAACCTACACCACCACTCTATACATCTAACGATGAAGTAGAGATACCCATATCTACCTCCGATCCGGTGATACTGGAGCCCGATGAACCCGACACTGGCCTTCAAGCCGAATCAGCCTTGCCAGAAGAACCTACTACACCACCAGAAACTACTACACCCCCGAGGCGTTATCCGGACCAAGTCAGGAAGCCTCCTGAGAGACTAACTTATAATTAATTAATACAGCAATGTATATTATTTTGCATATAACATGTAATTAATAATTACTTAAAATATGATGTACTAGTTAGCTAGAAGGGGAGGAATTGTGGTGTATGTGCCTTTAAGAGCAATTATGGTGTATGTGCCTTTAAGAGCCCCAGGTGTGCGTAATGCCGGTAATTGCCACTTGGGCTCTTATAAGCCTGTGTATTGTGTATATCCTTTAGAAACCCCCCCCCCCCCCCCCCGACTTGCTTAGTAAATACCTATGAACCAACTCCTGTCTTCAGTGTCTTTATCTACACACGGACACTACAGTTGGGTTATCGGGGCAGGGTCCCTTTAAGAGCGTTGGTAGCGTGATGACGTCATAGCCCTGCAACGAGGCTGAGAACCTCAGTCCTCATGGAGAGTGAATGAAGTAACACGCGTTTTGCCTTTGCTGCAACAAAAGTCTCAGAGCCTGTTGATTTCTAGCAACTCCAACAATGTAAAGATTAGAAAACATTTCACATGGGTATGCAGCTGATTAAAGGAAAAGTACTGTGCTCCAGGTTACCAGCACAGCATTGCAGATCACTGCAGGCACAACAGTAACAGTTTTATGTACCTTGGCAAACTTCTGCAGATTGAAGGCTGTCCTCTTAGCTGCAGAGATTGCATTCACCTAGAATCATAGAAAGTCTTTCTACTCTGTCAACTCTTCCCATGCAGCCCTGATTGCATGTAGTTGAAAAGGGTGCCCCTCATAACCAAAGATGGTGTGCCTACTTACCTCACTTCCCTTGACATGACTTCAAAGGCTCTCTCAAACAAGGAAGCAGCCCTGGGAATTGTCCAAATTCGCACTCATTTTCCAACATTCGCTGTAATCCCGTTCTCCCAAACATTCTTTCCAGACCACCTGGAAGTGCAGGTAAGGCTCTGCACTGGAAATCCTGTCCCTCCGACCTCCCGCTCCCAGTGCACAATGCAAAGTGCACTGGAAATTCCAACACCAGTTGCTAATGAGACAGCCTCAGAAGATCAGGAGGCTTCCTCTCAGTGCACCGGTAGCATAAATGACACTGAGTAAAATGCCTGGCAATATGCCCCAATTACAATTACACACCCAAGGTTACAACTTGTAGTCAGGCTTTATATTCTAGTCAAAGCATTATTGAGAATATTCTGTCCCTGGTTATATTCCTAATTCTGCTGGTTAATATTCCAACATTATTAGCAATTTGTAAAATATATGAAGGAAAAAGACAAAGTTTAAAATCAGCAATCTAAAATCCAAACAATAATCAAACATATATAGATAATATTAACCAGCAGGTTAAATCTAAAACCCCAACATTGCTGATATGATCTACACTGCAACATATGGTTTGCTTTAAATCATTCACAGATGGAACCTATAACCTGTTTGGCAGATCATGGTGGTGGTGCACTTGCCTGCCCTGTCAGCTACTGATACTCTTAAACGACTACTGGTCAAGAACCATGTAGTGGTAATGTTAAAGAATGATTTAACTTTATTCACCAACGATCACAAAGCTATTATAGCGGCAGGTCAAACTCTCCACTTAATACGTTGCATTTTACTTTACAGGATATGATACACAGTAAGAGTGAAATTTTCCGAAACCCTGCATCATTAGTGGGGCTTTGCACAAAGCAGGTGATTTATCATTGCATGCGTGATTTTCTAAGTTGTCCACTTTGTGTGAAGCCCACTGGTGGCACAAGCTGTTCAGGCATACTTTGGCAAGTGTGCAGCAGAAGAGCCAGATAATGAATCGGGATCTGGGCACATTGGGTTCCAGCCTTACTTCAAAGTTCCCACTCGGCCTTTTAAGGGTCAAAGTCTCTGCCCACACTTTACAAGGACCAGTGATGCATAGGGTCTAGGCTGAGGTCAGGGACTCCCTACACTGGGAATCTCCATGACCTTGGCCTTGCAGAAGATCGGGGCATTTCTGAAGGTCAGTATGCTCAGTGTGAAGTGTCCGACTGGCCTCTTCCTTGGTGGATGTGGGATCCACCTTGAGCATAATTGCCAGGGAAGTGAAGATCAACATTAACTTGGTTAGTATAATGTGGCCCCCTTACAACGATGTGACCCTAACAGCATCAGTATCTGCTGCCAATACTTAAATTTGGTGGCATCCCATTGGCCCTGCATATTCCAACAAGGTCCGTGGTGGAAGTCTAAGTGGAATTGCTTAGTTTGTGTCCCCGAGAATTTCTGGGGCCGGGTAAGACCATCTACTCACTTAGACTAGCTCACTTTATGTCTGCATGTCTTGGCTACATAGACTGAACCTACTGGACATGGAGATCTTCCTCCAATGCGAATGCCTGGCAGGATTGTTCTTGCTAGTTTCCTCAATGTTGCTACAGGTCGTATTTTCTTTTCTCAGCTGTACCTCCACTCTTCTCCTGGCTCTCTCCCTCTCTGGGCTCTTCTCCCGGCTCTCTCCCACTCTGGGCTCTTCTCCCGGCTCTCTCCCACTCTGGGCTCTTCTCCCGGCACTCTCCCACTCTGGGCTCTTCTCCTGGCTCTCTCCCACTCTGGGCTCTTCTCCAGGCTCTCTCCCACTCTGGGCTCTTCTCCAGGCTCTCTCCCACTCTGGGCTCCTCTCCCGGCTCTCTCCCTCTCTGGGCTCTTCTCCCGGCTCTCTCCCACTCTGGGCTCTTCTCTCGGCTCTCTCCCTCTCTGGGCTCTTCTCCCAGCTCTCTCCCACTCTGGGCTCTTCTCCAGGCTCTCTCTCTCTCTGGGATCTTCTCCCGGCTCTCTACCACTCTGGGCTCTTCTCCCAGCTCTCTTCCCACTCTGGGCTCTTCTCCCAGCTCTCTCCCACTCTGGGCTCTTCTCCCGGCTCTCTCCCACTCTGGGCTCTTCTCCCGGCTCTCTCCCACTCTGGGCTCTTCTCCCGGCTCTCTCCCACTCTGGGCTCTTCTCCCGGCTCTCTCCCACTCTGGGCTCTTCTCCCGGCTCTCTCCCACTCTGGGCTCTTCTCCCGGCTCTCTCCCTCTCTGGGCTCTTCTCCCGGCTCTCTCCCACTCTGGGCTCTTCTCCTGGCTCTCTCCCACTCTGGGCTCTTCTCCCGGCTCTCTCCCACTATGGGCTCTTCTCCCGGCTCTCTCCCACTCTGGGCTCTTCTCCTGGCTCTCTCCCACTCTGGGTTCTTCTCCCGGCTCTCTCCCACTCTGGGCTCTTCTCCCGGCTCTCTCCCAGTCTGGGCTCTTCTCCCGGCTCTCTCCCACTCTGTGCTCTTCTCCCGGCTCTCTCCCACTCTGGGCTCTTCTCCAGACTCTCTCCCTCTCTGGGCTCTGTAATGATATCAGCAAATAGAGATGGTATTTGCCTGTTCGATTATGATGCCTTAATAGCATGTTTGCATGTATTGATTGCTTGTGCCTGACCAGCAGAGGGCATGTGACCGAGAGAAGCAAGGCAGTTAGTTTGGTTTCAGTTTCGTTCTAGATGCATCACAAGCATCGTGTCTCCTGTAAAAGCTGTATAAAAGAGTTGAACAAGCTTTAGATTAAAAGTCATTCTCTTTCATAAATGTCTCATCATTGAACCCACAAACAAATTAATACATGGTGTCAGAAGTGCTTGAAAGAGATGAAGAGGAAAAATATGAAGTTAAATCAGCTCTTCACAGATTAGCAAGCCAAAAGAGAACATCGTTACTTACCATTAGAGAATAGCTAACGAAGTGAAAAATGGAAGGTTTACTCCCACCGGCGACGCTTCAGTTGACAGGTAATGTGGCTGAAAATTGGAGAAGGTTCAAACAACGTGTGGGGTTGTATTTATCGGCAATCGGAGCTGACGAGAAAAGTGATAATAAGAAATCATCAGTGTTCTTACATGTCGTGGGTGATGAAGCGCTGGAGGTGTATAATAACTTCACATTCGCTGCTAATGGAGACAAAATGAAGCTAGATAAAATAATGGAACAGTTTGAGGCCTACTGCATACCTAAACGTAACGTGACATTTGAGAGGCACAGATTTTTCACATGTGTACAGAAAATGGGTGAGACTATTGATCAGTATGTGACTGAACTGAGAAACAGGAGCAAATCGTGTGGATTTGGGGGACTGACAGACTCGCTGATAAAAGACAGACTGGTGTGTGGTATTCCAGATAATGGTCTAAGAGAAAGACTGCTAAGAGAGCAAGATCTAGACCTGGGAAAAGTCATAGCACTGTGTAGAGATACAGAGACTGTGAAGTTGCAGGCAAAGGAGCTGTTCAGTGACAATTGCTGCAACGTGGATGCAGTGAGAATGAACGGACATAAACCGTTTAACAAAAAGAGCGCCAATGTGAAAAAAGAGGCATGGCCAGCGAACGAAAATGAAAGGGACAATCGAAAGACATGTAGTCGATGCGGTACACAGCATCCACCAAAAAAGTGTCCAGCATATGGTAAAACATGCAATAGTTGCAACAAAAACAACCATTATGCCCGTTGCTGTAAGAACCAAATGCAACAAAGCAAGGTCCATGCAGTAGATGAAAGCGACATAGAGGAGTTCTATGTAGATGTTGTGTCTGAAAACAAAAAAGAAGAAAGAGACTGGATGTTGACACTAAAAGTGAATGAAATATACATTCCATTTAAATTGGATACTGGAGCACAAGTTAATGTGATATCAGAGACTGATTGTAAGAAAATTAGACCCAGACCAAAGATACATGGAATCAAAGTGAAAGTGACAGGATACTCAGGTACTGAAATACCACTGAAAGGAAGATGCATTGTCAAAGTGACACACAAGGACAGATAGCACACGTTAGCATTAATCGTGGTGCCAAAGGAGGTGCAAGCCATACTAGGTTTAAAAGCCTGTGAGAGACTGAACCTGGTAAAGAGAGTCCTCGTTGTGGAAAGCGAAGGAGAGTCAGTCTATGATGAACTGAATGTTGCGTACACACCAGGTAAGCTGATGTATACAGCAGACACGTTGTCCACAGCTGTTGACCCAGGAGAGCCCACAAACACAGTGAAAAGACTGATGTACAAGGCAAAAGACAGTGGAACTGACTTCTACCAGAGCATGCTTGTATATCGCACAACGCCGCTCGAGTGTGGTAAGTCACCAGCCCAACTCCTGATGAGACGTCGGCTAAGGTCAAACCTACCCATCCCGGAGAACCTCCTGAAAACAAAAGAGGGGGAGAAAGTGAGGAAGTTCAAAGAGCAACAGAAAGAAAAGCAAAAGTATTACTATGACAGAGGAACACAAAACCTACCTGAACTCCACACTGGTGACCAAGTAAGGTTCAAAGACAAAACAAACACATGGACTCAGAAGGGAACTGTCCTGAGTGAAGTTCAACCAAGATCATACACCATTCAGACAGATGAGGGTGCTGTTCTGAGAAGAAATCGTCGAGATCTTCTCATGGGACCAGCCACAGCAGGTCAAGAGACTGATACTGTTGAACAACATGATCACACAGCTGAGAACCAATCATCTGAGGCAACAACTCAGATTCAAGGACAATCAATCAGAAAATCCTCAAGACACGTGAAGCCTCCTGAGAGACTCAATGAGCAAATTTAAGGACTATTGTTATAGAAGGAAGTAATGTTATCTTATTCTTTCTTCAAGTTCTAGTGTATTGACATATTTCATGTGAACACACAAAGCAAGGTTAAAAAACCTTGATCATGACAATGATAATGTAAGTTCATTAAGTGTTACAGTTAAAATGCAGATTAATACAAAGAAAACATGTTGTTCGTTAAAAGTAAAATACTTTTGTTTTAAGAAAAGGAGATGTAATGATATCAGCAAATAGAGATGGTATTTGCCTGTTCGATTATGATGCCTTAATAGCATGTTTGCATGTATTGATTGCTTGTGCCTGACCAGCAGAGGGCATGTGATCGAGAGAAGCAAGGCAGTTAGATTAGTTTCAGTTTCGTTCTAGATGCATCACAAGCATCGTGTCTCCTGTAAAAGCTGTACAAAAGAGTTGAACAAGCTTTAGATTAAAAGTCATTCTCTTTCATAAATGTCTCATCATTGAACCCACAAAGAAATTAATACAGGCTCTTCTCCCGGCTCTCTCCCACTCTGGGCTCTTCTCCTGGCTCTCTCCCTCTCTGGGCTCTTCTCCAGGCTCTCTCCCACTCTGGTCTCTTCTCCCAGCTCTCTCCATCTCTGGGATCTTCTCCCAGCTCTCTCCCACTCTGGGCTCTTCTCCCGGCTCTCTCCCACTCTGGGCTCTTCTCCCGGCTCTCTCCCACTCTGGGCTCTTCTCCCGGCTCTCTCCCACTCTGGGCTCTTCTCCCAGCTCTCTCCCACTCTGGGCTCTTCTCCCGGCTCTCTCACTCTTTAGGCTCTTCTCCCGGCTCTCTCCCACTCTGGGCTCTTCTCCCAGCTCTCTCCATCTCTGGGATCTTCTCCCGGCTCTCTCCCACTCTGGGCTCTTCTCCCGGCTCTCTCCCACTCTGGGCTCTTCTCCCGGCTCTCTCACTCTTTGGGCTCTTCTCCCGGCTCTCTCCCACTCTGGGCTCTTCTCCCGGCTCTCTCCCACTCTGGGCTCTTCTCCCGGCTCTCTCACTCTTTGGGCTCTTCTCCCGGCTCTCTCCCACTCTGGGCTCTTCTCCCGGCTCTCTCCCACTCTGGGCTCTTCTCCCAGCTCTCTCCATCTCTGGGCTCTTCTCTCGGCTCTCTCCCACTCTGGGCTCTTCTCCCGGCTCTCTCCCACTCTGGGCTATTCTCCCGGCTCTCTCCCACGCTGGGCTCTTCTCCCGGCTCTCTCCCACTCTGGGCTCTTCTCCCGGCTCTCTCCCACTCTGGGCTCTTCTCCCAGCTCTCTCCCACTCTGGGCTCTTCTCCCAGCTCTCTCCCACTCTGGGCTCTTCTCCCGGCTCTCTCCCACTCTGGGCTCTTCTCCCGGCTCTCTCCCTCTCTGGGCTCTTCTCCCGGCTCTCTCCCAGTCTGGGCTCTTCTCCCGGCTCTCTCCCTCTCTGGGCTCTTCTCCCGGCTCTCTCCCACTCTGGGCTCTTCTCGCGGCTCTCTCCCAGTCTGGGCTCTTCTCCCGGCTCTCTCCCACTCTGTGCTCTTCTCCCGGCTCTCTCCCACTCTGGGCTCTTCTCCAGACTCTCTCCCTCTCTGGGCTCTGTAATGATATCAGCAAATAGAGATGGTATTTGCCTGTTCGATTATGATGCCTTAATAGCATGTTTGCATGTATTGATTGCTTGTGCCTGACCAGCAGAGGGCATGTGACCGAGAGAAGCAAGGCAGTTAGTTTGGTTTCAGTTTCGTTCTAGATGCATCACAAGCATCGTGTCTCCTGTAAAAGCTGTATAAAAGAGTTGAACAAGCTTTAGATTAAAAGTCATTCTCTTTCATAAATGTCTCATCATTGAACCCACAAACAAATTAATACATGGTGTCAGAAGTGATTGAAAGAGATGAAGAGGAAAAATATGAAGTTAAATCAGCTCTTCACAGATTAGCAAGCCAAAAGAGAACATCGTTACTTACCATTAGAGAATAGGTAACCAAGTGAAAAATGGAAGGTTTACTCCCACCGGCGACGCTTCAGTTGACAGGTAATGTGGCTGAAAATTGGAGAAGGTTCAAACAACGTGTGGGGTTGTATTTATCGGCAATCGGAGCTGACGAGAAAAGTGATAATAAGAAATCATCAGTGTTCTTACATGTCGTGGGTGATGAAGCGCTGGAGGTGTATAATAACTTCACATTCGCTGCTAATGGAGACAAAATGAAGCTAGATAAAATAATGGAACAGTTTGAGGCCTACTGCATACCTAAACGTAACGTGACATTTGAGAGGCACAGATTTTTCACATGTGTACAGAAAATGGGTGAGACTATTGATCAGTATGTGACTGAACTGAGAAACAGGAGCAAATCGTGTGGATTTGGGGGACTGACAGACTCGCTGATAAAAGACAGACTGGTGTGTGGTATTCCAGATAATGGTCTAAGAGAAAGACTGCTAAGAGAGCAAGATCTAGACCTGGGAAAAGTCATAGCACTGTGTAGAGATACAGAGACTGTGAAGTTGCAGGCAAAGGAGCTGTTCAGTGACAATTGCTGCAACGTGGATGCAGTGAGAATGAACGGACATAAACCGTTTAACAAAAAGAGCGCCAATGTGAAAAAAGAGGCGTGGCCAGCGAACGAAAATGAAAGGGACAATCGAAAGACATGTAGTCGATGCGGTACACAGCATCCACCAAAAAAGTGTCCAGCATATGGTAAAACATGCAATAGTTGCAACAAAAACAACCATTATGCCCGTTGCTGTAAGAACCAAATGCAACAAAGCAAGGTCCATGCAGTAGATGAAAGCGACATAGAGGAGTTCTATGTAGATGTTGTGTCTGAAAACAAAAAAGAAGAAAGAGACTGGATGTTGACACTAAAAGTGAATGAAATATACATTCCATTTAAATTGGATACTGGAGCACAAGTTAATGTGATATCAGAGACTGATTGTAAGAAAATTAGACCCAGACCAAAGATACATGGAATCAAAGTGAAAGTGACAGGATACTCAGGTACTGAAATACCACTGAAAGGAAGATGCATTGTCAAAGTGACACACAAGGACAGATAGCACACGTTAGCATTAATCGTGGTGCCAAAGGAGGTGCAAGCCATACTAGGTTTAAAAGCCTGTGAGAGACTGAACCTGGTAAAGAGAGTCCTCGTTGTGGAAAGCGAAGGAGAGTCAGTCTATGATGAACTGAATGTTGCGTACACACCAGGTAAGCTGATGTATACAGCAGACACGTTGTCCACAGCTGTTGACCCAGGAGAGCCCGCAAACACAGTGAAAAGACTGATGTACAAGGCAAAAGACAGTGGAACTGACTTCTACCAGAGCATGCTTGTATACCGCACAACGCCGCTCGAGTGTGGTAAGTCACCAGCCCAACTCCTGATGGGACGTCGGCTAAGGTCAAACCTACCCATCCCGGAGAACCTCCTGAAAACAAAAGAGGGGGAGAAAGTGAGGACGTTCAAAGAGCAACAGAAAGAAAAGCAAAAGTATTACTATGACAGAGGAACACAAAACCTACCTGAACTCCACACTGGTGACCAAGTAAGGTTCAAAGACAAAACAAACACATGGACTCAGAAGGGAACTGTCCTGAGTGAAGTTCAACCAAGATCATACACCATTCAGACAGATGAGGGTGCTGTTCTGAGAAGAAATCGTCGAGATCTTCTCATGGGACCAGCCACAGCAGGTCAAGAGACTGATACTGTTGAACAACATGATCACACAGCTGAGAACCAATCATCTGAGGCAACAACTCAGATTCAAGGACAATCAATCAGAAAATCCTCAAGACACGTGAAGCCTCCTGAGAGACTCAATGAGCAAATTTAAGGACTATTGTTATAGAAGGAAGTAATGTTATCTTATTCTTTCTTCAAGTTCTAGTGTATTGACATATTTCATGTGAACACACAAAGCAAGGTTAAAAAACCTTGATCATGACAATGATAATGTAAGTTCATTAAGTGTTACAGTTAAAATGCAGATTAATACAAAGAAAACATGTTGTTCGTTAAAAGTAAAATACTTTTGTTTTAAGAAAAGGAGATGTAATGATATCAGCAAATAGAGATGGTATTTGCCTGTTCGATTATGATGCCTTAATAGCATGTTTGCATGTATTGATTGCTTGTGCCTGACCAGCAGAGGGCATGTGATCGAGAGAAGCAAGGCAGTTAGATTAGTTTCAGTTTCGTTCTAGATGCATCACAAGCATCGTGTCTCCTGTAAAAGCTGTACAAAAGAGTTGAACAAGCTTTAGATTAAAAGTCATTCTCTTTCATAAATGTCTCATCATTGAACCCACAAAGAAATTAATACAGGCTCTTCTCCCGGCTCTCTCCCACTCTGGGCTCTTCTCCTGGCTCTCTCCCTCTCTGGGCTCTTCTCCAGGCTCTCTCCCACTCTGGGCTCTTCTCCCAGCTCTCTCCGTCTCTGGGATCTTCTCCCAGCTGTCTCCCACTCTGGGCTCTTCTCCCGGCTCTCTCCCACTCTGGGCTCTTCTCCCAGCTCTCTCCCACTCTGGGCTCTTCTCCCGGCTCTCTCCCACTCTGGGCTCTTCTCCCAGCTCTCTCCCACTCTGGGCTCTTCTCCCGGCTCTCTCACTCTTTGGGCTCTTCTCCCGGCTCTCTCCCACTCTGGGCTCTTCTCCCAGCTCTCTCCATCTCTGGGATCTTCTCCCGGCTCTCTCCCACTCTGGGCTCTTCTCCCGGCTCTCTCCCACTCTGGGCTCTTCTCCCGGCTCTCTCACTCTTTGGGCTCTTCTCCCGGCTCTCTCCCACTCTGGGCTCTTCTCCCGGCTCTCTCCCACTCTGGGCTCTTCTCCCAGCTCTCTCCATCTCTGGGCTCTTCTCTCGGCTCTCTCCCACTCTGGGCTCTTCTCCCGGCACTCTCCCACGCTGGGCTCTTCTCCCGGCTCTCTCCCACTCTGGGCTCTTCTCCCGGCTCTCTCCCACTCTGGGCTCTTCTCCCGGCTCTCTCCCACTCTGGGCTCTTCTCCCAGCTCTCTCCCACTCTGGGCTCTTCTCCCGGCTCTCTCCCACTCTGGGCTCTTCTCCCGGCTCTCTCCCACTCTGGGCTCTTCTCCCGGCTCTCTCCCACTCTGGGCTCTTCTCCCGGCTCTCTCCCACTCTGGGCTCTTCTCCCGGCTCTCTCCCTCTCTGGGCTCTTCTCCCGGCTCTCTCCCAGTCTGGGCTCTTCTCCCGGCTCTCTCCCTCTCTGGGCTCTTCTCTTGGCTCTCTCCCACTCTGGGCTCTTCTTCCGGCTCTCTCCCTCTCTGGGCTCTTCTCCCGGCTCTCTCCCACTCTGGGCTCTTCTCGCGGCTCTCTCCCAGTCTGGGCTCTTCTCCCGGCTCTCTCCCACTCTGTGCTCTTCTCCCGGCTCTCTCCCACTCTGGGCTCTTCTCCAGACTCTCTCCCTCTCTGGGCTCTGTAATGATATCAGCAAATAGAGATGGTATTTGCCTGTTCGATTATGATGCCTTAATAGCATGTTTGCATGTATTGATTGCTTGTGCCTGACCAGCAGAGGGCATGTGACCGAGAGAAGCAAGGCAGTTAGTTTGGTTTCAGTTTCGTTCTAGATGCATCACAAGCATCGTGTCTCCTGTAAAAGCTGTATAAAAGAGTTGAACAAGCTTTAGATTAAAAGTCATTCTCTTTCATAAATGTCTCATCATTGAACCCACAAACAAATTAATACATGGTGTCAGAAGTGATTGAAAGAGATGAAGAGGAAAAATATGAAGTTAAATCAGCTCTTCACAGATTAGCAAGCCAAAAGAGAACATCGTTACTTACCATTAGAGAATAGGTAACCAAGTGAAAAATGGAAGGTTTACTCCCACCGGCGACGCTTCAGTTGACAGGTAATGTGGCTGAAAATTGGAGAAGGTTCAAACAACGTGTGGGGTTGTATTTATCGGCAATCGGAGCTGACGAGAAAAGTGATAATAAGAAATCATCAGTGTTCTTACATGTCGTGGGTGATGAAGCGCTGGAGGTGTATAATAACTTCACATTCGCTGCTAATGGAGACAAAATGAAGCTAGATAAAATAATGGAACAGTTTGAGGCCTACTGCATACCTAAACGTAACGTGACATTTGAGAGGCACAGATTTTTCACATGTGTACAGAAAATGGGTGAGACTATTGATCAGTATGTGACTGAACTGAGAAACAGGAGCAAATCGTGTGGATTTGGGGGACTGACAGACTCGCTGATAAAAGACAGACTGGTGTGTGGTATTCCAGATAATGGTCTAAGAGAAAGACTGCTAAGAGAGCAAGATCTAGACCTGGGAAAGGTCATAGCACTGTGTAGAGATACAGAGACTGTGAAGTTGCAGGCAAAGGAGCTGTTCAGTGACAATTGCTGCAACGTGGATGCAGTGAGAATGAACGGACGTAAACCGTTTAACAAAAAGAGCGCCAATGTGAAAAAAGAGGCGTGGCCAGCGAACGAAAATGAAAGGGACAATCGAAAGACATGTAGTCGATGCGGTACACAGCATCCACCAAAAAAGTGTCCAGCATATGGTAAAACATGCAATAGTTGCAACAAAAACAACCATTATGCCCGTTGCTGTAAGAACCAAATGCAACAAAGCAAGGTCCATGCAGTAGATGAAAGCGACATAGAGGAGTTCTATGTAGATGTTGTGTCTGAAAACAAAAAAGAAGAAAGAGACTGGATGTTGACACTAAAAGTGAATGAAATATACATTCCATTTAAATTGGATACTGGAGCACAAGTTAATGTGATATCAGAGACTGATTGTAAGAAAATTAGACCCAGACCAAAGATACATGGAATCAAAGTGAAAGTGACAGGATACTCAGGTACTGAAATACCACTGAAAGGAAGATGCATTGTCAAAGTGACACACAAGGACAGATAGCACACGTTAGCATTAATCGTGGTGCCAAAGGAGGTGCAAGCCATACTAGGTTTAAAAGCCTGTGAGAGACTGAACCTGGTAAAGAGAGTCCTCGTTGTGGAAAGCGAAGGAGAGTCAGTCTATGATGAACTGAATGTTGCGTACACACCAGGTAAGCTGATGTATACAGCAGACACGTTGTCCACAGCTGTTGACCCAGGAGAGCCCGCAAACACAGTGAAAAGACTGATGTACAAGGCAAAAGACAGTGGAACTGACTTCTACCAGAGCATGCTTGTATACCGCACAACGCCGCTCGAGTGTGGTAAGTCACCAGCCCAACTCCTGATGGGACGTCGGCTAAGGTCAAACCTACCCATCCCGGAGAACCTCCTGAAAACAAAAGAGGGGGAGAAAGTGAGGACGTTCAAAGAGCAACAGAAAGAAAAGCAAAAGTATTACTATGACAGAGGAACACAAAACCTACCTGAACTCCACACTGGTGACCAAGTAAGGTTCAAAGACAAAACAAACACATGGACTCAGAAGGGAACTGTCCTGAGTGAAGTTCAACCAAGATCATACACCATTCAGACAGATGAGGGTGCTGTTCTGAGAAGAAATCATCGAGATCTTCTCATGGGACCAGCCACAGCAGGTCAAGAGACTGATACTGTTGAACAACATGATCACACAGCTGAGAACCAATCATCTGAGGCAACAACTCAGATTCAAGGACAATCAATCAGAAAATCCTCAAGACACGTGAAGCCTCCTGAGAGACTCAATGAGCAAATTTAAGGACTATTGTTATAGAAGGAAGTAATGTTATCTTATTCTTTCTTCAAGTTCTAGTGTATTGACATATTTCATGTGAACACACAAAGCAAGGTTAAAAAACCTTGATCATGACAATGATAATGTAAGTTCATTAAGTGTTACAGTTAAAATGCAGATTAATACAAAGAAAACATGTTGTTCGTTAAAAGTAAAATACTTTTGTTTTAAGAAAAGGAGATGTAATGATATCAGCAAATAGAGATGGTATTTGCCTGTTCGATTATGATGCCTTAATAGCATGTTTGCATGTATTGATTGCTTGTGCCTGACCAGCAGAGGGCATGTGACCGAGAGAAGCAAGGCAGTTAGATTAGTTTCAGTTTCGTTCTAGATGCATCACAAGCATCGTGTCTCCTGTAAAAGCTGTACAAAAGAGTTGAACAAGCTTTAGATTAAAAGTCATTCTCTTTCATAAATGTCTCATCATTGAACCCACAAAGAAATTAATACAGGCTCTTCTCCCAGCTCTCTCCCACTCTGGGCTCTTCTCCTGGCTCTCTCCCTCTCTGGGCTCTTCTCCAGGCTCTCTCCCACTCTGGGCTCTTCTCCCAGCTCTCTCCGTCTCTGGGATCTTCTCCCAGCTCTCTCCCACTCTGGGCTCTTCTCCCGGCTCTCTCCCACTCTGGGCTCTTCTCCCGGCTCTCTCCCACTCTGGGCTCTTCTCCCGGCTCTCTCCCACTCTGGGCTCTTCTCCCAGCTCTCTCCCACTCTGGGCTCTTCTCCCGGCTCTCTCACTCTTTGGGCTCTTCTCCCAGCTCTCTCCCACTCTGGGCTCTTCTCCCAGCTCTCTCCATCTCTGGGATCTTCTCCCGGCTCTCTCCCACTCTGGGCTCTTCTCCCGGCTCTCTCCCACTCTGGGCTCTTCTCCCGGCTCTCTCACTCTTTGGGCTCTTCTCCCGGCTCTCTCCCACTCTGGGCTCTTCTCCCAGCTCTCTCCCACTCTGGGCTCTTCTCCCGGCTCTCTCACTCTTTGGGCTCTTCTCCCGGCTCTCTCCCACTCTGGGCTCTTCTCCCGGCTCTCTCCCACTCTGGGCTCTTCTCCCAGCTCTCTCCATCTCTGGGCTCTTCTCTCGGCTCTCTCCCACTCTGGGCTCTTCTCCCAGCTCTCTCCCACTCTGGGCTCTTCTCCCGGCTCTCTCCCACTCTGGGCTCTTCTCCCAGCTCTCTCCCACTCTGGGCTCTTCTCCCAGCTCTCTCCCACTCTGGGCTCTTCTCCCGGCTCTCTCCCACTCTGGGCTCTTCTCCCGGCTCTCTCCCACTCTGGGCTCTTCTCCCGGCTCTCTCCCACTCTGGGCTCTTCTCCCGGCTCTCTCCCACTCTGGGCTCTTCTCCCGGCTCTCTCCCTCTCTGGGCTCTTCTCCCGGCTCTCTCCCAGTCTGGGCTCTTCTCCCGGCTCTCTCCCTCTCTGGGCTCTTCTCTTGGCTCTCTCCCACTCTGGGCTCTTCTTCCGGCTCTCTCCCTCTCTGGGCTCTTCTCCCGGCTCTCTCCCACTCTGGGCTCTTCTCGCGGCTCTCTCCCAGTCTGGGCTCTTCTCCCGGCTCTCTCCCACTCTGTGCTCTTCTCCCGGCTCTCTCCCACTCTGGGCTCTTCTCCAGACTCTCTCCCTCTCTGGGCTCTGTAATGATATCAGCAAATAGAGATGGTATTTGCCTGTTCGATTATGATGCCTTAATAGCATGTTTGCATGTATTGATTGCTTGTGCCTGACCAGCAGAGGGCATGTGACCGAGAGAAGCAAGGCAGTTAGTTTGGTTTCAGTTTCGTTCTAGATGCATCACAAGCATCGTGTCTCCTGTAAAAGCTGTATAAAAGAGTTGAACAAGCTTTAGATTAAAAGTCATTCTCTTTCATAAATGTCTCATCATTGAACCCACAAACAAATTAATACATGGTGTCAGAAGTGATTGAAAGAGATGAAGAGGAAAAATATGAAGTTAAATCAGCTCTTCACAGATTAGCAAGCCAAAAGAGAACATCGTTACTTACCATTAGAGAATAGGTAACCAAGTGAAAAATGGAAGGTTTACTCCCACCGGCGACGCTTCAGTTGACAGGTAATGTGGCTGAAAATTGGAGAAGGTTCAAACAACGTGTGGGGTTGTATTTATCGGCAATCGGAGCTGACGAGAAAAGTGATAATAAGAAATCATCAGTGTTCTTACATGTCGTGGGTGATGAAGCGCTGGAGGTGTATAATAACTTCACATTCGCTGCTAATGGAGACAAAATGAAGCTAGATAAAATAATGGAACAGTTTGAGGCCTACTGCATACCTAAACGTAACGTGACATTTGAGAGGCACAGATTTTTCACATGTGTACAGAAAATGGGTGAGACTATTGATCAGTATGTGACTGAACTGAGAAACAGGAGCAAATCGTGTGGATTTGGGGGACTGACAGACTCGCTGATAAAAGACAGACTGGTGTGTGGTATTCCAGATAATGGTCTAAGAGAAAGACTGCTAAGAGAGCAAGATCTAGACCTGGGAAAAGTCATAGCACTGTGTAGAGATACAGAGACTGTGAAGTTGCAGGCAAAGGAGCTGTTCAGTGACAATTGTTGCAACGTGGATGCAGTGAGAATGAACGGACATAAACCGTTTAACAAAAAGAGCGCCAATGTGAAAAAAGAGGCGTGGCCAGCGAACGAAAATGAAAGGGACAATCGAAAGACATGTAGTCGATGCGGTACACAGCATCCACCAAAAAAGTGTCCAGCATATGGTAAAACATGCAATAGTTGCAACTAAAACAACCATTATGCCCGTTGCTGTAAGAACCAAATGCAACAAAGCAAGGTCCATGCAGTAGATGAAAGCGACATAGAGGAGTTCTATGTAGATGTTGTGTCTGAAAACAAAAAAGAAGAAAGAGACTGGATGTTGACACTAAAAGTGAATGAAATATACATTCCATTTAAATTGGATACTGGAGCACAAGTTAATGTGATATCAGAGACTGATTGTAAGAAAATTAGACCCAGACCAAAGATACATGGAATCAAAGTGAAAGTGACAGGATACTCAGGTACTGAAATACCACTGAAAGGAAGATGCATTGTCAAAGTGACACACAAGGACAGATAGCACACGTTAGCATTAATCGTGGTGCCAAAGGAGGTGCAAGCCATACTAGGTTTAAAAGCCTGTGAGAGACTGAACCTGGTAAAGAGAGTCCTCGTTGTGGAAAGCGAAGGAGAGTCAGTCTATGATGAACTGAATGTTGCGTACACACCAGGTAAGCTGATGTATACAGCAGACACGTTGTCCACAGCTGTTGACCCAGGAGAGCCCGCAAACACAGTGAAAAGACTGATGTACAAGGCAAAAGACAGTGGAACTGACTTCTACCAGAGCATGCTTGTATACCGCACAACGCCGCTCGAGTGTGGTAAGTCACCAGCCCAACTCCTGATGGGACGTCGGCTAAGGTCAAACCTACCCATCCCGGAGAACCTCCTGAAAACAAAAGAGGGGGAGAAAGTGAGGAAGTTCAAAGAGCAACAGAAAGAAAAGCAAAAGTATTACTATGACAGAGGAACACAAAACCTACCTGAACTCCACACTGGTGACCAAGTAAGGTTCAAAGACAAAACAAACACATGGACTCAGAAGGGAACTGTCCTGAGTGAAGTTCAACCAAGATCATACACCATTCAGACAGATGAGGGTGCTGTTCTGAGAAGAAATCGTCGAGATCTTCTCATGGGACCAGCCACAGCAGGTCAAGAGACTGATACTGTTGAACAACATGATCACACAGCTGAGAACCAATCATCTGAGGCAACAACTCAGATTCAAGGACAATCAATCAGAAAATCCTCAAGACACGTGAAGCCTCCTGAGAGACTCAATGAGCAAATTTAAGGACTATTGTTATAGAAGGAAGTAATGTTATCTTATTCTTTCTTCAAGTTCTAGTGTATTGACATATTTCATGTGAACACACAAAGCAAGGTTAAAAAACCTTGATCATGACAATGATAATGTAAGTTCATTAAGTGTTACAGTTAAAATGCAGATTAATACAAAGAAAACATGTTGTTCGTTAAAAGTAAAATACTTTTGTTTTAAGAAAAGGAGATGTAATGATATCAGCAAATAGAGATGGTATTTGCCTGTTCGATTATGATGCCTTAATAGCATGTTTGCATGTATTGATTGCTTGTGCCTGACCAGCAGAGGGCATGTGACCGAGAGAAGCAAGGCAGTTAGATTAGTTTCAGTTTCGTTCTAGATGCATCACAAGCATCGTGTCTCCTGTAAAAGCTGTACAAAAGAGTTGAACAAGCTTTAGATTAAAAGTCATTCTCTTTCATAAATGTCTCATCATTGAACCCACAAAGAAATTAATACAGGCTCTTCTCCCGGCTCTCTCCCACTCTGGGCTCTTCTCCCAGCTCTCTCCCTCTCTGGGCTCTTCTCCAGGCTCTCTCCCACTCTGGGCTCTTCTCCCAGCTCTCTCCGTCTCTGGGATCTTCTCCCAGCTCTCTCCCACTCTGGGCTCTTCTCCCGGCTCTCTCCCACTCTGGGCTCTTCTCCCGGCTCTCTCCCACTCTGGGCTCTTCTCCCGGCTCTCTCCCACTCTGGGCTCTTCTCCCAGCTCTCTCCCACTCTGGGCTCTTCTCCCGGCTCTCTCACTCTTTGGGCTCTTCTCCCGGCTCTCTCCCACTCTGGGCTCTTCTCCCAGCTCTCTCCATCTCTGGGATCTTCTCCCGGCTCTCTCCCACTCTGGGCTCTTCTCCCGGCTCTCTCCCACTCTGGGCTCTTCTCCCGGCTCTCTCACTCTTTGGGCTCTTCTCCCGGCTCTCTCCCACTCTGGGCTCTTCTCCCGGCTCTCTCCCACTCTGGGCTCTTCTCCCGGCTCTCTCACTCTTTGGGCTCTTCTCCCGGCTCTCTCCCACTCTGGGCTCTTCTCCCGGCTCTCTCCCACTCTGGGCTCTTCTCCCAGCTCTCTCCATCTCTGGGCTCTTCTCTCGGCTCTCTCCCACTCTGGGCTCTTCTCCCGGCTCTCTCCCACTCTGGGCTCTTCTCCCGGCTCTCTCCCACGCTGGGCTCTTCTCCCGGCTCTCTCCCACTCTGGGCTCTTCTCCCGGCTCTCTCCCACTCTGGGCTCTTCTCCCAGCTCTCTCCCACTCTGGGCTCTTCTCCCGGCTCTCTCCCACTCTGGGCTCTTCTCCCGGCTCTCTCCCTATCTGGGCTCTTCTCCCGGCTCTCTCCCACTCTGGGCTCTTCTCCCGGCTCTCTCCCACTCTGGGCTCTTCTCCCGGCTCTCTCCCACTCTGGGCTCTTCTCCCGGCTCTCTCCCACTCTGGGCTCTTCTCCCGGCTCTCTCCCACTCTGGGCTCTTCTCCCGGCTCTCTCACTCTTTGGGCTCTTCTCCCAGCTCTCTCCCACTCTGGGCTCTTCTCCCGGCTCTCTCCCACTCTGGGCTCTTCTCCCAGCTCTCTCCATCTCTGGGCTCTTCTCTCGGCTCTCTCCCACTCTGGGCTCTTCTCCCGGCTCTCTCCCACTCTGGGCTCTTCTCCCGGCTCTCTCCCACGCTGGGCTCTTCTCCCGGCTCTCTCCCACTCTGGGCTCTTCTCCCGGCTCTCTCCCACTCTGGGCTCTTCTCCCAGCTCTCTCCCACTCTGGGCTCTTCTCCCAGCTCTCTCCCACTCTGGGCTCTTCTCCCGGCTCTCTCCCACTCTGGGCTCTTCTCCCGGCTCTCTCCCACTCTGGGCTCTTCTCCCGGCTCTCTCCCACTCTGGGCTCTTCTCCCGGCTCTCTCCCACTCTGAGCTCTTCTCCCGGCTCTCTCCCTCTCTGGGCTCTTCTCCCGGCTCTCTCCCAGTCTGGGCTCTTCTCCCGGCTCTCTCCCTCTCTGGGCTCTTCTCTTGGCTCTCTCCCACTCTGGGCTCTTCTTCCGGCTCTCTCCCTCTCTGGGCTCTTCTCCCGGCTCTCTCCCACTCTGGGCTCTTCTCGCGGCTCTCTCCCAGTCTGGGCTCTTCTCCCGGCTCTCTCCCACTCTGTGCTCTTCTCCCGGCTCTCTCCCACTCTGGGCTCTTCTCCAGACTCTCTCCCTCTCTGGGCTCTGTAATGATATCAGCAAATAGAGATGTTATTTGCCTGTTCGATTATGATGCCTTAATAGCATGTTTGCATGTATTGATTGCTTGTGCCTGACCAGCAGAGGGCATGTGACCGAGAGAAGCAAGGCAGTTAGTTTGGTTTCAGTTTCGTTCTAGATGCATCACAAGCATCGTGTCTCCTGTAAAAGCTGTGTAAAAGAGTTGAACAAGCTTTAGATTAAAAGTCATTCTCTTTCATAAATGTCTCATCATTGAACCCACAAACAAATTAATACATGGTGTCAGAAGTGATTGAAAGAGATGAAGAGGAAAAATATGAAGTTAAATCAGCTCTTCACAGATTAGCAAGCCAAAAGAGAACATCGTTACTTACCATTAGAGAATAGCTAACGAAGTGAAAAATGGAAGGTTTACTTCCACCGGCGACGCTTCAGTTGACAGGTAATGTGGCTGAAAATTGGAGAAGGTTCAAACAACGTGTGGGGTTGTATTTATCGGCAATCGGAGCTGACGAGAAAAGTGATAATAAGAAATCATCAGTGTTCTTACATGTCGTGGGTGATGAAGCGCTGGAGGTGTATAATAACTTCACATTCGCTGCTAATGGAGACAAAATGAAGCTAGATAAAATAATGGAACAGTTTGAGGCCTACTGCATACCTAAACGTAACGTGACATTTGAGAGGCACAGATTTTTCACATGTGTACAGAAAATGGGTGAGACTATTGATCAGTATGTGACTGAACTGAGAAACAGGAGCAAATCGTGTGGATTTGGGGGACTGACAGACTCGCTGATAAAAGACAGACTGGTGTGTGGTATTCCAGATAATGGTCTAAGAGAAAGACTGCTAAGAGAGCAAGATCTAGACCTGGGAAAAGTCATAGCACTGTGTAGAGATACAGAGACTGTGAAGTTGCAGGCAAAGGAGCTGTTCAGTGATAATTGTTGCAACGTGGATGCAGTGAGAATGAACGGACATAAACCGTTTAACAAAAAGAGCGCCAATGTGAAAAAAGAGGCGTGGCCAGCGAACGAAAATGAAAGGGACAATCGAAAGACATGTAGTCGATGCGGTACACAGCATCCACCAAAAAAGTGTCCAGCATATGGTAAAACATGCAATAGTTGCAACAAAAACAACCATTATGCCCGTTGCTGTAAGAACCAAATGCAACAAAGCAAGGTCCATGCAGTAGATGAAAGCGACATAGAGGAGTTCTATGTAGATGTTGTGTCTGAAAACAAAAAAGAAGAAAGAGACTGGATGTTGACACTAAAAGTGAATGAAATATACATTCCATTTAAATTGGATACTGGAGCACAAGTTAATGTGATATCAGAGACTGATTGTAAGAAAATTAGACCCAGACCAAAGATACATGGAATCAAAGTGAAAGTGACAGGATACTCAGGTACTGAAATACCACTGAAAGGAAGATGCATTGTCAAAGTGACACACAAGGACAGATAGCACACGTTAGCATTAATCGTGGTGCCAAAGGAGGTGCAAGCCATACTAGGTTTAAAAGCCTGTGAGAGACTGAACCTGGTAAAGAGAGTCCTCGTTGTGGAAAGCGAAGGAGAGTCAGTCTATGATGAACTGAATGTTGCGTACACACCAGGTAAGCTGATGTATACAGCAGACACGTTGTCCACAGCTGTTGACCCAGGAGAGCCCGCAAACACAGTGAAAAGACTGATGTACAAGGCAAAAGACAGTGGAACTGACTTCTACCAGAGCATGCTTGTATACCGCACAACGCCGCTCGAGTGTGGTAAGTCACCAGCCCAACTCCTGATGGGACGTCGGCTAAGGTCAAACCTACCCATCCCGGAGAACCTCCTGAAAACAAAAGAGGGGGAGAAAGTGAGGAAGTTCAAAGAGCAACAGAAAGAAAAGCAAAAGTATTACTATGACAGAGGAACACTATAGGCCCCCAAACAGTCAGGGGGTGATAGAGGAACAGATATGTAGGCAAATCTCAGATAAGTGCGAAAATAATAGGGTAATAATAGATGGGGATTTCAACTTCCCCAATATAAATTGGGATAGTCAGAGTGTGAAAGGCTTAGAGGGTGCAGAATTCTTAAAGTGCATCCAGGAGAGCTTTTTGAGCCAACATGTAGAAAGTCCTACAAGAGAGGGGGCGGTACTGGACCTAATTCTGGGGAATGTAGCCGGGCAAGTGGTGGAAGTGTCAGTTGGAGAGCATTTTGGCGACAGTGACCACAATTCGGTGAGATTGAAGGTGGTCATGGAAAAAGACAAAGACGGCCCGGAAATAAGGGTTCTAAATTGGGGGAAGGCCGATTTTAATATGATAAGGCAGGATCTGGCCAAATTGGACTGGGAGCAGCTACTTATAGGAAAATCCGCATCAAAACAGTGGGAGACTTTCAGAAGGGAAATAGAGAGAGTACAACGCCAACATGTTCCTGTAAAGGTCAAGGGTGGGACCAACAAGCAAAGGGAACCTTGGATGACAAGGGATATTCAAAAATGCATTAGAAATAAAAGGGGGGCTTTTGGCAGTTACAAAAGACTAAAGACGGAAGAAGCCCTAGAGGAGTATAAAAAGTGCAGGGGCATACTTAAAAAAGAAATTAGGAGGGCGAGGAGGGGCCATGAAATAACACTGGCGAGCAAAATAAAGGAAAATCCTAAGATGTTTTATAAGTATATTAAGGGCAAGAGGATAACCAGGGAAAGGGTAGGGCCCATTAGGGACCAAAGTGGCAATCTGTGTGTAGAGCCAGATGATGTAGGCGGGGTTTTAAATGAATTTTTTGCATCTGTGTTCACTATGGAGAAAGACGATGCAGACATAGAAATCGGGCAAGGGGGCTGTGACATGCTTGAACATATTAGCATCGAGAGGGAGGAGGTGCTAGCGGTTTTAGCAGGCCAAAAAGTGGATAAATCCCCAGGCCCAGACGAGATGTATCCCAGGCTGCTGTGGGAGGCAAAGGAGGAGATTGCAGGGGCTCTGACACAAATTTTCAGAACCTCTCTGGCCACAGGGGATGTACCAGAGGACTGGAGAACAGCTAACGTAGTACCATTATTCAAGAAGGGTAGCAGGGATAAACCAGGGAATTACAGGCCAGTGAGCCTAACATCTGTGGTAGGGAAATTATTGGAAAAAATTCTGAGGGACAAAATTAGTCTCCACTTGGAGAGGCAAGGATTAATCGGGGATAGTCAGCATGGCTTTGTCAAGGGTAAATCATGTCTGACAAATCTGATTGAATTTTTCGAGGGGGTGACTAGGGGGGTGGATGAGGGAAATGCTGTGGATGTGGTTTACATGGACTTCAGTAAAGCTTTTGACAAAGTCCCGCATAGGAGACTGGTCAAGAAGGTAAGAGCCCATGGGATCCAGGGTGCCTTGGCGCGTTGGATCCTAAACTGGCTGAGTGGCAGGAGGCAGAGGGTGATGGTCGAAGGTTGCTTTTGTGACTGGAAGCCTGTGTCCAGTGGGGTACCTCAGGGATCGGTGCTGGGTCCCTTGTTGTTTGTGATCTACATAAATGATTTGGATGAGAATGTAAAAGGTATGATCAGTAAGTTCGCAGATGACACGAAAATTGGTGGGGTGGTAAATTGTGAGGAGGAAAGCCTCAGGCTACAGGACGATATAAACGGGTTGGTCAGATGGGCGGAAAAGTGGCAAATGGAATTTAACCCTGAAAAGTGCGAGGTGATGCATTTTGGACGGACAAATAAGGCAAGGGAATACACAATGAGTGGTAGGACCCTAGGAAGTACAGAGGGTCAGAGGGACCTTGGTGTACATGTACATAGATCCCTGAAGGCAGCGGAACAGGTAGATAAGGTGGTTAAAAAGGCATATGGGATACTTGCCTTCATTAGCCGAGGCATAGAATATAAGAGCAGGGAGGTTATGATGGAACTGTACAAAACGCTGGTGAGGCCACAGCTGGAGTACTGTGTGCAGTTCTGGTCGCCTCACTATAGGAAGGATGTGATTGCTTTGGAGAGGGTGCAGAGAAGATTCACCAGGATGTTACCTGGGATGGAGCGCCTCAGCTATGAAGAGAGGCTGGACAGGCTGGGGTTGTTTTCCTTGGAGCAAAGAAGGCTGAGGGGGGACCTGATTGAGGTGTACAAAATGATGAGGGGCATAGATCGGGTAGACAAAGAGGAACTTTTCCCCTTAGTAGGGGGGTCAATAACAAGGGGGCATAGATTCAGGGTAAGGGGCAGGAGATTTAGAGGGGATTTGAGGAGGAACTTTTTCACCCAGAGGGTGGTTGGAATGTGGAACTCAATGCCTGAAAGGGTGGTAGAGGCAGGAACCCTCACAACATTCAAGAAGCATTTGGATGAGCACTTGAAATGCCATTGCATACAAGGCTATGGACAAAATGCTGGAAAATGGGATTAGACTGGACAGGGATGGATGGGCGGCGCAGACACGATGGGCCGAAGGGCCTCTTTCTGTGCTGTAAAACTCTACGACTCTATGACTCTATGAAAACCTACCTGAACTCCACACTGGTGACCAAGTAAGGTTCAAAGACAAAACAAACACATGGACTCAGAAGGGAACTGTCCTGAGTGAAGTTCAACCAAGATCATACACCATTCAGACAGATGAGGGTGCTGTTCTGAGAAGAAATCATCGAGATCTTCTCATGGGACCAGCCACAGCAGGTCAAGAGACTGATACTGTTGAACAACATGATCACACAGCTGAGAACCAATCATCTGAGGCAACAACTCAGATTCAAGGACAATCAATCAGAAAATCCTCAAGACACGTGAAGCCTCCTGAGAGACTCAATGAGCAAATTTAAGGACTATTGTTATAGAAGGAAGTAATGTTATCTTATTCTTTCTTCAAGTTCTAGTGTATTGACATATTTCATGTGAACACACAAAGCAAGGTTAAAAAACCTTGATCATGACAATGATAATGTAAGTTCATTAAGTGTTACAGTTAAAATGCAGATTAATACAAAGAAAACATGTTGTTCGTTAAAAGTAAAATACTTTTGTTTTAAGAAAAGGAGATGTAATGATATCAGCAAATAGAGATGGTATTTGCCTGTTCGATTATGATGCCTTAATAGCATGTTTGCATGTATTGATTGCTTGTGCCTGACCAGCAGAGGGCATGTGACCGAGAGAAGCAAGGCAGTTAGATTAGTTTCAGTTTCGTTCTAGATGCATCACAAGCATCGTGTCTCCTGTAAAAGCTGTACAAAAGAGTTGTACAAGCTTTAGATTAAAAGTCATTCTCTTTCATAAATGTCTCATCATTGAACCCACAAAGAAATTAATACAGGCTCTTCTCCCGGCTCTCTCCCACTCTGGGCTCTTCTCCCGGCTCTCTCACTCTCTGGGCTCTTCTCCAGGCTCTCCCACTCTGGGCTCTTCTCCCAGCTCTCTCCGTCTCTGGGATCTTCTCCCAGCTCTCTCCCACTTTGGGCTCTTCTCCCGGCTCTCTCCCACTCTGGGCTCTTCTCCCGGCTCTCTCCCACTCTGGGCTCTTCTCCCGGCTCTCTCCCACTCTGGGCTCTTCTCCCAGCTCTCTCCCACTCTGGGCTCTTCTCCCGGCTCTCTCACTCTTTGGGCTCTTCTCCCGGCTCTCTCCCACTCTGGGCTCTTCTCCCAGCTCTCTCCATCTCTGGGATCTTCTCCCGGCTCTCTCCCACTCTGGGATCTTCTCCCGGCTCTCTCCCACTCTGGGCTCTTCTCCCGGCTCTCTCACTCTTTGGGCTCTTCTCCCGGCTCTCTCCCACTCTGGGCTCTTCTCCCGGCTCTCTCCCACTCTGGGCTCTTCTCCCGGCTCTCTCACTCTTTGGGCTCTTCTCCCGGCTCTCTCCCACTCTGGGCTCTTCTCCCGGCTCTCTCCCACTCTGGGCTCTTCTCCCAGCTCTCTCCATCTCTGGGCTCTTCTCTCGGCTCTCTCCCACTCTGGGCTCTTCTCCCAGCTCTCTCCCACTCTGGGCTCTTCTCCTGGCTCTCTCCCACGCTGGGCTCTTCTCCCGGCTCTCTCCCACTCTGGGCTCTTCTCCCGGCTCTCTCCCACTCTGGGCTCTTCTCCCGGCTCACTCCCACTCTGGGCTCTTCTCCCGGCTCTCTCCCACTCTGGGCTCTTCTCCCGGCTCTCTCCCTATCTGGGCTCTTCTCCCGGCTCTCTCCCACTCTGGGCTCTTCTGCCGGCTCTCTCCCACTCTGGGCTCTTCTCCCGGCTCTCTCCCACTCTGGGCTCTTCTCCCGGCTCTCTCCCACTATGGGCTCTTCTCCCGGCTCTCTCCCACTCTGGGCTCTTCTCCTGGCTCTCTCCCACTCTGGGCTCTTCTCCCGGCTCTCTCCCACTCTGGGCTCTTCTCCCGGCTCTCTCCCACTCTGGGCTCTTCTCCCGGCTCTCTCCCACTCTGGGCTGTTCTCCTGGCTCTCTCCCTCTCTGGGCTCTTCTCCTGGCTCTCTCCCACTCTGGGCTCCTCTCCCGGCTCTCTCCCACTCTGGGCTCTTCTCCCAGCTCTCTCCCACTCTGGGCTCTTCTCCCGGCTCTCTCCCACTCTGGGCTCTTCTCCCGGCTCTCTCCCACTCTGGGCTCTTCTCCCGGCTCTCTCCCACTCTGGGCTCTTCTCCCGGCTCTCTCCCACTCTGGGCTCTTCTCCCGGCTCTCTCCCTCTCTGGGCTCTTCTCCCGGCTCTCTCCCAGTCTGGGCTCTTCTCCCGGCTCTCTCCCTCTCTGTTCTCTTCTCTTGGCTCTCTCCCACTCTGGGCTCTTCTTCCGGCTCTCTCCCTCTCTGGGCTCTTTTCCCGGCTCTCTCCCACTCTGGGCTCTTCTCCCGGCTCTCTCCCAGTCTGGGCTCTTCTCCCAGCTCTCTCCCACTCTGTGCTCTCTCCCACTCTGGGCTCTTCTCCAGACTCTCTCCCTCTCTGGGCTCTGTAATGATATCAGCAAATAGAGATGGTATTTGCCTGTTCGATTATGATGCCTTAATAGCATGTTTGCATGTATTGATTGCTTGTGCCTGACCAGCAGAGGGCATGTGACCGAGAGAAGCAAGGCAGTTAGTTTGGTTTCAGTTTCGTTCTAGATGCATCACAAGCATCGTGTCTCCTGTAAAAGCTGTGTAAAAGAGTTGAACAAGCTTTAGATTAAAAGTCATTCTCTTTCATAAATGTCTCATCATTGAACCCACAAACAAATTAATACATGGTGTCAGAAGTGATTGAAAGAGATGAAGAGGAAAAATATGAAGTTAAATCAGCTCTTCACAGATTAGCAAGCCAAAAGAGAACATCGTTACTTACCATTAGAGAATAGGGAACCAAGTGAAAAATGGAAGGTTTACTCCCACCGGCGACGCTTCAGTTGACAGGTAATGTGGCTGAAAATTGGAGAAGGTTCAAACAACGTGTGGGGTTGTATTTATCGGCAATCGGAGCTGACGAGAAAAGTGATAATAAGAAATCATCAGTGTTCTTACATGTCGTGGGTGATGAAGCGCTGGAGGTGTATAATAACTTCACATTCGCTGCTAATGGAGACAAAATGAAGCTAGATAAAATAATGGAACAGTTTGAGGCCTACTGCATACCTAAACGTAACGTGACATTTGAGAGGCACAGATTTTTCACATGTGTACAGAAAATGGGTGAGACTATTGATCAGTATGTGACTGAACTGAGAAACAGGAGCAAATCGTGTGGATTTGGGGGACTGACAGACTCGCTGATAAAAGACAGACTGGTGTGTGGTATTCCAGATAATGGTCTAAGAGAAAGACTGCTAAGAGAGCAAGATCTAGACCTGGGAAAAGTCATAGCACTGTGTAGAGATACAGAGACTGTGAAGTTGCAGGCAAAGGAGCTGTTCAGTGACAATAGCTGCAACGTGGATGCAGTGAGAATGAACGGACATAAACCGTTTAACAAAAAGAGCGCCAATGTGAAAAAAGAGGCGTGGCCAGCGAACGAAAATGAAAGGGACAATCGAAAGACATGTAGTCGATGCGGTACACAGCATCCACCAAAAAAGTGTCCAGCATATGGTAAAACATGCAATAGTTGCAACAAAAACAACCATTATGCCCGTTGCTGTAAGAACCAAATGCAACAAAGCAAGGTCCATGCAGTAGATGAAAGCGGCATAGAGGAGTTCTATGTAGATGTTGTGTCTGAAAACAAAAAAGAAGAAAGAGACTGGATGTTGACACTAAAAGTGAATGAAATATACATTCCATTTAAATTGGATACTGGAGCACAAGTTAATGTGATATCAGAGACTGATTGTAAGAAAATTAGACCCAGACCAAAGATACATGGAATCAAAGTGAAAGTGACAGGATACTCAGGTACTGAAATACCACTGAAAGGAAGATGCATTGTCAAAGTGACACACAAGGACAGATAGCACACGTTAGCATTAATCGTGGTGCCAAAGGAGGTGCAAGCCATACTAGGTTTAAAAGCCTGTGAGAGACTGAACCTGGTAAAGAGAGTCCTCGTTGTGGAAAGCGAAGGAGAGTCAGTCTATGATGAACTGAATGTTGCGTATACACCAGGTAAGCTGATGTATACAGCAGACACGTTGTCCAGAGCTGTTGACCCAGGAGAGCCCGCAAACACAGTGAAAAGACTGATGTACAAGGCAAAAGACAGTGGAACTGACTTCTACCAGAGCATGCTTGTATACCGCACAACGCCGCTCGAGTGTGGTAAGTCACCAGCCCAACTCCTGATGGGACGTCGGCTAAGGTCAAACCTACCCATCCCGGAGAACCTCCTGAAAACAAAAGAGGGGGAGAAAGTGAGGAAGTTCAAAGAGCAACAGAAAGAAAAGCAAAAGTATTACTATGACAGAGGAACACAAAACCTACCTGAACTCCACACTGGTGACCAAGTAAGGTTCAAAGACAAAACAAACACATGGACTCAGAAGGGAACTGTCCTGAGTGAAGTTCAACCAAGATCATACACCATTCAGACAGATGAGGGTGCTGTTCTGAGAAGAAATCGTCGAGATCTTCTCATGGGACCAGCCACAGCAGGTCAAGAGACTGATACTGTTGAACAACATGATCACACAGCTGAGAACCAATCATCTGAGGCAACAACTCAGATTCAAGGACAATCAATCAGAAAATCCTCAAGACACGTGAAGCCTCCTGAGAGACTCAATGAGCAAATTTAAGGACTATTGTTATAGAAGGAAGTAATGTTATCTTATTCTTTCTTCAAGTTCCAGTGTATTGACATATTTCATGTGAACACGCAAAGTAAGGTTAAAAAACCTTGATCATGACAATGATAATGTAAGTTCATTAAGTGTTACAGTTAAAATGCAGATTAATACAAAGAAAACATGTTGGCCTAGAAATTCAGTGCCCTTAGCGCCGATTTTGCGGCGCTAGAGGGCCTAGCGCTGCAATTGGCGCTGGTTCCTAAATTGCCTGGGGCCCTTCCGCAGCGGTAGACCGGTAGCGCTGCGCCGGCACCGATGACGTCATCGGTGTGCGCAGCGTCCCGGTTGCCGTAGTAACCTGGCCCCAAGCCGAAATTCAGTTGCGGCCGCCTCGCCAGTGGCAGCCGCAACTAAGACTCCGGCAAACGTGTGTTGCCGGAATCTGCGCCGGCGCTTTAAGGAGGCGCGGCGGCCGGCCGCTTTCCCGCCGGCCGCCTGCCCGCAGCTCCCTCCCCGGACTTCTCCCCCCCCCCCCACCGGAATAGATGCAAGCCCGGCACTTGTCCGAGGTGCCGGGCTCATTTTTGCAGAGATTTGCGCGGGCCGCGGCCAGGTGCAGGCAGCTCCTCCTTAACGGAAGGAGGAGGGCTGCACTTCCCGAGCCTGCCGCACCGCAGCGGGCGCCGCAGCGCCGGAATTGCGCCGCAATGCGGCGCGTTGCGCCAGTTTTCAGGCGCTAAAACCCTTCAGTAGCGCCGGCAGCCGTTTGGGCGCGGCGCTACTGAATTTTTGGCGCGCGCAAAGGGAATTAGAGCCGGCGCTAACTTCCGGCGCTAAAGCCCTGGCGCAGCGCAAACTCAATTTCTAGGCCGTTGTTCGTTAAAAGTAAAATACTTTTGTTTTAAGAAAAGGAGATGTAATGATATCAGCAAATAGAGATGGTATTTGCCTGTCCGATTATGATGCCTTAATAGCATGTTTGCATGTATTGATTGCTTGTGCCTGACCAGCAGAGGGCATGTGACCGAGAGAAGCAAGGCAGTTAGTTTGGTTTCAGTTTCGTTCTAGATGCATCACAAGCATCGTGTCTCCTGTAAAAGCTGTACAAAAGAGTTGAACAAGCTTTAGATTAAAAGTCATTCTCTTTCATAAATGTCTCATCATTGAACCCACAAAGAAATTAATACAGGCTCTTCTCCCGGCTCTCTCCCTCTCTGGGCTCTTCTCCTGGCTCTCTCCCACTCTGGGCTCTTCTCCCGGCTCTCTCCCACTCTGGGCTCTTCTCCCGGCTCTCTCCGTCTCTGGGATCTTCTCCCAGCTCTCTCCCACTCTGGGCTCTTCTCCTGGCTCTCTCCCTCTCTGGGCTCTTCTCCTGGCTCTCTCCCTCTCTGGGCTCTTCTCCCGGCTCTCTCCGTCTCTGGGATCTTCTCCCAGCTCTCTCCCTCTCTGGGCTCTTCTCCCGGCTCTCTCCCTCTCTGGGCTCTTCTCCCGGCTCTCTCACTCTCTGGGCTCTTCTCCCAGCTCTCTCCCTCTCTGGGCTCTTCTCCCGGCTCTTTCCCACTCTGGGCTCTTCTCCCGGCTCTCTCCCACTCTGGGCTGCTCTCCCAGCTCTCTCCCACTCTGGGATCATCTCCCAGCTCTCTCCCTCTCTGGGCTCTTCTCCCGGCTCCCTCCCACTCTGGGCTCTTCTCCCGGCTCTCTCCCACTCTGGGCTCAACTCCCGGCTTTCTCCCACTCAGGGCTCTTCTCCCAGCTCTCTCCATCTCTGGGCTCTTCTCCCGGCTCTCTCCCACTCTGGGCTGTTCTCCCGGCTCTCTCCCTCTCTGGGCTCTTCTCCCAGCTCTCTCCCACTCTGGGCTCTTCTCCCGGCTCTCTCCCACTCTGGGCTCTTCTCCCGGCTCTCTCCCACTCTGGGCTCTTCTCCCGGCTCTCTCCCACTCTGGGCTCTTCTCCCGGCTCTCTCCCACTCTGGGCTCTTCTCCAGGCTCTCTCCCACTCTGGGCTCTTCTCCTGGCTCTCTCCCACTCTGGGCTCTTCTCCCGGCTCTCTCCCAGTCTGGGATCTTCTCCCGGCTCTCTCCCACTCTGGGCTCTTCTCCCAGCTCTCTCCCACTCTGGGATCTTCTCCCGGCTCTCTCCCACTCTGGGCTCTTCTCCCGACTCTCTCCCACTCTGGGCTCTACTCCCGGCTGTCTCCCACTCTGGGCTCTTCTCCTGGCTCTCTCCCACTCTGGGCTCTTCTCCCAGCTCTCTCCCACTCTGGGCTCTTCTCCCAGCTCTCTCCCACTCTGGGCTCTTCTCCCAGCTCTCTCCCACTCTGGGATCTTCTCCCGGCTCTCCCCCACTCTGGGCTCTTCTCCCGGCTCTCTCCCACTCTGGGCTCTTCTCCCAGCTCTCTCCCACTCTGGGATCTTCTCCCGGCTCTCTCCCACTCTGGGCTCTACTCCCGGCTGTCTCCCACTCTGGGCTCTTCGCCCGGCTCTCTCCCACTCTGGGCTCTTCTCCCGGCTCTCTCCCACTCTGGGCTCTTCTCCTGGCTCTCTCCCACTCTGGGCTCTTCTCCCGGCTCTCTCCCACTCTGGGATCTTCTCCCGGCTCTCTCCCACTCTGGGATCTTCTCCCGGCTCTCTCCCACTCTGGGATCTTCTCCCGGCTCTCTCCCACTCTGGGGTCTTCTCCCAGCTCTCTCCCACTCTGGGCTCTTCTCCCGGCTCTCTCCCAGTCTGGGCTCTTCTCCCGGCTCTCTCCCACTCTGGGCTCTTCTCCCGGCTCTCTCCCACTCTGGGCTCTTCTCCCGGCTCTCTCCCAGTCTGGGCTCTTCTCCCGGCTCTCTCCCACTCTGGGCTCTTCTCTGGGCTCTTCTCCCGGCTCTCTCCCTCTCTGGGCTCTTCTCCCGGCTCTCTCCCACTCTGGGCTCTTCTCCCGGCTCTCTCCCACTCTGGTCTCTTCTCCCGGCTCTCTCCCACTCTGGGCTCTTCTCCCGACTCTCTCCCACTCTGGGCTCTACTCCCGGCTGTCTCCCACTCTGGGCTCTTCTCCTGGCTCTCTCCCACTCTGGGATCTTCTCCCGGCTCTCTCCCACTCTGGGCTCTTCTCCCGGCTCTCTCCCACTCTGGGCTCTTCTCCCGGCTCTCTCCCACTCTGGGATCTTCTCCCGGCTCTCTCCCACTCTGGGATCTTCTCCCGGCTCTCTCCCACTCTGGGCTCTACTCCCGGCTGTCTCCCACTCTGGGCTCTTCTCCTGGCTCTCTCCCACTCTGGGCTCTTCTCCCAGCTCTCTCCCACTCTGGGATCTTCTCCCGGCTCTCTCCCACTCTGGGCTCTTCTCTCAGCTCTCTCCCACTCTGGGCTCTTCTCCCGGCTCTCTCCCTCTCTGGGCTCTTCTCCCGGCTCTCTCCCACTCTGGGCTCTTCTCCCAGCTCTCTCCCACTCTGGGATCTTCTCCCGGCTCTCTCCCACTCTGGGCTCTTCTCCCGGCTCTCTCCCACTCTGGGCTCTTCTCCCGGCTCTCTCCCAGTCTGGGCTCTTCTCCCGGCTCTCTCCCAGTCTGGGCTCTTCTCCCGGCTCTCTCCCACTCTGGGCTCTTCTCCCGGCTCTCTCCCAGTCTGGGCTCTTCTCCCGGCTCTCTCCCACTCTGGGCTCTTCTCCTGGCTCTCCCCCACTCTGGGCTCTTCTCCCAGCTCTCTCCCTCTCTGGGCTCTTCTCCCGGCTCTCTCCCACTCTGGGCTCTTCTCCCGGCTCTCTCCCAGTCTGGGCTCTTCTCCCGGCTCTCTCCCACTCTGGGCTCTTATCCTGGCTCTCTCCCTCTCTGGGCTCTTCTCCCGGCTCTCTCCCACTCTGGGCTCTTCTCCCGGCTCTCTCCCACTATGGGCTCTTCTCCCAGCTCTCTCCCTCTCTGGGCTCTTCTCCCGGCTCTCTCCCTCATCCAGGTTATTTGTGTAGGAATGTCCCTACATGAATCACAAGGTTTTCTCCTCTGTCAATGTTCCGTCGTGGGTGATTATCTTCACCATGCTATGCAAATCGCTGCCAAATCCCCAGGCAGCACTCATGATTTCTTCATTTTACTTCATCTGCCGTACCATCAGTTGTTGCAGATCCCCAGCCTGCTTTCCTGCTC
Source organism: Somniosus microcephalus (assembly GCF_052327205.1). Classification (NCBI taxonomy): domain Eukaryota; kingdom Metazoa; phylum Chordata; class Chondrichthyes; order Squaliformes; family Somniosidae; genus Somniosus; species Somniosus microcephalus. The sequence goes on along the minus strand of NC_140988.1, from coordinate 277,195,092 downwards.
CTGTGAAGTCCTTATGGTTGGGTATGGATATTGGACTTGTGTGGATGTGTTGCCATCAAGAGAGATAGCAACACCAGTTAGCCCCAGCTATATGTGAGTACACCCCACCACAGCAAAGACTTGGCAGAAACCCATATACATCTCTCACTTCTTTTTGCCAAGCTCATCAGCCATCCTGTCCAGTGAAGAAGTGAGATCACAGCCCAAGGCCTGTATAACAGTAGACTGAGTAATTATGATAACTGCAAAGACTGGCATAACAGCTTCTGCCTTGTGGAGCTTAGTGAAAATGGCCCAGGAGCTAACTTTCAACAACTACAACAACAGCAACTTGCATTTATATACCTTTAACGTAGTAAAACATCCCAAGATGCTTCACAGGAGAATAATCAAACAAAATTTGACACCGAGCCACATAAGGAGATATTAGGTCAGATGACCAAAAGCTTGGTCAAAGAGGCAGGTTTTAAGGAACATCTTAAAGGAGCAGAGAGAGAGCTAGAGAGGGTTAGGGAGGGAATTTCAGAGCTTAGGGCCAAGGCAGCTGAAGGCATGGCCATCAATGGTGGAGCGATTAAAATCGGGGATGCTCAAGAGGCCAGAATTGGAGGAGTGCAGATATCTTGGGGGGCTGTAGGGCTGGAGGAGATTACAGAGGTAGGGAGGGGCGAGGCCATGGAGGGATTTGAAATCAAGGATAAGAATTTTAAAATCGAGGTAATGTAGGTCAGCGAGCACAGGAGTGATGGGTAAACGGGTCTTGGTGCATGTTAGGATATGGGCAGCAGAGTTTTGAGGTTTTCAGCAACAGTTGAGCTGAGACGGAGTGGAGTTGGGATATGTTACAGAGGTGGAAGTAGGTGGTCTTAGTAATGGCACGGATATTTGTTCGGAAGCTCATCTCAGGTTCAAATATGACACCAAGGTTGTGAACAGTCTCATTCAGCTTCAGTTGCCAGGGAGAGGGATGGAGTTGGTGGCCAGGGAACGGAGTTTGTGGTGAAGACGTAAGACAATGGCTTCATTCCAAGGTTGCCTGAATGGTGTCCATGCTTTGCATGACAACCTCACACATGCAGACTGTGGAATCCTACACACTTGCTGACATATGTCTAAAGCTATTGGCATGTCTGCCAATAACTCCAACAATCTTTCATGCACAATAAGCATTCTTCTTTTAAAAGCTGGGCCTTGGAGTCAAGATCCTGGGCCTCAACAGCAGTGAATGGAGACGGCCTCACTCTTTGCAGTTGAGCTTTTTGATCCTCTTCCACCACCACCTCCTGCCCCTGCTCATTTATCTCTGTGTATTACTCGGTGTACGGTCCTCTAACTCATTGTCTAAATCCCCCCCTGGGGTGGATAGCTCTGTGATGGCACTTGCCGGAATAACAAGGCACCAAGTGAAATGTTGAGTGAGCTTTGGAGTAAGGGCCATTACATCTCTTTGTACCATACCTAATGAGACAGAAAAAGGAAACTGCTGGGCGAATGTCCTCAGAACAACTTATTGAAAAGTTGTCTATGCCAAGCAGCTGACAATGTACGTATGGTGTATCAGTGCTTATGGGATTATCTAGAATGGAGTGTGAAGGAAGGCTTGTTGTCATATAAACCCTGAGCTTGGGCCAAGGCACCTGTTTCCTCATGCCCTGCCATCTCCTGCAAGTCCCGGCCATAAATCTCTGGGGCCATTTCTCAAATGGGGCGACATAATGGGAGCCGAGATCCCCGCATCTCCCTTCAGTTATACAGTTTCTTACATGAAAGAAGAAGGAGTGATAGATCATATGATCTGAATTTATTTGGGATTTTGTTGGACTCTTGCTGTAACTCTGACAGGAGTCTGGCAGAACCATCGGATACTGCAGGGGCCCGGTTGTGAGGGATTTCCATTGTTTCCAGGATGTTTTAGTCGGCCTTGCAAGGGTCAGAATCTCTGCTTGCCCGCTGCGAAGCCAGTGATGCCAGGGATAATTTATTTTTAAACCACATTTGGATCAGTACCCTTACGCAAGAAAGTCAGACTTTGGAGATGTACATGGGACAGGGCACGGGTGCTGGAAATGTCATATTGACACAGCTGTCTGTCTGTCACTCCCATGCAAATTAATTGCCCTCTCATTAAATGCACAAGTTCCAGCAGTGTCAGCACTGGAGAGCACTGGCAGAATCACGGCTCCTAGATTTTGAGGGCCTATAGTCTGCATAGTTTCTGTCTAACCCCATGTATGAGGGGGCACTCTGTTGTGTTAGTGAAAACACAAATGTTAACATGCGGATGCAGGGAAGGACTTGTCAGTGGGTTGGCCTCAGCGTGGTTGTGCAGAAGGAGATGGTGCTGGGCAAGGGAGGTTGTGGCAAGAGCACAGTGGAGCTCCATGGGCATCCATAGGGTGGTAGATAGAAAGTGAAAAAAATGCATGGGGAGGAGGTAAAAGATCATGCTAGTACTATTAGACAGAGGAGTGTCAGTCTGCAGCAACTACACCATCAACTGGGTTAGCTTTCATATGTCAGCTTTGTAGTAAAATATGTCTCTCTAGGATTGCTTTGCACAGCCATCTAAATGCTCATCAAAGACATGGCCAATCTTAAAACCCAAATTATTCTTTTTACGCTGAGAAACAATCTTATTCGATTATCGAGGGATTGCCAAGAAAAACAGCATAAATAATTTATGTGACACTGCAGCCACTTCCTCTGCACATTGTTGCTGGCATCGAATGTATCAGCCAAGCTCTTTGTACTACACTGTTATGACCCTTGTAGGCAGGGGAACGAAGCTGTCTTCCTCCATTTCACTTACAGCCGTAAGATCTCAAAGGCTTTTCCTCCCTGTCAGTGCCTCCCACAGCAGTACAGTGAGATGAGCAGCTGACCCTCTATTTCTCTAATCCATGGTGCTGTGTGCTGATACTGCAATGTGGGCTATCACTAGGACACCTGAACTTTACCACAATTTCATAAACTTTTGATGTAATGTAAAGTTAATACTGTTCAAACTATAAAACCTGCTACACCAAATTCTTTTCTAAAAAAATTCATCCTTAACTCACAATTTGAAAAAGTTCCTATATATCACCCACAAGTATACTGCACTCATTATGCCTGATAATTGCGGCCACAACCTGTTTTTTTACCACTTGTCCTTTTGTAGTGTAGCTTTAACAAAGGGATTATGACAGCCAGTTTATAAATGCTCTGAATGAAATGCTTGGGTCTTTTAAGCTTAAGAATACCATTTGGCGCCAGTAGACAATGCTGCTCCCTCACCTGTTATCTCACCCTACTTAGTTTCCACTTCTTGCTCTTTTAGAAAGTACGACAATTCCTCTATTATGATTAGTACTGGAAGGAACTGGTTTGTTTGGCTTTTAAGCTGTTGTTGTGTACGGATATTATTTATCTGTCATGGAATTGTATAGTCTATGTTGTTAATATTTGTGCAATTCTAGATTCTGTTTGCATTACTAAAATAAGATTACATTTTGTAGCATAATCATATAGTTTAATTATTACCTCTAACATGTTAGTAACTTTGCAAGTTCCTAAGACTCATTTTGATGTAAGTTGCTAACTGCAAAAATATACATTAGCGATAGAAACAACCTAGACACTTTCTTCATCAATTTTGCTCCCCTCTTAACGACATTAACTTCTCTTTAGGATATGAAGGATATGAAGGGTGATTTACAACCCTGTGCCCAATTGGGGAACAGTGCTTGAACAGAACGCATCTCTGGAAAACTATGGGTCGTGTGTTTGTGATTTCTCCAAATACACTACCTGCAAGCGTCGCTTCCCAGTTGAGAGTGCCGGTTTGTCGAGTTGCGCCTAGGGTTCTATGTGTGCCAGAAAGCTTCTGCCACCTCTCCCGATTGGCCATTATTCATGTATGAATCTTGCCAGTGAGAGTTAGGGAGCTATTCCAATATGGAGGGCCTCACAGAATAACCCAATCATATCCTTGTGCCAGGCACTGCCCCCAAACAAATTGTTGCTATGATTGGGATAGTCTTAACATCTGTATCATAAAGCAGTCCCAATTACTAATGTGTATCTCCACACTTGTGGTATAGATAGAGCTAAATAAGATCAGCACTAGCTGTTTTATGAATTTTAATTTATTTGCAAAATAGGTCCAAATTCTATTCATTTGCAAAAATTTGCACAAATATATCATACTTTATCTTTGCACAGGGCATGGCACACATTTTCAGGAACCACTGCATCTTGCCAAGATATAAATGAACTACTTTATCATATTACTGATTAAAGTAGCAACACCACATTTTAGAAAAAGCATGATGTAAAGTATTAATTTTCTGTGTCATTGTTATGTCAGTCTAAAGTGCTTCAAATAACAGCAAGAGTGTAAGTGGCTGCCATTTTCAGGTTTATTTTTATCAGTTGGTGGTACCATCATAGTTGTGTTGTAGAAAGCGAGGCGCCTCGAGGCTTGCAGACATTCCATTAGTTTTATTGATCAGTCTGATATGCATTGTTTTTGGAGAGTTGAATTTAATAACTGAACGCATTATGACTCGTGCAAGAAGGTAAGAGAGGAAATGGAGTCAGCGTTATATAAATTACACTCTGTTGAGCCACCTTCAGTGCTACCGGCAACTTTCAGACCCTTTCCAAGGCCAATCATAGTCATTAGTCAGTCAGCAGCATCCAAACTATTTGAGTCGTTGCTGCTTTAATAAGAACATAAGAACATAAGAAATAGGAGCAGGAGTAGGCCAATTTGCCCCTCGAGCCTGCTCCACCATTCAATAAGATCATGGCTGATCTGATCCTAACCGCCAATCCACTATGACAGGACTATCTCCTGAATCTAACAGCATTAGACACACGAAAACAGGAGCAGGATCAGGCTACACGGCCCCTGGGCCCGCTCCGCTACCCACAGGGCCATGACCTATCCGAACCTAGACTCATGTCCAAATTCCTGCCCGCTCCCCGTAACCCTTAATTCCCTTTTCTACTAGGAAACTGTCTATTTCTGTTTTAAATTTATGTAATGATGTAGCTTCGACAGCTTTTTGGGGCAGCATATTCCATGGACCTACCACCCTCTGAGTGAAGTAGTTCCTCCTCATCTCAGTTTTGAAAGAGCAGCCCCTTATTCTAAGACTATGCCCCCTAGTTCTAGTTTCACCCATCATCTGGAACATGCTCCCTGCATCCACCCGATCCAACCCCTTCATAGTCTTATATGTTTCAATAAGATCGCCTCTCATTCTTCTGAACTCCAATGAGTAGAGTCCCAATCTACTCAACCTCTCCTCATATGTCCATCCCCTCATCCCCGGGATTAATCGAGTGAACCTTCTTTGTACTGACTCGAGAGCAAGTATGTCCTTTCTTAAGTATGGACACCAAAACTGTATGCAGTATTCCAGGTGCGGTCTCACCAATACCTTGTACAACTGAAGCAATACCTCCCTATTTTTATATTCTATCCCCCTAGCAATGAAAGCCAACATTCCATTGGCCTTCTTAATCACTTGCTGCACCTGCATACTAACCTTTTGAGTTTCGTGCACCAGGACCCCCAGATCCCTTTGTACTTCAGTACTTTCAAGTTTCTTGCCATTAAGATAATAACTTGCTCTACGATTTTTCCTGCCAAAGTGCATAACCTCACACTTTCCAGTATTGTATTCCATCTGCCAAATCTCTGCCCACTTACTTAGCCTGTCTATGTCCCCTTGCAGGTTTTTTATGTCCTCCTCACTCACTACTTTCCCTCTCATCTTAGTATCATCTGCAAACTTTGATGTGTTACACTCGGTCCCCTCCTCCAAATCGTTAATATAGATTGTAAAGAGTTGGGGACCCAGCACTGACCCCTGCGGAACACCACTGGTTACTGATTGCCAGTCTGAATATGAACCATTTATCCCAACTCTCTGCCTTCTGTTAGATAGCCAATCCGCTATCCATACCAGAATATTACCCCCAATCCCGTGATTTTTTATCTTAAGCAATAATCTTTTGTGTGGCACCTTGTCAAATGCCTTTTGGAAGTCTAAATACACTACGTCCACTGGTTCACCTTTATCCACCCTATATGTTACTTCCTCAAAGAACTCCAGCAAATTTGTCAAACATGACTTCCCCTTCATAAAACCATGCTGACTTTGTCTTATTAAATTATGATTATCCAAATGTCCTGTTACTGTCTCCTTAATAATGGACTCCAAAATTTTACCTACCACAGATGTTAGGCTAACCGGTCTATAGTTTCCAGCCTTCTGTCTACTGCCCTTTTTAAATAAGGGTGTTACATTAGCAGTTTTCCAGTCTGCCGGGACCTTTGCTGAGTCCAGGGAGTTTTGGAAGATTATTACCAATGCATCCACAATCCCTACCGCCACTTCCCTCAAAACCCTGGGATGTAAGCCATCAGGTCCAGGTGATTTATCCGCCTTGAGTCCCATTATTTTACCAAGTACTACTTCCTTAGTGATTTTAATCGTATTTAGCTCCTCCCCCCCTATAGCCCCCTGCTTGTCAAGTGTTGGGATATTCTTGGTGTCCTCTACTGTAAAGACTGATACAAAATATTCATTCAGTGTTTTTGCCATCTCCATATTTCCCACCATTAATTTCCCGGTCTCATCCTCTAAGGGACCAACATTTACTTTAGCCACCCTTTTTCTTTTTATATAACTATAAAAACTCTTACTATCTGTCTTTATATTTTTTGCTAATTTACTTTCATAATCTATCTTCCCTTTCTTAATCAATCTTTTTGTTATTTTTTGCTGTCTTTTAAAGTTTTCCCAATCCTCTATCCTCCCACTAGATTTGGCTACCTTATATGCCCTTGTTTTTAGTCGAATACTATCCTTAATTTCTTTACTTAGCCACGGATGGCTGTCTTTTCTTTTACACCCTTTTTTTCTCAGTGGAATATACTTTTTTTGGAATTTGTAAAATAACTCCTTAAATGTACACCACTGATCATGTATCGTCTTATCCTTTAACCTATTTTCCCAATCCACTTTACTCAATTCCGCTCTCATACCTTCATAGTCTCCTTTATTCAAGCTTAGCACGCTTGTTTGAGATACAGCCTCCTCACCCTCTAACTGAATATGGAATTCAACCATGTTATGGTCACTCATTCCAAGGGGATCCTTTACTAGGACATTTTTAATTAATCCTGTCTCGTTACACAGGACCAGATCTAAGGTTGCTTGCCCCCTGGTTGGTTCAGTTACATACTGCTCAAGAAACCCATCCCTAATACACTCAATGAACTCATCCTCAAGGCAGCCCTGCCCAATTTGATTCATCCAATTTATATGATAGTTAAAATCCCCCATAATTATAGATGTTCCCTTATTACAAGCCTCAACTATTTCCTGATTGATACTCCGTCCAACCGAGTTGCGACTGTTCGGAGGCCTATATACTACACCCACTAGTGTTTTTTTCCCCTTATTATTCCTTATCTCCACCCAAACTGTTTCATTATCCTGATCCTTTGACCCAATATCATTTCTCTGTATTACAGTGATTCCTTCCTTTATTAACATAGCCACCCCACCTCCCCTTCCTTCCTGCCTGTCCTTCCTGATTGTTAAATAACCTGGTATGTTTAATTCCCAGGCATTGTCACCCTGCAGCCATGTTTCTGTAATGGCCACAAGATCATACCCATATGTAGCTATTTGTGCCTTTAACTCGTCTATTTTGTTACGAATGCTACGTGCATTCAGATAGAGAACTTTCAAATATGTTTTGTGACACTTAGTTCCTGCTATTGCCCTTTTTATTACTTTACCTTTTACTCCACACCTTCTACCCCTTCCTGAGGGGCGTATTAGGAGCGTAGATCAGAAACATGAACTTCCCAATCTCTACAGCAGCAACATAGAAGCAAAGAGATGGTTTTTGCCCTTGCTATTCTGGTGCTATCGATTGTACCCACATACATATTTCTGTACATGATGAAAATCTGTAGAATCAATCGGCCTAGAATCACCACATTTCTGCAAGTCTCAGGACAGTGCAATCAGGATGAAGACAGGACTATGGATCTCTGCCCCTTTTTCCTCTGCTCTGCACCTGGAGAATGTCAATTGCCCAGGCGATAGATAGAGGAAAGTCTCCCCTATTCACTTACTGTAAATCACTGCTCTATCACAAAGACAGTCATAGACTAATTGCCATTTTAAAAAGATTTTAATGCTCCTATTGCACAGATTGCAGGTCATAGTTCAAACCAAGGAAGGTCTGTGCACTGTTTTTGATAGGTACATACAGCACAGTATTGCAATGCTGCATGTTATTCCCGCAGGTCTGTCTAAGTGAAACAACAAAACATATGGGAGAGAAAGAAACCATGGCAGTGAACAGGAAAAAGGCTTTGAGATCACAAGGGAGGTGCACAATGTTACCATTCATAATCACCCTTTGTAAAGGTGGTTAGGCACATCTGTCACATTCACATTCCCACACTTGGTGCTTTATCATAAGGATAACCATGAGTCCAGAGTGCACAAATGATAAAGTGAATACATTTACATTGTGCATTTTTATGGCATGCTATGACTAAATTGTTAGTTAAAATAATGAATATGTTGATTTATCCTAAACGCAATACTAACCAAATATACTTCACATTTTGAAAAGCTGTCAATAAGCAGTTTGAGAATATTCTTTGGAAAACTTTAGTTGAGAATCGACTGATGAAATCACATCGATTTGTCGCGAAGAGCTGTGCTCACCACACTCTCACCATTTCCAGATATATTCTCAGCAATGTCCTGTTAATGTGCCTGCAATAAGCCATAACTACTTTGTAAAAGGTTTGCTCCTTATCTAAATATTATAACCAGTTGGCGATGGGAATAATAACAAAAAATAATCCAAAGTGTTTTGCTGCACACAATAGGTGCTCTATAATTAACAAGAGTGCGGAGCCTACAGCAAATTTGCACTTTTTGAAGCTTTAAAACTACTAAATAAAACTCTTTGTGATACACCGCAGGTGCCAACTACTTCAGATGCAATCAGTTGTTTTCCTTTAATCCTATGACAACTTTTTGGAAAACCACACACCTCTGTTCAGAAGAGACTTGAGAAAATCTGCCAAATCTGAATTTCCATGTAGCAATTTTCAGATTCCCAAATTTAAATAATGTAATTGTGTCTTTTTTAACAAATGCTATCTTGGGTTGATAATCATGCTTGAAAATCTTACCGAGACTGTACTTATCAGGGACTGGCAGAGGATGTGTCTAAAGCCTCAATTGAATCAAACTGAGAAAATGATGAAAATCTAATTATATCTATGCTGGCTTAATTGAGATTACACAACAGGTCACCAAATATCAGAAAGGGAAAATAGGTTAAAGATTTGTATGCTGTTATTTTCAGATTGTACAGGAATTGTGCCAAATAGATGACAACAATTTATAGTTAAATTGCACCTTTAGCTTAGTAAAATGTCCAAAAAGGCTTCACAGAGGCATAATAAAAAAAATGGAACCTCAGCCAAAAAAGGAGATATTTGGATGGGTGACCAAAAGCTTGGTCAAAGAGGAGGATTTTCAGGAGGCTCTTAATGGAGGACATGGGGGTGGAGAAGCAGTGTGGTTTGGGAACATAGGAACAGGGGCAGGCTATTCAGCCCCTTAGGCCTGTTCCGTCATTTTATTAGATCATGGTTGATATGTACCTCAACTCCTTTTACTCACCTTTGATCCATATCCAGAGCCTGGGACCTCGGCATCTAAAGGCACAGCCACCAATGTTGGGGCAAAGGGAGGGGGAATGCACAAGAAGCCAGAAACAGAGGAGGAGGGGGAATTGTAGGGCTGGTGGAGTTACAGAGATAGAGAGGGGTGAGAACATGAAGGGATTTTAACACAATGATAATTTTAAATTTGAGGCGATGGGGGACTGGAGCCAAGGGTGATGGTTGAGTGTAAATTGGTGCAGGATAGGATACGGGCAACAGAGATTTGGGTGAGCTGAAGTTTATGCAGGATGGGAAGCTGGCCACGAGAAAATTGGAATAGTGGAGTCTGGAGGTGACAAAGGCATGGATTAGGGCTTAGCAGCAGATGGGCTGATGTAAGGGTGCAAGCAGGCGATGTCAAGGAGGTGGAAGTAAGCGGTCTTTGCAATGGAGAGGGTATGGGGTCGGAAGCTCAGCTTGAGTTTGAATAACTGTGAGAAGTCACACAACACCAGGTTATAGTCCAACAGCTTTATTTGAAATCACAAGCTTTCGGAGCGCTGCTCCTTCGTCAGGTGAAGTAAAGAGATGCATATAGACACAGCATATAGAGTCAGAGAACACTGCCAGATGATTACAGGTAATCCTTCTAACTGCCCTTTATCACATCTCGGCAGAGAGATAATCACAGCAATCAAAGGTGTGAATGGTGTCCAAACAGGTCAGTCAGGAAAACATTACATCAAAGAAAAATGAGGTGGGGTCACAAGGGGTCAAATGTTGCAGATGCTGGGGTCTATATGAAAAACAAAAAAACAAACAAAAAATAATAAAAAAAAATTTTTTTGCTGGAAATCACAGCAGGTCCGGCCGCATCTATGTAGAGAGAACAAGCCAACGATGATTAGATTCTGGATGACTCTACATCAGGTGGGGTTACATGTAGCGTGACATGAACCCACGATCCCGGTTGAGGCCGTCCTCATGAGTGCGGAACTTCGCTATCAGTTTCTGCTCGACGATTTTGCGTTGTCATGTGTCTCGAAGGCCGCCTTGGGGAATGCTTACCCGAAGATCGGAGGCTGAATGTCCTTGACTGCTGAAGTGTTCCCCAACTGGGAGGGAACACTCCTGCCTGGCGATTGTTGTGCGGTGTCCGTTCATCCGTTGTCGCAGTGTCTGCATGGTCTCGCCGGTGTACCATGCTCCGGGGCATCCTTTCCTGCAACGTATGAGGTAGACAACGTTGGCCGAGTCACATGAGTATGTACCATGTACCTGGGGGACCAAATTCGCACCCCAATACGTCAACATCTTCATGCACAAGTTTGAGCAAGACTTCTTCGCTGCACAGGACCTCCAACCAACGCTATACACCAGATACATCGACGACATTTTCTTCCTATGGACCCACGGCGAAGAATCACTGAAAAGACTACACGATAACATCAACAAGTTCCATCCCACCATCAAACTCACCATGGACTACTCCTCAGAATCGGTTTCATTCTTGGACACACGAATCTCCATCAATGACGGACACCTCAGCACTTCACTCTACCACAAGCCCACGGACAACCTCACGATACTCCACTTCTCCAGCTTCCACCCTAACCACGTTAAAGAAGCCATCCCCTATGGACAAGCCCTGCGAATACACAGGATCTGCTCAGACAAGGAGGAACGCGATGGACACCTACAGACGCTGAAAGACGCCCTCGTAAGAACGGGATATGATGCTCGACTCGTCGATCGACAGTTCCAATAGGCCACAGCGAAAAATCGCATAGACCTCCTCAGAAGACAAACACGGGACACAACTAACAGAGTACCCTTCGTCGTCCAGTACTTCCCCGGAGCGGAGAAACTACGCTATGTTCTTCGCAGCCATCAACATGTCAATGACAAATACCTCGCTAAGGCCATCCCCACGCCTCCACTACTCGCCTTCAAACAGCCGCCTAACCTCAAACAGACCATCATTCACAGCAAATTACCCAGATTTCAGGAGAACAGCGACCACGACACCACACAACCCTGCCACGGCAACCTCTGCAAGACATGCCAGATCATCAACACAGATACCATCATCACACGTGAGGACACCACCCACCAGGTACATGGCACATACTCATGTGACTAGCCAACGTTGTCTACCTCATACGTTGCAGGAAAGGATGCCCTGGAGCATGGTACATTGGCAAGACCATGCAGACACTGCGACAACGGATGAACGGACACCACACAACAATCGCCAGGCAGGAGTGTTCCCTCCCAGTTGGGGAACACTTCAGCAGTCAAGGACATTCAGCCTCCGATCTTCGGGTAAGCATTCTCCAAGGCAGCCTTCGAGACACACGACAATGCAAAATCGTCAAGCAGAAACTGATAGCCAAGTTCCGCACTCATGAGGACGGCCTCAACCGGGATCTTGGGTTCATGTCACGCTACATGTAACCCCACCTGATGTAGAGTTATCCAGACTCTAGTTGTCATTGGCTTGTTCTCTCTACACAGATGCGGCTGGACCTGCTGTGATTTCCAGCAAAAAAAAAATGTTTTTATTGTTTTTTGTTTGTTTTTTGCTTTTCATACAGACCCCAGCATCTGCAACATTTGACCCCTTGTGACCTCACCTCATTTTTCTTTGATGTAATGTTTTCCTGACTGACCTGTTTGGACACCATTCACACCTTTGATTGCTGTGATTATCTCTCTGCCGAGATGTGATAAAGGGCAGTTAGAAGGATTACCTGTAATCATCTGGCAGTGTTCTCTGACTATATATGCTGTGTCTATATGCATCTCTTCACTTCACCTGACAAAGGAGCAGCGCTCCGAAAGCTTGTGATTTCAAATAAAGCTGTTGGACTATAACCTGGTGTTGTGTGACTTCTCACATTTGTCCACCCCAGTCCAACACCAGCATCTCCACATCATGAGTTTGAATAGAATGCTGAGGTTGCTATCAGATTGGCTCAGTCTGACACAGTGGCCAGGGAGTGGAACGGAATCAATGCTAAGGGTATGAATTTTCTGTCGTGGGCTGGAGAGATGGCTCCAGTCTTCCCAATGTTTAATTGGAGATCATTGCAGCTCATCCACAACTGTATATTGGACAAGTAGTCTGACAACACAGAGGCACTGGAGGAGTCAAGAGAGGTGGTGAAGAGGTAGAGCTCAGTGTCATAGGTTTAAACCTGGAAGCTGACCCCATGTTTGTGGATGATGTCGCCTAAGGGCAGTAAGTAAGCAAGGAAGAGTAGGGGACCAAGGATAAATCCTTGGGGGATTCCGAACATAATGATGCAGGGATGGAAAGATAAGCCATTGCTGGAGTTGCTCTGGCTACGATCGAATAAGTAAGAATCATAGGGGGAGAAATTCAGTTGGTTGTGCCACCTGTTAGTGCCTTAAGAGGGCGATAAGTGGGGCGCGAACCAGCTAGTGCCCGGGCGCGGCAATACCTGCGTCTCTCGCGAAGTTGAGCGGGCATTTAGCGGCGGCGCTAAACCGCAACGCCCGCTCAGCTGCGCACGCAGATCCTGACATCATTTTAGAGTGCAATGCCCTTGGGGCGCCCCGGACCGGAAATTCAGTGGCGCCCCCCTCCTTTCCGCCTGTCGCTCCCAATGACGCGTTGAACGTCCAGTTGGTCTGTGACCACAGACAGCTGATACTCGCTGTCAATGCCCACTTTCCAGGCAGCAGCCACGACGCCTTCATCCTGCGCCAGACTTCTGTGGCAGACCTTTTCGAGGCCCCGGCTCACCCAGGAGGGTGGCTTCTCGGGGACAAGGGCTACCATCTGTGCACCTGGCTGATGACCCCGCTCCATTCGCCCAGCACCCCTGCTGAAGAACGATACAATGAGAGCCATCAAGCTACCAGGAACATCGTTGAGCACACAATCGGCGTGCTCAAGCAACGGTTCCACTGTCTGGACCATTCCGGAGAAAGGACGGCGTCTGGGTACAGTGTGCAGCCCTGATCTTGGCTGCAATGCCTCCCATGGTCGAATAGCCCTTACAGTGTGCAGCCCTGATCTTGTCTGCAATGCCTCCCATGGTCGAATAGCCCTTACAGTGTGTTGCCCTGATCTTGGCTGCAATGCCTCCCATGTGTGAGGGTGCCAGTCAGTTCCTTTTTGTAACCTCTAGATGGCACCTTCACTGTGTTCCTTTGTTAATTGTTTCTCGTTCTCTGGTGTTAATTGTTCTTAACCCTGTGTTAGTTTTTAAACAGCCTGTTAGCTGTTTATGGGTGGCACCTGGTTTTCTTGGTATATAAATTTTCTGGTTGTTTCATTCTTTGCTCAGTCCTCACTAGGGTGAATCAGGGAGTTAGTCTTGACAATGCTCCTTGTCTTGACTAGGTGCTCTGTGTGACTAGCCTTTCCTCTATGGCAGCTTGCCTTCACAAGCTGGCTGCCATAGTTCTCTTGAGCTATGTATCTAAGTCTGTGTTCTAGTTCTCTCGAGCTATGTATCTAAGTCTGTGTTCTAGTTCTCTCGAGCTATGTACCTAAGTCTGTGTTCTTGTCTCTGGATTTAAGATGTATTTAAGTCGGTTGTTCTGTTAAGTTGCTTGTCTTGGTAAGGTGCTGTTTGGACGAGCGTTTTGCTATGTGGGAGCCGTTGGGATCTTGTCTTGAGCTTTGCATTGATAAGCCGATTACCCTTGGGGTAGCTTGTCTGGAGTTTAGCCTCGGCAAGCCGGTTGCCCCTTGTGGTAGCTTGTCGCAAGCTCAATATAGATAAGTGGGCTTCCTCATGGAAGCTGTCCTGAGTTCCTATCTTGACTAGCTGTCTTGTAACTTGTCTCTAGTTCTTATGTTTCTGTCTCTAGTTCTCTTGTCTCTAGTTCTTATGTATATTGCTGTGTCCTTTGTGTTAATCTGGTTATGTGTGAATCTAGTAAAGTTCAAACAAAGTACTGTATATGTGTCTCTTGTCTGGTTTCTGCACTTGGGTCCAGAACCTACCTCGCCCGGAGAGCACGGCCTCGTATTTATACGGCCCCGTGGCTCCCCAACCCTGACACCATGGTCGAATAGCCCTTAGTGTGCAAAGTGCTGAATGTGCGTGTGAGTTTCCTGAAAGGGCCATAGGTGTTGGATGAGTGCTGGGCATTGGGGCTTGCAAGACCCTTTGGCCATAAAGTGAGGTCGACATGCAGGGATGAAGAGGATTCTGAAAAGGGCACTCACCCTGATGACCCGAGTGAGGTCGTTGAACTTCTTCCTGCATTGCACAGGGGTCCTAGGCACCATGCTGTTGGAGGTCACTCTGTGAGCCACCTCAGCCTCCAAGCTCTTCGATAGTCGCTGGGCAGCGGCCTCCTGCCACTGTCTGGGTACAGGAGAGATCGCCTGCGCTCCACCGCGCCAACCAGAGCCTCGCTCCCTGGCCCTCTCCATGGTCCTTGGCTTCAGGATTGTCCATGTCCAGGCTGAGATTCAGGGCTCCGATGCGCAGGGTGTGGCTGCAATTCAAGATCGACCCTCCCCTTAAGAGCTGACCGGCGCCAGCGTGTCTGTGTGCAATCGCTAACTGACAGCACCTGCGCTGCGCCCGCCCTCGGAGGTAGCGCCTTGCTGCTCTGGCTTAGCGCCTTAAGACAGTCATGCAGCACCTGTTCTAGCGCTCCAATCACCTCCTGTGGCGAAGGAGGCCAATTTAGCAGTAGGTGGTGACAATTTGTGCCGGGCGCAAAATTTCGCGCCCGGCCGATACTTATGCCCCAAACAGGACGATACCGAATTTCTCCCCCATAGAATCATACAGCACAGAAGGAGGTTATTCAGCCAATCGTGCCTGTGCCAGCTCTTTGAGAGAGCTATCCAATTAATCCCAACCCCTGCTCTTTCCACATAGCCCTGCATTTTTTTCCTTTTCAAGTATATGTTTAATTCCCTTTTGAAAGTTAATATTGTATATGCTCCCACCAGCCTTTCAGGCAGTGCATTCCAGATCATAACATCTCACTGTGTAAAACAATTTCTCCTCATCTCCACTGGTTCTTTTGCCAATTACCTTAAATCTGTGTCCTCTGGTTACAGGCCTTCCTGCCAGTGGAAACTGTTTATTCTCATTTAGTCTATCAAAATCCTTCATAATTTTGAACACCTCTATTAAATATCCCCTTAAACTTCTGTGCGGTAAAGAGAACAATCCCAGATTCTCCAGATTATTGAAGTCCCTCATCTCTGGTACCATTCTAGTAAATACCCTCTGCATGCTCTCAAAAGCCTTGACGTCCTAAAGAGTGGAACCAAGTGAGGGCAATCCCATCGAGCTGGCCAATGGTGGATAGATGTTGGAGGAGGAGGAGGAGGAGGAGGGTGTGGTTGACTGTGTCAAAGACTGCAAATAAATTGAGGAGGATGAGGAAAAATAATGCACATGGTGACAGACAGCCATGGAAGTTACCATATTTTAAAGTCAGGTTTTCAATGTTTAATGAACGTTTTTAAAACTGAATGCCAATTACTCTGTCACACAAGCTCATGTTGAATATTCAGTTTTATATCAGAGATATATCACATAATCTCAGATCAAAATTGTCTCCAAGCATCCTTTGGAGTTTTGGTACCAAATGTCATGATGTTGCTGTTCTACATGTTGAGCTCAATGTCACCTTACATTGATTCATTGTTTTCTGCAATATTCTATACGAGTGATGTGTACATCAGGATCAACAACACTTACATTTATATAGAAGCAAAAGCAAAATACTGCTGATGCTGGAAATCTGAAATAAAAACAGTAAATGCTGGAAATAATCAGCAGGTCAGGCAGCATCTGTGGAGAAAGAAACAGTCAACGGGCTGGATTTTCATTCAGGAGTCGAGTAGGAGGCGGGACTACAACTTTCAGGGTTGTAGTCCCGCCTCCATCAAGATGTGGCCAATCCACGTGATTTTAACTTGATTGACCTTGTTGAGCCCGCTGGGCGGGCTCAGCAGGCCAATTAAGGGCCACCCGGCAACAGGTAACGTCATAGGCTGAAATTTCATCTGTCAAGAGGTTTTGACAGATGAAATATCAGCGTTTCACAGCTGTTTAAAGCTGTCAAAAACTGACAGTCTTACTTCTAATCTGAGTCCTTCTCCACAGACTCAGTCAGAAATCTCTCCTGCACAGAAAGCTGAAGGCTGTCACTTTTGACAGTTCGCAGCCATTCTGCTTTCTGTGCCGATGAGATGAAGGACTCCCGAGACCTAAAAGAAGGAAGGCTGAAAAGGTAAGTAAAGGTAACTTAAACTACTTTAGACACACCAAACACACTTACCTTTGCACTCATGCACACATCACTCACCTGAACACCAACATCTCGACCCTTCCAAATCCTTCAACCTGACGGCCCGCCTCGCAAACTTGGCGTGGTTTGGAGCCATCGGGAATCCCACACTTCAGCATTAAAAATAGGGATTAGGCTAAAAACTGCCTGTTAACTACCTGTTAACAGGCAGTTAATTGGCACTAAACCCCTCCCACCTCGGGTAGGCGGGTCCCAGTGCGGGGCGGGTACCCGCCTCCTTTGAAACTGGCATGGAGGCGGGTTGGGTGCGGGATGGGGTCGGGACCCCTGATTTCAGGATTTTAACCCCCCACAAGCCTCCAATCCTGACTCCACGGCCCAATGAAAATCCTGCCCAACGTTTCAGATCGATGACCTTTCATCAGAACTGGAAAAAGTTAGAGATGTAACTGGCTTTAAGCAAGTGCAGGGGCAGGGAAAGGGGGGAGGGGAGGAAAGAACAAAAGGGAAGGGTGGAAGGCAGGAGAGATTAAATGACACAAGGGATGATGGTGCAAGGCAAAAGGGGATGGTAATGGGACAAGTAAAGGAATAAAAGATGGTTCTAGAGGAGGTATAAATCGGAACAGCAAAATCATCAATGGTTGCTGTCTGAAAAAATGGGGGCGGAGGTTATGATCTGAAATTGTTGAACTCAGTGTTTAGTCCGGAAGGCGCTAAAGTGCCTAATCGAAATATGAGGTGCTGTTCCTCGAGCTTACGTTGAGCTTCATTGGAACAGTGTAAGAGGCCGAGGACGGTGAGGTCAGAGTGGGAGTGGAGGGGAGAATTAAAGTGACAGGCGACCGGAAGCTCGGGGTCACGCTTGCGGACTGAATGAAGGTGTTCTGCAAAGCGGTCACCCAATCTGTATTTGGTCTCCCCAATGTAGAGGAGACCACATCGTGAGCAGCGAATACAGTATACTAAATTGCAAGAAGTACAAGCAAATTTCTTTTTCACCTGGAAGGAGTGTTTGGGGCCCTGGACAGTGGGAAGGGAGGAGGTGCATCAAATTTATCAAATAAGAAAAAAGGAAGCACTGATAAGTAATTTTAAAGCAAAATGTAACAAGTCAATGGAATCCTAGAATTGAATGGTAAACACTCTTGTACTTGAAAAGGCTTTGTTTTGGCGACTAGCTCGTATCATTTATTTTTCAGGAAGTTTTGGTTTTCTAACTATCCCTCCTATCTATCCCACACTAGGCTAGCTCTTTGAAATCCTACTACCTGTGTAACCTTGTAAGGATTCAGTCTATTTACAAACATGATTCATCACTCTAACCTAAGCAGAAGACTTTTGTTCTGGGCCAGGTGTCAGCAGCCGCTCCTTTGTCCAGTTTGAAGTGGAGGTTACATGACTCAAAGTGAAGTAACTCAGGCATTAGGTGTAATTACTAGGTTAGATTAACCCCAATTCAATAGGTGATCTTTTTTAACTTGTATCAAATTTTGGACGTAAACAAAACCGCCAAGTGAAATGGAACTTACGAAAAAGCACCAGACATTGGGCCTTAAATTCCAATTGGGGGCCATGGTAGAAGTTGGTGGATTGTTTAATGGGGCTGATATTTGTGGCAGAACCCAATTCTGCTAGGATTCTGTCCTGTACAAGAAGCCCAAGAAATTGCAGTGCAGGGGGGGGGGGGGGAGAGTGGTGTAGGGAGGGCATCCTTTACCTGGTTTGCGGTAATTTACCTGGTCAGACAGCCTTGCCACTGCACTGTGACCAATTCCAATCAGCGGTTTCCAATCACTAAACCCACCCTTTCAGTTCTGACTGGAGGAACTTATAATTAATGATATATTAAAAACGGACAAATGGTCTGGATGCAAGAAAGTCAAATTTTATTAAAACTAAGAAAACTACACCACATGATCGAAAACAAAAGAAAGAAACAACTTAGGAAAATCGATATGGCTCTTATGCCTGCTCTTAAATGCAGTACACTTAGTGTCCACTAGAGGGCTCCCTACTCAGTGCAACACTGCTTTTATTTTAAATCCAGTACTTTTACTTAAAAGACCCTTTACTCACTACAGCCCTTAGCTTAGTGGCTTTTACTTAAAAAACACAGCACTTTAATACAGTTACTTTAAAAACATCTAACAGCGTTCACCACAGCACTCCTTTGCTTGGTGCAACGCCCCTTTTAATACAGTTTAAATACAGTACTTTAAAACAGCTACGCTTTCTTAGTACAGTTTTAAATACCGAATTCAGTGTTCACTATAGCACTTCTCTGCTAGGTGCAACACTGCCTTACTTAAATAGGGGAGGAAAAACAGACACAACGAGGGAAATTGACTAAAATCACAATTCTAATGAAATTCCCACTTTACTCCCACCCTTATGCCTATCCTAAGTTGCCTTGTGGAAGGCCAGAAAAATATATGCTCACCACTGCAATGCCAGCTCCGTACCCTGCGAACTTAGATCTTCACTGCCCCAAAGTAAAGAAACACCCCAGTGTTTTAAAAGTAAACTGCTGGTGTTTTACTTCTTCAGACAGACTCCCATGCTGTAGAGGCACACAGCAGCAAGCCAGAGAGAGAGAGATGCTCCTGAGAAGCTATCTCTTATACCCCAATTTTAGGGCCCGCCCAGATTTGATGTTTCTGGGCTAAAACAAAAGAGATCCAAACTGTCCACTTGTCTGGGGTGGGTTTGAATAAAGTTGCAGTTTAAATGTGTTCATTGTCTGTGAGGGCTTTCGAATAAAGCAGCAGTGGTTTGAATGTGTCTTCATTCATCCTGATGGGTTTTGAACGGAGTTGTATTATTATGTAAACAGCTTGGGAGGAGTGTAAACAGAAACCCATTGTCTTGTGGTCACCTGAGACTGCAGTCTCAAGTGGTTACTTCCTTGTGCAAACATCCTTGTAGCAGTTTCTGTAAACAAATCAATTATCTAACTTCCCGAACTATCTTTGATTGGCAGATTCAAACGGGCTACTCCCCAGTGCAAACAAGCAGCTAGTAAGTTACCGGACCCGCCCAATACCACAGGGTGACTGACAGCTCGGGCTCCATTCAGATGCTAACAGCCTGTCCTTTTCTCACAGACACACACTCACAAGCTGTTTCCCAAGTCCTTTGTCTTTGGCCATGCGGTCTGACGGCCATTTTTATTCCTGGGCAATTTAAACCGTTCAAAACTCAAGAGTACATCTTTTTAATAAAATGTACAATCTTAAAGTGTGCGATTTTCACAAAGTTCCTTGATTCCAGTGTCCAAGCGCTACCCAGCTTAACACAGCCTTTTGCAGTTCCGGGTATGTTTTTAAAACATTGTCCAACCCAGAGACAATTTAAATCACAGAAAGTCTTCGTCCACGATGTGGATTAATATTTCCTGGTCTTCGGGGGCTGAGGGGATTTTGCAAACCCCTACATTCCCCCCTTGGCTACTTCCAACTTGCTTATAGTATCCTCTTGAAGAAGTGAGCAAAATTTTCTGACCCCCGACAAACAACCATCCCCTGTATTTACCTGTAGCTACCTATCACTGATTCCCCGGCCCGTCTATTCCCCTCAAATCCGAGAAAAACCGTGGTACGGTAGGCATCTACAAAAATGTTACAATAAGGGGTCTCATACCCCTGCACTACTTGTTACATTATAACATATTACAAAATGTTGCAATCTTGGTTATACAATGTAATCAAAATGATTCCAAGCACGGCGAGGGTCCTATGCCTCTGCGCCACTTGGAACTGTAAAACAAAACACAAAAATCTCCATTAAACATTTGAAACAAAATGTTGAAATAAACCCCGACCATCATGTGCCAATGATGGGTCGCGAAATTCGAGTAGGTATTGTTCCTCCCACCTGGGCAGTAAATGTTCCTTCCACCCCCACCCCCTTTAATGGTCCTAAACTTTTAATACATACAGAATAGATTTTACAGAACAGTCTGCTCTGCCAGCCCCGAGCCATTCCCTTGTCCCTTTGTGGAGGCGGGGTACCCCTCATGTTTCACAGACCAAGGCTGGGGAGTATGGGATCACGACTCCCAGTCCCTCCCCCTCCCGTCTTCCCTCAACTGGCTGCAGAAAATGATGGGTGCCTGTGTGGTGGCTCTTACTGGCCCCACACTCAAACTTGGATCCCAGATCCGGCCACCCACTCATCCTTCCCAGCCACACTTACACTCTAACTTTGCCCGTGGGCCCCGGATGAGTTCCTCCCTTCCCCAAACGCACCCACGTGACTCTTGGGTCTCCCCCTCCCCTTTATAATTTTTCCCGGGCCATCACCACCCACTCCCGGGGAACGCGTCCCTATCTGACAAGGCGCCCGTGCTTCCCCACCATGACTCCTCAATAGCGAGGTATCCCGCAAGTGAAATTCAGTCAGGATAGTGCTGGGCCCAGCTGTGGCCATCTCTTCGGCGTAGGATGAGTAGGCAGGTTCCTCCGGACCCTGTCCGGTTTCTCCCAAAGATCGCTGCGGGGTCTCCTCCTGGATTTGTCCAGTGGCGAGGTGATCCCCAACATTCTGTATCCATATCTTCATTCGATGCCCAGCTCGGGCTGGGCGAACAGGGCTGCTCCTTTGTCCACTCTCCTGCAAAATAACTTAAAAGGACATGCAGCCAGGTCTCTCCCTGACCTGTTGCCTTAGGTGGAGACATGGTCGGGTCCCTCGACCTCAGACCAAAATACAAGCATTTGGCACACTTATAAACTTAAACTTTAAACTTAAACTCAAAACTAGTTACATTCTAAACTTAAAATTTAAACACCTTAAAAGCAAGCTATAAACATTGGTAACTTAACACAAAGCTATAATACAAATGCCGCCCATCTCCGGACGTACAGGCTAATCTCTGGTGTCACTGTCGCAGATTACTGCTGCCTGCAGCGAAGCTGGACTGCCTCCTGCTTCTGGTCCCTGGCAGCTTATGGCTGCTAGTTGAGGACCTCTGTGATCTGTTTCCTCCTGGGCTCGGGAGGTTGCTCTTTGTGGCGGATACTCTGGTGACCATCTTATCTTGGGCTTGTGGACCCACTGAGACCTTCTGTGGGGCGTCTCTGTGGGGGAAACTTTGGCTGACGGACCCTGAGCCTGGGTCACAGCCCTAGCTGGCTGGGAACCTTCTCCCCCTGATGCAAACAGCCCGCACTGTTTAATATACCTGGCAGCCTGCCAGTAATCCGGGTTTGTCTCCTTTTCCCTACCCACTCCTGTACTGGGGGCAGGTATCCCCTCACCACCCGCTGCTGGTGGCTGAAAATCTTCCTCTCCAGGTAATGAACTCGCAGCAGCCTGCAGATTTCTACTCTCAGGCTGCGGTTTCTCTGTTTCTGAACTAAATAACTGGTTCAAATTTAAACTTTGGCCAAAACTTAGGTCCCACTAGGGCGGGGAAGTGTCCCAATTGGTGGGCCGGACAACTTTTCCCTTGAAACAAGCCACAGCGTCTGTCTTTACAGCCTGTGAACTTGAACTTGTATGGCCAGATTTATACAATTTACATTGGTTGGCGTGGAACCACTTTGTGCACCGGGGTAGTTTTACTGCATAGACCATGGGGCTGGCCTTATCAACTATACTATAGGGTCCCATGTAGAGTGGCTCTAAACTTCCCACCCGGGCATAGTTTCTTACCATCACTAGGTCTCCTATCTCCCACTGGTGGCCCTTGCTAGGCTCGAGCAGCAGCCGGTTATTCCGATGCTTCTTCCCCATGCTGTCTGCTGCATGCCCATAGAGGGGTCTGGAGTATAGCCCCGCCTGCTCCTGACCGGTGAATCACGATAGTATGTATGGAACCCTGTTAGACAGAGGTGAGGTGGTGGGATTATCTGTATGGATCACGGTGCATGATGCCCCCATATCCAATAGATAAGTCCCTGTAACCTTCTCTACCTCCATCTGTATGAGCGGTCTCTTCCATTCATCGTACCAGAGATTACACAGACGGACAGGCTGCGCGGGCTCCAGTCATTGTGGGGAGGCAGAGGTGGGCGAGGGGGCTGCAGCACCACTGATGGCTGCCCTGAGGAAAGATTTTATCGACTCCATGACGGTCTCGACTGTATCGGGAGGAGTTTCTGTCTCTGCCTTCTGAGTTGGGGCTGCGGGGGTCCTGGCTTTATCGTCTCTCCCAGGCTTTTCACAATCCCTGCGCCAGTGGCCATCTTCCCCACACCTGTAACAAGTGACCTTGTTCTGGGAGGGACGGCTCCCCTCCTGGCGCCACTCTTTCTTGTATTGAGCCCCAGGTTTAACCTCGTGGACCATACCCTTTTGCTGGGGGGTCCCACGATTCCTACCGTTCCTATATGCTACGGTGAGCTGCCGGATTACAGTCTCTTCGGTTGCCAGGGGGTCTCGGTGGTCAAACCAAGAATCAGCCTTTGCTTTTATCTGGGGCAGGCAATTGGACACCAGTCAACAAAGCCATTGGGTCCGCTGCCGCTGGTTCAGGTGTGCCCTATCTTGTCCCCCTGTACACGCGCTGTTGTTGACTGGCCACAACCTGTCTGCAAATGCCTGTGGGGTCTCCCGTTCCTTCTGCAGTGTTTTCCCTATGCGATCGAACGGACTGCCATCGTTCGCACCCATGGCTTCCTGTATTTCCTCCTTTAGGTCCTCAAAACCCTTCTGCCCTCTCTTAGCCTCATCTGAAAGGGTCTGATAAAGCTTACTATCTACAGAGAAAAGTAACATTTTGGCTTTCTCTTCGTCATCACAGCCGTTAACACAGGCTGCCTGTTCTATCCCTTGGAAGTGCACTGAGGGGTCTCCCTTTTCGGAGAGCAGGAGAATATGTTTCACCAGGCCTCTGAGCTGTTGGGTATCTTAGGGTACCAGATAGGTATGCTGAACAGCCCCTGGGTCATTATCGTTCACAGGCGGACCGTACCACTGTTGTCGGAGGGGGTACACTGGTCCTGGTCCCCACCTGCCTAGCGGGACCTACTGGCATTCTCCTACCACCCCATTGTCCACCCCTTCTTGCTGCCAGAGCTCCTCAAAACTCGAAGCTGTGGGCTGCGGTCTTGGGATCTCTAATTCCCTAGCCATCTCTGTTCTGGGTGCTGCCTGTGGGGTGGTTTGATTTGGGCTACTGGTACTGTCCGACGGACTTCCCTTCGGACTTATGAGACATACCATCCCTTTAGT
Source organism: Somniosus microcephalus (assembly GCF_052327205.1). Taxonomy (NCBI): domain Eukaryota; kingdom Metazoa; phylum Chordata; class Chondrichthyes; order Squaliformes; family Somniosidae; genus Somniosus; species Somniosus microcephalus. The sequence continues at coordinate 277,170,944 of NC_140988.1, read as the reverse complement.
CCTTCTTGACTCCATACCCAAGCTCTCTATCTTTCTGTTACATGGAGGATGATCTGCTCCACTAAACCTTTGGTCGCAGGCCAGCTTATAAGCTGCCTTTACCTCCCTAACCTTTTCCTCCTGCTCTGTTACTTCTGAGGTGAGGCGGGCATTCTCTTCCCGCAGTCTCATCTCGTTACACTTTGCTTCTGTAATTTGGCACTTTAGGAACTCTATCTTGTGCCTCGCGTGGCTTTTGCCCTCGTTAGCTTCTTGGGTGAGGTGTGCGTTTTCCTCCTGTAGCCTCATCTCACTGTCCCTAGCCTCTGTGACTTCCTGCACAAGGCGCTCTATCTCTGCCTGGCATTTCGTGACCTCTAGTGTGAGGTGTGCATTTTCTTCCCGCACCCTCATCCCACTATCACTGGCCTCATTCACGTCTCTTATGAGGCGTTCTACCTCCGTCTGGCATTTTTCAAACTCTGACTCCCGATTCCTGGCCTCTGTAACCCCCTCCCGCACCCTCATCTCACCCTTCTTAACCCAGCCACCTATACCATAATAGGTCAGCTTACACGCTGCCGCTAACTTCTGCAGGGCTACCCACAGACTAAAAGCAAGAAAAGCAAGAGCTGATGCTTTCTCCAGATCCAGAGCACATGTCATATCAAAAACTGCCTCCAGTCCCTTCGTCGTCGCCAATTTGTAGGGGGGCATCCTTTACCTGGTTTACGGTAATTTACCTGGTCAGACAGCCTTGCCACTGCACTGTGACCAATTCCAATCAGCGGTTTCGAATCGCTAAACCCACCCTTTCAGTTCTGACTGGAGGAACGTTTAATTAATGATATATTAAAAACGGACAAATGGTCTGGATGCAAGAAAGTCAAATTTTATTAAAACTAAGAAAACTACACCACATGATCGAAAACAAAAGAAAGAAACAACTTAGAAAAATCGATATGGCTCTTATGCCTGCTCTTAAACGCAGTACACTTAGTGTCCACTAGAGGGCTCCCTACTCAGTGCAACACTGCTTTTATTTTAAATCCAGTACTTTTACTTAAAAGACCCTTTACTCACTACAGCCCTTAGCTTAGTGGCTTTTACTTAAAAAACACAGCACTTTAATACAGTTACTTTAAAAACATCTAACAGCGTTCACCACAGCACTCCTTTGCTTGGTGCAACGCCCCTTTTAATACAGTTTAAATACAGTACTTTAAAACAGCTACGCTTTCTTAGTACAGTTTTAAATACCGAATTCAGTGTTCACTATAGCACTTCTCTGCTAGGTGCAACACTGCCTTACTTAAATAGGGGAGGAAAAACAGACACAACGAGGGAAATCGACTAAAATCACAATTCTAATGAAATTCCCACTTTACTCCCACCCTTATGCCTATCCTAAGTTGCCTTGTGGAAGGCCAGAAAAATATATGCTCACCACTGCAATGCCAGCTCTGTGCCCTGTGAACTTAGATCTTCACTGCCCCAAAGTAAAGAAACACCCCAGTGTTTTAAAAGTAAACTGCTGGTGTTTTACTTCTTCAGACTCCCACGCTGTAGAGGCACATGGAGGCAAGCCAGAGAGAGAGAGATGCTCCTGAGAAGCTATCTCTTATACCCCAATTTTAGGGCCCACCCAGATTTGATGTTTCTGGGCTAAAACAAAAGAGATCCAAACTGTCCACTTGTCTGGGGTGGGTTTGAATAAAGTTGCAGTTTAAATGTGTCCATTATCTGTGAGGGCTTTCGAATAAAGCAGCAGTGGTTTGAATGTGTCTTCATTCATCCTGATGGGTTTTGAATGGAGTTGTATTATTATGTAAACAGCTTGGGAGGAGTGTAAACAGAAACCCATTGTCTTGTGGTCACCTGAGACTGCAGTCTCAAGTGGTTACTTCCTTGTACAAACATCCTTGTAGCAGTTTCTGTAAACAAATCGATTATCTAACTTCCTGAACTACCTTTAATTGGCAGATTCAAACGGGCTACTCCCCAGTGCAAACAAGCAGCTAGTAGGTTACCGGACCTGCCCAATACCACAGGGTGACTGACAGCTCAGGCTCCATTCAGATGCTAACAGCCTGTCCTTTTCTCACAGACACACACTCACAAGCTGTTTCCCAAGTCCTTTGTCTTCGGCCATGTGGTCTGACGGCCATTTTTATCCCTGGGCAATTTAAACTGTTCAAAACTCAAGAGTACATCTTTTTAATAAAATGTACAATCTTAAAGTGTGCGATTTTCACAAAGTTCCTTGATTCCAGTGTCCAAGTGCTGCCCAGCTTAACGCAGCCTTTTGCGGTTCCGGGTATGTTTTTAAAACATTGTCCAACCCAGAGACAATTTAAATCACACAAAGTCTTCGTCCACGATGTGGATTAATATTTCCCAGTCTTCGGGAGCTGAGGGGATTTTGCAAACCCCTACATTGGATATGTCTTTTACCCACCTTCCCTCCCCCGCCCCACATCAAGAGAGTATGTCTGGGAGAGTTCCTGGTCTAAAATTAAAATTTAACAGAAGATCCCTTTTAGCCATGTCCTTCAAGTGACATGGCATCATTTTGATTTTCCTGGCCAGTATCAGGGCGGGCACCTTTGATGTGCCCTTACAGGCGTGAGCTGCCAATCCTGCGTATTGAAATGAGCCTGATTCATTATTTAGAAATGGGGCTGGCATCTTTGTCAATGGGCAACTGGGAGTTCCACTCTGCCGCACTCCCCTGCTAGAAGTGAGGGTGTTGGGTGATGGGAGGATTGCATTTGATTGTGATACTCTTGCGATTGAATAGCCAGCTGACACTCACTGTAAAGGCTCACGATGAATAACAACCACTTAAATATATTATCACTTGAATACTTCAGTCGCTATATTGAGATAAAATGTACAACTTGCAGTTGAAATCTAAACACTGTTCAAATCAATGGGGTAGCAATGTTATGGGCATAAAATGGATACAACGAGGACCAATTTCTGGGACCAAAGTCGCATACCAAAAACAGAACGGCATTTGCACTGATATTGGGGCAAGCTATTTTTCAGGCATTAGGCCCCTTACATACATAAAAGATGGGGCCCAGTGCCATTTTTAGGCCCATTTCCAAAATTGGATTGGGATGAGCGGAGCAGACACCAGTTCTGCTCCTCTCATGATTCTATGAAGGTGGATAAGTTTTTTAAAAATTATAAAATCATTGCTGTGGAACCAGGAGAAGCAGCAGTGCTCCCCCGACTCCAAAATATCCCGATTGACAGCCCCATCCCCACCTGTTGCCATTCCGCCATCCCCCTTACCTTCGGGCTACTGCCAGAAGTGCAGCAGAAGCCTCATTTATGTTCATAAATGGTATTTCTTCTGCACGCCCGGTAAAGTTATGGTGGCATCTTGGAGGAAATTCCCAGCTATAGATACAGATGAGGGATGCCATTTGTTCCATCTTAGCCCTTCCCTCCAGAATTAATAAAAACCTTATGTTCCTCCCATCAATTCATTTAACTGTATCTTGAATTCCTCCATGGTTTTTGCCTCCACTGCTCACCCAGGAAGAACATTCCTCATGTTACTCTTTGGGGTCGATTTTGACTTTTGGGCAACTGACCAGTGGAATGTGCCAGCCGATTGCCCGTACTCGAGGCAGAAAGGAGGCCGTGAATTGGAGGCAACAGTGTCATTGACATTGGGCTGGCGAGCTGTGGGGTGTCAAATATATTTCCATAAGGTCCCTTCACAACTATTTGCCTTCAAGGATGCACCATGGCTCCTTCTCTGCATCACCTCCATTGCTTCAATAATTCCCTTATAGCTTGGTGATTAAAAACAAACACATTACTCAAGGCACCGTCTGACCAGGGCACTGCATAACTTTAATGTGACATCTTCTGACTCAACTGGTCCAGCAATATAATTTAATACTCTGTTCACGTTGTTTATTGCTGTTTTTCAGTTTTGACATCTTAAGTACTGAGTCTACTATTGTATCCAGCTCCCTTTCCATTTCACCTTCAGCTATTTCTACATTGTCCATTGTATATTTATGACACTCATTTTTCTTTCCAATTTGCAGGGCCTTGCAGTTCTCTGTACTGAATTTCATCTGCCATTAATGCATGCAGACCAGGAAGATCTCAAGTTCAAGCCCCAGTGTGTGCTGAGTTAACTGCTCTTCAACAGGCAGTGATACAGATGGTACAATTGCCTCTGGATTAGAAAGGGGTCATTAACTAGAGTACCTATCCAGTGACCCATGCTGGAAATGTGCATGTATTGAATTCAGGTGAAGTCACAATAAGGTTCACCTGTAATACCGTCTATATTTGAATAGCCGACAAAGTGTAAAATTGCCCAAGTATTTCCTGTCCACAAAAAGTAGCACAAATCCAATCCGGCCAATTGCTGCCCCATCAGCCTACTCTCAATCAACGTCAAGAGTGTTTCAGGTGACACTTACTCACCAATAACCTTTGGTTCAAACATGGACAAAAGAGCTGAATTCCAGAGGTGAGATGAGAGTGACTGCCCTTGACATCAAGGTAGCATTTGACCGAGTGTGGCATCAAGGAGCCCTAGTAAAATTAAATTCAATGGGAATGAGAGGGAAAACTTTCCACTGGCTGGAGTCATACCTAGCACAAAGGAAGATGGTTGTGATTGTTGGAGGCTAATCATCTCAGCCTTAGGACATCACTGCAGGAGTTCCTCAAGGCAGTGTCCTAGGCCCAACCATCTTCAGCTGCTTCATCAATGACCTTCCCTCCATCATAAGGTCAGAAGTGGTGATATTTGCTGATGACTGCACAATATTCAGTTCCATTCACAACTCCTCAGATAATGAAGCAGTCCATGCCCGCATGCAGCAAGACCTGGACAACATTCAGGCTTGGGCTGAAGTAACATTCATGCCACACAAGTGCCAGGCAATGAGCATCTCCACAAGAGAAAGTCTAACCAGCTCTCTTTGATATTCAATGGCATTACCATCATCAAATCCACCAACAACAATATCCTGGGGGTCACCATTGACCAGAAAATTAATTGGACCAGCGACATAAACACTGCGACTGCAAGAGCTGTTCAGAGGCTGGATATTCTGTGGCGAGTGAGTCACCTCCTGACATCTCAAAGCTTTTCCAGCATCTACAAGGCACAAGTCAGGAGTGTGATGGAATACTCTCCACTTGCCTGGATGAGTGCAGCTCTAAAACATTCAAGAAGCTTAACACCATCCAGGACAAAGCAGCAAACTTGATCGACACCCCATCCACCACCTTAAACATTAACTCCCTCCACCATCGGCACAACGTGACTGCAGTGTGTACCATCTACAAGATGCACTGCAGCAATTCACCAAAGCTTCTTCAACAGAACCTCCCAAACCCGTGACCTCTACCACCTAGAAGGACAAGGGCAGCAGACACATGGGAACACCACCACCTCCAAGTTCCCCTCCAAGTCATACACCATCCTGACTTGGACATATATCGCCGTTCCTTCATTGTCGCTGGGTCAAAGTCCTATAACTCCCTACATAACAGCACTGTGGGAGCACCTTCACCACACGGACTGCAGCGGTTCAAGGCGGCGGCTCACCACCACTTTCTCAAGGGCAATTCGGGATGGGCAATAAATGCTGGCCTTGCCAAAGATGCTCACATCCCGTGAATGAATAAATTTAAAAACATTTTTAAAAGCCTGCTGATACTCAGGGCTGGATTTTCCTCTGCTATCCCACCCACAATTTGGCTAAAATGCAGTCAAAAAAGGGGCAAAATCAAGCAGTAAAACCCACCACACATTCCTGCTCCGAGCTCGATTTCCATCCCCCTGCTCCCATCTAGGCAGCCAGTGCTGCTTCTTCTCTGCCTGCCATATGGAAATTCTCACAGGGAGGCATTTCTTGGTAAATTTTCTTACCATCTGCTCCTCTTACCTCCTTGTCTCTCTAAATGGGCCCAAAAACCATAACTTTTTAGGCTTTGTTCTTGGCAAAATCACTGCTAGGATTTTGTTCCCTCACACTCCCACTTGGTGGCATCACCCTGCATTACAAATGACCCCTGACCCAGGAAACTGGGTTAGCATCACTGCTGGGTCGAAGGCCTGGTTGGAAGTCCTGCCTTGCTGCCAACCCACCACAAAGTGGGAAATCTAGCCCTCACTGTCTAACGTAATACATGGTCATTTGAGCAAGCTACTGAAAGAAGGAATCAACACCTTCAGGACAGGAAAAGGGGATGGGAGAAAATTTGCAGAAAATCAAGAATAAAAAGAAACATTGTTTAGTAATATTTAATTATTTTGGCATTCTGTGACACCCCCTCAGCCCGCTCCGAGCAGGAAGACACACTTGATTGGAGCATTAGATGGAGAATCAGGGCTACAGTGTTGTAGCCTTATCTCTGTCCCCCACTTTCTTCAAACGTGGCTCCCCACTGGAAGCATGGCATTGCAGAATCATCCTTTACATGTATAGCTGAGGAGAATGAACGGCACAGTGGATAAATACATTGGGCCTGAAAATCTGCAGTCCTTCCGATGTACTCCCACCATAACTTTGAAGGGAGTTCGCAGATACTAGGTCGGGAGCCAAAACCACCAGGTCCCTGCCTAGTGTTGAAGTTTCCACGATGGTCTGTTAGGGGGGGGTAGAACCTCTGTATGTCCCAAATATGGTCATTAATACAGAGGTGGGCAGGGCCAACGATAGGGATACCCTGCGTTAAGAGTTCCTGCAACCTCAGCCCTCAAAAGGATCAGGTGTACCGGGCGACTCAGTGGCTGTTGTGGGGCTCACATGGGGTCCAGGCCAGGATCAGGGCCTGGATCCCCAAAAGAGGAGGCAATGGAGTTTTTTAAAATATATTTTTAGAGCAGCCCCCTTGACAAGGGGGACCACAGGGGGCACGGCCACAAGGGGAGCCCTGACACCCTAAACAATTGGAATTTGGGGCCTCCTACAGAAGGCAGATACCCTTGCCCTGCCCTGCCAGTACACTTTACACCTAATCCCAGCCTATTACCATCTCGTCTAGCTTCTAATCTCTTTTACTTCTTTTGTTTCTTTTATTCTTTTGTCCGATCGCAGCCCTGCCTCCGATGTAGTTTCTTTTCTTTCCAGTTTTGAAGAAGGGTCCAACCCGAAACGTCAACTCAAATTTCTCTCCACGGATGTTGCCTGACCTGCTGAGTTTTTCCAGCATTTTCTGTTGTTATTACCCTTGATGTGCTCCTGGTTTGTGTAATTTATATCCAATTCCTAGTGGATGTAGGTCCACTGCACTAAATGGCCCTGAATTCTGCCCTGAATTAGAAATCACAACCCTAGAGGCTGCCAGAATAGTTAAATGACCAACAGGCCAGATCGCAACCGGGGGGACATATCCCAAAATCCGTATAATGCCTTCAGGAGAGAAGGAGGTGAAAAAGGAAAGAAAATTATATATAAAAAAAGAAAATTGCTTTTTCTCTGAAAAGTATTCGACTTCCTTAAAACACGAATTCTGGGTGCTTCCAGCTCACTGTGCAGCTATATTTGTAACAACATGGTCAGCTTCATTGAGTTAAGAAAGCCCTTATAGTGTTCATTGCTCACTGTAGTACTTTGATTGGTATATGTGTACAATAATTGCATCCTAAAACACTTGGCAGATCTGCAGCAGAATCAAATTTCGGCTTGACTTGATTCTGTTCATCTCATCCGGGGAATTTAATAGACATCTGAGTACATAATGTGAGAGTTTTAGTGACATCAGAAATAATGCTGGAAACCAAAGACTGAAATACCAATAATGTCACTAATGGGAAACTGAATTCTACCGCAATTATAAAATGAAAGTGCAGTTAGACCATTCTGAGCCTCTGGAATAGAGTGATTGCACAGGGTCGATGTGGTGGTCTACATCAGACTTTCAGAACACCGGCAAGTTCAGAAATGAGGAAGATGGAAAATGAAAATGGTGAAGCCTTTGAAGTGATGGACGTGTAAGTGGTCTCTTCTGACTATCTGTGGGTAACCTTCAAGATCGTCTCTTCTTCAAGGAATGCATTAGCTGAGCCCCATCTTGTGCAATCTAAGATGTCGTAATCAGCTGCGAACAGCAGCTCATTTGTAGGATTGTGTGGGAACACAAAATGGAATTTCAACCATTCCTTTTTAAAATACCAAACAAAATAAAAATGTCCCATACAGCTATTCGCACCAACGCTGACCAGAATACTTTTGACTGGACTGACAAAATGAATATCTGAGTAGTCAGTGATGAAATATATTATATTATATTTTTAAAAGCTCAAAGCTTTTAACCTTTTGTTAATTTAGAATCAGCATCTAGATACTTTTATGAAAAGTATATACTGACTATGAAAAGATTTCTCCTGTTTGCTAATTGTAACATAATTGTAAATCCATTCTTTGTAAGTTAATTTACGATTTCATTGCACATAGCACCCTGAGGTAATTGTCCCCCAGTGTGTGTGTCCAACTATCTATCTATATATTTATCCATATATGCAACAGGGGGGAGATTTTCACCTTGCCGCCGAACTTCTGCCAAAGTTACGGTGGCCGATCAGGAAAACCCCTGTGGGAATTCACTCCGCTTAGTAATTGAAGTAAAGTTTGTTGTGTAAGGTTAATCATAAGGTTTAGAAAAAGGTTAAGTAGTTACCTATCCAACACAATTTTCTGTCCTTGAATTGTCTGTAACAACATTTCTCTTCAGGGTCCTGTGAGAAATCTGTGCCTTGAGCGTGTGCAGATTCTTAGACCCATAACTGTCCATTAAAAAGTCTCAAGCAGCTTGTTGTCCCACCATGCAAACAACTTCCAGAAATGTTTATGATTGATCACATGACTAGCCATTCACAGCTATTTGTAAGTCTTAGCCCCTCCAATGGAAAATAACAGAGATTGAAAACCACCAGGGAAATCACCTTACAACAGTGAAAATAACTGGAATCTGGTTTTTTTTTGTTTTGTATTAATCACCAAAGACAAAGTAGGCATAAATTCTTCAACATTTCTGAGATCGTGGCCCCGATTTTAACTCCTCCTGCCTGGCGGAAACTGGGTCCAAATATTAACCTGCTCTTCTCAGCAGAAGAGCAAGACACAGGGAAAGCAGCGGGTTCCTGTTTAAATATGCAGATATGTCTGATTACATCATTGGGACCCAATCTGCTATTTTAGTTGGGCGCCTGAGCAGGGGAGCAGTGACGGCTTCCACATCTGCTCAAACCTGTCAAGTAGGTGTTCGTGGGCCAAAAGAGGCTCAGGCAGGTAAGTTTTTAATTTTTATTTTAGGTTTTCTAAAGTCAAGATTTACCCCTCTGAGTGCAGGGGTGTGGCCACAGTATCCAATATCTAAATACACAATAGCATAACCTAAGGGTGTAATAATGGTATCTCCTTGTGATCTAAACTGGATATTCATATCTTTCACTTGAGTGTTTCTTTAATCTCTTTAAATGTGGACTGAGAAAACACTTGGTGAGATGAGGCCATAAATTAATTGTTACATTGTTTATTTCATAGCAAGTGAACATAGAGAGCAGCAGTTATGATCGGATTCATTCAGTTCAATCAGTGCAACTTATCTTTGTGTAATAATACAAAATAATGAAGAAACTACAGTACCCCCACATCAGTGGGTTAACTTACTTGACTAAAACAAAATAAATCTAACTACCTTCCAGTATGTGAAACTCCTGAGCTTTCTAAGGCTGTCTTCAGTTTTATGTTTAAAGCCTGACTGATGTTACAGCCTATGATGGTTCTGAATGACTGCCTGTGTCTCTGTGCTCTTTTTTTTAATCTCCCTCAGTTCACAGACAGAAGGGACTAGAGACTTCCCAACATAATAGGTGATCGGTGAGACAGGTAAATGAATTGTTTCTTATTTACAGTCTATGTGGAAACAACATCAAAGCTTAGCTCATTAATGGCTAGTGTAGTGGTTACATTACTGGACTAGTAGTGCAGAGGCCAAGACTAAGGCTGGATTTTGCCAGCCCTGGGGAGGCGGGTTAGGAGGCAGGTTAGGAGGTGGGAAAATGGCAGAATTTGGGGGCGGGTGCCCAACCCGCCCCCAACCCACCTCCGTGCCATCTTGCCAGGAGGTGGGAAGCTGTCCCGTGCTGGGTCCCTGTTAACAGGTAGTTAATAGGCAGATAAGAGGATCATCCCCATTTTGCCCACACAAGTGCAGGCTTCCCGAAGGCTCCGAAACCCGCCAGGGTCACCGAGGTGAGCAGTGGGCCTGCGGGGTTCAAAAGTGCGCTGCGGAGGTGAGTGATGGGTGCAAGTGTGGAGAGGTGAGTATCTGAGGTAAGTGCAAAGTGTTAGAAAAAGTTTACTTACTTTTGTTTCTTCCTGCAGGCTTTAAGAGTTGGGTATATGGAGAGTCTCGCACCTCTGCGGCAGAGACGACAGATGGCCGCTGCATTCTCCAATGCAACAACCATCTAATTTCTACAAAAGAAAGAGGTTTCATGAGGTCTTGCATTCAAGAGCTCATCAAACTACAGAGAATATCAGTGTTTGACAGCTTCACAGAGCCGTCAAACAATGACAATACATCTGTCAAAAAATGTTGACAGATGAAACGTCATACGTTGACATGCTCTGTAACTGGCTTTCCCTTAATTTGCCTGCTAAGCCCGCTGGGCGGGCTTAACAGGTCAATCAAAAGAAATGAGCATGGGTTAGCCAGAAGTTGATGGAGGCGGGACTGAAACCCGACAAGTGGGAGTCCCACCTCCAAAAGCTCCCCATTGGCAAAATCCAGCCCTAATAATCCAGAAAATGTGCGTTTAATCATTTGAATTCAGTTTTTAAAATCTGGAAATAAAAAGCTGGCATCAGTAAAACTGTCTATGAAGCTGTCGGATTATCGTAAAATCCCAACTGTTTCACTAATGTTCCTCATGTAAGGAAACCTGCCGTCCTTACCCAGTCTGGCCTATATGTGACTCCAGTACCACACCAATGTGGTTGATTCTTATGCAGTGATCTAGCATGCCACTCGGTTACATCAAACTGTTCATGGACTGCAGCAGTTCAAGACGAGGCCACCACCACCTTCTCAGGGCAAGTAGCGATGGGCAATAAATGCCGGCTTTGCCAGTGATGCCCACATCATGAGAATGAAAAAAATAGCATTAGCATTTGAACCACCTATCATCTCAGTGTCTATTTATAACTTGTGTGGATATATTTTGCTTTAAAAACCCCAAATTTAAAAATAACTTTTTTTCCAAATCCGTTCTGTGGAAAAATAGTCAAAAATCCTGAAACTTGACGTGCTAAGTAAATGCAAGTCTTTCTTTTCTTTCATTAATAAGTGAAAGCGTTAAATTGACATGAGAGGTTTTCATCTTATTGTGTAAGGACTTTGTGACTCATTGTTGAGCCACTGCCATTGACTGGAGGCAATCTATCAAAACGTTATCAAAGAACATCATTCTAATTAAAATAAGGTTACATCCCTCTTCCTTTCAAGATTACCATGTAAACTGTGGTTTTTAAATCTGTCCTAAATTTAGGCACTTGGGTCACAGTACATAGGGGGATAGATTTTCATCTTCACTGCCTGGGCAGTAATCTGGCAGAGCGATTACCTACACTTTATGGATTCTATAATGAAAATGAGTTGATAGAGTTGATAACCAGATTTACTTACAGAAAATGGTCTGTCTTGTTTTGACACCATAGGCCTCGATTGTTTCTGGCCAGGTGTCAAAGGAAAAGGCAGGTCATCCAATTCAAATACAATCATCTTGTGTGTTTTATTTCTGTGTATGTTTGATTGCCAACTCATTTGGAGTTTAAAAGACATATCAGATTTAAATTTTCTTTGTCCCATAATTTTCTTTGAAAAGTATGTCACAGACTGTCTTGTTAAAATTAGTGAATTCACGTGAAGTTATCAGAAAGAGATAGTTGGAACATAGACTATGTGGACAGTCAGCAACATGCCATGGTAAGGCTGATGTCAGGGACAGCAGCCTATAAATTGGATCGTGCCTGAACCGGGTGTGATCCCAGTGCAGCACAAGCTGCACATGCCTAATAAAGCCAGCAGCTGGGCATCGGCAATTTAGTCCACTGGCCTCATTTTGATAGTACCGGCAACATGTGGGCACCATACGTGGCCCCAGAGGCAGCTTGCCAATTGTGGCTCAGATGCCGGTTGAGCTCCTCCAATTCTGGACTCTTGCGCATCCACGATTTTCATCGCTTCACCATTGGCGACAGTGCCTTCAGCTGTCTAGACCCTAAGCTCTGGAATTCCCTCCCGAAACCTCTCTGCCTCTCTACCTCTCTCTCCCCCTTTAAGACGCCCCTTTAAGACGCTCCTTAAAACCTACCTCTTTGACCAAGCTTTTGATCACCTGTCCTAATATATCCTTATGTGGCTCGGTGTCAAATTTCGTTTGAGAATTGCTCCTGTGAAGCGTCTTGGGATGTTTTACTATGTTAAAGATGCTATTGTAAGAGTCTACATACTCCTAGCAAAAAATACTGAACTCGGAGAGGTTCAACAGAAAAGGTTTAATTGTTGAGACTGCATGTTGAACAAAAAATGGCGTCAGAGCCTACACCAAGTCCGACTGCCTTTCATCAGTCCACAGCTTCGACTGCTCCTCCCCCGCTCTGGGCTTACCTATGTTGCAGATCGAGTTTCTTAAAGGTGTGATCCTTCTTAAAGGCATGACGCCTGATTTATAGTCTACGGACCGAAAAGCGGATTGTGTCCTTTCTGTGATCGGTACGCCACACAGCTCCCCCCAGAATCCGCTAGTAGGGAGTGTACGAACCGGCGTGGCGGCTTGATGGCACGGCCAGTGCGGCTCTTGGCGGTTGGTGTCAGGAGCGGGGCGGTCGGACGCGTCGGGCTCTTAGGCGGTCTGCCCCGCGGTGGGGGTTGGCCCACTTGAACGGGTTCATCGGGCTCTAGGTGCGCCAGCTTGAGCCGGTCGACCGACACCTTGTCAGTTCTGCCGCCCACTTCAAGGAGGAAGAACTTGTTCCCCGTCTGGAGTATCTTGTAGGGTCCGTCATATGGGGGCCGTAGAGGTCCTCGGTGGGCGTCATGGCGCACAAAAACAAATTTGGCCATGTGCAGGCTAGGTGGTACGCGGGTTGCTGGTTCGCCGTGCTGGCTGGTGGGTACCGGAGCGAACTGTTGTGCTCGGTTGGCGAAAGCGCGGCGTTGCTGGTCAGCCGACCAGGGGGTTGTGGCGGTGGGCAGGAATTCTCTGGGTACGCGCAGCGGCTGGCCGTACACGAGTTCCGCCGCCGAGGCTTGCAGGTCTTCCTTGACCGCGGAGTGTAGGCCAAGTAGCACCCACGGGAGCCGGTCGATCCAAGCCTCGTCCTTAAGGCTGGCACGGAGGGACGCCTTCATGGACCTGTGGAATCGCTCGCACAGTCCGTTGGCTTGGGGGTGGTAAGCAGTGGTGCGGTTAACGGCCACCCCGAGGTTTTGGGCGATGGCGGCCCACAGATCAGAGGTGAACTGCGGGCCTCTATCCGACGTCATGTCGGAGGGGACGCCGAACTGAGCAACCCAGGTACCGATGAACGCCCTCGCGATGTCGGCGGTGGTGGTGGACATTAGTGGAATGGCCTCGGGCCAGCGGGTGGTACTGTCCACGATTGTCAGCAGGTGCGTGTGACCTTGTGATGGCGGCAGGGGGCCAACGAGGTTGATGTGGACGTGGTCAAACCTTCTTTCTGGCACGGTGAACTCCTCGAGTAGGGCTTTGACGTGCTGGTGGATTTTGGCACGCTGGCAAGCTATGCAGGATCTGGAACAGACGCGCACATCTTTGCGCAGGCCGCACCAGACAAATCGGTTGGCCACCAGTCTAATGGATGCGCGGGTGCCGGGGTGTGAGAGGCCGTGGACGATGTCGAACACCCGTTTTCGCCAGGACGCCGGGACTACGGGGCGGGGTTGCGCCAAGGAGGTGTCGCATTTGACTGTGACGGCGGACGGGCCGCAGGCGACATCGGTCAGTCGCAGCCCTGGGAGGGTTGTGGGCGCGGAGAGCAGATCGGGGTCGGTGCGTTGCTCCACTGCCAGTTGAGCATAGTCCACTGCCAGGTGGGCGCCGTGGATGGCGGGGCGGGATAGGCAGTCGGCCACCACGTTGTCTTGACCGGAGACGTGCCGGATGTCCATGGTGAATTCGGACACCGCGGCAAGCTGGTGTTGTTGCCTGGCTGACCACGGGTCCGCAGATTTTGCCATCGCGAATGTCAGGGGTTTGTGGTCGACAAACGCGGTGAAGGGGCGGCCCTCCAGAAGAAATCTAAAATGGCGGACTGCCAGGTACAGTGCGAGGAGCTCGCGGTCAAAGGCGCTGTATTTGGCCTCCGGGGGGCGCAGTTGGCGGCTGAAAAAGGCCAGCGGTTGCCAGGCCCCGTCGACCCACTGTTCGTACACGGCGCCGACCGCGTGGTCGGAGGCGTCCGTGGTGAGGGCCACCCTGGCATTGGGCTGTGGGTGAGCGAGCATGGTGGCGTCGGCGAGCGCCTTTTTGGTCAAGTCGAAAGCGGTCAACATGTCCGCCGACCACTCGATCGCCATTCTGTCTTTCTTACCCCGGAGGGCTTCGTATAGGGGCCGCATGAGGGAGGCCGCTCCGGGAATGAATCGGTTGTAAAAGTTGATCATCCCCAAGAACTCCTGGAGGCCTTTGATGGTGGTAGGCCGGGGGAACTGCTGGACGGCTTGCACCTTGGCGGGCAGGGGAATGGCTCCGTCCTGCGTGATGTGGTGGCCGAGGAATTCGATCCTGCTGAGGCCAAATTGGCACTTGGCTGGGCTGATGATGAGCCCGTGCTCACTGAGCCGCTGGAACAGGGTGCGGAGGTGCTCGATGTGTTCCTGCTTGGAGGAACTAGCTACCAGGATGTCATCCAGGTAGACAAAGAGGAACTTCAGGTCCCGGAGGACCGAGTCCATGAGCCGCTGGAAGGCCTGGGCCGCGTTTTTGAGGCTGAAGGGCATTCGGAGGCACTCGAATAGCCCAAAAGGGGTGATTGTGGCCGTCTTGGGATCGTCCGTGGGGTGGACTGGCACCTGATGGTAACTGCGCACCAGGTCGACTTTGGAGAAGACTGAGCGGCCGGCCAGTCTAGCCGAGAAGTCTTGAATGTGCGGTATGGGGTACCGATCCGGCGTGGTGGCGTCGTTTAGGCGCCGGTAGTCCCCGCAGGGGCGCCATCCCCCGTCGGGTTTGGTGACGATGTGGAGTGGGGAGGCCCAGGGGCTGTTGGAGCGGCGGATGATGCCGAGCTGTTCCATTGTGGCGAACTCAGCCCGCGCGATCTCCAGCTTGGCCGGGTCCAGCCTGCGGGCGTGGGCATACACCGGTGGGCCTGTGGTGGGGATGAAGTGTTCTACCCCATGCTTAGCAACCTTCGCGGAGAAGGTCAGGTTGGTGAGGGCTGGGAACTCAGCCAGGAGTGCTGAGTAGTCATCCGTTGAGCGGGCGCGGCACTGCCATGCCATTTCGGCGGGTTGCGGGGGGGGCCATGGCGCCCGGGATACGTGACATGGTGTTCATGTCCACGAGGCGGCGCCAAGGCATGTTGACCAACAGGCCGTGGGCGCACAGGAAATCCGCACCGAGGAGCGGGGAGAGCACCTTGGCGGTGATAAACTCCCAGTGGTAGCGGCGGCCTGCGAGGTCGATGGTGACGGTGCGGGTGCCGTACGTCCGGATGTCGGTGCTGTTGGCGGCAGCCAGCGCAGGGCTGTGGCCGCCTCGCTGGATCTCGAGGGCGGACGCAGGGATGATGCTGCGCTGCGCGCCCGTGTCGCATAGGAAACGGCGTCCGGAGGCGCTGTCCGTAACGTACAGCAGCGCGCCTGCTTGCCCCATGGCCATCGTGTAGGCCGGTGTGGGGGCAGTTGGAAACGTGCACGGATGGCTGCAGCGGCGTGCCCGTGCGCCGAACCGGGTATGGAAGTAGCAGTAGCCCTGGGTCGGAGGGCTTGGGGGACGTGGGGGCCTGGGGGGCCTCGTGGCCGAGCTGTGTGGCTGCGCGATAGAGGGTGGAGCGCGCGCCGATGCTGCGGAGGCCAGGTCGGGGGTGACGGCGTGGTTGGAGCCGGCGGACAGGAGCTTATCGGCTTCGTCGGCCAGGGCCTCGAGGTCCGTGAGGCTGGACGCCACGATCGCCGGGCGGATGCTGGGAGGTAGTTGGCGGATAAAGAGCATGTGGAAGAGGGAGCCGGGTGGTTTCTCGTCGGTCAGAGCAAGCATGTGTGAGAGCGAGTCTGACGGCGTGAAGTCACCGAGGCCCGGGAGGTCGAGGAGGTGGCAGTTGCGCAAAAATTGGGAGGCTGTGAATTTTTTAAGGAGCGCGGCCTTGAGATGTGCGTACTTGCCTTCCTCCGAAGGGTTTTGTAGTGTTGTCCAGACTTTCGTGATTGTGGAGCTGCCCAGGGAGGCGAGGAGGTAGTCGTACATCGTTGCGTCGGCGGTGATGCCGCGGAGTCGGAATTGCGATTTGGCTTGAAGGAACCAGGCGGTGGCTAGGTTCTCCCAGAACTCCGGCAGCTTCACAGAAACTGCGTTTGTGTCAGCCATGGCTACGCTTAGGAGTCGTCCTGAGTGTCGGGGTCAACAATGTAGGAGTCTACGTACTCTTAGCAAAAAATACTGAACTCGGAGAGGTTCAACAGAAAAGGTTTAATTGTTGAGACTGCATGTTGAACACAAAATGGCGTCAGAGCCTACACCAAGTCCGACTGCCTTTCATCAGTCCACAGCTTCGACTGCTCCTCCCCTGCTCTGGGCTTAACTGTGTTGCAGATCGAGTTTCTTAAAGGTGTGATCCTTCTTAAAGGCATGACGCCTGGTTTATAGCCTACGGACCGAAAAGCGGATTGTGTCCTTTCTGTGATCGGTACGCCACACTATATACATGCAAGTTGCTGTTGCTGTGTTGTTGTTGTAAACTTAAAAATGGCAACACAGGAAAGGACAATGATGTGTCATTGCTGCTAGATGTGCTAGTTTTGAGCACCAGGTGTTGACTCGGGTAAACACATCTGTGAGACCAGTTACCATTGCTCAAGCTCAAAATCTCACAACTTCAGAAAGAGATGCAGACAATCCAACACATCAGGGAAGGAGAGAAACTTTTCGAGGTTGGAGGTCAATCATAACAGCCCCAGGACATCGCTGCAGGAGTTCCTCAGGGCAGTGTCCTAGGCCCAACCATCTTCAGCTACTTCATCATAAGCTCAGAAGTGGGGATGTTCGCTGATGATTTAAACATTCACTCCCTCCACCACTGACGTACCATGGCTGCAGTGTGTACCATCTACAAGATGCACTGCAGCAACTCACCAAGGCTTCTTCAGCAACACCTCCCAAACCCGCGACCTCTTCTACCTAGAAGGACAAGGGCAGCAGGCGCATGGGAACACAACCACCTCCAAGTTCCCCTCCAAGTTACACACCATCCTGACTTGGAAGTATATAACCGTTCCTTCATCATCGGTGGGTCAAAATCCTGGAATTCCCTCCCGAACAGCACTGTGGGAGTACCTTCACCACACGGACTACAGCAGTTAAAGAAGGCGGCTCACCACCACCTCCTCAAGGGCAATTAGGGATGGGCAATAAATGCTGGCCTTGCCAGCGATGCCCACATCCCATGAACGAATAATAAAAACCTGCCAAAACGGTTAAACAGGTAAATGATGAGGTATTTAAATTGGGAGGAGGGACATAGAAACATAGAAGATAGGAGCAGGAGTAGGCCATTCGGCCCCTCGAGCCTGCTCCACCATTCAATGTGATCCTGGCTGATCATCCAAATTCAGTACCCGGTCCCTGCCTTCTCCCCATACCCCTTGATCCCTTTAGCCTTGAGAATTATATCCAACTCCTTCTTGAATATATTTAATGAATTGGCTTCTACTGCCTTCTGTGGTAGAGAATTCCACAGGTTCACCACTCTCTGGGTGAAGAAATTCCTCCTCATTTCTGTCCTAAATGGCTTACCCCTTATCCTTAGACTGTGACCCCTGGTTCTGGACTCCCCGACCATCGGGAACATTCTTCCTACATCTAGTCTATCCAGTCCTGTCAGAATTTTATAAGTTTCAATGAGATCCCCTCTCATTCTTCTAAACTCCAACGAGTACAAGCCCAATCGACCCAATCTCTCCTCATACGTCATTCCTGCCATCCCAGATATCAGCCTGCTGAATCTTCGCTGAACTCCTTCCATGGCAAGAACATCCTTCCTCAGATAAGGCGACCAAAACCGCACACAATACTCAAGATGTGGTCTCACCAAGGCCCTGTACAACTGCAGCAAGACATCCTTGTCCCTGTACTCAAACCCTCTCGCTACGAAGGCCAACATACCATTTGCCTTCTTAACCGCCTGCTGCACCTGGATGCTTACCTTCAGCGACTGGTGCACAAGGACACCCAGGTCTCGTTGCACTTCCCCTTCTCCCAATCTATTGCCATTCAGATAGTAATCTGCCTTCCTGTTTTTGCTACCAAAGTGGATAACCTCACATTTATCCACGTTATGTTGTATCTGCCATGCTTCTGCCCAATCACCCAACCTGTCCAAATCATCCTGGCATTTTTCGGCATCCTCCTCACAGCACACACGCCACCCAGCTATGTGTTGTCTGCAAATTTGGAGATTTTAC
Source organism: Somniosus microcephalus (assembly GCF_052327205.1). Lineage (NCBI taxonomy): Eukaryota > Metazoa > Chordata > Chondrichthyes > Squaliformes > Somniosidae > Somniosus > Somniosus microcephalus. The sequence goes on along the minus strand of NC_140988.1, from coordinate 277,152,260 downwards.
ATCTAGTTCCCATCTAGGATGCTGAGAAAATAAACCCATGCAGGATCAACTCATAGTGAGGGGAGAAATACATGAGGATAATGTAATTTAGCAAGAGGAATATGCAGTGGAGGAATAAAATCAAATGGTCTAGTTATAAACAAGGAAAAGACTGAAGTAAAGGTGGGGGGTATCACAGACAAGAAAAATCATGGGTAAAGGAGCACTGTAAGGAAAAAAACAAAAAAGGTTAAAAGGCAGGTATTGTAATGTGGGAAATAAATTGGGGGAACTGGAAGCAATGATTTTACAGGGAGGTCTAGACTTAATTGCATTATCAGAAGCCTGGGTGCAAACTGGATAAGAGTGAAAAATAAACATATTGGAATATAATATATTTAGGAGGGCTAGAAAAAATAAGAAAGGAGACTGAGAGGCAATATTAATAAAATAGGAATTCAGAGGGTTGATGCCATAGAGTCATAGGGCTGGATTTTGTCATGTGGGCGGGCTGGGGGCGTGTCAGGTGGTCGTCGTGTCCGGATCCCACCTCCAATGTGAGGTGGGACAAATGAGCGATTTTGCCCTAATTGGGTAATTGATTTCCAGCGTGTGGGAACCCCTGGCCCAATGAGTGTTTTGATGCTGAAACTTGCCTCCGATGATGTCATCTATGCAGCTGCATTTAAGGCCTGCAAGCAGCCTTGGTTTTTTTTCAGCCTTTCAACTTTAGCATAATACTTTTGAGGGATTCGTGCAAAAACCATGTCAGGCACCAGAACAAAATGTGCACCCTGATTCGATGAGAACTCCCTCCAAGCTCTGGTGGAGGGAGCAAGAGCAAATAAGGAAGTGCTGTTTCCTTCTTCAGGGAGGAAAAAGCCTCCACAACAGACCAAAGCTGTGTGGCTACAAGTGGCCCAGGAGGTGAATGCCATATCAATGTGCAGCAGAACATGGCTGCAGTGCAGAAAGAGGTTTCATGACCTTCTACGCACAGGAAAAGTAAGTATGACATTCCCATCACCCTCAATCTGATCCCCATCGCCTCTCATCACCAGCACTCTGCTTTGTCAATCTCCTCCTCTACATCCCACTTGACCCTTATATCCCTGCACCCTTAACCATTCCCTCTCTCTGTATGTTCACATTCACTTAACTATTCGACTATGCAGCCCTCACACTTCCTATCACTGTGATGCAATGACAACAACTTACAACACACAGGGAGGGCCCTTGGTCTTGGCACCTCACTCCATCTTTATGTCCTTCTAAGCATCTATGCTATAGATTCTCTACACTCACTCCTTCATTCTCACTGAAACTCCACTTGTGCCCCTCATTGCAGGAAAAGAGAGCCCACAATAAGAGGGAGAGGGCAAGGACAGGAGGAGGGTCACCCTCAATAGCCCAGCTCACCACTTCGGAGGAGGCGGCCCTGGAGATCGTGAGACTCGAGGAGGATGCGCAAGTGGGGGACGGACCGACGGGCGCATCAGAGCAAGCTGGTGACAGAATAGTTTATTATCTCTCTCATTGATATTGCATGAGTGACTGATATTGATTCTGATGCTCTAACAGATTGATTTATGATCATCTGCACAATTCAATGTGCATGCAACGTTTATCACACATCTCTAACTCATTCCTTTACTCCCCCACAGGTCCATCGACAGCCCCTGTCCCCACTGTCCAGGAGGAACAGCCTGAGCCCCCCAGACTCCTCAGAGGAAGCTGCAACCTCTGAGGGCGCAGCATCAGCAGAATTCAACGCACCCAGCACCAGCGCAGACACTCACACTTCGGTGGGACCTTTGGGACATAGAGTAGATTTGTCACCTGGTGTATCACAGCTCACAAGTGAGCATCAGCAGATGGTGGAGACAGGGACAGCAGTGGAGAGTCCTCGTCGGAGGGCGCAGGGCACTCCCAGCTCGGCTCCGCTGCATTTCGACCCTGTGCCTCCGGATTCATCCAGAAGTAGAGCGGTGCTGGAACTCCAGGAACAGATGCAGGAGTCTCTGGCAGGCTTTGTTTCCAGGGTTGCTGTGAGTGTGAGTGTGGAGGGGTCAAAAACCAGGGGACACAGATTTAAAGTAATTGGTGGAAGGTTTAGAGGGGATTTGAGGGGAAATCTTTTCACCCAGAGGGTTGTGGGGGTCTGGAACTCACTGCCTGAATGGTTGTTAGAGGCAGGAACCCTAACCACATTTAAAAAGTACTTGAATGTGCATTTGTGATGGTCTAACCTGCAGGGCTACGGACCAAGAGCTGGGAAGTGGGATTCAGCTGGATAGCTCTTTGTTGGCCAATGCGGACACAATGGGCCAAAAAGGATTCCTTCCATGCAGTAACTTTCTATGATTCTATGAGTCTATGAATGGAGGAGTCCATCGCTAACATGAGCAGGGCCTTTTTGAAGGCATTGGCGCATGAACGCATCACCACGGAAAGGATGGCAACTTCCGTGGAAAGGATGGCTACCTCTGGGGTAAGACTGGCTAGCGTAGAGGAGAGGATGGCTATGGCCATGGAGGAGCTTAGTCGCCAGGGTCTTGAAAACATGGTCATTGTTCAGAATAGACTGACATCTCTTGAGGAGCGATGGTCAGCTATTGAGCAGAGAAACCAGACTTTTATGGAAGTCCTCTGGAGTAGGACTTCCAGTGCAGAAACGGGTCCTCATGATCCCCCTGAAGTGCAGCAAGGTGCTATCGAGCCACTTGCTAGCTCTGAAGTGGGGCTGACCCATGAGAGGGATGTTGGTGGCAGAGAATAAGGAAGTGGGGGCTCCTCTCCAAGCACTCACACAACCATGCCACTGCAAAGCCCTCGGACAGAGCCCCACCAGAGTCCTCACCCAACTGAGATCAGCGTCTCAGACCCTGCACAGCCGCAGGAGCAGCAGACTGTTGCCGAGCCCTCACAGGTTCATAACCCCAGAGGACGCCCGCCAAAGGTGTTGAGACAGGAGCAGTAAGAAAGTGAGCAAGGGGCCTCCACATCTGCTGAGGCCACAGGGAAAGCACCACGTAGGAGCACACATAAGAGAAAGATACTGCACAAATAGTCACTATATATGGTATCATTTGGGTGTTCTGTTGTGTTTATTTTTGAAAAGCCATCCGTGATTTTGTGATAAAATAAACTTGATGGCAAACTGTTGAAGTTGTGGCCTGTGTCATTTTGCAAATGGGACTTCCACATTGAGGGCTTAGGGCGACTTGCAATTGTCAATATGGTGATCAGAATGGTAGGAATCCGCATGTTCTTGGCCATTGTCAATGCTCTGGTAAGAAGATGCGAGGACAAAGTGTTTGATTGGCCAAGATGAGTGTGTCCCTTGCATCCCGGGTAGCAATGTGCTCGCGTGCAGCTGGCACTGGTTGATGTGCTTCCGCAAGCTGCTCATTGTCGCTCTCTTCCTCCTCCTCATCCTCATCTGAGGAGGCTATGCGATGAGGCACTTGTACCTCAGGAATCTGCAAGCCACGATGCTGTGCCATGTTGTGAAGTGCACAGCAAACCACGACGATTCTGGGGACCCTGGCTGCTGAGTACTGCAGGGCTCCACCTGATCTATCCAGGCATCTGAATCGCATCTTCAGCAAGCCGATGGTTTGCTCGATTATGGATCTGGTGGAAATGTGGCTGGAGTTGTAGCTCTCCTCAGCTTCATTGGATGGGCTCTTCAACAGCGTCATTAGCCACGTCTTCAGGGGATAGCCCTTGTCTCCAAGTAGCCATCCGTTAAGTTGGTTTGGCGGACTGAAGAGCGGAGGCACACTAGATTGGCGCAGGATGAAGGAGTCATGGCAACTGCCAGGATACTTGGCGCAAACATGCAAAATTTCCTTCTTGTGGTCACACACCAGCTGCATGTTGAGGGAGTGGAAGCCCTTGCAGTTGACAAAAATACCTGGATTGTGATGGGGTGCCTTAAGGGCCACATGTGTGCAGTCAACGACGCCCTGCACCCTTGGAAAGCCTGCCAGATTAGCAAATCCAACCGCATGCGCGGTTACACTTGCTTGATCCTTGGAGAAGTTGATGTAATTGTGCGCGATGGCAAAGAGGGCATCGGTTACCTGCATGATGCAAGTCTGTGTGGCTGCCTGGGAGACGCCGCTGATGTCTGCTGTTGATCCCTGGAATGAGCCTGAAGCAAAAAAGTTGAGTGCGGTGGTGACTTTGACGGCCACTGGTAAGGGTTGTTCACCCACTCCTCTGGGCTCCAGTTCTTGCTGCAGCATTGCACAGATGTCACCCACTGCCTCTCACGAAAGTCTGAGCCTCTTTTGGCACTGCTGCTCAGTTATGTTGAGGTAGCTCATCTTCTGTCTGTAAAGCCTGTTTTGGGGGTATCTCCTGCGGCAACATGCTTCCATGTGCTGGCGCCTTCTGGCCTGTGCAGCTTCAGGAGGGTGAGCAGCAGCTTGGCGCTCCTGTTGTTGCTCCTGCTGTTGATGCTGCTGTTGCTCCGGGTGCTGCTGCTGCCACTGCGAATCTTCATCCGAATCTGATGTCCAGGAGGAAAGGAAATAAATGGTTCCCATAGAGCCATAACGGCACAGAAGGAGGCCATTTGGCCCATCAAGTCCATGCCGGCTCTCTGTAGAGCAATCCAGTCAGTCCCATTACCTGCTCTATCCCCATAGCCCTGCAAGTTTATTTCCCTCAAGTGCGTATCCAGTCTCCCCTTGAATACATTGAGTATCTCCGCTTCCACCACTTCCGTCGGCAGCAAATTCCAGGTCATCACCACTCGCAGCGTAAAAAAGTTTTTCCTCACATTCCCTGTGTATCTCTTGCCCAAAACCTTAAATCTGTGTCCCCTAGGCAAAAAAGCTGTACCAACAGAGTAAATATGGTTCCTGTTCAAAAATATAAAAGGTCCTGTTACATCAATTGTAGGTATATTACAGATTTCCAAATTGTGGGAACAGAAAGAGTAAAACAGCAGTCAGATTAGAGAGATGAGTAGGAATAACAAAATTACCATTCTGGGTGATTTTAATAATCCACTTATTGATTGGAGAAGAAAAGGAATAAATGCAAAAAAGGGAATGGAAATCCTGAAATGTATGCAGGACTCCTTCCTCAAGCTGTATGCTAGTAAGTACGCCTACAAGGGTGAAGGCGTTGCTAAATCTTGTTTTGAGTAATGAAATAGGTCAGGTAGATGAGCTGAATGTGGGTGATTGGGTTAGAAAGATGAGGAGCGAGCAAGATGAGATGGGGTGTAAGGATAAATTGGCACACAGGATAAGGAAGGTTAAGAGGGAGAATGAGAAAAAAGATCAAAAGCACCAAAAGGAATAGTAAAGTTCCTGGGGGCGCGAAATTTGACTGCTTTGCGCCTGCCATTAGCGCCTCTATGGGGCGCAAATGGGTTTTCGCCCGGGCGTGGCGATATTAGCGCCCCGTGCTAAATTGGGCTGGATTTTTGCAGAGGCGCTAAGAGTTAGTGCCCCGCTCCTGTAGGTAGCGCCCTACATCGCCATGCGCAGCACCCCGTTAGTGCCCCGGGTGCAAAATTCAGCCACACCCCCTCACTTACCGCTTGGCGCTAACAATGACAGCAGCAGCTGTCGAGTTGCAGTCGGGAGTCGGCTCTGTGCGCGCTATTTAAAGGCGCCATCTTGGGGAAACTTTTTTGTCGGCCATAACTCTGCTGAGACATTGTCAGACAAACTGTTGAACATATCGAATTCCACATCGCTGAATCGAGTAGCCCTCTCCCTCTCCCTCGCAGCGCCAGGCACAAAGCTGTTTCAGTCACTGAGAGGTCGCACTCAAGTGCAGCAATGCTGATAATGAGCAGCTGCTGCTTGAAATTACCTCCACTTTAAGAGCTGGAATAAGCTAGAGTCAAGGCTTGGAGGCTGATTGCTGAACGCAAGTCAACTGAAATTGGGTAGCGCCCTGGCAATAGCGCCCCTGCAGTATAGCGCCCTGCAGTATAGCACTCTGCAGTATAGCACCCCTGCAGTATAGCGCCCTGCAGTATAGTGCCCCTGCAGTATAGCACCCTGCAGTATAGCACCCTGCAGTATAGCGCCCCTGCAGTATAGCGCCCCTGCAGTATAGCGCCCTGCAGTATAGCACTCTGCAGTATAGCGTCACTTCAGTATAGCGCCCTGCAGTATAGCGCCCTGCAGTATAGCGCCCCTGCAGTATAGCACCCTGCAGTATAGCGCCTCTGCAGTATAGTGCCCCTGCAGTATAGCGCCCCTGCAGTATAGCGTCCTGCAGTATAGCGTCCTGCAGTATAGCGTCCTGCAATTTAGCGCCCCTGCAGTATAGCGTCCTGCAGTATAGCGCCTCTGCAGTATAGTGCCCCTGCAGTATAGCGTCCTGCAGTATAGCGCCCCTGCAGTATAGCACCCTGCAGTATAGCACTCTGCAGTATAGCGTCCCTTCAGTATAGCGCCCTGCAGTATAGCGCCCTGCAGTATAGCACTCTGCAGTATAGCGCCCCTGCAGTATAGCACCCTGCAGTATAGCGCCTCTGCAGTATAGTGCCCCTGCAGTATAGCGCCCCTGCAGTATAGCGTCCTGCAGTATAGTGCCCCTGCAGTATCTTCTTCTTCTTAGGCAGTCCCTTGGAACCGAGGATGACTTGCTTCCACATTAAAAATGAGTTCGCAGGTGACTGATGAGTTCAATGCGGGACCTACAGTCTCTGTCACAGGTGGGGCAGACGGTGGTTGAAGGGGCGGGTGGGTGGGGTGCTTGGGTTGACGTGCGCTCCTTGCGCTGCCTGCGCTTGGCTTCCGCTTGCACCCGGCGAAGAGACTCGAGGTGTTCGGCGCCTTCCCGGATGCTTCTCCTCCACTTTGTGCGGTCTTGGGCCAGGGATTCCCAGGTGTCGGTGGGGATGTTACACTTTTTCAAGGAGGCTTTGAGGGTGTCCTTGAAGCATTTCCTCTGCCCACCTGGGGCTCTCTTGCCGTGCCGGAGCTCCGAATAGAGCACTTGTTTTGGGAGTCTCGTATCGGGCATGCGGACAATGTGACCCGTCCATCGGAGCTGATTGAGCGTGGTCAGAGCTTCGATGCTGGGGATGTTGGCCTGAGCAGGAACACTGATGTTGGTGCGCCTATCCTGCCAATGGATTTACAGGATCTTGCGGAGGCAGCATTGGTGGTACCTCTCCAGTGCTTTGAGGTGCCTGCTGTACATGGTCCATGTCTCTGAGGCATACAGCAGGGCAGGTATCACTGCTGCCTGTAGACCATGAGCTTAGTGCCGGGTTTGAGGTCCTGGTCTTCAAACACTCTGTTCCTCAGGCGACCGAAGGCTGCACTGCACCGGGGTCAAGCAAGGCTGTGTCATCGCACCAACGCTCTTCTCAATCTTCCTTGCTGCAATGCTCCATCTCACCCTCACTAAGCTCCCCACTGGAGTGGAGCTAATTTACAGAAGAAACGGGAAACTGTTCAACCTCCGTCACCTCCAGTCCAGATCCAAGGTCGTCCCATCCTCTGTCATCGAATTACAGTATGCAGACGATGCTTGAGTCTGCGCTCACTCGGAGGTCGAACTCCAAACCATCGTAAACACCTTCACCGAAGCATACGAGAGCATGGGCCTTACACTAAACATCCGTAAGACAAAGGTCCTCTACCAACCTGCCCCCGCCACACAGTGCTGCCCCCCAATTATCAAAATCCATGACAAGGCCTTGGACAACATGGACCACTTTCCATACCTTGGGAGCCGACTGTCAACAAGGGCAGACGTCGACGACGAAGTCCAACACCGCCTTCAGTGTGCCAGTGCAGCCTTCGGTCGCCCTGCAGTATAGCGCCTCTGCAGTATAGCGCCCCTGCAGTATAGCGCCCCTCAGCACCCCACTGAGACTATTAGCGCCTCATTTACCACCCCGTTTACTCCTGCCGCAAAAACGCCCAATTTTGCAACATTTTTCAATGGATTCTGCCGGGTGCTAACTTTTCAAAAAGTTAAAAGTTAGCACCCCGTACTGAATTTCGCGCCCCCATGTCCATTATTTAAATAGATTAACAGCTCTATAAAAATAGACAGAAGAATGTCAAGCAATCGCATTAAGCATTCATCCATTGATATTGTCGAACAGTAATTTTTAGACCATTTGCCGATATTCCGACACCCACGGCTGTGTACGAGGTGTGTACGCACCTGTAGGGGCCTCGCAAGTGCCGGGTTTGGCATGCGAAGCGCATGCGCTGAAAACCGGCACTTCCGATCTGACAGATCCTCCACCTGCCCGGGAGACGGGCCTCCGCGGGTGGAGAGTTCCACTTTCTGCACAACCTCCTCCCGCTGAAAACCTTTAAAAATCTTACGCCTGGTAAAAGGGCGTAATGCCTGCTTTTACCAGCATTAGAGTTTTAAAAAATAAAAAAATAATTTTTTTTCACTCATTTATAATTTTAAAATACTTTTAAAAAAGGTAAGTTTATTTTTAGCCCCATTAAAAACTTCAATTATTTTGTTCAAAAAATTAAATTTTTGTTTGAAATATTTAATTTAATGTAATTTTAACTAATTTTAAATATGTGATTTTTAAAAAATTATTTAATGTTTAACTATGTTTTTAAATGTGATCCCCATTCATACTTTTGACAGATCTATGCGTAGAAAACTCTCAAAAGTATGAAGGGGGAATTCCCTTTTTTGATTGGTTCCCCATGGGCCCACGTGATCCCAGGGACGCTTGCGGGCCTCTGCACCCGCGGACCAGGAGAGGCCCAGGATCGGAGGTCTCGGGACCTACGGAGCCAGCAGGTAAGTGCGTAGATTTTTCCCGATCAGAGGCATCCACACGCAGGAAACCTCCAATCGGAAAAGCCGACCTATAAATATCATGGGAAAAATTCGGTTGGTTAGCGCCTCCCATTAGCGCCTCCCGCGAAATTCAACTGGCGGTTTGCGGTGGTGCTAAACACTACCGCCACGATCTCCAAGTGTGCATCACCCCGGTAGCGCCCCGGACCAGAAATTGATCCTCGCCCCCTGCCTCAGCGCATGCTAGTAACGACGGGTAGAGAGGGACGGTTTGCAGTCGGCTGTGAGCTGGGGGAGTGCTATTTAAAGGCGTGCGCTTCCTGTTTTTTCCTGTTGGCAATCAATTCTGCCTATGCAGGTTGAGAGAGGAAGAGAGGCATTTGGAGAGATTTAACAGCTTCCTACTTGAAGGAGTTTTGGTCATCAGCAAGACTTATCAGGTTCCCATTTCTGTTGCCTTTGGTACTACCACATTTAGATGAGTTAATGGGGGCTGTACTGGCAGGGGACCTCGCCCTCCAGCTTCACCGTCAGAGGCAGCGGAGGCGGAGAAAGAGAGTGGAAAACATGGCCAGAGGGAGGAGGGCCAACAGGCCTCTGCACAGGAGATCTTACCCTCCCAGGGTATTCTGGGAGCAATTCTCATCTATCCATCTGTCCGAGGAGCAGTGTATTAGAAGGCTCGGCTTCAGCAAGGAGGTGGTCACAGAGCTCTGCCACCTCCTGCAACCAGAGCTCCAGCCTCAGATCAGGACCAGGACATCTCTGTTGGTGGCAGTGAAGGTGACAGTGGCCCTCAATTTCTATGCAAGCGGCTCCTTCCAGGCTTCAATGGGGGATATTGCGAACACCTCCCAGTTCGCTGTCTATTGCTGCATCCGGGAGGTCACAAATGAGAAGGGAGTACATCTCATTCCCCATGACCTGGGACAAACAGCATGAATGTGCATGTGGCTTTGATAGGATAGTGGGCTTCCCCATGGTTCAGGGCGCCATTTACTGCACGCACGTGGCATTGCGGGAACTTCATCAAAATGCAGAGGTGTTCCGCAACTGCAAAGGCTACTGTGGTGTATGTAACTTGTTCCACCTTAAGAGAACTTAAACCTGTTCCACCTTAAGAGATGTACTACTTTCTCTGGCTGCTGTATACGGTAATACCGGTGGTGACCACACCGGTATATAAGTGCAGTGTAGTAATTTGCTGGGTAGTACAGCCCTAACCTCCGAATAGTAAAGACCTATTGAAAAGTTATTCTTGTAGTCTGTGTCAGTAATTGACCTTAAATATAACTGGAACACACAGACTTAACAGTGGCGACGAGTCCGATCTTACCCTGCGGCAGTTTACATCCACGGCAGCTTCGTCCTCAGAACGGGCGTCGAGAAGAGGCATTCACCCTCATCATCCTGCTGAACAGCACGTCGCGCGGGAGGCATCGAGGACCCGGAGTGAAGAAGAGAAATTCTGAACTCGAAGCCCCCATCAGCGGCAGACAGCTATCTTCCTTCTACCACAGTGGTGGGTAAGCCAATCAGCGAAAGTCGGCCGCGTTGGCTGTAGCGAAGGGGAGGGAAGACGGAGGAAAGAGGGCGGTGAAATCGACCGCGGCCGGTGAAAAGGGCCGGGCCGCATTCGGGCCGAAAGGCGCAGCGACTGGGGCAGCTGAAGGCGCGAGAGCCGCGGTGAATTCGAACGCAGCGGGTGCACATAACTGGGCTGCAAGAAGGGCTGCGAGGCGCGACGGCAGGGAAGCGCGAATGCCCACGGGAACCGCGGTGGAGTAGAAGCAGCGTCGGGGGAGTTGTTAACCACTGGAGAGGCGAGACCAGCAGCAGCACAGCAATCACCATTGCAGCCAGCGGGTGAAGAAGACGAGCGCGGGAAAGACTGCCAAGCGAGGGAAGCCGCCATTTTGGAAAAAAAAAAATTGCAAAGATGCCTAAACATGGGAACATTAATACTTTTGATAGCGACATCGAAGATTGGACCACGTATGTAGAACGCATAGAAGTTTATTGTAGAGCAAATAAGATACCAGATGGGGAGAAAGCACTAACCTTATTAAACTTAATGGGTGCGAAGACATACGGGCAATTGAAACACCTTCTATCACCAGAGAAACCGGCGGATAAGACTTTCGCGGATATTGTTACCGTCCTGAAAAATCATTTAAGCCCCACGCCGCTGATGCTAGCGGAACGATTTAAATTTTACAGCAGAAAGCAGCTGAAAGATGAAAGCAATGCTGAATTTTTAATTGAATTGCGTAAGCTAGCAAAGTACTGTCAGTTTGGAACAGGACTAACAGATGTGCTAAGAGATAAATTTGTGTGTGGATTGTTAAAAGAAGAGACACAAAAGCAACTGCTTGAGGAGAATGAGCTGACGCTTGATAAAGCTGTCGCTATGGCAGCATCGCACGAAGCCGCAGCGAGAGGCACGGCAGTAATGCAGCTACGGTCACCGGAACTCAGCACAAATCAAATGGTCTTGGGTACAGTAAAATGTTATCGTTGTGGAAAGACAACGCACGATCAGAACCAGTGCTGGTTCAAAAATAAGGAATGCAGAAAATGTGGCAGGCTTGGTCACATAGCTAAAGTGTGCCGGTCAGGAGAGAAGACCAGCAACAAAAAGTCATCGCAGGGAAAGTACAGAAAGGTACACAAGGTGACAGAGAACAGTTCGAATGAACAGAAGTCAGATTCAGACGCCAGCAGTAATGAACTGGGTAGCTTAAGAGTACACAACGTTGGTAAGGAAGCAGACCTCCAGACAATTTGGGTCACACTTCAGATAGCAGGAGTCCAAGTGAAGATGGAATTGGACACTGGATCGGCATTGACGGTCATGAATAAGAAAGATTACAAAAGGTTATTCCAACATATTCCCCTATGGGATACGGAGATTGTATTGAAAACATACACGGGGCAAAGAGTATACCCCATCGGAAAGATAGAGGTAAAGGTGGTCCACAAGGGCAAAGAAAGCCGAGGAATGGACTTATATGTGCTACCTGAAGGAGGTCCACCACTACTGGGACGGGAGTGGATTAGAAAAATGAATATGGACTGGCATTCCTTAAAAGCACTAACGGTAGATGCCAGGGAAACAGATGTCAAACCTAAACGATTGTCCAGAATATTGGACGATGCTAAAGAGGTGTTCCAGCAGGGACTGGGAACACTGAGAGGAATTACGGCAAACATCAAGATTGAAGAACATGCACAACCAAAATTTTTCAAAGCCAGACCAGTACTCTATGCGATACGACCTGCGGTGGAAGCGGAGCTGGAAGCGCTAGAACGTTCAGGAGTACTGTCTAAGGTAGACTGGAGTGAGTGGGCTACGCCCATTGTTCCCATGATGAAACGTCCTTCGAGCAACAAGCCGGGAGAACCAGGGAAGGTTCGCATCTGTGGAGATTTCAAGATCACTGTTAATCCGGTGCTTCACACGGTGCAGTATCCGCTTCCGCGGATTGAGGATATCTTCGCTTCATTGTCGGGCGGGAAACACTTCACCAAGATAGACCTGGCGCAGGCGTACTTACAGATGGAAGTTGAGGAAGAGTCACGCCAGTACCTCACGATCAACACGCATAGAGGCTTGTACCGGTATAATAGACTGGTTTTTGGAGTGGCATCGGCTCCAGCAATTTGGCAGAGGGCCATGGAGCAGGTATTACAGGGAATTCCAGGCACACAATGTTACCTGGATGATATTCTGATTACAGGAGATGGTGACGAGGAACACCTCGCAAATTTGGAACTGGTGCTCATCAGATTGAAAGAATATGGACTTCGAGTTAATCGGCAGAAATGTGAGTTCTTTCAGAAGCGGATCTCGTACTGTGGCCATGTCATTGACCAGGAGGGACTTCATAAGTCTCCTGACAAGATCGAAGCAGTTGTGAAGGCTCCCGCTCTGGTTAATGTATCTCAGTTGAGGTCGTTCCTAGGATTGATTAACTATTACCTAAGTTTCTGCCAAATTTATCCACGGTACTGCACCCGCTGAACGCTCTTTTGCAGAAGGGAGTACCATGGGAGTGGAGCGAGGACTGTAAGAAGGCCTTTCGCAAAAGCAAGGAATTGATAACCTCAGAGGAAGTGTTGGCTCACTTCAACCCAACACTGCCTATTCGTTTGGCTTGTGATGCTTCTCCATATGGTATTGGGGCAGTACTCTCACACAAGTTGCCAAATGGCACAGAGAGGCCAGTCGCGTTCGCATCCAGATCATTGACCTCCGCTGAGCGCAACTATGCTCAGATAGATAGGGAAGCTCTCAGCCTTGTGTGGGGAGTAAAGAAGTTTAATCATTACCTGCAGGGCCAAAAGTTTACGCTTCTGACAGACCATCAGCCGTTGGTATCCATTTTTAACCCTAAGAAGGGTGTGTCGGTGATGACAGCACAGAGACTCCAGAGATGGTCCCTTTTCCTAGGGGCACATCAATATCAGATAGAATTCAAAGGTACAAAGCAGCATGGCAATGCTGATGGGCTGTCGCGCCTGCCACTACCTGAAGAAGAGGAGACAACGAAGGTTGACCCTGTTGAGTTATTTCACTCGACCATCATCGAGTGTTTACCAGTCACCAATGCAAGTATTGAAAGAGAAACCAGGAACGACCCGACACTGTCCCGAGTCTACGAGGTGACAGTGAAGGGATGGCCAGCACATGGTGATTCTCTGTTACCGGCATTCTCGGCAAGACGAGACCAGCTGTCCGTCTGTCAAGGAACATTGATGTATGGAACGAGAGTGATTATTCCTCCTAAGTTAAGGGAAAGAGTTCTAAAGGAACTGAATGAAGGTCATCTGGGGGGAGTCAAGATGAAAAGCCTTGCTAGGGCTTATGTGTGGTGGCCGGGTATCGACCAACAGATAGAGGAGCTGATGAAAAGCTGCTCAGGGTGCCAAAAAGTGCAAAATGCACCTCCGATTGCACCGCTGCATCCATGGGAATGGCCTTCAGCCCCATGGCAACGTGTACATATTGACTTTGCTGGTCCATTCATGGACTCCATGTTTCTAATTGCGGTGGACGCACATTCTAAATGTCCAGAAGTGATCAAGATGACTACCACTACTTCAGAAAAGACAATTGCGGTGTTAAGAACGATATTCGCAAGGAACGGATTGCCAGAACAAATATGTTCCGACAACGGACCACAGTTCGTGTCAGAAGAATTCCAAAAATTCTTAAAGAAGAATGGGGTGAAACATTATACCTCTGCCCCATATCACCCGGCTACAAATGGGTTGGCCGAGAGATTTGTACAAACATTCAAAAAGGCAATAAAGGCCATGAGCGAAGATCAGATTCCACTACAACATAAGGTGGACAAGTTTCTACTGGCATATCGAAACGCCGCTCATGCAGTGACAAACCAAAGTCCTGCCATGATGTTTTATAACAGGAGGTTGCGTTCCAGGTTGGACTTGTTAAAACCAAATGTGCGGAGGGAAGTTGAAAACAAACAGTTCCAGCATATAAATAACAAGACCACTCGGAGTTTCGAGGTAGGACAACCAGTGTTGGCCAGGGACTATGGAAACGAGAAATGGCAATCCGGAACAATTCGGGTCAGACAAGGACCCCTGATGTACACGGTAGATGTTGGTAAAAATGTAATACGGTGTCATGCTGACCAACTGGTAGAATCGAGAACAAGGGTCGAACCCATGGTTATGACAGAGACAACCGTGGAAGAAGTTAGTGAACCTGAAGCATCTACCTCGGCAGTGAATGTACCTGATGATGATGTCCAAGACATAAGAGACCAACTAGAGGAGTCACCTCAGCAACAAGAATCAGAGACCCCTGAAAGGCGTTATCCAACTCGAATCAGGAGGCCTCCTGAGAGACTGAACCTTTGAACTGTTTCTACATGAAGTTGTATATGTATATATGTTATTATGTTATGTTAAATGGGGATATAACTGTTAAGCTAAAAAGGGAGGATTGTGGTGTATGTAACTTGTTCCACCTTAAGAGAACTTAAACCTGTTCCACCTTAAGAGATGTACTACTTTCTCTGGCTGCTGTATACGGTAATACCGGTGGTGACCACACCGGTATATAAGTGCAGTGTAGTAATTTGCTGGGTAGTACAGCCCTAACCTCCGAATAGTAAAGACCTATTGAAAAGTTATTCTTGTAGTCTGTGTCAGTAATTGACCTTAAATATAACTGGAACACACTGACTTAACAGCTACCACTCTCTATTGGTGAGTGCAGTTGGTGTGCAACCACAGGCAGTGCATCCTCGCTGTCAATGCCCGCTATCCTGGCAGCAGCCACGATGCATTCCTCCTGGGCCAGACTGGTGTTCCAGACCTCTTCCAACCACCGCATCAAGCTCATGGCTGGCTCCTTGGGGACAAGGGTTATCCACACTGCTCCTGGTTGATGACACCACTCTGCAACCCCAACACTCCTGCTGAGCTTGCCTACAATGAGAGCCATAGCGCCACTAGGAACCTCATCGATCAGACTATCGGTGTGCTGAAGCGACGGTTCTGGTGTCTTGACCACTCTGGAGGAGCCTGCAGCACTCTCCTGATCAAGTTTCGGTTTTCATGGTTGTGTGCTGCATACTGCACAACCTTGCCATTCTGAGGGCCCAGCCATTGCCACCAGGGAGAAGGAAGAGGAAGAGGAGGAGGGGGAGGAGGCAGAGGAGGAGGAGCAGTAACAACGTGGGAGGGAGGCGCTCAATGTTGCTTCTGCAAGGGCCGTTCGTGAACACCTCATTACACAGCCCTTCCGATGAATGAGAGAGAAGCTGGCATTTGGGCTCAACAACCACATCACTACAGCCATCCCACAGCCCCGATTACTGGCCAAAGTTCCAATGAGAAACTGTTGGTGTGCATCAGAGCAGTCTGAGATTGGATGGCACCAACCAATGACTCGATTCCAGCACTAAGCCGTTGCGTTGCCTCGGCCTGTGCTGCAATAGCTACTGCCACTTCACCCATTACATGCGGCATGGGGTCTGGGTCCCCATGGTCTCCCTGCTAGTCAACCATCCTCTGCAAAGTGGCAAGGATGGGCTCGAGGGTTTGCACAACAGATGGCAGCAGTGCTGGCGGCAGACTCCTCCATGCTCCTAGCCAGTGCATCAATGCTCTCGGGCACCCTTGCCATTGCACCCATGAGATCAGAATGCATGCTCATCGCCTGTGTGGACATCGCCTCCACATCAAGGTCCTCATCTGAGTCCTGTGCAGCAGAGCTCGTGCGCGCACTCACCTCTGGGGAGATGGCCCCCGAGCTTCCCTTCCCCCATGGCGTTGCTGCAGCTCGCTGGGTCCCAGAGCTTCACCCACATCAGAGCCAAGCTCCCCTCCAGTAACCGTGTGGCCCCAGTATCCGATGTGTCGCCCTCAGGAGACGCAGGCAGTGAGGCTCCGGCTTGGTGTTTCTCATCCTCTCCTGCATCGTTGCCACTGGGAGGCTGAGGGACAGGCTGTTCAGATGGTGGCTCACTATCTGAAAGCAGGAAGGCACAAGAGTGGGTTTAACGTGAGGGGAGGGAGGCAGGACGGGAGCAAGGAATGGAGTCAGTATAGTTAGATTGAAAGTGGAAAGGGCTCGTGTTGTGAGGGGGAAGTGGTATGAGAGCGGAGGGAGAGATGATGAACATACCGTTGCTGTCCCCAAGGGGGTCGACCTCTCCGACTGCCACAGCACCCACAACATGGCTTGTGATGATTCTGTGCACGCGCTCCTCCAGCTGTATGGAGGGGCCTGACCTCCTCCCGTGCGTTGCTGCTCCCTCCTGTTATGAGCAAGCTTGGCCTGCAAGAAAAAGGACAGCATGTGAGAGAGTGTGCAGCCAGGTGTTTGTCAGATGTGCCTACCATAGTTGAATCACCATTAATGTCTGCAAGGTGTGAGATGTGGAAGTGACTTTTATTAGATGGGCATAGTTGTTGGGTGAGTGTTGGGGATTTGGCAGTTTATACCGCCTGTGCACAGAGTGAGGTTGAGAAGGTGGGATGTAGAGGTATTTCAAGCATCCACTCACCCTGACCACCCGAGTGAGGTCATTGAACTTCTTGCGGCACTGGGTGTGTCGCCTTTGGACCAGGCTTCTGGACGAAACGTACTGGGCCACCTCCCTCCACATCCTTGTGAACTCCTGTGGCAATGGCCTCCTGCCAGTGTCTGGGAACAGCACTGCCGGTTGGCGTGACACAGCCACAACCAGAGCCTCCAATGCCTGGTCGCTGAACTGGCGATCTCTCTCCCTGGCCCTCTGAGCAGCCATGAGATTCCTGGTTGAAGAATTGCACCTCCTTGCAGGCCCAGGTCAAAAGCAGCAATGATCAGGGTGAGGCTGTGCAGCATGATTGACCTTCCCCTTTAAGAACTGAAGACTAGGTAATTGAGAGCGCATGAGCTTGAGTAGCGCTCTGAGGTAGTGCCCCATTCCCCGATATTAGCGCCCTAAGAGAAGTGTGTAGCGCTTGATTTACTGCTCCAATCACCTCCAGGGGCGCTGGAGATGAATTTTGCAGTCGCCAGCGCTAATTTGCGCCGGGTGCTAAGGTTTGCAGCCGGCCAATGTTAGCGCCCCAAAATGGTTGATACTGAATTTCTCCCCCCATGTTTTGCATATTTTTAAAGGAACAATTTACACACAAAGTATGGATATACAGTACATGAGAATGGATTATAACATCTTGTCTATTGGATTTTGAGGATCTTTGAAGAGAGTACATATCACTAATGTTTACTTCTTATCTGTGAAGGCTAGAGGCTGTAGTTCTGCCAGTTCTCATACTCCTGTATCCAAGAATGTTAAAACAGAATTGACTCTAGCAAAGATTAATTACACAGACAAATGTGGACAGTTCAAATATTTGTAAATACGAGTAAATATTACTTGTTAGATATTACTGGCCTCCTAACCTCCTTACCACAGTAAAGTAAAATGTGATATTTTTTTGGAAAGTATATGGTATGTGAGAAAACACATGTTGCCTCCAGTAATCCTATGTTCTTCATTTCCCCTGATGATAAATAACCTCTGTTTAATTTGATTAGTACAAAATATTTATAAACTCCCCGCATTACAAAATGAATGATGAGAATGGCTTTGGACATATGCTTCTGTTCTAGATGATGAATAGTGAAGATTGAATGGATTAGTAAACCATAGCAGCTGCTGATTCACTCTATACTGAATTAGCAACTATTCCAAACTATTGGCAAGCTCAGAGTATGTTTTTATTTCCGCTATTCTTGGTGAACTGTTGTTAATCAAAGTTTTTTTTTTGCTGAGCATTCCATTCACCATTTGTGGTTCTGTGGGAATTATATTTAGCTCACGGGGGTGAAGTTGGATACAAGCGGGGACGCAATACAGTCAGAATCGCATCTTTCGACCCTTATACGACACGCCCGATACACAGTTCTATTGAAGTCAACGTCTATTGAAGTAACAGGTGACAGATGTGATACACCCTGTGTTGCAACCCCACTCATGACCAATTTCACCCCCCACCCACCATGGCTTTCCTGGAAAAATAATTTTAACATTGATCTGATGGTATTCCAAATAAATAGTTATGTATTACATGCAGAGTCTTTAAAAAAAATGGGCAGATCTGCAGCCAAAAAGAGTGCAAAGTGGGCACAGCGAACGCGTCGCTCACCCAATGGTGCCAGCCCAGGGCAGGAACCATTTTCAGGGTTGTGTCTTGTTTATCCCCAGTGTCCTGGCCAACATTTATCCCTCAATCAACGCCATCAAAAAGAAAACTGATTATCTGCTCATTATCACATTGCTGTTTATGGGAGCTTGCTGTGCGCAAATTGGCTGCCGCATTGCCTACCTTAAAACAGTGACTCCACTTCAAAAAGTACTTCATTGGCTGTAAAGCGCTCTGTGACGGCCGGTGGTCATGAAAGGTGCTACATAAATGCAAGTTTTTCTTTTTTCTTTTAAATTTGATGGGCGAGTTGTCAGCGCCAATCACGCTGGTAATTGAACAGATCGTTCATGGGTGGAGGGGTGAGCATGGGGTGGGGGGATAATGGAGGAATTTTGGGCAGGCCTGACATCAGTTCCTAGTGGCGTGCACCTCTTAAAGGGGAGGTGAAGTGCTCATTGTGGAGCTGAGCTGAAGCCTGTATCTGTATGTGATAAAATGTTGACCAGGAGAGTGCCCTGATTCTCTGATAATGCCCTGGAGGCTTAGTGGAGGAAGTCAGCAGGAGGAAGAATTACTTGCACAAAAGATTACTATCAGTTCTAGCAGCCAAAATTCCCCCAAAATATCATTATTAGCAGGCAGTGGGGGTTAAATTGGCTAACCCCCGAAAATGGGCGTGGGGATCATGGTATGTGCTCAACCCGCGCCCATTCATTGAGTTGCAGGCAGCCCGTTAAATTCACGCTGCATTTTCTTTTAAGTGATTGCTGCGTGCGGCCAGCACTACCCACGCTGTTCATTGGCTGCACGCATCAGCAGGGGGCTTGATATTGTGAGTGTCTAACGCTACTTAAAGGCAGGCTGCTTCTCTTAAAGGGGAGGAGCATTGTGGCTGCAAGAAGTGGTGGGAGGTTTTATAAAAGTGAATCTGGGCTGTGATACTTTGAGGAATGGCTGAACATGTGAAAGAGCGAGCACCAAAGTTTTCTGACAATGTACTGGAAGCCTTGGTGCAAGATGTAGAGAGAAGGAGAGACATCTTGCATCTGCAGGGGGGCAGGAGGCCCTCCAGGCATATGCTTAGGAGGCAGTGGGAAGAAGTAGCAGTGGAGGTCAATGCCAGGAGTGTTGTTCAAGAACATGGATGCAGTGCAGGAAGAAGTTTAACGATCTAACATGAGTTGTCAAGGCGAGTGAGTTCACCATCAAATGGCAAATCCTACCAACTGCACCACTAGATTCATCCATTACTCAATTGTCTACACCCCCATCACCCACCTACCAACAATCTCTATCAGTCAGTACTCAACCCTAAAATTCATATGCTTTGCCTCACCCTCACACACTTAGCACTGTTGCAAGCCTCACACTCACAACTCACAGCTCGCACACACTGGCAGCTATTCAGCATGACAGCCACATCACCAAACATAATGTAGGCCACTCACTGACACACTTCACTCCTTCTTCCAGGAGAAGGTGGCACATAACAGGAGGCAGCAGGAAAGAACTTGGGCCTAAAAATTAAATAAGGCACATGGAAGACAGGCACTAAGGGAATTCACAAGGGTGATTAGTTCATTTTTGTATACATTATCTAATGATTGAATTTATAAAATTGGATAGGAAAGTGCATTTTCTGGTGGGTTTTACTTTTGTGTTGTCGGAAAGAGGACGATGTGATGGTCAGTGCTAGAGGAAAGGTAATACGTGTGGGACTGTTGATGAATGGGGAAGTGTGGTTGAGGTTACTGGTATCGCTCATGAATTATTTGATCATTTAGAGCCCGGGCAGAAAGGGGCTGTCTATGGTGTAGCCTGTGGAAGCATTGCTTGAGGATGCCAATGGTGTGCCCTATAATGTTCCTTATGGCAGCATGGCACTTATTGTAGGCCTGGTGTGCATGTGTGCATGGGTTCCGAACCAGAGTCATGAGCCATGTCATAAGTAGATAACCTTTATCACCCAGTAGCCAGCCTTTGACTTGCCATGATGAGTCAAATACAGGTGGCACAGAGGACTACCGCAGAATGAAGGAATTGTGACTGCTGCCAGGATAACGAGCATTTGCCTGCATGATGCATTGCTTGTAGTCACACACCAGCTGCACATTGAGGAAGTGAAACCTCTTTTTGGTTTATGAAAATGGCATATTCACATGAGACATAGCCAAGGCAATGTGTGTGCCGTCAATGGCACCCTGCACTGTGGGGAAACCTGCAATCCATGCAAACCCTTGTGATCGCTCCACTTGCTTCTCTCTGAGAAGAGGAAATGAGATTAAACTATTTCTCTGTGTATGGAGAGCCTCAGTGGCATCCCTTATGCAGCAGCACACTGCAAACTGCTAGATGTTGCTTATATCTCCAGCAGCAGCCTGGAAAGAGCCAGATGCATAAACGTTAAGAGTCACAGTCACCTAGGCAACCACAACAATGCTGTCCTTGCCCAGCTTTGAGGTTGCAGTTGTGGATGTAGCAGTTGGCAGATTTCAGGCACAACCTTTTTTGTGAATCGAAGACGTGCATTGGTCCTTGCTGAAGTTGAGATAAGAGAATTGCTCCCTAAAGACCCTCGGGGGATGTGATCTCTTGCTGTGAGTCCTTCTCCCCCTCCTCCTCCTCCCTCTTCTAGCTTGTTATCCTGCTCTGTGTAGCCTCTCTTCATCCTACCAGTCATGTTCAATTCCCAAAGGAAGCCCTATCAGGTCACCCATGTCTGGAAGCAACTTGTTTCAGCATAAGCTTTTAAATGAATAGAATAGGACTTCAGCACCAGCCAGACCACTCCCTGTAGACTATTGAAGCTTTAGGCAACTATAGGAAAGCTCCAAAAACATGTGCAATTGCACCAGCAGCCAGAAGAAATAACCTAGCAACTAACCTGTAAGTAGTTCGTAATCCCTTTAAATAGTGCTGGTGGGGGGTTCTTTCATTCCGTTTAACATCATGTTCAGCTGTACGAGGTTAAGACAGGGCATTAGCTGGAGTGTGCAATTGGAAAATGGCAGCGCTGGCGTCAAATCAGCATTGCACACTGAATGGCATCATAATCTGCCTGCTCTGCATGCTGCCGATGGTCGTTAAATTCGCGTGCGCAAACCCCTTTACCAATATGGCATCCTTTACGCTTCCTATCGGATGTGTGCGGGCATCTTGGACCACATTTTTGAATATCAGGTGGCTGCATAGTGCCTAAAATATGGGCGCTACACAGCTCAATTTAGCCCTCTATGTTCCTAATAAACTAACCAGGAATTTTCCTGACAGCAGCTAATGATCCCTTTAAATTTCACTAGAAATAGCACCCTCCAGGTTATTCCCACCCATGACTTGTGTGACTGATTTAGAATTATCAGATAGGATGCCAGAGGATTTGAAAAGGCATTTGAGTCCTTGACCAAACACAAAATGCTAATTGGCATGTGTAAATAGGTGCCCACTGATTTCAGGTCGATGCAATGGATGCTTTAGAGAAGCCCCGATTCAAAATGGCGATGGATGAATTCTGTGCACGAAATGTGCTTGTGAGATCATGACATGATTTTCAGTGCCTAAGCGATCATTTTTGGAGATAGAACAGGGGCCCAAGTTAAAAATCCTCTCTACTTAGAATGAACTGTCCAGGTTTATCTGTATAGGCAATCTTATCTTGATTTGTTTAATATTCTAGGCGACAGGAGTATTATAACTGACTGAACTGAAGCCTCCAATCTTCATTGATGTGAAGTAAATAATACCGTATTTACTTTGTCCAAAGATTCACTAGATGAAGCGGTATAATTCGGAAGCCAGTTATTTGCCAGCAAATAGCTTAATGCCACATTATATTGTCATTGTGTTCCATCTTTAATTAGTTTACATTAAGCTCCTCCAATGCCTCAGTTGATAAGTGAACTATCCATTGTGGAACTGAGCCATATAGGAAGGTCCTAGATTTGATTACCTGTCTGTTCTGTTAGCTGATCTCAACTGGAGTGACAGTGGGGGCGTAGCAATTGGCCTCAGTGCCCGTGGGTTAGAGAAGGAAAGCTCACCCAGGGTTAATACTCACTATCAATGTCTCCTATTACAAAAATGAATGGAGGTCAGGTAAGGATATTTCAGATGTGATGTGTATCATTGGTGAATAGCCCACATTAAGTTCAAATATGAGGAATGCCACTTGTGCAACTAACCAGAGGTCAACCCCTACCCATGAAACTAGCTCAGCACCAGCCTGGACCTTCAGAAGAGGAAGAGAGAAATTGGATGGCAGCAAAATAACTTGCCAAATGTTTTCTCCTCCTTAGCTGAGGGACACTGAAGCCTTACTATCGCTCTGGCTGTGATAACCAGTTCAACACAGACCATGGATTGAACCTGGGACATCCCAGTCAGTTTGGCTCAATATCAATTCATGCAGCTCATTTACCCACTAAGCTACTGGAAGTGCCAAAGAGTGTTGTTTTATTGCCTTTGGCCGATTTCAGGCAAGTGTGAGGACTTATCTAGTATTCTCCGGGTATCCGTGTTGTGTGCTGTCTCCCAGGTAGACAATGCTCTTGTAGCCGAGTTGGTTCTGATATCTGATCACCTCAATCAGCTCAGCAGCAACAGCAAGTCAAACATGACCTTTACCAACTAGGCTTTTAAAATATCCTCAGGCAAAGTGATCACACTCACGGGCTCTCAGTCTTCTTTCAGTTAGAGAAATGGTTCTGTAATGGCACTAGAAACGCTGTTTTAAAGGCAATATTTTAAAAAGATGAGAAAACTTACAATGCCAACATTTGTAACCCAAGTAAAGAGGAAATGCAGAGAACAAAGTGTTGAATACTATACCCTAGATAATGGTAACCTCAGCTTGGTGGGGAGTTTGATATCCAGACAGTTTAAAGACAGACGGGCAGTGACATGAATCAGTCATTCATGAAAGAAAGACTTGTGAAATAATACTGAGCGGCCTATGGGTGGTGCTGCCCAGGGAGAGTAAATACTCGGGCACGGGCGCAGCTTGCGCAGGACATTCTTAACAGGAACTAGTGAAGGACACAACTAGACCTCCATGTTGTAAAACATTTGATTGAAGCTTTGTTTAATGTTTAGACCAAGTGCCTAGTAGTTTTCTTACGTCAGGCAGCTTTTTCTCTTTACCGCCTGAACTTTAAGCATGACCTGGGTGGAGCACAGAAAGGAATATCTGGCCGGGAGAATTACACACCAGTAACAGAACCTGCCTGATTTTCCTTCCATTAAAATGAATGGGAGGAAAATCATGCAGCTTCTGTAAGGGACGTTTTTTTCTTCCTGCATTTCACTCAGGCAGTGCTTAATGCCCAAGCAGTAAAAACAAAAATCTACTCCACAGAGCAGAAGACAAGTTCCACTCTTAGATCCTAGATGCCTTTTCTATAAGCTGTCTTTCTCCTGAACCTCTCCCGAACTTCAAGAGAATGAATTTTTGGGTAAGTGGCTATAGAGGAGGAAACTATTGTTGGTGGTTTCAATTTGAAAGGTACGGAGGAAATTATATTATAATATAATTGGATGAAGCTTGAAATGTTCCATCTTCTTTCTGTCCAACATGTGGAGCCTTCACTCTCATTCTCGCTCTTTCTTCTCCCAGCTCTCCCCTAGTTATCAAGTTAAATATAATCGGGCATGTGTTCTCACCAGGGCAGTTGGTGTTAAAAGATGCAGCTTACAGGCTTGCTTTTAATTTGTTGAAGGCAGCCTTCATCATTTGCAGTACATTTGCACATTCATCTCAACTGTATTTACAACATCAAGCACATAACAACGGGACATACATATTACAACCTGATTACCATAAATGATGTCACCACCCTTATTTGTACCATGGCCCTTCATTTACCTTTAGGCATTGGCTCAGTTTTGTACTTTTCTGCATGTTCTTAGACTTCTTCTTGAGCTCATCACATCCTTAATATGAGGGACAGAGATGTAGGATTCACTTTTAAAGCATCATCATAGGGTCATTGGGCTGGATTTTGATACTGGGGCGGGCTGGGGTCGTGTAATCCACATGTCATGTTAAGCACCCGATTCTAAATCGATGTGGGAAAATGATGCGATTTTAACTTAATTGGCCAATTGAGTTCCAACATGTGGGAACCCATAGACAATGAGTTTTTCCAGTCTGAAAGTCGCCTCCGATGACATCATCATTGCTGCTGCATTTAAGGTCTGCCAAGCTTTTGGCCTTTGCAGTGAGAGGCACCTGCAGGAAGAATGGTCAGCCAAAGACCTAGGTCTGCACCCCGCTTCGATGACGTTGCCCTGCAGGCTTTAGTGGAGTGAGCAAGAGCACATAAAGAGGTGCTCTTCCCTTCTTCAGGGAGCAAGAAGCCTCCCCAGCAAACCAAGGCTGTGTGGATCCAGGTGGCAGAGGCGGTCAACTCTTGTCAGTAACCCACAGAACCTGGCTTCAGTGTAGGAAGACATTTCATGACCTTCTGCGCACTGGAAAAGTGAATATGAATTTCCCATCACCCTCAATCTGAACCCCATTGCCTCTTCTCACCAGCACTCAGCTTTAGCAATCTCTTCCTCCACATCCCAATTGACATTGACATCCATGCACCCTTACCCATTCCCTCACTCTCTATGGTCACATTCACCTAGCTATTCGAATATGCAGCCCTCACACTCCCTATCCCTGTGATGCTATGAAAACAACTGACAACACATAGGGAGGGCCCTTGGTCTTGTCACCTCACTCCATCTTTGTCTCCTTCTAAGCATCTATGATATGGATTCTCTACACTCACTCCTTCATTCTCACTCAACCTCCACTTGTCTTCCTCATTGCAGGAAAAGAGAGCTCACAGTAAGAGAGAAAGAGCGAGGACAGGAGGAGGGCCACCCTCAGAAGCCCACCTCACCCCCTGGGAGGAGGCGGTCCTGGAGATCGGGGTAGTGGAGGACGATGCACAAGTGGGAGACGGACAGATGGGTGAATCACAGCAAGCTGGTGACAGAATAGTTTTCCATCTCTCTCAATGACATTGCGTGAGTTGTTGATAATGATTCTGAAGCTCTAACAGATGGACTTATGATCATCTGCAATATGCAATGTGCATGTAGCCTTGGCATCACATCTCTGACTCTTTCCTTTACTCCCCCACAGAACCATCGCAAGCACCCGTCCCCACTAGCCAGGAGGAAGAGCCTGAACATCCAGACACCTCAGAGGAAGCTGCAACCTCTGAGGGCGCAGCGTCAGCAGAATTCAGCACACCCAGCACCAGTGCAGACACTCACACCTCGGTGGGACCTTCGTGAGTTAGAGTACTGTTGTCACCTGGTGTATCACAGCTCACAAGCGAGCATCAGCAGATTGTGGAGACAGGGTCAGCAGTGGAGAGTCCAAGTTGGAGGGCACAGGACTCTGCCAGCTCGGCTCACCTGCATGTCGACCCTCTGCCTCTGGGTCCATCCATAAGATCATCAGAGCTGGAACTCCAGGAACAGACGCAGGAGTCTCTGGCAGATTTTGTCTCCAGGGTCGCTGCGATTATGGAATGACTGGAGGAGTCCATTGCAAACATGAGCAGAGCCTTTGTGGAGTCATTGGCGCATGAACGCATCACCATGGAAAGGATGGCAACCTTCATGGAGGTGATAAGTCGCCAGAGTGCAGAAAACATGGTGAGTGTTCTGAATAGAATGATATCTCTGGAGGAGCGATGGTCATCTATTGAACAGAGAAACCAGGCCTTCATGGAAGTCCTTCTGAGTAGGACTGCCAGTGCAGATACGGGTCCCCATGGCCCCCCTGAATTGCAGCAAGGTGCTCTCAAGCCACTTGCAAGCGCTGAGGGGGACCCTGACCCATGAGAGGGAAGTTGGTGGCAGACATCAAGGAATTGGGGGCTTCTCTCCAAGCGCTCACACTTCGATGCCACTGTAGAGGCCTCGGTCAGAGCCCCACCAGAGTCCACACTCAACTGAGATCGGCGTCTCAACCCCTGCACAGCCGCAGAAGCAGCAGACTGTTGACGAGCCCTCACAGGTTCGCAACCCTAGAGGACGCCCGCCAAAGATGTTGAGACAGGAGCAGCAAGAAAGTGAGCAGGGGCCTCCACATCTGCTGAAGCCACAGGGGAAGCACCACGTAGGAGCACGCGTAAGAGAAAGATACTGCACAAATAGTCACAAGGGTAGTCACTTGGGTGAAATTTGATGTTTTATTTAAAAAAGCCATCATATGATTACTGTAAATAAAAAATCTGATGGCTACTGCTGTAGTTGTGGCATGTGTCATTTCGCGAATGGGATTTCCACATTGAGGGCTTAAGATTATTTGGTATATGCCTCAGTTGAGGAAGCGCTCAGTGAAGGTGGCGAGAGGGGTTTCCCAGGAGGTCACACTGGAGATGGGTGTCAGGCTCCAAACTTCCACAGCTGTGGTTATGCCTTTTAAAAGTTCCCCCAGACCTGAGACAACAAAGTCCTGCCACCTGCAAATGATGGCTGATCAAGTATCCTATTTAACGGTGGAGCTACAGCTAATAGTCAGTAATCCAATTGTGCTGCCACCAGGTTTCACCGTCGTGTTTCAGAACAGGCGTGCTTCATATCGGAAAAGGGTTAAAATTACCAAGGCCTATCAAAATGGCATTATAGAGGCAATTTAGTGCTCGTTAAGGGCCTTACCGGCCTATCCCGCCTCTTGGAGGTGGGACGGAGATGGGGCCAGTAGACATGATTTAATGAAAATTGCTTGGAGGCGGGATGGAGGCGGGGTTGGGCCCGCTCACCAGTTTTTGCAATTTTAACCCCCCACACGCCTACAATCCCACCTCAACGGCCTGATGAAAATCGAGCCCATAGAGTCATAGGGCTGGATTTTGATTGAGGAGGCGTGTCGGAGGCGGGACTACAACTTTCGGGGTTGTAGTCCCGCCTCCATCGAGTTGTGGCCATCCCACACGATTTTCACTTGATGGACCTTGTTGAGCCCACCCAGCGGGCTCAGCAGGCCAATTAAGGGCCACCCAGCAACAGGTGACGTCACAGATTGACAGATGAAATATTAGCATTTGACGGCTGTTTGAAGCTGTCAAACACTGACAATCTGTACTCCAAGTTAATTCCTTCCTCTCAGGCTGATTTAGAGCTCTCTCCAGAACAGAAAGCTGAATGCGGCAACTTTTGACAGCTCGCGGCCATTCTGCTTTCTGTGCCCGTGAGATGAGGGACTCCCGAGGCCTGAAGGAAGGAAGGAAGGCTGTAAAGGTAAGTAAATGTAAGTAAAACTTCTTTAAACACTTTACACACACCAAACACACTTACCTCTGAACACATGCACCCATCACTCACCTGAACACCGGACATCTCGACCCCTCCAAGCTCTTCAGCCCGACGGCCTGCCTCGCTAACTTGGTGTGGTTTGGAGCCGTCAGGAATCCCACACTTCAGCAATAAAAATAGGGATTAGGCTAAAAACTGCCTGTTAACTACCTGTTAACAGGCAGTTAATTGGCACTAATCCCCTTCCCGCCTCGGGGAGGCGAGTCCCAGCACAGGTCGGGTATCCGCCTCCTTTGAAACTGGCATGGAGGCGGGTTGGGGCGGGATGGGTTTGTGCCCCCTGATTTCGAGATTTTAACCCCCCACACGCCTCCAATCCCAACTCCATGGCCCAATGAAAATCCTGCCCATAGAGTCACAGAAGGAGGCCATTTGTCCATCGAGTCCGTGCTGGCTCTCTGTAGAGCAATCCAGTCAGTCCCATTCCCCTGCTCTATTACCATAGCCCTGCATTTTTATTTCCCTCAAGTGCCTATCCAATCTCCCCTCGAAAACATTGAATGTCTCCGCTTCCAACACTTCCGTCGGCAGCGAGTTCTAAGCCCTCACCACTCGCGGCGTAAAAAAGTTTTTCCTCACACCCCCCTGTATCTCTTGTCCAAAACCTTAAATCTTTGTCCCCTAGTTCTTGTACCATCAACTGGTGGGAACAGCCTTTCCCCGTCTAGCCTATCCAAACCCGTCATAATCTTGTACACCTCTATCAAATCACCCCTCAACCTCCTTTGCTCTAATGAAAACAAATCCAGCTTCTCCAACCTGTCCTTGTAGCTAAGATTCCCCATCCCCAGAACCATTCTGGTAAATCTCCTCTGCTCCCTCACAAGGGCCTTCACATCCTTCCTAAAGTGTGGTGACCAGAACTGGATGCAATACTCCAGTTGTGGCCTAACCAGCGCTTTATAAAGGTTCAGCATAACTTCTCTGCTTTGTACTCAATACCTCTATTTATGAAGCCCAAGATCCCATATGCTTTGCTAACCACTCTCTCAATATGTCCTGCCACCTTCAGGGACCTATGCACATTAACTCCGACGTCCCTCTGTCCCTGCATAGAAACATAGAAACATAGAAGATAGGAGCAGGAGTAGGCCATTCGGCCCTTCGAGCCTGCTCCGCCATTCAATGAGATCATGGCTGATCATTCGAATTCAGTTCCATAGGTTCACCACTCTCTGGGTGAAGAAATCCCTCCTCATTTCAGTCCTAAATGTCCTACCCCTTATCCTTAGACTGTGACCCCTGGTTCTGGACTCCCCGACCATCGGGAACATCCTTCCAGCATCTAGTCTGTCCAGGCCTGACAGAATTTTATAGGTTTCGATGAGATCCCCTCTCAATCTTCTAAACTCCAGTGAGTATAAGCCCAATCAACACAATCTCTCCTCATACGTCATTCCTGCCATCCCAGGTATCAGCCTGGTGAATCTTCGCTGCACTCCCTCCATGGCAAGAGCGTCCTTCCTCAGATAAGGCGACCAAAACTGCACACAATACTCAAGGTGCGGTCTCACCAAGGCCCTGTACAACTGCAGCAAGATATCCTTGTTCCTGTACTCGAACCCTCTTGCTACGAAGGCCAACATACCATTTGCCTTCTTAACCGCCTGCTGCACCTGCATGCTTACCTTCAGCGACTGGTGCACAAGAACACCCAGGTCTCGTTGCACTTCCCCTTCTCCCAATCTATTGCCATTCAAATAATAATCTGCCTTCCTGTTTTTGCCACCAAAGTGGATAACCTCACATTTATCCACATTATAGTGCATTTGCCATGTTTCTGCCCAATCACCTAACCTGTCCAAATCGTACTGGAGTTTCATGACATCCTCCTCGCAGCATACCCTCCCACCCAGCTTTGTGTCGTCTCTTTAAAACTGTGCCATTAAGTATATATTGCCTCTCCCTGTTCCTTCTGCCAAAATGCATCACCTCACACTTCTCTGTATAAATTCCATCTGCCACTTGTCTGCCCATTCTGCTAGCCTTTCTATGTCCTGTTGCAGTTGATTGGTATCATCCTCACTGTTTGCCATACCCCCAAGTTTGGTGCCATCGGCAAATTTAGAAATTCTACTCTGTATTCCAATATCCAGGTAATATATGGCCCAGCACTGACCCTCGGGGAACACCACTGTCTACCGTCATCCAGTCTGAAAAACAGCCATTTACCACAACTCGCTGTTTTCTGTCCTTAAGCCAATTCCTTATCCAAGATGCCACTGACCCATCTATTCCATGAGCCTCAATTTTGTTAACCAGCCTTCTATGTGGTACTTTGTCAAACACCTTCCTAAAATCCATGTAGACAACATCCATTACATTCCCTTCATCAATCCTCCCTGTTACTTCATGAAAAAATTCAATTAGATTCGTCAAACATGATCTGCCTTTTACAAATCCATGTTGGCTCTCTTTAATTAGCTTAAACCTCTCCAAGTGCCCATTAATTTTTTCCTTGATTTTTGTTTCTAAAACTTTACCCACCACTGATGTTAAACTGACCGGCCTGTAGTTACTAGGATTATCCTTACACCCTTTCTTGAACAATGGTGCCACATTTGCCACTTTTCGTTCTTCAGGCACCTCCCCCGCATCTAGGGAAGATTGGGAAATTATGGCAAGCCCTTCTACTATCTCCTCTCGCACTTCCCTTAGCAACCTGGGATGCAAGCCATCTGGACCAGGTGACTTATCCATTCTAAGCATACCCAGCCTTTCTAGTACATCCTGTCTAACAATTTTCACCCCTTCCATTGCTTCTACCTTTTCCATTCTACCAATGCTTTGTCAGCATCCACCTCCTTAGTAAACACTGATACAAAGTACTCATTTAGTATTCTAGCCTTGCCCTGTGCCACTAAGCATATATCAGCTTCTTTGTCCCTAATAGGCCCCACCCTGCCTCTTACTACCCACTTACTATTTACATGCCGGTAGAAGATTTTGGGGTTCTCTTTTATGTTAATCGCCATTCTACTCTCATATTCTCTCTTTGCCACTCTTATTTTCATCTTCACTTCCCCTCTCAACTTATTGTATTTGGTCTGGTTCTCCCTTGAAGAATTCACCTGACATGCATCATACACCCTCTTTTTTTGTTTCATCATCTTCTCTATCTCCCTCGTCATCCAAGGAGCCCTTGCTTTGTTTCCCTTACCCTTCCCTCTTGTTGGAATTGTAGGATTTTGCAATAATTTTGAAATTTCCTACAGTTCTGAAGATTAATTTTGATTAAAGAATACCTGGGCAATATACCTTTAAAAATCCAGGGGATCAAAATGGCCACCAGACCGCATGGCAAAATACAAAGGACTTGAAAAGGCAGCTTGTATGTGTCTGTGGAAAAGGGTTCAATGGAGCAGTCAAAACTGCCAATCAAAGGGGAGATCCCCCCCCTCCCTGCAGAGACAATCGATGTGTTTACAGAAACTGCTACACAAAGGATTAACCACTTGAGACTGGTTTCAGTCTGACCACAAGGACAATGACTTTCTGTTTACAATACCTTCAAGGCTATTTACTCAAGCAATCAAGGAAATGGACACATTTCAAACCACTGCAGCTTTATTCGAAAGCCCATCACAGATAATTGAAGACACATTTAAACTGAAAAGGAACAGTTTAAACAAATGGGTAATTCATCCAAACCCATCCTAGACAATGGGACAGCTTGGATCCCTTTTGTTTTATCCCAGGTACATCCGGATCTGGGTGGGAACATTTCGGCCCCAAATTGGGGTATAAAAGATAGCTTCTCAGAAGCCATCGCTCTCTGTGGCCTCGCCTCCATGCTCTCTACAATGTGGGAGTCTGCCTGAAGAAGTGGAACACCAGCAGTTTACTTTTAAAATACTGGGGTGGTTTTTTACTTCGGGGCAGTGAAGATCAAAGATCGTAGGGCACGGAGAAGGCGTTTTCATTTGTGAGCATATAATTTTCTGGCCTTTTACAAGGCAACTTAGAATAGGTATAGGGGTGGGAATTAAGTGCGAATTTTGTTAGAACTGTGATTTTAGTCGATCTTCCCTCATTGTGTCCGTTCTCTCCTCCCCTATTTAAGTAACAGTGTTGCACTAGCAGATAAAGCTGTAGTGAACACTGAGAGTAGCTGTACTGAAGTGTTGTTTTAAGTAAAAGCCACTAAGCAAAGGTGCTGTAGTGAGCAAGGTGCTTCAGTATTTAAAAGTACTGTATTTTAATAAAGGAGTGTTGCACTGAGCAGAGAAGTGCTCCAGTGGACACTGAGTGGCTGTATTTAAAAGTGCTGTATTTAAAAGGGAGTGTTGCACTGAGCAAAGAGCACTCTAGTGGACACTAAGTGTACTGCATTAAGCAAAAGTGCTGTACCAGGCATAGCTGTGCTGTATCGATATCCAATATCACCACTCTATAGCTCTTGCATATCTCTGCGATTTCCCTGCAGATTTGCTCCTCTACCTCCCTCTCACTGTTTGGAGGTCTGTAGAATACCCCCAATAGCATGATCATACCCTTTTTGCTCCTCAACTCTAACCAAATAGATTCTGTCCTTGTCCCCTCAAGAACATCCTCCCTTTCCAACACTACAATGTCTTCCTTAATCAGCACTGCCAACCCACCTCCATTTTTTCCTTCCCTATCTTTTCTGAACACCTTGTACCCTTGAATATTAAGTGACCAGTCCTCACCATTTTTAAGCCACATTTCCATTATTGCCACAACATCATATTGTCACATGGCCAATTGTGCTTATAGCTCACCAATCTTATTCACCACACTTTGTGCATTTATGTACATTCTAAACCCATTTTTGAATTTTTCGCAGTCTTTCTTAGTCTGCTCCTGTCTAATATGGTATTATTTCCACCTCTAGTACTACTTTCTTCTCTAGTACTATCGAACACACTCACTCTTTTATGCACCTTATGCCTCTTTTCTACTCCTCTACTCCTCTATGCTGGTGCCTACTCTTGGTGATGTTAATATCCGCTTAGCCTGTCTCATCCCCAAGACTTTATAAATTTGAGACTTATTTGTGAAGTGGACTTTTCTTGTGCATTGCTGAGACATAATGGGCTGGAAATCTGCTGCCTTTCCAGCACACTCCTGCCAT
The DNA here is from genome assembly GCF_052327205.1 of Somniosus microcephalus. Classification (NCBI taxonomy): domain Eukaryota; kingdom Metazoa; phylum Chordata; class Chondrichthyes; order Squaliformes; family Somniosidae; genus Somniosus; species Somniosus microcephalus. Next base: position 277,119,415 of record NC_140988.1, on the reverse strand, counting down.
AATTTAGTAATAGAGTAACATTAGGAACAGGAGTAGGGTATTCAGCCACTCGGGCCTGCTGTGCCATTCAATTAAATCATGGCTAATCTGCTCCTCAACTCCATATCCCATGATACCCTAACCTAACAAAAATCTGCCTATTTCAGTCTTGAAAGCTCCAACAGTCCCAGCATCCACAGCCTTTTGGGGAGAGAGTTCCAAATTTCTACTGCACTTTGTTTGAAAAATGCTTCCTGATTTTGTTCCTGAATGAAAACAGAAAATGCTGGAAATACTCAGCAGGTCAGGCAGCATCTGTGGAGTGAGAAACAGAATTAACGTTTCAGGACCTTTCATCAGAACTGGAAAAAGTTAGAGATGGAACAGGTTTTATGCATTTACATAGGCAGGGAAAGAGGGAGGGGAGGAAAGAACAAAAGGGAAGGTCTGTGCTAGGGTGGAATGCAGGAGAGATTAAATGACAAAAGTGATGATGGTGCAAGGCAAAAGGAGATGGCAATGGAACAAGTAAAGAAACAAAAGATCATAGAAATTTACGGCACAGAAGGAGGCCAAGGGAAATAGGTCCTTCCTATACACTCTATATGGGCCCATCATGATTTTATACACCTCAATTAAGTCTCCCCTCAGCCTCCTCTGGTCCAAAGAAAATAACCCCAGCCTATCCAATCTTTCCTCATAGCTAAAATTCTCCAGCCCTGGCAACATTCTCATAAATCGCCTCTCTAGTGTAATCACATCTTTCCTGTAATGTGGTGAAAAGAACTGTACACAGTACTGTAGCCATGGCCTAACTAGTGTTTTATACAGTTCAAGCATAACCTCCCTGCTCTTACATTCTATGCCTCGGCTAATAAAGGAAAGTATCCCATATGCCTTCTTAACCACATTATCTACCTGTCCTGCTATCTACAGGGATCTGTGGTCATGCACTCCAAGGTCGCTCGGTTTCTCTACACTTCTTAATATCTTACTATTTAGTGTGTATTCTCTTGCCTTGTTAGCCCTCCCCTGATGCATTACCTCACACTTCTCTGGATTGAATTCCATTTGCCAATTTCTGCCCACCTGACCAATCCATTGCTATCTTCCTGCAGTCATAGAGTCATAGGACTCAATTTTGTCATTGGGGCGGGCTGGGGGCGTGTCAGCTACTTTTTGTGTTATCCACCCGACTCCACTTTGATGTTGGGGAAAAATGTGATTTTCACCTAATTGGCCAATTGATTCCCAGCATGTGGGAACCCTTGGCCCAATGAGACTTTACATTCTGAAAGTCGCCTCCGATGATGTCATCAATGCTGCTGGATTTAAGGCCTGCAAGCAGCCTTGCTTCTTCTGCAGACTTTAAACTTTATGGCCAGTGGTGTGATCGATTCATTCAGCCAATATGTCCAGCAGTAGGCCAAAGTCTGCACCAAGGTTCGATGACACAGCCCTGCAAGCTCTGGGGGAGGGAGCAAGAGGAAGTAAGGAGGTGCTCTTCCCTTCCTCAGGGAGAAAAAAGCCTCCCCAGCAGATGAAAGCTGTGTGGATGCAAGTGGTCCAGGAGGTCAACTCGCTGTCTATGTGCTGCAAAACCTGGCTGCAGTGCAGGAAGAGGTTTCATGACCTTCTGCGCACTGGAAAAGTGAGTATGACTTTCCCATCACCCTCAATCTGATCCCCATTGCCTCTCCTCACCAGCACTCAGCTTTGACAACCTCTTCCTCCACATCCCAATTGACAATGACATCCCTGCACCCTTACCCATTCCCTCTCTCTCTATGGTCACATTCACCTAACTATTCGACTATGCAGCCCTCACACTCCCTATCGCTGTGATGTAATGAAAACAACTTCCAACACACAGGAAGGGCCCTTGGTCTCACCTCACTCCATCTTTGTCTCCTTCTAGCCATCAATGATATGGATTCTCTACACTCACTCCTTCATTCTCACTCAAACTCCACTTGTCTCCCTCATTGCAGGAAAAGGGAGCTCATAATAAGAGGGAAAGAGTGAGGACAGAAGGAGGGCCACCCTCAGTAGCCCAGCTCACCCCCTGGGAGGAGGCGGCCCTGGAGATCGTGGGAGTGGAGGAGGATGCGCAAGTGGGGGACGGACAGACGGGTGCATCAGAGCAAGCTGGTGACAGAATAGTTTATCATCTCTCTCATTGACATTGCATGAGTCACTGATAATGATTCTGATGCTCTAACAGATTGATTTTTGATCATCTGCAATATTCAATGTGCATGTAACCTTGGCCTCACATCTCTGACTCTTTCCTTTACTCCCCCACAGGACCATCAAAAGCCCCCATCCCCACTATCCAGGAGGAACAGCCTGAGCCTCCAAACTCCTCAGAGGAAGCTGCAACCTCTGAGGGCGCAGCGTCAGCAGAATTCAGCGCTCCCAGTACCAGCACAGACACTCACACCTCGGCGGGATCATCGCGAGATAGAGTAGTGTTGTCACCTGGTATATCGCAGCTCAGAAGTGAGCATCAGCAGATTGTGGAGACGGGGACAGCAGTGGAGAGTCCTAGTCGGAGGGAGCAGGACTCTGCCAGCTCAGCTCAGCTGCATGTCGACCCTCTGCCTCCGGGTCCATCCAGAAGAAGAGCGGTGCTGGAACTGCAGGAAGAGTTGCAGAAGGCAGGTTTTGTCTCCAGTTTGTAAACCTTTCTTGGGTGGGAAGAAGTGGGAGTGGGGCACAGTACACTGTAGTATGCAAATCCCAAGAAACAATTATGAGTCTGTACAATGCACTGGTATGCCCACACTTGGAGTACTGGTTACAATTTGGGTCACTGTACTGCAGTGAGGATATCAAGGCACCGGAGGCAGTACAAAAAAGGCAACCAAACAGACACCTAGCTTGAAGCAACTGAGCTATAAAAAAGAGAGAAAGAAGAATAAACTTGCCTTTATATAGCGCCTTTCACAACTTCAGGATGTCCTAAAGTGCTTTACAGCCAAGTATGTACTTTTGAATTTCTAATGTGGGAAAAGTAACAGCCAATTTGTATACAGCAAGTTCCCGCAAACAAAAATAAATGACCAGATCATCTGTTTTTAGGTGTTTGGCTGAAGGATAAATGTTGGCCAGAAAACCAGAAGAGATCCCCTGCTGTTCTAATAGTGCCAAGGCGCCTTTCACAGCCACCTGAGAGGGCAGGCATGATTTCAGATAAACAGCTCATCCGAAAATGGCACTTCCGACAGCCCAGCACTCCCTCAACACTGCACTGAAGTGCCAGCCTAGATTATGGACTTAAGTCTCTAAAATGGAGCTTGGACCAGTGACCTTCTGATTCAGAGGCAAGAATAGTATATAACCTAAAAGGAGCTGTTGAAAAGCCTGAGATGGACTACTCAAGGGGGAAGACGTGTCAGTGAAGATATATTTTTTAAATATTCAAGATTCTTAAAGGCATAGATAAATTGGACCCTAATAATATGTTTAGATTGCTAAAGAAAGAAAGAAAGAAAGAAAGAGAAAGAAAGAAAGAATCTTGCATTTAGATGAGATTAGAATGTTGCCTCCTGTAGATTAGCTAGTACGTATATTGATAGACTGTCTGGAAAAGCAGTTAATGATATATCAATTCATTTCATTCAAAATAAGCTGGATGGACATCTAGGGAGGAATGAGACTGAATCTTATCAGGACAAGTAAAGATTTAAGTCATCAAATATTCTATGGAACATTGGTTGCAGTCCTGATGGAAGCATACAAATGTCATCTGGTCAGGCTTGAATGCTGTAACTTTTAATGTGTGTGTGCCAATCTTTTTATACGATTAGCTTGGGGGACCAGAGAGAACATTTGCAGATATTTGTGCTAGAAGTTTTACCTGTTCTCATTTACCTCCTTCAGATGATTAAATAATTTGGGGAATCCATGACAATGCAAATTGTATATGGTCTGTTGAAAGGAATTGGCCCTGTGCCCAGAACAGTTATTTCTTATTCCAAATTATTTTTTCCTAAGTTCACCAGCTTTTTCTTTGGGTATCACTTTATTTTTTCCCTCCTTTGTTTAACATCAGTGCCAAATTCCTGCGTGGTGTCCTTGCAGCAGCCTAAGGTAGGCATGTCTAAACTGGTTATATTACTGTCATCATTTATATATAAATAAACAGGCACATAGCTTGTGCTGTTAGCAATTTATGGAACCTGAAAATGTTAAATCTAATGCACTTCTGAGTTTCTTTGTAACAAAATGTAAAATGTTACTAACATCAACATTCCTTTGCAAACTCGGCTGTACCCTGCTAATCACATCTCATCGCCTTAAATCTACTTGTATATTCTACTCTAAATCAATATGAACTACGTAATAGTGTCACAACTAACTGGAGTGTATTGTACAGTTTTGGTCTCCTTATCTAAGGAAGGATATACTTGCCATAGGGGAAGTGCAACGAAGGTTCACCAAACAGATTCCTGGGATGGGAGGATTGCCCTATGAGGAGAGATTGAGTAGACTAGGCCTATATTCTCGAGAGTTTCGAAGAATGAGAGGTGATCTCTTTGAAACATACAAAATTCCTACAGGGCTTGACAGGGTAGATGCAGGAGGATGTTTTCCCTGGCTGGGGAGTCTCGAACCAGGGGTCACAGTTTCAGAATAAGGGGTCGGCCATTTAGGACTGAGATGAGGAGAAATTTTTTCACTCAGAGTGTGGTGGATCTTTGGAATTCTCTACCCCAGAGGGCTGTGGAGGCTCAGTCATTGAGTATATTCAAGACAGAGATCGATAGATTTTTGGATATTAAGGGAATTAAGGGATATGGGTATCTTCAGGAAAGTGGAAATGAGGTAGAAGATCAGCCATGTTCTTATTAAATGGCGGAGCAGGCTCGACGGGCCAAATGGCCTACTCCTGCTCCTATTTCTTATGTTCTTATAGACATGCACTAAGATTTTACAGGATTCTTTCAAGATTCTATTCAACCCCCATCTTTAGGCGCTCCACGATCTTGTATCTTTTAACTCAGGATTCCTATTCCCTACACTGTGGCTTTGTGTTCAATGGATGCCACTCACTGGTACTTAGGGGTTGAATTTGAAATGACTGCTCCCATTGGGTAGGAGGTGGACAGGTGAGCCCACTGCTTGCCTATGGAAAGTGGTCAGAAGCCTGAGCCATTTTCATTGTGCAGACGAGCTGCTCATGGTTTTGGAGCAGCTGATGCAGGTGCATTAAGGGGGAAGGAGATGATCCGGGGGGGGGGGTGGGCAGCATCAGTGGGGTGGGGGGGATTAGGGACAGGAAGACAATTAAAATACATTAATGCTCCTCCTGCATCCCCCCCCCAAAAAAAAATTATTTTAGAACCTTTTATTCAACTGTTTTTATTGGGTGGCCTGCAGTGGTCCCTTTAAGGCAGCTCAACACCATGTACTAATGGGCAGAGCATGCACAGCACATGCTCCGCCCACTGCTAATTCAAAACTGCATCAGCATCGTATTGGCATCATAAGGCCTTGATTTGCATAATCTAATGAGGCTCCCACCTGTGAATTGCCTGGGCCACCTATTTCAAGGCCCCCTCAAAAATGGCAGAGTCCAGGACATAGGTGGGAACAAGGCAGTAAGTGCTGTGCTGCCATTTTCATCATGCTACCACCTCATTCCCATCCAACGGGGGAGCATGAAATTTGGCCCCAACATCTGTTGTGCTATCCCTGACAGTAGCAGGAAATATGTTGCAATTGCCTATATCCAGCAGTGCTGTCATCGATTCTCAAGCGCTTGGGACCTTATTTGACAGCCATCTATTCATAACTGCCTATTTTGCCACTAACAATGTTGTATCAATAAGAAATTTTGCTCTTCAAACTACGACCAAGTGACTGGTACATCCTAATACACAAATGCGTGGATGATTTCTACATTATTCTTTTATTATTAATTTTAAACTATAAAATGTTGCATAATGGTGCATTCACTAACCAAGGTATAATCATTGTTCAATTTTTGCAATTTAATAAGGCAGCCACAAGAAACTAAGAAAATTTAGGTTAACTATATTAATTGTATTGGTACCTTTGTAGAGTTGACAAAATGCTGGTTCATTGTGAAACTGCAATGTTTTGGAAATCTTCTTTCATGATATCAAGAAATGGAACTGTGCTGGCACCTTTATCTTTAGTGTTAGTGCCGCATCAATAAATATAGTGACATGAATAGGGTACTAAACTCAAGTTCAATTTGGGTATCAGTCCTTCATAGCAACATTGAATCAAGCACAGCACTGATTAAGATCCTTCGGGTTATCACATTCAGCTTGAAGTATCCTGACTTGAGTTGATTGAGATCTGACAGGACTAATAAGATTCAATGAAGGTTTCTAAAGTTTTGTCACATTTCAATGCAATGAAAATTAAGCATGTTCTACTCAGGCAGGTGATTACTACCCAGGTGGTGAAGATAAAAATCTGCCCCATTGTTCACCCAATTTCTTATCTAGTCCCTAAACTTTGCTCTGAATCCCCACAGTTTTGAGTTTAAATAATAACCTATCATGTGGAACTTTGTCATATGCCTTTGGGAAGCCTAAGTACACAACATCATAGGGTTCATCACTTGGGTTATCACTTTCTCAAAGAAATCAGGGAGTTGGCCAGATGGCCAGATGGCCAGATGGGATGCACCCTTTCTAAAGACAAGTTGACTGCATTTACTAGGTTGCTGTAGTACAGATAATCCTCAACTTTAATCCTGATAATCAGTTCTACAATTTTATGCAGAATTGATGTAAGATGGATGGATCTGTAGTTGCCTGTGTCTGTACTTAGGTGGGGTGATATTTTTTGGAGGAGAGGCTACAATTTTTACTCATTGGATTGAAGCAGTGGTGAGGAATGGGCCACTTCTTGGTCATATATACCACAATTAGTTACAGAGTAAAACTCAGCCACTCTGCCCAAACAACATTGTTGATTTTCATCTTCACCAGCAGGGCATTAAGCATTGCCTGAGTGAAATGCAGAGGAAAGTCTGATGGGTAGGAACTCATGCAGGGAATAGAACCCATCTGACTTTCCTCTCATTTAAACTAAATGACAATCAGCCAGGTTCGATAACAGGCGTGCAATCCTCCCTACCCAATTTTCATCTTTGTGCTCCACCCAAGCGATGATTAATGCCAGGGGGTAAAGGTGAATAACTGCCCCAATGTGTCTTAATCCTAACCTAACAAGAGTTTCCTTTACTGTAATCAGAGTTTTTATTTTAATTTTCAACATGAGACGTCCACCCATACGATCCCTTTGGGCGAGATTTTTCCCATAGTGGGTGGCGGAGAATTTGGTCAGATTGCCAATTTAGTTTCAACTTGTGCCAAATTCTGAGCAATGTTGTGCTCTGAGCCCACTAGGAAGTAGATTGAGACTTTCCAAACTTATTTCATGCAGGATTCTTACAAACAATTTAGAGTGCTTCAGTCTGGACCAGAATCAGACTTCGTTCTTAAAAGTGAAAGGACTGTGTTCTAACACACTTCAGCATTAAGTTCTGTGAAAAGCACTAATTACACATTCATGTTATCCAGTGGAATTTCAACTTTTTTCAATCAGGAAACTAACCACAAGTGAGAAGTATAGTATAACAAGTACTTAGCAATATGTTACAAGGCAGTGATACATCAAGGCATTAGGGTGACATTGTGAATTGCAACAATGAATCTTTATCAATGTGATCCTTACCTCAAAATGTGTTACAGCCTCAAGCACTCTGCTATGTCTTTACTTTACATTTCAACATTTGCTGTGATCTTGTTGAAGAACTTAGCAGTGAGAGGGATGTAACTGGAGGAAGCGAGAGTTTGCATTAAGTTGAGCGTGATAGCATGGAGTTGACTTGATGTCACTGTTGTGATACCTAACTGAAGTGATATCTCGTGACGCATACTAAAGTACAATGCATTTTTATTTAAGAGTTTGATACCTTTGTACACCTTGTCTCAGAAGAACATGGTTTTACTCCAATGTGAGGTAATTCCTCAGCATAATTCAGAATTAACAATTTTGCAATAAAATTGCACATTTTTCAGTGAAATTTTTGGACAGTTTTATTATATTGACAAGTTAAAGGGAGCTTCAACACTTGCATATGACTGGTTTGACAAGAAAATGATAATAATGCATATGCATGGGTAACGGTTTTATGTAAAAAAGTAACAATAGGTAAGAGGTGACAATACGAGGTCCATTATTAAGTAATAAATGAACATCTCTGATATAAAGAGCAGAGACTAGCACAAGTGACTAATAACATAAAGAGCACATCATAAGTGAAAGTAGAAGTCAATAAGTGGAAATTATTGTGTATATAATTAACTCTAATGTAATGTACTATACAAAATGCTTAATTACTGCAAATAATTAAATGAAATCAAAAGTTTCTTGCTGTGTGGAAACAAATGTTAAAAACTTTTTAAAAATAAATCACACTATTGCCCAATTGGTTAGTTACTTGTGGCTCTAACTGACCTCTATGAGCAAGGCCAGGAATGATCCTTCATCCACATATTTTAACCTGTTCTGTTTCTGAACATGCTCTTTGTAGTGTATGTAACCGTTCCACCTTTAAGAGAACTATTTTAGGTGTTGCACTACTTTATCTTGGCTGCTGTATACTGTAATACCGGTGGTGACCACACCGGTATATAAGTGCTGTGTAATGAGTTATTGGGCAGATCCGCCCTGACCTTCGAATAGTAAAGTCCTGTTAAAGTTTACTCTTGTGGTCTGTGTAGTCATTCGCAATATAACACACAGACTTTACAGTGGCGACGAGTTCGATCTTACCCTGTGGCAGCGATACATCCGAAGCAGTTAACGGGCGTCGAGAAGAGGCATCCGCCCTCGTCATTCTGCTGAGAGAAGACTCGAGTCTGCAGAGCAAGGAAGAAGGAAGAATTCTGACACGAAGCCTTCCATCAGCAACAGGCAGTGATCGTCCCTTCTATCATGGTGGTGAGTGAGCCGATCAGCCACGAGAAGCAAGTTGACCACGTTGACTGAGTAGGGGAGAAAATAATAAAAAAAACGGAGGATATAAGGGCGGAGAACTCGACCACGACCGGGGAAAGGAGCCGGACAGAAGTCGGGGCCAGAGGCGCTGAGACTGGGGCAGCGTAGGGCACGGCAGCCGCGGTGCAGACAAACGCAGCCGGTGTGAGAGACCGGGCACAAGCGGGCTGGGAGACGCAACAGCGTCGAGAGACAGCTCGACCGCAACAGGGGAAAAAGACCGGGCACCTACCGAGGCCGCGAGGCGCTGCGACCGGGATCGTAAGGCGCGGGAGGTAATAATAAAAAAAAAAAAACCCGCGGAGAACTCAGCCGCAGCCGGGGGAGGAAAGGACCGGACTGCGAGAAGGGCTGGGAGGCGCGATTGAAAACCGCTGAGGGAGAGACAGAGCCGAGCGAGCGGGAGAGACAGAGCCCGAGAGAGCGAGCGAGACCGTGCGAGCGAGGGGGACTGAGCGAGCGAGGGAGAACGGGACCGAGCGAGATTCTGCCCAGCGGCTTACAGCAGCTTTCCGTAAAGGACCAAGAGCTGGAACTGTCCGCTGTCAACTGGTTGTCCCCAGCACCCGGTTGCCCCTGTCGAGAAAGGGAACAAGGAACGCAATCAGCTGTTCTCGCGCTTTCAGAATAAACTGAAGCCGGCGCGCAGGCTGTGAACCCCGAAAGCCAGCGGTCGTCGCCCGAGGGCAAAGCTTTACCCCTCCCGCCAGAGGAAGAAACGCGGGAAGCCGCCATTTAGGCGGGGAAGAAGACAAGCGCGGGAAACCGCCATTCTCGGAGGCGGGGAAGAAGGTAAGCACGGGAAACCGCCATTTTTGGGAAAAAAAAGTTAAAGAAAAATTTCGTTGTTGTTTCTCAGAAAGATTGTGAAGATGCCTAAGCGTGGTAACATCAACGATTTCGATTCCGATGTGGAAGATTGGGCCACGTATGTAGAACGCATCGAGATATATTGTAAGGCCAATAAAATAGCAAATGATGATAAAGCTCTAACCTTACTAAACTCAATGGGTGCGAAGACATACGGGCTATTGAAGCATCTTCTATCACCAGCTAAACCGGCGGATCAGACTTTCGCTAATATTGTTGCTGTCCTGAAGGATCATTTGAACCCCACACCGCTGATGTTAGCGGAACGATTCAAATTTTATGCGAGAACGCAACTGAAAGAGGAAAGCAACGCGGAGTACTTGGTTGAACTGCGTAGACTAGCGAAATACTGTCAGTTTGGGGAAAATCTGACAGAGGCATTGAGAGACAAGTTCGTGTGCGGGTTGTCGAAGGAAGGAACACAAAAGCGACTGCTCGAAGAGAATGGTCTTACACTTGATAAGGCTGTCCTTATTGCAGCATCGCACGAAGCCGCAGCGAGAGGCACTGCGGAATGCAGCTGAAGGCAGCGGTACTCAGCGTGGATCAAATGACTTTGGGTACAACGAAATGTTATCGTTGTGGGAAGACAACACACGACCAGAACCAATGCTGGTTTAAAAACCAGGAATGTAGAAAATGTGGCAAGCTTGGTCACATAGCTAAAGTATGCCGGTCAGGAAAGAAGACCAGCAACAAAAAAAAGTCACCGCAGGAAAAGTGCAGCAAGGTACACAAGGTGGCTGAGAAGAGTTCGGATGAACAGAATTCGGATTCAGACTCCAACAGCCAGGAACTGGGTAGTCTGAGAATTTACAATGTGAGTAAGGAAGCTGACCTACAAACTATCTGGGTCACGCTCAAAATAGCCGGAGTCCAAGTGAAAATGGAATTGGACACAGGATCAGCCCTAACAGTCATAAACCGAAGGGACTACAAGCAGCTATTCTCACATATTCCCTTGAGAGATACCAAGATTGTATTGCAGACATACACGGGGCGAAGAGTATACCCCATCAGAAAGATAAAAGTCAAGGTGAGACACAAGGGCAAAGAACACCAAGGAATGGACTTATATGTACTACCTGAGGGAGGTCCACCACTTCTGGGATGGGAGTGGATCAGGAAAATAAATATGGACTGGCACTTCCTAAAAGCCATAAAGAGTGAGAACTCGGTGAAGACAATCTGCTCAGACTCTGGAACTGATGATGGTAAGACCAGCCCATGTGCAAAAGACAAGTCTAAAATGGACTTGCAGACTAATGTTGGAAAAACGAAGGAGTGCATAAATGCTTATGCTTCAGAGGAGAACAAAGTTTCAGAACAGAATTCCACTGAACAACAACAACATAGTTTGACAGAGAATTCTGAGTCTGTCCAGTCTACAGACATGCACATTTCTGAGGAACACTGGGCTCGAACTCAACTCCATTTCAAACTACAACAGCAATTAGAACAAATGATTCGCCGTCTTGAGCAAGAGATGAATGCAACGAAAAAGTTCTTTGACACAGAGTGGGAGAATCTGGAAAGACAACAGAAGCAGCTGATGGAGAAAATGGAGCAGGAGCACACAAACCGTCTGCGCGAGGAGGCCAAACGAATCAAAGCTGATTCGGTTTCTGAAGGTGCGTGCTCTAATCTGGTGGAGCAAGATGTTCAGCAACTGAAGGTGCTTGTTAGCAGGTTACAGGCAGAAAAGGCTGATGTGGTTGCCATGAATTCCGAGCGCCTACTGAAGTTGGGTGCAGCATCACCGGATGATTCATTTGTTGAAATTTGAATGGTGGAGGCTGCGGATGATGGCGAATTAAAAGCAGCAAAGGAGCCCCAGTGCAAGGTTACAAACAGCCCTGCAGCTTATACGTCAAAAACACATGACGACGATACTGGGAAACGTCTGATGTCAGAAGAGTTAACGGTCAGCCAACTCCTTCATATGCTGAGGGACAAGACTCTGAAATGGGAAAAACTTGAACATGAGCTTCAATCTTCAAAGGAAAGGGGTTTGGAGCTCTCAAAAGTTATTGAAATAGCTGAGGTTGCAACACAGACTGAGAAGATTGCAGCAGAGCAGCCCTTGGATGCCAAAAGTACGCTGACTCACGTCAATGTAGAACAACAGAATGCTGAAACAGCTGCTCCAGTAGAGGGATTGAATAGTACGATCAATCAATCTCCGAATGAAGTTGAAGTATTGAAATCACGAATGAGGTCATTAGTAAAAGACTTGCAGGAAGCCCAGAAAAAGCTGGATGAAGCTGAACACATGAAGTCTCTTCAGGAGAGATGTCTGGATTTGGAACAAAAGCTGGCTAACGTCCAGCTGGGCATGGAGGAAATAGAAGACCCTCTCGCTGGCCTAGCTCAGGACGACACCGATTATTACCATGACCTGTTGGACGACACCGAATATAACGATGACCTGTTCTGCCCAGCTTCCAAAGTGCAAAAACCATGAAGAATCACGAAAAGTCTAAGAAACACCGGGAGATGGTGGCGCTACTATGGCAACAGGAGGAAGAGGAGGAGGAACTGTGCATGCGGCTGGCAGTGGAGCCCAGAGAGTCTCCAAGAAGCAGGAAAGGAAAAGACGAAGCAGAAGAAGATGACCCACCTGAACCATTATCACCTCTACCAGGTCACGCACGTGGTCCCTCCGAACTGAGTCAAATCAGTTTGGAAGTAGAAAAACTTCCCAAGGTACTCAAGCTTTTAGAAGTCAGCAATGCTGGTTCAGAAGTTACGAAAGTTCAAGCTGTTAAGTCCAGGGAAGGACTATTGGATGAGTCACCCCAGCAACGTGAACCGACTACACCACCGGGAACTGCTACACCACCGAGGCGTTGTCCGGACCGAGTCAGGAAGCGCAGGAGGCGCCTCCGCAGTGACTGAATCTGTGAACTGTTTTCTGCAGAGACTGAATCTGTGAACTGTTTCCCGCGGAGACTACATCTGTGAACTGTTTTTACATGAAGTTGGATATATGTTATGATGTTATGTTTAATGGGGAATAGGTATAGTAAGCTAAAAAGGGAGGATTGTAGTGTATGTAACCGTTCCACCTTTAAGAGAACTATTTTAGGTGTTGCACTACTTTATCTTGGCTGCTGTATACTGTAATACCGGTGGTGACCACACCGGTATATAAGTGCTGTGTAATGAGTTATTGGGCAGATCCGCCCTGACCTTCGAATAGTAAAGTCCTGTTAAAGTTTACTCTTGTGGTCTGTGTAGTCATTCGCAATATAACACACAGACTTTACACTCTTGAACAAAGAAACCTCGTCCATCTCTATTAAGTGCAGACATTGCACTTTACCTCTGGCTACCAGAACATGAACATGTCCGAGGAAAGAGTTCTGAAGCTTACTTTTACGATGATTTTTAACATTTTAACATTCGCTGTTGAATTCAGTTTGAGATGGTCTCAATTCTGCTTCCAGTGGGCATGAGCTCACTAGCACTACATACCTAACTGTCCATATACAGTTTCACAACAAGCCATAACTGTTTAAAGATCAGTAGATCAAAACCATAGCAATGAACAGTAATGTTAGAAGCTCCCTCAATGGGCAAATTTTTCCAAGATCCTACACTCTTCACACACAGAAGACATCTTATTGGAAAAATCCCAATTTTCAATGTCTCAAATTTTTCAATGCACAGAAAACCAATGGCAGTTTCACCTGATTTTCTAATAGGTACGAGGTCCTGCCAGTGCCTTGGGGTCTTGGAAAAATTGACCTTCAATAGGATTTCATACCCAGTACTCAATTGGACTGATTTACCATTCCTTCCCCAAAATGGGCACAAGTCAGGTGAAACACATCCAAGTGCTCTCCACCTGACCTAACCTAAACCCAATTATATTTCTGGGTTCAGGTCATTTTATTACATTTTTCTGGTGCAGGTCAGCTCCTTGGCAGAGCCTCACACCTGGAAGCAGGGGAGAAAGTCAACCTCCCACTGCAGGCTTGCAAACGATTCAGCAGCAGTAATGGCCACTGGCTTTGGGAATTTCTGCTTGCTGTCCACAAACTGCAGGGAGAAAGCCTCCAGCCCCAATAGTCTTCATTCTGGCCCTGAAATAAATTACTGAGGGAAGTAAAGTTAGAAATTGCAGAGACTCTAACTACAATCTTCCAATCCTCCTTGGAGATGGGAGTGGTGTCAGAGGACTGGAGGATTGGAAGTTGCACCTCTGTTTAGAAAAGAGTAGAGGGATAAGCCCGGCAACTACAATCCCACCAACCTAACGTCTGTGCTGGAGAGACCTTTAGAGACAATAATCTGGAACAAAATTAATTGGCATTTTGGAAAGTATGGGCTAATAAATGAAAGTCAGCATAGATTTGTTAAAGGCAAATCGTGTTTGATTAACTTGATCAAGTTCTTTGATGAAGTAACAGAGAGGGTTGATGAGAGTATTGATGTTGTGTATATGGATTTTCAAAAGGCGTTTGACAAAGTACCACATAATAGACCTGTTAGCAAAATGAAAACACAAGGGATTAAAGGGACAGTGGCAGCATGGATACAAATTGACTAAGGGGCAGAAAGCAGAGAGTATCGGTGAATGGTTGTTTTTCAGATTGGAGGGAAGTTTACAGTGGTGTTCCCCAGAGGTCAGTATTCAGACCATTGCTCTTCTTGATATATATTAATGACCTGGACTTGGGTATACAGGGCATAATTTCAAAGTTTGCAGATGACACAAAACTTGGAATGAGGTGGATAGTAACAGACTTCAGGAGGACATAGACAGACTGGTAAAATGGGCAGACATATGGCAGATGTAACTTAACAGAGAAGTGTGAAGTGATATATTTTGGTAGGAAGAATGAGGATCTAAATGGTACAATTTTGAAGGGGATGCAGGAACAGAGAGACCTGGGGATGTATATATACAAATCTTTGAAGGTGGCGGGACAAGTTGAGAAGGCTATTCAAAAAGTGTATGGGATCCTTGGTTTTATTAATACAGGAATAGAGTACAAAAGCAAGGAAGTTATGCTAAACCTTTATAAAACACTGGTTAGGCCTCAGCTGGAGTATTGTGTTCAATTCTGGGCACCACACTTTAGGAAGGATGTCAAGGCCTTGGAGAGGGTGCAGAGGAGATTTACTGAAATGACACCAGGGATGAGGGACTTCAGTTATATGGAGAGACTGGAGAAGCTGGGATTGTTCGCCTAAGAGCAGAGAAGGTTAAGAGGAAATTTGATAGAGGTGTTCAAAATCATGAACGGTTTTGATAGAATAAATAAGGAGAAATTGTTTCCAGTGGCAGAAGGGTCGGTAACCAGAGGACACAGATTTAAGGTGATTGGCAAAAGAACCAGAGACGACATGAGGAAACTTTTTTTACACAGTGAGTTGTTGTGATCTGAAATGCATTGCCTGAAAAGGTGGTGGAAGCAGATTCAATAGTAATTTTCAAAAGAGAATTCAATAAAATACTTGAAGGAAAACAATATACAAGGCTATGGGAAAAGAGCAGGGGAGTGGAATTAACTGCTCCAAATTACATACCATCCTGACTTGGAAATATATTGCCGTTCCTCCAATGTCGCTGGGTCAAAATCCTGGAACTCCCTCCCTAACAGCACTGTGAGAGCACCTTCACCACATGGACTGCAGCAGTTCAAGAAGGCAGCTCACCACCACCTTCTCAAGGGCAACTAGGGATGGGCAATAAATGCTGGCCTTGCCAGTGATGCCCACATCCCAGGAACTAATTTTAAAAATTGAATAGCTCTACCAAAGAGCTGGCACAGACACAATGGGCCCAATGGCCTCCTTCTGTGTTGTATTATTCTATGATTCTATGATTCCATGATGAAGGGTGGCAGAAGCCCAACTTTCTTTGTGAGGCCCAGAGAAACATTCCTGCTCCTCTGGGCCCTACAGAGCCTCCACTGGGTGTCTGCCATGTTTTACTGAGCGGGACTTCTAAGTGATAGGAATCCATTTTGTATGTATCAATGAGGCTGCCACCTTAATCAGGCAAGTAACTCAACTGCCCAAGGAAACAGTGGTGTTCAAATAGTCATGGAGCAGGGAACAAACATATATTTTAACTCCCGTTCTGCCCAGTAACGGTCAGGCAAAGGAAGTTAAAAATTCTCCCTATTGTGATCAAAACCTACAGAACAAGATATGTATAAGCCAAAGGTAATTATTATACAGCCCTTCAGCCAACTATAAACCCTGCAAGCCTATGTTGTGATCATCGGGTGGGATTCAATTTAGCTCTGCATTTCCTGATTATCCGACTGCCTCCCCAATCCCAATTCCAATTGCACTATTGACTTGGATACCACTTCCAATCCCATAGTCTATCTTGTGATATTGTATGGTAAGGTTGGTATTCAAGATCAAATAGGCTAAAGTGTCTTCTTCCTTTTACCCTATCTTGTGATTCTGTAATATGGCCACCAGCTTTTCTGAGGAGTGCAATTTTGGAGGATGAGCATTCAAAAGCTGGCACAAAACAGTGAAGGCTATCGGCTGATCCTCCATGATGCCATTGGATAATTAGCCAGTAGAGTGGCCTCTTCATTGGTATGAACAGGTGAGAGAGGTCAAATGTTTTGTTCATAAGGCAACTATGTAGATTGAAAGAACAGGAAAGTCTGCACAAAGGATGTCTGAAAGAAAGAAAGAAAGAAAATATAAATATGAATTCTTATAATGTGTCTTTGATTTTAACTCAACTCATGAGACATCTTAAAACTAGAAAATGAATTGCCACTTCTAATAAATATTCCAGCCCCAGATGTTTCTTAATGATGCTGAGGACTGAAAAAGATTTTGAGTGGCATGAAAAGTTATGGAGCACGTTGTAGCTGAATGCAACTTTACAGAGATAATGCTCCACAGTCTTGGCACTTAGGAGTGGATGTGAATGGTACTGGGCTGATGAAAGTTATAGTACCTGATCTCCTAACAAACTTTTGATAGCTAGTTTGTGGAAACAAATGTTGACAGTTTAGTTCAGAAAGGTAGTTAAATATACTGGGCTCAGCATTCCTGGGCCTGTGGGGACACAATGAGTTTCACCAGGTCCCGCCTTTTTATTAACAGCCAAATGATTTCAGAAATGGAAACAGGTGCTTCTGGTGTCCATCCCCCACCCCTCCCTCCCCCTCCCCGCACTCCATGTGGACATCACTAGAAGAGGCACGGCTGGTGGGATGATGTCATCTGTCAGAAATCTCGCAGACTCCATCTCAGTTGGCCAACACAAAGTATACTTGCATGATACAGGTGCAATTGCATGCCAGGACCAGATCCAGGAGGAAGTGGGACCCACAACTGTTTATAATGCTGATTTACCAGTGGCAATCGGTCGCTCTTCAGCTTCACTCTACATCTGGCCTTTGCCATACTTACCTGAGAATGTTGGATACTAACTATTACTGTTAAGTTCCTGTCCGTCATCGCAGCAGCAATAATGGGGCTGAATGTATTCACTCCACCGTTGTCGTTCTGAACTAGTCCGGCTGCTTCAGTCATCTGTATCTCTTTCTGTGACAAGTCACCCTTGACATTGTCTATTCAGAACTTCCTTGATCTTCCATGGCTTCTTGTCCCATGTACCTCTGTGTGTATGAAAGATTTTCTAGCTGTTTCCACCTTCAAATGTGCCCAAACCATTGTAGTCATCTTTCTTGGATCTTCTGTACAAGCTTTGTTTCTTGTCCAAGCCATGTTCTTATCATATCATTCTTGATTATTTCCATCCTGGATACTCCCAGTATTCCTCTCAACCAACTCATCTCTGCTGTTAGTATTTCTCTATTTTTCTCTAGAAAAAAGAAGACTGAGGGGTGACCTGATAGAGGTCATCAAGATTATGAAAAGTTTTAATAGGGTAGACGTCAAGAAGATGTTTCCACTTGTGGGAAAGACCAGAACTAGGGGCCATAAATATAAAATAGTCACTAATAAATCCAAACAAGAATTCAGGAGAAACTTTGTTACCCAGAGAGTGGTTAGAATGTGGAACTCGCTCCCACAGGGAGTAGTTGAGGCGAATAGCATAGATGCATTCAAGGGGAAGCTAGATAAGCACATGAGGGAGAAAGGACTGGAAGGATATGTTGATGGGGTTAGTTGAAGAGGGGTGGGAGGAGGCTCGTGTGGAGCATAAATGCCGGCATGGACCTGTTGGGCCGAATGGCCTGTTTCAGTGCTGTAAATACTTTGTAACTTTGTAATACTTTGTAGTTTCTTTTGCTTGTCAATTTTGCTCATGTCTCAGCACTCAAATCCATATATTATGGAGATAGCCATCGCTTTATATACTCGTACCTTTGTTTTTACCAAAATATATTTATCCTGCTTAATCTTCCAAAAGCAGCAATAGCAAGCACAATCATACTTTTGATGTCTTCTTCAGAACTCTCTGGGGGCAGTTTTAATCTAACCCGCCCGTCAGGAAACTGATGAGATTGGGTGCAATGCTGGTTTTGCACCCCATCTGATTTTACTCTCCATTGAAATATTTGGCAGGGGGTAAAACCAGCATTCCACCTGTATCCCCTCCAACTGTAATGTGTACATCTTTCTGACGCTTCCCAAATGACATGACCTTTGTCTTCTTTTTGTTAATCTGTAATCCAAATGTCCTACTCTCCGCTTATCAGTTCATCTCTGCAAATCTGTTTTAGATGTTGCTTAAAGGTCAATGTCATTAGCAAATCTGAGATTGTTGAAAATCTTGCCACATAAGGAGACTCCTCCATTATCGTCTTTTAGTGCAAGATTTAGTGCAGCCTCGCCTCACCCAACTGTTGATCTAAACCCTTCCATCAGTTTCCTGTCCTTTCTAACAATGATCGGGGACTTGTTATAGCTACTTTCTATCACTCTCACAGGTTTCTCAGGAATACCATACATTCTTAAGACATGCCATATTCCTTCTTGCCATACACTGTCAAAGGCCTTCTTAAAATCTATGAAGTTGTTGTGACAATGGATGGTGATGTGTTCTATAAATTTCTCCAAAATCTGTCTCAGCACAAACAGTTGATCTATCCCCCTCTACCATTGTTGACAGGGCCCTCGATCGTGTCCATTCCAATTCCTGCACTTCTGCTCTCACCCGTTCCCCTCCCTCCCAGAACCACGATAGGGTTCCCCTTGTCCTCACCTTTCACCATCCTCCACATTCAATGGATCATCCTCCGCCATATCCACCAACTCCAGCATGATCGCACCATCAAACACATCTTCCCTCCCCCCCCTTTCAGCATTCTGACGGGACCGCTCCCTCCGCGACACCCTGGTTCACTCCTCAATCACCCCCAATACCCCTCCCCATCCCATGGCACCTTCCCATGCAAGTGCAGGAGATGCAACACCTGTTCTTTTAGCTCCTCCCTTCCCACTGTCCAGGGCCCCAAACACTCCTTCCAGGTGAAACAGCAATTTACTTGTACTTTGTGCAATTTAGTATTCTGTATTCACTGCTCACGATACAGTCTCCTCTACTTGGGGAGACCAAATGAAGATTGGAGGACCACTTTGCAGAACACCTCCGTTCAGTCCGTAAGCATGACCCTGAGCTTCCGGTCGCCTGTCACTTTAATTCTCCGCTCCACTCCCACTCTAACCTCTCAGTATTTGGCCTCCTTCACTGTTCCAATGAAGCTCAACGTAAGCTCAAGAAACAGCACCTCATTGTTTGATTAGGAACTTTACAGCCTTCTGGGCTCAACATCGAGTTCAACAATTTCAGACCATAACCTCTGCCCCTATTTTTTCAGATGGCAGCTGTTGATGATTCTGCCATTCCCATTTACACCTCATCTAGACTCATCTTTTGTTTCTTTACCTATCCCATTACCATCTCTTTTTGCTTTGTACAATCATACCTTTTGTCATTTAATCCCTCCTGCCTTCCAACCTATCTCAGACCTTCCCTTTTTTCCTTTCCTCCCCTCCCTCCCTGCCTCTGGACTTGCTTGAAATCTGTTACATCTCTAACTTTTTCCAGTTCTGATGACAGGTCATCGACCGGAAATGTTAACTCGGTTTCTCTCTCCAGATGCTGCCTGACCTGCTGAGTATTTCCAGCATTTTCTGTTTTTATTATAGTTGACCTATCATACTTCATCCTGGTCTAAAAGCAGCTTGTACTTCAGGCAGTACCACTTCTATGCATCTTTTCATTCTCCTATACAGTCTCTTAGAAAAATACTTTTCTGGGTATACTCAGTGACGGAAGAAAACTAGTAGGCACTTGGTCTGAGTATTAAACGAGGCTTTAATCAACTATTTTTCAACATGGAGATCTAGTTGTGTCCTTCACTAGTTCCTGTTAAAGGATGTCCTGCACAAGCTGGGTCCATGCCTGAGTATTTATACTCTCCCTGGGCAGCGCCACCAGCAGGCTGCCCAGTATTATTACATAAGTCATTTTCACATGAATGACAAGATTCATGTCATTCAGTAAGCTAATTCCTCTGTAATTGCTGTATTCGCTCTTATCTGCTATTTTGAAGATTGGTGTTATTGCCTTTCCCTAGTCTTTCAGGTACTTGCTCTTCTTCACAGATTTTGTTAAACAGCCTTTGCATCACTTTCACCGTATGTTCCTCACTCCCCTACACCACTCTGCAATTATATTATCGATGCCAGAAGCCTTGTTCTGTTTCAAACTATCGATAGAAATCTTTACTTTGTCTTCCAGGAAATCCAGCATCAACTCCCCTCCATTTGTACGGGGCGGTTTCTCCAGAACTGATTCATGAACCATGCTCCATACATTGTAAAGATCTTCAAAGTATTCTTTCCATCGTGTGCTCCTCACCTGTTCATCCTCAATTATCAGACCATTTTGGTCTTTCCCTGTAGTCAATTTAAGTTTATAAGATTCACTTAGTTCTCTTATCATCTGATACACCCCCTGTGTTTTGTTTCATTTCTTGTAATCTTCTGCTTCTTTGCATTGGTTCTTTCTCCAGTTGTTCTTATCTCTCTTGTTGTTTTATAAGTATATTAAGGGCAAGAGGATAACCAGGGAAAGGGTAGGGCCCATTAGGGACCAAAGTGGCAATCTGTGTGTAGAGCCAGAGGATGTAGGCGGGGTTTTAAATGAATTTTTTGCATCTGTGTTCACTATGGAGAAAGACGATGCAGACATAGAAATCGGGCAAGGGGACTGTGACATACTTGAACATATTAGCATCGAGAGGGAGGAGGTGCTAGCGGTTTTAGCAGGCCAAAAAGTGGATAAATCCCCAGGCCCGGACGAGATGTATCCCAGGCTGCTGTGGGAGGCAAAGGAGGAGATTGCAGGGGCTCTGACACTAATTTTCAGAACCTCTCTGGCCACAGGGGATGTACCAGAGGACTGGAGAACAGCTAACGTAGTACCATTATACAAGAAGGGTAGCAGGGATAAACCAGGGAATTACAGGCCAGTGAGTCTAACATCTGTGGTGGGGAAATTATTGGAAAAAATTCTGAGGGACAAAATTAATCTCCACTTGGAGAGGCAAGGATTAATCGGGGATAGTCAGCATGGCTTTGTCAAGGGTAAATCATGTCTGACAAATCTGATCGAATTTTTCGAGGGGGTGACTAGTGGGGTGGATGAGGGAAATGCTGTGGATGTGGTTTACATGGACTTCAGTAAAGCTTTTGACAAAGTCCCGCATAGGAGACTGGTCAAGAAGGTAAGAGCCCATGGGATCCAGGGTGCCTTGGCGCGTTGGATCCTAAACTGGCTGAGTGGCAGGAGGCAGAGGGTGATGGTTGAAGGTTGCTTTTGTGACTGGAAGCCTGTGTCCAGTGGGGTACCTCAGGGATCGGTGCTGGGTCCCTTGTTGTTCGTGATCTACATAAATGATTTGGATGAGAATGTAAAAGGTATGATCAGTAAGTTTGCAGATGACACGAAATTTGGTGGGGTGGTAAATTGCGAGGGGGAAAGCCTCCGGCTACAGGACGATATAAACGGGTTGGTCAGATGGGCGGAAAAGTGGCAAATGGAATTTAACCCTGAAAAGTGCGAGGTGATGCATTTTGGATGGACAAATAAGGCAAGGGAATACACAATGAGTGGTAGGACCCTAGGAAGTACAGAGGGTCAGAGGGACCTTGGTGTACATGTACATAGATCCCTGAAGGCAGCGGAGCAGGTAGATAAGGTGGTTAAAAAGGCATATGGGATACTTGCCTTCATTAGCCGAGGCATAGAATATAAGAGCAGGGAGGTTATGATGGAGCTGTACAAAACGCTGGTGAGGCCACAGCTGGAGTACTGTGTGCAGTTCTGGTCGCCTCACTATAGGAAGGATGTGATTGCTTTGGAGAGGGTGCAGAGAAGATTCACCAGGATGTTACCTGGAATGGAGCGCCTCAGCTATGAAGAGAGGCTGGACAGGCTGGGGTTGTTTTCCTTGGAGCAGAGAAGGCTGAGGGGGGACCTGATTGAGGTGTACAAAATGATGAGGGGCATAGATAGGGTAGATAAAGAGGAACTTTTCCCCTTAGTGGGGGGGTCAGTAACAAGGGGGCATAGATTCAGGGTAAGGGGCAGGAGATTTAGAGGGGATTTGAGGAGGAACTTTTTCACCCAGAGGGTGGTTGGAATGTGGAACTCAATGCCTGAAAGGGTGGTAGAGGCAGGAACCCTCACAACATTCAAGAAGCATTTGGATGAGCACTTGAAATGCCATTGCATACAAGGCTATGGACCAAATGCTGGAAAATGGGATTAGACTGGACAGGGATGGATGGGCGGCGCAGACACGATGGGCCGAAGGGCCTCTTTCTGTGCTGTAAAACTCTATGGGCTAGATTTTCAGTTGCTTGCGCCAGCAGTTAGCGCCTTAAGTGAAGTGATTTTCGGGCGCTATGCGTGTAGCGCCTGGGCGCAGCGCAGTTTGCGCCCCGCCCCAAATTAAGTTGCCCGTTAGCGCCGGCGCAAAGTTTAGCGGCCGCCCGGATGCGCGCGCAGAAAATGACGTCACATCCTCGTGCAACGCCCTTTGGCCGCCCCGAATCCAAACTTCAGTCGGACCGCCCCATTGTGCGGCTGGCGTCCAGAGCGTTTGTAAAATGGAACGCAACACACCCTGGGGAGCGCAAATTAAAGGGCACTCCTCCTGCACTATAAAAGGCAGTCTGCATGTGTTGTGTGGAAGGATCCAGTGTGTTGTTGTGAACGGTGTATTTATGTTCTCCTCCTCCTCCTCCTCCTCCTCCTCCTTTCCCCCCCAGACTCTGCCTTTGAAAAAAACACATGCACCCTTCCCCTTTAAGAGCTCACTGGCACCAGAGTGTCTGTCGTGCGCTGCGCCCGAGCTCGGGTGTTGCGCTCTGCACCGCCGGCTTAGCGCCTAAAGATAGTAGTGGAACGCCTCTTTTAGCGCTCCACCAACCTCTTAGGGCGAAGGCACTGAATTTCCGGCAACGGGGCGCTACTTTGGGGCGGGCGCTAACTTCGGGCGGGCGCTAAGGTTAGCGCCCCAAAACTGTCTATACTGAAAATCTAGGCCTATGACTCTATGACTCTCTTGGCTTTTAGCTTTATTTCTCTGGTCAACCTGTTGTAATTGGTCCTCATATTAGGATCTGCTTTTATGCTCTGCTTAAGATTTCTTTGTTTTTCACTCAGTTCCACAACTTCTTCTGTTATGTGTCTTAGTCATAGAGTCATAGGCCTAGAAATTCAGTATAGCCACTTTTGGGGCGGTAAAGTCGGGCGGCCGTTAAAGTTTGCGCCCGGCGCAAAGTCGAGCCCCCTTCACCGATATTCAGTTGCATCGCCCTAAGAGGTTGCTGCTGCGCTAAAACAGGCGATGCACGACTATCATTAGGTGCTAAGCCGGCAGCCCGGGGCGCTAACACCGGAAGTTGGGCGCAGGGCAGGTGCGGCGAGCTGCTGATTGCCGGCAGACACTCTGGCTCCGGTGAGCTCTTAAAGGGGGAGGGTGGATTTGTTTTTTTGACAGACCGAGACTAGTGTATTTGTGTTTTTGGGGAGGGCTTCTCTCCATCACTTTGTTGTTGTTCCTCCTCCTCCTCCTCCTCCTCCTCCCAAAGAAGGAGTGTGGCAAAACGGCTGCCTTTTCTACTGCAGGAGTGCCCTTTAATTTGCGTTCCCCGCGGCCCGCCTCGGCTGTGTACCGTTCCACTTCACAGTCGTTCGGGCCGCCAGGCGCACAATGGGGCGGCGCGAGTGAAGTTCCGGTTCCGGGCGTTGCACGACGAAATGACGTCATGATCTGCGCACGCAGATGAGCGCACGCAATGACTTTGCGCCGGCGCTAAATGTCTACTGAAGTTGGGGCGAGGCACAGATCGCGCTGCGCCCGGGCGCTAAGCGCCTAGCGCTCGAGATCTACTCCTCCTAAGGCTCTAACGGCTGGCGCAGCCAACTGAATTTCTAGGCCATACAGTTATGACTCTATGGCCTAGAAATTCAGTATAGCCACTTTTGGGGCGGTAAAGTCGGGCGGCCACTAAAGTTTGCGCCCGGCGCAAAGTCGAGCCCCCTTCGCCGATATTCAGTTGCATCGCCCTAAGAGGTTGCTGCTGCGCTAAAACAGGCGATGCACGACTATCATTAGGCGCTAAGCCGGCAGCCCGGGGCACTAACACCGGAAGTTGGGCGCAGGGCAGGTGCGGCGAGTTGCTGATTGCCAGCAGACACTCTGGCTCCGGTGAGCTCTTAAAGGGGGAGGGTGGATTTGTTTTTTTGACAGGCCGAGACTAGTGTATTTGTGTTTTTGGGGAGGGCTTCTCTCCATCACTTTGTTGTTGTTCCTCCTCCTCCTCCTCCTCCTCCTCCTCCCAAAGAAGGAGTGTTGCAAAATGGCTGCCTTTTCTACTGCAGGAGTGCCCTTTAATTTGCGCTCCCCGTGGCCCGCCTCGGCTGTGTACCGTTCCACTTCACAGTCGTTCGGGCCGCCAGGCGCACAATGGGGCGGCGCGAGTGAAGTTCCGGTTCCGGGCGCACAAAGGGCGTTGCACGACGAAATGACGTCATGATCTGCGTGCGCAGATGAGCGCACGCAATGACTTTGCGCCGGCGCTAAATGTCTACTGAAGTTGGGGCGAGGCGCAGATCGCGCTGCGCCCGGACGCTAAGCACCTAGCGCTCGAGATCTACTCCTCCTAAGGCGCTAACGGCTGGCGCAGCCAACTGAATTTCTAGGCCTATGATTCTTCTGTTATGTTTCTTAGTGTTGGTTTTGAGACCTAATATTTGTTCTGCAGTTCTTAATATTCCATTTTTGATGGTGGTCCACATCTCTTCTACATCCATTTCTTCTGTTATTGCAGGTACGGTGTTTCTCACTACACTATCTTTCTACTTCTTTCTGATGTCAGGTTATTCCAGTTTGTCCAGATCCTGGATTTTTGTTTTAAATGCTTTTCTAGTAGCTCTCATTCTCAGCCCTTCCAATGCCAAAACTAACTTATGGTCAGAGCCGACATTGGCCATAAAGGATCTGCATGACAAAGCACTTGATTTCCAGCTTTTATTTACAATGATGAAATCAATCATGTTTCATGTTTGCCTATCAGGCAACAGCCAAATCCTTCTTTTGTGGCTTTCTTTGATAGAAAAGTGTGTTCATCGATTGTTACTGAGGCAGAAGGAAAGTAACGGTTCTCCTCTTTCGTTTTCCTCACCAGATCCAAACTTTCCTACAACTCTATCCCCATCATTTCAGTTTGATCCCACTTTCACATTGATATCTCCCAATACCAGCAACATGCCTTGTCTTGGAATTGCTTCTGTCACCATTTCGAGATCTTTATAGAAGTCATCGATCTCTGTATCAGAAACTACTGTTGTTGGTGCATATACCTATTGTGAAATTTTAATGAAAAGGCGTATTAAATATATTGCAGAGTAGCTACATAATATTCCTGCACCACTGGCCCTTCCTGTTGCAGGATGTGATCTAACTGATAAATTTAATCAGAATTGATTTCTGACTTTAGTCCTGAATGTAGCCTTTAACATAAGAGGGAATATGGGATTGAAATACATGAGTGCTTGACTTGCAGCTGGTTTTAACACTAATGCTACTCCCTCATGATGCAGACCATCTTCCCTTCTAGACACAGTGTTTTCACAAGGTTTAGCATGCCAACTAAGGCAGGGTGTGGTGCTTGGAGCCACTCATGCTGGTAAAACCACCCTTCTGGATGTGGTTGTCCACCATGCAGAGGGGTTACCTTTAGGGCTCACCCCATACACCCTACTTGATACTAACACTGGATGGTAAATCAGTGTTTCTGACAGGCTTCATCTTCAGAAGTACAAAAATTCAACAGGAAAATGAGAATTAAAAGGACTGTGGGAAGATATAATAGCAATTCTGATTAAATTTATCAGTTCGATCACATCCTGTACAGGAATATTATGTAACTACTCTGCAATATATTTAATATGCTTTTCCATTAAAATTTCTCACAGGAACATAAAAAACATTTCAAAACATAAACTAAACTCTCAGCAATGTTGATAATGTTGCATTCATGGCAACCGAAAACATTGAAAATCATTCAGTTAAGATCAATTCAGAGACCATTTTGTTTTCCTATTAAGAAAAAGTAAGGAATATAGGGTCACGACGGATCTATACTCAGAAAGGTAATGTCTCTTAACAGACTAAATCCAATATTATCTGCAGAACCTCTTTTATGCAGTGGATTTTGATACTAATAAATCAATAATATTAATTTAGTAAATTATAATCCAGTACCCCACCATTCAAAGGTTGTAGAGGTCATCTTCCACTCAGACAGCACCAACTTAGAAGTCACAACGCAGCGTTAAAAACACACAAATCATACCCTAGGAGTTCTCTGTGTGCCCTAGGCATGATTCAAAGTACATGATATTATCTCAGCCATCTACTCTGCTGAAATCACCACTGCAAACGGTTTTACGACTACATTGTAGACAGTCATGTTGAAGACTGTGGTCCAAAGATGTAATACAACTACACCCTGGAGACAAAATCTTGAAAGTGACTGGCTAAAGTGCATTCTTAATAGTCTTAAGTGAATCATGTAAAGGTGTAACAGTGCTGAACTCTATTGTCCTCTGACCTCAATGCAGCTATATCTTGTGTATTCTGAAAAAAAACCTGTCAGTGATTGTCAGCTTTTCCAGCCTCCTTCATATCCTCACAGAGCTAACAAAGTGGTATTATATACATATATGTAATTACAGTTGTCTGAGAAAGGTGTACATAAAAGCAATTGGAACTGGTGATACTTCACGGACAGAGCTACAAAACAAAATACACAATAAGCACTCCATTCTAGTGGTGGACACTTACATTTTGTGAGATAGAACATCCTCAGTCTGAACAGGAGAAATGCCTTCTAAATGGATGTCATGAAGATTATTAATTTTATGAATTAAAACTGATAGCTATTTTTTTTACAGAGATGATATAAAACCTGAATAGATGTTTATTGCTCTATATTGATTTATGCCTTGTAAATATAAATTCCTTTATCATGTTATATATTTCCTAAAAATTATAGCTTAGAAATTGCTGTGGGCAATGCTATCATAGGAACACTTAATGCACTTGTATCAAATTCTTGTCTCTCCATTATTTTAACACTGGCGTCAACTCATTTAAAATTAACAGGTTAGTACCTCCATTAGAACCGCAGAGAGAAGAATTTGATACAAGCGCATGAAGTGTTTGCATAATTTCGTCAGCAACAGTAATTTGCATCCACGTGATGAGCATATTTTTGCAATTTTCTTAGTTTATGTGCTTCTGCCAAAGATCACCTCTGATGTCACTTACAGAATGATAGGTCCTTGGTCAATCAATGAGGAAAGTTTTCATCTTCAGATGTAAAACAGTTCTTTTCTAGTTCACGCTGTTTGATGGCCCACCAGAACCTTAAGTGCTAATAGCACTCAATTTTAGTGTCTAACCTTATTTTCTTAACAATTCACAACTCCAGGATGCAAATTCCGCTGGGTCTAAGGATGATGTCACTGGTAGGTGACAAGAATTGCATTGAAATAAAATTTAAAGGGATGGGAACCAATGTTCCTCCTTATATTTTTTGTGTGCGTGGCCCCTTTAAGGGGCTGGGCGGCCCATTCAAAATATCGCGCATGCACAGTTTCGCATTGAAGAGCCGGCGAGCCAGCTGCGCGCGAGGTCCCGAGAGCTGCACGGTCGTGCGGCTTAAAGGGAACATTGATGGGGAAAATTAAAGGTGACAAGAATTTAGAAAGCATCTAGAGATCATTAAATTGCCTCTCAGCCCATCAGCAACCTTACCATGGCTGAAGAAGCATGGTATTAAGATGTGGCAGACCAGGATGAAGGGAAAGGGATCTATAGGTGCAGGTATGAATCTGCAAGAAGTGACAGTACAGCCCAGCACTTGGCCTCCTCTTTGATGGATACTGAAGTTGAGGTGCTGCTGCATCAGATACTTACAAGGAGGCTTTTCCTCTGCGCTACTCCACAGCCCCAGTCCATAAGTCAGCACTGCAGCATTCTTACAAAGTGGTGCAGTCACATTTCAGGCCACAGCTGACTATTACTGTCCCTACACATGTGCACGCTCTATGCTGCTGATAGCTCCTGGTATCCTTGAAGCAGATGGCAGAAAGCATCTTCCAGTCTGCTGGTCCAGACTCGGTGAAGGCACATTAGCATAGTCATTCACAGGTGGCTTTGCCAGGGTCTGCAAAAATGGTTGGTGTCATCCTGACAGGTGCACCCTGGCATGCCTTCATTCATGCAATACCTTTTAAAGCATAAACATGAAGGATCTTGCAGTATACTGGTAAGACAGGCACTCACATCTCACTGCGATGGCACTAGGGGTCTGGTAGTGCAGCCATCATTGCCACCAACAACATCCGCCAAGGTGAAGTTTGCTACCTCTCCCTGCAGATATTGGGGTACAGGTGTGCGTAGGTACAGGTGGGAGGGCCCATGGCACCCGTCGGGCAGCCTAACCTGCCTAGTATCTTTACACTGGTCCCCTTTTCCTCTAAACAGGCCAGTTCGAAGGATTCCAGGTAGCAAAATCTCTAGTGCCAATAAGATGAGGTCAGGGCAAATTAAAATGACTCACCTGTCATGAAGGCTCAAGAAAGTCAAAGTGCCAGCTGAAAACAAAAATAAAAATACAAGAATTGCCTTTAAAGGGGCTAATGGACGTACCTTTAAAGTATATGGATTTTCAAATACCCTCCTGCCTGCAGGTCCACCCAAGGCCTTGTCCTCGTCAGTTTTTACTGGGGTGTTGGAGACTCGGCGTCCACCCCTTGGCCCGAAATGAGCACAGAGTCCTTCCCTGCTCTCTTCTGCGCACGTTAGCCAGGCTCCCACCTGCTTCAGGGGCGCTTCAAGTGCCTGTCCAGTAGGGCTTCAAACAGGTGGGAATCTGGCGTAACTCAACCGTCCCACTACCGGTCCAAATCAGGGTGATAATGAGACAGAAATTGCCCACAACATCTTTAAATGGCACTGGAAATGTAACAAAATAATAAGGGAAATCATTGGATGGAAAAATCACTACTGTATACTGCACAAAAGTACCCATTAGTGAATGGCAGCTAGTCTTCCTGTCCTAGTATTCAAACCATCTGTATGAACCACTGAAGCTTTATTTTTACACTTTCGGATAAATCCTGAACCCCTTGCTTGAATTACTGCCTTGTGATTTACTGAATCTCATTTGACCCTGTCATTTGAACCCACATGTCTGGTTGGTAGTTCAGTATTGTACCATAGTTACCAGAGTCATCATTTTCTCAACAATTATTTCAAAAATAAATGTGAAGAACAGCCGCTTGAGCAAGATACTAGATGGGGTCTGGTGCCCATGATGCAATACCCCAGTGTGAATCGGCAACCTCAAGACACAGGGGAAACAATTAGAATGACAAAACTATTTACATTATTTAGAACATTGAGATATTATAAAACAGTTTACTGTAATTGTGGAAAAACAGTTGCTTTGATGAACAATGTTTCATGATTTAGTACAGTTATGGAAGGGTATAGAAGATTCTAGTGGGGGGGGGAAGAAATTCATTATCGCCCCATTTGGGGGCGGTAACTTTTGAAAGCTGGGAAACTTGGTGAGGAGCTAATGATTCCCAGCATTCACAAAATTGGGTTTAGCGCTCCAGGAAGGAAGTGGAGTGCTAAAGGACGCAGGCGAGGCAGTAGTTGTGCAGCACTGCAAAATGGGCCGTGCAGCGCTGCAGCATTCTGAGGCTCTTTCCCTCCCTTAAAGGAAAGGCCATCGCTACAGGCTCAGCATTGGGACCAGTTAGCTGGTCCCCGACAGCGGCCGCGATCCGTCTCAGTAAGTCCCATGCACTCCAGCAGAGTGCCAGGCTGATCGATTGTGGCCCAGGAGAAACAAAAAAAATTGAACTAAAACATTTCAAAAATGTAGGTACTTACCTCGGCCACCTCCCCTTTAACTTTCATCTCCAAAGTGCCCAGCCTCCTGATCAACGCCTCCTGCAGCTGTCGGTGTCATCGCCCGGCGATGCTGCAGGGGGCGGAACCGAAGTTCGGGTCCGGGACGCTAACAGGGTGATGCGCATAGCAATGGTGTCACGATCTCCGGGCGAAGGTGATCATGGCGAGAAGTCTTAACACTGACGCAAACCTCTCACTGAAGTTCGCGGGAGTTATTCATCTCGACGCACCCGGGCGGTAAGTCGTTAGCGCCCCGTTATCGCCCCCTGGAGGCAATAACAGGAGGTGCTAAGGAGGCCAATTTCTAGCCCCTGGATGTTTCCAAGTAAAATTCTAATTACTTAATGGCCCAGAAATTCGGGTCGGGGGCTTCCTGTGGGTGCAAGCCCCCGACCTACACTTACCTATCGTGCCGACATTTGAGGCCTGGGCCTGCGTGGATTTCCGCTCTGTGACCCGGTCCAGCTCCCGACGCGCTGTGCTTGTGTGATCCAGCGGCGTAGTTAGTTCGATGAGCCAGCTGGGATCACGTGAGCACTGGGCAACCAATCGTAGGTTGCAAAAGTTCATTCATGAGTTTGATAGTAAGAACTGTCAAACTCATGAAAACTCAGGGCGCCCAAAACAGTACTTAAACTTCAAATAAAAGTTTAAAAAACATCCCACTAAATAAATGAACTATGAATAACTGTAAAAAACTATTTAAAACAATTATCAAATTTTTGAAAAAAATAATTTTTTAACAAATCGGGTCTAAAAATACACTTACCTTACTGTAAATTCTTTAAAAATAATAAACCTGTGGAAAAAAAATTCTAAATTTTATTAATAGACCACTTACCTTTTAAAACTAAGTACGTACGTCTGCTTTTTTCACGCGTAAAAACCGGAGGCCTTTACGCACGGGCAACTCTTCAAAAAAAAAGGAATTTCAGCGCGCACACGCTGCCTGAAACGTCGCACGCATTCCGCCTCTGAACCCCTTGCTTCAGAGGACAGGAAATGATGGTTTTCAGCGCATACGCTGTGCATCCTGAAAACCGGCACTTCCATCGGGCCCACGCGTGAGTACCCCGTCCATACTCACGCGTTGGGACCCGAATTACTGGGCCATTGTTTGCCTTTAGTTCTGAGTTCTATGACATTGTGTGGCAAATGTCATTGTTTCATGTATGGCTATTCCATGTGACAATTTAATTGTGATGGAAGGGGCTTAGAGTCTGTTCAACCTAACAGATTAAGGAGAATAAAGCTGAGCAATTTAGGCTCTCTTGAAAGCATGTAAAGAAGGAGTTAATAGAAATAGTGAAGCTGTTTAGAAAATTCAGTGGTACAAACCAAGTGATTCCTCTTAGGAGCTCTTCAATTAAATCTTAACACGACAGCAAATTTATTGCATCTTGATTGAATATTTTCTTCTTTCCTGGGGGAGGCACGTACCTTTTCTATGTTATGGAAATAATGTGATGAGAGACAGCACTTGCCTGAACAATTCATACGTGAACCAATCAGTATAACACAAAAGTCAAGTCTATACAGAACGAGATTGGGATGGAATTATTTCCATGCGACGGTGTAATTGTTCCACGTAATAGAAGGTTACTCATATGACAGTGTAATTGTTATCAGAGTGACTGCTGCCAACAAACCGGAAGCTACTGGAAGCTGCGCAGAAGCATTCTGCACATAAATGTCAGGTCCCAAATAAGAAAACGTAACGCGCACCACAACACGTTACAGACCTTACAATACCTGAAATTTCCACCCCCTCACTTTTCTCTCTCACCAATCTGCGAGAACACCAAAAAGCCACTGGAACTGCGCATGTGCAACAACTTTATTTTGTTGGCAGCAGTCGCATCCATCTTTAAACCCTTTCCATTCAGTTCATATGAAATGGAGGTTTAATTCAGGATGTTATAGTCCCTGCCTTTTATAGTAGACGTGTTGGTGTCAATATTCCTATTTATATGCAGTGGCTGGAGTAACCAATACATTTTTAAAAAGCATGGAGGGAATCTTCATCCTCCATCTCTCCATTTCCCACTCTGTCTAAATGCCCCAGTAATGGTCCAAATGGGGGAGAGGGAGGGGAGAGAGAGAGAGATAGTGGTCTGGTCAGTTTCACCTGTAGTGTTGGAGAGCTGAACAGGGCTGAAGTATGCAGTGTTCTGGTCAGTTTCACCTGAAGGTGGCAGGACTTAATGACAGGTAATCGCACTTTAATGAAGTGCGAATAGCTGCTTGAATTTCCCAAAATAACCACCCCAATTAATATGGTTTAAGTGGTGCCTTTGTAATTGATGTCTATGGTAATAAAAAATGGTTAGTGCCACTTGCCCGATAGAGGCGGCTGTCTGGGATAAGCGGAGGCGGAGTAAGTGGTGGTGACTATAATTGCCCTGAATTTCTAAAGTTTTTTAAAAATCTACTTATTTAATTTGTAGGACTTGAAGGAAAATCTTAAACAAGACATTTTCTCCAGCTTGCTGACCATTGCAGTCACCACCTATTGAGGTTCCTTTTTAATTACATTATACTGTGGCAGAACCACTGAATGACTCTGGCTAACTGTATATAATTCTCTTTAACGATGTTCTAACACCAGCCTAAACCTGTACCATTGTGTTAGGCATTACTGTGTTTTGTATATAGAGTTTGCATGTACGGGGCATGGCTCCTTTAAGAGCGCGGGAAAACACAGATAAACGCGATGACATCACATCGCAAACCACGGGGCTGCCCAGGCAGTCCTCGTGGCATCTCCATTGAGTAAAGACCTGTTTAATTGTTCTCTTGTGTCGATCTCCGTTATTCGCAGGAATTCGCTAATTCCTACAATACTGTCTTAAAAATTTCTGGCAAAAAATGATTCTGCTTATGCAAAATGCAAGAAATTAAGGATAATTTCAACATTTTTCTCCTGACAGGGAACTGTGCCCACTGTGAGTGCATATTGGGTTGGGAACTCTCGCAGATGCTACCAACAATCTTCCATCCATTACTGGAGAGGACATGTGGACAGTCTGTGCCCAGATTCCAGATATGAGCTCTCGGCAGACGAGGCTCCTCACCAGAAATGCAATTTCATAAAATCAACCCTGTGATGTCAAACAATTAAAAGATACTGAACATTCAGAATTGTTAAATGCAAAATGCCTTGGTTCACTGTATTCTTAGCCTTGTCATTTGTCACTCTTTAATATACGTAAAACTTTAGAAACTGTTTCATTCTGTATAAGGTCCTTTATCCTTGTATGCCAGCTATTTAATGGGCCAGAAATTAGGATCGGGTGCTTGCCGCGCGTGCAAGCCCCCGATGTGCACTCACCCGGCGTGCCGACATCTGAAGCCTGGGCCTGCTTGGAATTCCTGTCACTGGCCTGGTTCAGATGTCGGCGCGATGTGCTTGCCTGATCCAACGGCGTAGTTAGTGCGATGTGCCGGCTGGGATCAGGTGAGCACTCTGCAGCCAATCAGGGGAGGGGAAACTTCATTCATGAGTTTGATAGTAAGAACTGTCAAACTCATGAAAAGTACGGGCGCCCAAAAGACTAGTTTAACTTTAAATAAAATTTTAAAAAACATCCCAATAATTAAATAAACTATAAATAACTTTAAAAAACTATTTTAAACAATTAATAAAATTTTTGAAAAAAATATTTTTTTAAGAAATCGGGTCTAAAAATAAACTTACCTTACTGTAAAGTCCTTAAAAACAATGAAGCTGTGAAAAAAATGCAATAATTTTAAATAATAGACCACTTACCTTCAAGAATCCACTCCTTACGCCTCCTTTTTATATGTGTAAAAAGTTCAGGCCCTTGCACACGGGCAAACCTGTCAAAAAGAAGGAAGTTCAACGCGTGCGCGCAGAGTCCTGCGCGCACACGTTGGACCTCTGAAACCCTTGGAGGAAATGCCGGTTTCCCGCGCATGCGCTGTGCATGCTGAAATCCGGCACTTCCAACGGGCCCACGCGTGAGTACCCCGCCCGTACTCACGCGTTGGGACCGGAATCACTGGCCCATCATTTCTGAAAAGCATACAGGCAGACGAGTGCAGTCCACCATCAATACATATGAAGCTCCATAGGAGATGAAATATTTTCAACCTTTATCTTGCTCCTTAAACTATTTACCATTGAGATTGCCTATATCACAGGTTGACACATATTTGTATTGCAAAACATAAATAAGGATTCAGTCAATTAGTTTAATAAGAGTGCTTTGCTGCCATTGTGTTTTATGTAGCTCCAGCAGTGCTTTAAAATTCTTGTTTTGTGCATGCCCAGGCAGCCCATTGAGTGGGCAACAGATCACTGTCCAATTGCACAAAGTTAGGTGCATGTTTCGCTGTGTACCCATCCTGCTGTCAATGCACCCATGTCCGAATATTTACCCTTGTGCATAGATCATACTTATCTGGCAAATTTTTGAGGATCGTACTGAAGTGTGGAATAAAGGAAAGCAAATAAAACAGTGAAACTCTGATCAAATGTAGCAAATATCTTTGTATTCCATCTTCTCCCACTTTTTGGGGAAATTATGATTTTAAAATAATTGATATATTTTATGTAGAATCTATCATCTCCCACAGGCTACAATATAAAGCAATCAGTTGACACTCCAATATGGTGAAGCAACAGGGGTTCTGCATTCTAGGAGGTCATTCCACAATATGAACTATAATGTACATTTTTTGTGTAATTAAGCCTTCCTGCATGAAGAGAAAGGATTGCTGTGAGGAAGAAGGTTAAATTTTGTTTGTCATCAAAATGTTTTGACCTCCCCACCAGTGTTATTTTCCTTCTCCAATTTTTCCCATGATGTTTTATCTTTATATACTACTGAAGCTGGTGACTTACGCTGAGGTAGAGTTCCGCAGGCAGACGTAACCTTCTGGTACCTCATCTAAGTAGTTGATATTCATGGGGTGAGTCTGAACAATGAATGTGGGTGGAGTATTTGACTGTGCGAGGCATCACAACTGAATCCAACAGTGTCAATACTTCTGTCCATAAACTAACAATTCCAGTCAAAGTAACTCAATCGCATTCAGGAAAAGAAAGCCTGGTTGAAATTCTTTTCCCTTGCCTAAGAGTGTTGGTAGGTATTCCCTGACTGCCATTCCCGATAAAATTGGGTAACTCAGTACAGTTTACAAGACTTTTTCTGGTGTGAATGGTTCACTGTTACATGATACATTTACCCACATCTGCTTCATCATAGATATCAACCAACAGGTAAGGAGTCTCCCTCCTGCCCCATCTCAGCCAATTTTTACTGAGTAAAAATGTTATGTAGCTTGGTACTGAGCCGTTGGGAGCCCTTTTACTTGTCGGTCAATATTCCTAAATATCCAATAAATATATATAAATAATAAATAACATTTTTAAGTGTAAATTGATGCAGCATTTTATAAGAAAATATTGTGCTTTATGAATTTGGGGAAGTTTGGAAAATATGCTAGGAGATGTACTTGATAGAAACCCTAGGCAGCTTGTCAAATATACCAACATTTTGCAAAAGAAGAAAGGTTTTGCACTCCACTGAATGTTTATTTCTCAGTTATTTCTGTTAAGAACAAAAAATTCTGTGAACAATAAGTAGCTACTTGGGTTATCCAGCATGTTCCTTTATAAAAAGAAAAAAAAAGAAAATACTGCAGATGCTGGAAATCTGAAATAAAAACAGAAAATGCTGGAGATACTCAGCAGGTCAGGCAGCATCTGTGAAGAGAGAAACAGAGTTAATGTTTCAGGTCGGTGACCTTTCGTTCAGAGTTGACCTGAAACGTTAACTCTGTTTCCCTCTTCACAGATGCTGCCTGACCTGCTGAGTATCTCCAGCATTTTCTGTTCCTTTATAATGCAGCTTCTGTAGATTTCACTTATCCACTTTCTTTTGCTGGTTTTGTTTAAATGGAAAACCAAAACTTTAATGTAAAATTATTTTTGCATTAATATTGTAATATTATAAATCTCTAATTTATTTTAGATTTTCCTGATAAAATGTTCCGTTCTAGTAATGAAGAACAAAAATGGTATGGTGGTAGTGATACAGTTTGTTACTCTGTTAGACTAAACAAAATCTAAGGAGAAACACATAAGTACCTTATATCACATATTGCAACTGCACATCGACATATTTATGATGGTGGCCTTAATGTGCTGATATATTGAGAATGGTAGCATAGTGGTAATGTCACTGGGCTAGTAAGCTAGAGGCCTGGATTAATGATCCAGAGATGTGAGTTCAAATCCCACCACGGCAGCTGGGGAATTTAAATTCAGTTATAGCTAGTATCAGTAATGGTAAACATGGAACTATCGGAATATCGTAAAAACTCATCCGGTTCACTAATGTCCTTTAGGAGAAGGAAATCTGCCGTCCTTATCTGGTCTGGCCTATATGTGACTCAGTTGTAACAAACCGCTACGAAACACAATAATAAGAATGAAACCGGACGGACCACCCGCCATCAACCTCGGCACTGGCACACTCAGCCCATTTGACGCGGCAAAGCCCTCACCAACATCTGGGGACTTGTGCCAAAATTGGGAGAGCTGTCCCACAGACTAGTCAAGCAACAGCCTGACATAGTAATACTCACAGAATCATACCTTTCAGACAATGTCCCAAACTTCTCCATCACCATCCCTGGGTATGCCCTGTCCCACCGGCAAGACAGACCTGCCAGGGGTGGGGACACAGTCAGGAAGGAGTGGCCCTGGGAGTCCTCAACATTGACTCTGGACCCATGAAGTCTCATGGTTTCAGGTCAAGCATAGGCAAGGAAACCTCCTGCTGATTACCACCTACCACCCTCCTTCAGCTGATGAATCAGTACTCCTCCATGTTGAACACAACTTGGAAGAAGCACTGAGAGTAGCAAGGGCACAGAATGTACTCTGGGTGGGGGACTTCAATGTCCATCACCAAGAGTGGCTCGGTAGTACCACTACTGACCGAGCTGGCCAAGTACTGAAGGACATAACTGCCAGTCTGGGT
The DNA here is from genome assembly GCF_052327205.1 of Somniosus microcephalus. Classification (NCBI taxonomy): domain Eukaryota; kingdom Metazoa; phylum Chordata; class Chondrichthyes; order Squaliformes; family Somniosidae; genus Somniosus; species Somniosus microcephalus. The sequence goes on along the minus strand of NC_140988.1, from coordinate 277,082,028 downwards.
GGTGAGAGAACCAACACGAGGGAAAAACTTACTTACTGCTCTACCTGTCACAGATGCATCTGTCCATGACAGTATTGGCAGCAGTGACCACCGCAGTCATTGTGGAGACGAAGTCCCCTCTTCATACTGAGGACACCCTCCATCGTGTTGTGTGGCACTACCACCGTGCTAAATGGGATAGATTCAGAACAGATCTAGCAGCTCAAAACTGGGCCTCCATGAGGCGCTGTGGGCCATCAGCAGAAGCAGAATTGTATTCCACCACATTCTGTAACCTCATGGCCTGGCACATTTCTCACTCTACCATTACCATCAAGCCAGGGGACCAACCCTGGTTCAATAAGGAGTGTAGAAGAGCATGTCAGGAGCAGCACCAGGTGTACCTAAAAATATGGTGCCAACCTGAGGAAGCTGCAACACAGGACTACATGCATGCTAGAAAAGCAAAAGCAGCATGCTACAGACAGAGCTAAGTGATCCCACAATCAACAGATCAGATCAAAGCTCTGCAGTCCTGCCACATCCAGTTGTGAATGGTGGTGGACCATTAAACAACTAACGGGAAAAGGAGGCTCCATGAATATCCCCATCCTAAGTGATGGTGGAGCCCAGCACATGAGTGCAAAAGACAAGGCTGAAGCGTTTGCAACCATTTTCAGCCAGAAGTGCCAAGTGGATGATCCATATCAGCCTCCTCCTGAGGTCCCCACCACCACAGAAGCCAGTCTTCTGCCAATTCAATTCACTCCACGTGATATCAAGAAATGGCTGAGTGCATTGGATACAGCAAAGGCTATGGGCCCCGAAAACATTCCAGCTGCTGTGCTGAAGACTTGTGCTCCGGAACTAGCCGCGCCTCTAGCCAAGCTGTTCCATTACAGCTATAACACTGGCATTTATCCGACAATGTGGAAAACTGCCCAGCTATGTCCTGTCCACGAAAAGCAGGACAAATCCAATCCAGCCAATTACCGCCCCATCAATCTACTGTCAATCAGCAACAAAGTGATGGAAGGTGTCATCGACAGTGCTATCAAGCGGCACTTACTCACCAATAACCTGCTCACTGATGCCCAGTTTGGGTTCCGCTAGTACCATTCGGCTCCAGGCCTCATTACAGCCTTGGTCCAAACATGGACAAAAGGGCTGAATTCCAGAGGTGAGGTGAGAGAGACTGCCCTTGACATCAAGGCAGCAGTTAACCGAGTCTGGCATCAAGGAGCTCTAGTAAAACTGAAGTCAATGGGAATCAAAGGGGAAACTCTCCACTGGCTGGAGTCATACCTAGCACAAAGGAAGATGGTTGTGATGGTTGGAGGTCAATCAACACAGCCCCAGGACATCGCTGCAGGAGTTCCTCAGGGCAGTGTCCTAGGCCCAACCATCTTCAGCTGCTTCATCAATGACCTTCCCGCCATCATAAGCTCAGAAGTGGGGATGTTCGCTGATGATTTAAACATTCACTCCCTCCACCACCAGTGTATCATGGCTGCAGTGTGTACCATTTACAAGTTGCACTGCAGCAACTCATCAAGGCTTCTTCAGCAACACCTCCCAAACCTGCGACCACTCCCACCTAGAAGGACAAGGGCAGCAGGCGCATGGGAACATCACCACCTCCAAGTTCCCCTCCAAGTCACACACCATCCTGACTTGGAAGTATATCGCCGTTCCTTCATCGTCGCGGGGTCAAAATCCTGGAACTCTCTCCCTAACACCACACGGACTGCAGTGGTTCAAGAAGACAGCTCACCACCACCTTCTCAAGGGCAACTAGGAATGGGCAATAAATGCTGGCCTTGCCAGTGATGCCCAGATCCCATGAACGAATAAAAAAAAGGACCAGGTAAGGACGGCAGATTTCCTTCGCTAAAGGACATTAGTGGAACAGATGTTTTTTACGACAATCTGATAGTTTCATGGTCACCATTACTGATACTAGCTTTTTATTCCCAATTTATTTAATTAACTGAATTTAAATTTCCCAGCTACCGTGTTGCAGATTTGCACTCATGTCCCCAGATCATCAGTCCTGGCCCTTGAATTACTAGTTCAGTAACGATAACCACTATGCTACCATTCCCAGCTACAAAACAGAAAACAGAGAGTAGGGATTAAAAATTCTTACTCAGATTGGCAAATGGTGGAAAGTGGTGTTCCACAAGGATTGTTGCTGGGACCACTGTTGTTCACCATTTACATAAACATTTGAACTCGGGAATCAGAAGCACAATTTCAAAATTTGAGGATGACACCAAATTGGAGGGTGTCGTTAATACAGTGGAGGACTGAAACAACATGTTTCCATGAGATTACCTCTCATTCTTCTCAACTCTAGGGAATATAGGCCTAGACTGCTCAATCGCTTCTGATTGTACAATCTCCTCATCCTCGGAAACAGTCTGGTGAACCTTCGTTGCACTCCTGCTAATGCAAATATATCCTTCCTTAGGTAAGGAGCCCAAACTGTACAGTACTCCAGGTGTGGTCTCACCAAGACCCTATATAATTACAGGAAAACTTCTTTACTCTTATACCCCAATCCTTTTGTAATAAAGGCCAACATACCATTTGCTTTCCTAATTGCTTGCTGTATCTACATGTTCAATTTCTCTGATTCGTGTACAAGGACACCCAAGTCCCTCTGAATACCAACATTTCCCAGTCTCACACCTTTTAAAAAATACTCTGCTTTTCTATTTTTCCTACTAAAGTGGATAACTTCACATTTCTCCCCATTATATTCCATCTGTCACGTTCTTGCCCACTCACTTAACCTGTCTATATCAATTTAAGCCTCTTTGCGTCCTCCTCACGACTTACTTTCCCACCTAGCTTTGTATCGTTAGAAAACTTGGATACATTATACTCAGTCTTCTCATCTAATTCATTGATAATAGATTGTGAATAGCTGAAGCCCAAGCACTGATCCTTGTGGTACCCCACTAGTTACAGCCTGCCAACCCATTTATTCCTACTCTGTTTTCTGTCTGTTAACCAATTTTCAGTCCATGCTAATATATTACCCCCAATCCCGTGAGCCCTAATTTTGTGTAATAACCTCTTGTGTGACACCTTATTGAATGCTTTTTGAAAATCCAAATATACTACATCCACTGGTTCTCCCTTGTCTACCCTGAAAAGCAGTGAAGTAATGTTAAACTTGTATAGAACCTTGATTGGACCACACTTGAAATATTGTGAACAGTTCTGGTCTCCATATTATCAAAAGGATATAGGGGCACTGGAGAAGGTGCAAAATAGATTTTACTAGAATTACACCAGAACTGAGAGGTTATAGCTATCAGGAAAGATTGAACAGACTGAAGCTCTTATCATTAGAAAAGAGAAAACTGAGAGGTGATCTGATGGAGGTCTTCAAGATTGTGAAAGGGTTTGATAGGGTAGACAGAGAAGATGTTTCCACTTGAGACCAAAACTGGGGGCCATAAATAAAAGATAGATTACTAATAAATCTAATCATTAATTCAGGAGAAACTTCTTTACCCAGGGAGTGGTTAGAATGTAGAACCCGCTACCACAGTAAGTGCTTGAGGCAAATAGCATATATGCATGAAAGGGGAAGCTAGATAAGCACATGAGGGAGAAAGGACTAGAAGGATAGGCTGATGGGGTTAGATGAAGTGGGGTGGGAGGAGGCTCATGCAGAGCATAAACACCTGCATGGACCTGTTGGGCCGAATGGCCTGTTTCTCTGCTGTAAATACTTTGTTATACTTTGTAGTCTGCTGTACACTTGGCCACGTGGATACCTTCAGTGACTCCTTTATTTTATGAAGTAGAACAGTATGATGAAATTAGACAGCAGTAACAATTCACCCAGTGTGTCAGCAACTGAATAGGCATCATGTAGCTAAGTCAGCTTGGCTCAATGGTAGGCACTCTTGCTTCTGAGTCTAGAAGGTTGATGGTTCAAGCCCCATTCCAGAGATTTGTAACCTAGGCTGACACTTCAGTACAGCACTGAAGGAGTGCTATACTGTTGGCAGGTGCTGTCTTCCAAATGAAATGTTAAAATGAGGCCCCACCTATCCCCTCAGGTGAATGGGATTATGCAAAGAAGTGAATGAAAGTTATCATGGCACCCTGGTCAATATTAATCCCTCAACCAACCCACTAAAAATCAAATCACCTGGTTGTTTATCTCATTGATATTTGTGGGACCTTGTGGTGCACAAATTGGCTGCTGCATTTCCCTACATTACAACAGTGACTATGGCCCCGATATTGACAGGGAGGGAGGGGGAAGTTTTGCGGTCGGGAAACCCCAAAGAACAGGTTTCCCTCAGGTACTGCTCAATTTAACAGCACAATCTGATTACCATTTTTGGACTCTGTTTCCCAGCCACAGCCAGTCAGCTTGAGAGGTTGGCTGGCTGTCAGGTGGGTAGGCCTTCAGCACCAGGCCACAGCCGAGGAGTAGAGGGAGAGATCAGGGGTCAGGGGTATCATCGATGAGGGGGCAGCAGAAATCAGGGGTTGAGGGAGACATTGATGGGGGGGATGGAGAGATCAGTGGTCGGGGAGACATCGATGGGGGGCCGGAGAGATCAAGGGTCAGGAGGACATTGATGGGGGGGGGGGGGGGCAGAGAGATCAGGGGTCATGGGGAGGACCTCGAAGGAGGGGTCAAGAGTGATCTGGTGTTGGGGGGAAATCGATGGAGGGGCCAGAGAGATTGGGTGCCGGGGGAGGAGACATCGATGGGCGGGTAGAGAGATCGGATGTCATGGTGAGGACATCGATGAGAGCGCCGGAGAGGTCGGGAGGAGGGGAGAAGATCATGGGCCATGGAGGGCATCGGGAGGACATCAGAAGGATCCGATCGCTGGGGAGGTTAACAGGTTTGCTTGGGGGGGCCGCCGGGAAACACTCCTGCTCCTCTTGGCCCACAGGCAGTGTTAGAAAGGCACTTACCTCTTCCATGCAGCAGTCCTCACCTCCCTTTAGCTTCAGGGTTTTCCGAGGCCCGGGAAAACTGGCTGGCCAGCATTACAGGTGAAACAGAGTAAAAATCTGAGGCATGCAGCCTCATTAAAATATTTAAATGAGCGACCCATCTCCTGGGAGCAGGTTGGTCGCCTGCCCTTCATTCCGCCTCCGTTAAAACTAAAAGTGGGTGGATTCGAGGTGGCTTGGGTTCGGTTTTGATATTTTTTTTACATATTTACTTCCTATCCAATCCAAACCCACTCATTTTTGGGGGTTAAAACTCCCCCCTACATTTAAAAAGTACTTTGTTGACTGTGAAGCGCTTTGGGACATTCTGTGAAAGGCACTACAAAAATAGATTGGATGCTTTCAAAAGAAAACTAGACGAGTACATGAGAGAAAAGGAAATAGAAAGAGATGCTGAAAGGCTGAGATGGGGTAGATGGAATGTGAGGAGACTCATGTGGAGTCTAAACCCCAGCACAGACCAGCTGAGCTGAATGGCCTGGTTCTGTGATGTATATTCTATGTAAAAAAATGCAAGTTCTTTCCTTCTCTTTCCTGTGGCCATTCAATGGGAAAGTGGAAGAAAGTGCTTTCCCTAGTCAACAATGCATCAGTCATTTGTTTGATGCATCTGTCGGCAGCACATAGATTGATACTGCACATTATTCATAGAATCATAGAAATTCACAGCACAGAGGAGGCCATTTGGCCCATCAAGTCTGTACTGGCTGAAAATGAACTATCCACTTTCCAGCTCCTGATCTGCAGCCTTGTAGGTTATGGCACTTCAAGTGCATATCCAAGTACTTTTTAAATGCGATGAGGGTCTCTGCCTCTACCACTTTCAGACAGTGAGTACCAGACCCCCACCACACTCTGGGTGAAAAAAAGTTCTCCTCAACTCCCCTCTAATCCTTCTACCAATTACTTTAAATCTATGCCCCCTGGTTATTGACCCTTCTGTCAAGGGAAATAGTTCTTTCCTATCCACTCTATCTAGACCCCTCATAATTTTATACACCTCAATTAAATTTCCCCACAGCCTCCTCTATTCCAAAGAAAACAACCCCAGCCTATCCAATTTTTCCTCATAACTAAAACTCTCCAGTCCTGGCAACATCCTCATAAATCTCCTCTCCTCTGTACCCTCTCTAGTGCAATCACATCTTTCCTGTAATGTGGTGATCAGAACTGTATGCAGTACTCTAGCTGTGGCCTAACTATTGTTTTATACAGTTCAAGCATAACCTCCCTGCTCTTATATTCTATGCCTTGGCTAATAAAGGAAAGTATCCCTAAATTCCTTCTTAATCACTTTATCTACCTATCTTGCTACCTTCAGGGATCTGTGGACATGCACTCCAAGGTCCCTCTGTTCCTCTACATTTCTCAGTATCCTACCATTTATTGTGTATTCCCTTGCCTTGTTAGCCCTCCCCAAATTCATGACATCACAATACTCCGGATTGAATTCCATTTGCCACTTTTCTGCCCACCTGACCAGTCCATTGATATCTTCCTGCAATCTACAGCTTTCTTCCTCACTATCAACCACATGGCTAATTTTTGTGTCATCTGCAAACTTCTTAATCATGCTCCCTGAAGTCTAAATCATTGTTATATACCACAAAAATCAAGGGGCCTAGTACTGAACCCTGCGGAACCCCACTGGAAACACCCTTCCAGTCACAAAAATACACTTCGACCATTACCCTTTGCTTCCTGCCACTGAGCCAATTTTGGATCCAACTTGCCACTTTCCCTTGGTTCCCATGGACTTTTACTTTTCTGACCAGTCTGCCATGTGGGACCTTGTCAAAGGCCTTGCTAAAATCTATGTTGACTACATCAAATGCACTACCCTCATCGACCCTCCTTGTTACCTCCTCAAAAAATTCAATCAAGTTAGTCAGACATGACCTTCCCCTAGCAAATCCATGCTGACTGTCCCTGATTAATCCGTGCCTTTCTAAATGACGATTAATACTGTCCCTCAGAATGTTTTCCAATAATTTGCCCACTAGCTGGCTGACTGGCCTGTAATTACTCGGTCTATCCCATTATCCCTTTTTTAACAACAGTACAATGTTAGCAGTCCTCCAGTCCTCCGGCACCACGCCTGTAGCCAGAGAGGATTGGAAAATGATGGTCAGGGCCTCTACTATTTCCTCCCTTGCTTCTCTTAACAGCCTGGGATACATTTCCTCTAGGCCTGGCGATTAATCTACTTTCAAAGATGCTAAATCCCTTAATATTTCCTCTCTCACCAGGCTTAACCCATCTAATATTTCACACTCCTCCTCCTTAACTACAATATCTGCATTGTCCTTCCCTTTTATGAAGACAGATTCATATGTTAATCTAAAAGAGGCAGCATCATAAAAGTTGATTGCCACTGGCAGTGCCATCCCTATGCTGGAGGTTGCAGTAGGCAGAACAGATGTGCAAGTACCTCTCTGCTGGCCTGAAGCCTGTGGAGGCAGTTGCTCATTGTCAGTTAACTGTGCCTGCAGTTATGGCTGCTGGCATTAGGGTGTATATGGTCAGTTCTCCTCTCATGCCTTCTTTAACCTTCTTTATCCTTTTTCATGAAATTGTGTGATGTGATGCTTTGGAAGCTCTTCCCATATCTTGCAATAAAATGGCAATTGCAAAACAAATGACATAACTTAAAGAGATCCCCTACAACAATCTTGCTGACCTCTAATGCTCGCTTTAAGTGGGTGGACTCAGCACGGAGCAGCAACTATGCTAGAAATCTGGAAAAATTAGGACTGCATCTTTATGCATTTGGTTGGAAGTATTTTTAATATCAAATAAAGCTTTTTCACATTCTGTGGGGAATAAGCAGCCTAGCTGAGAAATCAAGAATAGGGTTTTGCATGGTGCATGTTATAAGCAGGGATTGGCAAGTTCTGCAACTCCTGATTTTACAACCTCTGCTTGTCAGCTGTTGGTGGAACCAATTATGTTGGCTTGAATATTGCCCAGTAATATTTAAAGAGGGAATCAAGCAGTTGCAAAGAATTATGAGGGTACAGTAACTGGTCAGAGGCACTTCTCTTATTATGCCATCAGTACTTCTTATATAAACAATATACTGTTCAGAATCTCAACAGAACTGAGCAGAACATAGACTTATCCCTTTGCCACCAGATGGTAGCATGAGGCAATGCTGCTCTTTGTTTTTATTACTGACAGTCAGGAGCATCTAACCACATTGCTTGTGAGACAGAAATGAAGTAATAAAAATTGAGAGTAATTATTTATAAATATAAATTTTAAAGCAAAACTAATGCTAACTCCAGCCCCATCCAAAACCACAACATAAAGGTGTCTGTCTAGGTGGTCTGTTGGATCTCTTAAAAGCCTTATAAAGTTGTTTTTAAACATTCTTAATGTTGTTAGAAAGTGGATGCGCTTGCCAGTGCTTTGCTGATGGGAGCTAAACTCTGTGCCTGCATGTGGGCACAGAACTCCCTTATTGCTAAACTCAGTGTGAGATGCAGTTGCCAGTATAACTGGGATCTGCAAGCCGTACGTCACACTCTACAGACGCCGGCCTTAGGCTGTGGCTCCAGTGCATTGAACTCTTTTTGTCTTTTTCATTCCACAGATTAAGAAAACATCTAAGCGTCTTAAAGGTCATTTTTGTTGACAGACTTTCCAGTGAAAAGGCACGAGTATAACTCCTGAAATTTTAAATTACGTGTATAGCTTGCCAAGAGAAAAGTTTCTCTAAGGATGCCTTATGCTTTAAACATTGCCCCCTCCCCGCGTGTCTCCCTTGGCCATCGAGATGTTTATTGTACGAATCAGCGTGTCTTAAAAAAAAGAATGACACCCATTGCCACCATGTAAATTCTAAAAAAAGATTCCCTTCCTTACAATAAAACGCTCTCATAAATTGTCGCTGTCTTGAGGACAGGCGCACATATTGGACCCGCGACAAGTTGAAGCAATTTCATTTGATTCAACGTGAAAATATATTCATGAGGTGACTGCTGTGGCTTCGTTTAAGAAAATATCAGCATCTTAATTCCTTCCCTAATATTTCCCTTGCCTTTTATTTCAATTCACTTGTTTACATTATTTACTCGTTTTACAAGATAAGATCTTGTAGTTTTAATCATTATTGAAGGTACACATTATTATGTAATCAGCCATCCTGTGATTCAGGTAAGCTCTATCCCTTGCAGTGCAGAGTTGCAGGAGTGAGAGTCGAATTACAAGTAAAGACAGTGGGCATTTACCATACGATATATCCCACTGTATCGACAGCACATGCACAAAATGAGTTTGCTATTGTGGACCGCCTGTGTTTCGCTCAATTAAATGGATGTCTCAACTAGTGTATGTTGCTTAACTTAGATTGCAACGATGAGAAGCTTAGGAAATGTCAAGGCGTAACTATTCATTGTTTTCAGTTTCCAAAGCACACACCCCTGTTTGTGAGCGTAATTTTCTATGAAGTCGATTTCATGTAATAAAGGTTCCATGCTAACTTGCTTTTCCATTTGCAATTCTTGAATAAATTATAAAACTTTAACATCAATACATTTGAATATACGGAGGCACAACGACTTTCACAAAGGTGTTCTGTAGGGTGTCCGAATATATAGCGGTAATCGGTAGGGTGGTGATTCAGTACAGAAAAAGTGTTATTTTGGAACCATTTAGACACATTTAAATGTCTGAAAAGTAATTTACTACGATTAACACTGTAATAAAATGGGACGGCTGGGTCATTTCTAATAGCTTGGGTAACACTACAGCCCTTCCCTTTCAGTTCCTCTTTGTTCTTTTGTTTAGTTTTTTTTATAAAGATAATATTACCTCATACGTTTCAGCAGCTTAGTAATGGGAGTCTCGGCAGATAATTTTCTTTTAAACCTAGAATTGCAGCTTCAAACGTATTCAATTTACAGAAACTACTGCCTCAGATTGTCGTGCAAGTATTATTGAAAGGTGAATAGCAGAGCCAGTGATTGCGGGTGAGCTCTCCCTATGTGTTATGCAAAAAAGGACAACTATTTTATGAAGGCAAAGTTGGGCAATCAAAGCAGGCGTCCAAACTGCGGGGCCGCGATTGTTCACAAGTCAATCTCCTTATTGATTGCCGTTGCTGACGCTTATTGTTTAATTTAATGAAATGCACCACCATGTTAAGATTAAATAAAATGGAGAGAGTGATATATACACCCGTTATAGTATATAATGCACGCTGTTGTATAGAACCTATTCAGTGTAAAGAACTTGGAACTTGCATCGTGTACTACTGTATAAGTGTAGTACTCTGTAATGTTTAGCGAGATGCTGCATAGAATGTTTTATATTATAATCCAGTTCCACACATGACAACAGTGACTACACTTCAAAAGTGCTTCATTGGCTGCGAAGTGCTTTGGGACGTCCTGGGGTCGTGAAAGGCGCTATAGAAATGCAAGTCTTTTTTTTCACACATCAACTCAATGTTTCAATGTGTGACAAATGTAAAGGTTTAAACAAGTATCGGCTTTCTACATTGTTCATAATGTATAAAGTGGGTGTAGAGTTTAAAACCATCTGAGGACTTAAGGTAATACGTTTCATCTTAACGGGCTTCATATAATTTTCGAATATTAAACTATTTTATATAGCGAAAGCACTGAAGAATGGCTTATCGCAACATCTATTCCGCCATCTATGCATTTAACAAAGCTCGCATTTATAGCTCTGATCATAACTTTGGACCAGGTCCCGTACCTGTCAATTATTATAATCCCACGTAAGTGCAGCCTGTTCCATTTCCCTTTCAGTATTGTGAAGTAAGTCACTTAACATGTTCACACTGAAGCTCGTCAGCTCCTAAGTTAAAACAAAAGAAAGAGCGTGGCCAAGAAAGTGAAATTGCTTTTGGCTGCCCTTCTCTTTCTCTGTTCAGAACAGATAGTCTGACCCTAGAATAAGAATTATATTTTAACATACAAAGTATTAAATTGTTGTGAGTGCTATTTTGTAAGAGGTCATTTAAGCAGTTTACTTTCCTTTTCATTGAAGATATGTTATTGCGTTTATGTAATCGTACTTCTCGCATGTAAGACATTGTTTACAAACAACTGCCAATATATTTAGGAACTAGTATTCCACAGCCTTTAATATTCAATATTGTAAATGTCTGATTGCTATATTGTTGAGCCGGTATTCTCCGATCACACCCGAGTAATGCTGGTATTTTGAATGTATCGCTTAGAATGACAGCTGTCAATCAATCGATCGCATCTTGGTTTAAATAGTCGAGTTCTAAGGCCAGAGTTTAAAAAAGAGACAACTCCTCCTTTATATAGTTAAAGATGATCAAACAGTGAACACATTCGTACATACACCACATTTTTATATTCAGTGTAGCACATCCAGGCTGATTGACTTTGAAGTATCATTTCCATCTAATATAGGAAACAATACGTTACCATTCTGGAGCTGGGAGGGTGCCGCAACACACAGAATTCAGACATGACAACTACAAAATTGTATATATTGAAGTACAGCGCCCCCTTTCAAGTTACATTACAGAAAGATATTTTAGCGGCTCCGTCAAAATAAGTTGATACACCGTATAATTTGTTAATTTTCAATATCTGTGCAATTGGCAGTACGATTATTTTGCAACCGGATACATAAACTATAATTAGTGTGCTATCCTTGTAACAGTGCGTTCGATAATACTGTTAGGTTTCTATAGTAACATTAAGTCTACTTCAAAAAAAAACCTTCATATTCTGTGGTTGATCGTCACGTGGTCGCCCTCCCCCACACAGGCAATACTCAGACAGAGCCGGATGGCTCATAAAACCCAGACAAAACATGCTGTACTTCAGCGTGGCTGTCCCCCACTTTGTAAACTTTAGTTCGCTCGTTAAATGCCTATTGTGACCCCAGATGCCTTCCTATGTTGAGGTGCTTGCGTTTATATTAAACCACACGGCGAAACCAATGCATATACAAAACGTGAAGTCAGGAAAGCAATGCTGGCTGTTCGATCAGCATGTCTCCTAAAATATTAATTTAACCAAATGTTTTCTCGCTGTGTACTTGTTTGATCGCAACCCAGCTGTTGTTTTATTTTTCTGACCCACATTTTCCCCTATACACCGTTGTTGCACCTGAATAGAAATATATAATTATTTATGCAGTATAATGGTCGCTAATGACCAACTGATATTAGTAAATAATGAAAATAAATAACACAGCCAGTTTATTTATTTGCCTCCGTATACAACCCAAAGAAATACAAGGAATTCTAGTGAAATACAAAATATAAAGTTAACACTGCAAAACACACAACATATATACATAAACTACCTGCACGTTTCTTCAAATGCAGCTTTCACCACTATACATAGATGGAATATCCAATGGAATATACAATTTAATGGATGTTGACAGGCGTTCTAAAGTTTATGCTTCCAGTGTCTCAATGTGTTTTATTTTTCTTTAATCTGTTAAATGTCATAAAGAAAATATACCAATTTCATAAATCATAATCTATCAATTAGTAGACTCCGACCAGTATTCGTTAGTATTTTATTTTAAATATTAATAGTTTTAAAAAGACATATCGAATTCATAGCGTTAACTTCTGACCATTGCCGCCTTTACACACACAGTGCAATTATACATTCTTCCACAATCTTGCAAATAACATTGACTAGTGTGAGTGTTTTACATCATAATCAATTTGTTGGAGGAAATATATGCATAGGCGGGGAATTACATAATGGTCTATATGCAGGAGTATATAAAAAATACGAGAAACATGGATTTGATATGATGTGTGAAGTGGCCGAGTCAGCTAGCTGAAGGGAGGTATGCTGTCGCTTTAAGCAGGTTGCTGCGCTAATGAATTGCATTCTGTGAACTTGAAACTGAGGCTCCAGGCTGCTCTCTTTCAGTTGGCGGTACAGACCGCTCTCAATAGATTTAGTGCTAATATGGTACATTTGTTCTACACATTCAGCAGTCAAGGTCCGTGAGATTAAAGATCGCCCACCTCTGGAGAATAAAGAAACCTCCAGGGAATCCAATAAATTTGATGATTGATTTCTCTGGTGCATTTTTCCTCCGGAGTAGAATTCATACCTCAGCACATTTCCTCTGTATTGCTGCTGTAATTTAGTTTACGTTAACTTCTCTCATTCATCTGCCTTCCAAATGCAGGAAAAATTAAAAAGATTTATTGTTGAATTAGCCTCGAGTAGGCCTGGACTATACAGTTCGAATATAATAGAAAACAGTCCTGAATTAAATCATTATATATGCGATCTTCGTAAAAGCATATTTTAAATGTTTTCAGTGCTGGTTTTATAGATTGGTTTAAGTAAGGCCAGCTTCTGTGGGCTTTGATGCAGTGCATTTAGAATCACGCTTGTTTGAACAAGGCCCATTTAATCTTAAAACTATAATAACGACGTTAAAAGAAGTGTTGTCATCCACAGTAACAGGGAAATGTCTTACTCCCACTCGGCTATTTTTTTTACCAGAAATACACTTTTTTAGAAAACAGTTAATATCACTCGCCGAGCCATGTCTAATTGTGTATTTAAGGCAGAACTCAAGGTTGAATATATATCAAGTTCTCTCACAGGAGCTCTTGTGTTGCAGTGTCTGCTATGTGCTTACTCCAACAAATTGCAGGCTAGTTGTACTCCATCCCCATACTGATCGGCAACTTCAACTGCAACTTAACAGTCAGTGTCTAATCTGTCTATTCAAAAACCGCTGGAAATTTGGTTTATATTTCTATTTACAAATCTAACACTTGCGTTGACACCAAGAAATGTTGGATTATTACGGGAACGTGTATCTTTTCCCGACGCGCTATTGGAAATAATTGCAAAAAAAATTTGCATTATTTCATTTTCATCCAGATTAAATTGCAGATATTAAGGTGTGTTTTTTTTTAGCGTTTTGTTATTTAAACAGGATCATGGGGACATGTGTTGCCATCTCTTCGTATCATATATGAAACTAATGTTGCTTGATCAAGGCATACACTTGGAATATGCATAATAATACAACGCTTTAGAGTTGGAGTATTAACGGTTAAAACTCTTCTGTATTGCGCAAAAAGCCGATCTGACCCTCTGATGTCATGTGGTGAAAGCCTATTGATCATTTGGTTGTGCTATACACCGCGTGATTTGCTATAGCTTCCAGCGGTTGGGGAAGGGAAATTGCCCGTTCCCCCTCCCCCTCCCAAAGAATGACTAAAATACCAATATTCGTTCTCTGTTCAGTGAAACGGGCGGTCGACGTTAGAGGGGAGGTATTATATAGCTGAAACGAGAGAGAAATCTACTCCCAAAAATATCCAAATGACTGATCTTGATGGCCCTTGTTCCTCACGGGATTCCTGACACATTGGAGCCGAAACCTTCACACTTCAATTCCACTCTCACACCTTCAACTCCGATCCCAGCTAAATATACAGCCTGATATTCAGAGAGATCAAAATTAGTGCAATTACCATTCCTAGCGGGCGAGCTAGCACGCACAACCACACATACAACCCGGCACGGGGGTTGATAAACACTAATGATAATAAAAACAACCTTTGCTGTCCAAAGGTATGGTTGTTTGGGGTGAAACAACTCCATTGCACAAACTCCATCATTTTCAAAGTGCGTAGGCTTTAAACGGGAAGGAATATATTCTCCTCTGTCTGAGACGTCCTGAAAGGACTTAATTGAAGAGCAAGAAGATTAGATTTAATTACTCTCCTCCCAAAACTGCACAGCAGCAAACCTAATGTGCAGCGTGAAACTGAACGTGATCTGAGGAAAGTGCAGTGCGCAACTCATTTTTATTTGTTTTAATGCAAAAATGTCACTAACCACAAAGAGGAAAGTAGCTAGCCAAATTTACAAGACAGAAAAGCAGACATATTCAATGTGACTTTCTACCGCGCTCTCTAACACAAATATCTTTTTTTTAAATGCGAACCGCCTTACACGAACGATTTCTACAGCTGCAGGTGGTTCAGAAATGGTCTGTTACTCCCTCGTCCCTAAAATTATAAACAAATAAGCGAATAAAATTGGTTGAATATTGAGAGAAATGGACGTCCTCGCGTCCATGTCAGACATGTTACTACACAGATACCAGAGTCTGGCTAAACCTACAGGATTCCTTTCCAATTTCTATATGTCAATTTGAGCTTAATGAGATGCATTTACAGAAAAAACCCTAACTACCTCTGTGTAAACTTAAAAGGGGTCGCACATAAGCAGCTTATTGCAATAAAATGTAAAGAATGTTTGAAATAAAATAAATTCGAACGGGACACTTACAGCAAGAGATGACGTAATGTTATTGCAAAATAATTGCAAGAAGATCATATTTATAGCTACGGTGTCAAAGACTGGGGTTATCTGCACCCTGGCGACCCTCAGCTGCAGTGCACTACAGCACTGTATTTAAGTATTAGACAGTTGTTAGTGCAATCGTTGGCAAGTATATGGGCTTATCGTCTGCAACCGTCTCGACACGCTTATTGGGATTCAATCAAGAGAATTCGTATGAGTGTATTTTTCCTTCGTGCAAGCAAACATGGGTGTTGCATCCCAGAACTTGCACCGTTGCTTGCCTTTGATACCCTGCGAGTTACTATGGTTTGGATAAGGACAATGTTTTGCGTACGTTCACCGGAGGAAATTTCCACGCCATATCGTGAAACTTGAGCTTTCATTAAACGTTTGTCTGACCAACCTCCAATTCGGTTCCACAGCACATGCGAGTCAACTCTACATCACTCTCACTGATATATTAAGATGATGATCATATGGCCTGCAAATAGAAGTGTTGTTTATTTTACAACGTGTGCCTCGTAGTCAGGAACGAAACCGCATTTGAAGCGTGCCCACACGATAAGGTGGATGCTTAATGTCCCCCATGCAAATTTGTGGCGTGCGCGCACACTCGGCTCTAATTTGTGCAGATTACCCATCTTGTTGGCAAAACAATTTACTTGTATATTGAAACATAGACTATTTATCAAACAAATATGAGGGCACGCTAAAGCATGGATCAATTATATCAGTTGAATAGCTAGAATTCTAGGGTATTTTAAGGCAGGGCTCGATCCCACCGTGCCTCTTGTAACAAATAGGTTGCGGTGGGTTTAAAGCCAATAAATTGTCATAGAGAGGGGTTTGATTGACCTTCCCGACCATCACCTCCTCCCGTAAAGACACACACACACACACACACACACACAGCGGTGTGATGTGAGTCACAAATTTGCTTGTGTTGCTGGAATACCTGTGACATTTTGTGGAAATGTTTAAATTAATTACAACATGAAGTGTATTATCTAAAACACACATCTAAAGATCTGTCAACCAGTATTAAAACAGACATTACAAAAGTCCAAAAGCTGCAATCAGCAGTAAAACGTATTGCCAACATAAAACCGTTCCCCTCTGTTCATGTGAACTGTTCCAATGGATGATATTATGAGCTCTACAGATTATGTGAGCAGAGTGGTTGAAAGTTGGCCATGACACAATCGTGAGATCAGCCTATGGAGACCAGGAGGAACAACAGAAATGTACTCACGATTTCAAACCATCCTATATTATAGCTTGAACAATAAATTGGTTACCAGTCAAGATTTAAAGCATTTATCGTTAATTATTTAGACTATAGATTTAGTTCTCAAGTTTGTATTAATTTACCGAATGAAATTAAATTGGCATACAGTGTATTAAAATATAGAATTAATCAAACTATGGAACTAGTGGCGATAAACAGCTAGATGTGCTTTGCAGGTGATAGCAGCGGTTTGAGGCTGTCAATAGAATATATATATTCAGAAAATTTAATATAGGCAAACCCCTGGGTGAACGGGTGAGTGGAAATGCTACCCTTGTCCAAATGATGGATGTTGCAAAAGGATATCCCCTTTTAAAGTTAGAACTAAAAGGACGAGCGCTCAAAGGGAGCTCCAATGGAGCATTCCTCGTGTCAGAGTACTCTCAGAAACCTAACGTCTTTGGTCTTTATCTTGTCAATTTGTAAATTTAAGAAGGATTGACTGTACTACAGTACTGCTTTATAACGTCATGATGATAGAAGGCCATTGGAGCTTTCGTAAACTGGCGTAAGGCACATAACACTGTTGTTGCTTGGTCCGGCGTAATATCCATTCCAAACTAATGCTTTGCAGTCACAATATCAGTCCCTGTGATGCTATCGCCAGACATGGTTATACGTTAAATGGTCTAATCTCCGTACAATCAGTTTAAAGCTCCAGACTGTTTTTTGTGACTCCTCGAAGAAATTTAAATGTAAAGAAAACTAAATTCAAGAATTCTCATTAGTTGGTATTTTCTAACCACTGCATTCCATGTTTAAAACAAGTTAATTTACTTGCTGGAACATAATTACTAACGACTCCCGCTTCTGATTCTGACTGAGTAGCAATTACAGGTTGGCTGGTTGATTTTGAATAGGAACCTGATCTGAAATTGACAAGTAGATCATTGGGAAAGGGATACTGTGGCTTTAAAGCGCACGCTTTTCGGACAATTTGCTGCAATGTGACAGCGGACAAACTGTTAAATGCTTTGTTTTCTTCCTTGCTGAGCTGTAGTCTGTCACTATAGGCTTCCGCTAAACCACGTGTTTATTTGTCAGTTTAGGACTATTATCAGCAATTATTCTTTGTAATTACGTATTAGGTTTACGCACAGCTGAAACATCGAAAAACCCACCGGTTTCGCCCGCTCGTGCCACCCACGTGTGCTCCTCCTGAATCGCTAGCTCATATCTGAAAAGCCTTGGGTAATTAAGTTTGTTCTAATGTGCATTGTTGATATTGTATAAAAGGCAATCAGAGGTAAAGCTGGTTAGAAGTGTTTATATTTCAAGGGCAGAAGATGCACAGATGGACAGTTCATAGTCCAGCGCTTCAGCCTGCTTCGGCTTTCAGCTCAGTATTTCTGTTGTGTGTCGATTGGTCTCTTTTACTGGCATCCACGCATCTTAGCAGCGAGGAGTTTTAAATGTAACTGCCCTGTTTGCTGACAGGATTTCGCGGAGTCTTCTCGTTATTCGCTCATGGACTGTTTGCGAGCTAGTCTATTTTGCACATCACACAAAAAAAAGTGTGCACAGCGGAACAGCGTTAGTAGGAGCGGCATATGGCCTCACAAGCCAAGTGTGAAACGTGCTGGAGAAATGTTAGTGATTCTCGTCTGTTAGATAAAGCGGACTGTTCGGTGCTTGCATTAGGCAACGTGAATTTGCTCTAAAGAGAAAACGGGCGATTTCAGGGACATATCATTCACATATTAGAAAGGTCTCAGTATTATTCAAAATGTGCAAAGAATTGCAGCTGTCGATTAGGTTTAAAGGGTTTCCATTCGTTTCGGCAATACTTCCGCCCTCCTTGTATTTAGTTGGCGCGGTCAAATGCGCAGATCCCTGGGCTCATCATATCCCACCTAGAAGAGCATTTTTAAAGCTTGTGTGTTGAAATGTAGAAATTAGCAGGTTATGTTGTGAACACGCCGGGCCGTTTTGCTCCAGAACACTATTCCAGCCTTTGCACGAATTCTGAATTGCTAAATCGCGGATATCAGTAAAATTACTTATTCATATATTCAGACTCAATGGTACCCTTGGTATCCTTTCAATCAAACGTGCTCTTATCGAGGTGCTTTCTGCGTATCCCAGGAGTGAGTTTAAAAGCTAAAATTCCTACACCCTCATATTTTGGAAGCAGCATCGCTCTTGCAAAGTACTTTCCCATTATTTTTTTATTGCTTTTCATTAAACCGTATTTTCGCCTTTAAAGGATACTATATAAAAAGTATGGAGTAGCAGTAATCTGCAGTTTGATGCCAGCTTTCTTACCTTAATGTTAGTGCAATTTTCTTACACGTGGCACTTAATACAGGTTGGAAAACCTCGGATGTGCAAACTCGAGAGAATTGATCAGTTCTTATGCTGCACATCGCATTCCTGTCCTGAAGCACACTCCACAACCTTCTCTAGAAAAGAACTAAGACAATGGATTATCTACACGGAGTGTTTCACTATAAACTTGTCCCGTGGAAACCCTGGGTATAACAAGATGCATATGTCGCCCTCGCATTTATTTATTCAAGAAAGATATAAGTCGTAAAACAGTCAATCGAAAACAGTTGTAGTCGCATTTTATTGTTTCGGGTTGTACCATGTCTGCATGAGAAGCAGTATCGCATTTAGCAGAGCGGGCCTGTCCCTTTGCCGCACACTGACCTTGCCCTGCACTTCACTAAACACCTAAGCGCAACGCATTAAAAAGATGAAAAAATACACCTAATTGTATGCTTACTGTAACTAATTCGTAATCCTACTTACAACCCTGCAAACAAGATTTTGTAAAACATATGTTTGTAAAACAAAATTTCCATATCGCATGGGCTGGAAAACCGCATTCTGGAATTGATTTTCATCAGGCAAATGAGTTCGGATTCGAATTACCTCTGACTGGGAAAAGTTTAACTCTGCGATTTTAACCAATCTAAAATAACAACAATAATGTTGAATCTTTGAGGTGTAATGAAAGCTAACAGCCAAAGCTCCAACACCCCCCACACCCCACCGCCAGTTTACAGATACAGGTGCTGCGCTGCTGAATGGAGCGGGGCACTGGAGGAGACGATTGCCAAACACCGAATAGAACGGGGACGCTCAAAGAATGGAAGGAGCAAGACAGAAATATTAGATCAGGGAGCAGAGGCCAAGTAAATGGAAAGAGAAAGAAAAGGAAAAAGGGAAGCAAAAAAAAACACCACGTCGGGACAAGAAAGGAGAACGCTGAAGGGCCCAAATGTTAGGCGATGGAAAGCTGCACCAGCCCCGGAGCCCGGCGCGGACACACACACTCGCAGCCTCTCAGTCAAGACAATGCAAACAGCTGGTGCTGCCCGGGTCGAGCCCTGGACCAATCAGCGCCTGGTGGGGGGAGAGAGGCCGGCAGGAGAGGGGGAGGGGGAACGGGGGGAGCCGGCGTGCGTCTGACGTCAGGCGCGCTCAACGTCAGACCAATGGCGAGGGGCTGGAGGAAGCGCAGGCAGAGTGTGTGCGAGATATCAGGAGCAGTGAGCATGAGCGGCAGGACTGCGCACACCGCCTTTCCGCACAACCCCATCCCCAGTGTCTGGCAGCAACAAGCCGCTCCGACCGCACTCCTCTTAACCGGCCCTACTCTGTGGATATAACCAAGGACTCCCTGCCTCCCCCCCCCCCACCCACACCTCCCCCCCTCCAACCACCACCTAAAAAAAAAGCAAAATCCAAGGGGGAAAAAAAAACCAAAAAAAAACTTTTACACTATAACAAGAAATGGGAGACATGGGAGATCCACCCAAAAGTAAGTTTTCTTCATTGCTGTTACATTTCGAGGATCGGATTCAGGTGCTAGGAGTTGACTAGTTTCGCAGGTCAACTCCTGTAGCTGTAACTTTACTGTTACCTCTGACTTTTTTTTATTGCTCTTGAACATTAATTATGCCGCCTAGCATTTGGGTTTATTTTGTATGTTGTGCAGCAGTAGTCTCAAGGTTCAGGTAAACGATGAAAAGTCTTGCATTGAATCTGCATTGTTAAATGTATTCCCACCACTGGCGATACGTGTGAACAAAATTGCTTTGTAGCAGGGCAGAGTTGAAGTAAAACAGTGCGAAACAATTTTTTGAACATTTGGACTACTTCTTTCAGAGCCTTGTCAGATGTTTCACAGATACACACATCTGATTATTCAGGATCTCTGTGCTAAGATAAGCAAAATTTGATACTGCAGAATAATTGTACTTTTTCTGCTTGTAAAATCCAGATTGCAGTTGCATGAACTCAGTGTGGAATGTATTCTAAACTTTTATATATTTAGCACGCAGTTTAAAAAAGTTTTGCATGCTTCTGGAGATTCTTCATCATTATTTAAAAATGAATTCAGAAACCTACCTCTGCACGCGTTTTGCTGAAAACAGCGTGAACATACTAAGACAAAAATTGAAGTTTATTTCCTGCTGATTTAGTGTATTGGTTAAGCAACTGGCTCAGTACTAAAATATATTTATCTGCATTCCAGTTATTTTAATCTTTTATTTTGGATACCACCTTATTACAAAACAGTCTGAAATATCTCTTTAGATCTATCCAGTAAATGTAACAACTATGTAAAAAAAACTATAGTCGAATATATGTCTGATGGAAGGAACCAAGCCTTTGATCGGTTTCATGACACCATTTTCATATCAATTTACAGAAAAACGCCTTATTTCACTGTGTGTTGGTTGTGGGAATCAGATTCATGATCAGTATATTCTTCGAGTTTCTCCGGATCTGGAATGGCATGCCGCTTGTCTAAAATGTGCAGAGTGTAATCAGTATTTGGACGAAACGTGTACCTGCTTCGTTAGGGATGGCAAAACATACTGCAAGAGAGACTATATTCGGTGAGTGAAGATCTTGGATTTTTAAAATAATGATAATATTCCAGTTCTATTAAGCTATGTTGTCCTTGCGCTGTCTCTAAATGCCCCCCCCCCCGCCCCCCAGTATTAACCCTTCGATGGCTTTTTTCCTATCTTTTTTGCGTTATCTTATCTCAACTGGCGAGTAGACGAGATCAAATTGCCCATTATTTGGCATCGAACAATTGACATATTTAGATAATTCAACTGCTTCCTTTAGTAGGTACAAAAATCTGTGCACTGAGAATATGTGCATTTTGCCGCTCCTCGATCTGCTATCCACAAATCAGAGCTTTAAAAACGTTTATCACTGGAGCTGTTGTTTTAACTGTTTACGAGTGACAACAATTCGTTCAAAACCATCGCTGTCATCAGTTGAGTCTGTGTATTTCCGAATGTTTGTAATTGTGGATTGGAAATGAGGCATGTGAACTGAAAGTGCAAATCAGTTCCTGTGAGCTCTATCTTATGGCGAGTTAATGTAGCACAAGGTGATCTTTTACAACATTGTCATTTTCGACCAGTACCAACACTATTGTGCGCGAGCCGTGGTGTGGATTTGCACGACTTTTACCATTAATTTAAAAACACTTTATATTTTCTACTAAACTGAGGAAATCAAGTCTAAAATGAAGACGGTTGCTGTACACTGAAAAACAAACTAAAATCCGTCGCCACCGATTGGAACACTGACTCTTAAAATAGTGACTTTTACTAATAAATGTTCCAAAATGACAATTTTAGTCTGGATAAAAAATTTAAATCGATCTTTACGATATCAAATAGGACTGCACAGTATGCAAGGATTAAAAATCATACTAGAGTGTATAGAATGTACCCAATCTGAAAATATGTAAATAAACTTCACGTTAGACAGTATGCCAACTGCCTTCATGTTTGTGGATTATGAAGTGCATGGTTCAATTTTTTTTAAAGCTTTAACATTATGTAGAATGGTATCAAGGTTTAGTGGACATGTTCAGGATTAAAATGATCAGAAAATATATTTCACGTTAGGATTAATAGGAAATATAATTTGGTCCATTGTTTGATTTGGACTTTGTGTGTTATGATAAAAAGAAACTGCAAAATCAAATCAAAAGTAATTGTGTGTTGGCTTCTTTGGTCTATCTCTTTGTATTAAAGTATATAACGTATTGGGGACACGTTTGACCCTTTAGTAAAATGTCTTTGGTGCTTTTTGACTTGCAGATTGTACGGAACTAAATGTGCAAAGTGTAATATAGGATTCAGTAAGAATGACTTTGTGATGAGAGCTCGCAGCAAGGTGTATCACATCGACTGCTTCCGCTGTGTGGCGTGCAGTCGCCAGCTCATCCCCGGTGATGAATTCGCGTTGCGGGAAGACGGACTCTTCTGCCGGGCTGATCACGATGTTGTAGAGCGAGCTTCGGTCGGCCCAGACCCCCTCAGCCCCATGCACGTCAACAGACCCCTACAGATGGCGGGTATGTACGCTTTCAAAACTCGGTTTTACTTGAGAGTCCATTCATACGTCATGTAATGAAAACAACTATTTTATACTGTCTCCTACTTCTATTGCAACGTTTTGAACTTTTTTTTAACGTGTAAACGAAGTACAATCGTAAATAATTTCGTGCTGTAAAGTTCAAATTTTGAATTTCTGATTGTTTTACTGGGATGCTTCACTGCAGACCGGAATGTGGGTTGGATTTTGACAATGGGCTCTGTACAGGCGAAACACTCAGCAAGTGCATGTTGTCCTTGTGCCATATATTTTGTACCCTATTATGTATTTTATGTTTGATAGTATTCAGGATAAATTACAAATAACCAATGTAGGAATTATGAATTTGAACATGATAAATGTCTGAACTAGTTTTAAAACTTTTTTTTGCGGGGAGAACTCTTGTGTTTAAAGTTGGACTGTTTTAATTATTATTAGTTCGAGATAAAATCGTTGAAGAAACCTGGTTTCACATAAATGTTCCCATCGCTAATCAAATGAGTTAATCAGATACCATCTTCATATACACAACTTTTATAAAGATTTCCCTGAATCTGAAGTAGACAATTCAACATTAGTACAGTTAAAATATTATGGCAGCACCATTTTCTAGTGACAGCGTATTATATTTGTACACAATGCTTATGCTTTATAAGTATAGCTTCCTATGAATGTTTATGTAAATGAAGACATTACTATTAACCATAGAATTTGAGATATGTTTTAAGGTTTCCCGAGAATTACCTCTATAAACCAAATATGTTTAATGGCCTTCATAAATTGATGTATCAGTTTATAACGCTCAGAGATGATCTGATGTAGTCTTTTATAGTCAGCCAGGGCTTTATACTGTCCTTTCTTTTAAATCTCCTCCCCCGCCAAAAATAATCGGAATACATTTGGCCTTATTCAAATACATTGCATTCCGAAAGGGAATCGATTTGAAACCTACATAATTATGTGTTTGAAGACTTTTCAAATAGCGTCTGTCGAATTCGATATTTCATTCCAGTGTAAATATTAGATCTTATTGTTACACAGCGATAGTGCTGAGTTCCTTTTTGTTCTTTACAGCAGGATGTATTTCGGAGCTGCCCAGAATTGCAAATGTATATGCTAATCACCCCACTGATAATGCTGAATTGCATTTTTCACAATACGATCTGGTGGCTTTTAAGAAACTTTAATAACTCATTTAAAGGGATACCACCCCATATGTACTACCTTGTCCGTTTATAATACCTTGTCCGTTTTATTACATTTTATCAAATGCATTGCAGTATGTTTCTTTGCATAAACGGAAAATTATATTGATCTATGACCATAAGCTGATGACAATTAAATACTGTACTGCTACATAGGAAATGTTATTCAAATACGTTTCCATTTAGACCTCTTTCACAGAAAACTGTATTTCAGGGAAACATAATTGTAGCCGGACTTTTGAAAATCTAGTTTTACTGGCTGCACGGTCCACAGAACCTTTCAAAAACACATCAAACGCTGCAATTCTCTGATCACACCCATGAAACTTTGCGGGAGCCCCGTTTATCACATCACATATCAGACTGCATGGAGAGTGGAGCCTGGCTCTACATAGTGCAAAACAAAGTTGCTGCAATGCAAACTTGCACACAACAACGGCGACCATAGAAGAAACGATCGCTTGGCTTCCTTACAGAGTCGCTTGATGTGCTTCTATCCGAACTACATTTGTATGGATTTGACTGTAATTAGTATTCTGATAACTAAAGAATGCGGTTCTTGTTGAAGCCGAACCTGAAACCCAGTCCAATAAAGAATTGTTTCTGATTCATTTAAATTTAATTGGCACCTACAGATAGTGTAGTGTAATATAAATACACTACATATAGTATACAAGTGATACTTGATTTATTCATTTTGGCTTTTCGACCTCATGCAGTTAAATCAGTTTGGAAGTCATGCCGGACAGTTCCGAGATTACTTTTAACTAGATGTTCTTGTTACCTCAGACCTTATGTTTCATTTAAGAACAGATTCTCTGACAAACGCGAAATATACTTGTTTTCTAAAGCCAGTATTTATTGCAAATTAGTTCACGCAGTCCCATTAATACGGCTCCAAGATAGTTTTAAGATTTAATTTTATTGTCCGAACAAACATTAGACCACCTATTGCCCATTATGCTGTTCAACAAACTCAGGATATGCTGCCTGTTTTTACAGCAGAGCCCATTTCTGCCCGACAACCAGCTTTGAGGCCGCACGTTCACAAACAACCCGAGAAGACGACTCGGGTGCGGACAGTTCTGAACGAGAAGCAGCTCCACACGTTACGGACTTGTTACGCGGCCAACCCCCGGCCCGACGCGCTCATGAAGGAGCAGCTCGTGGAAATGACAGGCTTGAGCCCCCGTGTCATTAGAGTCTGGTTTCAAAACAAGCGCTGTAAGGACAAAAAAAGGAGCATCCTAATGAAACAACTGCAACAACAACAACCCAACGACAAAACAGTAAGTGCTTTTGTCTTCCTAAACTTTCATGGAAACTTTGACACGAAAAGTGTCTATTTCAGTTGACAGCATTGCAAGCTGTCCCATCATGTTCAAAACCTGAACCTTTTCATAAGGAATGATACAATTCTAGTAATAAATATACTGCGGTACTAATTTCCCATTTCAAATACACCGATGCCTAAGTTAAATAATACCCTTCTAATTCACGTTTTACAGTACGTTAGCTAATTCTTGGTGCATCCGAATTACTTTGTAATACGGTATGCATAACTTGAACGTACCGTTTTTTAAATTAATGGACACAGATGAAAATATACTTTCTCTTTTTTCTCTGCTTGGCTTTGAAATGTTGGGTGTGACAATTAAAACGCAATTCTTAGAAGTTATCTTTTAACCATCGCCATTAGATTTAGGGCAACCCCTTTTTACCTTTTGTATCGTAAACCAAATAGTGGGTTACCTTCACCAGATCAAAGGTGTTTTTGAAGTGAATGAATATCACATTTCCAACACTGGAAATGGCCTTTATTTAAATATATTACAAACTTTTGGTGACACTTAGCTCTTGGCTGTGCAGCGATGATACTGGTGACAATCGCTGTTCAACATCATTAGCATTTTATGCATGAATTATCAAATTTGAAGACCTTGAGAAGATCCAGTGTTGAATATCTAGTATTGCAATTCACTATTTTACTGTTACACATATGAAATTGTTTGGAAAACATACCACCATATGCACTGGGAGATCTTAAATTGCATGCTGCATTGTTGCTGGGAGACAGGAAGCGGCTTACATGAAACTTTAAAGTGTTAACATTACAAGGTACAGAAGGCTGTGTTGAGGTGCATGCGTTATTAACAAAATAAAGAAAGAAAGATGGATAGATGTGCATTGTGTTAATAAAATTAAATCATAAGTACTGTTGGTGTTCTTTTTTTTGAAGAATATCCAGGGGATGACAGGGACTCCAATGGTAGCTGCCAGTCCTGAGAGACACGACAGCAATTTGCAAGCCAATCCAGTGGAGGTGCAAAGTTACCAACCGCCTTGGAAAGTTTTGAGTGACTTCGCTTTGCAGAGTGATATAGAACAGCCTGCATTTCAGCAACTGGTGAGTGCCAGCAACATGCAGAACACCATCACCACTACCACAATACAGACTGCACCAGAAATCACTGCAATCAGGGGACCTGCTACACACCAATCCATATATAGACAATTCATGGATATAAAAATTGCAGAATCCCTCTTTTGCCAGCCTTAGTATTTTCATTTTGACGACCATCAAGAACATAGGGAGGAAAAAAACCTATTTTGTTTACCCAAGCTTTCTCCCACAGATTCAAATAGTTTGTGTTTAACATTATACACTGAAGATGACTGTTGTTGTCTGAAACATACACTTCTTTCATTTTATTCCAAATATTGTCAAACAGGCATTTTAAATCAAATGTTTCAGATTCAAAACACTACTGATTATTTTAATGAAGGCGGGGGGGGGTTGGGGGGTGGGGGGGGTGCAGGATTGAAGGCAGGGCACATGAACCATGGGATAAGCAGATTTCAGTTTAAAATACAACCAATGAAAATGAAACAAAATGGATGCTGTTGCAACATTTTCTCAGCAATAGGTTTAATGTTATTAAAAGTGGGCGGATTGGTAATCAGGAAACCCCTTCCACTAGCCTTCTGAGTAAATATTATCTGTGAAGAATGGAGCTGATGGTACTTTATTTCACCTAACTCTTTTGTAAAGGTGAATATAAGGTGTCCAACTTTATATGATCAGAGTGATGGCAGAGTTTTGTCACTGAATAATTGGGCGTGATTTAATTGTTTAGAATGCGCTACACTGGCTGTTTTATATTTCTTGGAAGTATTGCAAACCCACAGTTACTATACTGAATTGAAGTATAGCTAAATGGTGCTTCCCTGTGGTATATAACATACAACATGTTTGGGTTACTTAAGTAAAGATATTGGTATAAAGGTGTATGCAAAATGCATGTAATGTACAATAAAATGTCTCAACTTTGTAAACCCATTTCAGTTTAACTGCTTGAGGCCAGTGGTGGCCCCTTTGCAAGGTGTCCCAAAACAAATGATAGAAAAAGGTCCTGCCTTTTCTATTGGGAATACACTGCACTTTCATGTCATATATATTTATATATATATATGGTGACAGGAAACATTCTCTTGCTTCAAATTGCAAAGAAAATGCAGTACTCAAGGGGTTAAATGGATATGTGATGTTTTACAATAAATAATGAATTGCTGCAAAATATATTAATTCATAATGTACTTTTGGAAAAAAATGTACCATTTTACACCATTAAATGATGTTGCATTGGGAAATGCAACTAGACCTACTTGTGCTTTGCTATGAGACCTTGATTATTTGCTTTGCCATTGTTTTCAACTTAGAGATATATAGCACTTTAAAGGTAACTTGGCAAAAAGCGCTTTCTGTTTATTGTAATTTGATTGTCATTAATGATAAAATTAATACAAACCATTGTACAACCATAGTTACAAAAGTCCAAAATATATTTTTAATGAACGTAATTTTCTGATATGTGTGACTTTGGATTAATGTCAACATTTTAAAGAGGCCGGAGATCATTGATTTGCTATGATTTTTACAGGTTAATTTTTCAGAGGGAGGGCCAGGTTCTAACTCCACTGGAAGTGAAGTAGCGTCCATGTCCTCCCAACTCCCTGACACACCAAACAGCATGGTAGCGAGTCCTATAGAGGCATGAGGAGCCTGAACTCTCAGTGCAGCCCTACAGAGAGCCACGAGGAACCCTGGACCCTCAAAACTCTCTGGCCCACACTTTTTTTTAAAAAAAAAGTTCATGCAACCTGGTCCATGTCTGATCAGAAAGCAGCCATCATCCGTTTGCACGAAGTCTCTGTGTTCAAACAACCAATGTTGTACCCTAGCAACACTGTGACGACAATCAGACACTAGAGTGGGATCTGGCTACAAGTGCAAATAGAAGAGACTCCCGAGGCATCCGGGACTTCATGCAAAGACATTTTTGAAGATATAGAAAAGGATGTACGTTCGAGTGATCCTGAGGGATGTGATTTGAATGTGTTGCACACACAGATAAGATGATCCAGTGGAAAGACTATAGTCCCAACATCTTCAATGGTGCTGCCTAGAAAAGACATCAGTGGGTCAGCTTTGCCAAAAAAAAGAAGAGTCCCATACATCTGCAAAAAGTGGACTGGAAAGACAATCGTGACATGCAGAATGTACCACAGCCTAAGTAGTTCAGTGACTGTCCTATAGGATCAGTTCTGAAAGGTATAGTTGCATTTTTGCAATGCTTTTAGTTGACCTATAACTAAGGACTATTGGATCCTAGATCATTAGCATGTAGCTGGTTCATGAGATTACAGTCCCTGCAATGAAAGAATGAAGGCAACTACTGATAATTCATTTTTTTTATTTTTTATTAAAAAGCTCAAGCATTGCAACAAGGTATACCTCTTTTTGCCACAGCTTCGTGGGATTTGTGTGTGAACTCGTGTCCGTCCAGAATTGTCCCAAAGATGTGTATACTCCTAGGTTAAAACAGTTATCGACAACGGTTTTAGCTCTGGAAAGAAACATTTTGTTTGTTCTTGTACTGCAAAAATTATAAATAATTTATTATTTATTGTCGACAGACTTGCCACTTTTCATGTCTTTTTGACATTTTATGTTTGCTGAAGTAAAAGATGTACTGTGGTCTTTGGAAAACATGTCTAATTTTATGTGTCCTGTCTTTTCTTGAAGATTATGTAAAATAAAAAAATGCCATATGTAGAAATATATCTTCAAGATTATTTCACTAATAAAAACTTTGAGATAACTGAAAAATCATATGAGCCTTTGCAGATTCTGCCATTACATTTTGATAAATTAGCTTGGAGGGTTAACTGCTTTTAAATCAATTTTTAATTGCTTTATACTTAAATGTACTTACTAAAAGACATCCATACGTGACTGATTTTAATTAAGGGGAAATTTTAATCGCCTGTCCTTTAAAGACTTGAAGCAATAAATATTTATTTTTGTACCTTTTCCTTGTGAGAAAATAGTAGATAAAATATCTGCACTAGCCTTGAAAAACACATTTAATTAATTTGAAGGTAAAGAATGATTAATAAATAAAATTCAATTCCACGTCATTTTTTCTATTTTAAACTTTTACTAAGAAATAATATCCTTACCACTTATTTTCCTTTTCACTTTCTTTTTGCATTTCATCGTTTTATTAGCATATTTCCAGTTGTTGAGTCAGCAGCATTTCAAGCAGTTTACTTCAGCTCAAATGTCTATTGATCAGTGCCGATCAGTTTGGCTGTGGTAAACTTGGCACAGCAGATTTGGAAAGTCCCGGTATTGGCTGGTAGAACGTGTTGGCGGTTATTGTAACAGTAGGTCGATTGATATGGTTCCTTATATAAGGATTGCGGTGTGTCTGACAAAAGGAAGTCTTGACATTCAGTGCTGCTGATGTGTTGTCTTTTTTTCTGTAGACGGGTAAACACTTCTGAGCCAAACATATAGGATAGGAATAGCGTCTGCTTTATTTATCTGTAGCAATCTGGTTAACAAGACACTTCCCGTGACACGTAACACCTTTAAATAAACAAGCGACCCCCATTTATATTGGCGGTGGGCAAATAGTTCTATCTCAGAAATAGACGCCACAGTTCGTTTTCTTTAGTTGTGTGAAACTATAGATTGACATGGACTAAGTTGTAGCTATAGGATACCAACCACAAAGATACTGGTTGAGCGTTGCCTTTAACAGACTGTTATCTTTAATATTTCTGTGAACACATGGTTGTGATGGCATCAGTTACTAGGAAACAGCAGAGTCATTTGGGAACTTACATCCGCTCTCATCACTGCAGAATCTCTCCCAACTGCTGGGGCCAATTGATTTTTATCAAGAGTCTGGCAACTTCCTTTCCTAAAACAAAATCGATCCTGTAAGTCATGATTTAAATTCATAAAGATTACCACTTAGATCCTCTCATAATATACAGGGGGTGTGACACCTCGACGTGAAGATTGTTAAAATGTTAATTTAAATAAAACCAGAAAAGTTTGATTTTAAAAAGTTCCCAAAGGTCTGTTGCAAACACGCTGAAACAACAAAAGTATTCGTACTTCTCATTTACATACATTTTAATTTTGCCCCTGCCACCTGGAAACTGCGTAGGTCAGTAGTGGGTAGATTTAACTAAATGCCTATCAGTATGATTTCGATAGTCACTGAATCAATCTAATGCGCCATCAAAATGGACAATTGCTCCCTCACTAACCATCCGGTCTGCGCTTATCTTCTTGACCTTCTTTGTCCATTTGGTTTGCCCGTGCAGGATTTTCAATTTAAATTCACGGTTGAGAGCTTAGTAGATGCCAAGCCCACCTTCTTTGCCCCAATAGCTTAATTTACTTCCAACCATAATGTAATGAAGTACAGCCACAGCAGAGTGACGCTACTGTATAGCAGGGTGAAGAAAATGCCAAACTGCTTTTTGGCCGCCGGTGATTAACATTCAGAAGTCATTGTTGAATCGGGGGATAAGGAAAGCGAGATAATGACAGGAGTTAAAGGAAACAGATTCCTTTAAGGCACGCCGAAAAAAGAAACTCCGCTAGCTTCAGTAGAACTTTAGACGATTGGATACTTTACTACTTCTGGAGAGCAAAATTCAAAAAAATATGTATTGTTGTGGACAAATATAATGGATGGGCTTAAGTAAAATGTTTTTAGGTGCAACAGTGCGGGCTGCATTATTAAGCAATGGCCGAAAACGCATCCAAGGGTTAAATGACAAAACTCAGGCAAATTCTGCTGCACTTCATTAGTGAGGTATTCTAACATTGTATAATCGCGCTCTCTACACACACACACACATGTCTGTGTATACATGAGTGTGATGTACAGCATTGTAATATATTTATTGCAAATGAATAAACAATTGTTTCGACTATTTACAATTGTGAGTGGAAAGCTGCGGATGGGGTTAATATTTAAATTGATCTTAATTGCATTATTTCGATTGCACGCGTTTTTGGAAATATCAAGAAACTTCACGCCTTTGATTATCAAGGGTCTCAAAAACGGTAGCTTAAGAGCGCGACTAACCAAATGAATAATAAGTAGCAGTTCTGTAGAAGGTTTATTAATGTCGATTGTGTTTAGAAATATGCCCGGGTTGATGTACGCTTTATGAAAAGAATGTTTTTTTTAAGTTTGTTAATGAGCTGTACAAGCGTTTTTTTTTAAATGTCTCTAATCCTAGTGGCCAATGCGAACTTGCCCGGTTCTTCTGGTGGAGGTTCCTGTTCTCAGTGTTGTTTGTCCTGATAGTGGAACAAGCCACTGAATGACAATGTTTGAGTTCAGGCGCCACAAAAACAAACTTTACAGCTCGATGTCCGAGCATTTGATGAACGATCCCTTTATATACAACTCAAAATACGAGGCTTCCCAACCGATGAAAAAAGTATACAACATAAAACAGGGAAGAGGTTTTTATTTTCAATTTCCATGCAATTCTATTCAGTGCTCCTAATTATTTCTTACTGTAATTCCGTCTGCACTAAACCAGTTTCCGTCCCCTCCCACCTTCGGCTGTGAACCGCAAATCATGTTCTTTTTGAAGTCAGCCCCGTGCTAATGTAATCTCTGTTATGTTTACTTAAAACCCATACCTAGCTCTTTAATTTAACTGGAAAATATATAATTATTATTCCACAGACAACTAAAACATAATTATGTGTTGAGCATTTTAAGCAAAGCTTTTGACAGATAATGACAGATATTCAAATGAGGATATAAACTGTAAGATATTTCTCTGCAGCACCAAATCCCAGCCTTGTATTTCACGGTAACATTGCTGGTGTGATTTTCTTCATCTACAAAATGTTCAAAAAGCTATTTTTTTGAATATATAGAACTCTCAGAATGCTGACTGGTATCCAATATGATGTAATAAATAAATTAACTTTTGTTATACTACAGTTACATGTCATGAGAAATCGAAATGGCCAATAAATTCTATTCTGAAGTATATATATTATATATATATAGATATATTAGAATATACACTAGTAAAGTCAATCGTTATTTACACCCTTCCCATCGTTTGGTTGGGAACCATTAACTTTAGATTGGTGTCTATTTCCGAAAATCGCTCCTTCTTAAGACTGTGAAACTGCTAATTGTGTTTATGGCCTCGGGGTTTTCTATATATTGAAGGAGATCTTACAGAAGCGAAAACAACATTTAAATCGTCCCAGTGACATATACGGCCTCAGGGGAGCAAACTGCACCTCGGAAGAGGAAGGTGTGTTTTGTTTTTTGTTACCATTTTGAAGACTGTGTCTGTGTGTGTGGGGGGTGGGGAGCGGGGGGGGGGGAGTGGGGGTGGTGCTGATCACGTTTGAAACAGGTTGGTGTATCTTTGAGCCTAATCAAAACAAGTTTGACTTGTGAGGTCCTCACGTCTAGACAGAGCTGGACTCTCGGCGGCTCCTTATCTGAGAATGGAATCAGTTCACAGAGGTTCTCAATGCCCAGAGCTAGGAGCTGGCATTCCGGGACAAGGGGACCCACAGCTCACTCTGACACAACTACCTAACCAGACCCCGTCAGTGGCAGACTTTCCGACCAGGAGAATGTTATACACTTTGGTAACCTTTTCACAATGTTCTAGTCAGTTGACATGTCCGTCACCGTAAAATGTACATTCTGAGACTATAAACTGCAATATCCTTCACTCCTCCCCCCAAGACCCATTGGAAGGTTCACTGGCCAATTTCAATTTTATTCCATGCATTATCAAGTGGCCTAGATTTACTCGACTTCATTTACCAGAGAGATGGCCAGCAAATATATTATCGTATTATAGTGGCATAAAATCAGAGAGTGCAGGTAAAACATGAAATTAAATGAGACACTGGCTTTTATTGTCTTGTATAGATTAATATTATGCATTAGACCGCCGGTTTAAATATTTTACGTAACGTTTTCCATTTTAATTTACTTCTTTTGACCACATTGTCAGAAGCGTCATGACCCACATTGTATTATCTGCACATGCCAGCTGCCTCACAACGGGACAGCTGCTGTGTATTTCTGACTAAAAAACAATGTCCAGTACTGTGAAGTAATAGGTACCACAGGTCTTTTTAAAGTTGCGATGGGGTGGGGGAGCGGGAGAGGTCTGTGCCACTTTTAAAATATGCCTGTCCACAGTTCTGATGAGCAAAAAACTCATAACATACAGCATGTGTACACTTGACTCGGTGCATTCCCACCGAACGCTCAGATGAACCAGTTACAACATTCTGTGAGCCGCTTTTAAAATTTGTACCGTGAGACTTTTCAGAGTTTAGGCATTTGTTTAAACAGTGAATATCAAGATTTCTTTGTGAAAATTATTTTGTAATTTCTACCCCCAAGGGATCACCCTGAACTCTGCCCGCAGGGCTTATGATAAAAACGGTTTTGTAAAATAGTAAGACAATTTCAAACACATATCTTTCATCGTAAGAAGGGATTAGGAGGCTCTTTAAAGGTGTCCTGCAGTACCAAATGCGTTAGTTTTAAGTATGAAGCGATATTGATGTCTTTACCAACTCATGTTATAGTATTAATTATGCGGTGTGCCTGGTGTAGGAAAATTGTCAGATTAGCATCGAATTACTTGTAATACCAACTTTGGTGGCACATGACATTGCAAGTGGCATATAACTGGAAGTCCTTTAACAAGAGCATAGACTGGGGGGAGGGGAGGTGGCTAATAGTTTTCTGTAATTGAACGTAATTAGCTGCTTTTGCAACATTAGCAGTTCACAACAGCGTGTTGGCTGTAAAATACGTCTCTTGTGTGGTTGAGGTGGCGGTTTACAGATTATATCTTACCATACAGGCCGAATCAATGTCAGGATGTTACAGTGTGACTTCTAGCTTGTCTTGTGCAAAACTATCGAACGATGTCATGTTCGTATCAGAGCGGCTATTCCCTCTCTGCGCATTGTATATTGCTATATACCAGCAGTGGCCTGAACGTAAACCTTATTATCTAGCATGCTTATCAATATTTTCTAAACGTTTACGAATATGTGAAGTTACCCCTAGCCCCACTGCGCCGGATTTTTCCCATGAGTACTTTTTTTAACCCTGACTCTTTCTGTTGGGTTACCTGGTGTTTATTTTGCTATGTCAGGAGTACAATGTGTGTTTGAAGCAGCAGAGAACCAGCAGGTATCGAGATACAAACCAGACACTGAAAGGGACTCGAACCTCTCCCAAGCCATTAACATCAGAGCAGGCAGAGCTGTTGCATTCATAATATTATTAAAGTTTCCAGCGTGAACTGGGATCGTCACTCCCTCATTAATAGCACATCCATAAAGAACTTCACACACACTGAAACCTACAGGAACGCTGACCCTGCTCCGATGACTGTGGCCTCAACCCTTTAGTGAAATGAATTAAAAATTAAAATCGACGGCAAATATTTTTCTCTTGTAAATTCGGTATTCATCATGTGATTTGCCAGCACAAAGCGGCAATCTTTAAAAGCAGCAGAGAGCGATCTTACGGCACGGTTTAAAGTGTGGCGCTGACAACAGCGTTTTTCTTCCTATGCATATTTTCCCGGAGCATCTCTCTGTGTGCGACTTTTTACAAAAGGAAAGGGTCTCTAATTGTAAATAAACAATCAGGAACATTTTACAGACCATTCATTCCACACCCCCTAAAAATAACTGGGATTCCCTGACCGGAATGGCCAATGCCATTATTTATAGCATCTTTCTTTACACTCGGTTAACTGTCTTCACCGAGAGTTTTGGACAACGCCATATAGTTCATCTGTTATTACAGTCGTGTGAAATCACGGCCAGGGATAGACTCGGTGCCCTACATACACTTCCTACACGACTACCCCACTCCCCTCCGAAAAAAAAATAAACCCAGCCAATTTCTGGCGCTGTTGTTTATTCCCATTGGCGGGACAGGTTTTCCCATCGACGTTTTGTTACTGTTTACACGCAACGTGTCTGCTTTGGGATTAAATGCTTACTGTATAACTTTAAAAAAAACTGAGGGTTTTTGTAAACTAATTAGATGAACCTGCCTTTTAAAGTCGCATTTAAAATGTGTGATGTCTGTCAGTGTGCAACGTGGAGACCAGGAGGACCGTGGGTTAAAATCAAATAACCGATGTTCTAAGCAATGTGGGACTAATTCAACAGGAGGGTATTTACATTACACCTAACACAGCAAATAAACAAAACACCGCCACAAGTCAGCTGCTGTATTATATAAGCAGTTCCCCACAAGGAAAGTTACAGAGCAAACCATATTGATGTTTTATCACACAAAGCCAGCAAACATTATTCTTTATGACCTCGTCTGTCATCGGTGCTATTTTAATATCACTTAATGATAGCGCCTCTCGCATTAAATATAGAACAGCACATGTAAGACAAACTCCCTGTCTCATATGAATACATTACTTAAGTAGGCAATGCCAGCACAAAAAATACGGAGTAAGAAAGCTAGGTGTTAGAGGTAGCAATGCCCGCTTTAACGGTTCAGTTCACGGCAGTATAACCGAGGGTTGAATCCGAGAAGCATCATTGAGCACTTTGAAGCACTGATGAATACAAATATCATAATTCTATATCTCAACTGCCATGTTACTGACTTCTAAGCATAAGATAATACTTAGTTCTGATGTGTGTGATGTACCCCAAACTTAATAACTAGTCAATCTGATTCTGTTACATCATTCACGAGGCATTTAATATAATCTATGTTTCTACTGTACCGCTTGACACAAGATCAGGTATAAAGTGTCGCCACTTCCTTGATTACATAGAACAAATAGGAAGTATTTAAAAATAGTCAATCATTGTTTAAGTTACCCGGTATTCATGGTGTTACATTGCATCCCAACACTGCGCTGGACACTCGAAATATTGCGATAAAAAGGGGCTGGAAAGATATGTAGCTAGGCAGACTAAAGCTATTAAGAGTGACAAAGAACCAGACTATAACAGAAATAGACCCTCCTATATTTATCGCCTTAGGAAAATAATTGCTCTCTGAAGATGCTTAAGAGCACAGGCTGCTCGCTGTCTTGCTGTATTGCCACTCAGGAGAGTTGAACAGCTACTTTACATGATGACTTTTGTCCCATTGGATCAGCTTTCACAAGCTGTCATTATAGCCTTCATACCAGTATAAATAGGTAAGATAATTCTCATCACTGCAAGCATATCAGTATACAGTGAAGGCACATTGCATCAAATTGCCATGCCAATTATACCTCAAACTCCAAATTATAACTTAATTGAAGATCTCTTATTTTCTGCAATATTTTGCAATTACTGATTCTCAAAAGTAATAAAGGCTAAATCTGTGACCCAAATTGATATATATTATATATAAAAGGAACTGGCAGAAGCTAAGCAATCACCATCTGAAGAAATCACTTCAGATGTATGGTTTCTTTAGGTTTTCAACTCACTGCATGGCCCTTCCGTCCATTCGAATGCCCAACAGCACATAAGGCACGTTCATATAGAAGGGGTGCTATCGTCAGCTGTGTAATACACCCGCAATTGACATCATTCTTTAATATAAACGCATGGAACCTGTATTCTCCTGATGGCGTTGGAAACCCCGATTTTCGTGGGTCTCATGAACTGCCGTTGGAGTCTTTTGGATTCCATCCCTTTTCATCAACAATCGTGGGTCTCGAGCCAGAAGAGCAATGCACCGAGGTCGTGCGGCTTCATCTGAGTGCCGGTCTCCTGAGACCGAACTTAAATGTAAAAATGTCTATATTGTCTTCGAGATTCACTCCACAGACTAAAGGTTAAGGAGATGTTAGCTTTGTTTAATTTCAACATACCAGTAATCAGATCTGAAGACCTATTTGCATCTTTAGATGGCAATTAGATCACTAATGCTGCTTTGTTGGTATCTGGTTGATGTAATTAAGATGTCTTTAAACACAATGACCTAACCTTTCTACAACAGCATCAAACTTGGTTATTTGTATTCTTCAAAACAGAGTGGTTAACAAACACAATGTCAATATATTATTATATATATATATATATAGCAAACATTACAATAAATAAATACAAAGGCAGAAGAAAACCATGAACCAGAATGGTTCATTAACATAAATGCCATGTAGTAATTATGTAAATTAACCACAATATTTGGTTAGAGGGTCTTGTTTGATTTTGTAAGTTTGTGTAATTAAAAGGAAAATTACAGTAATTAAACAGTGTAAGTGCTATGATGGAGAAACTTCTAAGATATACTTTCTATTGTGATAAAAATGTATTTCTCAAACTGTCATTGATTAGTTGGCTAGGAAAAAACCCAAAACTGATAATAAAAAGGTCTAGTTGCATTTATTGAAGTGATGCAGCATCCCTTGAGTATGCTCTGCTCAGAGCAGGCTGAAATATTGAACTTAAACAACAAACTGTTTCTTTCCCTGCAATGTTCTCCCATCCTCTCCAGAACTCATGTTTCCATAAACACCACTAGCCCTCGAGGTACTCAGCCAAAGTGACCATTCTTCATGTGTAACCATAGACTGTTACATTGCTACAAGCTATTCGATCATGATCCTGCCTTCAGCTGACATCCGAACATTCCACTGCAGCCACTGGACAGCAATCAAGGGCAGGAACCCTGGCTGATTTCCACCCCAACCCCCTCCGTAGCCCAGGAACATCAAGGCCAACTGTAGTGTACGACCACTCTCTCAGCTGAGACCATCCAGCACAAACAGGAAATGAAGTCTGGAACCGTTCTAGTCGGCATGGCTAAGTATCACATTGTGCGGCATATTTATTCATTCAGCAACAAACTCTTCTTTTTGTTGGGTGCAGACTTTACCTCTAGTGGAAAACTAAATACAATTATAACAGTCTACACAATATATGTAAAACAAAATCTCCCAGTGTTTGCTTAGTGCATTTATAAACAGTGGCACAATAATATACACTATTTGTCTTGTATAGCAATGATGGGGAAATTTTGATATTTATTGTGCTAATGCATTTGAATCACCAATTTGATCCATAACCTCCAAGCATATGATTAAGGTTTATGCTGTGCTGTCTTTTCATGTAAATTTAACATACATCGCTGACAACCATGAATTTAATTTATACACAGCCCTTTCTGCCCAGATGCAGATTTTTTAAAATGAAAGATGAATTGAATCACAGAGACACTGCTGTGAAATGGAAAAGTGGAACTGCATTCAAACCTTTGAATCTAATAACTATATTTCTTTGTCTTTACTGCTAGAATTAAAAGAACCTGGAGATGTCTACGCACTCCAAACCATGTATACTGTATGCATACATCTGCAACTTTATAGCTGTGGCTTTGTTACGGATATATATTTAATTCAAACGCAATATACAAGGAAGAAGGAGACCTGGGTAGAATGAAACTTGAGGTTGGGTGAAAGGTAAACGTAATGCTGCAGTTATATGGCAGCTTTATACATTACAACACTGACTACACTTCAAAAGTACTTCATTGACTGTAAAGCATTACATAGTTACTGAGTATTACATAATGGCCCAGAAATTCAGGTCCCAACGTGTGAGTATGCACGGGGTACTCACGCGTAGGCCCAACAAAAGTGCCGGTTTTGTGCATGCACTGCGCATGCGCGGGAAACCGGCACTTCCGTTCCCCTGAAAGAAGGGGTTGACAGGTGGAACGCGTGCGCCGGAGAGGCAGCGCGTGCGCATCAAACTTACAGTTTTATTGCAGGTTTCTCCGGGAGGGTAAGTCTCCAGCAGTTACACTTTTAAAAAGCAGGCGCAAGGCCTGCTTTTAACAAGGTAAGTGGTGAATTAATTAAAATTAAAACATTTTTTCCACAGGTTTATTATTTTTAAATACTTTAAAGAAAGGTAAGTTTATTTTTAGCCCTGTTAGAAAATGTAATTAATTTTTTCAAAAATTTAAATTATTGTTTAAAATAATTATTTCATGTAATTTATAGTTATTTTAAAAATGTGATTTAAAAAAAAAAATTATTTGAAATTTTAGTGATGTTTTGGGGCTTATAGTATTTATAGGTTTGACAGCTCTGCCTGTCAAACTTATGAATGAAGCATTCCCTGCTACCATTGGCTCTCCATGGCCCACGTGATCCCAGGGGACGCATCGAACTAACTTCGAACTAACTGCTCCCCTGGGATATGCAAGCACTGCGCGCCGGCAGTTGAAGGAGGCCCAGGATCGGAATCCCACATGGGCCCACAGCTCAACGGCCAACGCGCTAGGTAAGTGCAAGTCGGGGGCTTGCACCTGCGGGAAGCCCCCGACCCGAATTTCTGGGCCAATATTTATAGGCCAGAAACAGGCCATTCAGATCAACAGATCTATGCTCCACACAAGTCTCCTCCCACCCTACTGCATCGCACTTCATCAATATATCCTTCTATTCCTTTCTCCCTCATGTGTTTACCTAGCTTCCCCTTAAATGCATAGAATCATAGAATAGAATCATAGAATCATAGAATAGAATCATAGAATCATAGAATGGTTACAGCACGGAAGAAGGCCTTTCCCTGTAGCCCTGCAAACTTTTTTCCTTCAGGTACTTATCCAACTCCGTTTTGAAAGCCGTGATTGAATCTGCCTCCACCACCCTTTCAGGCAGTGCATTCCAGATCCTAACCACTTGCTGCGTAAAAAAGTTTTTTCTTACGTTACCTTTGGTTCGTTTGCCAATCACCTTAAATCTGTGTCCTCTGGTTCTTGACCCTTCTGCCAAAGGGAACAGTTTCCCTCTATCTACTCTGTCCAGACCCCTCATGATTTTGAACACCACTGATTGTTTCATTTTTATATTTTTACTTCAAGGACTTAAACTTCTGCTGCATTCCCATCACCATTTTTTTGTTTGTAACTCTCAAAATGTGCCTTTCTCATGGGTGACCTCTGTCATTGCTGCTCTTTGAGCCGAGCCTAGGAGACCCATGAGAGTGGCCTGTTGTGATTTACCTTCCATAAGTGGACGTACCCAGTGCTGGGATCTCACCATACAGCTCCCACCATCGACCCAGCATACAATACCTGTAAAATGCAACTGTAGGTGCATTTCTGGGCCCCTTATTGAAAGAACATAAGAACATAAGAAATAGGAGTAGGAGTAGGCCAATCGGCCCCTCGAGCCTGCTCCGCCATTCAATAAGATCATGGCTGATCTGATCCTAACCGCCAATCCACTATCACAGAACCATCTCCTGAATCTAACAGAATTAGACACACGAAATAGGAGCAGGATCAGGCTACACGGCCCCTGGGCCCGCTCCGCTACCCACAGGGCCATGACCGATCCGAACCTAGACTCATGTCCAAATTCCTGCCCGCTCCCCGTAACCCTTAATTCCCTTTACTTCTAGGAAAGTGTCTATTTCTGTTTTAAATTTATGTAATGATGTAGCTTCTACAGCTTTTTGGGGCAGCATATTCCATGGACCTACCACCCTCTGAGTGAAGTAGTTCCTCCTCATCTCAGTTTTGAAAGAGCAGCCCCTTATTCTAAGACTATGCCCCCTAGTTCTAGTTTCACCCATCATCGGGAACATCTTCCCCACATCCACCCGATCCAACCCCTTCACAATCTTATATGTTTCAATAAGATCGCCTCTCATTCTTCTGAACTCCAATGAGTAGACTCCTCATATGTCCATCCCCTCATCCCCGGGATTAACCGAGTGAACCTTCTTTGTACTGACTCGAGAGCAAGTATGTCCTTTCTTAAGTATGGACACCAAAACTGCACGCAGTATTCCAGGTGCAGTCTCACCAATACCTTGTACAACTGAAGCAATACCTCCCTATTTTTATATTCTATCCCCCTAGCAATGAAAGCCAACATTCCATTGGCCTTCTTAGTCACTTGCTGCACCTGCATACTAACCTTTTGAGTTTCGTGCACCAGGACCCCCAGATCCCTTTGTACTTCAGTACTTTCCAGTTTCTTGCCATTAAGATAATAACTTGCTCTACGATTTTTCCTGCCAAAGTGCATAACCTCACACTTTCCAGTATTGTATTCCATCTGCCAAATCTCTGCCCACTTACTTAGCCTGTCTATGTCCCCTTGCAGGTTTTTTATGTCCTCCTCACTCACTACTTTCCCTCCCATCTTAGTATCATCTGCAAACTTTGATATGTTACACTCGGTCCCCTCCTCCAAATCGTTAATATAGATTGTAAGAAGTTGGGGACCCAGCACTGACCCCTGCGAATCAAACAGCAATTGACCCCAAATGCATTGATTGCCATTTGATTCAGGATCTGCTAGCACTGGATCCAAAGAGAGGCAGTGAGGCCAGAAATTCTGCTCCTACTAGGGGCAGAATTCAGGGGCAGCAGAGCAGAGGCACCAGAATTTTGGTGCAGAACCCACATCCACCGGGTTTCAGTTCAGCCACAGGACATTCTGACAGAAGGAGTACAGGCGCTTCTTCTGCCTGCCCTCACTATATCCCGACAGCAGTTTGAGGACCCGCCTGGGCTACCCCGGGGACCTCGCCAGATACAGCTCCAATAGGCCCAGAGCAGGGTAGGTGACATTCTGTGCCACTTAAAAAAAAAAGTTTTATTCATTTTATGGGATGTGGCATCGCTGGCAAGGCCAGCATTTATAGCCCATCCCTAATTGCCCTTGAGAAGGTGATGGTAAGCCACCTTCTTGAACCGCTGCAGTCCGTGTGGTGAAGGTACTCCCACAGTGCTGTTAGGCAGGGAGTTCCAGGATTTTGACCCAGCGACGATGAAGGATCGGCGATATACTTCTAAGTCAGGATGGTGTGTGACTTGGAGGGGAACTTGGAGGTGGTGGTATTCCCGTGCGCCTGCTGCCCTTGTCCTTCTAGGTGGAAGTCGTTGCAGGTTTGGAGGTGCTGCCGAAGAAGCCTTGGCGAGTTGCTGCAGTGCATCTTGTAGATGGTACACACTGCAGCCACGGTACACAGATGGTGGAAGGAGTGAATGTTTAAGGTCGTGGATGGGGTGCCAATCAAGCGGGCTGCTTTGTCCTGGATGGTGTTGAGCTTCTTGAGTGTTGTTGGCACTTCACTCATCCAGGCAAGTGTAGAGTATTCCATCACACTCCTGACTTATGCCTTGTAGATGGTGGAAAGACTTGTGGACCCTGCAGTGACAATTTCAAACAAAGAAATGAATCTTTAATTTGGAAGCCAAGAATCCCAAAAGCAAAGGGCAACAGGGCATTTCACCTCTCACCTTCAGCCTGACTGGCCTGTGGCTCTCCCTCTCGGAGTGGCAGGGTACCACTCAACATTCTGCTTCCACTTTTGGATGGTTGCTCCTGTTCTGCTGCTACAGGCGCGGGCGCCTACTGCAAATGTGTTGATGGCCACATTTCCAGAATTTAGGATCAACTATGAAGAGGCCAAAGCGGCAGGAAATGTTCCTCCCAGCCACACTACTGGGGCCACATTTACCCTGTTAGTATTCGGAATGTAGGAGAATAGAGATTCTTAGCATCATAATTCCAAAACATTTTATTTGGTCGTGCCAATAATGTCTCCATGATGGCTATAAGCTCAGCAGCTGTGATATAAAATGAACTCTTTTGTTATTTAGAACCAATGCAATGCCCATCATGGTAAGGAAGAAGAGGAAAGTAGATAAATGTATAGCTGTGGCTGTGTGTCATTAAAGGGCATTAGCTCCCAATGCCAGTACTATATTTGGTGGTAATGCAAGGGGAGCAATATTCTGTCTTCTGTAAAATTCTGTCTTCTATAAAATTCTGTTTTCTTAAAACTCTCAAACTACTCATTACTAGTGTAAAGAAAAAGCACTTTCTCTCCTCAAAGCCAGAACAAGCACTTTTGCCTCTTATGATGCCACAGGTCTTCTAATCAACCTAAGTTTAGCAGAAGCTACAGCACGTTGCTAGGTTAGGTTGTCAACTTCTACATTTTGCCATTTTTCTTAAGATTTGTATCTTGCAACTGTTCACATGCCACACCACAGCTCACAGCATTTTTCCTTCATTCCCTCTATTTGTCTTAGTTACATTAAATTGCTGTACTGGCTGATTTGGGCATTTTCCTTTTTTAAAATGGCTGTTCATAAGTTGAATTAATTCTGATGGCATCAGAAATATTGATCTCCTTTCACTAGAAGAAAGAAAGAAAAGAAAGAAAAAAAGAAAGAAAGAAAGAAAGACTTGTATTATATATCCTCAGGACGTCCCAAAGCACTTTACAGTCAATTTTTGAAATGCAGTCACTGTTGTAATGTAGGAAATGCAGCAGCCAATTTGCACACAGCAAGCTCCCACAAATAGCAATGTCATGTTGGTTGAGGGATAAATATTGTCCAGGACACCAGGGAGAACCCGCCTGCTCTACTTTGAAATGGTGCCATGGAATCTTTTACATCCACCTGAGAAGGCAGACGGGGCCTCGGTGTAACATCTCATCCAAAAGACAGCACCTCCAACAGTGCAGCAGTGTCAGCCTAAATTTTGTGCTCAAGTTTTTGGAGTGGGACTTGCAACCCACAACCTTCTGACCCAGAGGCAAGAGTGCTCCAACTGAGCCACAGCTGACACAGAAGTTCAGCTTCAGAGGTTTTCTTTTAACAAAGCCATCCCTGATGTTTGGTGAAAGATTTCACCAACTGGATAAGACTAAGCCAAGCTTATTCGGCAGTCGTAATCTTGAAGTACATGCCACAGATAGTTAGTGGAGTAAATGGATCATCGGGTGTCTGGAACAGATATGCAGTGGCTCAAAGAAACTAAAGTTACGTCAGAGAACCTGGAGAATGAACCTAGAATCATAGAATCATAGAATGGTTACAACACGGAAGAAGGCCATTTGGCCCATCAAGTCCGTGCCGATTCTCAGCTAGTCCCACCCCCCTGCCCTTCCCCGTAGCCCTGCAAATATTTTTCCTTCAAATATTTATCCAACTCCCTTTTGAAAGATAAGATTGAGTCTGCCTGCATCACCCTTTCAGGCAGTGCATTCCAGATCTTAACCACTCGCTGCGTAAAAAAGTTTTTTCTTACGTCGCCTTTGGTTCTTTTGCCAATCACCTTAAATCTGTGTCCTCTGGTTCTCAACACTTCCGCCAATGGGAACAGTTTCCCTCTATCTACCCTGTCCAGACCCCTAATGATTTTGAACAC
Source organism: Somniosus microcephalus (assembly GCF_052327205.1). Taxonomy (NCBI): domain Eukaryota; kingdom Metazoa; phylum Chordata; class Chondrichthyes; order Squaliformes; family Somniosidae; genus Somniosus; species Somniosus microcephalus. Next base: position 277,037,308 of record NC_140988.1, on the reverse strand, counting down.
CTCTATCAAATCTCCTCTCAATCCTCTCTGCTCCAAGGAAAACAGCCCCAGCTTCTCCAGTCTATCAACGTAACTGAAGTCTCTCATTTCTGGAATCATTCTCATCAATCTTTTCTGCACCCTCTCTAAGGCCTTCACATCCTTCCTAAAGTGTAGTGCCCAGAATTAGACACAGTACTCCAGCTGGGGCCGAACTAGTGTTTTATACAGGTTAATCATAATTTCCACATTTTTGTACTCTATGGGCTCGATTTTGTCATTGGGGTGGGCTGGGGGCATGTTAGCCGCTTTTTGTGTTATCCACCCGACTCCACTTTGATGTGGGGGAAAATTGCGATTTTCACCAAATTGGCCAATTGATTCCCAGCGTGTGGGAACCCCTGGCCCAATGAGTCTTTCCATTCGGAAAGTCACCTCCGATGACGTCATCAATGCTGCTGGATTTAAGGCCTGCAAGCAGCCTTGCTTCTTCTGCAGACTTTAAACTTTATGGCTAGTGGTGTGATCGATTCATTCAGCCAATATGTTCAGCAGTAGGCCAAAGTCTGCACCAAGGTTCGATGACACAGCCCTGCAAGCTCTGGGGGAGGGAGCAAGAGGAAGGAAGGAAGTGCTCTTCCCTTCCTCAGGGAGAAAAAAGTCTCCCCAGCAGACGAAAGCTGTGTGGATGCAAGTGGCCCAGGAGGTCAACTTGCTGTCTATGTGCCGCAGAACCTGGCTGCAGTGCAGGAAGAGGTTTCATGACCTTCTGTGCACTGGAAAAGTGAGTATGACTTTCCTATCACCCTCAATCTGATCCCCATTGCCTCTCCTCACCAGCACTCAGCTTTGACAACCTCTTCCTCCACATTCCACTTGACACTTACATCCATACTTACCCATTCCCTCTCTCTCTATGGTCACATTCACCTAACTATTCGACTATGCAGCCCTCACACTCCCTATCACTGTGATGCTATGAAAACAACTTACAACACACAGGGAGGGCCCTTGGTCCTGCCACCTCACTCCATCGTTGTCTCCTTCTAGCCATCAATGATATGGATTCTCTACACTCACTCCTTCATTCTCACTCAAATTCCACTTGTCTCCCTCATTGCAGGAAAAGAGAGCTCACAATAAGAGGGAAAGAGCGAGGACAGGAGGAGGGCCACCCTCAGTAGCCCAGCTCACCCCCTGGGAGGAGGCGGCCCTGGAGATCGTGGGGGTGGAGGAGGGTGCACAAGTGAGGGACGGACAGACGAGAGCATGAGAGCAAGCTGGTGACAGAATAGTTTATCATCTCTCTCATTGACATTGCATGAGTCACTGCCTCCGGGTCCATCCAGAAGAGGAGCGGTGCTGGAATTCCAGGAAGAGGTGCAGGAGTCTCTGGCAGGCTTTGTCTCCAGGGTCGCTGCGAGTGTGGAACGAATGGAGGAGTCCATCGCGAACATGAGCAGAGCCTTTGTGGAGGCATTGGCGCATGAACGCATCACCATGAAAAGGATGGCAACCTCTGTGGAAAGGATGGCTACCTCCATGGTAAGGCTGGCTACCTTGGAGAGGATGGTTACTGTAGAGGAGAGGATGGCTACGTCCATGGAGGAGCTTAGTCGCCAGCGTATGGAAAACATGGTCTTTGTTCAGAATAGACTGACATCTCTAGAGGAGCGATGGTCAGCTATTGATCAAACAAACCAAACCTTCAGGCAAGTCCTCGGGAGTAGGACTTCCAGTACAGAAACGGGTCCTCATGGCCCCCCTGAATTGCAGCAAGGTGTTGTCAAGCCACTTGCTAGCTCTGAAGTGGGGCTGACCCATGAGAGGGATGTTGGTGGCAGACAACAAAGAAGTGGGAGCTCCTCTCCAAGCACTCACACGACCATACCACTGCAAAGCCCTCGGTCAGAGCACTACCAGTGTCCCCACCCAACTGAGATTGGCGTAACCCCTGCACAGCCGCAAGAGCAGCAGACTGTTGCCGAGCCCTCACAGGTTCGTAACCCCAGAGGACGCCCGCCAAAAATGTCGAGACAGGAGCAGCAAGAAAGTGAGCAAGGGGCTTCCACATCTGCTGAAGCCACAGGGGAAGCACCACATAGGAGCACGCATAAGAGGAAGATAATGCACAAGTAGTCAAAAGGGTAGTCACTTGGGTGTCATGTGTTTATTTTTGAAATGCCATCAGTTTGTTTGTTTTGATAAAAAATTCTGATGACAAACTGTTGCAGTTGTGGCCTGTGTCATTTCGCAAATGGGACTTCCACAATGATGGCTTAGGGTGACTTGCAATTGTCAGTATGGTGGTCAGGGTGATAAGAATCCGCAGGTTCTTGGCCATTGTCAATGCTCTGGTAAGAAGGTGCGAGACAAAAGTTTTTGATTGGCCAGACTAAACAAATCTGGCCAAGGTGAGTGCGTCCCTTGCATCCTGGCCAGCAATGCGCTCGCATGCTGCTGGCGCTGGTTGATGCGCCTCTGGAAGCTAGTTGTTGTCACTCTCCTCCTCCTCATCTGAGGAGGCTATGTAGTGAGCCACTTGTTTCTCAGGCATCTGCAAGCCATGATGCTGTGCCATGTTGTGAAGTGCACAGCAAACCACGATGATTCTGGAGACCCTGGCTGCTGAGTACTGCAGGGCTCCACTTGATCTATCCAGGCATCTGAAGCATATCTTCAGCAAGCCAATGGTTTGCTCGATTAAGGATCTGGTGGAAATGTGGCTCGAGTTGTAGCGCTCCTCAGCTTCGTTGGATGGCCTCCTCAACGGCGGCATTAGCCACGTCTTCAGGGGATAGCCCTTGTCTCCAAGTAGCCATCCATTAAGTTGGTCTGGTGGACTGAAGAGCAGAGGCATACTAGACTGGCACAGGATGAAGGAGTCATGGCAACTGCCAGGGCAATAGGCACAAACATGCAAAATTTCCTTATTGTGATCACACACCAGCTGTACGTTGAGGGAGTGGAAGCCCTTGCGGTTGACAAAAATACCTGGATTGTGATGGGGTGCCTTAAGGGTGACATGTGTGCAGTCAACGATGCCCTGCAGCCTTGGAAAGCCTGCCAGATTGTCAAACCTAACCGCACACGTGGTTACACTGGCTTGACCCTTGGAGAAATGGATGTGATTGTCCAAAGAGGGCATCGGTTACCTGCGTGATGCAAGTGTGTGTGGCCGCCTGGGAGATGCTGCTGATGTCTGCAGCTGATCCCTGGAATGAGCCTGAAGCAAAAAAGTTGAGTGCGGTGGTGACTTTGACGGCCACTGGTAAGGGGTGTCCACCTGCTCCTCTGGGCTCCAGGTCTTGCTGCAGCATTGCGCAGATGTCACCCACTACCTCTCGCGAAAGTCTGAGCCTCCGTTGGCACTGCTGCTCAGTCATGTTGAGATAGCTGACCCTGTGTCTGTAGACCCTGTTTGGGGGGTATCTCCTGCGCCGACAGGCTTCCATGCGCTGGTGCCTTCTGGCCTGTGCAGCTTCAGGTGGGTGAGCAGCAGCTTGGCGCTCCTGTTGCTGCTGCCACGGCTGGCCTTCGTCCGAATCTGATGTCCAGGAGGAAAGGAAATAAATGGTTCCCATGCTTCTGGTATATGCCTCAGTTGAGGAAGCGCTCAGTCAAGGTGGGGAGAGGGGTTTCCCAGGAGGTTACACTGGAGATGGGTGTCAGGCTCCAAACTTCCACAACAATGAGTATGCCTGCTAAAAGCTCCCCCAGACCAGAGACAACAAAGTTCTGCCACCTGCAAATGAAGATTGCTGAAAACTCCTTTTTAATGGTGGAGCTGCAGCTGATAGTAAGCAATCCACTTGTGCTACCGCCAGGTTTCACTGGCGTGTATCAGAGGAGGCATGCAGCATGTGGGAAAACTGTTAAAATAAAAAAGGACCCTCAAAATGGGATTATAGAGGCACTTAACTGGTTGTTAAGGGCTTTAAGGGCCCATCCCGCCTTTTGGAGTTGAGATGGAAACGGAGTCAGAAAACATGCATTTGGGAAAATTGCTCGGAGGTGGGATGGAGGTGGGATCGGGCCCACCCGACAGTTTTTGAGATTTTAACACCTCACACGCCTCCAATCCTGCCTCCTCGGGCCTGGCAAAATTGAGCCGTATACCTCTATTTATGAAGCCCAGGATCCCGTAAGCCTTTTTAACTGCTTTCTCAACCTGCCCTGCCATCTTCAACAATTTGTGCACACACGCCCCCAGGTCTCTCTGTTCGTGCACCCCCTTTAGGATTGTACCATTTAGTTTATATGTACTATCCTCATTCTTTCTACCAAAATGTATCACTTCATACTTTTCTGCATTAAATTTCATCTGCCACATGTCCGCCCATGTCTTCCTGAAGTCTATCACTATCCTCCTCACTGTTTACTATAATTCCAAGTTTTGTGTCATCTGCAAATTTTGAAATTGTGCCCTGTACACCCAGATCCAAGTCATTAATATATATCAAGAAAAGCAGTGGTCCTAGTACCGACCCCTGGGGAACACCACTGTATGCCTTCCTCCAGTCTGAAAAACAACCGTTCACCACTACTCTGTTTCCTTGTCACTTAGCCAATTCCGTATCCATGCTGCCACTGCCCTTTTATTCCATGGGCTTCAACTTTGCTGGCAAGCCTATTATGTGGCACTTTATCGAACGCCTTTTGGAAATCCATGTACACTATGTCAACTGCATTACCCTCATCAACCCTCTCTGTTACCTCATCAAAGGAGTGGGCCTTTGGCGTAGCGGTAGCATCCCCGCCGCTGGGCCAGAAGGTGTAGGGTTTCGAACCCCGCTCCAGACAGTCCCAGCAAGTGGAGTCGGAGCTCCGGCTCTAAATTCTGGGTTGACATCCAGCGGGATACTTGCGTGTGTGGGTGGCCCCCCCCCTCATATGGGTTGTGGGAGCCCGTAAAACCCTCCCACCATAGGACTAACCACCCTAATGGCTGGTACGAAGATGGTTACGGTCACGGAAGGAGCGTTAATCGCGGTCAGAAATCCTTCCACCACTTCATACAGTTCCCCAAAGGGAACAGTGTGAAGACATGTACGATGACGACCTCATCAAAAACTCAATGAAATTGGTTAAACATGATTTGCCTTTAACAAATCCATGCTGGCTTTCCTTAATTAATCCACATTTGTCCAAGTGACTGTTAATTTTGTCCCTGATTATTGTTTCTAAAAGCTTCACCACTACTGAGGTTGAACTGACTGGCCTGTAGTTGCTGGGTTTATCTTTACACCCTTTTTTGAACAAGGGTGTAACATTTGCAATTCTTCAGTCCTCTGGCACCACCCTCATATCTAAAGAGGATTGGAATATTATGACCAGTACCTCTGCAAGTTTTTCCCTCAATTCCCTTAGCATCCTAGGATGCATCCCGTCTGGTCCTGATGACTTATCTACTTTCATAGAGTCATAGAGTCATAGAGTTATACAGCACAGAAAGAGGGCCATCAGCCCATCATGTCTGCACTGGCCATCAAGCCCTATCTATTCTAATCCCATTTTCCAGCAATTGGTTCACAGCTTTCTATGCTATGGCGTTTCAAGAGCTCATTTAAATGCTTCTTGAATGTTGTGAGGGTTCCTGCCTCTACCATCCTTTCAGGGAGATTCCAACCATCTCCTGGGTGAAAAAGTTTTTCCTCAAATCCCATCTAAACCTCCTGCCCCTTACCTTGAAACTATGCCCCTTGGTTATTGACCCCTCTACTAAGGGGAAAAGTTCCTTTCTATCTACCCTATCTATGCCCCTCATAATTTTGTACACCTCAATCAGGTCCCCCCTCAGCCTTCTCTGCTCTAAGGAAAACAACCCCAGCCTGTCCAGTCTCTCTTTATATCTGAAACGCTCCTGCCCAGGTAACATCCTGGAGAATCTCCTCTGCACCCTCTCTAATGCAATCACATCCTCCCTATAGTGTGGCGACCAGAACTGCACACAGTATTCCAGCTGTGGCCTAACTAGCGTTTTGTACAGCTCCATCATAACCTCCCTGCACTTATATTCTATGCCTCAGCTAATGAAGACAAGTATCCCATATGCCTTCTTAACCACCTTACCTACCTGTCCTGCTGCCTAAAGGGATCTATGTACATGCACACCAAGGTCCCTCTGATTCGCTGTCCTTCCTAGGGTCCTACCATTCATTGTGTATTCCCTTGCCTTGTTAGTCCTCTCAAAATGCATCACCTCACACTTTTCAGGGTTAAATTCCATTTGCCACTGTTCTGCCCATCTGACCAACCCATCTATATCGTCATGTAGCCTGAGGCTTCCCTCCTCACTATTTACCACTCCACCAATTTTCGTGTCATCTGCGAACTTATTGATCATACCTCCTACATTCATATCTAAATCATTAATGTACACTACAAACAGCAAAGGACCCAGCACCAATCCCTGCGGTACACCACTGGACACAGGCTTCCAGTCACAAAAACAACCTTCAAGCATCACCCTCTGCCTCCTGCCACTAAGCCAATTTTGGATCCAATGTACCAAATTGGCCTGGATCCCATGGGCTCTTACCTTCTTGACCAGTCTCCCATGCGGGACTTTGTCAAAAGCCTTACTGAAGTCCATGTAGACTACATCAACTGCACTACCCTCATCCACACACCTAGTCACCCCCTTGAATAATTCAATCAAATTGGTTAGACATGATCTCCCCCTGACAAAGCCATGCTGACTATTCTTGATTAATCCTTGCCGCTCCAAGTGGAGACTAATTCTGTCCCTCAGAATTTTTTCCAATAATTTCCCTACCACTGATGTTAGGCTCACTGGCCTGTAATTCCCTGGTTTATCCCTATTACCCCTTCTTCAATAATGGCACTACGTTAGTATAGCCAGCCTTTCTAATACCTCCTCTTTATCAATTTTTATCCTATCAAGTATCTCCACTACCTCCTCCTTTACTATGTCTGTGGCAGCATCCTCTTCCTTGGTGAAGATAGATGCAAAGCATTCATTTAGTACCTCAGCCATACCCTCAGCCTCCATTCATAGGTCTCCTTTTTGGTTACTAATTGGCCCCACACCACCTCTTACTACCCTTTTACTATCTATATGCCTATCGAAGACTTTTAGATTACCTTTTATGTTGGCTGCCATTCTATTCTCATACCCACTCTTTGCCCCTCTTATTTTCATTTTGACTTCTCTGACCTTTCTATATATAGCCTGATTCTCAGATGCATTTACAACCTGACATGTGTCATACGTGCTCTTTTTCTGCTTCATCATATTCTCTATTTCTTTCGTCACCCAGGGAGCCCTGACTTTAGTTTCCCTGCCTTTCCCCCTAGTGGGAATGTACCTCAACTGTACCTGAACTATTTCCTCTTTAAAGGCAGCCCATTGTTCCATTACAGTTTTGCCTGCCAACCTTTGATTCCAGTTTACCCGGGCCAGATCCGTTCTCATCCCACTGAAATTGGCCTTCCGCTAGTTAAACATTTTTACTCTAGATTGCTCCCTGTCTTTTCCATAGCTAATCTAAACCTTATGATACTATGATCACAGTTCCCTAAATGTTCACCTACTGACACTTGCTCCACTTGACCTACCTCATTCCCCAGAACCATATCCAGCAATACCTCCTCCCTCGTCGGGCCGGAAATAAACTGATCAAGAAAGCTCTCCTGAACAAACTTCAGAAATTCTTCCCCTTCTCTGCCCTTAACACTATTATGATACCAGTCTATATTAGGATAGCTGAAGTCCCCCATTATTACTACTCTCTGTAATTTCTCTGCACATTTGCTCCTCCATATCTTTCCCACTATTTGGTGGTCTATAGAATACACCTAGCAGTATAATGGCACCTCTATTATTTCTTAACTCTAGCCATATAGATCCTGTCCTTGACCCTTCCAGGACATCCTCCCTCTCCAGCACTGTAACATTCTCCTTGACCAATACTGCCACACCACTTCCTATCTTTCTTGAACACTTTATAACCAGGAATATTTAATATCCAATCCTGCCCTTTTTTGAGCCAGGTCTCAGTTATTGCCACAACCTCATATTCCCAAGTGGCTATTTGTGCCTGCAGCTCAGTTACCTTGTTTACTACGCTTCATGCGTTCACATACATACACGGTAAACCCAACTTAGACCATCCTGTATTCTCTCCTAGTTTGACCTCCCCCCAATACCTTACTACTTCTTACTTTAGTGCTCTCTGCCTCTTCCAATCCTTTGAGCACTTTATTTCCCCTTTCTAATGTTACATCCTGGTGCCCACCCCCGTGCCAAATTAGTTTAAACCCTGCCAAACAACAGTAGCAAACCTCCCTGCGAGGATATTGGCTTCGGTCATGTTGAGGTGCAACCCATCCAGCCTGTAAAGGTCCCACCTCCCCCAGAACCAGTCCCAATGCCCCAGGAATCTAAAGCCCTTGCTCCTGCACCATCTCTCCAGCCACGCATTCATCTGCGCTATCCTCCTATTTCTATACTCAGCAGCGCATGGCACCGGGAGTAACCCGGAGATTACTACCTTTGAGGTCCTGCTTTTTAATCTCTTTCCTAGCTCCCTGAAATCTGCCTGCAGGACCTCATCCCTCTTTCTACCTATGTCGTTGGTACTGATATGGACCATGACCTCTGGCTGTTCACCCTCCCGCCTCAGAATGTTCATCTACTCCTTGTGGTAGCGAGTTCCACATTATAATACTGCCTGGGTAAAGAAGTTTCTCCTGTGTTCCCTATTGGATTTATTAGTGACTATCTTATATTTATGGCCCTTAGTTTTAGTCTCTCTCACAAGTGGAAACATCTTCTCTATGTCTACCCTAGCAAACCCTTTCATAATCTTAAAGACCTCTATCGGGTCACCCTTCAGTCTTCTATTTTCTAGATTAAAGAACACCAGCCTGTTCAGTCTTTCCTGGTACACATAACCTCTTAGTTCTGGTATCAACTTAATAAATAATTCTTGCACCTTCCCCAGTGCCTAAGAACATAAGAACATAAGAAATAGGAGCAGGAGTAGGCCATTCGTCCCTTCGAGCCTACTCCGCCATTCAATGAGATCATTGCTGATCTTCTGTCTCAACTCCATTCACCAGCCCTATCACCATATCCCTTGATGCCCTTACTAGTCAGAAATCTATTGACTTCTGTTTTGAGCCTCCATAGCCCTCTGGGGTAGAGAATTCCAAAGATTCCAAATTTCTTCTCATCTCAGTCGACCCTTTATCCTGAGGCTGTGGCCCCTGGTTCTAGACTCCCCAGCCAAGGGAAACATTCTCCCAGCATCCACCCTATCAAGCCCTATAATAATTTTGTATGCTTCAATGAGATCCCCTCTCATTCTTCTGAATTCAAGAGAATACAGGCCTAGTTTACTCAATCTCTTCTCATACGACAGTCCTGCCATGCCAGGAATCAATCTCGTGAACCTTCGTTGTACTCCCTCTATGGCAAATATATCCTTCCTTAGGTAAGGAGACCAAAATTGTACACAGTACTCCAGGTGTGGTCTCACCAAGGCCCTATATAATTGGAGTAAGACTGCTTTACTCCTGCACTCAAATCCTCTTGTAATGAAGGCCAGCATACCATTTGCCTTCCTAATGGCTTGCTGCACCTGCACATTCACTTTCAGTGACTCACGTACAAGGACACCCAGGTCCCTTTGAGCATCTGCATTCCCCAATCTTTCACAATTTAGGAAATACTCTGCCTTTCTGTTTTTTCTACTAAAGTGGATAACTTCACATTTATCCACATTATATTTCATCTGCCATGTTCTCACCCACTCACTGAGCCTGTCGAGATCCCTTTGAAGCCTCTTCACATCCTCTTCTCAACTGACACTGCCACCTAGCTTTGTATCATCAGCAAATTTGGAAATGTTACATTTAGTCCCCTCATCCAAATCATTGATATGGATTGTGAATAGCTGGGGTCCAAGCACCAGCCCTTGCGGTACCCCACTAGTCACAGCCTTCCATCCTGAAAAAGATCCATTTATCCCTACTCTTTGTTTTCTGTCTGTTAACCAATTCTCAATGCATTCTCAATCCCATGCACCCTAATTTTGTTCACCAACCTCTTGTGTGGGACCTTATCGAAGGCCTTCTGAAAATCCAAATACACCACAACTACCAGTTTCCCTTTGTCTACTCCATTAGTTACAGCCTCAAAGAACTCCAATAGGTTTGTTAAACAGGATTTCCATTTTATAAATCCATGTTGCCCCTGCCCAATCTTACTATTAGTTTCTAAGTGCCTAGTTATTGCATCCTTTATAGAAACATAGAAACATAGAAGATAGGAGCAGGAGTAGGCCATTCGGCCCCTCTAGCCTGCTCCGCCATTCAATGCGATCATGGCTGATCATCCAAGTTCAGTACCCGATCCCTGCTTTCTCCCAATACCCCTTGATCCCTTTAGCCTTAAGAAATATATCCAACTCCTTCTTGAATATATTTAATGAATTGGCCTCTACTGCCTTCTGTGGTAGGGAATTCCACAGGTTCACCACTCACTGGGTGAAGAAATTCCTCCTCATTTCTGTCCTAAAAGGCCTACCCCTTATCCTTAGACTGTGACCCCTGGTTCTGGATTCCCCGAACATCGGGAACAACCTCCCTGCATCTAGTCTGTCCAGTCCTGCCAGAATTTTTTAAGTTTCAATGAGATCCCCTCTCATTCTTCTAAACCCCAGCGAGTACAAGCCCAATTGACCCAATCTCTCCTCATACGTCATTCCTGTCATCCCAGGTATCAGCCTGGTGAATCTTCGCTGAACTCCTTCCATGGCAAGAATATCCTTCCTCAGATAAGGCGACCAAAACTGCACACAATACTCAACATGTGGTCTCACCAAGGCCCTGTACAACTGCAGCAAGACATCCTTGTTCTATAATAGATTCCAGCATTTTCCCAACTACTGATGTGAGGCTAACAGGTCTGTAGTTCCCCGTTTTTCCCTCTCCCTCCTTTCTTAAATAGCGGGGTTACATTTTCTATCCTCCAATCTGCAGGAACCGTTCCAGAATCTATAGAATTTTGGAAGATATACTTTTTATAATATGGAGACCAGAACTGTTCACCATAATCCAAGTGTGGTCTAACCAAGGTTCGATACAAATTTAACATAACTTCTCTGCTTTTCAATTCTATCCACCTAGAAATGAACCCCAGTGCCTTGTTTGCTTTTTTATGGCCTTTCTAACCTGCGTTGCTACTTTTAGTGATATGTGTATCTGTCCCCACAAATCTCTCTGTTCCTATCTAGACATTTATTTTCCAAGGAGCATGTGGCCTCCTTACCTTCCTACCAAAATGTACTACCTCACACTTATCTATATTGAAGTTAAGTTGCCAATTTCATGTTCATTCTGTAAGTTTATTAATGTCTTCTTGTATTATTGTCGCAGTTCTCCTTTGTATTACTTACACGACAACAACAACAGCTTGTATTTATACAGTGCCTTTAACATAGTAAAACATCCCAAGGCGCTTCACAGGAATATTATAAGACAAAAAATTTGACACTGAGCCGCGTAAGGAGAAATTAGGGCAGGTGACCAAAATCTTGGTCAAAGGGGTATGTTTTAAGGAACGTCTTAAAGGAGGAAAGAGAGGCAGAGAGGCAGAGAGGTTTAGGCAGGGAATTCCAGAGCTTAGGGCCTAGGCAACAGAAGGCACAGCCACCAATGGTTGAGTGATTAAAATCAGGGATGCTCAAGAGGGCAGAATTAGAGGAGCACAGATATCTTGGTGGGTTGTGGGGCTGAAGGAGATTACAGAGATAGGGAGGGGTGAGGCCATGGAGGGATTTGAAAACAAGGATGAGAATTTTGAAATCGAGGCGTTGCTTTATCAGGAGCCAATGTAGGTCAGTGAGCACAGGGGTGATGGGTGAATGGGATTTGGTGCGAGTACACCCCCCAGTTTGGTGTCATCCGCAAATTTTGAAATTGTACTTCCGATTCCAGAGTTCAAATCCTGTATGTAAATGGTGAAGAACATTGGTCCCAGTGTCAATCTTTATGGAGCACTACTACCCACCTTTTGCCAGTCTGAGTATTTACCTTTAACCCCTATGCTCTGTTTTCTGTTTTGTAGCCAGCTTGTTATCCATCCTGCTACTTGTCCCCTGACTCCACATGTTCTGACCTTAGTCATGAGTCTGCTATGCGGTACCTTATCAAAGGCCTTTTGAAAATCCAAATATATTACCTATATTACATTATCCTTGTCTATCCTTTCTGTTACCCCTTCAAAGAATTTAATAAGATTGGTCAAGCATGACCACCCCCTTTGAAATCCGTGCTGTCTTCTATATTATATTTGCAGTTTCTAAGGGGGCGATTTTCCCAGCCCCGAGGAAACGAGTTTGGAGGTGGGACAGTTGGCAAAATGGCAAAAACTGAGGGGGGGTTTGGAACCCACCTCCAACCCACCTCTGCGCAATTTTGCCAGATCTGGGTTTGATTGGTGCAATTCGGTCCCGCCTCCATCAGTCGGGAGAGGTAGTTAAGACCTTTAAATAGTAGTTAAGGGCCTCTATAATCCTATTTTGACAGGCCTTCGTTATTTTACCACATTTTGCGTGTGTAGCACGACCATCTTAAACCACGCCAGCTAATCCTGCTGTATTGACAAGTGGGTGGCCTCCTCACAGCTGCAGCTCCACCACTAAAATGGAGCTTTCATCAGGGAGCAGTTGCAGGTGGCAGAACTTTTGTTCCAAAGGTCTTTCAGCACTTTTAGCAGGCCTACTGAAGTCGGAGGTGCTGCAGCTTTTATCTCTCAACTGTGGGACCTCCTTGGAAGACCCTCTCCCCACTTGGACTGAGCGCTTCCCCAACGGAGGTATCTGCCAGCAGCATGGGAACCATTTATTTCCTTTCACCATGGACCTCAGATTTGGATGAGGAGCAGCCACGGCAGCAGCAGAACCAGGCAGCTCAGCAGCAACAGCAGCAGGAGCGCCAACCTCCTGCTCACCCACCTGATGCTGCACAGGGCAGAAGGCGCCAGCTCATGGAAGCACGTCGTGCAAGGAATGCACTCATCTTGGCCAGATTTGCATAGGTTGCCCATTGTGGCACATGTGCTTGGCTCCTTCTTAACACATGATAGACAATGGACATGACTCTCTGGCTCCTTTCACTCTGACCACCAACCTGAACACGCAAGTGTCGCGGAGCCCGCAATGTGGGGCTGCCTAAGCCGAAATAACAGATGCCATCATGCCAACAGTTTGCCATCACCTAATTTTAATACATTCCCACAGGGATGGCATTTCATCAATAAACAGAAACAATCACCTAATCTGCACACAGATCTGGAGGTTATATCCCTTGCCAGCTGGACCCACACAGCCTTGGTTTCTTTGGGAGGCCTCTTCCTCCCAGATGAGGGGATGAGCATCTCCCTGCTAGCCCTCGCCCCCTCAACCAGCATACCCAGCGCCTCATCCGAGAACCTTGGGGAGGCCCTTGCCTTGGAGCTGGCCATTCTTCAAGGAGATAACAGCTTGGAGGTGGTGCAGCATCGACCAAAAACCAGTGGAATGAGCCAAGGCAACAAGCAGCCCTTAAATGAAGCTGGATAAGTGACGTCAGCAGAGGCGAGTTTCAGTCCCAAAACAGTAATTGGCCCAGGGGAACCCACATCTCTGAAATCAACTGGCCAATTAGGGGAAAATCATAAATTTCTCCCACCTCTCAGTGGTTTGGAACCCACCCAAACTGAAACCCCCCTCCAACCTGCCTCCATTGGGAAAATTGCGCCCTTAATATTTTTCTATTACACCTTTGAGTAAGGATTCCATAATCTTTCCTACCACCAACGTTAAACTAATTGGTCTATAGTTCCCTGGACTTGGTTCTATATCCCTTTTTAAATATAGGAATCACATTAGCTGTCCGCCGGTCCTCTGGCACTATTCCCTTTTCTAATGAATTTTTATATATATGTAATATTGCCTCTGCTATCTTTGGCACACCCTGAGGTCATGAAAGGTGCTATATAAATCCAAGAGGTGCAGTATTAAGTGTATTTGTAGCACTAACACAGGTGGTCACATGTGGTTTTGCTGCCCACTTGTATAACTATTTATTGGGGGAAGGTAGAGCTTATTGCTTGTACATTAACACAACTGCCTGGAGCTGTGGTCACTGACCTCTAAATGCCAGTGAAATTTCAAATGAGAGAAAAAAGCTAATTGGATAATTAGCTCTTCTTTCTTATTAGAAATTAAAAGGTAAAACAGGAGGCAGCCCTACTTTTTCATAAAAGAAAGATTTACATCTATATAGCGCCTTTCACGACCTCAGGACGCCCAAAGTGCTTTCCAGCCAATGAAGTACTTTTGAAGTGCAGTCACTGTTGTAATGTAGGAAACACGGCAGTCAATTTGTGCACAGCAATGTCGCACAAAACAGCAGTGAGATAATGAGCAGATATTCTGTTTTAGTGATGTTGGTTGAGGGATAAATATTGGTCTGGGGCACGTGGGGAGCTCTTTTTCAAAATTGTGCCATGGGATCATTTACGTCCACATTCTAAATGCAAATTTTATAAAGGCAGCTATGCCTCTGTACTTGATCCATTGCATTAATAGTACAGGTCCTCCTTTTTCAGCTAGTTTCACTGCTGATGCCAAACTGCTGAGTTGTACAAAATTGGCAATATTGAACTGCATGTTTGACATAGTTGCAATGCAAAATGCTGCACTGCACCAATGCCATATGCGTAGGTTAACTTGTGCAGTAGACATAGTTGAACGGTTTCTGAACAGAGTCCAGTTGTGTGAAGCTGAAATGCTGAAAATTTTAAGCTCTCAAGAAAATATCCTCATATGTTGGACACCTTTGTGATTTTGACAAGTAGATGACCTTCATCATTAAATAGGTAATGATAAAATTGATGGCTTCACAGGGAGAGTTCCTTGGGATGCACTTTTACATAGGATGTTATATAAATGCAAGTTGTTGCGATTAGCAATTTTCTTTGGTTGTGAATTAAACTTGTGGACGTGCATGATAATCTCATATGAGGTGGTAGGAATTGAAAGAAAAAGTTTTTAAAAAGTTATTTAAAGTACGCATATGTTGATGTTGGGTGAGGAAAAGGCTTGGACTTACTCCTGCTGCTCTCTACAGTTATAAAGCATTCCAAACTCACTGGGGTAGAAATTGGTCATCATTGTGCCCGGTTTCCAGAAGGAAAATGGTGGTAGAAATTTTGCAGGATTAGGCCCCGTGTCTCAAGGACGCCTAAAAAACATTCAATACCATATATGTTCAGGGCGGCCATCTAAAACAGGCACGAGGCCCCATTGCATACATTAATTTACATAGAATTTACAGCACAGCAACAGGCCATTCAGCTGAATGCCGGTGTTTATGCTATCTACTTAATCTCACCTTATCAACATATCCTTTTATTCCTCTCTCCCTTATGAAAGAGCATCTATACTATTCGCCTCAACCACTCCATGTGGTAGCGAGTTCTACATTCTCACCACTCTGTTTGAAGAAGTTTCTCCTGAATTCCTTTTTGGATTTATTCCATCAGGACTGATGAAAGTTCATTGACTTGAAACGTTACCTCCATTTCTCTCTCCACGGAGGCTGCCTGAACTGCTGAGTGTTTCCAGCATTTTGTGTTTTTATTTCAGATTTCCAGCATCCGTAGTATTTTACTTTTGTTAAAGAATCGAATAAGCTTGGTCAAGCATGACCTTCTCTTTCGAAATCTGTTTAAATGAGGGGCGTGATGCCTGTTTTAGGGCTGCTCAGTGAAATGGGGCTCCCCTGAGTGGAGCAGGTGTTGGGTCTGCTGCGTTCAGGTTTTCGAGGTGTAGATGCAGCCTATCTAATGGCTGACACCATAAAGGTAACTATTTTTTTAATTCACGTGGAGACAGGAGGAAAGAAGTGCTCCTCCATGCTCCACAGCACAGCTGCTGACAGCTGTGATTGTCTGCCCTCCTGCTCTCCTTCCCTCCTCCCCTCTGGCACTTACCCAAGGCTGCTGCCAGGGAGGCAAGCAGCCTGAAATTTGTTTTCTGAAATGAGCGAGCTGTCTGCAGGCCATGACAGGTGCTGGCAGCTCACCCAAGTTATTGAAACGGGTCCGGATGATTTTCCAGCCTGCTGTGCACAATCAGAACTCACATATGAGCAAGACCAATAGGGCAAGGTACCAGAGAGCTGATGGTGCCAGTGAAACTGTACTCCAGCAGGAGGAGAAAAAAGGAACAAAATCAGAAAATAGCCAGCTCAAACTCTCTAAATAAAATCACACTGAACATATAAAAATAAACACATTGGAAGCAGGAGGCCTTTAGAAAAAATAAACTACTTCTGTCCCAATGGTTTTTTTAAAGTTCAAAGTTTGAACAGTAGCTTAGTGAAGGCATAATCCGTTGAGGGTGAACTCTTGATTATTTAGTTAAATCACAGTGATAGCTATAGTATGTGTGACCTTCAGCGTCTCCCTGGGGCCAATTTTGAGATAGCCTTCCATTCGGGTACATGTCAGGTCTTCTTCTTAGGCAGTCCCTTGGAACCAAGGATGACTTGCTTCCACATTAAAAATGAGTTGTCAGGTGACTGATGAGTCCAATACGGGATCTACAGGGCAGGATTTTCATTGGGCTGTGTAGTCGGGATTGGAGGCGTGCGGGGGGTTAAAATCCCGAAATCAGGGGTCCCGACCCCATCCCGCACCCAAACCCGCCTCCATGCCAGATTCAAAGGAGGTGGTTACCCGCCCCACACTGGGACCCGACTACCCAAGGCGGGAAGGGATTAGTGCCAATTAACTGCCTGTTAACAGGCAGTTTTTAGCCTAATCCCTATTTTTAAGGTTGAAGTGTGGGATTCCCGACGGCTCCAAACCACGCCAAGTTAGAGGAGGCGGGCCGTCAGTTTGAAGGATTTGGAGGGATTGAGATGTCAGTGTTCAGGTGAATGATGTGTGCGTGAGTGCAAAGGTAAGTGTGTTTGGTGTGTCTAAAGTGATTAAATATGTTTTACGTACATTTTCTTACCTTTTCAGCCTTCCTTCTTTTAGGTCCCGGGAGTCCCTCATCTCACCGGCACAGAAAGCAGAATGGCTGTGAACTGTCAAAAGTGACAGCCTGCAGCTTTCTGTGCAGGAGAGATTTCTGACTGAGTCTGTGGCGAAGGACTCATGTTAGAAGTAAGACTGTCAGTGTTTGACAGCTTTAAACAGCTGTGAAACGCTGATATTTCATCTGTCAAAACCTCTTGACAGATGAAATTTCAGTCCTTGACGTCACCTGTTGCTGGGTGGCCCTTAATTGGCCTGCTGAGCCCGCTGGACGGGCTCAACAAGGTCAATCAAGTTAAAATCGTGTGGATTGGCCGCATTTCGATGGAGGCGGGACTACAACCCTGAAAGTTGTAGTCCCGCCTCCAACCCGACTCCTGAATGAAAATCCTACCCACAGTCTCTGTCGCAGGTGGGGCAGATGGTGGTTGAAGGGGTAGGTGGGTGGGGTGCTATGGTTGATGTGCGCTCCTTCCGCTGCTTGTGCTTGGCTTCCGCTTGCTCCCAGCGAAGAAACTCGAGGTGTTCAGCGCCTTCCCGGATGCTTCTCCTCCACTTTGTGCGGTCTTGGGTTAGGGATTCCCAGGTGTCGGTGGGGATGTTGCACTTTTTCAAGGAGGCTTTGAGAGTGTCCTTGAAGCATTTCCTCTGCCCACCTGGGGCTCTCTTGCCGTGTCAGAACTCCGAGTAGAGTGCTTGTTTTGGGAGTCTCATATCGGGCATGCGGACGATGTGACCCGTCCATAGGAGCTGATCGAGCATGGTCAAAGCTTCGAAGCTGGGGATGTTGGCCTGAACGAGAACATTGATGTTGGTGTGCCTATTCTGCGAATGAATTTGCAGGATTTTGCAGAGGCAGCGTTGGTGGTACCTCTCCAGTGCTTTGAGGTGCGTGCTGTACATGGTCCATGACTCTGAAGCATACAGGGGGGCGGGTATCGCTACTGCTCTGTAGACCATTAGCTTGTTGCCGGATTTGAGGTCCTGGTCTTCAAACACTCTCTTCCTCAGGCAACCGAAGGCTGCACTGGCACACTGAAGGCGGTGTTGGACTTCATAATCAACATCTGCTCTTGTTGACAGTAGGCTCCCGAGGTATGGAAAGTGGTCCACATTGTCCAAGGCCTTGTCGTGGATTTACATGTCAGGTGGTGCAGTATTAACACGCACCCAACTATTGTATGGCTGAACCTCTGCATTTCTGGGTTCAGGCTCATATAGTGGAGAGCTTCATGCATGACTAATATATCTGACTGGTAGCTGGTCATCAAATCAAATCAAATCAAATCAACTTTTATTGTCATTGTTAGTGCACAAGTGCAGTACAACGAAATGTAGGCTTGCGGCTCCCGAGAGTGTACAATTTGGATTAGGACACTTAAACATTTCAACGTACATTTGTACATATATATTAGCATAAATATGACCATAATAAAGTGAATAAAGTGCATCGGCAGATGTGCAGGCTTTAGTGTTTATTTGTGGAGTTCAGTAGGATGACAGCCCTGGGAAAGAAGCTGTTCCTAAATCTGGTCGTACGGGTGCGAATGCATCTGTAGCGTCTTCCAGATGGTCGGAGGGCGAACAGACTGTGGCTGGGGTGGGTAGGGTCTTTGATGATGGTCCGTGCCCTCCGTAGGCAGCGTTTCTGATATATATGTTCTATGGTCGGTAGCCGAGTGCCGGTAATGCGTTGGGCAGTTTTGACTACCCGCTGCAGGGCTTTCCGGTCATGGGAGCTACAGCCGCCGTACCATACCGTGATACAGTTTGTCAGGATGCTCTCTATAGTGCAGCGGTAGAAGTTAGAGAGGATCGGGGGTGACAGATTACATCCCTTCAGCCTCCTCAAGAAATATAGGCGCTGCTGGGCCTTCTTCACCAGAGAGGAGGTGTTGAGGGACCAGGAGAGGTCTTCCGTGATGTGGACTCCGAGGAACTTAAAGCTGGCCACCCTTTCCACCTCCGCCCCATTGATGTGTATGGGGGTGTGACTTCCGCCTTTGGACTTCCTGAAGTCCACGATTATTTCCTTTGTTTTCTTGGTGTTAAGGGCCAGGCTGTTGTCGGCGCACCACTTCACGAGATGCTGGACCTCCTCCCTGTAGGCTGACTCATCATTGTTGGTGATCTGGCCTACTACTGTGGTGTCATCTGCAAACTTGATGATGGTGTTGGAACCATTAACAGCCACACAGTCGTGGGTGAAGAGAGAGTAGAGGAGGGGGCTCAGCACACATCCTTGTGGGGCCCCCGTGTTCAGGGTCAGCGGGGGGGAGGTGTGGTTGCCTAATTTGACAGACTGGGGTCTGTTTGTTAGGAAGTCCAGGGTCCAGTTGCAGAGGGAAGTGTTCAGGCCAAGAGTTTGGAGTTTGGTGGCCAGCTTATTGGGGACGATAGTGTTGAATGCTGAGCTGTAGTCTATAAACAACATTCTGATGTAGGTCTCCTTACCATCTAGGTGATTCAGTGCCGAGTGTAGAGCAGTAGTGATTGCATCCTCCGTTGATCTGTTTGCCCGATAGGCAAACTGGTGTTGGTCAAGGGAGGCAGGAACACTGGCTTTGATGTGGGCTAAGACCAGTCTCTCGAAACACTTCATTATGATGGGTGTGAGTGCGACAGGTCGATAGTCGTTCAGACACGTCACATCAGTGGGCAGGAAATTATATTCTGTTGCAAGCATTAAAGGCCTGTAGCCATTTAAAGGGGCATTGCTGCAGTTATGGCCAAAGTGAAAGAAAACAAGAATAATAATTTGCAAATAAAAACAGAAAATGCTGGAAACACTCAGCAGGTGAGGCGGCCTCTATGGAGAGAGAAACATTGCGTTAACATTTCAGGTCAATGACCTTTCATCAGAACGGGAAGATGTTACAGATGGACATAAAGAAAGCAGCCATGTCAATGCTGCCCGGAGCTCACCCACAATATGTAAATCAGGTTGTACTCTGAAATATGTGTGGGCAGCAGAGTGCCTGTACTGTTTATCAGATGGGGGTGTACATTCTTTGTGAGATCAATTACACCAGAGGAAGAAGCTACTATTTCCTCCAACTGGCCAGTAGGTGAAAGGAAGAATGGATCAGGAGGGAACAATGTGTGGGAATGTAAACATCACTGCCCAGCGGTCCTATCTGCAGTGCGTAGGCATTTTAATGGCGTCACTGGGTATGTCAAGATAGGAGACCCACTGCAACCTTATATTAATGAAATGCATTAAATACGAATGACAGAAACAGTTTCTTCCCACCCATACAATCTTACAGTACTTTGATAATTTCCCATGATTGTCCATTATGTACCTAGGTACACTTTGCAGCATCTCCCTATCCAACTAACAGCCCTTTACCTGGCATACTCAACTGCTGTTCCCCACATACATTCTTCTTGCTATTGTACCTGCATAGTGCATCTTTCAGTCATCGCACCACAATAAGCTTCATGCTGCTACATGGGTATTCTTATACATACTCCTACGAATGTGAATTGGTCAGACTGCAAAGCACAGGAGAAAAAGAAGTCACACAGGAGGACAAGCACTAAGTTTCCATACTCTTACCACTTTTGAGGAGGTGGCATAGCAGATTTAGGGCAGTAAGACTACCAAGGGAGTAGAGAATGTTAATTTGGAGGCCTGGCCCCAGCTCAAGATTTCCCCCAACCTTTTTCTTCTTTAACACCACCCCGCCACCACTTTCCCTCGCTTAGCCTATTCATCCATTCGCTGCAATAAAGCACACAGTGAAAAATAATTTCATGCTGCTCATTCAGTGGAATATGACTGGTAAAAAAACTTCACAAACCCTTTAGCGGGGCGCAAGTGTGACAGGACGGGACTTCTGTCTGCTGCTTTGGCCTGCCATTGATTCCGTCCAAAATCCCTTGGACTGGACCATTATAATAAGGGGTAGGGTCCTGTGCCTATGCAATTTTGGGAGGAACCACAAAAAAGTGATCTTTATAGCCACTGTCAGTGCTGTGCCTGCCCTAGAGGTTGGCTCCAAACCAGCTTGCAGCATGCAACACAACTCTATCACAGCCTCCCTGGTGAACTGAAGTCTGTGCATATATTGTTCCTCAGACAAGTTCAATAAGCCCACTATTTTCTATGTATGCCATTGGGAAGGTAATGGCAGGTACACATAGTTCACCTGTGATGCAATCTATCTTGCCTTGCCTCCCTGCATGCTTCTCTTATTTTTCTTCATGTAACACAAATGAAAAAATACTTCCATAGGGACATTCATTGTCCCAAGGGGAGAATTGCTTTCAAAAATGGCTGCATCGAAAGCTCTCCTACAAACCCCTTCAACCACAGAGTTGATTACAAAAAAAGCTAAAATAAAAAAAATTACAATTGCTCCTGAAAGTTGCTACAAGTGCCACTGAATTTTTTTCCATTGAAAAGTGTAGCCTAGCAAACCTGTACACCCAATTCACGTTTGAAATTATGAAGACGTGCACTTTCAGTATAAAGGCTGAAACATAACATGGATATATTAATAATGTCACTTCTGCAACATTATAATATTTTAAGGACTTTCGGTGGAAGCTTCCAGTATCCAATAAAATCTTGAGCAGAAATGCGCATCCGGCACATAGTGAACAGTGATCACTGTCAGTGATCTTCTCATTTTATTCACACCATTACACTCTGTGTGCACCATTTATGGAGTGTAACAGAGATGAAAAAGTTCCGGCTTTGAAGCCACAGAGTAGGATGGAGAGCACAAAAATATTGAAAGTATCTGAGGTGAAGCTAGATGGCAATATGATGTTGTGGCAATAACGGAAACGTGGCTTAAAAACGGTGAGGACTGGGCACTTAATATTCAAGGGTACAAGGTGTTCAGAAAAGATAGGGAAGGAAAAAAGGGAGGTGGGGAGGCAGTGCTGATTAAGGAAGACATTGTAGTGTTGGAAAGGGAGGATGTTCATGAGGAGACAAGGACAGAATCCATTTGGTTAGAGTTGAGGAGCAAAAAGGGTATGATCACACTATTGGGGGTATTTCCACAGGCCTCCAAATAGTGAGAGGGAGGTAGAGGAGCAAACCTGCAGGGAAATCGCAGAGATATGCAAGAGCTATAGAGTGGTGATATTGGGGGACTTTAATTACCCGAATATCGATTGGGATAATGCTAGGGTAAAGGGAAAGAAGGGGGAGGAATTTCTGAAATGTGTTCAGGAGAATTTCATTGACCAGTATGTTCTTGGCCCAACTAGGAAGGAGGAATTGCTGGATCTGGTGCTGGGGAATGAGGTGGGCCAGGTCGACCAAGTGTCTGTAGGAGAACACTTGGGTACGAGTGATCATAAGAACATAAGAAGTAAGAGCAGGAGTAGGCCATACGGCCCCTCGAGCCTGCTCCGCCATTCAATAAGATCATGGCTGTTCATTGACCTCAGCTCCACTTTCCTGCCTGATCTCCATATCCCGTGATTCCCCTAGAGTCCAAAAATCTATCTATTTCAGCCTTGAATAGACTCAAAGACTCAGCATTCACAGCCCTCTAGGGCAGAGAATTCCAAAGATTCACAACCCTCTGAGTGAAGAAATTCTTCCTCATCTCAGTCTTAAATGGCCTACCCCTTGTCCTGAGACTATGCCCCCTAGTTCTAGATGCTTCAGCCAGGGAAAACAACCTCTCAGCATCTACCCTTTCAATCCCCTTCAGAATCTTATCTTAAGATTTAGATTAGCAATGGAGAGGAGCAAGGAACAATCTAGAGGGGAACGTCTAAACTGGAATAGGGCTAACTTCAATGGGATGTGAAAGGATCTAGCCAGGGTAAAATGACAAAGACTGACAGGAAAAACTGTAATGGAACAATGGGTGACCTTTAAGGAAGAGATGTTCCAAGTATAGGCTACGTACATTCCAACAAGAGTGAGGTGCCTGAGGATTGGAAAGTGGCAAATGTGGCTCCATTGTTCAAGAAAGGGTGTAAGGACAATCCGAGTAACTTCAGTTCAGTCAGTTTAACATCAGTTAGAAACAATAATCAAGGAAATAATTAACGGGCACTTGGAGAGGTTTAAGCTAATTAAGGAGAGCCAACACGGATTTGTAAAAGGCAGATCATGTTTGACTAATCTAATTGAATTTTTTGATGAAGTAACAGGGAGGATTGATGAAGGGAATGCAATGGATGTTGTCTACATGGATTTTAGGAAGGCGTTTGACAATGTACCACATAGAAGGCTAGTTAACAAAATTGAGGCTCATGGAATAGGTGGGTCAGTGGCAGCTTGGATAAGGAATTGGCTTAAGGACAGAAAACAGCGAGTTGTGGTAAATGGCTGTTTTTCAGACTGGAGGAAGGTAGACAGTGGTGTTCCCCAAGGGTCAGTGCTGGGGCCACTGCTTTTTTTGATATATATAAATGACCTTGATATTGGAATACAGAGTAGAATTTCTAAATTTCCTGATGATACCAAACTTGGGTTTGTGTCGAACAATGAGGATGATACTAATCGACTGCAACAAGACACAGAAAGGCTAGCAGAATGGGCAAGTGGCAGATGGAATTTATACAGAGAAGTGTGAGGTGATGCGTTATGGCAAGAGAAACAGGGAGAGACAATATACACTTAATGGCACAGTTTTAAAGAGCGTGCAGGGACAGAGGGACCTGGGAGTTAATGTGCATAGGTCCCTGAAGGTGGCGGGACATATTGGGAGAGTGGTTAGCAAAGCATATGGGATTTTGGGCTTCATAAATAGAGGTCATGGCCCGTATTTTCTGATGCCTATGGGTGTGTACGAGTTGTGTACACACCCGTAGGGATATCGGAAATGCTGGTTTCAGGCATGCGAAGCGCATGCGCTGAAAACTGGCATTTCCGATCTGTCAAGAATGCTCTTGACAGATCGGATGCCTGCCTTGGAGAAGGGCCTCTGCGGGGGGAGAGTTCCACTTTCTGCAGAACTTCCGCCCGCTGAAAACCCTTAGAAATCTTACGCCTGGTAAAAAATGTTTTAACTTTTTTTAAACACTTATGCCAGTAAAAGCAGATGTAAGGCCTGCTTTTACCGGCATAAGAGTATAAAAAAAGAAAAAAAAATTTTTTCATTCATTTATAATTTTAAAATACTTTTTTAAAAAAGGTAAGTTTATTTTTAACCCTGTAAAAAACCTTAATATTTTTTTCCAAAAAATTTAATATTTGTTTAAAATATTAAATTTAATGTAAGTTTAACTCATTTTAAAAACGTGGTGTTTTAAAAAATTTATTTAATGTTTTAGTGTAGGAATTGACAAATCCCTAACTAATAACTGAGGTTGACTCAGGAGGTCAATCAAACAGGTCTTTAATGTAAGACTAAATGAGTTCAAACAGTTTGTTGAGATCGATACAGGAGAACCACGAAAACAGGTCTTAACAAGATGGAGATTCCACGAGGACTGCTTGGGCAGTCATGTGGTTTGCGACGTGACGTCATCGCGTTTACCTGCGTTTTCCCGTGCTCTGAAAGGGGCAACGCCCCGTACATACAAAACACTATATACAAAACAAAGTAATGTCTAACACCATGGTACAGGCTTAGGCTGGTGTTAGAACATCGTTAAAGGGAATTATATACAGTTGCCCAGAGTCATTCAGTGGCTCCACCACATGCGCCCCCTAGAATTCGCTTTAACAGACAAAGTCCGTTAGTAAAAGGCCAAAGTGGTAAGTATTTCTCCCTTTTTAAGCTTAAATCTCTTTGGTTTATAGTTTCTAAGGTGTGATATTCACCATCTAGAATCGGGGCAGAGGGTATTTAAGAATAATATTAATAAATTTAATTAATTACATAGAATGGGAGATCAGGTGATGTGTTGCTGCTGCAATATGTGGGAGCTGGTGGACACCATTGATGCTCACGGTGATCACATTTGCAGTAAGTGTTGGCTGCTCGAGGAATTCCGGCTCCGTGTTGAAGAGCTGGAGTCCGAGCTTCAAACACTGAGACACATCAGGGAGGGGGAGAGTTACCTGGACTCTGTGTATCACGAGGTATTCACACAAATTAGATTAATTAATTCAGATGTAGTCCGTGGCCAGGGTCAGGATGGTGTGACTAGAAGTGAGGCAGGTACGGGGATTCAGGAGGTAGTGTTGGAGGAGCCGCAGCCCTTGTACTTGTCCAACAGGTTCAAGGCTCTTACTCCCTGTGAGGATGGGAACAGGGACTGCGGGGAGGATGAGCAACCTGGCCACAGCACCGTGGAGCGGGGGGCCATTCAAGTGGGGGGAGTTAAAAGAAATGTTGTAGTGGTAGGGGATAGTATCGTTTGGGGGATAGATAGAGTTCTTTGCAGCCGAGAGCGAGAGTCCCGAAGGCTGTGTTGCCTGCCCGGTGCCAGGGTTAAGGACATCTCCTCTGGACTGGAGAGAAACTTGGAGTGGGAGGGGGAGGATCCAGTTGTCGGGGTCCATGTTGGTACCAACGACATAGATAGGGCAAGGAAGGAGGTTCTGCTGAGGGAGTTTGAGCAGCTAGGGGCCAAATTAAAAAGCAGAACCACAAGGGTAATAATCTCTGGATTATTACCTGAGCCACGAGCGAATTTGGCTAGGACAAATAAAATTAGAGAGTTAAATGCGTGGCTCAAAGACTGGTGTGGGAGAAATGGGTTTTGCTTCCTGGGACACTGGCACCAGTACTGGGGCAGGAGGGAGCTGTTCCGTTGGGACAGCCTTCACTTGGCCAGTGCTGGGACTAGAGTCCTGGCGGATCATATAACTAGGGCTGTAGAGAGGGCTTTAAACTAACTAGTGGGGGGGAGGTTCCTAGAGAGCAAATAATAAAAATGACAACAGAGAAGGTCATAGACTTAGGTAGCAGTGGGGAAATTAAAAACCAGAGCGTGTCAGGAAGGGGCAGAAGGTATGGAGTAAAAGGTAAAGTAATAAAAAGGGCAAAAGCAGGAACTAAGTGTCACAAAACATCTTTGAAAGTTCTCTATCTAAATGCACGTAGCATTTGTAACAAAATAGACGAGTTAATGGCACAAATAACTACATATGGGTATGATCTTGTGACCATTACAGAAACATGGCTGCAGGTTGACAATGCCTGGGAATTAAACATTCCAGGTTATTTAACGATCAGGAAGGACAGGCAGGAAGGAAGGGGAGGTGGGGTGGCTATGTTAATAAAGGAAGGAATCACTGTAATACAGAGAAATGATATTGGGTCAAAAGATCAGGATAATGAAACAGTTTGGGTGGAGGTAAGGAATAATAAGGGGAAAAAAACACTAGTGGGTGTAGTCTATAGGCCTCCGAACAGTGGCAACTCTGTTGGACGGAGTATCAATCAGGAAATAGTTGAGGCTTGTAATAAGGGAACATCTATAATTATGGGGGATTTTAACTATCATATTAATTGGACAAATCAAATTGGGCAGGGCTGTCTTGAGGATGAGTTCATTGAGTGTATTAGGGATGGGTTTCTTGAGCAGTATGTAACTGAACCGACCAGGGGGCAAGCAACCTTAGATCTGGTCCTGTGTAACGAGACAGGATTAATTAAAAATGTCCTAGTAAAGGATCCCCTTGGAATGAGTGACCATAACATGGTTGAATTCCATATTCAATTAGAGGGTGAGAAGGTTGGATCTCAAACAAGCATGCTAAGCTTGAATAAAGGAGACTATGAAGGTATGAGAGCAGAATTGAGTAGAGTGGATTGGGAAAATAGATTAAAGGGTAAGACGATACATGATCAGTGGTGTACATTTAAGGAGTTATTTTACAGCTCCAAAAAAAAATATATTCCACTGAGAAGAAAAGGGTGTAAAAGAAAAGACAGCCATCCGTGGCTAAGTAAAGAAATTAAGGATAGTATTCGACTAAAAACAAGGGCATATAAGGTAGCCAAATCTAGTGGGAGGATAGAGGATTGGGAAAACTTTAAAAGACAGCAAAAAATAACAAAAAGATTGATTAAGAAAGGGAAGATAGATTATGAAAGTAAATTAGCAAAAAATATAAAAACAGATAGTAAGAGTTTTTATAGTTATATAAAAAGAAAAAGGGTGGCTAAAGTAAATGTTGGTCCCTTAGAGGATGAGACCGGGAAATTAATGGTGGGAAATATGGAGATGGCAAAAACACTGAATGAATATTTTATATCAGTCTTTACAGTCGAAGACACTAAGAATATCCCAACACTGGACAAGCAGGGGGCTAAAGGGGGGGAGGAGCTAAACACGATCAAAGTCACTAAGGAAGTGGTACTCGGTAAAATAATGGGACTCAAGGCGGATTAAATCACCTGGACCTGATGGCTTACATCCTAGGGTCTTGAGGGAAGTGGCGGTAGGGATTGTGGATGCATTGGTAATAATTTTCCAAAACTCCCTGGACTCGGCAAAGGTCCCGGCAGACTGGAAAACTGCTAATGTAACACCCTTATTTAAAAAGGGCAGTAGACAGAAGGCTGGAAACTATAGACCGGTTAGCCTAACATCTGTGGTAGGTAAAATTTTGGAGTCCATTATTAAGGAGACAGTAACAGGACATTTGGATAATCATAATTTAATAGGACAAAGTCAACATGGTTTTATGAAGGGGAAGTCATGTTTGACAAATTTGCTGGAGTTCTTTGAGGAAGTAACATATAGGGTGGATAAAGGGGAACCAGTGGACGTAGTGTATTTAGACTTCCAAAAGGCATTTGACAAGGTGCCACACAAAAGATTATTGCTTAAGATAAAAAATCACGGGATTGGGGGTAATATTCTGGCATGGATAGAGGATTGGCTATCTAACAGAAGGCAGAGAGTTGGGATAAATGGTTCATTCTCAGACTGGCAATCAGTAACTAGTGGTGTTCCGCAGGGGTCAGTGCTGGGTCCCCAACTCTTTACAATCTATATTAACGATTTGGAGGAGGGGACCGAGTGTAATATATCAAAGTTTGCAGATGATACTAAGATGGGAGGGAAAGTAGTGAGTGAGGAGGACATAAAAAACCTGCAAGGGGACATAGACAGGCTAAGTAAGTGGGCAGAGATTTGGCAGATGGAATACAATACTGGAAAGTGTGAGGTTATGCACTTTGGCAGGAAAAATCGTAGAGCAAGTTATTATCTTAATGGCAAGAAACTGGAAAGTACTGAAGTACAAAGGGATCTGGGGGTCCTGGTGCACGAAACTCAAAAGGTTAGTATGCAGGTGCAGCAAGTGATTAAGAAGGCCAATGGAATGTTGGCTTTCATTGCTAGGGGGATAGAATATAAAAATAGGGAGGTGTTGCTTCAGTTGTACAAGGTATTGGTGAGACCGCACCTGGAATACTGCGTACAGTTTTGGTGTCCATACTTAAGAAAGGACATACTTGCCCTCGAGTCAGTACAAAGAAGGTTCACTCGGTTAATCCTGGGGATGAGGGGATGGACATATGAGGAGAGGTTGAGTAGATTGGGACTCTACTCATTGGAGTTCAGAAGAATGAGAGGTGATCTTATTGAAACATATAAGATTGTGAAGGGGTTGGATCGGGTGGATGTGGGGAAGATGTTCCCAATGATGGGTGAAACTAGAACTAGGGGGCATAGTCTTAGAATAAGGGGCTGCTCTTTCAAAACTGAGATGAGGAGGAACTACTTCACTCAGAGGGTGGTAGGTCCATGGAATATGCTGCCCCAAAAAGGTGTAGAAGCTACATCATTACATAAATTTAAAACAGAAATAGACACTTTCCAAGAAGTAAAGGGAATTAAGGGTTACGGGGAGCGGGCAGGAATTTGGACATGAGTCTAGGTTCGGATCGGTCATGGCCCTGTGGGTAGCGGAGCGGGCCCAGGGGCCGTGTAGCCTGATCCTGCTCCTATTTCGTGTGTCTAATTCTGTTAGATTCAGGAGATGGTTCTGTGATAGTGGATTGGCGGTTAGGATCAGATCAGCCATGATCTTATTGAATGGCGGAGCAGGCTCGAGGGGCCGATTGGCCTACTCCTGCTCCTATTTCTTATGTTCTTATGTTCTTATGTAAGTCAAACGGTGAGGGGGTCTGATGAGCCTGTCGGAACGACTCCTGTACTCCTGAGGCAGAGGCTGTTGGGCGGCTGGCGGTCTGGCGGGCGGTTGCGCTTGGTCTGCCGTAACGGCGATGGGTGGCCGACCTCGGCTCGGCGGTTGTGCTGTCTCGACGGGGCGGTCGCGGTCCAGATGTGCTGGCTTTAAGCGATCGACTGAAATGTGGTCTGGTTTTCCACCGACATCTACCGTGAAGGTTTTGTCCCCGGCCTCCAACACGCGGAAGGGACCAGTATATGGGGCCTTGAGTGGATCCCTATGCGTATCGTGGCGAATAAAGACGTATTCCGCCTTCTGAAGCTCCGTGGGAACATGCGAACTCTGCAGCCTGTGGTGCGAAGTGGGCACCGGCGCGAAACATCTGGCCGACTCCTGGTGACTAGTAAGCTGGTCAGATGCGGACCAAGGCTTCGTCGATGCTGGTAGGAAATCCCCTGGGACTCGCAGCGGTTGACCGTACACCAGCTCCGCTGATGAAGAGTGAAGGTCTTCTTTGGGGGCCGTGCAAAGGCCCAACAGGACCCACGGTAGCTTGTCTGCCCATCCAGCGTCCTGGAGGCTGGCCCTCAGGGCGGCTTTCAGTGACCGGTGGAAACGTTCACAGAGACCATTCGCCTGTGGGTGGTAGGCTGTGGTGCAGTGTAATTTGACACCGAGTCCTTGGGCCACTGCATTCCAGAGTTCAGAGGAAAACTGCGGTCCCCGTCTGAAGAAATATCTGCGGGCACTCTGAAACGGGCGACCCAGGTGGAAATGAACGCCCTGGCCACGTCCGCCGAAGTAGTGGGTGATAGGGGAACCGCCTCCGGCCATCTGGTGGTGCGGTCAACCATGGTCAGGATGTGTGAAAAACCATGGGAGGGTGGGAGTGGACCCACCAGGTCCACATTGACATGGTTAAAACGTTGCTCCAGAACTGTGAAGGTGGCCAACGGAGCTTTGATGTGGCGCTGTACTTTGGCCTTTTGGCAGATCACGCAGGTTTTGGTCCAGTCGCGGACATCCTTGTGCATGCCGTGCCATACGAATTTTGCTGACATCAGCTTCTGAGAGGCCTTCATTCCTGGGTGTGACAACCCATGTATGGCGTCGAACAATTTGCGGCACCAGACGACCGGTACGACAGGGCGAGGGCCCCATATGGAGACGTCACACAAGAGCGTGGTACCTGCCGAATGGAACTTGACGTCGGCCAACTGGAGGCCAGTGACGGTCGTTCTGTAGGCTTGGTCTTCTGGGTCTGAGACTTGATCCGCTGCCATGAGGGCGTAATCGATGTCTCAATGAACTGTATTGACGGTCACGCGGGAGAGGCAGTTGGCCACCAGGTTGTCCTTACCGGCCATGTGCTGTATATCCGTGGTGAATTCGGATATGTAGGTCAGTTGACGTTGCTGTTGGGATGACCACGGTTCGGCAGTCTTGGCCATGGCGAAGGTGAGCGGCTTATGGTCCACAAAAGCGATGAAGGGACGTCCTTCCAGGAGGAAGCAAAAATGGCGGATGGCCAGAAAAAGGGCGAGCAACTCCCGGTCGAACGTGCTGTATGCTCTCTTGTCTGCCGTAGTTGACGGCTGAAGAATGCCAACGGCTGCCACGTCCCGTTCACCCACTGCTCTTGCACGGCGCCAATTGCGTAGTCTGACGCGTCAGTGGTGAGGGCGATGGTGGCTCCTGGCAGCGGGTGCGCCAGCATAGTCGCGTTGGCCAAGGCGCTTTTGGTGTCGGCGAACGCCCGGGCCATGTCATCCGTGCAGTCTACCGTATTCTTGCCAGTCTTGCCCTTGAGGGCCTCGTACAGGGGCTGCATGAGTAGTGCTGCCTTAGGCACGAAACGGTGGTAAAAGTTTACCATGCCTAGGAATTCCTGCAGGGCCTTAATGTTTTGCGGGCGTGGAAAGGATGTCACCGCCTCTACCTTCGCTTGTAAAGGAACCGCTCCCTCTGAAGTGA
The DNA here is from genome assembly GCF_052327205.1 of Somniosus microcephalus. NCBI lineage: Eukaryota > Metazoa > Chordata > Chondrichthyes > Squaliformes > Somniosidae > Somniosus > Somniosus microcephalus. Next base: position 277,006,274 of record NC_140988.1, on the reverse strand, counting down.
TGCGATGCCCCAGGAAATCAATTTGGTGCAGGCCAAACTGACAGTTGGACGGGTTGATAATCAGGCCGTGTTGGCTGAGACATCGAAAAAGGGTGCGCAGGTGACAGATATGTTCTTCTTTAGTGGGACTGGCAATGAGAATATCGTCCAGGTAGACGAAGAGGAACTTGAGGTCCCGCAGCACGGAGTCCATTAGACGTTCGAAAGCCTGGGCGGCGTTCTTCAACCCAAACGGCATTCGTAAAAACTCGAAAAGGCCAAATGGGGTGATGACTGCGGTCTTCTGGACATCTTGGGGATGAACTAGGACCTGGTGGTAGCCCCAGATGAGGTCGACTTTCGAGAAGACAGTGTTCCCTGCCAAATGGGCGGAGAAATCCTGGATGTGGGGGATCGGGTACCGATCAGGAGTGGTGGCGTCGTTTAGGCGTCGATAGTCGCCGCATGGACGCCATCCGCCGCCAGGCTTCGGGACGATGTGGAGGGGTGAAGACCAGGGACTATTCGACCGTCGAATAATCCCTAACCGTTCCATGGCCGCGAACTCCGCTTGCCAGGTTCCAGGCGCCGGGCCCGCGCGTAGACCGGGGGGCCGTTGGTGGTGATGTGGTGTTCCACACCATGTTTCGTGGCCGTGGAGGAGAACGTGGGTCTTGTCAGGTCGGGGAATTCGCTGAGCAGGCGAGCGAACTCACCCGGAGTCGGAAAAGCACAGGCGACGGTGCGCGCCGTAGTGTTACTGCGGTAACAAGGGATAGAATGAAAAGTTGCCGCGTTGATCAACCGCCGGTTCCGCACGTCGACCAGGAGGCTGTTGGCGCACAGGAAATCCGCGCCGAGAATGGGTTGCAAAACCTTAGCCATAACAAACTCCCAGTGAAAACGTTGGCCCCCGAAACACACCTGCACTCGCCGTCTGCCGAAGGTCCGAATTGCTCCGCCATTGGCCGCTTCAAGGGCGAGGCCGTGAATCCCGGTCTGCACATCGAGGGCAGATGCGGGTAAAATGCTGCACTGCGCTCCGGTGTCGCACAGAAAACGTCGACCGGAGAGAGTATCGGTGATAAACAGCAACTTGCCCGCGTTGCCGGTTGCCGATCGCCATCGCGGCTGCGGGGCGCCCGTTAGACCCGTTCCTCGGTGGTCGTAGTTGTCGTTTTTTTGGGGGGAAAGCTGCAGGGAGGGCGGCAATGTCTTGCTTTCGCGCCGAACTGCGCGTGGTAGAAACACAGCCCAGCAGGCTGACGAGCTGGGGCGGCGTCTGTGGGGGATGGGCACCTCTTGGCGGTGCAGTACTGCTGAGTAACCGGAAAAATTTTGTCCACCTCTGCCACGAGTGCTGCGCAGTCCTCAACTTCGGATCTGGCCAGGGCAGCTTGCACCTGTTCCGGCAGCTGGCTGAGGAATAGTTCACGGAATAGGAAGCATTTCGGTTCTGAGCCAAGGAGTGTGAGCATTTGGCTCATTAACTCTGAAGGCTTGGAGTCCCCGAGCCCGGGCATAGCGAGCAATTGACGGGCGTGCTCTGATTTAGTGAGCCCGAAAACTTGCAGCAACTGTGCCTTGAGGGTCTCATACTTGCGCTCCGTTGGAGGGTTCTCGAGGAGGCTGATGATCCACAAGGCGGTAGAGCTGTCGAGTGCAGAGACCACATAGAGATATTTGGTCTGATCCGCAACGATGTCCCTCAGGGCGAACTGGGCCTTGACCTGAATGAACCACGAGGCCGCTTGCTGCTCCCAGAACTGTGGTAACTTCAGCGAAACGGCGTTGGCCTCCATGTTGTGTCCTTTTTGCGAAAAACGTTCACAAAAAAACGGGGTCACCAATGTAGGAATTGACGAATTCCTAACTAATAACTGAGGTCGACTCAGGAGATCAATCAAACAGGTCTTTAATGTAAGATTAAACGAGTTCAAACAGTTTGTTGAGATCGATACAGGAGAACCACGAAAACAGGTCTTAACAAGATGGAGATTCCACGAGGACTGCTTGGGCATTTACGTGGTTTGCGACGTGACATCATCGCGTTTACCTGCATTTTCCCACGCTCTTAAAGGGGCCATGCCCCGTACATACAAAACACTATATACAAAACAAAGTAATGTCTAACACCATGGTACAGGCTTAGGCTGGTGTTAGAACATCGTTAAAGGGAATTATATACTGTTGCCCAGAGTCATTCAGTGGCTCCGCCACATTAGTGTCTTTTTTCAGTGATCCCCATTCATACTTTTGGCAGATCTATCTGTCAAAAGTTTGAAGGGGGATTCCCTTCTTTCATTGGCTGGCCTGGCCCACGTGATCCCAGGGACGCTTGTGAACCACATGCGTCCCTGGGATGCGTGGGCCCTGTGGATTTTGACTGTCGAGAGGCCCAGGAGCGGAAGTGTCCGGACCTCAGGAGCCTCAGGTAAGTGCGTAGATTTTTTTCCGATAGGAGGCATCTGCACGCAGGAAGCCTCTTATCAGAAATTATGGGCCATTGAGTACAAAAGCAGAGAAGTTATGCTGAACCTCTTTAAAGCACTGGTTAGGCCACAACTGGTGTATTGCGTCCAGTTCTGGTCACCACACTTTAGGAAGGATGTGAAGGCCCTTGAGAGGGTTTAGAGGAGATTTACCAGAATGGTTCTGGGGATGGGGGATCTTAGCTACAAGGACAGGTTGGAGAAGCCAGATTTGTTTTCATTAGAGCAAAGGAGGTTGAGGGGTGATTTGATAGAGGTGTACAAGATTATGACGGGTTTGGATAGGCTAGACGGAGAAAGGCTGTTCCCACTAGTTGATAGTACAAGGACTAGGGGACACAGATTTAAGGTTTGGGGCAAAAGATACAGGGGAAACGTGAGGAAAACCTTTTTTACGCACCAACGGAAGTGGTGGAAGCGGAGGCACTCAGTGCGCAATTTTCTGACGCCAGAGGAGGAGGGTTTGGAGGTGGGAAAGGCGAGAAAATCAGATTCAAAGAGGTCGGATTTGGAACCCACCTCCCACCCGCCTCCGCCAGACTTTGCTGGTGCTGGTTTTGGAGGTAATCATCATAATCATCATAATCATAATCAACTTTATTGTCATTGTTAGTGCACAAGTGCAGTACAACGAAATGTAGGCTTGCGGCTCCTGAGAGTGTACATTTAGATTAAGACATTTAAACATTCAACATTCATTTGGCTTGTAATACATTAACATAAACATAACCATAATAAAGTGCATTGGCAGATGTGCAGGCTTTAGAGTTTATTTGTGGAGTTCAGTAGGATGACAGCCCTGGGAAAGAAGCTGTTCCTAAATCTGGTCATACGGGTGCGAATGCATCTGTAGCACCTCCCAGATGGCAGGAGGGCAAACAGACTGTGGCTGGGGTGGGTAGGGTCTTTGATGATGGTCCGTGACCTCCGTAAACAGCGTTTCTGGTATATGTGCTCTATGGTCGGTAGTCGGGTGCCGGTAATGCGTTGGGCAGTTTTGACTACCCGCTGCAGGGCTTTCCAGTCATAATAGCTACAGCTGCCATACCATACTGTGATTCAGTTCGTCAGGATGCTCTCTATTGTGCAGCGGTAAAAGTTAGAGAGGATCAGGGGTGACAGGTTACATCCCTTCAGCCTCCTTAGGAAATATAGGCGCTGCTGGGCCTTCTTCACCAGAGAGGAGGTATTGAGGGACCAGGAGAGGTCTTCCATGATGTGGACTCCGAGGAACTTGAAGCTGTCCACCCTTTCCACCACAGCCCCATGGATGTGGATGGGGGTGTGACTTCCGCCTTTAGACTTCCTGAAGTCCACAATTATTTCTTTGGTTTTCTTGATGTTAAGGGCCAGGTTGTTGTCGGCGCACCACTTCACGAGATGCTGGACCTCCTCCTTGTAGGCTGACTCATCGTTATTGGTGATCTGGCCTGCTACCGTGGTATCATCCGCAAACTTGATGATGGTGTTGGAACCATGAACAGCCACACAGTCGTGGGTGAAGAGGGAGTAGAGGAGGGGGCTCAGCACACATCCTTGTGGGGCCCCCGTGTTTAGGGTCGGGGGGGGGAGGTGTGGTTACCTAATTTGACAGACTGGGGTCTGTTTGTTAGGAAGTCCAGGGTCCAGTTGCAGAGGGAAGTGTTCAGGCCAAGAGTGTGGAGTTTGGTGGCCAGCTTGTTGGGGACGATAGTGTTGAATGCTGAGCTGTAGTCTATGAACAGCATTCTGATGTAGGTCTCTTTACCATCTAAGTGATTCAGTGCAGCGTGTAGAGCAGTTGTGATTGCATCCTCCGTTGATCTGTTTGCACGATAGGCAAACTGGTGTTGGTCAAGAGAGGCGGGAACACTGGCTTTGATGTGAGCCAGGACCAGTCTCTCGAAACATTTCATTATGATGGGTGTGAGTGCGACAGGTCGATAGTCATTCAGGCACGTCACAGCCGTTTGCTTTGGCACAGGAATAATGGTAGCAGTCTTGAAGCATGTGGGGACTACTGCCTGGGCCAATGACAGATTGAAGATGGCGGTGAAGACATCAGCCAGCTGATCAGCACATTCCTTGAGTACCCGTCCAGGGATGCTATCAGGTCCAGCAGCCTTTCGTGTGTTCACTCCGCGTAGAACACCCCTTACGTCGGAGGTCGACAGAGTGAGCACCTGGTCTTCCGGGGGTGGCAAGGCTTTGGTAGCCGGCTCCCTGTTGTCCCTGTCAAAGCGAGCGTAGAAGTTGTTAAGCTCCTCCGGAAGGGAAGCATCGCTAACCGGGGGGCTGGTGTTTTTACTCTTGTAGTCAGTGATGGACTGGATGCCTTACCACATGCGCCAGGGGTCCGAGTTGTTGTGGAAATGATCCTCTATCCGCAGTGTCTGTTTCCTTTTGGCAGTCATGATACCCTTTTTTAGGTTGGTCCTAGCTGCACTGTAAGCCGCCGCGTCGCCAGATTTAAATGCTGCGTCGCGTGCTTTCAACAGCGAGCGGACCTCTTTTTGTTCATCCAGGGTTTCTGGTTGGGGTATGTCCTGATATTTTTATGGGTCGTGACGACCTCGACGCAGCTGTTAATGTAGAATAGCACTGTGGATGCGTATTCCTCGATGTCATTATGGGCAAACATGCCCCAATCAGTGCATTCAAAGCAATCCTGAAGCTCCGAGACTGCCCCCTCTGGCCATACTTTCACTGATCTCACTGATGTTCTCACTCTTTTGATGAGCGGTTTGTATGCCGGGGCTAGAAACAGGGAGAGATGGTCAGACTTCCCAAGGTGGGGGCAGGGAATGGCCTTATAAGCATCTACAATGCTCGTGTAGACTTGATCCAGTGTGTTCTCCCCTCTTGTGGGGCAGGAAACATTCTGGTGGAATTTTGGTAGTACGGATTTTAGGTTTATGTGATTGAAGTCCCCCGCGACGATAAAAGCTCCGTCTGGGTGGGCAGTTTGTTGTTCGCTGATGGCCCTGTAGAGGTCCTTCAGTGCTAGTTTGGCATTAGCGTGTGGTGGGATGTAGACCGCAGTGATGATAACAGCCGTGAATTCCCGAGGCAGGTAGAAGGGTCTGCACCTTACCATGAGGAATTCCAAATCAGTAAGGAAACGCTCCCGCCTCCAGCTGGCCATTGCGCTATTTAACCTCCTTAAATGCTCGTTAAGAGCCTGTCTAAGCCTATTTTGAGAGGCCCTCCTGATTTTTCCAGCATTTCAGCATGCTCCACGCACCTCCTGAACCACACCAGGTAAACCTGGCGGGCTGACTCGTGTGTGGCCTCCTCACTGCAGCAGGTCTAACAAGACATTGTTTATTGCAGCAACGATTACTTGCAGGTGCCAGACCTTGGCTTTAAAAGGTCTCTGAGCACTTTTAGAAGGCCTTCCAAAGTCGGAGGTGCTGCAGCTTGACTCCATCAACTGTGGGACCTCCTTGGAAGACCCTGTCCCTGCTTGCAATGAGCGCTTCCCCAAAGGAGGCATCCACAAGCAGCATGGGAACCATTCATTTTCTTTCTGCATCGATCTCAGATGAGGATGAGGAGGAGGAGGAGGAGGATCTGGAGGAGCAGGAGGAGGTCAGAGCGCCGGTGTATGGACCAACGGCAGCGGCAGCACGCGAGCACATGGCTGCCCGGGATGCAAGGGATGAACTTATCATGGCCAGATTTGCATAGGTTGCCCAAGTTGGCACATATCCTTGGCTCCATCCTAGGACATCATTGACAATGGACATGACTCTCTGGCCTCCTTTCACTCAGGCCACCAACCTGACAACGCAAGTGTGCCGGTGCCCACAATGTGGAGCTGTCTAAGGCGAAAGAACAGATGGCATAACGCCAACATTTTGGCTTCAACTCATTTTAATACTTTCCAACAGGGATGGCATTTCATCAATACACAGAAACAGTCTCCCAATCTGCACACAGATCTGGAGGTTATATCCCTTGCCAGCTGTACCCACACAGCCTTGGTTTCTTTGGTAGGCCTCTTTCTCCGAGATGAGTGGAAGAGCATCTCCATGCTAGCTGTCACCCCCACAAACAACATTTGCAGCACCTCATCCGAGAGCCTCGGGTAGGCCCTTGCCTTGGAATTGGACATAGTGGTTTCTCAAAAGATGTTGGAGGTGGTGGCAGAAATGCTGTGGAATAAGCCAAGGGAGCAAGAAGTCATAAAATCAGACTGGAAAAGTGATGTCAACAGAGGCGAGTTTCAGTCCCAAAACACTAATTGACCAAGAGCATCCTACGCCTCTGAAATCAAGTGGCCAATCAGGGGAAAATCGCAAAATTTTGAAACCTATCAGTGGAGGCGGGTTTCAAACCCAGCCAAACTGAAACCCACCTCCATCTCGCCTCCAGTGGGAAAATCGCCCCCTCAATGTTTTCAAGGGGAGACTGGATAGGCACTTGAGGGAAATTAACTTGCAGGGTTACGGGGCTAGAGTGGGGGAATGGGACTGACTAGATTGCTCCGGCATGGACTCGATGGGCCGAATGGCCTCCTTCTGTGCCGTTATGACTCTATGCGCTCGAATTTCCAAGCACTGTGGAGGCGGGTTTGGACGTGGGCATGGTGGGAAAATTGTAGAATCGGGGGGCACGAACCCATCCCGCCCCCAATCCGCCTCCGTGCCAATGTCCCAGGAGGCGGGTACCTGACCTGTGCTGGGAGCCGCCTCCCCGAGGCGGGAAGGGGATTAGTCCCAATTAACTGCCTGTTAACAGGTAGTTAACAGTCAGTTTTTTGCCTAATCCCTATTTTTAGCTCTGAAGTATGGGCTTCCCGACGGCTCCGAACCACACCAAGTTAGCGAGGTGGACCGTCGGTCTGAAAGGGTTGGAGGGGTCGAGGTGTCCTTTGTGCAAGTGAGTGATGGGTGCATGTGTGCAGAGGTAAGTGTGTGAGGTAAGTGTAAAGTGTTTTAATAAGTTTTACTTACCTTTACTTTCTCCTGCAGGCTTCCTTCCTTCAGTTCTCGGGAGTCCCTCAGTTCACCGGCACAGAAAGCAGAATGGCCGCTGAACTGTCAAAAGCTGCAGCCTCTGCTTTCTGGTCTGGAGAGCTCTCTAACTGAGTCTGAGTAGAAGGACTCTAGTTAGAAGACAGATTGTCAGCGTTTGACAGCTTCACAGAGCTGTCAAATGCTGATTTTTCATCTGTCAAAAGCTCTTGACAGATGAAATGTCAATCACTGATGTCACCAGTAGCCAGCTGTCCCTTAATTGGCCTGCTGAGCCCGCTGGGCGGGCTTAACAAGGTCAATCAAGGGAAAATAGCATGGGTTGGCCACACGTCAATGGAGGCGGGACTACAACCCAAAAAGTGGGAGTCCCGCCTCCATCACGTCCCCATTGACAAAATCCAGCCCTATGACTCTATGAGGTGTTGCCGGACTGCGAGCCAATGTAGGCCAGCGAGTACTTGGGTGATGGGTGAATGGGACTTGGTGCAAGTTAGGATACGGGCAGCAGAGGTTTGGATGAGCTCAAGTTTACGGAGGGTGTAAGGTGGGAAGCTGGTCAAGAGAGCATTGGAATAGCTGAGTCTAGAGGTAACAAAGGATGAAGGTTTCAGCAGCAGATGAGCAGAGGCAGTGGTGGAGTCGGGTGATGTTACTTAGGTGAATTAGGCGGTCTTGGTGATGGAGTGGATATGAGGTCAGAAGCTCAGCTCAGGGTCAAAGACACCAAGATTGCAAACAGCTTTGTGAAAAGCTGGTAGATTACCCTCTTCAGTGAGTCCTATAAAAAAGAGGTCTTGTTATAACAATTGTTATAGTGTCAGCCTTGACTGAGTTGGTAGCACCCTCGCTTCTGAGTCAGAACGTTATGGATTCAAGTCCCACTTCAGGGACTTGAGCACAAAAATCTAGGCTGACACTCCAGTGCAGTACTAAGGGAGTGCTGCACTGTCGGAGGTGCTGTGTTTCAGCTGAGATGTTAAACTGAGGCCCTGTCTGCTCTCTCAGGTGGACGTAAAAGATCCTATGGCACTCTTTCGAAGAAGAGCAGGGGAGTTCTCCCTGGTGTCCTAGCCAATATTTATCCCTCAATCAACATCACTAAAACAGGTTATTTTGTCATTATCACATTGCTGTTTGTATGAGTTTGCTGTGTGAAAATTGGCTGCTGTGTTTCCTACATTACAACAGTGACTACACTTCAAAAAGCACTTCATTGGCTGTAAAACGCGTTGGGATGTCTGGAGGTTGTGAAAGGCACTATATAAATGCAAGTCTTTCCTTTTTTTCTCTGTCTTCAGATTCCTACAACGTTAACTATTGATTTATTTGATATTTTGTTCCCCCTCAAATAATTTGCTTAACAATTTATTGAACCAAATTTGTTTTGCTTGGACAGCACTGAAAAGTTACTGCACTGGACAGTGTGGCTAGCTAACGAAAGTAGGAATGTAGTGTAGTGTCCGGGTATCAATAATACTTGGACTGCAGGAGAACAATAAAGCAGGTATTTACTGAACAGAGGGGAACTCAAGACTGAAATACAGAAGCCTGCTATGGCTTTATATACAGGGTGGTCACTGCCGGTACTGCAGTATAGAATCAGTTCTTCTCTTAAAGGTACATACACAACAATTCCTCCCCTTTTAGATAAACAGTACGTAACATTCATTTAACAACTAAATAATAACTAATTACAATTACAATTTTCTCTGTACTATATACATCAACTGAAATAATCAGTTATAAGTTCAGTCTTTGAGGAGGCTTCCTGATCCTGACTGGATAGCGCCTTTCTCGAGTATACTGTTCTTGCGGCGGAGTCGATTCTGGCTCATTGTCTTTGGTTGGTTCGTCAGCTTCCAATACCACTGCTTCTGAGGTAGACGCAATCTGCACTTCGGGTTGATTACCAGGTGCACCTGCTCGTGGTATGGGTTTGGCTTGTTCCTGTGACTCTAGAATCTGGTCAGCATGGCGTCTCACGATGCTCTCTCCAACGTCCCCTGTGTACATTAGTGGTCCCTGCTGTGTGCATATCGTTCCTGGCTGCCATTTTTCTGTTCGGTAGTCGCGGGCCAAGACTGGTTGCCCTATCTTGAAGCTCCTGGTTGGCTTCTCATTTATGTGCTGGAATTGCTTATCCTCAACATCTCGTCTTATGTTTGGTTTGAGCAAATCCAGGCGACATCTTAGCCTTCGGTTGAAGAACATTATGGCTGGAGCTTGGTTGGTGACTGCATGTGTCGCATTCCGGTAAGCAAACAAGAAATTATCCACCTTGTGTTGTAGTGGTATGTCGCCATTATACATTGCCTTTATTGCCTTTTTAAAGGTCTGAACAAACCTCTCAGCCAATCCATTTGTGGCTGGATGATATGGGGCAGATGTGTAATGTTTCACCCCATTATTCCTCAGAAACCTCCGGAAATCCTCGGACACAAACTGTGGCCCATTGTCGGAGCAAATCTGTTCTGGTAAGCCATTCCTGGCAAAGATGGTCCGTAGGACTGCAATAGTTTTCTCTGTGGTGGTGGAGGACATTTTGATGACCTCTGGCCATTTCGAATGGGCGTCCACAGCGATTAGGAACATTGAGTCCATAAATGGACCAGCAAAATCAATGTGTACCCATTGCCATGGAGATGAGGGCTACTCCCATGGATGTAGCGGGGCCTGTGGTGGAGCGTTTTGGACCTTCTGGCATCCTGTGCATCTCTTGGTCATTTCCTCGATTTCTTTATCGATTCCCAGCCACCACACAAACGCCCTGGCTTGGCTCTTCATTTTTACCCCTCCCAGATGACCCTCATGAAGCTCATTGAGCACTCTATCTCTCAACTTGGGTGGAATTACCACTCGGGATCCACACATCAAGGTCCCCCGGCACACTGACAGCTGTTCTCTCCTTGGCGAGAATACTGGCAACAGTGAGTCGCCATGTGCTGGCCATCCCTTCACCGTCAAATCATAGACCCGAGAGAGTGTCGGGTCATTTCGGGTTTCCTTCTCTATCCTTGAGTTTGTAACAGGTAGACATTCGACTATGGTCACGTGGAATATCTCAACAGGGTCCACTGCAGATGCTTCCTCTACCGTAGGCAATGGTAGGCGCGACAGCTCATCAGCGTTTCCATGCTGTTTCGTACCCTTGTACTCTATGTCGTACTGATGTGCCCCTAGAAAAAGTGACCATCTTTGCAGCCGTTGCTCAGTCATCACCGGAACGCCCTTCTTTGGGTTAAAAATGGAGACCAGGGGCTGATGATCAGTCAGTAGGGTGAATTTCTGCCCGTGCAGATAGTGATTGAACTTCTTCACCCCCCACACCAGGCTGAGGGCCTCCCTGTCAATCTGGGCGTAGTTACGCTCAGCTGAGGTTAACGAGCGCGATGCAAAGGCTATTGGCCTCTCTGAACCGTCAAGGAATTTGTGTGACAGAACTGCTCCGATGCCGTAGGGAGACGCATTACATGCTAACCGAATTGGTAGTGTTGGATTGTAGTGGGCCAATACTTCTTTTGAAGTGATTAGGCATTTACATTTCTGAAAGGCACGCTTACACTCATCACTCCATTTCCATGTTACTCCAGTTTGCAGCAGGGCATTCAGTGGGTGCAGAATTGTAGATAAATTCGGCAAGAACTTATGGTAGTAGTTCACCAACCCGAGGAACGACCTCAGTTGCGACACATTTTCCGGTGCTGGAGCCTTGACTACAGCCTCAATCTTGTCCGGCGACTTATGCAACCCTTCCTCATCAATCATGTGGGCACAATACGAGATTTGTCTCCTGAAGAACTCGCATTTGGGGCGGTTGGCTCGTAGCCCATATTCCTGTAATCTCGTGAGCACCTGCTCAAGGTTGGCAAGGTGTTCACTGTCATTTTCGCCCGTAACCAGGATGTCGTCCAAATAACACTGGGTCCCCGGGATCCCTTGCAGGACTTGTTCCATCGCCCTCTGCCAAATAGCTGGGGCTGATGCTACCCTGAATACAAGTCGATTGTACTGGTAAAGGCCTTTGTGAGTGTTTATCGTGAGGTATTTCCTAGATGCTTCTTCCACCTCCATTTGTAGATACGCTTGGGCCAGATCAATCTTTGTAAAGCATTTCCCTCCAGATAGTGAGGCGAAAATATCTTCTATCCGTGGAAGTGGATATTGTACTGTGTGCAGGACTGGGTTCACAGTTACCTTGAAGTCCCCACAGATGCGAACCTTCTTCGGTTCCCCAGGTGTGCTGCGCAATGATTTCTTCATTACAGGAATGATGGGTGTGGCCCACTTGCTCCAGTCCACCTTGGACAGCACACCCGAACACTCCAGACTCTCCAGCTCTGCTTCAACGGCTGGGCGGATCGCGTAAGGTACAGGTCTGGCCTTAAAAAATGTTGGGTTTGCGTTATCTTCAATTTTTATCGTTGCCATTACTCCTTTTAGAGTCCCAAGTCCTTGTTGGAACACCTCTTTCGCGTCAGTTAGAATTTTTGACAGTCGTCCAGGTGTGACGTCATCATCCTTTTTATCAGTCACAGTTAGCGCCTGAATGGAATGCCAATCCAATTGTATTTTTCGGATCCATTCACGTCCCAATAATGGTGGTCCTCCATCTTGTAGTATGTATAGATACAGTTTCTGTGTTTCCTTGCCGTTGTATTCAACTGGCACCCTTATTTTTCCTCTGGGGTAGACTTTTTGCCCCGTGTATGTGTTCAATACAATGGACGTGTCCTTCAAGGTTATGTGTGAGAATAGCCGCTCATAGTCTCGTCGATTCATGACAGTTAGGGCTGATCCTGTGTCCAATTCCATCTTTACTGGGGACCCTGCTATCATGAGGGTGACCCAAATGGTTCGGTGATCCTCCTTTGCAATCACGTTGTGTAACTTTAGACAACTTAGTCTCCTGCTCCCGGAGTCCTTATCACTCTCCTGATCTTCCGAACTACTGTCTGTCAATTTCTTTACTTTCTTGTACTTTTCCTTAGTAGTTCTTGTAGTGTTGGTTTTCTTTCCCGACCTGCAGACTCTTGCTATGTGTCCCATTTTCCCACATTGCCTGCATACTTTGTCCTTAAACCAGCAGTCCTTCTGATCATGGGTTGTTCTGCTGCAGCGATAGCACTTTTCTGCTCCATACGCCATTTCGTTAGCGCTGTATTCCTGTGGTTTCTGTTGTATTTCCGCAGCTCCCCGTGCTGCTGCTTCGTAGGATACTGCCACGCTGAAAGCCTGTTCTAGCTTCAGGTCCTTTTCCAAAAGTAGTCGTTTCTGGGTTCCTTCACTCTGGAGCCCGCAGACAAACTTATCCCGAACTGGCAGTGCTTCGATAACTTGCGTAGTTCCGTAAGATAGTCAGCATTGCTCTCATCTTTGTGCTGGTTTCTTTTATGGAACTTGAATCTTTCTGCTATCAGCAGCGGTGTAGGGTTTAGGTGTTCCTGTAAGATATTAACAATCTCTTCAAAACTTTTCTCCATTGGTTTAGCTGGGGTAATTAAATTCCGCAATAGGCCGTACGTTCTTGCGCCCATCAAATTTAATAATACCGACGCCTTCTTTCCATCGGCCACCTCATTTGCCTCACAGTACACTTCAATTCTTTCCACATACGTGGTCCAGTCTTCTACCTCGTTGTCGAAAGCAGTGATACTGCCACTCTTTGGCATCTTGAGTGATTTAAAATGGCGCCTCCCGCGCTTTTTCTTCTTCTCCAATGGAATAAAATGGCGCCTCCCGCACTTTTCCTTCTTCCCCAATGGAATAAAATGGCGCCTCCCGTGCTTTTCCTTCTTCCCCTTGCTGCCACGCTGCTCCTAGCATTCTACAGGGTAATGGCGGCGACCCGCGGCTTCGGCGCGTATCACTTTTCCTTCCCCTCGTTCTATCCTCTCCACGCTGCCCGGTTCTTGAGCATCGACCGCGCCCTGTGCGCTCCACCCTCTCTCTCTCTCTTCCTCCCGACGACTCTGCACGGCCCCTTTGCAGAGCCGCTCGATCGAGTCCGAGCCCACCACAGTCCAGAAGGGTCACCGCACTACCTGCTACCAGCACGACTTGCTGGAACACCTCGACTGGGGAGCCAGGCCCAGCTCTCCACAGCCTCCCCTGCAATTCTCCGATGGATCCCTGGGCGGTTGCCCGCGGTCGACGCCCGCCGTTCTGACTTCGACCTCCAAGAAGCTTCTCTTCAGGGAAAAGATCCCTGTGAGGTGATGCAGTACTGCAGGTGAGTTCGAACCTGCCCGTCGCCAGTGTAGTCTCCAGGTATCAATAATACTCGGACTGCAGGAGAACAATAAAACAGATAGTTACTGAACAGAAGGGAACTCAAGACTGAAATACAGAAGCCTGCTATGGCTTTATATACAGGGGTGGTCACTGCCGGTACTGCAGTATAGAATCAGTTCTTCTCTTAAAGGTACATACACAACATATAGCACTGTAGATGGTCACACACCACAAAAAATTATATTTAACTTAAAGATCAGACTGTGGCTGTGACAGTCCATTCTCTTCTAAAAGGAAATTGGGTTACTAATTGTCAGATGGCATATTCTCAAGCACTTGTATAATTACTATATTGCAAAAAGGTTATAAAGACGTCTTACTGCAATTATATAGGGCCCTGGTGAGACCACACCTGGAGTATTGTGTACAGTTTTGGTCTCCTTACCTAAGGAAGGATATACTTGCCATAGAGGGAGTGCAACAAAGGTTCACCAGACTGGTTCCTGGGATGGGGGGGATTGTCCTATGAGGAGAGATTGAGTAGACTAGGCCTATATTCGCTAAAGTTTAGAAGAACGAGAGGTGATCTCATTGAATACTAAATTCTTACAGGGCTTGACAGGGTAGATACAGGGAGGATGTTTCCCCTGGCTGGGGAGTCGAGAACCAGGGGTCACAGTCTCAGAATAAGGGGTTGGCCACTTAGGACTGAGATGAGGAGAAATTTCTTTAGTCAGAGGGTGGTGAATCTTTGGAATTCTCTACCCCAGAGGGCTCTGGATGGTCAGTTGCTGAGTATATTAAAGACAGAGAGCGATGGATTTTTGGATACTAAGGAATCAAGGGGTATGGGATAGTTCAGGAAAGTGGAGATGAGGTAGAAGATCATCCATGATCTTACTGAATGGCAGAGCAGGCTCGAAGGGCTGAATGGCCTACTCTTGTTCCTATTTCTTATGTTCTTATGTTAATTGGTGGGGCTGAAAGATGCTGGTATCCTCGTACATTATCCTCCTTCTGGCATGCACCTCATGCTTTCTCACCCTCCCGTCACCACAACTCCACCCTTGTGCCTTCCTCATTTCACACACCCAAGAAATACAGCCTGCCCAGCCAGTGGGTGACTAAGAAGAGGGAGAGAAGAGTGAAGAAGAAGAAGATTGATTTGACACTCCCAGCCACCAGCTCATCAAGGTCGACCAGCATAGAAACATAGACATAGAAACATAGAAGATAGGAGCAGGAGTAGGCCATTCGGCCCTTCGAGCCTGCTCCGCCATTCAATGAGATCATGGCTGATTATCCAAATTCAGTACCCGGTCCCTGCCTTCTCCCCATATCCCTTGATCCCTTAAGCCTTAAGAAATATATCCAACTCTTTCTTGAATATACTTAATGAACTGGCCTCCACCGCCCTCTGTGGCAGAGAATTCCACAGGTTCACCACTCTCTGGGTGAAGAAATTCCTCCTCATTTCAGTCCTAAATGGCTTACCCCTTATCCTTAGACTATGACCCCTGGTTCTGGACTCCCCAGCCATCAGAAACATCGTTCTTGCATCTAGTCTGTCCAGGCCTGACAGAATTTTATAGGTTTCGATGAGATCCCCTCTCAATCTTCTAAACTCCAGTGAGTATAAGCCCAATCGACACAATCTCTCCTCATACGTCATTCCTGCCATCCCAGGTATCAGCCTGGTGAATCTTCGCTGCACTCCTTCTATGGCAAGAACGTCCTTCCTCAGGTAAGGCGACCAAAACTGCACACAATACTCAAGGTGTGGTCTCACCAAGGCCCTGTACAACTGCAGCAAGACATCTTTGTTCTTGTACTCGAACCCTCTTGCTATGAAGGCCAACATACCATTTGCCTTCTTAACCGCCTGCTGCACCTGGATGCTTACCTTCAGCGACTGGTGTACAAGAACACCCAGGTCTCTTTGCATTTCCCTTCTCCCAATCTATTGCCATTCAAATAATAATCTGCCTTCCTGTTTTTGCCACCAAAGTGGATAACCTCACATTTATCCACATTATAGTGCATTTGCCATGTTTCTGCCCAATCACCCAACCTGTCCAAATCGTGCTGGAGTTTCACGACATCCTCCTCACAGCATACCCTCCCACCCAGCTTTGTGTCGTCTGCAAATTTGGAGATATTACATCCAATTCCCTTGTCCAGATCATTAATATATATTGTGAACAGCTGGGGTCCTAGGACCGATCCTTGTGGTACCCCACTAGTCACTGCCTGCCACTCGGAAAATGACCCGTTTATTCCAACTCTTTGCTTTCTGTCCGCCAACCAGTTCTCTATCCAAGTCAATACCTTGCCCCCAATCCCATGTGCCTTAATTTTGCACGCTAATCTCTTATGCGGGACCTTATCGAAAGCCTTCTGAAAGTCCAAATACACCACATCCACTGGTTCTCCCTTATCTATTTTACCAGTTACATCCTCAAAAAATTCCAGTAGATTAGTCAAGCATGATTTACCTTTTGTAAATCCATGTTGACTTTGTCCAATCCAGTCACTGCTTTCCAAGTGCTCTGCTATTACATCTTTTATAATGGACTCTAGCATTTTCCCCACTACCGATGTCAAGCTTACTGGTCTATAATTCCCCGCCTTTTCTCTACCACCTTTTTTGAATAGTGGGGTAACATTAGCTACCCGCCAATCCATGGGTACCGTTCCAGAGTCTATCGAGTTCTGGAAGATGACCAGCAATGCATCTACTATTTCTAGGGCCACTTCCTTAAGTGCCCTGGGACGTAGATTATCAGGCCCTGGGGATTTATCGGCCTTCAGTCCCATCAATTTTCCTAACACCATTTCCCTACAAATACTGATTTCTTTCAGTTCCACCCTTTCATCAGACCCTATGTTCCCCGGCATCTCTGGGAGGTTATTTGTGTCCTCCTTTGTGAGGCCATTTGCAGTGTCCCCCACTGAAAGTCAGCAGCCTTCCACCAGCCATGCTTCAGCCACTGGGGTAGCACTGTGTGACATCAGTAGGATAGGCAAAGGCACGCACAAGACAGTCACTAAGAGAATGCATAAGGGCGATGAGTTGATTTCTTGATGTCACATTGGATGGATAGACCTATATAGTTGGATTGGAAAGTTTGCTTTATGATGGCTTTCATTTCAGCATAGTGGCCAAGTGGACATTATGATGGTCAGTAACAGAGGGAAGGTAAGGTGTGGGACTAATGTTGAAAGGGGAATTGGGGTCACTG
The DNA here is from genome assembly GCF_052327205.1 of Somniosus microcephalus. Taxonomy (NCBI): domain Eukaryota; kingdom Metazoa; phylum Chordata; class Chondrichthyes; order Squaliformes; family Somniosidae; genus Somniosus; species Somniosus microcephalus. The sequence goes on along the minus strand of NC_140988.1, from coordinate 276,989,369 downwards.
GGATTCCATCCCAGATATCCCGACCACAAAGGGGCTGTCTGGGATGCATCCTTCCGTCTGATTCCTCCTCTTCTGCTTCCACCTCTTCCGCTTCTTCCTCTTCTGTGTTTTCCTCTTCCCTCTGAGAGCAGATGCTGTAAATGTGAAATGACAGCATAAAATGCTGGAAATACTCAGCTGGTCAGGCAGCATCTCAACCTGAGACATGAACTCTGTTTCTCTCTCCACGGATGTTGCCTGACCTGCTGAGTATTTGCAGCATTTTCTGTCTTCTCAAAGGCCTTCCTTTACCATCCGAGCCCTTGCAAGCATCCAAAAGCACTTCCTACACACTTAAAAAAGTTTTAACATGTATTCAGCAAGCCACCACTTCAATAAAATAAAAAAAAAGTCCAAAACCTTAAATCCAAACTTACCTGAATGATGTGTGTGTCCCTTTAAGAGATGCAGACATCTGTCAGCCTGTCTAGTTAACCTAGCGTGCTTAGGGCCCAGTGCTGAATTCGTTCATGGGATGTGGGCATCGCTGGCAAGGCCAGCATTTATTGCCCATCCCTATTTGCCCTTGCACGCCAATTGACGTCACAATGCCGCTATTTTGTTGGGGGTGGCACTGCCAGTTACCGGCAGCTCAAAGGTATGGACCAAAACGGCCATTTAATGGCGCTACGGAATGGCGCTAAGGCCACAAATAAATGTGTTGTAGAAACAAGTCCATTGGACAACAGGAGCGAATGGGTGCGAGGCAATATCCTTGTCTAACACTGGAGGTAAAGTTGCTCAGAAACAAAAAGCAACCTTAACTGTCGTGATTGCCTTCATGCTCTTTGATAAGACTCAGGAGAGGTTGAGGCCAGCTGTGCTAACACTTTCTAAAATCTTCCATAAAATCTCATGACTTCCTGAATCAAACATTGACTTGTGGTCCACTGAAGCACCACACAATTGCTGAGAGAATCCGTGGCTCAGCTGTTATAAGAGAGAGTTGAATGTCTGACTATATTACTCGATTGCTGTGGTTTGATGACGTGACTGACTAGAACCAGTAGTCTTTGCAAAATTATAGTTGTGAAAACTATTCTGGGAACTGATAGGACAGTGAATAAGTGATAGTTGGTGCATTTGTTTAGTGAGCCTTATCCCTTGTAGATAGCCGGGATGATGTTTCCTTCTCTGCTTGGGGACACTCCCAGACTACCAGATGCATAAAAAAAAAGAGTGAATGCATACTTCAGGTGACCAGGTTAATGGCATATCAGGTGCGATGGAGTCAGGCCCAGCAGTAAGCTACTGGAATATTCCAAAAACATGCAGGGGGACAAAAATCATTTTATAGATGGCAACCTGAGTTTGGAGTGTGGACTTAAGCACTCAGTTTAAATATCGTCAACTGATCTGACTATTAAAAGGAATTGTGTTAAAATTCACTTGGGAGTTACTTTCATAGGTTTCTAAGGGAATGGAAATTAACCCATGCTCCCTGTTCAAATGGCATAGTGTGGCAAAACCACTAAGAGACTCTTACAGTGACTTACATAATTGTCTGTAACCAATGTTATTACCTCTAGCATTAATTGTCTGTAACCAATGTTATTACCTTTCAAGTTGGCTCTGGTTAAACAGAGTTAGATCGACAACATCGCGATCTGACGCGATGATGTCATCACGTGGGTCACGTGATGTCCCCTTCGGCGGGAAACGTGATGACGTCATGACGTCAGAGGTAGAGTGCGGGGCCAGTGAGTCCTCGTGTGGATTGAAAGAGAAAAGACCTGTTTTGAGCTTCTCCTGTAGTTTCTTGTTTTGTAAAGTTCTTAGACAATAAATTCAGTTTGTTAACTTCCAGTAAGTTATAGATTCTTTGTTAGGAGTGCAGAGACTCCTACATTGGTGACCCCGATTCCTCGCGATCGTTTTTCGCGGTGAACGCCGAACACAGGCCAGTGATGGAGGCCAATGCAGTGGCCTTGAAGCTCCCCCAATTCTGGGAACAACAGGCAGCCTCTTGGTTTGTGCAAGCCGAGGCGCAATTTGAGCTCCGCAACATCGTTCAGGATCAGACCAGATATCTCCACGTGGTCTCCGCCCTCGAGAGCTCGACGGCGTCGAGAATCATCAGCCTGCTGGAGAGTCCTCCGACTGCTGACAAGTATGTCGCCATCAAGACACGATTGCTGCAGGTATTTGGTCTCACCAAAGCGGAGCACGCGCGCCGTTTACTGGCCCTACCAGGGTTAGGAGACTCCAAACCCTCGGAAATGATGAGTCATATGCTGACTCTCCTGGGGTCCGAGCCCCAGTGCTTTCTGTTTCGCGAACTGTTCCTTACTCAACTTCCTGAGCAAGTACAGGCGTCCCTCGCCCAAGCAGAAACTGCAGACTGCGTCGCGCTCGCCGAAGAGGCGGATAAGATTTACGCGGTCCGGCAGCAATACTGCGCCCTCGCGCAACACCCCGCCACGACGAGCCCGGCCCCGGCTCCGACAAAGGCGCCTCCGACGACCGGTTTCTGCTACTACCACGCCCGTTTTGGCCCGAAGACCCGCTGCTGCTGCTCGCCGTGCAGTTTCGTTACCAGATCATCGAATAGACCGCCGCGAGTCAAGCACGCCGGTCCCGGTACTTCCCCCGCGGCCGCGATGGCGATTGGTGCTTCCGGGAATCTCACCTACGTAACCGACTCCATCTCCGGCCGTCGTTTTCTATGCGACACGGGGGCGCAATGCAGCATACTGCCCACCTCGGTCATAGACCTTCGCTCCGGCAGCCGTGGTCCCCCTAGGCAAGCGGCCAATGGGGGTTCGATCCGCACTTGCGGGAAGCGCCTCGTCCGAGTATGTTCCGGTGGACAGTTTTTCAGCTGGAATTTCATCACCGCTCAAATCTCACAGGCCCTGTTGGGTGCTGACTTTTTAGGCGCCAACGGCCTGTTGGTGGACGTGAAAAATCGACACCTCATTCGCGCCGCCACGCTCGACGACATTTCGGGGGCACACAGCACGGCTGCGTCACACACGATTTCATGTGCGCGGCCGCAGCCCGACGATTTTGCCCGTCTCCTCGAGGATTTCCCCGAGCTGACGAAGCCCAACTTTTCGGCTCCGACCATCAAGCATAGGGTGGAGCACCATATTTCGACTACCGGCTCACCCGTTTACGCCAGGGCGCGACGTTTAGAGCCCAGCAATCTAGCGGCAGCAAAGGCGGAGTTCGCCGTGATGGAAAAAATGGGGATCATCCGTCGGTCCAGTAGCCCCTGGTCCTCCCCTCTCCACATTGTCCCCAAGTCCGGCGGGGGATGGCGGCCCTGTGGGGACTATCGCCGCCTCAATGACATAACGACGCCCGACCGCTACCCCATTCCCCATATACAGGACTTCTCAGCACATTTGGCGGGGACGTCCATCTTCTCCAAAATCGACCTCGTCCGTGGTTACCATCAGGTGCCGGTGCACCCTCAGGATGTCGAAAAGACAGCAATAATTACCCCCTTTGGACTCTTTGAATTCCTGCGAATGCCCCTTGGGCTTAAGAACGCGGCACAGGCATTTCAGCACCTCATGGATTCAGTCCTGCGGGACCTTGACTTTCTGTTTGTTTATTTGGACGATATTCTGGTTGCCAGCACCTCCAAGGAGGAACACCTCGAGCACCTTCGGGTCCTTTTCAGATGGCTTCAGCAGCATGGCCTCATCGTTAACTCGGACAAATGCCGTTTCGGCCTATCGCAACTGGATTTCCTGGGCCACCGCATAACCCCCACGGGGGCAACGCCACTTTGGGTCAAGGTGGAAGCAATTGCGGCGTTCCCGAAACCGAAATCCGTGAAAGCTTTACAGGAGTTCCTGGGGATGGTTAACTTCTATCATCGTTTCATCCCCAGGGCTGCACAGCTCATGTGTCCTCTATATGAGGCCCTCAGAGGCTCGACGGGAAAGGATCCTGTGGTATGGTCACAGGACATGGATCGTGCTTTCGAGGAGATGAAAGCCGCACTCGCCAATGCGACCATGTTAGCACACCCCCTGCCGGGAGCCACCATCGCTCTCATGACGGACGCGTCAGACTACGCGGTGGGGGCCGTCCAGGAGCAGTGGGTCGATGGCGCGTGGCAACCCCTGGCCTTTTTTAGCCACCAGCTACAACGGCATGAACGCCGGTACAGTACTTTCGATCGAGAGCCGTTGGCTTTGTTTTTGGCCATCCGCCATTTCCGTTTCCTCCTCGAAGGACGACTCTTCATCGCGTTTGTCGACCACAAGCCATTGCTGTTCGCAATGGCCAAGTCTGCGGAACCATGGTCGGCTCGGCAGCAACGGCAGCTGACGTACATACCGGAGTTCACCACCGACATCCGACATGTGGCCGGTAAGGACAACGTCGTCGCCGATTGCCTATCCCGCGCCGCCATCCAGGCCATCCAATTGGGCATTGACTATGCACAGATGGCGGTTGACCAAGCGGATGACCCGGAGACCCAGGGTTTTCGTTCGGTTCCAAACAGCCTCCAGCCGAGGGATGTGCCTTTCCATTCCGCAGGTACCACTCTGCTCTGCGACGTTTCGCTGGGTGCACCCCGTCCGATTGTCCCGTCTAAATGGCGTCGTACGATTTTCGATGCCTTACATGGCCTATCGCACCCTGGAGTGCGGGCATCGCAAAAACTGCTGGTCTCCAAATTCGTATGGAGGGGAATACGCAAAGACGTCAGGGACTGGGCGAACACTTGTGTTGTTTGCCAATGGTCCAAGGTGCAGCGCCATGTCAGAGCCCCGCTTGCCACCTTCGAGGTCCCGGAACGGCGATTTGATCATATTCACATCGACTTAGTGGGACCACTCCCACCTTCCCGGGGCTTTATGTACCTTTTGACGATGGTGGATCGCACCACGAGGTGGCCGGAGGCAGTTCCCCTGATGTCCACCACATCTGCGGACATTGCTCGAGCTTTCGTTTCATCCTGGGTAGCCCGTTTTGGTGTCCCTGCGGATATTTCGTTGGATCAGGGGCCGCAATTTTCGTCCGAACTGTGGAACGAGGTGATTTCCGTGTTGGGCGTTAAACTCCACCGCACTACGGCCTATCACCCACAAGCGAACGGCTTGTGCGAGCGGTTCCACCGCTCCTTGAAGGCGTCGCTCAGGGCCAGCCTGCTGGATGCATCCTGGGTCGACAAACTACCGTGGGTGATGTTAGGACTCTGCACGGCGCCGAAGGAAGATCTCCAGTTGTCGTCGGCGGAGATGGTTTACGGGCAACCGCTTCGAGTCCCAGGTGAATTCCTGACGTTACCTACGCGACCATGGTCCGCGGCCATACAAAAAGAGACCCTCCGGGATGCGGCCCGCTGTTTTCGCCCAGTTCCGACCTCACGGCACGGTTTGCTTTCGTCCAACGTCCCAGGGGAGTTGTCGAAAGCCAAGTTCATGTTTGTGCGCCAGGACGGCCATCGTACCCCGCTCGCACCGCCGTATGCCGGACCCTTCAAGGTTTTGCAGGCAGGGGACAAGAGTTTCGTGATTGACGTCGGGGGCAAACCGGATCACATCTCTGTCGATCGCCTCAAGCCTGCGCACCTGGACCTCGAACGACCGATCGAGCTGGCGCAGCCTCCGCGCCGCAGCTGGCCGCCGGCCGCTACCACACCTAACAACGCCGTGCTGCCTACCAGTTCGCCGCCTGCTCAGCGTTTTCCCCTCCGGGAATTTCGGAGTCGGTCCAACAGACTTGTCCGACCTCCTCAGCGATTGACTCTTTTCGTTAAAGACAATTCTGCGGGGGCGTATGTGGCAAAACCACTAAGAGACTCTTACAGTGACTTACATAATTGTCTGTAACCAATGTTATTACCTCTAGCATTAATTGCCTGTAACCAATGTTATTACCTTTCAAGTTGGCTCTGGTTAAACAGAGCTAGATCGACAACATCGCGATCTGACGCGATGACATCATCACGTGGGTCACGTGACGTCCCCTTCAGCGGGAAACGTGATGACGTCATGACGTCAGCGGTAGAGTGCGGGGCCAGTGAGTCCTCGTGTGGATTGAAAGAGAAAAGACCTGTTTTGAGCTTCTCCTGTAGTTTCTTGTTTTGTAAAGTTCTTAGACAATAAATTCAGTTTGTTAACTTCCAGTAAGTTATAGATTCTTTGTTAGGAGTGCAGAGACTCCTACAATAGCACAATTTGAAAACCTACAACAGCTTTCTTTTTGGGCCTTTTTCACAATCTGTCTTGAAATTCATATATCGAAGCATATGTTCCCTGCTTGAATTTCTGGGTTCATTTCATGCAAGTAATTTTTTGTTGGATGTCCTTCTAAAATAACTCAGGTACAGTGAAATGCTGAGTGTGTGACGCTCATGTTTCTGAATGGATCAATTATCCACCTTAAATGTGTCTACATTTGCAATGTGTGCAATTTGTTTCAATGCATAACTGGTTTATTGCACATTTAAAGATATAGGGGGAATAAATGGGTTGATTTGCGCCTTTCGTTAGCACCCCCGGGGGCGCAAATGGGGTGCGAATCTTCTAGTGCCCAGGTGCGGCACCGCTAACATCTCCTGCGAAATTCAGTGGGAGATTAGCGGCAGCGGCAGCCGGTAGTGCCCCGTGGTGCTGCGCCGCCGGCAAAGACATCATCGCTGTGCGCAGCGCTCCGCTCACGCCCCGGCCGCAAACTTCCCTTGCGTCCCCTGACCTATCACCGGACGATATGTCCGAAAGGGTCAGGGGGCATTTTTGCAGCGGCGGTGGTGCTAGTAAAAGGGGCAGGTGTCAGGCAGCCACTTTTTTTTGACCGACTGCCAGCACCTGCCCCCTTCCCTTTTTTTTCTCGGTGCCGGCTGCGATCGCTCAGCTGTTTTCATGGCACCCCGATCTCCGGTGGCTTAGCAAGGCCCTGGTGCACGCAGCGCTGGGCCCCTCGCCTTTAATCAGGGGAGGAAGCCTGCAATGAAATGACGCTACATGCCGACGCACGTGGCGCTGTTGCACTTAGCACCGTGATCTTCAGCTGTAGCGCCCCAAGAAGGAGATGGAGCGCTACTGCTTGGGGCGCTACTACTGAATTTCCGGTGGGGGGACGCTAACGTTTTTGGGGCACCAATAGTGGCGCCACCCAATTTTTCCCCATAGTAAATAACGCTGTAACACCAGTGCGTTATAATGCACCAGCTATTGATTTAATAAATCAATGGGCCGGCCTCCAATCTTCCACCATCCATAAACATTAGCTCATCCAAAACTCTGATGCCCATATCCTAACTTACACTAAGTCCTGTTCATCCATCACCCATTTGCTCACTGATCTACAATGGCTCGCGGTTCGGAAACGCCTCAATTTTAAAATTCACATCATTGTTTTCAAATCCCTCCACGGCCTCGCCCTTTCTAACTATGTAACCACCTCCAGTTCTAAAACCCTCCCAGATCTCTGTGCTCCTTCAATTCTGACCTCTTGCGCATCCCCGATTTTAATCGCTCCACCATTGGCTGCCTAGGCCATAAGATCTAGAATTCCCTCCCTAAACCTCTCCTCTTCCTTTAAGATGCTCCTTAAAACCTACCACTCCATCTGTCCTTATGTGGCTCGGTGTCAAATTTTGTTTGATGTTGCTCCTGCGAAGCACCTTGGGATGTTTTACTACCTTAAAGGCGCTATATAAATTCAAGTTGTTGTTGTAAGAAAGCGAGAAGGAGAAATTCCCTACCTTATCACCACCCGTTTGCGAAAAATGGTGGCCGCCACTCCAATGCCCTTCTCTTGCGCGGGACTCGGTGGCTGTCATTTTGGTAAGGGCCGATAGCAGCGCTGGCCCTGGAGATGTAAATGGGGAAAGCGTGGCGTCAGTCGGCGTGCAATGCCGACTTAACATCGCGCTCTGCGAGCTTCGACCTTAGCACTGAGTTTAGCACTGGGTCCCTAGCTCGCTCTGAAAAGCGAGCGTTCAGCAGACTGGCAGATGCTGTCAGCACTTCTTAAAGGGACACACACATCTTTCAGGTAAGCTTGCATTTAAGCTTTTGGACTGGATTTTTAAAAATTTTATTGAAGTAGTGGCTTGGTGCAATACATGTTATAAGTTTTTTTAAGTGTGCAGGGAGTGCTGCTGGATGCTTGCAAGGCCTCAGATGGTAAAGGAAAGCCTATGGGAAGACAGAAAATGTTGGGAATACTCAGCAGGTCAGGCAGCATCCGCGGGGAGAGAAACAAAGTTTACGTCTCATGTCGAGATGCTGCCTGACCAGCTGAGTATTTCCAGCATTTTAGGCTTTTATTTCAGATTTACAGCATCCGTTCGCAGAGGGAAGAGGAAGACGCAGAAGATAAAAACGCAGAAGAGGAGGAAGCAGAAGAGGAGGAAGCAGTAGAAGAGGAAGCAGAAGGAAGGATGCAACCCAGACAGTCCCTTTCTGGCTGGAATATCCAGAATGGAATCATCTACCTATGGTACCAGTGACCACAACCACAATTCCCCTTTTAACATTTGCACCTTACCTTCCCTCTGTTACTGACCATCACAGTGTCCTCTTGGCCACAATGCTGAAATAAAAGCCACCACAAAGCAAACTTTCCAATCCACCTTTATACATCTATCCATCCAATATGACATCAAGAAATCAACTCATCACCTTGTGCATTCTCTTAGTGACTGTCTTGTGTGTGCTTTTGCCTGTCTTACTGAGGTCACACAGCGCTACAGCTGCTGCAGCATGGCTGGTGGAAGGCTGCTAACTTTCAGTGGGGGACACTGCAAATGGCATTGCTGGTCAACCTTGAGGGGCTGGTGGCTGGTAGTCTGAAATTGAGTCTTCTTCTTCTTCTTCGTTTTGTTCTTTTTTTGCCTTTCTCTCCTCTCCCTCTTCTTGATCAACCACTGGCTGGGCAGGCTGCATTTCTTGGGTGTGTGAAATGAGGAAGGTACAAGGGTGGAGTTGTGGTGAGGGCAGGTTGGGAAAGCAAGAGGTGCATGCAAGAAGGAGGATAATGTATGAGGTTACCAGCGTCTTGTATCCTTTCAGTCCCACTGCTGACCAAGGGCTCAGCCATGCCCCTGCCAAGAATGGCCAACACCATCTCCTCCAAGGGGGTGAGGTGAAGCTAGGAATGGGAGGTGTGCCTCGTGTTTGGTAGAGATTGATGGTAGGTGAGTGATGGGGGGGGGCGCGGTGTAGTGCATTGAGCAGTGTGTGAGGCTAGTGGTGCAGTTGGTAGGAGACGGCTTTTGAAGATGCATTCAATGACCTTGACCACTGGTCTGAGGTCACAACGCTTCTTTGGGCACTGGAGCCAGGTTGTGGAGGCAACACTGCTGGCAGTGATGGCCTTGGTGATTTGGTCCCAAATTGTTCTTTCTGGAAGGCTTCCTGGCCCCTGTGGGTAGAGGACCTCTCTTGTAGTGTTGACCCCCTGCACAAAGCTACCTGCAAGACCCTGAATGCCCCTTCCTTGGCTTGATGAGCCATTTGTGTTAGTGCTGAAACACTTTTCCCTTTTTTTTAGGTTCGGAAAGCAATTCAGCTCTAAGAGCTGAAGGCTCCCATTTGGGAATTCCTTTTAACATTATTTTTTTTTCAACAGGCTGTTGAGCTGTAAGGGCTAAAAACTGCCTTGTTTACATGATTTTTTATTTTTTTCATTTCAGAAGGCAGTTTCCCTTTAAGAGGCCGAACTGCTTTCTGAAATGACAGCTTTGCTTTAAGAGAAGGCTGTGCTTGCTGCAATGATGCTACAGCCACGCTACAATGGGGCCTTCTGCCAGGATGAACGCCACAAGAAGGGCGTTGCACGGTAAGTTTAGCGCTGGGCTAATGTTAATTAGTCACCAGCACCATTTTACCGGTCCTGCCAGCAGCACCATTTTTGGCAGCCGTTAACACTGGCCCGCGGTGGCAGGTTTTTACCGATATCGCATTTCTAGGCCGAAGTTGTTTTCGTGTATTTATTTGGACTGGGACCTCTACTCTGTCCTTTGCTGCAAAATAATTTACCTGACTGTTGGATTTTGATCCTGGAGCTAGATATGTGTGTTTCAGTGTCTATATCAATTATTGATTGGATTGGTTTGGTTAGATTGAATCTATTACATTTGCTTGAAACCGACAAGTAGACAAAGAATATTGTAGCTTCAAATTAAAGATGAAAATAGCTTTTTTCAGAACTCCACATTATTTAAAATCCAGAAAATTTATTTTCAAACCATAATCTGACTTACTAATTTCTACGCTAAATAGCTGGTGTCTGTAATGTATGTACCTTTAAGGGGAGAACTACTTTTTACAGCTCCTGTATACTGCAGTACCGGCTGTGACCACACCTGTATATAAACCCTGAGAAGTGATCTGTATAGTTAGTTCCAGAGTAACCCTCATTCAGTAAACACCTGTTGATCGTTCCCTGCAGTCTTTTGTCTGATTATTGAAGGACACAACATTAAGATACACGGATCTAACATTGGCGACGACGCAGATTCGACCCTACCTGCAACTCTGCATCACCTCCCAGGGATTCGCTCCTGGAGAACAGTGGAAGGAGGTCGAGTCCAGAAGCACGGGCGTCGACCACGGGCAACCGCCCAGTCATCCAGCGGAGATTTGAGCATTGCAGGGGAGGCTGTCGAGAGCCAGGCTTGGCTTTCCAGTCACGGTGGTCCAGCGAAACGGGCTGGCAACAGGTACTGCGCAGACCCTTCCCGGACAGTGGCAGCTAGAGCCGACCGAGCGGCACAGAAAAAGGCCGAGCAGCGTCGACGGGGGAGAGAGAGAGGGCAGAACACACAGGGCACAGCCAGTGTTCAGGACCAAGCGGCGTCAATGGGGAGAGAGACGAGAGAGAGCAGAGCGCAGCCGGTGTTCAAGGGCCGAGCAGCGTCAACGGGGGAGAGAGGCGAGAGAGAGCAGAGTGCAGCCGGTGTTCAAGGGCCGAGCAGCATCAACGGGGGAGAGAGAGGCGCGCAGGAAAACACGAGGCGCTGCCATTGCCACGAGGACCGCAGAGAGCGGAATTGGCAGCAGCGCAGGAGCAGCGCACGAAACCCACAGGGCGTCGCCATTTGCCACGAGGACCGCCGAGAGCAGCGTTGGCAGCAGTGCGGGAGACGCCATTTTAAGCCGCAGCGGGGAAGAAAGGAAAGCGCGGGAGACGCCATTTTAAGCCAGTCTAACCACACCCAAAAATGCAGAAGAGTGGCAGTATCACAGCGTTCGACAATGAAGTCGAAGATTGGACGACATATGTCGAACGCACAGAAGTATACTGCAAGGCCAGATGACAAGAAAGCGCTGGTTATTGTTGAATTCAATGGGCGCAAAAACGTATGGCTTGCTACGAAACCTAGTAACCCCAGAGAAGCCAGTAGAAAAGGACATTGAAAACATAGTGTCAATCATACAGGACCACTTAAACCTCAGCCCGCTGCTGATAGCAGAAAGATTTAAGTTTCACAAAAGGAACCAGCATAAAGATGAAAGTAATGCTGAGTATTTAACGGAACTGCGCAAGCTATCGAAACACTGCCAGTTTGGAACGGGACAACAGATACTTTAAGGGACAAGTTTGTGTGTGGGCTTCAAAGTGAAGGAACCCAGAAACGGTTTCTATCAGAAAAGGATCTTACGCTGGACAAGGCTTTCAGCATTGCAGTATCACACGAAGCAGCCACACGGGGCGCTGCAGAGATACAACAGAGACCGCAAGAATATGACACAAATGAAATGTCATACGGAACAGTGAAGTGCTATCGCTGCGGCAGAACAACACACGACCATAATGATTGCTGGTTCAAGGACAAAGTGTGCAGACAGTGTGGAAAAGTAGGACACATAGCAAGAGTCTGCAGGTCGGGAAAGAAAACCAGCAGCAAGAAATCTCCACAGGAGAAGTACAAGAAGGTACATAAGGTGACGGGGAGTAGTTCAGACAAACAGAAAAGTGATACAGACTCCGGAAGCAAGGAGCTGGGTTGTCTGAAACTACATAATGTGATCAAAATGGAGGATCACCAAACTATCTGGGTCACGCTCAAGATAGCAGGAGTCCAAGTGAAAATGGAATTGGACACAGGATCAGCCCTAACAGTCATAAACCGAAGGGACTACAAGCGGCTATTCTCCCATATACCCTTGAGAGATACAAAGATTGTCTTGAAGATGTACACGGGGCAAAAAGTCTACCCCAAAGGAAAAATAAGGGTGAACGTTATATATAACGGCAAGGAAACACCAAAAATGGACCTATATGTATTGCCAGATGGAGGACCACCACTACTAGGACGTGAATGGATCCGGAAGATACAGCTAGATTGGCATTCCATACAAGAACTGACTGTAGATGCCAAAAAGGATGACGATGTCACACCTGGACGACTGTCAAAAATGCTAACTGACGCACAAGAAGTGTTCCAGCAGGGACTCGGAACATGAAAAGGCATAACAGCGACGATCAAAATAGAGGAAAATGCAAGCCCAAATTTTTTTAAGGCCAGACCGGTACATTTTGCGATCCGCCCAGCCGTCGAAGCAGAGCTGGAAGGTTTGGAACGTTCAGGAGTACTGTCCAAAGTGGACTGGAGTGAGTGGGCTACACCCATCGTTCCTGTAATGAAGAGGTCGTTGAGTAATACGCCTGGGGAACCAAAGAAGGTTCGCATCTGTGGGGACTTTAAGGTGACAGTGAACCCAGTCCTTCACACTGTACAATATCCGCTTCCGCGGATTGAAGATATTTTTGCCTCGCTATCTGGAGGGAAATGCTTCACTAAGATTGATCTGGCCCAGGCGTACCGGCAAATGGAGGTAGAAGAAGCCTCGAAACAGTACCTCACGATCAACACTCATAAAGGTCTCTACCAATACAACCGGCTGGTGTTTGGGGTAGCATCAGCTCCGGCTATTTGGCAAAGGGCAATGGATCAAGTCCTGCAAGGGATTCCAGGGACCCAGTGTTATTTGGACGACATCCTGGTCACGGGCGAAAATGACAGTGATCACCTCGCCAACTTGGAGCAGGTGCTCACTAGATTGAAGGAATATGGGCTCCGAGCTAATCGCCACAAATGCAAGTTTTTCCAGAAGCAGATTTCGTATTGTGGCCACGTTATTGATAAAGAGGGGTTACATAAGTCCCCTGAAATGATTGAGGCAGTAGTCAAGGCTCCAGCACCGGAAAATGTGTCACAACTGAGGTTGTTCCTCGGGCTGGTGAACTACTACCATAAGTTCTTGCCAAATTTGTCTACCGTATTACACCCACTGAACACCCTGCTACAAACGGGGATACCATGGAAGTGGAGTGACGAATGTAAACGAGCTTTCCAGAAGAGCAAAGCATTGATCACATCAAAAGAGGTGTTGGCTCATTTCAACCCAGCACTACCAATTCGGTTGGCGTGTGATGCATCACCCTATGGCATTGGAGCGGTGCTGTCGCACAAATTCCCGGACGGCTCGGAGAGGCCAGTAGCCTTTGCGTCTCAGTCACTAACCTCAGCCGAGCGTAACTACGCCCAGATTGACAGGGAGGCCCTCAGCCTAGTGTGGGGAGTGAAAAAGTTCAATCACTATCTGCACGGGCAGAAGTTCACCTTGCTGACTGACCACCAACCACTGGTCTCCATCTTTAATCCAAAGAAGGGCGTTCCAGTGATGACTGCGCAACGGCTACAAAGATGGTCCCTTTTTCAAGGGGCGCACCAATATGAAATCGAGTATAAGGGCACGAAACAGCATGGAAACGCTGATGGGCTATCACGCCTGCCACTGCCTACTGCGGAGGAAGCACCAGCAGTGGATCCTGTCGCAATATTTCATTCGACTATAATTGAATGCTTGCCAGTAACTAACGCTGGTATAGAGAAGGAGACCCGAAATGACCCGACACTGTCTCGGGTATATGATTTGATGGTGAAGGGATGGCCAGCACATGGCGACTCACTGTTGCCAGCATTCTCATCCAGAAGAGAACAGCTGTCAGTATACCAGGGGACTTTGATGTGTGGATCCCGAGTGGTAATTCCACCCAAGTTAAGGGAGAGAGTGCTCAATGAGCTTCACGAAGGTCATCTGGGAGGGGTGAAAATGAAAAGGCTTGCTAGGGCTTATGTGTGGTGGCCGGGGATCGATCAGCAAATCAAGGACCTGACAAAGAGCTGCTCAGGATGCCAGAAGGTCCAAAATGCACCACCACATGCCCCTCTACACCCATGGGAGTGGCCCTCATCTCCATGGCAACGGGTGCATATTGATTTTGCTGGTCCATTCATGGACTCAATGTTCTTAATAGCCATGGATGCGCACTCGAAATGGCCTGAGGTGATCAAAATGTCCTCCACCACCACGGAGAAAACTATTGCAGTCCTACGGACCATTTTTGCCAGGAACGGCTTGCCAGAGCAGATTTGCTCTGATAACGGACCACAGTTTGTGTCCGAAGAGTTTCGACGATTTATGAAAAGGAATGGGGTAAGGCATTACACATCCGCCCCGTATCATCCAGCCACAAATGGATTGGCTGAGAGGTTCGTACAAACCTTTAAAAAAGCAGCAAAGGCCATGTGCGATGACGACATTCCACTGCAACATAAGGTGGACAATTTCCTGTTAGCCTACAGAAATGCGACACATGCAGTCACCAACCAGGCCCCGGCCATGATGTTCTTTAACCGAAGGTTGAGATCTCATCTGGATTTGCTCAGACCAAATGTACGAAGAGATGTTGAGAGTAAGCAATTCCAGCACATCAATGAGAAGCCGACAAGGAGCTTCAATGTAGGGCAACCAGTCTTGGCCCGCGACTACCGAACAGAGAAATGGCAACCAGGAATGATATGCACACAGCAAGGGCCACTAATTTACACAGTGGATGTTGGGGAGAACATTGTGAGACGCCATGCTGACCAGATCCTAGAGTCACAGGAACGAGTCAACCCCATGTCTCGGCCATACGTACCTGGTGAGGAACCCGACGTACAGGTCGCATCTACCTCAGAAACAGTAGCATCGGAAGCTGATGAACCAAATGACAACAGAGGGCCAGAATCGCCTCCGCACCAAGAGCAAGACGCTCGGGAAAGGCGCTATCCTGAAAGGATCAGGAAGCCTCCCCAAATACTGAATTTATAAATAGACTATTTTCAGCTAATGTTGCATGTTAGAAGTGTTAATTGTAATTAGTTTGATATTTAATTGTTAAATGAGTGTTATGGTACTGTTAATCTAAAAGGGGAGGAATTGTAATGTATGTACCTTTAAGGGGAGAACTACTTTTTACAGCTCCTATATACTGTAGCACCGGCAGTGACCACACTTGTATATAAACCCTGAGTAGTGATCTGTACAGTTAGTTCTAGAGTAACCCTCATTCAGTAAACACCTGTTGATCGTTCCCTGCAGTCTTTTGTCTGATTATTGAAGGACACAACATTAAGATACACGGATCTAACATTGTCTAGAGTTGCTAGGTGGAAGTAAGTATCTTGGAATTTTTGGAAAAGACACAATGTAATGGTGAGTTTATTTTAGTCAATTCTTTGCTGTTTTCTTCATCTGTTTTTTTAATTTTCCTGTTGGCACTTAGGTTCTCATGAGACAGTGTTGCTTGATTTGCTGCACCTGCCAAGATGCCACCAACCATTGCTGCATGGCTTGGTGCATCTAACTGGGAATGACCCCTGGGAAGTGTCTTCTCAGTATTATGTGGGCAGAGAGGCAGAGGCAGTGCAGTAAAATCACCTGCAGCTACCATGCAGCATAAGGCTGGCACATTCAGTGACAGCTATGGCCTGAAACTTGGCTCCATCTCCAGCCAGGCATGCTGCAACCCTAGCCAAAAGGGATGGTTCAATGGAGCAACACAGGAACCTGCCCTCCTTCCAAACACCTCATGTAGCAACACTTACATTTCAGCAGCTACCATGCACGAGGTCAGATGTTTGACTGCTCTATTATTGTCCTGCAAATTCATGTCAGTACCTTGCCTTTCCTTTCCCTTTATATTTGCTTGTCTCTTCTTAGTCCCCTGCTCCTTCAGCCTTGGCAAAGGTTGCTAATGTCTTTGAGCCCCTAGAAAGTCTTTCAGGATTTCTATCCCCTTATTGTGATGCTAACCTTTAGTTGTACCTGAGGCAAAAATGAAGTATTTTTGTCTCGTTTTAGCTTGGCAATGTCTCCTTTAATTCAGTCCTGGTACACAAAGAGTTAAAAACCAGAGCCTGGAAATTCTGTAGGGTTTCTCTTGACCTACTGCCGTAACTTTGCTGAGAGATTGGTGTAATCCCCAGAGAAATGGCATAATTTGGGGTTTCCACTGATTTTCTGCTGAAGCTATGGCAGTAGATCTGGAGAACTCTGTAGAAAGTCTCTCCCCAGCTCCTCTCACAGAAACCCCTTGAAGATGTGAAGGTGACTGTTGGTTTGAGGGAGTAGCCAAGTCGCACAATTCAAACGCAAATATATTCTGTAATTTGTTCAGTTATATGTCTGACTGCAGCTGCTCTTAAATTTAACTAACAAATTTTCAAATAAATGAAGCCCTGACAACTGTTTGTCATTTTATTTATTTACCTAGATTGTTCAATTCGGAAAGTTGTTTGAGAACTCTCAAAGAAATGAAGTCAAACCAGGTACTGTAGTCATTATTGGTAAGAAAATAAGAACTACAAATTAATTGTAAAATATAGATTAATATAGATTAGTAAACCATTTATTATTTACCTTATTTAAGGAGTTAGTGTAGTCTAACATCTATTATTTATGTTAGGCAAGGTATTCCTGGGTCAGTCACTGAGGTGCACTGGATTTCCTGGGTCAGAGCAAGCACATAGAAAAAACTCACCCGATTTTATTCCATTAATTAGTTTAGCAGTTAAAATCTAAAATGTTGTGATATTTTGTTGTTTCTCAAAGCGTGAGGAGGATCTTGTAGAGGCTCAGAGACATCCAGCAATTAAAGCAAATCTAAAGAACGGTTTTCTGGTTGTTACGCTGGGTGCGCTATCAAAATTATCTAGATATCAGGGCAAGGGAAAACACTCTCAAAGA
Organism: Somniosus microcephalus; assembly: GCF_052327205.1. Classification (NCBI taxonomy): domain Eukaryota; kingdom Metazoa; phylum Chordata; class Chondrichthyes; order Squaliformes; family Somniosidae; genus Somniosus; species Somniosus microcephalus. Next base: position 276,972,330 of record NC_140988.1, on the reverse strand, counting down.
CTTAGGGAGCAAGGGCCACCCAATAGAGTAGTCTGAAATACAAAGGCCAAAAATATATTATAGAATCATAGAAACTTAGAGCATAGAAGGAGGTCATTCAGAGCAGAAAAGGACAAAAACTCCCCAAAATATAACAGCTCCTCTCCCTTTAAATTTCACACAACCAATTTTACATTCCCACCACAAGTGTGTTCTCTAGATTCATAAGAAATCCAGTGCACCTCAGTGACCTGCAACTATGTTAAAAATCTGACTTTGGAAAATTAGCATAAACAGTCTTCAGTCTGCTTAAATTCCAACAATAGCCAATATCATAAAATCTAGGCTGTAGTTTATGTACCTTTAAGACAGAACTACTTTTACAGCTCCTGTATACTGTAGTACCGGCAGTGACCACACCTGTATATAAGCCTTGCGCATGCCTCTGTACCCCCAGTCTTGAGACTACCCTCCTCCAGTAAATACCTGTTTATTGTTAAGTTACAGCATCCGTGTGGTTATTGAAAAACATCATACTCTCAGAATCACGGATCTAACAGTGACGACGAGTGTCGATTCGAATCTACCTGCAACTCTGCATTTCCCTTCGAGGATTCGCTCTGGGAGGGCGGTGTAAGAAAGTCGAGGCCAGGAACACGGGCGTCGACGACGAGCAACCGCCCAGTCGTCCGGCAGAGAGTGAATATCGCAGGGGAGGCTTTGGAGAGCCGGGCTTGGTTCCCCAGCCACGACGATCAGCAACAGACTGACGACAGGTCCAGCGCAGACCCTTCCCGGACAGCGGCGGCTGGAGCTGACCGACGGCGGAGAGAAAGCCGAGCAGCGTCGACAGGGTAAGACTGAGGGTGAAGCGCACAGGGCGCAGCCGGGGGTTGAAAACCGAGCGGCGTCGAGAGAAAAAAAAAAACGGAGAGAGAGAGGGTAAAGCAACAGCCAGGTTCAGGACCGAGCGGCGTAGAGAAAAAAAAAGAACGCGCAGAGCACAGCCAGGGCTCAAGGGCTGAACAGTGTCCGCGGGGAGAAGAAGGAAGAGCGCGGGAGACGCCATTTTTAGAAGCCGCAGCGGAGAAGAAGGGCGAGCGCGGGAAGGAAGGAAAGCGCGGGAGACGCCATTTTGTGCCAGCGGAGAAGAAAGGGAAGCGCGGGAGACGCCATTTTTGACAGTTAAATCACACCCAGGGATGCCGAAGAGTGGCAGTATCTCTACGTTCGACAATGAAGTCGAAGATTGGGCGACATATGTGGAACGTATTGAGGTGTACTGCAGGGCGAATGAAGTGCCAGATGCTAGGAAAGCACTGGTTTTGTTAAATTCCATGGGTGCAAAAACTTATGGGTTACTGCGAAATCTAATAACCCCAGAGAAGCCGGTGAACAAGAATTTCGAAAGCATAGTAGAAATCCTACAGGACCACTTAAACCCCACACCGCTGCTGATAGCAGAACGATTTAAGTTCCATAAAAGGAACCAACACAAAGACGAAAGCAATGCTGAGTACCTAACGGAACTGCGCAAGCTATCGAAACACTGCCAGTTTGGAGCGGGACTAGCAGATACGTTAAGGGACAAGTTTGTGTGTGGGCTACAAAGTGAAGGAACCCAGAAACGGCTTCTATCAGAAAAGGATCTTACGCTGGACAAGGCTTTCAGTATGGCAGTATCACATGAAGCAGCCGCAAGGGGTGCTGCAGAGATACAACGGAGACCGCAAGAATATGGCACCAATGAAATGTCCTATGGAACAGGGAAGTGCTATCGCTGCGGCAGAACAACACATGACCAGAAGGATTGTTGGTTCAAGGACCAAGTGTGCAGACAGTGTGGAAAAGCAGAACACATAGCAAGAGTCTGCAGGTCTGGGAAGAAAACCAACAGTAAGAAATCTCCACAGGAGAAGTACAAAAAGGTACACCAGGTGATGGACAGTGGTTCAGACGAACAGAAAAATCAAATCAAATCAAATCAACTTTTATTGTCATTGTTAGTGCACAAGTGCAGTACAACGAAATGTAGGCTTGCGGCTCCCGAGAGTGTACATTTAGATTAAGACATTTAAACATTCAACATACATTTGGCTTGTAATACATTAACATAAACATAACCATAATAAAGTGCATTGGCAGATGTGACACAGACTCCGGAAGCAAGGAGCTGGGTTGTCTGAAACTACATAAAGTAACCAAAATGGAGGATCACCAAACTATCTGGGTTACACTCAAGATAGACGGAGTCCAAGTGAAAATGGAATTGGACACAGGATCAGCCCTAACATTCATAAACCAAAGGGACTACAAGCGGCTATTTTCACATATATCCTTGAAAGCTACAGAGATTGTCTTGAAGATGTACACGGGGCAAAAAGTCTACCTCAAAGGAAAAATAAGGGTGAAAGTGATATATAAAGGCCAGGAAATACCTAAAATGGATATATATGCATTGCCAGATGGAGGACCACCACTGCTAGGACGTGAACGGATCCAGAAGATACAATTAGATTGGCATTGAAGGTTGAGGCCAAAAAGGATGACGACGTCACACCTGGTCGACTGTCAAAAATGTTAACTGACGCAAAAGAAGTGTTCCAGGAGGGACTCGGAACACTAAAAGGCATAACAGCAACGATTAAAATAGAGGAAAATGCAAGCCCAAAGTTTCTTAAGGCCAGACCAGTGCCTTATGCGATCAGACCAGCTGTCGAAGCAGAGCTGGAAGGGTTGGAACGTTCAGGAGTACTGTCCAAAGTGGACTGGAGCGAGTGGGCTACACCCATCGTTCCTGTAATGAAGAGGTCGTTGAGTAATACGCCTGGGGAACCAAAGAAGGTCCGCATCTGTGGGGATTTTAAGGTGACAGTGAACCCAGTCCTTCACACGGTACAATATCCGCTTCCACAAATTGAGGATATTTTCGCCTAGCTATCTAGAGGTAAACGCTTCACCAAAATTGATCTAGCCCAGGCGTACTTGCAAATGGAGGTAGAAGAATCTTCAATACAATACCTTACGATTAACACTCATAAATGTCTCTCTCAATACAACCGGCTGGTGTACGGGGTAGCCTCGGCTCCAGCTATCTGGCAAAGGGCAATGGATCAAGTCCTGCAAGGGATTCCAGGTACCCAGTGTTATTTGGACGACATCCTGGTCACGGGCGAAAATGACAGTGATCACCTCGCCAACTTGGAGAAGGTGCTCACCAGATTAAAGGAGTATGGGCTACGAGCTAATCGCCACAAGTGCGAGTTTTTCCAGAAACAGATCTCGTATTGTGGCCATGTCATCGATGAAGAGGGGTTACATAAGTCCCCTGAAAAGATTGAGGCAGTAGTCAAGGCTCCAGCACCGGAAAATGTGTCACAACTGAGGTCGTTCCTCGGGCTGGTAAACTACTACCACAAGTTCTTACCAAATTTGTCCACGGTATTACACCCACTGAACACCCTACTGCAAACAGGGATACCATGGAAGTGGAATGATGAATGTAAACGAGCTTTCCAGAAGTGCAAAGAATTGATCACATCAAAAGAGGTGTTGGCCCAATTCAACCCAGCACTACCAATTCGTTTGGCATGTGATGCATCACCCTATGGTTTTGGAGCGGTGCTGTCGCACAAATTCCCAGACGGGTTGGAGAGGCCAGTAGCCTTTGCGTCTCGGTCACTAACCTCAGCCGAGCGCAACTACACCCAGATTGACAGGGAGTCCCTCAGCCTAGTATGGGGTGTAAAAAAATTCAACCACTATCTGCATGGGCAGAAGTTCACCTTGCTGACAGACCACCAACCACTTGTCTCCATCTTTAATCCTAAGAAGGGTGTTCCAGTGATGACTGCACAACGGTTACAAAGATGATCCCTGTTTCTAGGGGCGAATCAATATGATATAGAATATAAAGGCATGAAACAGCATGGGAACGCTGATGGGCTATCGCGCCTGCCACTGCCTACTGTGGAGGAAGCACCAGCAGTGGACCCTATCGAGATATTTTATTCGTCAATAATTGAACGGTTACCAGAAACGAACGCGGATATAGAGAAGGAGACCCGCAATGATCCGACGCTGTCTCGGGTATATGATTTGACGGTGAGGGGATGGCCAACACATGGCGACTCACTGTTGCCAGCATTCTCATCCAGAAGAGAACAGCTATCAGTATGCCAGGGGACAGGGATGTGCGGATCCAGAGTGGTGATTCCACCCAAGTTAAGGGAGAGAGTGCTAAATGAGCTACATGAAGGTCATCTGGGGGGAGTGAAAATGAAAAGCCTTGCTAGGGCTTATGTGTGGTGGCCGGGAATCGATCAACAAATCGAAGACCAAACCAAGAGCTGCTCAGGATGCCAGAAGGTCCAAAATGCACCACCACATGCCCCTCTACACCCATGGGAGTGGCCCTCCTCTCCATGGCAATGGGTGCACATTGATTTCGCTGGTCCATTCATGGACTCAATGTTCTTAATAGCAGTGGATGCTCATTCGAAGTGGCCTGAGGTGATAAAAATGTCCTCAACCACTACAGAGAAAACGATTGCAGTCCTACGGACCATATTTGCCAGAAACGGTTTGCCAGAGCAGATTTGCTCTGATAATGGACCACAGTTTGTGTCCGAAGAGTTTTGTAAATTTATGAGAAGGAATGGGGTAAGGCATTACACATCCGCCCCGTATCACCCAGCCACAAATGGATTGGCTGAGAGGTTCGCACAAACCTTTAAGAAGGCGATAAAGGCCATGTGCGACGATGAAATTCCACTACAGCATAAGGTGGACAATTTCTTATTAGCCTACCGAAACGCGACACATGCAGTTACCAACCAGACCCCGGCCATGATGTTCTTTAACCGAAGGTTGAGATTTCGTCTGGACTTGCTCAGACCAAATGTGCGAAGAAATGTTGAGGACAAACAATTCCAGCACATCAATGAGAAGCCAACAAGGAGCTTCAATGTAGGTCAACCAGTCTTGGCCCGTGGCTACCGAACAGAGAAATGGCAACCCGGAACGATATGCGCAAGGCAGGGGCCATTAATGTACACAGTGGATGTCGGGGAGAACATTGTGAGATGCCACGTCGATCAGATCTTAGCGTCACAGGAACGAATCAACCCCATGTCTCGAGTACCTGGGGATGAACCCGACATACCGGTAGCATCTACCTCAGAACCAGTAGCAGTGGCACCCGATGAACTACCTGATGAAAAGGGGCCAGAATCGCCCCTGCACCAAGAACAAAACCCTCAGGAAAGGCGCTATCCCGAAAGGGTCAGGAAGCCGCCCCAAAGACTGAATCTATAAATGGACTATTGTTGTTTAATGTACATGTTAAAGTGTTAATTGTTATTTGACTGTTAGGGGTACTACTAATCTAAAAGGGGAGGAATTGTAGTGTATGTACCTTTAAGACAGAACTACTTTTACAGCTCCTGTATACTGTAGTACCGGCAGTGACCACACCTGTATATAAGCCTTGCGCATGCCTCTGTAACCCCAGTCTTGAGAATACCCTCCTCCAGTAAATACGTGTTTGTTGTTAAGTTACAGCATCCGTGTGGTTATTGAAAAACATCATACTCTCAGAATCACGGATCTAACATAGGCCATCAACCCATCAGGCTCAGTAAGTGTCTTTCTTAGAGTCGGTGGTGGTTGGCACCTTAATGACCTCACATGAGTGATCAAGGTCAGTGAATTCATCTTCAAATGCCATATCCCACCATTTGCACCACTAGCCTCGTCCATTGCTCAATTCACTACACTCCCATCGCTCATCTTCCAACAATCTCTACCAAACACGACTTATACTTCACATTCATAGCTTTACCTTACCATCACACACTCACCACTGCTGCAAGCCTCACACCACATCTGACAACTTGCACACACTGCCAGCTATTCAACCATGACAGGCACATCACCTAATCCATTGCACGACACTCACTGACACACTTCCCTTTCTCTTGCGGCACAAGCAGCACCTAACCAGCAGGAGACAGGCATACCTGCATAACCTCACCCCCATGGAGGAGACGGTGCTGGCCAATCTTGGAAGGGGCATTGCTGAGCACATGACCAGCAGCAGGGCTGAAAGAAAGGCCGGTATCCTCATACGTAATCCTCTATCTCACATCCCACTTCCCCCTCATCCCACAATCTTTTCTGATTTACAAGCTGCACATGGTGTAAGTATGCATGTCTTGCTTCACCCCCCTCCCCTCACCACAACCCTACCCTTGAGCCTTTCTCATTTCAGAGACCCAAAAAATCCAACCTGTCCAGCCAGTGATGTAAGAAGAAGAGGGAGAGGAGAGTGATGATGAAGAAGAAACACCGTCACTCGAACTGACACTCGCAGCCACTAGATCAGGTACTGCCACTGTGTTAAACTTAGAGGGTAGCTTAGAGGCGGGATCTGCACGTGGTGAGTCACCGGGCGTGAGTGGGCTGCAGCCAGGGCTGGTGGAAAGGGTAGCTCAGGTGCCAGCTCCCTGGAGGGCGAGGTCGCACACGAGTTCTGCTGCAGAGGACTCAGATGAGGACTTTGATGGGGCAGCCGACAGAAGAACTCTGATGGGTATGCACAACAAAATGCTTGGTGCATTGGCAGGCCTGGCTGCAATGTCAAGGAGCAGGGAGGAGCCTAGCACCAACCTTGCACAGGGCTTTGCGCAGAGCTGTTAGCCCATAATTTCCAGCATGGAAGGGGTGGGCTGATCCATTAGCGCACTTGTGGACCCAACCATGATGCAACGTCTGATGGCTGATGTCTCAGCTTCCATTGCAGCACAAGCACAAGCCACCCAACATCTGAGTGCTACAGTGCAAGCACAGACTGCTCTCATGCAGGCTCAGCTTGCTGACATGCAAGTTCAGACTGCTGCCATTGTAGCTGGGTTTACCAGTGTGGAAAGGGGCTTGCATGGTGTCACAGCAGTCCAGCAATCTGTCCTTCAACAGATGACTAGTAATGCTGAGGCACTGCCCCAGGGGAGTGGCAGTGGCTCCGTGGAGCAAGAACTTGCTGTCCTCTCTAAGGAGAACAGAATTCATCCTCCCACCACTGCCACTCCATCCAGTGCCCTTGCTGTTGGCTGTCAGCAAGCCAGCCCAGACTACAGCTGCCCATGGCTAGGTAGTCCAGTCCGCAGCCGGGCCTTCTAGGCCCACAGGTGCTTGAGGTCGTCCTGCAAGGCCATCTACAGTTTTCCCCACTGAAAGTCAGCAGCCTTCCACCAGCCATGCTGAAGCCATTGGGGTAGCACTTCATAGAAGCACTACGGCAGGCAAACGCACATTGAAGACAGGCACTAAGAGAACACACAAGGGTGATGAGTTGACTTTGTTACGTAATATTGGTTGGATGATGGATAAAGTTGGATTGGAATGTCTCTTTTGTGGTGGCTTTTATTTCAGCATTGTTCCCAGCTGTGATGGTCAGTAACAGAGGGAAGGTAGGGTGTGGGACTAATGTTGAAAGGGGAATTGAGGTTGTGTTCACTCATACCGCAGTTGGATGAGTCGATCACGGACGGCCTGGGCAGAAAGGGACTGTCTGGGATGCCTCGCCCCTTCCACTTCCTCCTCTACCGCTTCTTCTTCCTCCAATTCTTCCTCTTCCTCCTCCTACTACTCAGCCAGTCGCTGTATGCCTGGTAGCAAGGGCTGTGCCCTCAAGATGGCGAGGTTGTGGAGCATGCAGCAGACCATGATGAATCTTGAGATGCGTTCTGTTGAGTATTGCAGGGTTCCCCGGAGAGGTCCAGGCAGCGGAAGCATTGTTTAAGGACGGCAATGGTCTGCTCTATCAGATTCCGTGTGGCAGCTTGGCTTTCATTATATGCATGCTGCCCACGTTTGGTTGGGTCGCGGAGCAGAGTCATGAGCCAGGTGTTAGTGGATAGCCCTTGCCGTCCAGTACCCATGCTGTGGTTTATATTGGTGACTCAGAGAAGGAGGGAACAGTGGACTGGCGCAGAATAAAAGCATCATGACTGCTGCGAGGACACTGGGCATTCACCATCATGATGTGCTGAGCATGGTCACACACCAACTGCACATTCAGCAAGTGATAACCTTTGCGGTTGCGGTACATCTCAGCATTCAGATGCGGCAGCCGCAAAGCCACGTGCGTGCAGTCGATGACGCCCTGCACCATGGGGAAGCCCGCGATCCTGGCAAAGCCACGTGCGTGCTCCTCCTGCTTCGCTCCGGTCAGAGAGAAGATGATGAAGTCCCCTCTCCTGGCATAAAGAGCATCTGTCACCTCTCTTATGCAGCAGTGGACGGTGAACTGGGAGATGTTACAGATGTCACCTACTACTCCAGCCTAGAAGGGCCCCGATGTGAAGAAATTCAGAGCCACGGTCACCTTCACAGTCACTGACAGCGCTGTCCTTGCCCTGGTGTGAGGCTGCAGGTCTCTTGCAGGCTGCAAGAGATGGCAGAGTTCTGAGAGCACCTCCTTCATAAAGCACAGACACCTCACATGCTGCTCCTCGCTCAGGTTGAGGTAAGAGAATTGCTCCCGGAAGACCCATGGCGGGTAAGGCCTCCTGCTGAGAGCCTTTCTCACGCTCCTCCTTCTCCCTCTGTGAGCAGCTTGTCCTCTTCTTCACTGCCTCTGCTCCATCTCCCTGTCATGCTGCAGGCCAAGGGGGATGACAACTAGAGCATCCATGACTGGTGGTCTGACCAGAACCCTTGATGTCAGAACTAAGGCCTTCTCCACTTGCAGCACCACTCCTTGTCACCTCACCAACTTTAAACAACTCTAGAAAGCTCCAAACACTTCCACAAACTTACACAGAGCCAGTAGAAATTAATCAGCAACTTGCCTGATAGTGGTTGATGATCCCTTTAAATATCGCTGGCAGGGGGTTCTTGCAGCTGCTGAACACATGTTTAGCTGTACGAGGTTAACACAGGGCGTTAGCTCCAGCGTTGAGGATGAAAATGGCAGCGCTGGCATCAAATCAGCGTTACGCGCTGATTGATGTCACTATCTGCCTACTCTACATATTTCTGGCGCACGCTCCCAGTGCCGTCGCTAATGTCCTCACCAAGATGATGTCTGGGTGCCCCGCGCGCGCGCTGCTTGGATGCCATTTTCAACCAAAAATGTCACTCAAATAACGGGTGTCATACAACCAAATGTTCTCTTTTGGCTGTGAGTAAATGGGACTGAATTATAAAAGAATATTTATTCATTTGCATAACATGCACAAATCTGTTCCAGTGTAGCTACAACACTGGCATCTATCCGACAATGTGGAAAACTGCCCAGGTATGTCCTGTCCATAAAAAGCAGAACAAATCCAACCTAGCCAATTACTGCCCCATCAATCATCAGCAAAGTGATGGAAGGTGTCATCAACAGTGCTATCAAGTGGCACTTATTCACCAATAACCTGCTCACTGATGCCCAGTTTGGGTTCTGCCAAGACCACTTGGCTCCTGACCTCATTACAGTCTTGGTCCAAACATGGACAAAAGAGCTGAATTCCAGAGGTGAGGTGAGAGTGACTGCCCTTGACATCAAGGCAGCATTTGACCGAGTGTGGCATCAAGGAGCCCTAGTAAAACTGAAGTCAATGGGAATCGGGGGGAAAACGCTCCACTGGCTGGAGTCATACCTAGCACAAAGGAAGATGGTTGTGGTGGTTGAAGGTCAATCATCACAGCCACAGGACATCGCTGCAGGAGTTCCTCAGGGCAGTGTCCTAGGCCCAAACATCTTCAGCTGCTTCATCAATGACCTTCCCTCCAATATAAGGTCAGAAATGGGGATGTTCGTTGATGACTGCACAGTGTTCAGCGCCATTCACAACTCCTCAGATAATGAAGCAGTCCATGCCCGCATGCAGCAAGACCTAGACGAAGTTCAGCCTTGGGCTGATATGTGGCAGGTAACATTCGCGCCACACAAGTGCCAGGCAATGACTATCTCCAACAAGCGAGATTCTAACCACCACCCCTTAACACTCAACAGCATTACAATCACCGAATCCCCCACCAGCAACATCCTGGGGGTCACCATTGACCAGAAACTTAACTGTACCAGCCACATAAATACTGTGGCAACAAAAGCAGGTCAGAGGCAAGATATTCTGCGGTGAGTGTCTCACCTCCTGACTCCCCAAAGCCTTTCCACCATCTACAAGGCACAAGTAAGGAGTGTGATGGAATACTCTCCACTTGCCTGGATGAGTGCAGCTCCAACAACACTCAAGAAGCTCGACACCATCCAGAACAAAGCAGCCCGCTTGATTGGCACCCCATCCACCACATTAAACATTCACTCCCTCCACCACCGGCGTACTGTGGCTGCAGCGTGTAACTGCAGCAACTCACCAAGGCTTCTTCGGCAGCACCTCCCAAACACGCGACCTCCTCCACCTAGAAGGACAATGGCAGCAGATGCATGGGAACATCACCACCTCCAAGTTCCCCTCCAAGTCAGGCACCATCCTGATTTGAAGTACTGTATATCGCCAATCATTCATCGTCGCTGAGTCAAAATCCTGGATCTCCCTACCTAACAGCACTGTGGGAGTACCTTCACCACACGGACTGCAGCGGTTCAAGAAGGCGGCTCACCACCACCTTCTCAAGGGCAATTAGGGATGGGCAATAAATGCTGGCCTTGCCAGCAATGCACACATCCATAAGAACGAATTGAATAAAATCACACCACTTTTGAATACTGAATCAGGGAAGCTAGATAAACACATGAGGGAAAAAGGAGTAGAAGATTATGCACTTCGGGTTAGATGAGGGGTGGGAGGAGGCATAAACCATATAGTCTATGTAATCTATGTAATATTGATAGACTAAAAGTCCAATACAGTCCCCACCACTTAAAACTTCCACGTTTAAAATGGGCAGATGCTTATATCGGGCAAAAAGGGTTATCCATTTGTATTAACGTCAATTTCAAAGTTGCCGGTTATAGCGTCTTACGTATTCTGTTTATTTTGAGTAAAACAGCTGAGCTTACTCACTAATTTGCTTCTCCTTAAGGTGCACTGAAGGCAAGCATTAATATCCTGTTCGAACGGGAATGGTAGCATAGTGCCTAGGCTACTGGACTAGTAAACCAGAGGCCTGGACTAATGATCCAGTAGACTTGAGTTCATAATCCCATCATGGCAGCTAGGGAATTTAAATTCAGTTAACTAAATAAATCTGGAATAAAAAGCTAGTACCAGTAATGGTGACCAAGAAACTATCGGATTGTCGTAAAAATTCATCTGGTTCACTAATGTCCTTTAGGGAAGGAGATCTGCCGTCCCTACCTGGTCTGGCCTATACATGACTCCAGGCTCATAGCAATGTGGTTAACTGTTAACTGCCCTCTGAAATGGTCTATCAAGCCACTCAGTTGTAACAAATCGCTACAGAAAACAATAAGAAGAATAAAACCAGACGGACCACCCGGAACCAGCGTCAGACACAACAACGGCACACCCAGCCCAGTCGACCCTGCAAATTCCTCCTCACTAACATCTGGGGAATTGTATCAAAATTGGGAGAGCTGTCCCACAGACTAGTCAAGCAACAGCCTGACAAAGTCATACTCACAGAATCATACCTTTCAGCCAATGTCCCAGACTTCTCCATCACCATCCCATGATATGTCCTGTCCCACTGACAGGACAGGTGCACCAAAGGTGGTGGCACAGTGGTATACAGTTGGGAGGGAGTGGCCCTGGGAGTCCTCAACATTAACTTCAGACCCCATGAAGTCTCATGGCTTCAGTTCAAGCATAGGCAAGGAAACCTCCTGCTGATTACCACCTACTGCCCTCCCTCCATGTTGAACACCACTTGGAAGAAGCACTGAGGGTAGCAAGGGCATAGAATGTACTCTGGGTGGGGGACTTCAATGTCCATCACCAAGAGTGGCTTAGTAGCACCAGTACTGACCGAGCTGGCAGAGTCCTGAAGGACATAGCTGCCAGACTGGGCCTACACCAGGAGGTGAGAGAACCAACATGAGGGAAAAACCTACTTGACCTCGTCCTCACCAATCTACCTGTCACTGATGCATCTGTCCATGACAGCATTGGTAGCAGTTACCAACGCACAGTCATTGTGGAGACAAAGTCCCGTCTTCACACTGAGGACACCCTCCATCGTGTTGTGTGGCACTACCACCATGCTAAATGGGATAGATTCAGAACAGATCTAGCAGCTCAAAACTGGGCATCTATGGGGCACTGTGGGTCTTCAGTAGCAGCAGCAGAATAGTACTCCATCACAATCTGTAACCTCATGGCCTGGCATATTCATCACTCTACCATTACCATCAAGCCAGGGAACCAACCCTGGTTCAAAGAGGAGTGCAGAAGATCATGCCAGGAGCAGCACCAGGCATACATAAAAATGTGGTGCTATCCTGCGGAAGCTGCAACATGCTAAACAGGACTGCATGCATGCTCAACAGTGAAAACAGAGCTAAGTGATCCCACAATCAGCAGATCAGATCAAAGCTCTGCAGTCTTGCGACATCCAGTCGTGAATGGTGGTGGACCATTAAACAACTAACGGGAGGAGGTGGCACCATGAATATTCCCATCCTCAAAATGGCAGAGCCCAGCACGTAAGTGCAAAAGACAAGGCTGAAGTGTTTGCAACGATCTTCAGCCAGAAGTGCCGAGTGAATGATCCGTATTGGCCTCCTCCTCACATCTCCACCATCACAGAAGACTGTCTTCAGCCGATTCAATTCACTTCACGTGATATCAAGAAATGGCTGAGCGCACTGGATACAGCAAAGGCTATGGGCCCCAACAACATCCTGGCTGTCATGCTGAAGACTTGTGTTCCAGAATTAGCCGCGTCTCTAGCCAAGCTGTTCCAGTACAGCTACAACACTAGCATCTATCCGGCAATGTGGAAAATTGCCAAGGTATGTCCTCTCCACAAAAAACAGGACAAATCCAATCTGGCCAATTACCGTCCCATCAGTCTACTCTCAATCATCAGCAAAGAGATGGAAGGTGTCATTGACAGTGCTATCAAGCAGCACTTATTCACCAATAACCTGCTCACCAATGCTCAGCTTGGGTTCCGGCAGGACCGCTTGGCTCCCGACTTCATTATAGCCTTGGTCCAAACATGGACAAAAGAGCTGAATTCCAGAGGTGAGGTGAGAAAGATTGCCCTTCACATCAAGGCAGCATTTGACCGAGTGTGGCATCAAAGAGCCCTAGTAAAACTGAAGTCAATGGGAATTGAGGGGAAAACGCTCCACTGGCTGGAGTCAAACCTAGCACGAAGGAAGATGTCTGTGGTTGTTAGAGGTCAATCATCTCAGCCCCAGGACATCGCTGCAGGAGTTCCTCAGGGCAGTGTCCTAGGCCCAACCATCTTCAGCTGCTTCATCATGACCTTCCCTCCATCATATGGTCAGAAGTGGAGATGTTCGCTGATGATTGCACAGTGTTCAGTTCCATTCGCTACTCCCCAGATATTGAAGCAGTCCATGCCCGCATGCAACAAGACTTGGATCACATTCAGGGTTGGGCTGATAACTGGCAAGTAACATTCGCGCCACACAAGTGCCAGGCAATGGCTATCTCCAACAGGAGAGAGTCTAACCACTGCCCCTTGATATTCAACGGCATTACCATCGCCCAATCCCCCGCCATCAACATCCTGGGGGTTACCATTGACCAGATATTTAACTGGAACAGCCACATAAATATTGTAGCTGCAAGAGCAGGTCAGAGGCTGGGTATTCTGCAGCGAGTGTCTCACCTTCTGACTCCCCAAAGCCTTTCCACCATCTACAAGACACAAATCAGGAGTGTGATGGAATACTCTCCACTTGCCTGGATGAGTGCAGCTCCAACAACAGTCAAGAACTCAACACCATCCAGAACAAAGCAGTCCACTTTATCAGAACCCCATCCACCAACTTAAATATTCACTCCCTCCGCCACCGGCACACCGTGGCTGCAGTGTGTACCATCTACAAGATGCACTGCAGCAACTCATCAAGACTCCTTCGGCAGCATATCCCAAACCCACGACCTCTTCCACCTAGAAGGACGAGGGCAGCAGGCACATGGGAACACCACCACTGGCAAATTCCCCTCCAAGTTACACACCATCCTGACTTGGAAATATATTGCCATTCCTTCATCGTCGCTGGGTCAAAATCCTGGAACTCCCTACCTAACAGCACTGTGGGAGTACCTTCACCACACGGACTGCAGCAGTTCAAGAAGGCGGCTCACCACCACCTTCTCAAGGGCAATTAGGAATGGGCAATAAATGCTGGCCTTGCCAGCGACACCCACATGCCAGGAACGAATAAAAAAAAGATAAAACTGTCTTCAAATTAAGAGGCTATTCCACAAATAATATTGCATAATTGCCACCAAAAAAATGCTTTACACTAACGACAATTTCTAGGCTTCATAGATTTCTACAATTGCTGATCAATAACTTAATAACTGTTGAATTAAAAACAGAAAATGCTGCAAATACTCAGCAGGTCAGGCAGGATCAGTGGAGAGAGAAACAGAGGCCAAATGTTTCCGGAGGTCAGCGGGCGGGATCGGTGGCAGGTTGGGTGGGAAATTGTTTTTTTTACAGCGGGTCTGGACTCTGCTGTCAACCCGCTGCAACGTGCCTTTCCCAGTGTTGGGTCTGTCAGCGCTGAGTGGACCAGGCAGGTAGTGGTGGGCGACCCAATTAATCTCATTAACATCTAGTTGACAGATCATTAGCAGGCTTTTTTAACTTACCTTTTCACTTTAACTTCATGGGAACAACACTGTTCGGGGACCATGGCTGTTAACCTGAGGCACAAGTTCAGTGGCCATTGCTCTAGCTGATCACTTGACAGCTTCAAATGTACAAACTCCCACCTGACAGATCTTCACTTTCCTCAGCCACAAGCTGTATCTCAGTTCATTTCCAGCACAGTTTCTGCAGGCTTTCCACTTTCCACTCTCCATCCAATGTCACCTCATTGGAAGAATTCTCTCACCATTGACAA
This sequence comes from Somniosus microcephalus, assembly GCF_052327205.1. NCBI lineage: Eukaryota > Metazoa > Chordata > Chondrichthyes > Squaliformes > Somniosidae > Somniosus > Somniosus microcephalus. The sequence continues at coordinate 276,957,323 of NC_140988.1, read as the reverse complement.
AATGCTTCTGTCATCTCTACTTCACCTGTCATCTATTCCATCAACATGGATGCTGTTTATACTGTCTCACCTTGGTCCTCAGAATCTGACCACGATGATCCCCAACACCAGCAGCACCAGGCACACTAGCAGCACCAACAACAACAACACCAACCTTCTCCACAATCACCTGATGCTGCACAGGACAGAGGGCATCAGAACCTAAGTACATTGCTGCCCGGGAGGCCAAGGATGGCCTCACCATGGCCAGATTTACTTCACTTGATGCTGTACACCCTGGTTGCCACATGATGGACCAGGTTGGCACCACCCCACACCAACACCATAAAGCACCCCTACAGTGTCCAAGCCATTGCTTTCACAATGGGTACAATTTTGTCTCACCATTCACTGCAACTCACTAAGCCACTTTCAAAGGTGCACACAAATCTGTCCAAGAACGGAAAGTGTTAAAAATAACGGTTTCAATGTTTGACAGCATATTAACAGAAACTTTACATGAACATTGGCTAAAACACACAAGTGGTTACTCTTGTGTGTTGTTAGTTGGTATGATTGCACTAGGAGGAGGGTGAGTGTGAGGAGTGGCTAGTGAGATGGGGATGTAATAATGTAGCTAGAGAGAGAGAGTTGGGTGGAGGTGCAAGGTAAGTTGGTGTGAGTAAGGATGTGCAGGGGTAGGGTAGGGAAGGCAGAGTAATGGGGATGTGATGAGAGGCACAGCAGGATGAGGTTGAGTGTGGCTTTGTACTAACGTTTCATGATCTAATGAGATCATTGAAAAGTTTGCGTCACTGCCCCCAGTTCCCGCTGATCACATCCCTGTTTGTGCCCTCCTGTGCAATGTGCAACCAGGCTGTGTTGATTTCCTGGGGAAGTTTCTTACGCCCATCGGAAGGGAAGAGGACCTCCCTGCGTGCTGTGACTCCCTCCATAAGCATATGGAGAGGGTCACGGGAGAACCTGGGTGCAGCTGTGCACCTCTGTGCAGTGCTGGTCAGTGTTTGCAGCATTTCAATGCTGTAGAACACTGACAGCACAAACGTCAAAATAAAGTTGGTCATGGTCCCTTTAAGGAAACCGGCTGATGATGCGTCATGAAATGACATCACCAGACCCGCTTCCTCTAATTGGATTGGCAAACGAGCTGTGTGGGCTTAACAAGCCCTTTCAAGAGAAAATCATTTTGGACAGCGGGATGGAGCCAGAAGTGGAGCCAGGAGCCGCCATGGGCATCGCCCGCCCTGGACCCGCCGAGGTGAGCAAAACTCCGGCCAGAGTTAACGTTTTGGGTCAATGTCAAACTGAAACGTTAACTCAGTTTCTCTCTCCACTGATGCTGCCTGACCTGCTGAGTATTTCCAGCATTTTCTGTTTTTATTTCAGATTTCCAGCATCTGCAGTATTTTGCTTTTGTATTAATAAATGTTGGTAGAGATTTCACAGAGATGCACAGGCATTAACATCTCATGTTCTGTATGCATTGCAGCTGCCCATGTTTTAGACGTAGTGTCCGCCTGTCTGCATTGTGGATTCAAATCAATGGAGCTCCCCAATTTTCTCCTTCCGCTGTCTGATCCTGCTATTCCAGGAATCCAAAGCCTGCTACACGTTGTGTACAGGAATTCGTGATCTACAAAAGCTACTGCCAACAGCATGCAGGAAAGTTTCAATTCCTCCAGAGCAATGGGTAGCGGTAAAAGGAGAATCGGGGAAGAATAGTACTAGCATGAACAGGGAGGGGGAAATCAGAGAACAGTGCCAGTGTGAACTGGGTGGGGGGTGGGGGGAAATCGGAGAAAGCATACCCCATTATATTTTTAAAATTTGTTCCTGGAATGTGGGCGTCACTGGCAAAGCCAGCGTTTATTGCCCATTCCTAAACTATTTTGGCCATTGCGTATCACAGGCAAATCCTGTTTGCATGAATGCACCCGTTATAAGTGATGTGGACTGTGTTGATTCAAAAAAATCCTATAATCACTTTGTTTCCAGCATGGTAGTCAATGGAGCTACTCTCACACTCCCTTTCTGTACCAGCAGATTCCCTGATTAATATGATAGCAAAATATTGCGGATGCTGGAAATCCGAAATAACAACAGGAAACGCTGGAAAAACACCACCAAACACATCTTCCCCTCCCCTCGCTTTTCAGCATTCCGTAGGGACCACTCCCTCCGAGACACCCTAGTCCACTCCTCTATCACCCCCAGCACACCTTCCCCTTCACCTGGCACCTTCCCGTGCAAGCACAGGAGATGCAACACCTGCCCTTATACCTCCCCCCTTCCCACTGTCCAGGGCCCCAAACACCCCTTCCAGGTGAAACAGCGATTTACTTGTACTTCTTGCAATCTAGTATACTGTATTCGCTGCTCACGATGTGGTCTCTGTTGTGTATGTACCTTTAAGGGAATAACTGGTCTTAGACTGCAGTACCGGCAGTGACCACCCCTGTATAAAAGGCCCTAGCAGGCTTCTGTAGTTTCAGTTTCAAGCTGCCTCTTGTTCAGTAAAGTACCTGTTAAACTGTTCTCCCGAAGTCCGTGTATTATTGAGGCGCGGACTTTACAGTGGCGACGAGTAAGTTCGAACTCACCTGCAGTGTGGCATCATCTCACGGGGATCTCGCCTGAAAGGAAGGTCCTGGAAGGTCGTAGTCTGAGCAACGGGCGTCGACCGAGGGCAACAGCCCAAAGAATCCATCGGTGTTTGGAGAATTGCGGGAGAGACTGTGGTTCCAGCGAATCGTGCTGGTAGCAGGTAGCACGCTGACCCTTCCGGACTGCGGCGGGCTCAATCTCGATCGAGCAGCTCTGCAAATCGGGCCGCGCAGCGTCGCCGGGAAAAGAAAACAAGAGAGAGAGGGTGGAGCGCACAGGGTGTCGGTGCTCGAGAACAGGACAGCGGAGAGAAACTAAACGGGGGGGAAGGAAAGCGAGGCGCGCCGAAGCTGTGGGTCGCTGCCATTACCCCGTAGAACGCTAGGAGCAGCGTGGCAGTAAGGGGAAGAAGCAAAAGCGCGGGAGGTGCCATTTTATTCCATTGGGGAAGAAGCAAAAGCGCGGGAGGCGCCATTTTAAATCGCCCAAGATGCCGAAAAGTGGCAGTATCACTGCTTTTGACAATGAGGTAGAAGACTGGACCACGTATGTAGAAAGAATCGAAGTGTACTGCAAGGCAAATGAGGTGGCCGATGGAAAGAGGGCGTCGGTATTATTAAATCTGATGGGTGCGAATACGTACGGCCTATTGCGGAATTTAATTACCCCAGCTAAACCAATGGAGAAAAGTTTTGAGGAGATTGGTCATATCTTACAGGAACACCTAAGCCCTACACCACTGCTGATAGCAGAAAGATTCAAGTTCCATAAAAGAAACCAGCACAAAGATGAGAGCAATGCTGACTATCTTACGGAACTACGCAAGTTATCGAAGCACTGCCAGTTCGGAGCAGGACTGGCAGACATCTTACGGGATAAGTTTGTCTGCGGGCTCCAGAGTGAAGGAACCCAGAAACGACTACTTTCAAAAAAGGACCTGACGCTAGAACAGGCTTTCAGCGTGGCAGTATCCTACGAAGCAGCAGCACGGGGAGCTGCGGAAATACAACAGAAACCACAAGAATACAGCGCTAACGAAATGGCGTACGGAGCCGAAAAGTGCTATCGCTGCGGCAGAACAACCCATGAGCAGAAGGACTGCTGGTTTAAAGACAAAATATGCAGGCAATGCGGGAAAATGGGACATATAGCAAGAGTCTGCAGGTCGGGAAAGAAGACCAACACGACAAGAACTACTAAGGAACAGTACAGGAAAGTAAAGAAACTGACAGATAGTAGTTCAGAAGATCAGGAGTGATAAGGACTCCAGGAGCAGGCGACTAAGTTGTTTAAAGTTACACAACGTGATCGCAAAAGAAGATTACCGAACGATTGTGTCACCCTCATGATAGCAGGGTCCCCAGTGAAGATGGAATTGGACACAGGATCAGCCCTAACTGTCATGAATCGACGAGACTATGAGCGGCTATTCTCACACATACCCTTAAAGGACACGTCCATTGTATTGAAGACATACACGGGGCAAAAGGTCTACCCCAGAGGAAAAATAAGGGTGCCAGTTGAATATAACAGGAAGGAAACACAGAAACTATACATGTATATGCTACGAGATGGAGGACCACCATTATTGGGACGTGAATGGATCCGAAGACTACAATTGGATTGGCATTCCATTCTGGCACTAACTGTGACTGACAAAAAAGATGATGACGTCGCACCTGGACGTCTGTCACAAATTCTATCTGACGCGGAAGAGGTGTTCCAACAAGGACTTGGGACTCTAAAAGGAGTAAAGGCAACCATAAAGATTGAGGATAACGCAACCCCAAAATTTTTCAAGGCCAGACCAGTGCCATACGCGATACACCCAGCTGTGGAAGCTGAACTGGAGAGTCTGGAGCGTTCGGGGGTGCTGTCTAAGGTGGACTGGAGCGAGTGGGCCACACCCATCATTCCTGTAATGAAGAAAGCATTGAGCAGCACGCCTGGGGAGCCAAGGAAGGTTCGCATCTGTGGGGACTTCAAGGTGACTGTGAACCCAGTCCTGCACACAGTACAGTATCCGCTTCCGCGGATAGAAGATATTTTCGCCTCACTATCTGGAGGGAAACGGTTTACAAAGATTGACCTGGCTCAAGCGTATCTACAAATGGAGGTGGAAGAAGCATCCAGGAAATACCTCATGATAAACACTCACAAAGGCCTTTACCAGTACAATCGACTGGTATTTGGGGTAGCATCGGCCCCGGCTATGTGGCAGAGGGCAATGGAACAAGTCCTGCAAGGGATCCCGGGGACCCAGTGTTATTTGGACGACATCCTGGTTACGGGTGAAAATGACAATGAACAACTTGCCAACCTGGAACAGGTGCTCACGAGATTGCAGGAATATGGGCTACGAGCCAACCGTCCCAAATGCGAATTCTTCAGGAGACAAATCTCATATTGTGGCCACATGATTGATGAGGAAGGGTTGCATAAGTCGCCGGACAAGATTGAGGCTGTAGTCAAGGCTCCAGCACCAGAAAATGTGTCGCAACTGAGGTCGTTCCTCGGGTTGGTGAACTACTACCATAAGTTCTTGCCGAATTTATCTACAATTCTGCACCCACTGAACGTCCTCCTTCAAACTGGTGTAACATGGAAATGGAGTGATGAGTGTAAGCGTGCCTTTCAGGAATGTAAATGCCAAATCACTTCAAAAGAAGTATTGGCCCACTACAACCCAACACTACCAATTCGGTTGGCATGTGATGTGTCACCTTACGGCATTGGAGCGGTGCTGTCACACAAATTCCATGACGGTTCAGAGAGGCCAATAGCCTTTGCATCACGGTCGCTAACCTCAGCCGAGCGTAACTATGCCCAGATTGACAGGGAGGCCCTCAGCCTGGTGTGGGGGGTGAAGAAGTTCAATCACTATCTGCACGGGCAGAATTCACCCTACTGACTGATCATCAACCCCTGGTCTCAATTTTTAACCCAGAGAAGGGCGTTCCGGTGATGACGGCGCAACGGCTGCAAAGATGGTCACTTTTTCTAGGGGCACATCAGTATGACATAGAGTACAAAGGTACGAAACAACATGGAAACGCTGATGGGCTGTCGCGCCTACCGTTGCCTACGGCGGAAGAAGCACCTGCAGTGGACCCTCTGGAGATATTCCATGCGACCATAGTCGAATGTTTGCCTGTTACAAACGCAAGTATTGAGAAGGAAACCCGAAATGACCCGACACTCTCTCGGGTCTATGATTTGACGGTGAAGGGATGGCCAGCATATGGCGACTCACTGTTGCCAGCATTCTCGCCAAGGAGGGAACAGCTGTCAGTGTGCCGGGGAACCTTGATGTGTGGATCCCGAGTGGTAATTCCACCCAAGTTGAGAGATAGAGTACTCAATGAGCTTCACGAGCGTCATCTGGGAGGGGTAAAAATGAAGAGCCTAGCCAGGGTGTTTGTGTGGTGGCCGGGAATCGATAAAGAAATCGAGGATATGACCAAGAGATGCACAGGATGCCAGAAGGTCCAAAACGCTCCACCACAGGCCCCGCTACATCCATGGGAGTGGCCCTCATCTCCATGGCAACGGGTACACATTGATTTCGCTGATCCATTTATGGACTCAATGTTTCTAATCGCTGTGGACGCCCATTCGAAATGGCCAGAGGTCATTAAAATGTCCTCCACCACCACGGAGAAAACTATTGCAGTCCTAAGGACCATCTTCGCCAGGAATGGGTTGCCAGAACAGATCTGTTCCGACAATGGCCCACAGTTTGTGTCTGAAGATTTCCAGAGGTTCCCGAAGAATAATGGGGTGAAACATTACACATCTGCCCCATATCATCCAGCCACAAATGGATTGGCTGAGAGGTTTGTTCAGACCTTTAAAAAGGCCATAAAGGCAATGTATAATGACGACATACCACTGTAACACAAGGTGGATAACTTCCTTTTTGCTTACCGGAATGCGACACATGCAGTAACGAACCAAACTCCAGCCGTACTGTTTTTCAACCGGAGACGAAGATGTTGCTTGGATTTGCTCAAACCAAACATAAGACGAGATGTTGAGGATAAGCAGTTCCAGCACATAAATGAGAAGCCAACCAGGAGCTTCAAGATAGGGCAACCAGTCTTGGCCCGCGACTACCGAACAGAAAAATGGCAGCCAGGCACGATATGCACACAGCAGGGACCACTAATGTACACAGTGGACGTTGGAGAGAGCATCGTGAGACGCCATGCTGACCAGATTCTAGAGTCACAGGAACAAGCCAAACCTGTACCACAAGCATGTGTACCTGGTAATGAGCCCGAAGTACAGATTGCGTCTACCTCAGAAGCATGGGTATTGGAAGCTGACGAACCAACCAATGACAATGAGCCAGAATTGACTCCACCGCCAGAACAGGATACTCGAGAAAGGCGCTATCCAGTTTGGATCAGGAAGCCTCCTCAAAGACTGAACTTATAAATGACTATTTCAGTTGATGTATATATTACTGAGAAAATTGTAATTGTAATTAGTTATTGTTTAGTTGTTAAATGAATGTTATGTACTGTTTATCTAAAAGGGGAGGAATTGTTGTGTATGTACCTTTAAGGAAATAACTGGTCTTAGTCTGCAGTACCAGCAGTGACCACCCCTGTATAAAAGGCCCTAGCAGGCTTCTATAGTTTCAGTTTCAAGCTGCCTCTTGTTCAGTAAAGTACCTGTTAAACTGTTCTCCCGAAGTCCGTGTATTATTGAGGCGCGGACTTTACAGTCTCCTCTACATTGGGGAGACCAAACGCAGATTGGGCGACCGCTTTGCGGAACACCTCCATTCAGTCTGTAAGGGTGACCCCGAGCTGCCGGTCGCCTGTCATTTTAATTCACCGCTCCATTCCCACTCAGACCTCACCGTCCTCGGCCTCTTGCATTGTTCTATGGAAGCTCAGCGTAAGCTCGAGGAACAGCACCTCATCTTCTGATTAGGCACTTTACAGCCTTCCGGACTCAATATCGAGTTCAACAATTTCAGGTCATAACCTCGGCCCCTGTCATATTTTTATATTTTTTTACCCAGACTTTTGGTTTGTGCCTTTTCCTTTTTTTTCTCTCCCACATGGCAGCAGTCTTTCATTCTGCCAGTGCATTTCACACTTCATCTAGAGTCATCTTTTGTTTCTTTACCTGCCCTATTACCATCTAATCTCGCCTTGAATATCTCTTAATGTCTCTTCACCTCTCACAGACCTTCCCTTTTGTTCTTTCATCCCCTCCCCCATTTCCCAGCCCCCAAACTTGCTTTTTCATCAGTTTCATTTCCTGCTTTTTTCTCAGTTCTGATGAAGGGTCTTCAACCTGAAATGTTAACTCTGTTTCTCTCTCCATGGATGTTGCCTGGCCTGATGAGTTTTTCCAGCGTTTTCTGTTGTTATCCCTGATTAATATGAATCATTATTCCTGACTTTGCAAAGAAAGCCACATAGATGGAAGTTAACTTAAAATTAAACTATTTTCTTAGTACTGTACACTAGAGTCAATTGTTACTACATCTAAATAAGACATTTTACTAGACTGGATCTGGGTGGATTATGGATAATTGTGCAAAAGTTTACTGAGGGCAGGTAACATCAACATCAAATAAGGGCATCATTCACGATGGTAGTAATGTCACTGGATTCAAACACAAAAAATAGAAGTTGGCCTGTCGACACAGCACTTTACAGTACTCGTTTTAAACAATTTATTTATAATGGAATTGAAGTGTGAAAATGCTTAAGTTTTGAGTTTCCAGCAGTCATGCATCTACATATGCATGTCAGATTGTGGTGAGATTTAAAGATTGAAGAATGACATTTGGTTGTCCTTTAGTCAATTGGTTGACATTTTGTCTGGACAATATGGGGTGGAAATTCATCTGGGCCCATCTTCAGGCAAGGCATGCCCCAACTGGGAAGCCCGAGGCCTGCCCGAAATTGGGCCTCGGGGTTCATTAACACTTTGTATGTGAGCCGCCAGCCCCTGTCGCACCTCCACAAGCAATTTGTGCACTGAAGATGACAAATGTCGAGCTGCTTGCCTAGCCGGCAGAAGGCAAGTCCAGGGATGGTGTCGGGGATGATGTTGGAGCAGGGTTGGAGCGGGCAGCGAGCAATGGTGGGGGGGGGGGTGTGGGGAGGGGGAGGGCGGAGTGAGTGCGATTGTGGGTGCGATGGCTCCACAATTAGGTATTTCAGCAAAATCTATTTCTTTAAAAACTACCTTAGCAACATAGAAGATAGGAGCAGGAGTAGGGCATTCGGCCCCTCGAGCCTGTTCCGCCATTCAATGCGATCATGGCTGATCATCTAAATTCAGTACCCGGTCCCTGCTTTCTCCCCATACCCCTTGATCCCTTTAGCCTTAAGAAATATATCCAACTCCTTCTTGAATATATTTAATGTATTGGCCCCTACTGCCTTCTGTGGTAAAGAATTCCACAGGTTCACCACTCTCTGGATGAAGAAATTCCTCCTCATTTCTGTCCTAAATGGCCTACCCCTTATCCTTAGACTGTGACCCCTGGTTCTGGACTCCCCGACCATCGGGAACATCCTTCCTGCATCTAGTCTGTCCAGTCCTGTCAGAATTTTATAAGTTTCAATGAGATCCCCTCTCATTCTTCTAAACTCCAGCGAGTACAAGCCCAATCGTCCCAATCTCTCCTCATACGCCATTCCTGCCATCCCAGGTATCAGCCTGGTGAATCTTCGCTGAACTCCTTCCATGGCAAGAACATCTTTCCTCAGATAAGGCAACCAAAACTGCACACAATACTCAAGATGTGGTCTCACCAAGGCCCTGTACAACTGCAGCAAGACATCCTTGTTCCTGTACTCAAACCCTCTCGCTACGAAGGCCAACATACCATTTGCCTTCTTAACCGCCTGCTGCACCTGCATGCTAACCTTCAGCGACTGGTGCACAAGGACACCCAGGTCTCGTTGCACTTCCCCTTCTCCCAATCTATTGCCATTCAGATAATAATCTGCCTTCCTGTTTTTGCCACCAAAGTGGATAACCACACATTTATCCACATTATATTGCATCTGCCATGCTTCTGCCCAATCACCCAATCTGTCCAAATCATACTGGAGTTTCTCGGCATCCTCCTCACAGCACACACGCCCACCCAGCTTTGTGTCATCTGCAAATTTGGAGATATTATATCTAGTTCCCTTGTCTAGATCATTTATATATATTGGCCCAGTAATTCCGTTCCAAACGCGTGAGTACGGTCGGGGTACTCACGCGTCTGGCCGGAGGAAATGCCGGTTTTCAGCATGCACAGCGCATGTGGAGAAAACCAGCAGTTCCTGTCCTCTGAATGAAGGGGTTCAGAGGCACAGCACGTGCAACTGCACAGGCAGCGCGTGCGCAGTGAACTTCGTCGATTTCATTCATGGATTCAGTGAGGTTAAGTCCTTACAACTTACACATGAAAAAAGCATGTGTAAATTTGCTCCAGAGGCTGCGGAGGAAGATATATTTTATCGTGGAGCTTCTGAAAGGCAATATTTTTGTCTGGGAAAGGGAGGGAAGTTATTTTAAGAAATGATGAGGTAAGTTTTAAAGTTTAATTTTTTTTTTTAAACGGGTTTTCAGTACTGTAGGTAGAAGGAGCAATTGTGGCTGTGTGAATTGAATTTGCTGTGTTTATTAAATGTGAAAATGACTGTTCTAAAATGAGTAATGTAACATTTCCAACATTTTTAAGAAAGAAACTGTTCATCAGTAATATATTCTTTTAAGTAATTATGTATGTATGTCCGTATACATTCCTTTACGTATATGTATATATTCCTTTACTTATGTGTATGAATGTATGTATTTAATTATGATTTTCCAATAAGTTACTTTCTCTGAAAGTCATAATTAAATACATACATTCATACACATAAGTAAAGGAATATATACATACATATACGCAAAGGAATATATACAGACATACATACATAATTACTTAAAAGAATATATTACTGATGAAAAGTTTCTTTCTTAAAAATGTTGGAGTCATTTTCACATTTAATAAACACAGCAAATTCAATTCACATAGCCACAATTGCTCCTTCTACCTACAGTACTGAAAACCCGTTTTCAAAAACAAAAATAAACTTTAAAACTTACCTCAGCATTTCTTAAAATAACTTTCCTCCCTTTCCCAAACAAAAATATTGCCTTTCAGAAGCTCCACGATAAAATATATCTTCCTCCACAGCCTCTGGAGCAACTGTACTCATGCTTTTTTCATGTGTAAGTTGTAAGGACTTAACCTCACTGAAAGCATGAATGAAACTGGCGAATTTTACTGCGCACGCGCTGCCTGTGCAGTCGCATGCGTTCTGCCTCTGAACCCCTTCGTTCAGAGGACAGGAAATGCCGGTTTTCCCCGCATGCGCTGTGCATGCTGAAAACCGGCATTTCCTCCGGCCAGACGCGTGAGTACCCCGACCGTACTCACGCGTTTGGAACAGAATTACTGGGCCAACATTTTACATGTCAATAAAATGAAAAATTTAACAATTGCACGATTTGCCCCCTCGCATCTGCGACTGAGGGTCCAAGGAGGTGCATTGCTCAAGAGGTCATCGTCATACGTATCCTCACACTGCTCCCTTTCGGGAACTGTATGAAGTGGTGGAAGGATTTCTGGCCACGTTAACGCTCCTTCCGTGACCATAACCATCTTCATACCAGCCATTAGGGTGGTTAGTCCTATGGCGTGAGGGTTTCACGGGCTCCCACAACCCATCTGAGGGGGGGGCCACCCACACCCGCGGACGCAAGTATCCCGCTGGATGTCCACCCAGAATTTATAGTTGGAGCTCCGACTCCACTTGCCGGGACTGTCTGGAGCGGGGCTCGAAACCCTACTCCTTCTGGCCCAGCGGCGGGGATGCTTACCGCTACGCAAAAGGCCCACTCCGCGCAAAAGGTGACACCCATACGTTTCCTGCACCTTTTCCCTCCCCGTGACTGGAGCCCTATGCTGCCACTTGAAAGACCAAGCTATCATCTGTCCTTTTTGCGGCGCCTTGGACTTCTCATTACCAATGATGAGCAGGCGCTGCGCCTCCACCTCGTTGAGGAGATTGCTGAGATCATCATCAGTTCAATTGTGAGTTCTTTTAATGCCGTGAATTGTGCTCATTCCAGCCATTTCACGTTGCTAATCTGAGTGGGCCTTTGGTGTAGCGGTAGCATCCCCGCCGCTGGGCCACACGGCGTAGGGTTTCTAACCCCGCTCCAGACAGTCCCGGCAAGTGGAGTCGGAGCTCCGGCTCTAAATTCTGGGTAGACATCCAGTGGGATATTTGCGTCCGTGGGTGTGGGTGGCCCCCCCCCCTCGTATAGGTTGTGGGAGCCCGTAAAACCCTCCCGCCATAGGACTAACCACCCTAATGGCTGGTACAAAGATGGTTACGGTCACGGAAGGAGCATTAATCACAGCCAGAAATCCTTCCACCACTTCATACAGTTCCCCAAAGGGAACAGTGTGAAGACACGTACGACGACAACGTTGCTAATTAAATAAATGGAATGAAAAAAATGCTTTCAGGGCTTTTAAAAGTCTTTAATCGCTTTAATTCTGTTTAAAACTACTTCAGATTCTTCAAAATAATGTAAACGTTTTTAAAAGTTTATAAAAGTTACCAAAAGCTTCTTAAAAATACCAAAAACCTATTTAAAATGCTGCTCTACATGTAAAAATGCTTTGCAGCTTGTGAGAAACATTGGGGCGTGTCCTTTTAAAATGAGACCTCAAGGGGCGTGTCTCACTTGCACTGCGCGCTCCAGGCTTCGCGCTGGCAGCACTCCTGGGCGGCGTGATGTCAGACGCTGCCCGGGAGTCAACATTTTAAAACAGGAATTCCAGGCGTCCCTGAAGCTCAACGGCCGGCGCGTCGGGTAAGTGCAGATCGGGGGCTTGCACGCGCGGCAAGCCCCCGACCCAAATTTCTGCCCCATTGTGAATAGCTGGGGTACAAGGACCGATCCCTGTGGTACCCCACTAGTCACTGCCTGCCACTCGGAAAAAGACCCGTTTATTCCAACTCTTTGCTTTCTGTCTGCCAACCAGTTCTCTATCCAAGTCAATACCTTGCCCCCAATCCCATGTGCCTTAATTTTGCACGCTAATCTCTTATGCGGGACCTTATCGAAAGCCTTCTGAAAGTCCAAATACACCACATCCACTGGTTCTCCCTTATCTATTTTACTAGTTACATCCTCAAAAAATTCCAGTAGATTAGTCAAGCACGATTTACCTTTTGTAAATCCATGTTGACTTTGTCCGATCCTGTCACTGTTTTCCAAGTGCTCAGCTATTACATCTTTTATAATGGACTCTAGCATTTTCCCCACTACTGATGTCAGGCTTACCTGTCTGTAAATTCCCCGTTTTCTTTCTTTTGTTGAGTCCGCAGTGACCGCTGAAGAATTCTTAATGGGGTAGTCCTGGCATGTGCTCCACTCATCAGAAACAGATTTCCAAGAAGGGTCCTTAAACAGACATTAGGCTCCTCATTAACATATGCAAGGGACCGAATGCTTGCTTTAGTTGGCTGCCTGGGATGCCTAAAAATGTTAGCAGCGGCCCGAACGCATGTGCAGATTGGGCGCGAGCAGTCTCACTGCTATATTTGCATTGCACCGTTTCATGCCCCAAAAATGAGTGCAATGCAAACCAATTTCTACCCCTGTGTATTGCATCAAATATTACTTAATTAACTCAATTTCAAAATGTAAATGCCAGCTCGAATATGAATGTGACTGGCATTAGGATAGCTACGAAGACAAAACAGCCAGTTTCAAAAGAGATGCAAAGGTGTTTTCCACTTCCAACTTTTTGCCAACTGTACTCCATAGGAACGCATCGCTGACATTTTTAATCAGAAACTTGTGTTTTATCAACCGTGTGAAAAATAATGTAATGCCACTTTTCTGAAAACTAGATAAGATTTAATTTAAAATCAATTATATCTCTTCCATCATACTCTAATTTCTAAATCTTTGGGGGCAATTTTAACCTAAACCATCTGTCGGGAAGCTGACGGGATCAGGTGCAATGCTGGTCCTACACCCTGGCCTAATTTATTGTTCAGCAGAGTGTAAAACCACGTTCCACCCGATCCCATGGGTTTCCCATCCTGCAAGTCAGGTTAAAATTACCTCCTTTGTCTCAAATCAAAGGCTTGTGTAAAAGATTGCTCCTTTTATACGCCACCTGAAACAGTATGTATAAACTAGTAACAAACAGAAGAGTGTTTTCTTTCTAAATAGTTGAGTCATTCCCTAGGTAAGTGCATAAGGAAGAGCCATAGTTATCCTGAAGGAAAGATATATTGAGTAACACTCCTAGACAAGTCAGGGGCCCAGCTTTGCTTAGTTACCATTCAGTTATGCAGTCAATACACTGATCTTTGCAAGAGGTTCTGAGTGGGTCAGAAGAGTTCCACATACTACCACTGGATGACCATTTAATTGGCCTCTTTATCTTCCAGACTCTTTATGAGTAGTTACAAATGATATATCTGGCATATTGCACTTGATGTATGAAAGCATTAGTCATATACTAACTGCATCAGTTAGGAGAGCAGCCATGGCCATGACCGAACTCCAGCAGCTTCAAACTAGATAAAAGTCTAATGGCTTTCTGGGGTCTTCCAATGTTCTGGGTTTAATTTCTTGCACACATGAATAGCTTGCACACATGCATCACTCTATCCACATTCATATAGTGGACAAAATCAAAATACTGTGGATGCTGGAAATCTGAAATAAAAACAGAAAATGCTGGAAATACTTAGTAGATTAGGCAGCATCTGTGGAAACCGTGGAGGGAAGAATTCCAGGGCAGATGAGCTCAATAACAGTCTGGGAAATGATGGGTTGATGTTCAGTGGTGAGGTCATGGTCGAGGGAGAGGTAGGTGGTAATGTCAGAGAGTTGAAGTTCAGCCTGTAAGGTAGAGGTCGGTGACCGCTTTGCGGAACACCTCCGTTAATCTGCAAGCGTGACCCCAAGCTTCCAGTCGCCTGTCACTTTAATTCTCTGCTCCACTCCGACCTCTCTGTCCTCGACCTCCTACACTGTTCTAATGAAGCTCAACGTATGCTCGAGGAACAGCACCTCATCTTTTGATTAGGCACTTAGCAGCCTTCCGGACTCAACATTGAGTTCAACAATTTCAGACTATAACTTCTGCTCCTATTTATTTTCACATGCAGCTGTTGATGATTCTGCTATTCCCATTTACACCTCTTCTAGACCCATCTTTTGTTTCTTTAATTGTCCCATTACCACCCTCTTTTGCCTTGTACCATCAACCTTTTTTAAATTTAATCTCTCTTGCCTTCCACCCTATCACAGACATTCCCTTTTGTTCTTCCCTCCCCTCCCCCCTTTCCCTACCTCTGCACTTGCTTAAAACCAGTTACATCTCTAACTTTTTCCAGTTCTGATGAAAGACCTGAAACGTTAACTCTGTTTCTCTCTCCACAGATGCTGCCTGACCTGCTGAGTATTTCCAACATGTTCTGTTTTTATTTCATTTAGTGGACATTTGTCATGGCAGAAAAGCCCCCACAAGAAACTATGGAAGCGTGCTTGATGTGCAAAGGGTTTCCACCCCTTTTTCTCCACTTAGCATCTTGGAAATAGATGTACATGGGGCTCACAGCAGAGGAAAATTGACTTCACTGTAATTATGACCTTTGTTATTCTTCAGAATACATATACCAAGAACAATAAAGACACTTCCCTGAACTACCTTTCAATTTAACTAGAAGCCTGAAAACAGTTCTAATGTCAGATAGGTAGTTTGACAATGCAGAAGTGGTCATGGGGTTGAGGGAAATGGTGGAGATTACTGAGTTAAATGAACCCAGCCAATATGTTGATTGAAGATTATAGAATGATGATCTTAGCACAGGCAGCCCAATATAGACCCATAATTGCAATCACTAGCTACAAGCTGTCCATCAAAAAAGACGACAAAAATTTTCCACTTGCGGATCTGACCCATGTCTTCACTCTAGACACAGTTGTCAAGTAAAGATTCACAACTCCTAGCCAACTTGGTTCTTTATCTGTGCTAGATAACTTGACTGACTTGTTTCAAGATCCTGTGAAGATAGGTCAGAGAAAAACACCTTAACAGATGGATACAGGGAATCACCCGGTGTCATTTCACAGACACTGTGCTCAATATATTTGGATGTATGGAGTTGCAGATTGATATGAATTACATGTTCTTTGCTGGACAAATTTACACTCTCAGCATAGTCAGGTACTGTATAGATGCGTTTGTTACAGGTTTAGGGTTTTGCTGTAGATATTCTTTCTGGGACAGTGGTGCGAGTATATTAGTGATCTGAGCATCTTATGTTTCAGGGTGTGCCCATAATAATGGCAGGACAGACCTAGAATCATGGAATCAAAGAATGGTTACAGCATAGAAGGAGGCCATTTGGCCTGTCGAGCCCGTGCAAGAGCACTTCAGCTAGTCCCACTCCCCCGCTCTTTCCCCTCAGCCCTGCAATTTTTTTTCCTTCAGGTACTTATCCAACTCCCTTTTGAAAGCCAAAATTGAATCTGCCTCCACCACCCTTTCAGGCAGTGCATTCCAGATCCTAACCACTCACTGCATAAAAAAGTTTTTCCTCATGTCGCCTTTGGTTCTTCTGCTAGTCACCTTGAATCTGTGTCCTCTGGTTCTCGCCCCTTCTGTCAATGGCGACAGTTTCTCTCTATCTACTCTGTCTAGACCCCTCATGATTTTGAACACCTCTATCAAATCTCCTCTCAACCTTCACTGCTCTAAGTAGAACAACCCCAGCTTCTCCAGTCTATCCATGTAACTGAAGTCCTTCATCCCTGGAATTATTCTCATACATTTTTTCAACATCCTCTCTAAGGCCTTCACATCCTTCCTAAAGTGCGGCGCCCAGAATTGGACACAATACTCCAGTTGAGGCCGAACCAGTGTTTTATAAAGGTTCATCATAACTTCCTTGCTTTTGTACTCTAAGGGCTGGATTTTCATTGAGGAGGCGGGTAGGAGGCGGGACTACAGCTTTCAAGGTTGTAGTCCCACCTCCATCGAGTTCTAGCCAACCCATGCGATTTTGACTTGATTGACCTTGTTGAGCCTGCCCAATGGGCTCAGCAGGCCAATTAAGGGCCACCCGGCAACAGGTGACGTCACAGATTGATATTTCATCTGTCAAGACCTTTTGACAGATGAAATATCAGCGTTTCACAGCTGGTTGTAGCTGTCAAACACTAACAGTCTGTACTCCAGGTTAATTCCTTCCTCTCAGGCTGATTTAGAGATCTCCCTGGAACAGAAAGCTGAATGCTGCAATTTTTGACAGCTCGCAGCCATTCTGCTTTCTGTGCCGGTGAGATGAGGGGCTCCCGAGACCTGAAGGAAGGAAGGCTGTAAAGGTAAGTAAATGTATGTAAAACTTCTTCAAACACTTTACACACACCAAACACACTTACCTTTGCACTCATGCACCCATCACTCACCTGAACACCAGACATCTCGACCCCTCCAAGCCCTTCATCCCAACGGTCCACCTCCTCTAACTTGGCGTGGTTTGGAGCCGTCGGGAAACCCACACTTCAACATTAAAAATAGGGATTAGGCTAAAAACTGCCTGTTAGCTACCTGTTAACAGGCAGTTAATTGGCACTAATCCCCTTCCCGCCTCAGGGAGGCGGGTCCCAGTGCGGGTCGGGTACCCGCCACCTTTGAAACTGGCATGGAGGCGGGTTGGGTGCGGGATGGGTTTGTGCCCCCCACCGATTTCGGGGTTTTAACCCCCCACACACCTCCAATCCCACCTCCACGGCCCAATGAAAATCCTGCCCTATGCCTCTATTTATGAAGCCCAGTATCCTGTATGCTTTTTTAACCACTTTCTCAACCTGCCTTGCCACCTTCAACAATTTGTGCACATATACCCCCAGGTCTGCCTGTTCATGCACCCCCTTTAGAATTGTACCCTTCAGTTTATATTGCCTTTCCTCGCTCTTCCTACCAAAATGTATCACTTCGCATTTTTCTGCGTTAAATTTCGTCTGCCACGTGTCCGCCCATTTCACCAGCCTGTCTATGTCTTCTTGAAGTCTATCACCATCCTCCTCACTGTTCACTATACTTCCAAGTTTTGTGTCATCTGCAAATTTTTAAATTGTGCCCTGTCCATCCACATCCAAGTCAATAATAAATATCAAGAAAAGCACTGGTCCGAGTACCGGCCCCTGGGGAACACCACTGTATACCTTCCTCCAGTCCGACAAACAACTGTTCACCAGTACTCTCTGTTTCCTGTCACTTAGCCAATTTCGTATCCGTGCTGCCGCTGTCCCTTTTATTCCATGGGTTTCAACTTTGCTGGCAAGCCTATTATGTGGCACTTTATCAAACACCTTTTGGAAGTCCATATACACCACATCAACCGCATTACCCTCATCAACCCTCTCTGTTACCTCATCAAAAATTCAATCAGCTACCAGAGGTGGTGGCACAGTGGTATACAGTGGGGAGGGAGTGGCCCTGGGAGTCCTCAACATTGACTCTAGACCCCTTGAAGTCTCATGGCATCAGATCAAACATGGACAAGGAAACTTCCTGCTGATTACCACCTACCGCCCTCCCTCAGCTGATGAATCAGTACTGCTCCATGTTGAACACCATTTGGAAGAAGCACTGAGGGTAGCAAGGGCACAGAATGTACTCTGGGTGTGGGACTTCAATGTCCATCACCAAGAGTGGCTCAGTAGCACCACTACTGACCGAGTTGGCCGAGTCCCGAAGGACATAGCTGCCAGGCTTCGCCAGCTGCACGTGGTGAGAGAACCAACATGAGGAAATGTTCTACTTGACCTCATCCTCACCAATCTACCTGTTGCTGATGCATCTGTCCATGACAGTATTGGTAGGAGTGACCGCCACACAGTCCTTGTGGAGATGAAGTCCCGTCTTCACACTGAGGACACCCTCCATCATGTGGTGTGACACTACCACTGTGCAAAATGTGATAGATTCAGAATAGATCTAGCAGCGCCGTGCTCAGGGAGAGCTGCACTGTCAGAGGTGCCATCTTTTGGATGAGATGTTAAACCGAGGCCCTGTCTGCTCTCTCAGGTGGATGTAAAAGATCCCATGGCACTATTTCGAAGAAGAGCAGGAGAGTTATCCCTGGTGTCCTGGCCAATATTTCTCCCTCAACCAACATAACAAAAAACTGTTTATCTGGTCATTTTCACATTGCTATTTGTAGGAGCTCACTGTGTGCAAATTGGCTGCCATGTTTCCTACATTACAACAGTGACTACACTTCAAAAAGTACCTCATTGGTTGGAAAGTGCTTTGAGACGTCTGGTGATCGTGAAAGGCGCTATATAAATGCAAGTCTTTCCTTCTTTCTTGGAAAACTACCATTACTCAGTCTGTTCGCAACTGGAAAATATTCTCATTTCAACATTTTGTTTTAGAGGTACATTGTATAGTTATAATGTGAAAACAATTTCATATGTTCCTGACTACAAACTAGGAATTCAGTGATTAAAAGAGTAGTGTTGAGATTAATGCTCAGTAAAAGTTTTTACAACATTTCATATTTTCTCTTCATTTTATTTTTTATTTCCAGTCTCCCTAACAGGATACTCGGATACTCGGGAAAGGATGATGGAAATTTAGGCCTAAAACTACCCATTATTCCTGTACCTGGCTTAGACTGAAAGGATTCTGTAATCAGCACAAAAGGTCCTGAAATCATGCCACTTAAGCTTGGCTTTTTCTACAAGTTTATTCAGCTCAGCAACTGCCCTGAACAAAAGCTGCACTGTACCTGCTCAAGGCACCTCAGAAACAATGACGAGCTCCTTGATAAGATTAGACATAATTCTGAATGCAACTGGGATAAGAATCCCTCCCACCAACCAGCTTCTAAAACTCTACTGTAATTCCATTACACTGAACAGTTGAAAAATTACTGACAAGAGCCAGACTGCATGGTAAGCAACAAATGACAGCTACAGAAACATGATCTCCATTCCTTCTACATCAGTGCAGTAAAAAAATGTTAGCTCGGAATAAGCTCAGCACAGAGGAGATTAACTCATTCAATGCTCAGTTAAAAAGCACCATTCAGTGGCATGGCTCCACCAGATATCATTAGAGTGGCTGCCTCTCTTTTTTCTATAGAGAAGCCTAGGTGAGGCGGCAAAGTCCAAAGTACTGGACATCACCAAGTATAAAAAAACAAGTATGAGAAAACATTAGGTCGACTGAGAAGACATTCGATAAACCTAGAAACAGATAATGCCAAGCTTGGGTTTTAAAAGCATGTAGCTTGTAGGAGGAAGGCAAGATTGGAAGAAATAAGGAGTTCCATTATTTTAAGGTCCTAAAAAATAATTATTTAGAGTAGGAGATGGCACATTTAGTCATTTCAACACAGTGAGCATGCAAAAGAAGAAGACATGTAGGATGGACGTTTAGAAGATAGGTGGTTGTGTTTGGGAATGTAGAGCATGAGGGTGTCCTCCCTGGTGTTCACATATATACCTATCTTACTAACCATGCTGAGATCACCCTAGGTACTGGGTGGAGGGTCTGGCTTTCTTACAATCACTACATTCCTGGAAATTACAAGCTAGGTGGTCAGTCCAAATTGGTTGTGGTTACATAAATCAAATAAAAACTGATGGATTTTGAATACTTTACATAAACAAATTAAGGGGGTCACAAAGCACAGTGAAACATTTCTAAAATTAGATTAGGAATTTTGCTTCATAAAAAATAAAATAAATTCTAAGCTTTCAAAATCTATTATTTTTGTTAATTAATTATCATTATTACATTTTTTTATTATAATTCCATCCAAGATAAATTACAATTCATTTAAGCCTCATTTTTCCAGTGGGGAGGAGGAGCGATTGATTTGACCCTCTAAGGGTCAGATTACACTGGTAAGCACTTACACTTCAACAGACACAAAGTGGTCTCAACCTTTCACTAACATGAAAAATGGCTCCCAAATCTAATCTAGTTATTTTGGTGATCAATTACTTTGGCAAAGAGTTAATGTACAAAGTTGATATGTATATCCTCATGGTCTATATGAATTTCAGTGCAAGACACATGGACAAGAAACATATTTTCTAATGCCAGGAGGGAACTGGTATGAAAATCACTGAGAAGTTGATTTAGGTCTGATTAGTATATGATTATTGAATTCACAACTGAATGCTAATCTCTTATAAGTGGAGACAAACACAGTTGGGACTAGTCAGGGCTTGTATGTATGTAAACAGGAGTCAATTCTTAACTGGGTATATATAAGAAATGGCTGGTTGGGTAATTAAAAATGACTGATCTTTACAGTGTAATGTAGAGTTTTTTCAATGTCCCAACCATTGACCTTTTAAGTTCCAAATATATGTGAAAATAAAATGAAATGATTAAGAGAAAAACAACTTTGCATCAACCTGAAAATTATACAACCATTTTGTTAATTGACACTAGGACTTTTTGACCTCAAGGGGTTTAATTTCCTCTGTGTACTATTTTAGTGCACTGGTTAACACAATTTTGCCAAATCCCTGTTTGTGCCATTGTAACACAACCATTTGTTTTAAACAGCAAAAAATAGTGCACAGGAGGAATTAAACCCCTGTGTTTTTCAAGGGAAAGTATAGTCTACTTAATCTTCCCATAACCAGTAACTATTATGATGGAATATATCTGCGTAATTATTGGCATCACTCAGTCGTGCCTTGTTTCTATTTTATGCTTTACACCCTCTGATTAGAGAAATCTGTAGTCGGACATTTTGTACAGAACACCTCGTAATGTGACATCATGAATTTTCATTCCAGTGCTGGCCACTATCCACACATGGCCATGATACATCAGTAAGTATATCGGTACAGCATATAGGGATTATGGGGAAATTCTGTTGGACATACTTCTCCTTTAATAAATAGTAAGACTTTTTTTTCCTATTTCTGTTTCAGGCTACAACAATACCCAGTCCTGTCCTGCAAATTAGGGAGAGTCCAAGGCTCAGGTCTACTCACATGTCTGCACTCAAGTCCACCTGCTTCCTTTCTTTTTACTTAATCTGTGTATACATTGAAAACTTTAATCACAAAAACTGTCAGACTTGTATATAGAAACATTGAGGAACATCCAACCAGAACTTAAAAGGCTGAATCCTCCAGTGAGGATGGCACAAAAGCGACACACTGAAGAACCTATTTCATCACTTTTAAATAATTGGGTCATTTATGCATCCTACAGCCAGGAATTGTAATCCAATCTTATGTTTTATAAACAGACAGTTTTAATCAGCTGCTTGCTAAGCAATGGATAGCTGGAAGTAAACAGGAAAAGTTACATTTCTTAAAAATGTCAATAAAGATCCATTGTACCAGCTGTCCGATGGCACAGAGATAAGTTTGTGGTCCCGAATTTCCTCGGAGCTGATCCTACTCCAGCATCATAATTTTGCCAGCAATGCGGCTAAAACTCTGTTTACGCGTGTAAACTGGGTTTCCGCTGCACTTCCGGGGGAGTGGGAGCAGTCTGAGGAAATTCCGGGCCAAACACCTCCATGTCAGGTTGATCCAGGTTTGATCCCTGCTTTCTACTGAGCTAACTGATCTCAGCCAAGGTGGCAGCGTTGCTACATTTGGTCACCTGGGTTATGGCAGGAAAGAAAAATCATCCCGTCTTTCTGCTCCTGATCACAATACAGCAATGTCTGCCGAGAGAGCCCACATACGGACACTATATAAAAATAAGTTTATGCTTGGCTGAGATGTTCTCCACAGTTTGATAGGCTGCCAGTATTCACAGTCAAGTCTTAGAAATGAATAACAACCAATTTAATGAGAAACCAAAGAAAGATTGTCTGCTGTTGGAACCATACTCCAGTGAAGGAGTCAACCTCTTCTGCAGGAGAGAAAATTGGACAGATAATAGTGTACCAGTACAATAGGCAACAAGAGAAACAGTGAAAAATGTCAAAAGGCAAATACATGGACAAATATTAATAAGCAAGTTGCAACAGGAAAGTGATACCACTTCTGGAGCCCATATCAGAGGTTGTTACACGTTTTAAAGAAACCCTTTACTCCGTTAGTTTAATTGAGCACAGTGTGAAATGATGCAGTACTTTAAAATGTGTTCCCCTAAAAGATTTCAGTCTTATCTGTCAACAAGTACAAGAGACATGTTAAGGCAGGAAAGCAGGTTGGAACGTGTTGATGAAGAGGACACTCCAAGTGATACAATATGCTTGTCTGCAGAATACAAATGCTAAGAGCCTGAGGCAATATGGCTCTGTCTTGTGGGCCCCAAAAAAGGTTGGCCACTGTGCAGGAAATAAAACTTGGTGTTGAAAGGATGCACTTCAACCTTTCAGTTCATAAACAACCTTGTTGCAGCAGCATTATCTGCCATTGGCTTTTTCATTGCAGATTTTCAAACCACAAGTGGGAGTCAAGTTGTTGAAGGCTTCAACAGGAATTTCTGCAGCGATATATAATTTATATAAAAACACTGTTTTAACACTTCATTGTGGGCAGCTGATTTACCTGGAGGCTTTTCCGTTAACAACTTGAATTTCTTGTTTTCAATTGGCAGAATGCCAGAATTTTAGATATAACACACATTTGAATCATTACCTACCATTACAAAATTATTTTTCACAGGTATGATGCCAAAATAATGATGATACTACAGAATCATTGTCTTCTACCACCAATGCTTTCATTTGTGAGGATACCACTGAACTCTAACCTGAGGCCAACATTAGCTCACGGCCTTCATTCTTCCCTGACAAGAAGCCCACAAGTCTTCGAACCTTTGAGGCTGCTACTGCTCACCCAAGAGTGTCACCGCTGCCTAACCTGAAGCTGACACTTTTCCTCCTCCCAAAGCCTTCATTGGACTCTGAGGCAAAATTGATTTTTACCTGTATTAAATTTTTTAACTTGAATCTTTGGAATGCGAGAATCAGCCTGTAAAAGGTTAACTCCCAAGGCTGCACGGAGAATTGTTTATAAATGAAGCTCATCAGGCCGAACCAGCCTGTCTGAGTTTTCTCAAGCTGTATGTTTGCTTTGGCTCACACAATGGAGGCTTGAGGTGTTAATTAGTTAATCATTAGTTAAGAGATGCTTCCATTGTTTTGGAAGAGCACCATTGTGACAGCTCATCGGTTAAGGTGTGATTATATCCAATTCACACAGCATGAAGGGGGGTCAGGACAATCAGGCAGACTTGAAGTTGAAATAAAAATCAGACAATACTGGAAACACCCAGCAGGCCAGGCAGCATCTGTGGAGAGAGGAAGGAAGGTAAGGTTAACATTTCAAGCCAAAGACCTTTCATCAGAACCATCTGGAAGCTTGCTGGTCACATTTCATTCACTCAATCCAGGGGTTGATTGACAGCTAATTATGCGTCCTTCGAAGAAAAGGACAGGCATTTGATCGGCTGAAGCCCTCTATGATTGACAGCTTGCTGGGACAGATTTTATTTTACAGACTTAAGGGGACAGTTCTCTGAGAGCAAGAAGAGGGAATCACGTGTGAATTTTGCCAGCAGTCAAAGGCTTTCTGTGTATAAAGGACAGAATCAGTGTACCCAGGACAGGTTTTCTGTTTTAAGGACCATGTTTAGAGAGAAACCAAGTTGCATATTTATTGGTCTCATATACCAAGAGCTGTAGGGAAATGTATATGCTCGCCCTGTTAAACAGTGTACTGTTAATGTACATTTTTTATGTAAACAGAAAACTTATTGGTTCAAAGCTTGTGTCTTGGCTTCGTAGAGTGCTTATCCAGTTTGCTATCCATAAAAAGAGAATTGATGTGGC
Source organism: Somniosus microcephalus (assembly GCF_052327205.1). Classification (NCBI taxonomy): domain Eukaryota; kingdom Metazoa; phylum Chordata; class Chondrichthyes; order Squaliformes; family Somniosidae; genus Somniosus; species Somniosus microcephalus. The sequence goes on along the minus strand of NC_140988.1, from coordinate 276,932,820 downwards.
AGCACATGATATAATCCACTAGCCAGTGCACATTGTAAAGGTTCTCTGTTATGATTCTTTGGCCATATAATTTTTTATCTAGATATTGGGCAGAAAAAATGGCATTCTGGATCCTTCTTCTTCTTAGGCAGTCCCTCGGAACCGAGGATGAATTGCTTCCACACTAAAAATGAGTTCTCAGGTGACTGATGAGTCCAATGCGGGACCTACAGTCTCTGTCACAGGTGGGGCAGACGGTGGTTGAAGGGGCGGGTGGGTGGGGTGCTTGGGTTGTATGCTTCAGAGACATGGACCATGTACAACAGGCACCTCAAAGCACTGGAGAGGTACCACCAACGCTGCCTCCGCAAGATCCTGCAAATCCATTGGCAGGATAGGTGCACCAACGTCAGTGTTCTCGCTCAGGCCAACATCTCCAGCATCGAAGTTCTGACCACGCTCGATCAGCTCCGATGGAAGAGTCACATTGTCCGCATGCCCAATACGAGACTCCCAAAACAAGCGCTCTACTCGGTACACCGACACAGCAAGAGAGCCCCAGGTGGGCAGAGGAAATGCTTCAAGGACACCCTCAAAGCCTCCTTGAAAAAGTGTAACATCCCCACCGACACCTGGGAATCTCTGGCCCAAGAGCGCACAAAGTGGAGGAGAAGCATCCAGGAAGGCATCAAACACCTCGAGTCTCTTTGCCAGGAGCAAGCGGAAGCCAAGCGCAAACAGCAGAAGGAGCGCACGTCAACCCAAGCACCCAACCCATTCTGGATCATAAGGGTTATGGCATCTGCTTATTGCCGATGGTGAATCCAAGAAAATATTTGGCGTGAAAACCCCAAAACTGATAGTCCCTAATCCAAAACATTACTACTCACCCAGTGAATCTGCTTTTTCTACATAAATGAAGACTTCCTTAACAATACTTAACACTGCTACCTAACTCAAGACATTCACTTCTAATCCAAGACTCTCACTGCTGCTCGTACCTAACCAAACATTGTTTCTTTCGCCTAAGATAGCACCATCCTCTAACCCAAGGTTACTGCCACTTCCCAACCAAAATACTGCCAATATACTGTAATGAAGATATTTTGTCATTACATTCTTTCCGAGTTAGTGCTCCCATATGGTGAGCATAGATTATATGTCTATATAGTATTAGGTCATAGTATAATTGAGATAGATGATTAATGTTTTATGTGATTTATTTGATCTCGTTTCCTTGTCCCTGAAGGCTGCTTGTCAGTATTTTCAATAATTTGATTATTTTTTGCCATAGACCTATCTAAAAGTCTAAAATGTTGGGGGATGTGGGTGGGTAGAAGAATACAATTATCATGTTGTACTGTGTGAGATCTGACACCAAGAAACCACATTATAGGCAGTGAAATCTGCATCTGCAACCTATAGCGTGGTTTACCTAGGTCAGTTGTGCAGAAAGGGAAACCAAACATTGCAGTGTTTTTAAGAACATAAAAGCACAAGAAATAGAAGCAGGAGTAGGCCATTTGGCCATTTGAGCCTGCTCCACCATCCCAAGAATCAGTCTGGTGAACCTTTGTTGCACTCCCTCTAAGGCAAGTATATCCTTCCTTAGGTAAGGAGACTAAGACTGTACACAGTACGCCAGGTGTGGTCTCACCAAGGCCCTATGTAATTGCAGTAAGATGTCTTTACTCATATACTCCAATCCTTTTGTAATAAATACTAACATACCATTTGCTTTCCTAATTGCTTGCTGTACCTGCATGTTAACTTTCAGTGATTTGTGCACAAGGACACCCAGGCCCCTCTGAACACTAACATTTACCAATCTTTCACCATTTAAAAAATATTCTGCTTTTCTATTTTTCCTACCAAAGTGGATAACTTCACATTTCTCCACATTATATTCCATCCGCCATGTTCTTGCCCACTCACTTAATCTGTCTATATCCCCTTGAATCCTCCTTGCATCCTCCTCACAGCTTACTTTCCCACCTAGCTTTGTATCATCAGCAAAATTGGATACTTTACACTTGGTCCCCTCATATAAGTCATTCATATAGACTGTAAATAGCTGAGACCCAAGCCACCTTGTTGGTGATGAAGTTGGCATTTTTACTAAAACATTCAGAACCATTCTGCCATATAAAAGAGGTGAGTGTTTTAAACAAAAAGTATTGACTCTAGGCTTTCCTTCTCCAGTAAATGTTTCATTTGTCACTGATGGAGCGATGGCCATATTTCGAATAAATGTTTGCAAGGTATAAGTTTGGCTGTTGGTCAGGCTTTCAAATAGTGTGCTTTTTCTATTAGGCAATATTTAGAAATTGTTATATTAAAAATTGCTCTCATCTTTCTCAGAGTTCAAGAATATGCAAAAATCCCGTAATGATGGAAAAGATAAAAAATAAATCCATGCTTTTTTAGGAGTGGGAATTCTTGGATTTAATAAAGCATGTGATTTTGGTTATAATTCCCATTTTTTATATATAAATCACTGAGGTTGGGCCAATCAGTATCATATGGATCATAAAATTTAAAGCACAATTTAAACACTACTCTCCAATACCTGTCTTCAGTTCATGGGCTATACATTTAGAAATGTGAGGGAGAACTTCAACTCATGGCCGTCGATTTTGCACCTGAAAAATGGGCAGCCAGGTGTTGAAAATCGGGTGGGGGGGTGGGGCATCTTGGCTGCCCCATTGAGGCCCAAAGCCCACCTCATGCCGTATTCAGGTAAGCCTGTAAATGCATGTGCAGCCTGCCTGCCTCCCTGAAACAAGGATAAGGCTGCTTTACTATGCACATCAGGGTTCTACGTCGGTTGTAGGAGTCCAATGCAAAAATCAGGTACAAATGGGTGGGCCTTGCTCTGCGCCCTCAGGACTTAACTCCGGCACTGCAATGTGTTGGAGCAGGCTGGAATCTGTCAAGCCCCGACCAGTAAACTGCATCATCTGTGAGAAGGAGTACTACAAATCTTTTCAGAGTTCTCAAGCACTCCATGCTGCTACTACTAACACTGAGGAGGCTGCGATCGAGATCATCAGAGGTGCAGAGGAGCTGGAAGTGGGAGATGGAGAGACAGGCGCACTAGACGAAGCTGGTGACAGAATAGATTTGCAACCCTTTGATTTAGATTTCATGAGTGACTGATATGGCATCTGATGTTCAGAGAAATTGAGTTCTGATCATCTGCACAATGGGCTGTGTCTGCTACCGAAATATCACATGTCTAACTCATGCCTTTACTCCCCCATAGGACCATCGAGAGCCCCCCTCCCCACTGTCCAGGAGGAAGAGCCGGAGGACTCCTCAGAGGAACCTGCAGCCTCTGAAGGAGCAGCATCAGCAGAAATAAGTGCATCCAGCACCAACGCAGAGACGCACACCTCGGTGGGTCCTTTGAGACGTAGAGTAGTGTTGTCACCTGGTGTATCACAGCTCACAAGTGAGCATCAGCAGATAGTGGAGACAGGGCGAGCAGTGGAGAGTCCTCGTCAGAGGCCGCAGTGCACTCCTAGCTCTGCTCAGCTGCATGTAGACGCTGTGCCTCTGGGGCCATCCAGAAAGAGAATGGTGCTGGAGCTTCAGGAAGAAGTGCAGGAGGCTCTGACAGGGTTTGTAACCACGGTAACTGTGAGTGTGCAGAGAATGGAGGAGTCCATCTCAAACATGAGCAATGCCATGGTGCACGCAATGGCGAATGTAGGTGCCACCATGGAAAGGATGGCAACATCCATGGAGGACATAATTTGCCAGACTCAGGAGAACATGGTAACACTTCTAAATAATTCAATTCAATTCAATTTTATTTGTCATATATGCAGCAGACGTGTGTACTGCACAATGAAATGTTGATTTTTACGAGTCTTCCCAACATTGGAATAAATATGGCACAACAATGATAAAATACTAATAGAAATACAGTAATAATAAATAAAACAACAGTAATAAATAATAATAAATTATTCGTTCATGAGTCTTATGGCCTGGGGGTAGAAGCTGTTTCGAAACCTGCTGGTATGAGACCGTATGCTTCGGTATCTCTTACCGGACAGGAGCAGGGCGAAGAGGTTGTGGCTGGGGTGGCTCGCGTCTTTAATGATTCTCAGGGCCTTCCCCCGGCACCTCTCGGGGTAGATATCCTGCACAGCAGGTAGGTTAATTCCTATAGTGTGTTGTGCAGCTTTCACCACCATCTGTAGAGCCTTGCAGTCTGTGGCGGTGCAGTTGCCATACCAGGTAGTGATGCAGCCGGACAGGATACTCTCGATGGTGCACCGGTAGAAGTTGGTGAGAATCTGGGGGGCCATTCCAAATTTCTTCAGTCTCCTGAGGAAGAACAGGCGTTGGCATGCCTTCTTGATTACGACATTGATGTGATGGGACCACGTTAAGTTCTCCGTAATGAATACACCCAGGAATTTGAAGCTGCTGACCCTCTCCACCTCAGCCCTTTCGATGTAGACTGGGATGTGTCCCTCCCCCTGCCGCTTCCTGTAGTCCACGATCATCTCCTTTGTTTTGCTGATGTTGAGGGAGAGGTTGTTGTACTTGCACCATTCTCCTAGGGCTCGTACCTCCTCCCTGTAGCCTGTCTCGTTGCCATCTGTGATCAGGCCTACAATGGTAGTGTCATCAGCAAACTTGATGATGGAGTTGGAGTTGTGCGTGGCCATGCAATCGTGAGTAAACAGGGAGTACAGAAGGGGGCTGAGCACACAACCCTGGGGAGCTCCCGTGTTCAGGATCAGTGTGGAGGAGGTGCTACTGCCTATTTTCACCACCTGGAGTCTGCCCGTCAGGAAGTCCAGGATCCAGTTGCATAGGGAAGTGTTAAGTCTTAGCTCACTGAGCTTGTTGACAAGCCTGGAGGGGATAATGGTATTGAATGCTGAACTATAATCAATGAACAACATTCTCACATAGGTGTTCCTCTTATCCAGGTGTGATAAGGCAGTGTGCAGTACAGTGGTGATGGCATCATCCCTAGATCTGTTTGGGCGGTAGGCAAATTGGAGTGGGTCCAGTGTGTCAGGTAGTAACGAGTTGATGTGGGTTTTGACCAGCCTCTCAAAGCACTTCATGATGACAGAAGTGAGTGCTATGGGGCGGTAGTCGTTTAAACAGGTTACTTTTGTTTTTTTGGGGACTGGAATAACCGATGTCATCTTGAAGCAGGTGGGGACTACAGATTGGTACTGTGAACGGTTGAATATATCCGTAAACACGGCTGCCAGCTGCTCAACGCATGCTCTAAGGACACGCCCAGGGATTCTATCTGGACCGGGTGCTTTGTGGGTGTTCACTCTCTTATGGTCATCTATGGAGGATAGATGGGCATCTATTGAGGAGAGAAACCAGAGGTTCATGGACATCCTTGTTATGAGGAATGTCAGCACAGAAATGGGTCCTCATGGCCCCACTGATATGCAGCAAAGTGCTCTCCAGCTACTTGCTAGCAGTGAAATGCGGGTGACCCATGAGAGGGATGTTGGTGATCGACAACAAGGAACTGGGGGTCCTCTCAAAGCGCTCACACTCCCATGCCATTGCGGAGCCCTCGGTCAGAGTCCCAGATGCCTCACCCAGCTGAGATGGCCGTCTCTGCCCCTGCACAGCCGCAGGAGGAGCAGACTTTTGTGAAGTCCTCCCAGGCTCCCAAACCCAGAGGATGCCAACCAAAGGCATCTAAGCAGACGCAGCAGGGAAGTGAGCAAGCTGCCTCTACATCTGCTGAAGCCACAGGAGAAGCACCACGTAGAAGCACGCGTAAGAGAAAACTAACACAAATAGTCACAAGGGTAGTCACTTGGGTGTTTTAATATAATACAAAGTTATGTTTGTCATCTTTATTTATATTGTATTAAACAAATGCAATGTCAAAGATTCAAAGAGTTGCCCTATGTGTGCTCAGAATTGGAAGTGACACAGTGAGGGGTGAGGGTGCCTTTCATCTGCAGTGATGGTGGGGAGAGTGATAGGAATGCACAGTTCATTGAACAGAAGCTGTATGGTGTGGAATGAAGGTCCTGTTAACCCTCATATCCATGTGCTAGCCACATGTCTTTGCTGTGTAAAGTTACGCGAATCTGGCACGGATTAGCCCATCCCTTGCCTCATGGTCAGCAATGTGCTCGCATGCTGGTGGCACTGGGACAGCCGCCTCTGCCAGGTCTTCCTCATCTGCAGCCTCATTCGGCTCTTCCTCCTCCTCCTCCTCTGCCACTTGTTCCTCAGGCAGCGGTAAGCCACACTGCAATGCGATGTTGTGCAGGGCACAGCAGACCACGATGATTCTGGACACCCTGGCTGCTGCGTACTGCAGGGCTCCACCAGATCTGTCCAGGCATCTGAAGCGCATTTTGAGCAAGCTGATGGTTTGCTCTATGATGCTTCTGGTGGCAATGTGGCTGTCATTGTAGCGCTCCTCAGCTTCGTTTGATGGCCTCCTCATCCGTGTCATTAGCCACGTCTTCAGGGGATAGCCTTTGTCTCCAAGGAGCCATCCAGAAAGTTGGGTTGGCGGATTGAACAACTGAGGCACAGTGGACTGCTGCAGGATGAACGAGTCATGGCAACTGCCAGGGAACTTGATGCATATATGCATAATTTTATTCCTGTGGTTACACTCCAGCCGGACGTTAAGGGAGTGGAAGCCTTTACGGTTCACAAATACAGCTGGGTTGTGATGGGGTGTCCTGATGGCCACATGTGTGCAGTCGATGATGCCCTGCACCCTTGGAAAGCCTGCCAGATTGGCAAACCCAACCGCCCACATGGTAAACTTGCTTCATCTGTTGAGAAGTGGATGTAATTGTGCGACTTGGCAAACAGGGCATCGGTAACCTGTGTGATGCAACTGTGTTTGGCTGACTGGGAGATGCCGCTGATGTCTGCTGATGATCCCTGGAAGGACCCTGAAGCAAAGAAGTTGAGGGCGGTGGTGACTTTGACAGACACTGGTGAGGAGTGTCCACCTGCTCATCTGGGCTGCAGGTGTTGGTGCAGCATTGTGCAGATGTCAGCGACTACCTCTCGCGGAAGTCTCAGCCTCCTTTGGCACTGCTGCTCACTCATGTTGAGGAAGCTCATCCTTTGCCTGTAAACCCTGTGTTGGGGGCACCTCCTGTGGCGCGGTGCATCCCTGCGCTGACGCCCTCTGCCCTGTGCAGCATCAGGTGGCTGAGCAGGAGGTTGGCGTTCCTGTTGTTGGTGCCTGGTTCTGCTGCTGCCACGGCTGCTCTTCTTCCAAACCTGAGGACCAGGACGAGTGGATATAAATCATTCCCATTCTGCAGGTCTATATGTCAGTTGAGGAAGAGATGTTATAAGTGCTCGGTCAATGTGGAGAGAGGTTATTCCAAGGAGGTCACAGTGCATATAGATTTCAAAACAAACACTTACAACCTCAACACACCTGAAAAATGTCTTCCAAATCCTGAAAACAGAAAGTTCTGGCATCGGAAATTGAACTGATGTGGCAGGTTAGCTTTTATGCTGCAGTTGCAGCTGTCAACCATTCAGCTAGTTGCAATACCCGACACAATCGGCTGGCGTGTTTGTCGAACGACGTGGAACATGCTGAAAATGTGGCAAAATTGAAAAACCCTGTAAAAATAGGATTCAGCAGGAAGCTGTTAACTACCTTAAGTGCCTCTCCCACCGCTTGGTGTTGGGTCTGATTGGAAGTCGCAGATCCGACACTTTGGAAAGTCGCGTGAAGGCGGGATGGCAGCGGGTTCGCAACCCGTCGTCAATCATTTTGATTTTAACTTCGGACCCGCCTCCAAACCCGCCCTCTGAGTGCCAGCAAAATCGTGGCCTTAATGTCCTTTGGGCAATTAGGGGTGGGAAAAGACCTCTTGAAGCAATAGATCAAAAGCACACAAGGCCAAAAACTTTATGAAAATCAAGGAAAGCAATGTTATTGGGTTTCCTCTGAGCCATAGAACATTCTGTAATTTTGTATAAAGCAAAAGCCTATCTTGTACAAATCCCCTGAGAGCAAAATCTGGCTTGTTTCTTTCCAATTCGACCACAGGCCTTCAAAGCATCCAATAAACATGGGGGCACTGGTGTCATTGAGGTTCTTCTGGAGATTTTGATCTCAATATTATCCCTCTTGCTGTAAATAGAAACCACATCTGTGCTCCAGAACATCAAGGATATGAGTGCCTTAAACAGAAACCTATTCACCAACTTCCAAAGGGTGGCTCCAAAAATAATTGCCAATTCCTGGCACAGTTCTCCAAGACCATTGCTATTCCCCAATCTTTTTCCCAGAGCAACTTTTAGGAATTTGCCCTACATTAACTAGGCGACACAGTGTGGAGTCCACCTCTTTCCAACAAACTGGTTCTTTAAGATCTTCTATTCATGCAGCACACTCCACCAGCTTGTCTTATCTCCATGCAGATCAGTCCTTAGTAAGGTCTGTTGGGATGTATGTCGACTTCTTATAACGTTCATTGCAAATAATGCAAACATCACTTTTGTATGTTGGAGGGCAGTGGACTTAACAGTTCTTGGCACTAGACCAGAGGAACCCTTTTTGACCATGATTGATGATAGGTTTTAGCCAACAGAAAAACAATTTATGATAATTTCTGTGCAATTGCACAGTCTTGTCGAGGAATGCAAACCATTGATCCCGCTTCATCTCTCAAATGATGTTCCTGGCTTCATGATGCAGTGCATTATAACCTGTCTTTTCAGTATCTTTCAATTATTCTAAATTGGCTTCAAGTACTGCTTTAAAGGCCCTCTGCTTTCACCCAACTGCTCTCCTTCCCATTAAAGTTACTCTGTTTAGTGCATTAGTGGCTATCTGGCTCTAGTTTCAGTTTGCTTTTGACTTTAAATGCTGAAGCATGAAAATCATTGGCCACAATCTTCCACCATTGAGTTCACACTACCGGCAGTCACACAGACCCTCTCTCAGACTTCATGGTTGGTGATGTCTTTCCTGTAGTGGAAAGACAGCAGACTACAAGACAACAGGAAATTGAGAAGTGGGCTGGGATCCTTTTGTACAGAAAATAAATTAGTTAATTAGAGTACATCCGTTTAATTAGTTAATTAGAGGACGTCCGGTGGTCGTGAAAGGCGCTATATAAATGCAAATCTTTCTTTATATGGGTGAAAGTAAAAGGCTTGATGAGCTCATGGTCTTTTCTCATTTACTGCTTGTTTTAAGTTTGTGCTTCTAGTCCTCCCATGTAAGCAGATTTCACACAAGTAGCCAGCAAAATACAATGGTAAATTCTTAGCTGGTGAGACTTCCAGGATTAGTCAGATACTGTCTATATCACCAAGTATTATTTTGAAGCCACAGCCGCCAATTGGAGGAGGCGGCGGGGGGTGGCGGGGGGGCGGGGGGGTGTGTGGTAGGGGGAGGAGGTCGTTGATGCTCGTAACCCATCTGCAGTTAAAAACCCTCTTTAAAGTTTTTGCACCAGCTTGCATTGTCTACCTTTTCCAGTCACTGATTTTTTTTATACATTCATTTTTTTATGATATACTGAAGCAGAACTAACTTTGAAAAACACAAATACCCCTTGGGCAGGTGCTAAAAAGCGATTCCCAGTTAATTTATACCAGTCCCAGTGCAACTGAAATGATTTTGAATGCATAGACGCACGGTGCCATTTCACAGCAGCCTAAGTGTTGCCTTCTCAAGTTACAATTAAGCTGAGTGACTACAGTAGTATTCATTGTATTCTGTGGAAGACAACCTTAAACTGTAGATCCAATGGATTGCTGCTTGTCCGACAGAAATTTATAGTTCTCTTGGCATGTTTTAGGTGTTCAAAATGGGCAGACACTGAATAATCATTGTGTTCTGGTTACTTATACTGAATATATTTTCTTGTGATTTGTCAAGCTATATGTTTCTACTTTCATCAGTTTCTTACATCTCACTTCCATCAGTTCAGCAACGTCTTGATTTCAAAATTCTCATCCTTGTTTTCAAACCCCTCCATGGCCTCGCCCCTCCCTATCTCTGTAATCTCCTTCAGCCCCGCAAACCCCTGAGATATCTGTGCTCCTCTAATTCTGACCTCTTGAGCATCCCTGATTATAATCGCTCAACCATTGGTGGCCGTGCCTTCTGTTGCCTAGGCTCTAAGCTCTGGAATTCCCTGCCTAAACCTCTCCGTCTCTCTACCTCTCTTTCCTCCTTTAAGACGCTCCTTAAAACCTACCCCTTTGACCAAGCTTTTGGTCACCTGCCCTAATTTCTACTTATGTGGCTTGGAGTCAAATTTGTTGTCTTACAATACTCCTGTGAAACGCCTTGGGACGTTTTACTATGTTAAAGGTGCTATATAAATACAAGTTGTTGTTGATCTCATAACTTAAAGTGACACATAGAACAAGGTAAATATGTTTATACAACACTAATCATAAGATTACTGCTGATTTTTGTCCGATGCAATTATCACTGCAGTATAATACATCAGTCGCAGAAACTGCTTTTATATGTATGCAAATAATCAGGTGCAATATTGATTTCTTTCTACAAAATCATAAACTTAGTAATCTTTACAATACAATCTGATACTAAGATCATGATTGTGTTATTGATATATGATTATATTTAATAATGACTGCATCAAACACAAACTACTCAAGAAAAATAGACTTGAGAGATGACAAATTAGTTTAATGGTTTATTCATGCTATGAGTTGAACATCGGTTTAAAGCCGTTTCTGCTATGCACCAACTCTGAACTTGTGGGGGTTCATTTTCAGTTTGGGCATGGGTGGAAAACTGGTGGTTGCCGATTGGCCACCCGTTCGTTATACACCGCACCTGAAAGAAAAATAAAAAGTCTTTATATAGCGCCTTTAACGACCACCAGATGTTCCAAAGTGGTTTACAGCCAATGAAGTCTTTTTTCAAGTGTAGTCACTGTTGTAATGTAGGAAATGCAGCAGGCAATCTGCACACAGCAAGCTCCCACAAACAGCAATATGATAATGACCAGGTAATCTGTTGATTGAAGGATAAATATTGGCTAGGACACTGGGGATAACTCCCCTGCTCATCTTTGAAATAGTGCCATAGGATCTTTTACGTTCACCTGAGAGGGCAGAGGGGGCCTCAGTTTAATTACTCATCCAAAAGGCGGCACCTCCGACAGTACAGCACTCCCTCAGTATTGCACTGAAGTATCAGCCTGGACTTTTGTGCTCAAGTCTCTGGAGTGGAACTATGAATCCACAACCTTCTGACTCAGAGGTGAGGGTGCTACTAACTGCGCCATAGCTGACACTCATTTTCATTGAAATCAATGGAAAGGAAAATCGAATGGGGTACAATGGGCAGCTGATCCGTTACCGCCAGATTTCTGCCACCGCCAAAAGTGACAAAGACCCCAGAGGAGTGTAAATCTGGTGTTAAAGGCTAAATCAACTCTGAAGCAAAGCAGAATGCGACCCTTGCCTGTCAGAAGTGTCATTTTTTTTTGCTTTGGTGTTAGTTTGGGATTCAGGCTGCACTTATACTGTAACTGCACCAAAAGTGAAACAACTGACACTACAGTTATAGTGTGATTGCACCCTAAGGTGACACTTTTCAAAGTGTCATTTGTGCTTTTGAACAGAATCTGGTCAAAGGCTAGAAAGACAATTGTAGATTTAGATTACACTACAAGTACTGGCTGAAGAAATGAAGAAATGAAGCGTAACACAAAGAATTTGACCCAACACAATCGTCGCTAAGCAAAAGGAAAAATATCTGTCATATTGGGCAGAAACAACAAAAACCCAAAGCAAACTCAATTGCTACTTGGCCCTAAACAGACAATACAACATGGCTGATTACCTGACCATGGTAAAGGATAGCAAACTGAGAAAAACTTTGACAATGTACAGACTTAGTGAACATAACCTGGCGATCGAAAAAGGTAGACACAGACAGACCCGGCTACCAAGAGAGGACAAGATATGCTCTCACTGCAGTCAGGGAGTGGTGGAGACAGAGATGCACTTCCTCACAGCTTGTAGAAAATATCAGGGCATAAGGGAGAATTTCTACCCAAAATTCACAAAAATATGCCCGGAATTCAGAAATTTGAATGACGACCAAAAACTCCCATACCTACTAGGGGAAGAGAGAAATTGCATAACACTAGCGGCACACTATGTTACAGCTTGCCATAAACAGAGGGACAACCAGTAAATATAAGAAAAGAGTATATATAAATTATATGAAAGTATATATTTATACACTCAGGGATATATCTGTTTATACACTGTATGGATAGATCTGTATTTTTGTGAACAAACATGAATGTTTTCCGATGCTTTGGCAACATAAGATGTAACTTGTCATGCCAATAAAGCGATTTGAATTGAATTGAATTGAATTGAGAACTGATTTGTGTGTTTAAATAGATTAAATAAAAGCTAAAAAAAATGCTTTCAGTTGATTTAAAAATGAAAAATCAGATGACATACTTATAAAGTTAGGAAAAGTGTGAGCTAACTAGATTAGAACAATTTTTCACTTGGATTGGTTGACATTTTGAAGAAGCTGTTTATTAGAGCAGTTATCCAGATCTGTAGGTCCTTTACGAAAAAGCAACTTGACAGCTTTCTGTTGCAGGAGGGTGCAAGGGGACAGAAGGACATGTCGGTAATAGATGGTATTAGGTTATGAATACGTACTTGGCAGATAATAGCAGCAGGAACCAAGAGTTCCTTTTTTTCAAATGACGAACAGGAGAATGCTTATTTTTCTCCGTAATTAATGATCTGCTAAAAAAAATTATGGGACATACAGCTTTGAGATATACAAGTTCTGAGAACACAGCTTTTTTTAGTAGGTTTTTGATTATGGAGAAACATAGGCATGCTCCTGGTTTTCATTCAAAGAGGAATTTTGAGCCCTGGTAACTGCCTGCAATTCCAATTCAGCAGATAGCAAGCTTGGTGGAAAAAAATTGACTTTTTTTCCTTTCAAAAATTAGTATGTTCTTAAGACCACTTCTGGAGACGCACATTTGAATTAATAGCATGAATAAGTGATAATAGTCAACTGCACCAAAATAACCCTGTTTACCAATCTCAGTTATGTAAATCTAAATTCAGTTTTACTGTTCTATTTCCTTTGTCGTATAGGCATCTAAGCCAAAACTCTTGCCCATTCAAAAATATCAAACACGAGATGAAGCAATCCATTCAAATTTGATGACTGAATGACAGGCTATCTACACTTAAGAAAGCTCCTACTGCCCAAAGAGTTATTTTTTTCAATTTTTAACTCATCTCTCCTGAAGATGCTGATTCATGCTTGTGTAAGGTATTGTGAGCATCAGCAGCCATCCAATACCTGCCAAGTGGCCATTCTTCACGTATGAGCCGACTGAGTTGGCAGGCTGTTCAACCTTCACATTCAAGCCTGATTTTGTCTTCCACCAATTCAACCAACACCACTAAAACATTATCCAGTCATTTATTTCATTGCTATTTGTGGGAGCTTGCTGTGCGCAAATTGGCTGCCACATTTCCTACATTACAACAGTGACTACACTTCAAAAGTACTTAATTGGCTGTAAACTGCTTTGGGATGTCCTGAGGTCATAAAAGGCACTATATAAATACAAGTCTTTCTTTAATACATGCATGCACATTTATGTACACACTCAGGAATGGCAAATCCTGACTGATTTAGAAGTAGGCCATTCAGCCCCTTGAGCCTGTTCCACCATTCAATTAGAACATGGCTGATCTGTATCTTAACTCCATCAATCCGCCTTGGTTCCGGAACCCTTAAGGGCTGGATTTTACCAACCTCGGTGGGTCCGTGGCGGGCGACATCAGTGGCAGGTCCCGACCTCACTGCTGGCTCCAGCCCACAGTCCAAAATGATTTTTCCCATATTGGGCTTGTTTATCCCACCCAGCGCGTTTGCCGGCCAATTGAAGGAAGCGGGTCTGATGACATCATCTGATGAGGCTTCATCAGCCGGTTTCCTTAAAGGGACCATGTGTAAATTGATTTTGACAGTTGTGCTGTCAGTGTTCTACAGTATTGAGGAGCTGCAAACACTGACAACACTGCACAGAGATGCAATGCTGCACCCAGGCTCTCCCATGACTCTCTCCATATGCTTATGGAGGGAGTCACAACACACAGGGAGGTTCTCTTCCCTTCCAATGGGTGGAAGAGACCTCCCCAGGAGACCAACACATTGCATAGGAGGACACAAGCAGGGATGTCATAAGGAGAACCAGGCTGCAGTGGTGCAAACCTTTTAATGATCTCAGTAGATCACGAAACGTTACTGCAAAGCCACACTCAACCTCATCCTGCTTTGCCTCTCATCACATCCCCATCACTCTGCCTTCCCTACCCTACTCCTGAACATCCTTACTCGCACCAACTTACCTTGCATCTCCACCCATCCCTCTCTACCTACATTATCACTTCCCCATCTCACTAGCCGCCCCTCACACTCACCCTCATCCTAGTCCAATCATACCAACTAATATCACACAAGGATAGGCACTTGTGTATTTTAGCCAATGTTCATGTAAAGTTTCTGTTAATGTGCTGTCAAACATTGGGCCGTATTTTCCGTTCGGAGGCTTCCTGCGTGCAGGAGCCTCTGATCTGGAAAAAATCTACGCACTTACCTGAGGGCTCCCGAGGTACGCATTGTTCCGATGCTGGGCCTCTCGAACTCCAAGTGCGCAGGGCCTACATATCCCAGAGGTGCATGCGGTTCGCAAGCATCCCTGGGATCACGTGGGCCATGGGAAGCCAATCAAAGAAGGGAATCTCCCTTCATACACTTGACAGATGGACCTGTCAAATATATGAATGGAGATCACCCCAAAAACAGTGTAAAACATTAAATAATTTTTTTGAAATCATTTCTTAAAAATTAGTTGAAATTACAATAAATTAAATATTTTAAACAAAAATTTAATTTTTTGAAAAAAAGAATTAAAGTTTTTTACAGGGCGTAAGATTTCTAAAGGTTTTCTGTGGGCAGAGGATCTCCAGAAAGCAGAACTCTCTGCCCGCAGTGGCCCTTCGTCAGGGCAGGCGTTCGATATGTCAATAGCATTCTTGACAGATCAGAAATGTCGGTTTTCAGCGCATGCGCTGTGCATGCCTGAAACCGGCATTTCCGATGTCCCTACGGGTGGGTACACAACGCATACACACCCATAGGGATCAGAATATCCGGGTCATTGAAATCTTTATTTTCAACACTTTGGGGGCGATTTTGCCAGCCCTGGGGAGGCAGGTATAGAGGTGGGACTAACGGGAAATTGCCAGAATCTGGGGGCGGGTACCCATCCCGCCCTCAACCCGCCTCCATGCCATCTTCCAAGGAGGCGGGTACTCGACCCGCGCTGGGTCCTGTCTCCTCGAGGCGGGAAGGGGATTAGTGCCAATTAACTGCCTGTTAACAGGTAGTTAACAGGCAATTTTTTTGAGAATCCCTATTTTCAGTCCTGAAGTGTGGGCTTCCCAATGGCTCCAAACCACGGCAGGGTCAGCGAGGTGGGCCGTCGGTCTGCGGGGGTCGGAGGGGTTGAGATGTCTGGTGTGCAGGTGAGTGATGAGTGTAACTGTGGAGAGGTAAGTGTGTAAGGTGAGTGTAAAGTGTTTTAATAAGTTTTACTTACCTTTACTTCTTCCTGCATGCTTCATCCCTTCAGGTCTTGGGAGTCCCTCAGCTCACTGGCACAGAAAGCAGAATGGCCACTGAACTGTCAAAAACTGTAGCCTTCTGCTTTCTGATCAGGAGAGATCTCTAACTGAGCCTGAGTGGAAGGGCTCAACTTAGAGGACAGATTGTCAGTGTTTGACAGCTTCACAGAGCCATCAAACACAGACATTTCATCTGCCAAAAGCTCTTGACAGATAAAACGTCACTCGCTGACGTCACCTGTAACCGGCTTTCCCTTAATTGGCCTGCTAAGCCTGCTGGGCGGGCTAAACAAGGTCAATCAAGGGAAAATAGCATGGATTGGCCACAAGTCGATGGAGGCTGGACTAAAACCCAACAAGTGGGAGTCCCGCCTCCAAAAGCTCCCCTTTGAGAAAATCCAGCCCTCTGCATTCTTGGATAGATTTGTGTGAACCTTTGGAAGTGGCTTAGTGAGTTGAAGCGAATGGTGAAACATAATGGTACCCCCCGCAATGGTCATGAGTTTGAAATGAATGGCTTGGGTATTGTAGGGATGTTTTATGGTGTTGGTGTGGGGTGGTGCATCATGTGTAAGCCAGGGTATACAGCATCAAGTGAAGTAAATCTGGCCATGGAGAAGCTATCCCTGACCTCCCGGGCAGCAACCTGTTTGGGTGCTGATGCCCTCTGTCCTGTGCAGCATCAGTTGATTGCGGAGAAGTTTGGTGTTGTTGTTGGTGCTGCTGGTGTGTCTGGTGCTGCTGGTGTTGGAGCCGATCATGGTGGAATTCTGAGAACTAAGGTGAGATAGTTTCAAGGGCACTGATGCTGATGTAATAGATGGCAGGTGAACTTGAGATGGTAGAAGCGATCTGTCAATGGTGAAAGAGGTTGTTCCAATGAGGTGACACTGGATAAAGAGTTTGGTCCAAACTCTTGCAACCTGCATAAAGCTCAATCTGTCTTCCAAATGCAGTAAGCAACAGCTTCTGAGCTTGGAAAGTGAACAGATGTGAGATGGAAGCTTTTATAACACATTTGCAGCTGTCAAGTAATGAGATGTTTCCATGGTCTTACAACTCCCGACCTGCTTACCTGACGTGATCCCTGAGCAGCGTGGGCCCCATGGGCAACCTCATAAAATGTAAAGCTGAGCTCAAAATACTTCATAATGGGCTGTTAACAAGGCCATAATGACCTGAATTGCCTCCCCCGCCGCTGCGTGTCGAGTCTGTTCAGCGCCGACAGACCCGATATCTGGGAAAGGCACGTAGTGGCGGGTTGACAGAGGGGTCCTGACCCGCTGTCAAAATTTTTTTTTTCCCCACCCAATTCACCATCGAATGCGCCCGCTGATCCCCCGAAAAATTCCCCCTAATATTCTTGCCTAACAAAAATCTATCAATTTCAGTTTTTAAATTTTCAATTGACCAAGTCTCAACAGCTTTTTGAGGGAGAGAGTTCCAGATTTAAACTATCCTTTGTGTGAAGAAATGCTTTCTGACATCACCCCTGAATGGTCTAGCTCTACTTTTAATGTTATGCCCCCTTGTTCTGGACTCTCCTACCAGAGGAAATAGTTTCTCTATCTACCCTATCAACTCCTTTAATCATCTGAAATGCCTCAGTGACATTGTAAAGGACATAGCCATATTCCAAGAGATACACCATCCTATGAACAGAGTTTTGACTTTATTAATACATGACATACTGGGTTTAAAAGTCTGGAAAGCCTCGGCAACACAGGCTGTCAATACAGGCTTTTGAGATAAGATGAAGTGTTAACAGAAATGCTGTAAAACACCATACAAGCTTTTGAAATGGGAATTGATTGTTAATACTAAAACAATGGCCCTATTGAAACAGCAAGTTGCAGCTTCCAGAATGTCTGCAGTTTGGAACCAACACAATAGCAATACCCAAGTAAAGTGTTAAAAACTAACACTTTGAACAGGAACACAGAATATTAAAAAACCATGTGCCTTTGTAAAAGTAACATCAAATGAGAAACAGGAAACACGATTATATATGCAATCGATTGAAGTAGCTAAGAAATGCATAGAACACCTCGGTTGAAGTGTTTTCAATTTACATGTTGTAAAAGATACCTACAGAACACTTTGAAAATATGATATCAATAGATGACACCAAGCAATCACATTGTGTTTGTGTTGAACTTGGAACAGTTAGTAGACACAACGTCTGCTTTCAAACAGCAGAAGTGATTTTAGAATTGAATGGAAGGTCTTCAATAAGAATGACATCAAATAAATACTACTGTCATATTGTTTTTCATGATACGTTTTGAACACCTAAACAACAGATAGAAGTCTGCAAGCTAACAGCTAAATTGACAGTAAGTATAGAAAATAATTCAACAGAGAATGACTAGAGATAATTAGCTTACATCAGCAGAAAACTTCAAAGAATAAACCACTAAAAAAATAGAGCTTTTCAGATGGAAAGTCAGAAGTCGTTGGGAAGGGCAAGTGATTCTCAACTTCAGAGGCAGTCTCTGTAAGTTTTTAATTCTTTGAGTCTCGGGGATCAGAAAAGTACTCTTATTTGATTTTGGTGGATATTCTGGATTAAGAAAAATAGAAATGTAAAAATGTACGAAGTTAAGATTTGAGAATAAGGATCTCTGAGAATAAGAAATGTAAGCTATTTGTATTTTGAACTGTTAAAATTGCGATTGACTCAACAGCTGTTAGCTGTATGTCGGCTCTTAAATAAATCTATATATTTAAAAAATTGTCTCAAATAGTATTTCTGTATCAAACTCGCAAACTCAATTTCTGTACACTCTTTTGTAAGGAGTTTCAGAATTCTGGGGGGGGGGGTTTCCGGACCCTCATAATATCCGGAAGGTTACAGTCTAGTTAAACTTATTAAAAGTGCTATCTGGAGGACAGTAACATCTTTATGTCATTCCTTTCCTTTAGCGAGAGATAGCCTGGACCTTTAGACCCAATTAAGCGTCTTATAGAATTCGGCTATCTCTAACTTTAGTTGAAGGTAAACCTCTGGGGAATACGCCTGATCTGGGTTAGCCCGAAAAGGGCTAGGACTAGTAATTATCCCTTCAACATCACCCCTTAATCTTCTATATTCAAGGGAATACAAGCCTAGTCTATGCAACATGTCCTCATAATTGAACCCTTTTAACCCCGGTATCATTCAGGTAATTCTGCGCACCCCCCTCCAAGGCCAATATATCCTTCCTGAGGTGCGGTACCTAGAATTGAATGCAGTACTCCAGATGGGGTCTAATCAGTGCTCTGTACAGCTGTAACATAACTTTCATTCCTTTGTATTCCATCCTTCTTGAGATAAAGGCCAACATTCCATTAGCTCTTTTAATTATTTCTTTTGTACTTGTCCACCAGCTTTCTGGATTCTGTACTTGAACCCCTAAATCTCTTTACTCATCCACAGTTCCCAGCTTCTCACCATTTAGAAAATACGCTAATCTATCTTTCTTGGGTCCAAAGTGGATGACCTCACACTTTCCCACGTTGAATTCCATCTGCCACAGTTTTGCCCACTCACTTAATCTATCAATGTCCCTTTGCAACTTTCTGCTCCCATCTACACTATTTACTGTGCCACCTAACTTGGTGTCATCAGCAAACGTAGATGTACGACTCTCTATTCTTTCATCCAAGTCATTTATACATATATAGTGAAAAGCTGTGGCCCCAGTACAGATACCTGGGCACACCACTAGTCACATCCTGCTAATTGGAATAGATAACCATTATACCTACTCTCTGTCCCCTACCTCCTAACCAATTCCTTATCTAAGCCAATAGGTTGCCTTCAATTCCATGCACTCTCATTTTTGTTAGCAGTCTCTTAGATTCAGCGTGATTTATTTCTCTCTGTACCCAAAGGGTGATGAGGCTTATTGTAACAAATTAAGTGCTGCCTTGGATAATATTAGTTAACTCAGTACATACCAGGAATTGAATCTTGGACATTCTGGTCTGTGTGGTCAGTACCACACCATGCAGCGCATATACACGCTGAGCCATCAGCGGAGCCTAAAATAGTTTGACTTCTTTTTCTGTCAATTTCTAAATACTAACATTAGCAAATATGCACTTATTTGTCCATGTGGTCCTAAAATCAATCCCTGCATCATTACAGAAGAACCTCTGAGTAAAGCCTACAAGTAAGGAAAAGAACCGGTTAGAATCATGTCAGGCTGTTACCACAGCTGTGGTTTTCAGTCAGAAATGCGATATTCTTCAGGTAAAAATGGTTAAAAACCATTAACAGTGACTAGGGAATTTAATAAAGAAAAATAAATTCACACAAAACATACAGGGGGAGAAATTGGGTGGGGCCGCAAACGAGGCGCCAAGCTCGCCTGGGCACCGGATTTAGCGCAGCGTTTGGAGCATTAGCGACCGCCGGAAATTCAGCTTGAGCGCCCCAAGAGGGACACGGGGCGAGGCTCGAGGCGCTCCGCGTTCCTCTTAGGGCGCTGAAACTGAATATCGCAACGCAACATGCCGCAGCGCCACACACTGCGGCACGGCGCGCTGCGGTACTGCAGGCCTTCCTCCCATTCTTAAGGGGGAGGTGCCTGCGCTAGCGTGGTCGGAGATCGCGAGTACCGGCAAAAGAGCCCGGCACCGAGGAGAAGTGCTGGGCTCTCGGAAAACAGCCGGCAATGCCGCGGGGGGCGATCAGGAGGCTGGCGACGGAGGTGCTGGCAGGCGGCTGCCGAAAAAAACGGCCGCCCCACACCTCCACCTTAATTTGCGCCACTGCCGCCACAGGTAGGCCCCGTGAACCGGGCGCCATTTGCGAACGGCGCTACAGAGGCGGTCGCTGCCAAATATCGCGATCAGGGCAGTAGCGGGGCACTGCGCACACCGATGATGTCATCGGTGGCGGCGGAGCGCAACAGGCTAACGCCACCATTAGTGCCCCAGCTAAATATCGCGGGAGGCGCGGCCAGTGGCGCTAAAGCCACTGAGTGCCCTCTTTAGGCGCTAACTGGTGGCGCAGCCCTCCGAATTTCTAGGCCACAGACTTTTCTACTAGTAAAGCTGATATATATCATATCCAAATAATTAGATATATTTAAAATTCACTTGTAATTTTGTTAATTTTTAATGCAAAATTGTGTATGACCTTTTGACTAGTCTACAGCAAAACATTAAAACTGTCGTATCCTTTTTAAAACTAACATTTTTGTCAATTTTATGATTTTAAACTCAACCAATCAGTAAAATTACTGGGCTTTGGCTCAGTTTCTTTCATTTTAAAGTGGCTCTATCAAAAAAAATTTTGGCTGGCTAATTTTCAGCATTCTGAAACTGAAAAAAACCAGTTTACTTATTAAGGGGATATACAACATTGAAGTTATGATCAGAAATCAAATTGTTCTAAAGATGTTCCATGTTGTCTGATTTATCTTGAACAAGAATCACTGGTTAAGTCGCTTGCTGAAAAAAATCAATGAAGCTTATCTAACAATTGAAAAAACAAACATTCTGTAATGATACTTCACAAATTCTACTCATACTATTACATGTTGCATTTGCATGAGTCTTTTTGTTGAGTTTAGAGGAATATCAGATGTGCTTTTATGTCTTGTGTGACCTTGTTGCTCAAGTAGATGAGCACTTGATTCCCTATTAGACGATGACAAGCTTGAGTCCCAGGGCTGCCTGAAATTTGATCTGGTATCCTCAGTTGGATGAGTGTCATTGGCTCTACATTGCGCTTCACGATACAGTGGCATGTGGAAATTAAATATTCCGTCCTGAGCAGGCAGAGAACCATTATCCATCTCATTTGCTTGAATGACACCGTCTGCTGTCCAATTGCAGTGCATTGTTTGGCAGTGGTCATGGGAAACCAGCAACCTAACTACAGAAAAACACATAGGGGTAAATTTCAACTTCACCCTCTGACTGGGTAACCTGGCAAAGCAGATCAACTGGCCATTGTAGAACCCGCCTGGCTTTTATTCCATTAGAATCTATGAACAAACATCGAGCGGCTTCTATAAAGGGCGGGTGATCCACTCCAACCAGGTTACAGCCCAGGCAGCAAAGTTGAAAATTACCCTCATAATGAAAAGTGTAGAGAAAGAAATGAAGAAACAAGCTTTATATCTGTATGTGGGATGAGTGTAGACTTCTGAAGCTTCTTAGAGTTAAGGATGTTAATGCGGAACCATTACAATTCCACATACTATCTGTAAGACTATAGCAAAATTCTAATTGCTTGTTTCATTTGCCTAAAGATCAAACTATGTCTTAAATCAGAAGATCAAAGTAGTTAATTTCCTTGTACTAATCAGTAACATTGTTCCTTTAAAATAAAAAATAAAATGGCTTGTTTAAATGTAAAGTTCTGATTCAGCATTGCTAATTTGTAAAGTTTTCATGTCTACCAGGATATTTGCCATTGTATTATATATGTATGAAGTATTGTTGAGTTTGTCTGCAGAATTTCTAGGTCAAGGAATTGACAGAAATGTTAGTTTTGACACCTATGGGGTTAAAAGTAGGAGTCAGAAAATTGGGGTTTCATCAAAATGACAGGTTCAGTAACATATCCCTTGATATGAGAGGTGCTGAGTAAAGTTTGTGAAATGAAGGAGACTGAACTCACTATTCAGAAACAGAACTTTGTTCTGACGTGTACAAAGACTCTCAATTTCAATCTGAAGCTGTTTTTGCAAAGGGTAATTGACCCATCACGGACATTTCATTGAATCTATATGAATATATCTTATCCTAGTCTATATAGTAATAGCCATCATTTTAAAGAGAGTTTAGTAACATAGCTATATGAAATTCAGATTACTGAAAGTGGGGTCATTATTAATCCCTCAGGTTTACACCTCTGTGAGGACAAATATTTTAAAAAGGGGTACCATGGGAAGCATTGTTAGACAGAAGATGTTGCTGGATACCCCAAAATTGTAACAGATACATAAAAGTGCTTCATCCACCAGAAAATTATATCAGAGTAAATGATACACTCATTCATAAGAATACAATAATTTGTTTTGTTACACTGAAAACATCAAACATCCATTATTTTTCACTGCTGGTGAACTTTTCACCGGTGCATGAACTTCACACTGAAGTGACAATGAACAATGGTAAAAGTGTACTATGTATATATTGTAAAAACAACAAGCAGTCAGGAGACAAATTACAGACAGCTATTGGTTTTAGGCCTGTATTTACACGTGAGAAAAGTAAAATGCACGATCTGACACAAACCCAATTTGGGACTATTTATATATTTGTAATACATTCATGTAATATCCTGATTGTAAGGTAGTGGAGGCAAATCTTCTGGAATCATTCAAGAGGTAGTTTACTACACAACGCATCATATCTGCACTATCCTTTCACCAAAAACATCGCTGGCAAAATACATGTATAACATTTATATAATCCCCCGTGGTATTGCATACAGAGTGTCAAGAGCAAGTGTAGTCCCCAGGTGAAACAGAGCTAAAGGGCAGGGGATAATTGGATTTGGGGACATAGAGCCAGTCGCCATTTTAAAGTCACATGTTCTGTCCATATTTTTTATATATTTGATTTTATATTCATAGCATCATAGAATCATACAACACAGAAGGAGGCCATTCGGTTCATCATGTCTGTGATGGCTCTTTGATAGAGCTAACCAATTGGTCCACTCCCCTGCTCTTTATCAATAGCCCTGAAAATTACTCCTTTTCAAGTGTTTATCCAATTCCCTTTTGAAAGTTACTATTGAATCTGCTTCCACTACTCTTTCAGGCAGTGCATTCCAGATCATAACAACTCGCTATGTAAAAAAAAAAAATTCTCGTACGAACGTATGAACCGGGGTCAAGCAAAGCTGTGTCATCGCACCAACGCTCTTCTCGATCTTCCTTGCTGCAATGCTCCATCTCACCCTCAGTAAGCTCCCCACTGGAGTGGAGCTAATTTACAGAACAAACGGGAAACAGTTCAACCTCCGTCGCCTCCAGTCCAGATACAAAGTTGTCCCATCCTCTGTCGTTGAATTACAGTATGCAGACGACGCTTGCATCTGCGCTCACTCGGAGGTCGAACTCCAAACCATCGGCAACACCTTCACCGAAGCGTACGAGTGCATGGGCCTTACACTAAACATCCATAAGACAAAGGTCCTCTCCCAACCTACCCCCGCCACACAGTACTGCCCCACGATTTATCAAAAACCACGACAAGGCCTTGGACAACGTGGACCACTTTCCATACCTTGGGAGCCTACTGCCAACAAGAACAGACATCGAAGACGAAGTCCAACACCGCCTTCAGTGTGCCAGTGCAGCCTTCGGCCGCCTGAGGAAGAGAGTGTTTCAAGACCAGGACCTCAAACCCGGCACCAAGCTCATGGTCTATAGAGCAGCAGTGATATCCACCCTGCTGTATGCCTCAGAGACATGGAACATGTACAGCAGGCACCTCAAAGCACTGGAGAGATACCACCAATGCTGCCTCCGCAAGATCCTGCAAATCCATTGGCAGGATAGGCGCACCAACGTCAGTGTTCATGCTCAGGCCAACATCCCCAGCATCGAAGCTTTGACCACGCTCGATCAGCTCTGATGGACGGGTCACATTGTCCGCATGACCGATACGAGACTCCCAAAACAAGCGCTCTACTCGGAGCTCCGGCACCGCAAGAGAGCCCCAGGTGGGTAGAGGAAACGCTTCAAGGATACCCTCAAAGCCTCCTTGAAAAAGTGTAACATCCCCACCGACACCAGGGAATCCCTGGCCCAAGACCGCACAAAGTGGAGGAGAAGCATCCGGGAAGGCGCCGAACACCTCAAGTCTCTTCGCCGGGAGCAAGCGAAAGCCAAGCGCAGCAGCGCAAGGAGCGCACGTCAACCCAAGCACCCCACCCATCCGTCCCTTCAACCACCGTCAGCCCCACCTGTGACAGAGACTGTAGGTCCCGCATTGGACTCATCAGTCACCTGAGAACTCATTTTTAATGTGGAAGCAAGTCATCCTCGGTTTTGAGGGACTGCCTAAGAAGAAGAAAAGATGTAAAAAAAAATTCTCCTCATCTCCCCTCTGGCTTTTTTGCCAGGTATGTTAAATCTGTATCTTTTGGTTACTGAGCCTCTTGCCAGTGAAAACAGTTTCTCCCTATCCTATCAAAACCCCTCATAATTTTGAACACCTCTATTAAATCTTCCTTATCCTTCTCTGCTCTAAGGGGAACAATCTCAGCTTCTCTAGTCTCTCCATATAACTGAAGTCCCTCATCCCTGGTACCATTGTGGTAAATCTTCTCAGCACCCTCTCCAAGGCATTGACATCCTTCCTAAAGTGTGGTGGCCAGAATTGGGCACAATACTCCAGCTGAGGCCTAACAAGTGATTTATCAAGGTTTACCATAACTTCCTTGCTTCTGTACTCTAAAGCCAAGGATCCCGTATTCTTTTTTAATAGCCTTATCAACTTGTTCTGCCAGCTTCAAAGATTCATGAATGTGAACCCCCAGGTTTCTCTGTTCCTGCACTCCCTTTAAAATTGTACTATTTAATTTATATAGCTTCTCCTAATTTTTTTCACAAAATTCATCACTTCACACTTCTCTGCATTAAATTGCATATTACTTATCATAGAAGCATAGAAATTTTATGACACAGAAGGAGGCCATTTGGCCCATCATGTCTGTGCCAACCGAAAAAGAACTATCCAGCCTAATCCCACTTTCCAGCTCTTGGTCCATAGCCCTGTAGGTTACGGCACTTCAAGTGCATTCTAAGTACTGTTTAAATGTGCTGAGGGTTCTGCCTCTACCACCCTTACAGACAGTGAGGCTCCAGGGTGGCCAAGGCTGGGAACTCAACATCCAGGGGTATTCAATATTCAGGAAAGATAGGCAAAAAGGAAAAGGAGGTGGGGTAGCATTGCTGGTTAAAGAGGGGATTAACACAATTGTAAGGAAGGATATTAGCTCTGATGATGTGGAATCTGTATGGGTAGAACTGAGAAATACCAAGGGGCAGAAAACGTTAGTGGGAGTGGTATATAGACCTCCAAATAGTAATGCGGAGGTCAGGGATGGCATTAAAAGGGAAATTAGAGAAGCCTGCAATAAGGGCACAGCAGTTATCATGGGTGACTTTAATCTACATATAGATTGGGTTAACCAAATTAGTAACAATACTGTGGAGGAGGAATTCCTGGAGTGTATGCGGGATCGTTTTCTGGACCAATATGTCGAGGAACCAACTAGAGATCAGGCCATCTTAGACTGGGTATTATGTAATGAGAAAGGATTAATTAGCAATCTTGTTGTGCGAGGCCCCTTGGGTCGGAGCGATCATAATATGATAGAATTCTTCATTAAGATGGAGAGTGAAGTAGTTGACTCAGAGACTAGTGTCCTGAATTTAAATAAAGGAAACTACGATGGTATGAGGCGCAAGTTGGGTAGGATTGATTGGGGAATGTCACTCAAAGGGTTGACGGTGGATAGGCAATGGCAAACATTCAAAGATCGCATGGATGAACTACAGAATTTGTTCATCCCAGTTTGGCATAAAAAGGAAACAAAAAAGGTGACTCAACCGTGGCTATCAAGGGAAATTAGGGATAGCATAAGATCCAAGGAGAGGACATATAAATTGGCCAGAAAAAGCAGTAAACCTGAGGATTGGGAGCAGCTTAGGATTCAACAAAGGAGGACAAAGGGATTAATTAAGAGGGGGAAAATAGAGTATGAGAGTAAGCTTGCAGCGAACATAAAAACTGACAGTAAAAGCTTTTATAGATATGTGAAGAGAAAAAGATTGGTGAAGTCAAGCGTAGGTCCCTTGCAGTCAGAATCAGGGGAATTTATAATGGGGAACAAAGAAATGGCAGACCAATTAAATACATACTTTTTTTCTGTCTTCACAAAGGAGGACACAAATAATCTCCCAGAGATGTCGGGGAACATAGGGTCTAATGAAAAGGAGGAACTGAAAGAAATCAGTATTTGTAGGGAAATGGTGTTAGGGAAATTGACGGATTGAAGGCCAATAAATCCCCAGGGCCTGATAATCTACATCCTAGGGTACTGAAGGAAGTGGCCCTAGAAATAGTAGGTGCATTGCTGGTCATCTTCCAAAATTCGATAGACTCTGGAACAGTACCCATGGATTGGAGGGTAGCTAATGTTACCCCACAATTCAGAAAAGGTGGTAGAGAGAAAACAGGGAATTACAGACTGGTAAGCCTGACATCGGTAGTGGGGAAAATGCTAGAGTCCATTATAAAAGATGTAATAGCAGAGCACTTGGAAAACAGTGACCGGATCGGACAAAGTCAACATGGATTTACAAAAGGTAAATCGTGCTTGACTAATCTATTGGAATTTTTTGAGGAAGTAACTGGTAAAATAGATAAGGGAGAAACAGTGGATGTGATGTATTTGGACTTTCTAAAGGCTTTCGATAAGGTCCCGCACCAGAGATTAGCGTGTAAAGTTAAGGCACATGGGATTGGGGGCAAGGTATTGACTTGGATAGAGAACTGGTTGGCAGACAGAAAGCAAAGCGTTGGAATAAACGGCTTTTTCCGAGTGGCAGGCAGTGACTAGTGGGGTACCGCAGGGATCGGTCCTTGGACCCCAGCTATTCACAATATATATTAATGATCTGGACGACGGAACTAGATGTAATATCTCCAAGTTTGCAAACGACACAAAGCTGGGTTGGCGTGTGTGCTGTGAGGAGGATGCCGAGAAACTCCAGGATGATTTGGACAGGTTGGGTGATTGGGCAGAAGCATGGCAATTGCAATATAACGTGGATAAATGCGAGGTTATCCACTTTGGTGTCAAAAACAGGAGGGCAGATTATTATCTGAATGGCAATAGATTGGGAGAAGGGGAAGTGCAATGAGACCTGGGCGTCCTTGTGCACCAGTTGCTGAAGGTAAGCATGCAGGTGCAGCAGATGGTTAAGAAGGCAAATGGCATGTTGGCCTTCGTAGCGAGAGGGTTTGAGTACAGGAACAAGGATGTCTTGTTGCAGTTGTACAGGGCCTTGGTGAGACCAAATCTTGAGTATCGTGTGCAGTTTTGGTCGCCTTATCGGAGGAAGGATGTTCTTGCCATGGAGGGAGTGCAGCGAAGATTCACCAGGCTGGTACCTGGGATGGCAGGAATGACGTATGAGGAGAGATTGGGTCGATTGGGCTTGTACTCGCTGGAGTTTAGAAGAATGAGGGGGGATCTCATTGAAACTTATAAAATTCTAACAGGACTAGACAGACTAGATGCAGGAAGAATGTTCCCGATGGTCGGGGAGTCCAGAACCAGGGGTCACAGTCTAAGGATAAGGGGTAGGCCATTTAGGACAGAGATGAGGAGGAATTTCTTCACCCAGAGAGTGGTGAACCTGTGGAATTCTCTAGCAAAGAAGGCAGTAGAGGCCAATTCATTAAATATATTCAAGAAGGAGTTCGATATATTTCTTAAGGCTAAAGGGATCAAGGGATATGGAGAGAAGGCAGGAACAGGGTATTGAATTTGGATGATAATGGCGGAGCAGGCTCGAGGGGCCGATTGGCCTGGTCCTGCTCCTATCTTCTATGTTTGTATGTGAGTTCCAGACCCCCACCACACTCTGCATGTAAAAAGTTCTCCTCATCTCCTCTAATCCTTCTACCAATTACTTTAAATCTATGCCCCCTGGTTTTTGACCTCTCTGCTAAGGGAAATAGGTCCTTCCTATCCACTCTATCTAGGCTCTTCATAATTTTGTACACCTCAATTAAGTCTCCCCTCAGCCTCCTCTGCTCCAAATAAAACCCGAGCCTATCCAATCTTTCCTCATAGCTAAAATTCTCCAGTCCTTGCAACATCCTTATAAATCTCCTTTATATCCTATCTAGTGCAATCACATCTTTCCTGTAATGTGGTGACCAGAACTTTATGCAGTACTCTAGCTGTGGCCTAACTAGTGTTTTATACAGTTCAAGCATAACCACTCTGCTCTTATATTCTATGCCTCGGCTAATAAAGGAAATGATCCCTTCCTAACCACTTTATCTACCTGTCCTGCTACCTTCAGGGATCTGTGGACATGCACTCCAAGGTCATAGAAACATAGAAGCTAGGAGCAGGAGTAGGCCAACATTAGCTACCCTCCAATCCATGGGTACTTTTCCAGATTCCATCGAATGTTGGAAGATGATCAGCAATGCATCTACTATTTCTAGGGCCACTTCCTTCAGTACCCTAGGATGTAGATTATCAGGCCCTGTGGATTTATCCGCCTTCAATCCCGTCAATTTCCCTAACACCATTTCCCTACAAATACTGATTTCTTTCAGTTCCTCCCTTTCATCAGACCCTATGTTCCCCGACATCTCTGGGAGGTTATTTTTGTCCTCCTTTGTGAAGACAGAACCAAAATATATATTTAATTGGTCAGCCATTTCTTTGTTCCCCATTATAAATTCCCCTGATTCTGACTGCAAGGGACCTACGCTTGACTTCACCAATCTTTTTCTCTTCACATATCTATAAAAGCTTTTACAGTCAGTTTTTATGTTCCCTGCAAGCTTACTCTCATATTCTATTTTCCCCTTCTTAATTAATCCCTTTGTCCTCCTTTGTTGAATCCTAAACTGATCCCAATCCATAGGTTTACTGCTTTTTCTGGCCAATTTATATGTCCTCTCCTTGGATCTTATGCTATCCCTAATTTCCCTTGTTAGCCACGGTTGAGTCGCCTTTTTTGTTTTATTTTTATGCCAAACTGGGATGAACAAATTCTGTAGTTCATCCATGCAGCCTTTGAATGTTTGCCATTGCCTATCCACCGTCAACCCTTTGAGTGTCATTCCCCAATCAATCCTACCCAACTCGCACCTCATACCATCGTAGTTTCCTTTATTTAAATTCAGGACCCTAGTCTCTGAGTCAACTACTTCACTCTCCATCTTAATGAAGAATTCTACCATATTTTGATCGCTCCTACCCAAGGGGCCTCTTACAACAAGATTGGTAATTAATCCTTTCTCATTACAAATTACCCTGTCTAAGATGGCCTGATCTCTAGTTGGTTCCTCGATATATTGGTCCAGGAAACCATCCCGTAAACACTCCAGGAATTGCTCCTCCACAGTATTGTTACTAAATTGGTTAGCCCAATCTATATGTAGATTAAAGTCACCCATGATGACTGCTGTGCCCTTATTGCACGCTTCTCTAATTTCCCTCTATTCTTCTACACTTCTCAGTATCCTACCATTTTGTGTATTCCCTTGCCTTGTTAGCCCTCTCAATATGCATTACCTCACACTTCTCTGGATTGAATTCCATTTGCCACTTTTCTGCCCACCTGACCAGTCCATTGATATCTCCCTGCAGTCTACTGCTTGCTTCCTCACTATCAACCACACTGCCAATTTTTGTATCATCTACAAACTTTTTAATCATGCCCCCTACATTGAAGTCTAAACCATTAAATTAAATAAAAAAATACAGCAATTTGGGAAGCAGAGAAGTAGAGTTCGTTGGAACAAAGGAATTTCTCTACTGTACCGGTTGAGGAACTGGGAGATGCAAAACTGACACACTACAATGCCAACACTGGCAGGAGGATATAATTATAGGGTGATGTTTACATAGGCAGTTTCCATTATAAATAGGAGTAAAAAAAAATTGACTGGAAATATGGGCAGACAGAAGACTTTTAATATATTGTAGATATATTCACATAATTTTCTTTTGAAATCACTGATGCATTAAGGGGTATGGGTCAAAGGGCACCATGAGCCCTCAATGCTGTCTCCATGAATTTAAAGAGTTACTGTTAGGTACTTCAAGTGTGCAAGTTTCTAAACCCAATTTGATACCCTATTCCAGGGAGTCTCATGCTGCTTCTCTCTGGGCATAAGAACATAAGAATTAGGAGCAGGAGTAGGACATATGACTCTTCGAGCCTGCTCCGCCATTCAATAAGATTATGGCAGATCTTCAACCTCAACTCCACTTTCCCACTG
Organism: Somniosus microcephalus; assembly: GCF_052327205.1. NCBI lineage: Eukaryota > Metazoa > Chordata > Chondrichthyes > Squaliformes > Somniosidae > Somniosus > Somniosus microcephalus. Next base: position 276,902,157 of record NC_140988.1, on the reverse strand, counting down.
CTCCCCATATCCCTTGGTTCCCCTAGAGTCCAAAAATCTATCTATCTCAAATCTGGTGTGATCCAGAGTTTTAATTTAAAATGCAACTTTAACGTCACTAGAAAGTGCAAACTTCTATGTCGCATTATTAAAGTTGCAATGTAAATGTAACTTCAGTGGGATATCAAAACATCTTACAAAGGCCTAGAAATTCAGTATAGCCACGTTTGGGGCGCTACAGCCGGGCGTTCGCAAAATTTTGCGCCCGGCGCAACTTAGCGCCACCTTCGCTGATATTCAGTTGCATCGCCCCAAGAGGTTGCTGCTGCGCTAAAGCAGGCGATGCACGACTATCATAAGGTGCTAAGCCAGCGAGCCGGGGTGCTACCACCGAGGGTGGGCGCAGCGCAGGTGCGGCGAGTTGCTGATTGAAGGCAGACAAGCTGGCGCCGGCCAGCTCTTAAAGGGGGAGGGCGGATTTGTTTGGCTGCCACGCCCTGCACACTGCAGCCCTGAATCAAGGCCTGAACACAGCTGCTTCAACAGGTCAACGCCCACGACTATGGAGAAGGCCAGGGAGCGAGCACAGAGCTTCAGCGAGGGTGCCCTGAAGGTACTGGTTGGCGCAGTGGAGCGCAGGCGCCTTGTCCTCTTCCCTGATAGTGGCAGGAGGCCGCTGCCCAACGAGTATCGAAAAGCCTGGAGGGAGGTGGCAAACAGGGAGACCCCCAACAGCGTGGTTGGCAGGACTGCTGTGTAATGCAGAAAAAAGTTCAACGACCTCACTCGGGTTGTCAGGGTGAGTACCTTTCCAGTATCCTCCTCATCCCTGCATGTGCACCTCACTTTATGGCCAAAGGGACCTGAAAGCCCTAATGCCCAGCCCTCATCCAGCAGCTATGGGACTGTCATGAAAATCACTTGCACATTCAGGACATTACACACTGTCAGGGCTATTCCACCATGGGAGGCAGTGCAGGCAAGATGAGGGCTTCACACTGTCAGGGCTATTCCACCATGGGAGGCAGTGCAGGCAAGATCAGGGCTTGACACTGTACTTAGAGGCCGTCCTTTCTCTTGCAAGGCAAGCTGGCCCACAACTGAAGGCAGCAGCGACAGACCAGGGGAGGCCGTCCTGACCTCAAACAGCTCAGCGACCTGGAGCAGCATGTGGAGCACATTATGGCAGCCGGCTGATTGGCCCCGTCACCAGTGGAGATGCCGACCCTGTTCTGGGCCCCAATGGTAAGGGCATCACCTTTTTGACTTCTCTCTTTCCACTTGCGCCTCACACCAGCATCCTTTGCCACTATCGAACCAATGCAGTGCACAGCAGCACTCATGCCTCCCTCGCTGCTGCCCTGTCCTCACTCTAAAGCAACTCTTGTGCCTCCCTGCTTTCAGATGGTGAATCACCAGGTGAGGAGGCGGGCCCTAAGCTGGCACTGTGTCTGATTCGGAAATCGAGGAGGAGGAAGAGGAAGCCGGCCCATCAGTGACACCCTCAGCCGAGGCAGCCCATGGCCATGATGGGGACACGTCTTCCCTGGAGGGGAGCAGGGGGGAAGGGTCTGAGGAGAGCGAAGCTCCGGGGCCCAGCGGGCTGCAGCAACATGGGAGGGGTGGGGAAGCTCGGCGGCCTTCTCCCTGGAGGGTGAGTGCGGCCTTCAGTCCTGCTACGGTGAGCGCAGAGGAGGTGCGGCTCCTTGCTGAAATGGGCGCCCAGGCTGAGCGCAGACACACTGAGCTCATGGCTGCAGTGGCAAGGATGCCTGACTCCATAGAGTCACTGGCAAGGAGTGTACAGGAATTCAGGGCAGCACAGGCCAGGAGTCTGCAGGACTTCACGGCAGCACAGGCTAGGAGTCAACAGGACTTTGCTGCATCACAGGCGGCTTCCAGCCAATTGCTGAGTCGTGACATGCATTCACTGGCTGGTGTGATGCAGACACAGACCAGGGCCACACGGGCACTAACTGCTGCCACCCTCGCTGGTTCGGCCAGGCAACGCCGGGGCACTTGCCGCGCCACAGCAGCCCAGCAGTCTGTGCTTCAGCAGATTGCTGCGCATGCTGCAGTGCTGGCCCATGCGAGTGCCAGTGTATCAGCCGACCAGGGAGTGCCTGTGCTCTGTCAGGATGGCAGCATTCCTGCAGCCAACATTGTCACTCCTCCACTGCAGCTGCCACCACCCGTAGGACAGACTGCTGCCGCACAAGCAGAGTTGGAGCAGTCAGCAGCCGGCCCCTCCAGGCCCAGAGCTGGTCCAGGCCGACCCCCAAGGGCATCTGCTGTCTCACCATCTGACCCTCAGCAGCCTTCCCCCAGCCTTGCTGCAGCCACTGGGGTCCCATTGAGGAGGAGCTGCAGGGCGGGAAGGGGCCACTCGCGGAAGCAAGATGGATCACCCTCGCAGGGGAAAAAGTAGAAGGTGTGGCCAAATGATTTTTTTATATATGAGGCCGAGAGGGTTTTTTTATATATGAAGGCCGAGACTGCTGTGTTCTTTTACATATGAAGGCCAAGACCGCTGTGTTCTTTTATATATGAAGGCCGAGACTGTTGTGTTCTTTTATATATGAAGGCCGAGAATGTTGTGTTCTTTTATATATGAATGCCGAGACTGTTGTGTTTGTTTTTTATAAAGGCTGAGGATCATGGTCATTTTTTTTAACTGCTTTTTGCATTTTCTGAAGGTTGTGAGAGCCAGTTATGTCTCTGGCTGTTTTTTGGGGGGTTTCTCAGAATTAGTTTGTCATGCGGGAAGGGCACAGAGTTTGCACAGTAAAAAATGTTCTTTAATCGCATTGTCCATGTTTGCTTTTGGAAGTATTTGTTGCCTTGCCCGGCTGAGGGCTTGCGGAGTGGCTACATTCATCTTCTTTCATTGGCACAAGCCATTCCCTGAGAGGGGGCCTAGAACCGAGTTGCAATAAGCCGCCGACGGACGGCCCTTGCACTTTGTGCCTCCCTCCCGTGTTGGTGCTCCTCCTCCTCCTCCTCTTCCTCGTCCTCTGGTGGTCCTCCAATGTCTGCTGGCAGTGGCTGAGTCCTGCGGATAGCCAGGTTGTGCAGCATGCAGCACACTACAACGAAATGGGAGAGTCGCTCAGGTGAGTACTGTAGGGCTCCCCCGGAACGATCCAGACAGCGGAACCGTTGCTTGAGCACGCCGATTGTGTGCTCAATGATGTTCCTGGTTGCTTGATGGTTGTCATTGTATCGCTCTTCAGCAGGGGTGCTAGGCGCACGGAGTGGGGTCATCAGCCAGGTGCACAAAGGATAGCCTTTGTCCCCGAGAAGCCATCCTCGTGGATGAGCCTGGGCTTCGAAAATGTCTGCTACAGAAGTCTGGTGCAGGATGAAGGCATTGCGGCTGCTGCCTGGAAAGCGGGCATTGACAGCTAGTATGAGCTGCCTGTGGTCACACACCAACTGCACGTTGAGCGAATGGTAGCCTTTCCGGTTGCGGGAATCCTTGGCATTCTGTAGAGATGCCCGCAAAGCCACATGCGTGCAGTCAATGGCGCCCTGCACCTTGGGGAAGCCCGCTAATGCTGCAAGTCCCATTGCACGCTCTTGCTGCTTGTCCAGGGTCATGGGGAAGGAGATGAACTGATGTCGCCTTCTGAAAATGGCATTGGTCACCTGGTGGATGCAGCAATGTACCGCGAACTGGGATATGTTGGCAATGTCCCCAGTAGCGGATTGGAAGGAGCCGGTGGCATAGAAGTTGAGAGCCACCGTCACCTTCACTGCCACCGACAGAGACGTCCTGCTCCTCAGCTGTGGCTGCAGATCTCTGCGAAGCAGGTGGCAGATCTCAGTGACAACCTCCCTTCTGAATCGCAGCCTCCGAACACACTGCTCCTCAGACATTTTCAGATATGAGAACTGCTGGCGGTATACCCTGGGTGGGTAAGGCCTCCTGTGCCGACGCCTGTTGGCCCTTCTCTGTCTGGCCATGACTGGCACTCTCTCATGGCGTCTCTGAGCCCTTTGAATGCAATGCAGTAAGCCAACGTTTCCACCCATTGCAGCCCCCATTATATGTTTCGAATCAAGGCTATGGCACTGAAAGTTAAATCCAAGTGCAAAGCTCTGGCCTGAAGCCAGAAGTACCTGTGCGAGCGTTGAGTCAAACCAGAAAGCTCTCTCCCTTTGTCTCTCTCCAAATATCCGTCTCTCACAAAGAAGGAGTGGAACAAAATGGCTGCCACTTATACTGCAGGAGGAGTCCCCTTTAATTAGCGCCCCCCGCGCCCCACAGCGACTGGGAACCGTTCCCCTCTACCAGTCGCTGGGGGCGCCAGGCGCACATAAGGGCGGCGCCACTGAAGTTCCGGTTCGGGGCGCACCAAGGGCATTGCACCATGAAATGGCATCAGGATCTGCACGTGCAGCTGAGCGGGCGCTGCGGTTTTGCGCCGCCGCTAAATCAGAAGTGAAGTTCGCGAGAGGTGCAGATCGCGCTGCACCCGGGCGCTAGCCGCTTAGCGCCCCACTTCGCCTCCTCCTAAGGGGCTAGCGGCTGGTGCTAACAACTGAATTTCTAGGCCAAAGTGTTTTCTTCCAATGATTTCTGTTTATAAAAGTGCCAGTTGCTTTGTATTGTCATTTAATTATCTTGGCGGGCTTGTACTATATAAACGAGTCATACTCAATGGGCAGGATTTTCATTGGGCCGTGGAGGCAGGATTGGAGGCGTGTGAGGGGTTAAAATCCCAAAATCGGGGGGCACGAACCCATCCCGCCCCCAAACCGCCTCCATGCCAGTTTCAAAGGAGGCGGGTACCCGACCCGCACTGGGACCCGCCTCCCCAAGGCGGGAAGGGGATTAGTGCCAATTAACTGCCTGTTAACAGGTAGTTAACAGGCAGATTTTAGCCTAATCCTTATTTTCATTCTTGAAGTGTGGAATTCCCGACGGCTCCAAACCACGCCAAGTTAGCGAGGCGGGCCGTCGGGACGAAGGGCTTGGAGGGGTCGAGTTGTCCGGTGTTCAGGTGAGTGATGGGTGCATGAGTGCAGAGGTAAGTGTGTTTGGTGTGTTTAAAGTGTTTAAAGAAGTTGTACTTACATGTACTTACCTTTACAGCCTTCCTTCCTTCAGGTCTCGGGAGTCCCTCATCTCACCTGCACAGAAAGCAGAATGGCCGCGATCTGTCAAAAGTTCCAGCATTCTGCTTTCTTTTCTGTTGAGATCTCTAAATCATCCTGAGAGGAAGGAATTAACTTGGAGTACAGATTGTCAGTGTTTGACAGCTTCAAACAGCGTGAAACACTGATATTTCATCTGTCAAAAGGTCTTGACAGACAAAATATCAATCTGTGACATCACCTGTTGCTGGGTGGCCCTTAATTGGCCTGCTGAGCCTGCTGGGTGGGCTCAACAAGGTCAATCAAGTTAAAATCGCATGGGTTTGCAAGAACTCGATGGAGGCGGGACTACAACCCCGAAAGTTGTAGTCCCGCCTCTTACACAACTCCTCAATGAAAATCCAGCCCAATGAGTCGATTCTGCCAGAAGTCACTGTCATTGAGAATTCAAGCCTATGTTCAGAGTCTCTCTGCTCTCATCAGCCAGTTTCAGAAATGGATGTTAAAAAGAAGTCCACAGGAGGAGTAAGTGCAAGAAAAAACAGAGGGATGAGAGCAGAAGAGAATAAAGACTGATAGGTAGGAAACAACATGGCTAGGAGAGAGAGTGCCTGGGACACATGTAAGTACATATAGCTGGGATGGCCAACAGGGCTGGTGGGGGTATAGATAAGGGTGGGGGAGTATTGGGAGACATGCACAGTGGAGTGGCAAATAATTCCAGCCATAGAATGTGAGGCCATTGAGCAATCAAGTGTAAAAGCTCTGCTACAAATCCCATGTGTGTTCAAAACTAAAAGCATCAAGACTACTTGTATGGAAATTAAAATAGAAATTTAAAAAATCAAAACCCCAAATAACTACAACAATTAATCACAGACTGTTCTTTCAACAACTGGCCTTCTTGCAAAGCAGCCAAAGTAACCCGTGGTTACCTTTTCCACCTTAACTACTGAGCTTGAGAGGATGCACTCAGCACTCAGAATTAAAGGGCTAACGATTCAGTTGCGTTGACGATGGATTAAAGTTCCCCAGTGGCGTATATCTCTAGCAGTCTGTGTGTAGAAGCCAACTCGGAAGAAACATGTTTGAAGTGGCAGGGATAATCATGCAGAAGTAATTTGCAATTTTTCCCTCTCTTGTCCAGATAAAACAGAGCATTATGACATTGCTTCTACTGAGCAAGGTCAATTTACTGTGAAAAGGCTGCCACAGAATACCAGCTTCAACTAAACTTTCATCCTCAAAAAGGATTTTCCCTATTACTTACGTCGCTGAAAAGACAAACTGAAGTGGACAATTCTATTACATTACACACTTATTTGTTGTCCCTCCCCCCTTTTTCCACCTCACTCCCTCTGTTTCCTTATCAGATATAGGTTGTAATAGGATCCAAACTTTTTAGTGGTAACACACAGTGGATGAAAGGAAAATGCTCTATTTGTGAACAAAGGCTGACATCTTTAATTAGATCAAACCAATAGGAACCCCGACTAGTATTTTGTAGGTCTGTGCAGTATAGCCAAAATACTTTAGCCCATATTATTGACCTTAATTGCTTCATATACAAGGACATCTCTATTTATTTCATACCCCATATTAGGTGCAAGTAGTCACTTTCTAAACAATTGTCAAAGTGGTGATTATCTGTATCTTAATAATGCATTTCTTTAAAGTTGTACATTTATCTCTGTACTGCAGGGCCTGCTAATTAAATTAAGGCTGTAACCAAAGCAATGGAAAGGCTCCATTCTACCTTTTCCTTCATGGCTGATGTCCAAGACAGATAGCTCTTGTAAAAAATTAAACAAAGGTACACCTTAATCAGTTGTTCTGGTATTTAGTCAGCTGGGACAGCCACGCACTAATGCTCTTACTCTTAATAGTCCAGTCTATTAGAGTTCTTCAGGCACTTTGCGCTGTTAATGATGCTCGTAGGCAGCTGACTACGATAAGGAGTTGTGCGACTCAGATTCTGCTGGCTACATGGCGAGGGAGCCTTGGAGTGATTTATCCTTGAATCTCTTAGAAGAATGCGTATGTTCCATTTTACATTCTGTTAATGCATATTCTTCAAATCACATAAAAATTCTCAATTGTGCCGTTGCAAATAGAATTCAGTAGATATTTTTAAACTTAATTGCATTTTGGCTGACACGATTCCTTTGGCCACTCATCACTGTGGAAAGGGCAACAATGTTGAATTCAAAGAACAATATTGTTGAGAAATTTTCAGAATGAAATGGAACATTTTCATACAAGACCTGTAAATAGTATTTTACAGGTTGAAAGAGAACAGCACTTTACACTGGAACAACTTGAGAGGAAATAGCACAACAACTTGCATTTATATAGCACCTTTAATGTAGAACAATGTCCCAGGGCTCTTCACAGAGGCATAAGGAGAAATTGATATTGAACTAAAGAAGGTGAGATGAGGAGGGTGAGCAACAGTCTGGTCAAAGAAGTGTGTTTTAAAGGAGGGTCTTAAAGTAGGAGGGGACAGTGGAGATGTGGAGGGAGGGAATTACAGAGCATGGCTGAAGGAAGGCTGCCAAAGGTGGGGCAAAGGGAAGGGAAAGTGCGAGATGTTAGAGGAACAGAGAGTTTGTGGGTTGGGGAAAGTTGTAGCATTGGAGGAGGCTTCAGAGATATTAAAGGAAGAGGCCATGGAGTTATTTAAACACAAAATGAGAATTTTAAATTTGTGGACCAAGTCCAAGGGCCAATGTAGATCAATGAAGACAAGGGTGATGGGCTGAATATGATGTGGGCAGCAGCGTTTTGGATGAGTTAAAGTTTATAGAGGTTGGTGGCTGGAAAGCATTGGAATAGTCATCTCTGGAGGTGACAAAGGCATGTATGAGAGTTTCAGCATCAGATGGGCTGAGGTAAGGGCAGAGGCAGGTGATCTTATGGAGGCGGAAGTAGGCGATCTTTGTGAAGCGGATAGGGGGTCAGATGCTCAGCTCAGGGTCAAGTAGGATGTTAAAATGTTGAAAAGACTGGTTCAGACTGTGACAGTGATGAGGGTACAAAGTTTGGGGCAGGGGCCAAAGATGATGGCTTCAGTTTTCCCAATGTCTAACTGGAATATTCCAGCTCTGTGACTTATTGTCACAGTATACGTTACAGCATTATATAGGTGTGGTACAGAAGCTTCAAAAGCAATATAAATATTTACAAATATTTTCTCACAGATAGTTACTGTTTATTGTTGCAACACTAATTGGGACACCAGGGGTTGAATTTCCCGAGGGTTTCTCCCAATCGTCCACTGTAACTTTGGCAGAAGAGCTGCAGCTCCGGTGTGAATGGTACTTACGCCATTTTTTCAGCATAGTTTCCTCAGCTCTTCCACCAAAATGATGGTGGGGGAGCAGTAGAGAGCCTGTAGAATTCACACACCCCTCCACAGGAGAACTCCCTGCTCTTCCTTGCATTGCGTCGCTTGAACAAACAGAGAGGGTCCAAAGTCTTACCCAAAGCACATCACAATGGTACCTCCTAGACTGCATGTCATCTACACTGCTGGTGGCAGATTTTGAAGTCTCCCACCTGGCGGAAACAGGATGGTGGCATCTCGGAAATGGCAGGATGTGACTTATCACCCCAGTCACGCTAACAGCGTAGTTGATGCTACCTTCCCAATGGCCTACTGCTGTGCGGCTAGAGTCTGAGTCAGGTGGTAAGTCCTCTTAATATGAAAATTGGGGTCTTATGATGTACATAGGAGCTTGATTGCCATTTTAGGACTTAACTAGATAGAGCTTGCGCCATGCATGCTCCACACAGTTTCAACTGGTGGTCCAGCCAAAGAGGAGCCCAGAAGGTAGGTTTTAGTTTATTTCTGTGGGGCTGGGAAGAGCAGGAGTGCTTCACAAAAACAACCTGGGCTGCTGCCACACTGAGAATGGATTTATCCCCCCACTCCCATTACCCGCCCCAGATCTACCTATTTCTAGGCCTGGAGGTTAGCCGGTTGCCTTATATTGCAGGCGCTTGTTGTCCGCCCACTGACTGTTTGTTAATGAGGCCCGGCCCTTATAATGGACCACTATTGGGCAGTCGGCTGGCCAGCCACCCAAAAACTGCTGCAGAGAAAATCTACCCCCTACAGTAAGCTTTGATGTGATACTTCGGGCTGGATTTTAATTCAAGGGCGGGTTGGGGTCGTGTAATCCGCATTTCGTGTTATCCACATGAATCTAAATTGATGTGGGAGATTGATGCAATTTTAACTTAATTGGCCAATTGAGTTCCAGCGTGTGGGAACCCATGTCAAATGAGTTTTTCCAGTCTGAAAGTCGCCTCCGATGACATCATCATTGCTGCTGCATTTAAGGTCTGCAACAAGCCTTACTTCTTCTGCAGACTGCCAACCTATTTGCCTTTGCTGCTACAGGGACCTGGAGGCAGAATGGCCAGTGAAAAACCTAGGTCTGCTCCAAGATTTGACGATGTTGCCCTGCAGGCTTTAGTGGAGGGAGCAAGAGCTCATAAGGAGGTGCTCTTCCCTTCTTCAGGGAGGAAGAAGCATCCCCAGCAAACCAAGGCTGTGTGGCTGCAAATGGCAGAGGAGGTCAACTCCTTATCGGTAACCCGCAGAACCTGGATACAGTGCAGGAAGAGATTTCATGACCTTCTGCGCACTGGAAAAGTGAGTATGAATTTCCCATCGCCCTCAATCTGATCCCCATTGCTTTTCCTCACCAGCACTCAGCTTTAGCAATTTCTTCCTCCACATCCCACTTGACACTGACATCCATGCGCCCTTACCCATTCCCTTTCTCTCTATGGTCACATTCACCTAACTATTTCACTATGCAGCCCTCACAATCCCAATCACTGTGATGCTATGAAAACAGCTGACAACACACAGGGAGGGCCCTTGGTCTTGCCACCTCACTCCATCTTTGTCTCCTTCTAAATATCTATGCTATGGAATCTCTACACTCACTCCTTCATTCTCACTCAACCTCCACCTGTCTCCCTCAGTGCAGGAAAAGAGAGCTCACAATAAGCGACAAAGAGCAAGGACAGGAGGAGGGCCACCCTCAGTAGCCCACCTCACACCCTGGGAGGAGGTGGTCCTGAAGATTGTAGGAGTGGAGGAAGATGCGCAAGTGGGGGACGGGCAGACAGGTGCATCACAGCAAGCTGGTGACTGAATAGTTTTACATTTCTCTCACTAACATTGCATGAGTCGCTGATAATGATTCTGAAGCTCTAACAGATGGACTTATGATCATCTGCAATATGCAATGTCCATGTAACCTTGGCATCAGATCTCTGACTCTTTCCTTTACTCCCCCACAGGACCATTGCAAGCACCGGTCCCCACTAGCCAGGAGGAAGAGCCTGAACATCAAGACTCCTTGGAGGAAGCTGCAACCTCTGAGGGAGCAGCATCAGCAGGATTAAGCGCAACCAGCACCAGCGCAGACACTCACACCTTGGTGGGACCTTCGGGATCTAGAGTTGTGTTGTCACCTGGTGTATCACAGCTCACAGGTGAGCATCAGCAGATTGTGGAGACAGGGACAGCAGTGGAGAGTCCTAGTCGGAGGGCACAGGACTCTGCCAGCTCGGCTCAGCTGCATGTCGACCCTCTGCCTCTGGGTCCATCCGTAAGATCAGCGGTGCTGGGACTCCAGGAACAGACGCAGGAGTCTCTGGCACATTTTGTCTCCAGGGTCACTGCGAGTGTGGAGCGAATGGAGGAGTCTATAGCGAACATGAGCAGAGCCTTTGTGGAGTCATTGGTGCATGAACGCATCACCATGGAAAGGATGGCAACTTCCATGGAGGTGATAAGTTGCCAGAGTGCAGAAACCATGGTGAGTGTTTAGAATAGAATGACATCTCTGGAGGAGTGATGGTCATCTATTGAATAGAGAACCCAGACCTTCATAGAAGTCCTTCTGAGTAGGACTGCCAGTGCAGATACGGGTCCTCGTGGCCCCCCTGATGTGCTGCAAGGTGCTCTCAAGCCACTTGCAAGCACTGAGGGGGACCTGACCCATGAGAGGGGAGTTGGTGGCAGACATCAAGGAAGTGGGGGCGCCTCCCCAAGCGCTCACACTTCCATGCCACTGCAGAGCCCTCGGTCAGAGCCCCACCGGAGTCCACACCTGTAATGACCGTGTGTAATTGAGACACGGACTGCAGAAGTTGGTTATAACAGCTGTTTACTGAATGGAGGCAAAACTGGAACTACTATACAAAGTTACTACACAGGCTTATACACAGGGGTGGTCACTACTGGTACTGCAGTATACAGGGGCTGCAGAATATAGTTCCTTCTTCAAGGTACATACACTACAATTTCTCCCCTTTTAGCTAAACAGTACATAACATTCGATTAATAATTAAATAACATATTTACAATTACAGTTGCTATATACATTAGCTGAAGTTAAGCAATTATAAATTCAGTCTTTGAGGAGGCTTCCTGATTCTGTCAGGATAACGCCTCTTTGGGGTATCAGGTTCTTCTGGCAAAGTTGATTCGGGATCAACGTCGTTGTTTGGTTCGTCTGCTTCCAATATCACCGATTCTGAGGTAGATGCAATTGGTACTTCGGTTTCATCACCAGGTGTATAGGATCGTGGTGTAGATTTGACGTTTTCCAGTGACTCTAGAATCTGGTCAGCATGGCGTCTTGCAATGCTCTCTCCAACGTCCACGGTATACATTAGAGGTCCTTGCCGTGTGCAGATCGTTCCTGGCTGCCATTTCTCTGTGTGGTAGTCCCGGGCCAAAACTGGTTGACCTATCTTGAAACTCCTGGTTGGCCTTTCATTCATATTCTGAAACTGCCTGTTCTCCACATCTCTTCTGATGTTTGGCTTAACCAAATCCAAGCGGCATCTTAGTCTTCGATTGAAGAACATCATGGCTGGAGTTTGGTTGGTAACCGCATGTGTCGCATTCCGGTAGGCAAACAAGAAGTTATCCACCTTGTGTTGTCGGGGTATGTCTTCATTACACATTGCCTTGATAGCTTTCTTGAATGTTTGAACGAACCTCTCAGCCAATCCATTGGTGGCTGGATGATATGGGGCGGATGTGTAATGCTTAACACCATTGTTCTTTAAGAACCTCCGGAACGCTTCAGACACAAACTGTGGTCCATTGTCGGAGCAAATCTGTTCAGGCAGCCCATTTCTGACGAATATGGTTCGTAAGACTGTGATAGTTTTTTCTGTGGTGGTTGAGGACATTTTTATTACCTCTGGCCACTTTGAATGTGCATCCACCGCAATTAAAAACATCGAGTCCATAAATGGACCAGCAAAATCAATCATGGATGTAGAGGGATACGATAGCAAAATACTGCAGATGTTGGAAATCCGAAATAACAACAGAAAATGCTGGAAAAACTCAGGCTTGTGGTGGGGCGTTTTGGACCTTCTGGCATCCTGTACAGCTCTTGGTCATCTCTTCGATTTTTCTATCGATTCCCAGCCACCACACAAACGCTCTGGCTAAGTTCTTCATTTTTACCCCTCCCAGATGACCCTCATGAAGCTCATTGAGCACTCTATCCTTCAATTTGGGTGGAATTACTACTCTGGATCCACACATCAAGGTTCCTCGGCACACTGACAGCTGTTCTCTTCTCGGCGAGAATGCTGGCAACAGTGGTTCGCCATGTGCTGGCCATCCCTTCACCATTAAATCATAGACCCTGGAGAGTGTCGGGTCATTTCGTGTTTCCTTTTCTATGTTTGCATTCATCACAGGTAGACATTCGACTATGGTCGAGTGGAATATCTCCACAGGATCCACTGCAGGTGCTTCTTCCACCGTCGGCAACGGTAGGCGCGACAATCCATCAGCATTCCCATGCTGTTTAGTTCCTTTGTACTCGATGTCATATTGGTGTGCCCCTAGGAAAAGGGACCACCTCTGTAGCCATTGTGCTGTCATGATCGGGACGCCCTCCTTAGGGTTGAAAATGGAGACAAGAGGTTGATGATCAGTTAGTAGAGTAAATTTCTGTCCGTGCAGGTAGTGATTGAACTTCTTCACCCCCCACACCAGGCTGAGGGCCTCCCTGTCAATCTGGGCATAGTTACGCTCGGCTGCAGTTAACGAGCGTGAGGCAAAAGCTATCAGCCTCTCTGAAGCATCAAGGGATTTATGTGACAGTACCGCTCCAATGCCGTAGGGAGACGCATCACACGCCAGTCTTATCGGTAGTGATGGGTTGTAGTGAGCCAATACTTCTCTTGAAGTGATCAGGTCTTTACACTTCTGACATTCATCGCTCCATTTCCATGCTACTCCAATTTGTAGCAGGGCGTTCAGTGGGTGCAGAATTGTGGACAAATTCAGCAAAAACTTATGGTAGTAATTCACCAATCCGAGGAATGACCTCAGTTGCGACACATTTTCAGGCGCTGGAGCCTTAACTACCGCTTCAATTTTGTCAGGGGACTTATGTAACCCCTCTTCATCAATCACGTGGCCACAATACGATATATGTTTCTTAAAAAACTCGCACTTGGGGCGATTGGCTCGTAGCCCATGTTCTCTTAGTCAAGTGAGCACCTGCTCTAGGTTGGCAAGGTGTTCACTGTCATTTTCACCTGTCACTAGGATGTCATCCAAGTAACACTGAGTCCCCGGAATCCCTTGCAGGACTTGTTCCATCGCTCTTTGCCATATAGCCAGAGCTGATGCAACTCCGAATACCAGTCGATTATACTGGTAAAGACCTTTGTGAGTGTTTATCGTGAGATATTTCCTAGAGGATTCTTCAACCTCCATCTGCAAATATGCTTGCGCTAGGTCAATTTTTGTAAAACGTTTCCCTCCAGATAGTGAGGCGAAAATATCTTCTATCCTCGGGAGAGGATACTGTACTGTGTGAAGGACTGGGTTCACAGTCACCTTGAAGTTCCCACAGATGCGAACCTTCCTTGGCTGCTCAGACTTATTGTTTAACGTTTTCTTCATGACAGGAATGATGGGTGTCGCCCACTCGCTCCAGTCTACCTTAGTTAACACGCCTGCATTCTCCAGATTCTCCAGCTCTGCCTCGACAGCTGGGCGAATTGCATATGGTACCGGTCTTGCTTTGAAAAACTTGGGAATTGCATTCTCTTCTATTTTTATCGAGGCGGTTACGCCTTTAAGAGTTCCCAGTTCTTGTTGAAATACCTCTTTAGCGTTAGCCAAGATTTTTGACAATTGTCCAGGTGTGACGTCATCATCCTTTTTACCAGCCACAGTCAGTGCCTAAATGGAGTGCCAGTCTAAACTTATCTTTCTGATCCATTCACGTCCCAATAACGGTGGTCCACCATCTTGCAATATGTACAGATACAATTTCTGTATTTCCTTGCCGTTGTATTCGACAGGCACCCTTATTTTCCCTCTGGGGTATACTTTCTGCCCCGTATATGTCTTCAAGACAATGGATGTGTCTTTCAAGGGTATGTGTGAGAATAGCCGCTCGTAGTCTCGTCGATTCATGATGGTCAGAGCTGATCCTGTATCCAATTCCATTTTGACTTGGGACCCTGCTATCGTGAGGGTGACCCAAATTGTTCGGTGATCCTCTTTTGTGATTACGTTGTGTAGTTTGAGACAGCTTAGTCTCTTGTTCCCGGATTCACTATCGCTCTTCTGGTCTTCGGAACTACTGTCCGTCATCTTTTGTACTTTCCTGTACTTTTCCTTAGTAGTCTTTTTGTTGTCGCTAGTCTTCTTCCTGGACCTGCAAACTCGTGCAATGTGTCCCATCTTTCCGCATTGCCTCCATGTTTTGTCCTTAGACCAGCAGTCCTTCTGGTCATGGGTTGTTCTGCTGCAGCGATAACATTTTTCAAATCCCCGTGTCATTTCATGGGTGCCGTATTCCTGTGGCTTTTGCTGTATTTCCGCAGCTCCCCTTGCTGCTGCTTCGTACGATACTGCCACGCTGAAAGCCTTATCTAGCGTCAGCTCTTTCTCTGAGAGTAACCTCTTCTGGGTTCCTTCACTCAGGAGTCCACAGACAAATTTGTCCCGTAGAGTATCTGTCAGTCCTGCTCCAAACTGGCAGTGCTTTGATAGCTTGCGTAGTTCTTTAAGGTAATCAGCATTGCTCTCATCTTTATGCTGATTTCTCTTGTGGAATTTAAATCTTTCTGCTATCAGCAGCGGTGTAGGATTTAGGTGTTCCTGTAGGATATGAACAATTTTGTTAAAACTCTTCTCCATCGGTTTAACTGGAGTGATCAGGTTCCGCAATAGGCCGTACGTTCTTGCGCCCATTAAGTTTAGTAGTACCGATGCCTTTTTCTCATCGGCTACTTCATTTGCCTTGCAATATACTTCGACTCTTTCCACATACGTGGTCCAGTCTTCTATTGCATTATCGAAGGCAGTGATATTGCCAGTCTTCGGCATCTTGGAGATCTAAAATGGCGCCTCCCGCGCTTTGCCTTCTTCCCCGATTGAACAAAATGGCGCCTCCCGCGCTTTGCCTTCCTCCCCCCTGGATTAAGATGGCGCCTCCCGCGCTTTCTGTCTTTTCCGCTGCTGCCAACGCCGCTCTCCGTGGTCCCCATGGCAAACTGCAGCTCCTCGCGGCTTTCTGCGCTTCTAATTTCTTTTTCTTTTCTTTTAATTACTGTTCCTGTCGTCAGAGCAGACCCTATGGGACACTTCCCTCCCTCTTCTCGGGTCTGTACACTGCCCGGCTTCGTAGCACCGGCCGCGCCCTGCGTGCTCCACCCTCTCTCTCTCTCTCCTCTTCCCGACAACGCTGCTCAGCCCCGTTGAAAAGCCACCCAATTGAGTTCTAGCCCGCCGCAGCCCAGGAAGGATCAGTGTACTACCTGCCACCAGCCCGATTAGCTGGAACACCATAGACTGGATAACCAAGCCCAGCTCTCGACAGCCTCTCCTGCAAATCTTCGAATTCAATGAATCAGAGGGCGGTTGCCCACGGTCGCCGCCCGTTTCTTCTGTTTGTTTTTTTTTCTTTTTGGATTTCTTCCTCCTGGCTTCGACCTCTAATAAATTCGCTTCAGGGATGGATCCCCGTGAGGTGGTGCAGAACTGTAGGTAAGTTCGGATCTGTTCGTCGCCAATGTAATGTCCGTGTGTAATTGAGACACGAACTGCAGAAGTTGGTTATAACAGGTGTTTACTGAATGGAGACAAAACTGGAACTACTATACAAAGTTACTACACAGGCTTATATACAGGGGTGGTCACTACTGGTACTGCAGTATACAGGGGCTGCAGAATATAGTTCCTTCTTCAAGGTACATACACTACAACACCCAACTGAGATCGGCGTCTCAACCCCTGCACAGCCGTAGGAGCAGCAGACTTTTGATGAGCCCTCACAGGTTCACCACCCCAGAGGACGTCCGCCAAAGGTGTCGAGACAGGAGCAGCAGGAAAGTGAGCAAGGGGCCTCCACATCTGCTGAAGCCACAGGGGAAGCACCACGTAGGAGTACGCGTAAGAGTAAGATACAAATAGTCACAAGAGTAGTCACTTGGGTGAAATTTGATGTTTTATGTGGAAAGCCATCAGATGACTAATGTAAATAAAAAATCTGATGGCTACTGCTGTAGTTGTGGTGTGTGTCATTTCACGAATGGGACTTCCACACTGAGGACTTAGGATTACTTGCAATTGTCAGTATGGTGGTCAAATTGCTAGGAATCAGCTGGTTCTTGGCCATTGTTGATGCTTAGGTAAGAAACTGCGAGGCAAAAGTGCTTGAGTGGCTAGGCTAAGCAAATCTGGCCAAGATGAGTGCGTTCCTTGCATCCTGGGCAGCTATGTTCTCGTGTACTGCTGCCGCTGGTTGATGGGCCTCTGCAAGATGTTCGTTTTCACTCTCCTCCTCCTCCTCCTCCTCCCCATCTGAGGAGGATATATGAGGAGCCACTTAGTCCTCAGGAATCTGCAAGCCACGATGCTGTGCCATGTTGTGAAGTGCACAGCAAACCACGATGATTCTGGAGACCCTGGCTGCTGAGTACTGCAGGGCTTCACCTGATCTATCCGGGCATCTGAAGCGCATCTTCAGCAAACCGATGGTTTGCTTGATTATGGTTCTGGTGGACATGTGGCTGGAATTGTAGCTCTCCTCAGCTTCGTTGAATGGCCTCCTCAACGGCGTCATTAGCCACGTCCTCAGGGGATAGCCCTTGTCTCCAAGTAGCCATCCGTTAAGTTGGTCTGGCTGACTGAATAGCGGAGGCGCACTAGACTGGCGCAGTATGAAGGAGTCATGGAAACTGCCAGGGCACTTATCACAAACATGCAAAATTTCCTTCCTGTGGTCACACACCAGCTGAACGTTGAGGGAGTGGAAGCCCTTGCGGTTGACAAAAATACCTGGATTGCGATGGGGTGCCTTGAGGGCCACATGTGTGCAGTCAATGACGCCCTGCACCCTTGGAAAGCCTTCCAGATTCACAAATCCAACCGCACGCGCCATGACACTTGCTTGATCCTTGGTGAAAAGGATGTGATTGTGCGCGATGGCAAAGAGGGCATCGGTTACCTGCGTAATGCATTTTTGTGCAGCCGCCTGGGAGATGCCGCTGATGTCTGCTGCTGATCCCTGGAAGGAGCCTGAAGCAAAAAAGTTGAGTGCGGTGGTGATTTTGACAGCCACTGGTAAGGGTTGTCCGCCTGGTCTGCAGGTATTGTTGCAGCATTGCGCAGATGTCACCCACTACCTCTCGCGAAAGTCGGAGCCGCCTTTGGCACTGCTGCTCAGACATGTTGAGGTAGCTGACCCTGTGTCTGTAGTCCCTGTTTGGGGGGTATCTCCTGCCCGATGGGCTTCCATGTGCTGGCCCCTTATGGCCTGTGCAGCTTCAGGTGGCTGAGCAGCAGCTTGGCGCTCCTGCTGGTGCTGCTGTTGTTGGTGCTGCTGTTGTTCCTGGTTCTGCTGATGCCGCAGCTGGTCTTCTTCCTCATCTAATGCCCAGAAGGGAAGGAAATAAATGGCTCCCATGCTTCTGGTATATGCCTCAATTGAGGAAGCGCTCAGTGAAAGTGGTGAGAAGGGTTTCCCAGGAGGTCACACTGGAGATGGGTGTCAGGCTCCAAACTTCCACAGCTGTGGTTATGCCTTCTAAAAGATCCCCCAGACCTGAGACAACAAAGTCCTGCCACCTGCAAATGATGGCTGATCAAATCTCCTATTTAATGGTTGACCTGCAGCTGAGAGTCAGCAATCCAATTGTGCTCCCGCCAGGTTTCACCGTCGTGTTTCAGAACAGGCGTGTTTCAAGTGGGAATGGGGTTAACATCGCAAAGGCATATCAAAATGGCATTATTGAGCCAATTTAGTGCTTGTTAAGGGCCTTAAGGGCCTATCTCACCTCTTGGAGTTGGGACAGAGAATGGACCATTAGACATGAATTATTTAAAATTGCTTGGAGGCGGGATGGAGGCGGGGTTGGGCAGGCCTGCCAGTTTATGTAAGTTTAACCCCCCACATGCCTCCAATCCCGCCTCCATGGCCCAATGAAAATCCAGCCCGAATTCACCTCATAATCTTCTGATTGAGAAACAACAGTAGTAGAAACTGAGCCAAACTGACTATCTTGACGCCAAGGGCTGGATTTTGCCAGCCGAGACGAGTTAGAGGCGGGACTGCTGCCTTCCGGGTTCTAGTCCCGCCCCCAGCGACGTATGACGAACCCACGCTATTTTCCCTTGATTGGCCTTATTAAGTCCACCCTACCAGCCAATTAAAGAAAAGCCAGTGACAGATGATGTCAGCATATGATGCTTCATCTGTCAAAAAATTTTTGACAGATGAATTGTCAGCGTTTGACAGCTTTGAGAAGCTATTAAACAGTGACAATCTCTGTTCTAAGATGAGCCCTTGCACAAAGGCTCACCAAAACCTCTCTCCTTAGCAAAAAGCAGATGGCTGCTGAATATGAGAATGCAGTAGCCATTCTGTCATCTCTGCCGTTGAGCTGAGGAACCTCCGGATCCTCAACGGTTGAAGCCTGCAGAAAGAAGCAAAGGTAGGGAAATGTAAAAAAAAACTTTGCACTCACCTCACACGCTTTCCTCTCCACACTTGCACCTATCACTCACCTCTACATCTGACATGTCACCCCCGCTCACCCCCGCAGACCCACTGCTTGCCTCGCTGACCCTGGCGAGGTTCGCAGCCGTCGGAAAGCCCGCAATTGCAGGCGTAAAATGGGGAAATGCCTCAAAACTGCCTGTTAACTATCATGCTCTAATTGGCTCTAATCCCCTTCCCGCCTCGAGGAGACGGGTCCCCGTGCGACTCGGGGACCTGCCTCCCGGGAAGATGGCACGGAGGCGGGTTGGGAGTGGGGTTGTTACCCACTCCCAGTTTCTGCCATTTTCCCTGCAGTCCCACCTCCAAACCAGTCTCCTCAGGGCTGAGAAAATTCCCCCTTTTATCAGTATGGTAGCCAGACACATCTGAAAGGGGTAAAAGTGCCCTTATATTGTGTGGTGTGGTGGACATTACTGAAGAACCATATATACTTATATATGCAATAAAGTATAATATTCGCAGCACACTCATATTGCTTGGTGTCTCATTCTTTCTGAAAGTCTGCTTTACAAAACCCACAGCTTGAAAAGTATCTGTGGGAGATGTACAAATCGGTAGGAGTGCTTAATCATACGTAACACTTTACTTCAAGTACAGCAGCTACACATAACACAATACATTACATCTGTTCATTTAAAGTAAAAGAAAAGTATACTGACGTGAAACTATTAATTTTTTTAAACTACAAATTTTCTTTCAATATGTTCTTCTGGAGTCTTCTAAATTCTTCTTTTATGTAAACTATAGCCCCGAATTTAACTCTGGGTGAGTGTCACGAGCGCCCCGGCTCGCTGGCATAAGGCCTAGGCCATTTTAACTCCCCGGCCTCATTTAAATATACCAGGCCTCAACCCAACATCAACGATGTCATGCCAGCAAGCGATAGTCAAGCAAAGGCGGCAGGGGGCCGCAGCCAGGAACCCACAGAAATGGTGCCAAACAAAATAGATGGGGGGGTAGGGGGTGTTCCAGACGATCGGGGGAAGCCCGGGTAGAGGAGGCTCAAGGATGCCTTGTAGGGCCTAGAGAAATGCTCCTGATCCTCCTGGCCCCCATCGAAACCTTTAAAAGCAAAGATAATTTTCTCTTTATGGCCCTATTTTGGGCCTGCCAATCCTCGGGTCCTGGTTTCCCTGCCGAGGCTGGCACTGACCTTGCTGCTACCAGCTAAAATGTAATTGGGGTCTGAATGATGTCATCAGATCCTGACTTTTGAATATCAATGAGGCCCTCAGCTGCCTGGGGCGAGGGCTTCACATGCTGCCTGAAACACACTTGTTAAAATGGCGCAGGGTGCGTGTGTAGCATGGCTCTAGTGAGAACCAGGCTGCCGATATTTTAACCCTCCAACATGCCCCGTTCTCATCGAGCGTGGGGAGTTAAAATCGGGGCTTATATTTAATAATGCCTCGTCCTTTCATTTCAATGATTTAATCAGTCTTCCTCTTGATGATCTTTTCTTTTATTTGAGATCATGGTGGTCCGAATTTTCTTGATTCCAGTGCTTGAGTGCTTATTCTACTGTCACAGAGGCCTGCTCTGACTATTGAGACAGCCTGGCTTTCTGCAGCTTCTGTTTCCACAGACAGACGAATTGGCCAAGGCCTGTCAAGGACATCAGAGGCTCTTTGAGGTTCGAACACTATGGAAATTCGACCCCATATAGTGAAATGGCATGCAGATACCTTCCAAATGGATCATTTAACATTATCAATAGACTCAATTTTTCGTCAAACATAACATGCTAGAACACATTTTTAGCATCTGGGATAGAAAAAAATCTTGGCGTTACTGTGTTTTGAGGCAATTTCTTCTGCCGCTGGTAGTGGGTGGTGAGACCTCTCAAGCCTCAGGGTGAATGCAAATTCTCAGCTTGTTCAACCTCACAACTGTCATCATACATGACACACAGTCTGTAGGTTCACTCATCAGAGCAATCATCTCTTTTTCAACTGGTGTATCAATTTATTTCTTTGGCGGCTCCTTAGGCACAACAGGAATTTTGCACACAGGATGCGCGACCAGTTTTGCTCTGTGGTCTAATTCAATGTGCTACATCTCAATGGTTCATCGGCTGTCTTTTGTGTGTGCCAACTACTAGCACCTTCAGAAAGTTGAGTACCTGACATGCTTCTTCAGCCAACAATAGCATGACATCGTCACCTATAACTCAAATTGTGTGTAATTCCTTGCTAGGCACAGTTCCGTCTATATTTATGCATTCAATACATCACAAATCAATTATGCAACTTTATCTGAGCTTTACTTCCTTGGAAATGAAGATTTTATGAAATCCTCCGTAACATTTACATAGTCTTCGAGAGGAAGTAAACCACACAAAGCTTCACAATCTGGCTCAAACACCTACATTGCCATAGACCTTCGGTGTCACAATTTCGTTTTAATAGTTCTTGTTTTTATGCCCTTCATTGCTCAGAATGTGTATATATAATTATCAACTATTTTATCTGCCTCTACAAGATTCAATTATTCCTTTCTCTCTTTGTCTTACACTTGGCAGCAAAGTAATTTTAAACCACACTGTTACATGTTACAATGCTGGACATTGATTCCTAACCTGAGGATGTTTCTTTCCACATAACTGGCAGTCAGTCAATTCACCTCTATCAGTTTTAGCTTCTGTTCACTGGGTTTCCTACCTGGTAGTTTATTCTTGGCATTTGCTTTACAGACAGTTGCATCACTACTGAGCTACTTCATCTGAAACTGAGTAAGTTCAGCTGCTCTTACCATATCAGTAGCTGTTCAGGTTGAGGTCTGGCCTTAGCAGTCTGTCTTTCACAGGGCTTTTCTGACTCCAAACGCAATTCTATCACAAATTTATGATGCCTTCAGTTCACCAACATCACAAGTGTCTGCAAGTTTCTTGAAAATCATGGCATGGGCATCAATTAGTTTCCCATTCTCTTCATTTCTCGAATTGACAATGTGTCGCATGAACAATATGTATTTTGCTTTAGCCAGCAAAATTTCTCAAACTTCTCTGTAACTTTCTGCTTTATCTTTTCATCATCCACTGCATCCTGTGCAAACATGCTATACATCAGTAGCATCATCATGAGGGCATGCCTCTCTGCAGTGAAGCTCATGCTGCCGCCAGTGCAATAACTGGACCAGCGTCAGGCAAAAAATGGGACTCCATGTCTGATAGTCTAAAAAAGGTCCGCAGACTTACCGTCAACTGACCACTAGCTGCTGGATATCAGGTGACAGGATCTGGTGGCCAAAGTGCAACATAAAAATAGCTTTAATGGCTGAACAGATTTGCCAAACTTTGAGAAAACCATTTAAAGTACAGCCTGAAATGCCCCAGAGTCTAATTACCTGTCAGACCTGGGTATAGGCCTGGGGGTGCCATCTGGCTTTTTTTGAACAGGTTGCTTTTTATTTTTAACGTGAATTGGGCAGGAAAAAATAAGGTTTTCCTTGTATATGTTCATTTTTTTTGTCCAGTTTTCAGATGATTTGTTCATCCAGTATTGTAAGGTTTGCACTAAAGTTTCAACTTCAGAGAAATTTGAACCATCCCTGCAGCTGCAAAACTGCAAGGCCTCAAACTGAAATGGGAAGAGTAGCTGTTAAATTTTTTGACTCTTCTTACTCTAGATTATTTTGACTCTCATGTTTTAGATCACTCTCACTGATGAGTCGCAACTTCTCAGACTATCAAGAGTTCCTCGACAAGGTAAGCTTTCAGCAATGTTCCAAGGAAAACAGAACCAAAAGCCCTGTCAGTTACTGTTAAGCTGTTAGAGTTTATTAAGGTCCCTCTCCAGTCTTTGAAAGTGATATAGCATCACATCAGACCTCATATTAAGTTTAAAATATTAAGAAAATGTATTAAATAAAGAATGAACAAATGAGTAATATAATTCAATTATGCACATGCAGTGGAAATCTATTACATAACTACTTGAATGAAAAAGCACAATAAAAGTCACAATCTAATGTGACTTTTCTATTCTTTTAAATATAACTTTTATGTATACATAGTCCCTTTCTGTCTTGTAATTTGTTTTTTGATTATAGGATCAAGCTGGACTATCCTTCTTTCCTCTGAAGCTTCCAATTGGTTGAAGCAAAGGAAGAGAGCAGGGAATGTGCTGATCAGCTGGCTGATGTCTTCACCGCCATCTTCAACCTGTCATTGGCCCAGGCAATAGTCCCTACATGCTTCAAGACCGCCACCATCATTCCTGTGCCTAAACAAGCGGCTGTGACGTGTCTGAACAACTAGCGACCTGTCGCACTCACGCCCATCATAATGAAGTGTTTCGAGAGACTGGTCTTAGCCCACATCAAAGCCAGTGTTCCTGCCTCCCTTGACCAACACCAGTTTGCCTATCGGGCAAACAGATCAACGGAGGATGCAATCACAACTGCTCTACACTCGGCACTGAATCACCTAGATGGTAAGGAGACCTACGTCAGAATGTTGTTTATAGACTACAGCTCAGCATTCAACACTATCGTCCCCAACAAGCTGGCCACCAAACTCCAAACTCTTGGCCTGAACACTTCCCTCTGCAACTGGACCCTGGACTTCCTAACAAACAGACCCCAGTCTGTCAAATTAGGTAACCACACCCCCCCCACCCTGACCCTGAACACGGGGGCCCCACAAGGATGTGTGCTGAGCCCCCTCCTCTACTCCCTCTTCACCCACGACTGTGTGGCTGTTAATGGTTCCAACACCATCATCAAGTTTGCAGATGACACCACGGTAGTAGGCCAGATCACCAACAACAATGAGTCAGCCTACAGGGAGGAGGTCCAGCATCTCGTGAAGTGGTGCGCCGACAACAACCTGGCCCTTAACACCAAGAAAACAAAGGAAATAATCGTGGACTTCAGGAAGTCCAAAGGCGGAAGTCACACCCCCATCCACATCAATGGGGCGGAGGTGGAAAGGGTGGCCAGCTTTAAGTTCCTCGGAGTCCACATCACGGAAGACCTCTCCTGGTCCCTCAACACCTCCTCTCTGGTGAAGAAGGCCCAGCAGCGCCTATATTTCTTGAGGAGGCTGAAGGGATGTAATCTGTCACCCCCGATCCTCTCTAACTTCTACCGCTGCACTATAGAGAGCATCCTGACAAACTGTATCACGGTATGATACGGCAGCTGTAGCTCCCATGACCGGAAAGCCCTGCAGCGGGTAGTCAAAACTGCCCAACGCATTACCGGCACCCGGCTACCGACCATAGAACATATATATCAGAAACGCTGCCTACGGAGGGCACGGTCCATCATCAAAGACCCTACCCACCCCAGCCACAGTCTGTTCGCCCTCCTACCATCTGGAAGACGCTACAGATGCATTCGCACCTGTACGACCAGATTTAGGAACAGCTTCTTCCCCAGGGCTGTCATCCTACTGAACTCCACAAATAAACACTAAAGCCTGCACATCTGCCGATGCACTTTATTATGGTCATATTTATGCTAATATATATGTACAAATGTATGTTGAAATGTTTAAGTGTCCTAATCCAAATTGTACACTCTCGGGAGCCGCAAGCCTACATTTCGTTGTACTGCACTTGTGCACTAACAATGACAATAAAAGTTGATTTGATTTTGATTTTGATTTGGAAGTGGCATTACTTTTGGATTGTTCTAGCAAAGAGCTAGTAAACAGTGATGGGTTGAATGGCCTCCTGTGTTTAAACTTTTAAAGATGGTGGAGCCAATTTTAACTTTTGATGCCTAATGGGTGCTTGGCGGCCAGAACGCAACTGCCGCCCATTCCGTTGTTGCTGCCATGAGGCCCGAGCATTCTTGAGGCCCGAACCACCTTTGTATCGGTGTACACGCCAAACTGGCACTCTGATGCAGCACGCAAACTGAGGAGGGCAGGAAATCAGCTGGCTTCATGTAGGATCACCTTCCCCCCCAGGCCAGGTGGGCTGCACATGGGCCAAAGTATTTTTGTGTGGCTAGGAGGAGCACTCTCCACCCATTTGTATCTCAAAATTGCAATTGGGGTCCAATATACAACACAGGACCCCGACTTGCATATTAAAAGTGCACTCCTGCCTGAAACAGCTGGACACTCCAACCACCCATCTAAAGACCTCTCCCAAAATAATAGCAGCTGGAATGTCAATGTAAACAGGGTGGTATGTGACCCAACACCATTTTCAGGCCTCTACCACCCCATTTATGCTAGGTGGCAGCAGTTAAAATTGGCCCAGTATCTTCCACAGAAAACAAATCCAGCCACTTAAGCACCCTTTCACTGGTTGTTAGAACATAAGAACATGAGAAATAGGAGCAGGAGTAGGGCATTTTGCCCCTCGAGCCTGCTCCGCCATTCAATAAGATCATGGCTGATCTGATCTTGGCCTCAACGCCACTTTCCTGCATGTTCCCCATAACCCTTGATTCCCCTGTTTTTCAAAAATCTGTCTATCTCCGCCTTGAATATATTCAATGACTCAGCCTCCACAGCTCTCTGGGGTAGAGAATTCCAAAGATTCACGACCCTCAGAGATGAAATTCCTCCTCATCTCCGTTTTAAATGGGTGACCCCTTATTCAGAAACTAGACCTCCTAAATTGCCCCACGATGAGAAACATCCTCCCTGCATCTACCCTGTCAAGCCCCCTCAGAATCTGATATGTTTCAATAAGACCACCTCTCATTCTTCTAAACTCTAATGAGTATAGGCCCAATCTGCTCAACCTTTCTTCATAAGAAACCTTCAACTCAAGAATCAACCTAGTGAACCTCCTCTGAACTGCCTCCAATGCAAGTCTCTCCTTCCTTAAATAAGGAGACCAAAACTGTACGCAATATTCCAGGTGTGGTCTCACCAACGCCCTGTACAGTTGTAGCAAGACTTCCCTACTTTTATACCCCATCCCCCTTGCAATAAAGGCCAATATTCCATTTGCCTTCCTAATTACTTGCTGTACCTGCAGGCTAACTTTTTGTGTGTCATGTACGAGAACACCCAGATCCCTCTGTACCGCAGCATTCTGTAGTCTCTCTCCATTTAAATAATATTTTGCTTTTTTATTCTTCCTACCAAAGTGGATAACCTCACATTTTCCCACATTATACTCCATCTGCCAGATTTTTGCCCACTCACTTAACTTATCTATATCCCTTTGGCCGTGATTTTTCCTATCGATGCGGCTTTGGGGCGGGACAGCTGCATTCCGGGTTCCAGTCCTAGCCCCAACGACATCAGAAGTACAGACACGATTTTGCATCAATTGGTCTTGTTAAGACTGCCCTGCGGGCTTGCCAGCCAATTAATAGGAAGCCGGTGTCAGATGACGTCAGTTGGTGACGCACCATCTGCTGATTTTCTTAAAGGGGCCACGC
Organism: Somniosus microcephalus; assembly: GCF_052327205.1. Taxonomy (NCBI): domain Eukaryota; kingdom Metazoa; phylum Chordata; class Chondrichthyes; order Squaliformes; family Somniosidae; genus Somniosus; species Somniosus microcephalus. Next base: position 276,875,644 of record NC_140988.1, on the reverse strand, counting down.
ACAATTTTTTTTGACAGCTGATTTGTCAGTGTTTGACAGCATTGAGGTGCTGCAAACACTGATAATCACTGTACAAAGCTGAGCCCTTGCACCCAGGCTCTTCAGTGACTCCCTCCTTAGGCTAGAACAGATGGCAGCTGCAGGTGAGGTTACAGAAGCGATCTGTCACTGGTGAGAGAGGTTCTCCCAATGAGATGGGACTACACATACAATACAAAACTTGTTACCTACAGAAAGTGTAAATGCATTAAAAATTATTTTCCCAACATTTTCTTACCTCTGAAACTCACCAGTGTACCACTGGATCCTTCACACCACTTCTGCAGCTGTCATCAATGCAGAAACATTACAGTAGACCCACAGCATGCCACACTTACCTGGCGTGGTGCCCGGATATCAGGAAGCCAGCAGTAGACCTGCCAAAATTGCAAAAAGCCCCTTAACTGCCTGTTAACAACCTGTTAACAAGCAGTTAAATGCCTATAATCTTCTTCCCGCCGCTAGGTGTTGGGTCCATGCGCAAATCAGGGACCCAACACCTGGGAAGATTGATTGGACCCGCTGTCAATCTTTGCAATTTTGCCAGATGTCCCACCTCCAAACCCACCCCCTGAGCGCCGGAAAAATTCCAGCCTTTATGTCCTCCTCACAACTTGCTTTCCCACCTATCTTTGTATCATCAGCAAATTTGGCTACAGTATACTCGGTCCCTTCATTCAATTCATTAATATAGATTGTAAATAGTTGAGTCTCCAGAACTGATCCCTGTGGCACAACACTAGTTACAGTTTGCCAACCTGAAAATGACCCATTTATTCTGACTCTCTGTTTTCTGTTAGTTAGCCAATCCTCTATCCAATCTAATATATTACCCCCAACACCGTGAGCTCTTATCTTGTGCAGTAACCTTTTGTGTGGCACCTTATCGAATGCCTTCTGGAAATCCAAATACACTACATCTACTGGTTCCCCTTTATCCATCCTGCTCATTACATCCTCAAAGAACTCTAATAAATTTGTCAAAAACGATTTCCCTTTCATAAAACCATGTTGACTCTGCTTGATCGTATTATGATTTTCTAAATGTCCTGCTATTACTTGCTTAATAATGGATTCCATCATTTTCCCAATGACAGATGTTTGGCTAACTGGCCTATAATTTCCAGCTTTCTGTCTCCCTCCTTTCTTGAATAGGGGAGTTACATTTGCGGTTTCCAATCTGCTTGGACTTCTCCAGAATCCAGGGAATTTTGGTAGATTACAACCAACACATTCATTATCTCTACAGTCACTTTGTTTTAAACCCTAGGATGCAGGCCATCAGGTCCAGAGTACTTGTCAGCCTTTAGTCCCATTAGTTTGCCTAGTACTTTTTCTCTAGTGATAGTGATTGTTTTAAGTTCCTCCCTCCCTATAGCCCCTTGATTATCAATTATTATTAGGATGCTTTTAGTGTCTTCTACCGTGAAGACCGATACAAAATATTTGTTCAAAGTCTCTGCCATTTCCCTGTTTCCCATTATTAATTCCCCAGTCTCATCCTCTCAGGGATCAATGTTTACTTTAGCTACTCTCTTCCTTTTTATACACCTGTAGAAGCTCTTACTGTCTGTTTTTATATTTTTTGCTAGTATACTCTCATAATCAATCTTCTCCCTCTTTATTATTTTTTTAGTCATCCTTGCTGGTTTCTAAAAATTTCTCAATCCTCTGGCCTACCAATAATCTTTGCAACATTGTATGCCTTTTCTTTCAATTTGATACCATCCTTAACTTCATTAGTTAGCCACGGATGGTTCCTCCTTCTCATAGAGTCTTTCTTTCTCACTGGAATAAACCTTTGCTGAGAGTTATGAAATATCTCCTTAAATGTCTGCCACTGCTTATCTACCATCTTACCCTTTAACCTATTTTCCCAGTCCATTTTACACTCTGTTTCTCATTACCCCTATCGCTACCCTGCACTATTGCCTTCTCCTTTCTCTCTGACTTTCTAAATTCCCCTTCACCTGAACCCTCCCCCCCAACTATTTAGTTTAAAGCCCTATCTACCGCCCTAGTTATACGATTCAGCAGGACACTGGTCCCAGCATGGTTCAAGTGAAGCCCGTCCCAACAGAACAACTCCCTCTTTCCCCAGTACTGGTGCCAGTGCCCTGTTATAGCTTGTTTGGATTTTTGTAACTGAAACTTGTATTCAAAACAATTGTCTGTCATATTTTTATCTGAACAAATCACAGTCTGTGTTTGTTCAAAGGAAGCTTGGTTCTTCCCCTCAATCCAACAGTTTGAAAACCAGTTTGAATCTCTTTGCAACATATACGATGAATTCTGCTGTGACATGGATTTGCTTGCTTTTTACTACAGCTGCCTTTAAACTCCTTGAGGTACAATTTCTGCAGGGTCTTCCTGATCTCCCACCCAAACTTCAGCAGAAACAGTGAATGGTCATTTACGTAATTTCTCAGGGCTTTTAGCCGATCTTCTACCAAAGTTATGGTGGGAGGTGAGAACAAAACCCTGGCACTTATGTATTGTGACAGGATTTAAAGTGGCAGCACAAAGCCAAACCTAAATAAAAGTGCTACATTTTTGTCACAGCAATGTTGAATTAAATATACCTGCTATACCAGTTGAAAGTAGTTGAATAAGTTATTTTCCTAATCTACATCCCTGGCCTTGCCCTCTGCCAGTTATGGACTTGGACTTTCCACTTCCACCTTCGTAGCATCACCCGCCTCTGTCCCTGCCTCAGCCCTTCTGCTGTTGAAACTATAATCCATCCTTTGTCACCACCAGACTCAAATTCTTTTTGGCCAGCTCCCATTCTCCACGCTCTGTAAACTTGAGCCCATCCGAAACTCTGCTGCTTGTATCCTATCCTGCACCAAGTCCTGCAAACCCCTCACTTTTGACTTACAATGGCTCCCGATCCTCCAATGCCTTCAATTTAAAATTCTCATCCTAGTGTTTAAATCCCTTCATGGCCAAAAAGGTCCCACACTCTGGAACCAGAGATGGACTGCACATTCCTGCCATTATACTAGGAAACCTACCTACAGACCCCGACATCGCTACCTGACAATCACCGAGAGGAATGCTTCCGCAGGCACTGGATCAGCAAGGTGGCAGCTGGAAAGCTGCAAGGAGATCTGCAGTCAACCTCTATCATAGGAACAGCTCTCCCAGTGATAATTATCTCTCAGCAACCCTCTTCTATACTAGTATATGGATCATCTGCAGTATCAGCTGGTCTGTTGCCTATAGATGCATCAAAAAAGTGATTGAGGCAATGTTGAGGAGGGACAGCACTTCCATCTTGAATAGCAATGAAGTATGTAATGCCCAATTTCACTGTACGACAGGAATTCACTAAGTATAGGGATTACTGATGGTATCCATGTGACCAACCATGCACTAGGTTGCTGTGTCTCCTCTTGCACCACTATTGCTCCTCCTCACCAGTTCACTAATCCAATGCTACACAGTGGTCAAGCTTACTATCTGCATCCTCTGGGCTGTGTGTGGTTCTGCCGGTGTTTGCAAACGTTGGTTAGCGTGACACTGGATGTTGGGTTGTTGTGAGCCATTGGTAGTGCTGACAGGCAGTTATTCCAGACAGGGAGGGATTTCCAAAGTAGCCACCTCAAAGAGAATCAAGGACTTGAAATTTGTAGGTACTTGTCCATTTTGGGTAAGTGCCCTTGTATCATGTTCCATCCTGTCGTGCAAGAAGAGAAGCAGTCTCTAGATGTGTGAAGACGTGTGACCAATCTCTGTGTGAAACTATCTGAACATGCAATGCACTTGAAGAATTTGCTGTGAGAAGCTCCACTAAGTACTCAGTGTGACAATAATTTCAAATGTAAGTTACTGCAGCAAAGCCACGCATGTTAAGCAATCCGATGTTGTTGCAGTTAATTCCCGTTGGAATTATGCCAGAAGTATGGCAAGAGAGCCGAGGATATGCAAGGTCCTGGCCTAACACAGAAATTCTCGCAGGCTTTGTATGGGCTGGGGCCAAGAGTATGGGCCAAAATCAGGAGTTCCCTTAAAGCAAAACAGCAAATCTTTGGAGGCAGTAAACTTGGTGAGAACAGGTACGCATGAACATCTCCATGGTGGAAGTGGGGCCACCTGGGCTTCTAGGCTGACATTGAGGCCTGGACCCACGAAGAGCAGGCAATGGCATCACTGGGGGCAGCAACAAGAGGTTTGCTGGGAGGGGGCAACACTCCTCCACCATTCCGGGTACCTAGACCTTGAATTGCAACCTGCTGCACAAGGAGGGTGCCCTATATGTGCCCCTAGGTTCATGGATCCCTATGAAAATAAGGTGACCTCCACCTAACCCAGCATACTCTAGTGGGGTATATGGTGGCGATCACTAGTGGGCTCAATACTAAGGTAATTGCCATGATCACTGGTCCACTGATTTTCTGTGTCCATGTTCTTACCTTAAAAAGGTAAAGTAAATTTCCCGATATCGCCATTGGCAAAAGGAGGCAGGGCCAGGACTGAGGACTCCTTAAGATGGGAGTTCACGTGCCCCGGCCCTCAGTTGGGACCCAGCATAGCATCAGTTGAGGTACACCTGCCCTCATCAAGCGTAGCTCTCCGGCGCTTGGTGGAAGTGAGGCCCATCTGGGGTCACGTCCATTTCGAAAGCCTCCAAAGGTCTGGGGTATAGTTTTTTTTTTAAAGTTGCAAGCAGTCCCCTGGCATAGGGGACTAGAGCTAGAGGAAGCAGCCTCCAAAACTCACCAAAGACCCATTCCTCCTGACCCCTCCTCCTGGCCCTGCAAAGTTTGACTGAGTCAGCAACGGAGGCTGTGGGTGGGCACATCCTGGCATCTCCTTACACTGGGATTCACTGTCCTCCCTCCCTGTGGATTTTCCGGGCTTGCTATGTCGAAACAGCAATTGCTAGCAATGCACTGACATCGTAGCCCTGTATATACATTAGGCCATGGAATCACTGAAAATACATGCACAGAAGAATTATGCCTATTTGCTGAGGACAAGTAGGCATAGCAGCTCTTTCATGCAAATTGTGGACAATGCAAGCTGCAGTGTGTCCCAAGACCTGATAAACAACCACAGTCTGGCATATCTTTGCTATTTATCAGGCACTGTTATGGCTACTAAAAAGGTCACAAAGGACTTGTGGCACCATCAAGCCCACCTCTGTTATTCCAGGGAGGGAAGTTTTGTCATGTAATACACTGACAGAAAACTACAGATACTGCCTCATTGCCTGTCAATCTTGTCATTGGATCAGCAGCTTCAGACCCTTTTAGTTTAAGTGTTCAGGCTCTGTGGAAGTAGATCTTAATTCAGAGCAAGCTGGATCTGTGGAGACAATCTTTTTTATTTCCCTGCTGGTTTATTAGGCAGATTGTGTGGTGCAGAGGCAGCCAGGTCAGACACAGCAGAGGATTAGCTTGGTCTCTTTGTGTGGTATTTATAGCAAGATCTGGCCAATGTCAATCCCCACTTTATTGTTTTCTCTCTCTTGAAACCTGTGAATTTTACCTTCACCTCAGATAATAAAACATGTGCTCACTAAGGAAAGAAGCCATGCCTTTCTGTAACATTCTGTGTTCAAAATGCAACCTTACCTGATTTTGAAATTAAATGATTTGTTTTTATTTAACAAATGTTTTTCTTCATTTTTCAATATTTCTAGGTTTTGGTGTTTTATGTTACCCAGTAAAAAATGCAAAATTGTTTTTTCTCCTCTTTGCAAAGGGCATTTTAGTGAAATCTTTAAAATAGTTAAGCAAGAAGTCGTTTTTACAGAGAGGTGTTGAACACATAACCATTTCAGCTATTACAGAATGAGATGGACTTTCTTACTGACTGATAAAGTTACATTTTCTCCTAATTAAAAAATGCTCTCGCAATAGACGAGTAAAACATCCATAAATATAGATTCTTCCATTTCTAAATACACATTTTTGCCAATATATATTCAGTGCAGGGTACAGCCATAATTGTCACATGCTATTTCAGGAAAAAAAGGAAAAACATTTATTAATAGTGATACTGAGTTCTACAGAGGAGGAAGGCATTGGATACAAATGGATCATTTTTGTGTTTGGGGGAAACCAACAATTTTGAAATTCTAAAAGCATCTGGTAACGAACAAGTTTATATAGACTGAGGAATGTTTTCCATGGGGAAAACTAAAAGTTCTTCTGTGAGCTTCCTCTCCAATTCAACTAACAGAAATAAAGCTCAGCTAAGACAAGGAAATAAACCTAACATAGGAAACACGCTACAGGTATTAGGCTTATTGCGTGAACATCTGCTTTGATTGAAATCTGGAATCTGGTATGCTTTAGAATTTTTAAAAATGTATTTAAGGTTACTGTTAAAAATACCCTACCTTTATATTGGCGTGTACCAAAGGTATAAATAAGGCCTATCAAGAGTTGCTACCTTTGACTAAAAACAATAACTTTCAAAAGGTGTTTGACTAAGTACCACATATTAAACATGTTAGCAAAATTGAAGCCCATGAGATTAAAGGGGTAGTAGTAATTGGCTAAGGGACAGAAAGCAGAGAGTAGCAGTGAACAATTGCTTTTCAGACTGCAGGGAAGTAAACAGTGGTGGTCCACAAGGGTCAGTATTAGGACCACTGCTCTTTTTGATATATATTAATGACCTGGACTTGGGTATACAGGGCATAATTTCAAAGTTTGCAGAAGATACGTAACTTGGAAATGTAGTAAACCATGAGGAGGATAGTAACAGACTTCAGGAGGACACAGACAGACTGGTAAAATGGGCAGACACATGGCAGATGAAATTTAACACAGAGAAGTGTGAAGTGATACATATTGGTAGGAAGAATGAGGAGAGGCAATATGAACTAAATGGCACAATTTTAAAGGGGGTGCAGGAAGAGAGAGACCTGGGGGCGTACGTAACAAGTCTTTGAACGTGGCAGGACAAGTTGAGAAGGCTGATAAAAAAGCATGTGGGATCCTTGGCTTTTTTAATATAGGCATAGAGTACGAAAGCAAGGAAGTTATGCTAAACCTTTATAAAACACTGTTTAGGCCTCAGCTGGAATATTGTGTTTAATTCTGGGCACCACACTTTAAAAAGGATGTCAAGGCCTTGGAGAGAGTGCAGAAGAGATTTACTAGAATGGTACCAGGGATGAAGGACTTCAGTTACGTGGAGAGCTGAGAGAAGCTGGGGTTCTTAGAGCAGAGAAGGCTAAGAAGAGATTTGCTAGAGGTGTTCAAAATCATGAATGGTTTTGATAGAATAAATAAGGAGAAACTATTTCCAGTGGCAGAAGGGTCAGTAACCAGAGGGCACAGATTTAAGGTGATTGGCAAAAGAACCAGAGGCGACATGAGGAAACTTTTTTTTTACACAGCAAGTAGTTGTGGTCTGGAATGCACTGCCTGAAAGGGTGGTGGAAGCAGATTCAATAGTAACTTTCAAAAGAGAATTAGATAAATACTTGACTGGAAAAAAATTACAGGGCTATGGGGAAAGAGCAGGGAAGTGGGATTAATTGGATAGCTTTACCAAAGAGCTGGCACAGGCACGAAGGGCCAAATGGCCTCCTTCTGTGCTGTGTGACTCTATGATTCTAAGTAGTGGCAAAATCTTCCACAATCCATTTTAGCTGATCTACAATTCTGGCATCGTGATATGGGCACTGGTTTTAGCAATATTAGTGGGGGAACTGACACACTGATGTTGCTTTCTTGGGAACCAGCCTACAGAAGCCCCAAACGTATAAGCGTCTAATGATAGTTTTTCATGAGCTGCAGCTTCCAAGCGATGTTTTGAACATCTTACTGAGCTGAATGCACAACTGTCTCATTTGCATAACAGATGCAGGTGTTTCTGAAACCTTTAACATTGTTTTATTACACTGGTAATGTTATACTGAATAGCTTTCAATGGATAAATGTTTAACATAAGAATGGAATAATCTACATAATTTGCATGACGTTTTCTCCTGTGAATTGTCCTGTTACAAATAAAAATTGTGGATTCTTCCACACACACTTGGCGATGAAATCATAATCTGATGGACAGCTACATTTTAGGAGTGCTGTTTTATGGGTGAGATGTTAAACCGAGGCCCCGTTTCCCTGTTCTGGTAGTTCACAAAGATGTTAAAAATCCCATTACACTATGCAATGATGAGCAGGGAGTTCTCTTGTTGTCCGAGCCAATCATTTCTTCCTTGATTTATACTACCAAAAAACAGATCGACTGGTCTTTTATCTCATGGCTGTTTGTGGCTGTTGCTGTATGTAAAATGGCTGCCACATTTGTCTACCCACCAACAAACAAAAATAAACACTTAAAAAAAAACACTTCCAGATAGTTTGTTGTGTGTGAAGTGCTTTGAGCTGAGTTCAATATGATAAATACAAGTATTATTAAAATGGGTTACATCTAGGGAAGTTCATCTGCATAAATCTGCCTAGGAACTGAAGCTTCTACCTGACGCAACAAATGTATCATGGAAGGTGTACTGTCACTTACAGCTTCAGCAAGAGTGCTGAACTTATATAAATAACAACAATAACGTGCATTTGCATATTGCCTTTAATACCAAGGTGCTTCACGGGCACGTTATCAGATAAAGTTTGACTCCAAGCCACATAATGGGATGTTAGGATAGGTTACCAAAAGCTTGGTCAAAGAGGTAGGCTTTAAGGAGTGTCTTAAAGGAGGAGGGAGAGGCAGAGAGGTTTAGGGAGGGAATTCCAGAGCTTAGGCCTAGACAGCTGAAGGCACGGCCACCTATGGTGCGGCAAAGGAAATCGGGGATGCACAAGAGACTAGAATTGGAGGAGCGCTGAGTATTTGCAGGGTTGTAGAGATGGAGGAGGTTACAGAGATAGGGAGGGGCAAAATCATAGAGGGATTTGAACAAGAGGATGGGAATTTTAAAATGAGGTATTCCTGGATCTGCAGCCAATGTAGGTTAACGAGCACAGGAGTGATGGGTGAATGGGGCTTGATGCAAGTCAGGATACTGGCAGGCAAGTTTTGGATGAGCTGATGTTCCCCAGGATTTTGTTCAGTTGACTTTCCGTATTGAGGCTCCACCCATATTTCTCATCGCGGGAGCCATAGCGGGCAAAATTGGATTTTGTTTCTCCCATTTTTCAGGCGTGAAATGAAGGAGAATATGTCCAATTGCGCGGGGCTATGATCCATGCCCCATCTCTGTCGATATTCAGGCGTCATTAGCAGCTGCCTTAAACAGGCGTTAAGCCCCTGGCATATGCTAATGCGGGACCTAACGCCTGTTTAAGGATCCTGCTCGGAAACTGCTCAAAAACTAGATGGAGCTTGAGCTGCACAATCTCCATCTAGTCTTTCCAGCTTTGCATTGGTCCTTAAAGGAACAATATAAGTAAACTTTATTTTACATCCTTTAATGTGGTGCTAGGAGGAGCAGGGAGATTGGGCATGGGAGCTTGCACCTCGAAATTGGTCCCCCAGTTCCTATTTTTCGCACAGAAATTGGACACGACTGGAATCAATTTCTCCTCCAGTGGTTTTCCTAACACTTTGTAAATGTTACTAATATTCAAAGAATTGATTTTTTTTAATGAAAATTTCCATATATGATGCCAATTATAGAACTATTTTATCAGAGATCTATAAAATTCCACTATTTCAGTGCTGCTTCTACGGGATTTGCAGAATTGATTAGGAATTTTGCTGACAAACCTTTCCCTTCCTTTTTTATTCTTGAGTTGCTGTCACCATGCAGGGAATGCTGCCCGTTCTGCATTTCACATCTTAGCTGTAATGATCTTAAAAGCAGCTATTAAGAAAATTGTCACATCCTTGGGAATAACTGTATTACCGGCCCTGACCAGAAAAGCTGTACAGTCATTAATGCAGAGTACCGGAGGCAGAGAATTTTGACAGCACATGCGTGTCATATTCTGGGCTATGTGGATTTACTAACATTTTTAAAAAGCGTGATTCAGTTTATCTTTTGAAAATATTGTCATGTATTACATTATATGCTGTCTGTGTTATTTTCTGGTAATAAACTGTGGATTATCACTCAATAAACCGCAATTGTGATTTCACTCACAATTGTTAACCCTAACCACTGATTGACTCCATGGAGGTTGTCGCTCACACTGAGCTTTTCCCATCACTAGCAAAAAAAAGACCCAATTCGGAACGTCTACCTTATGATATTGTTATCAGATACATCATGGTACTGCTCATGGGGCTGGGGAGCCCAGGGACCACTCTGCCATTGGCTTCTTTTAAACCATTAGGCTCCAATCTCCCTCTGTCTTGCCATCTTATTTACCTCCTCCACGATCCATCGGCCCTAGGGTGTCCCCCACCCCTTTCCCCACCATCAGTCAGTTTCTGTTTTAATGTTTCTGCCTTAAAACATTTAATCCTAAATTTTCTGCTTCTTGAAATCTGTGGATAGAAAATCACTGGCTGGGGGGAGGGAGGGGGTGCACTTTCTGTATAGCACTCTCAGCATGCACCAGGAGTGCAGAATTGGGAAAGTTAGTGCAATGTTAGTGAGTTTTCTGACTTATTCATATGTGAATTTCCATCAACAAACAAAATTTATCTCACAAAATGTTCAAAGTTTTTATTTATAAAAGTTCCATAAACCTCAAAAATGCTCCAGAAGGTGACTTTTTTTAACTGAATTTTAATCAGCAATAAACAACAATCAGTTCTCTATATGTAATCTGTTTGTTTTCCTTTCCGGAATTTTCACATTGCAGAGCATGTGGGTTTGCGACTGTGTTGGCAATTAAAAGCGCTGAAATTGACAGCGCGTCGGGAACCCACCATCTTCCCGCTGACTTCGCATTTAACTGGGGCGTGTTCGAAGCGTGGCACAGACCCACTCGGGAGAGGTGGGCGACCTTATTGAGGTAGTTAACTGCTCGTTGAGAGACCCTTAACAGCCTTTTTAATGTGAGGTTTCATCTTTAACTGGTTGTGCATGGGAATCATGGACTTCGGGAAGCTCGCCTGTGAAAGAAAGGCGGGAGCTCAGTGGCCATTGTGCGAGTTCATTAAGTAACCGCTGTAAAAAGCACATCAATACACACACCTTACACCTGCTTCCTTGCCTAAGGGAAAGGCTCTTGCTGACACCATTTTGTGCAGAGATTTAGCTTTCAGTAGTTTGTAGGTGATTTCTGCAACCTCAGGAGCCACTCTCACCACATTGCTAGTCACTCACATGATATTGGAGGATTATGCCTCGGATCTCCACTTTATCTGTCATCTATCAGATCAGCATGGGTGCCGCTTATGCTGTTTCACCTTGGACCTCAGATTTGGACCAAGATGAGCCTCAACACCAGCCACACCACCAGCAGCAGCAGCAGCAACAACACCAGCAGCAGCAGCAACAACGCCAGCAGCCTTCACCTCAACGACCTGATGCTCCACACGAGAGAGGGGGTCAGCATAGAGGTGCACCACGCCAGAGGCAATGCCTCCAACACAGGGTATACAGGCAGAGGATGAGCTTCCTGGACATGACTGAACAGCAGTGGTTCAGAAGGCTCAGACTATCATGCCAGGTCATGGCAGACATTTGTAGCTTGCTGGAAGAAAACCTGCTGCCCAGAGGACCTGGTGGACATGCCTCCTAAGTCACGTTGTCAAAGTCACCACCGCACTCAACTACTTCACCTCAGGCTCCTTTCAGGGATCTGCAGCAGACATTTGAAGGATCTCACAGTTGGCCACACACAAATGCATCACCCAGGTGACTGATGCCATGTTTCACAGGTCAGCCACTTATGTAAACTTTGCCATTGTTGAAACCAATGTTACTGAGCGGGTGCTCGGCTTTGCAGATCTGGTTGGCTTCCCACAGGTGCAGGGCGTCATCGACTGCACACAAGTGGCCATCAAGGCACCTCCACATCACCCAGAAATGTTTGTAAACCACAAGGGCTTCCACTCCCTCAATGTGCAGCTCGTCTGCAACCATAAAAAGATCATCATGCATGCATGTGCCAGATTTCTAGGGAGCTGTCATTACTCTTTTGTCCTGCAACAGTCCACCCTCCCTCAGCTCTTCGCACCTCCACACATACTTACCAGCTGGCTGTTGGAGACAAGGGCTATCTACTGAAGACATGGCTGATGACACCCTTGAGGAGGCCAAGCAATGAGGCCAAGGAGCATTATAATGAAAGCCATATGTCCAACAGATGTGTCATACAGCAAGCAATCGGCATGCTGAAGATGTGCTTCAGATGCCTTGACAGATCTGGAGGATCCCTTCAGTACACACCAGCAGGGTCTCCAGAAGCATCGTCATATGCGGCACCCTGCACAACATAGCACAGCAGCGAGGATTGGAGCTGCAGGAGGAGCAAGGCACAGAGTGCACAGCCTCTTCGGAGGAGGAGTAGAAGGAGGAGGAACAGGAGGAACCTGAGGTGGAGATGGCACCAGCAGTGGCATACATTGCTGCCCTGGAGGCCCGGACTGGCCTCATAATGGCCCAATTTAGTTAAATTGCACCAGTGCACCCATCTGGCTCCCAGATGCTGTACCAACATCGCCCCGCCCCCCACCAACAACACAAAGCAGTCCTAAAATGACCAAACCACGCCTGTCAAACAAACATGCATTGTTCAAGGTTAAGTAATGTCTCACCATTCACTTCAAGTGACTAGGCCACTTCCCAGGTAGCAGGCAAAAATGGGCAAGACAGGAAAGTGGTGCAAAGAGATAAATTTATGTGCATTATAAATAGAACTGAAACTGAACACTAACATTTTAGCAAACACTCATGTGCATACACTTGGGCATCTACAATTGTGTCAATTTTCTTTTCCGAGTGCTTCTACGTGGTGCAAACCCTGTGGCTTCAGCAGAGGTAGAGGCAGGCTGCTCTCTTCCCTGCTGCGACTGCTTAGACACTTTTGGCGGACATTCTCTGGGTTTTGGAGCCTGTGATGGCCCCGCCAAAGTCTGCTCCTCCTGCAACTGTACAGGGGCAGACTCGGCCTTTGGGATCCGAGGCAGCATGTGGGGCTCTGACTGAGGGAGAGGCAATGCCTGCTAGCAAGGAGCTGGAGAGCACCTTGGTGCACATCAGTGGGGCGATGGATGCCCAAATCTACATTGCTATCCCTTCTAGAGATGAGTTCAATAAGACTCTGCAAGCTGTTGTTCACAGCAAGCATGTTCTCGTTCGACTGGCGCATTTGCTGCTCCGTGCAGGTGGCCATCCTTTCCAAGGAAGAGCACATCGTCACCATCGCCTGTGATATGGTGATGCTCATGTTGGAAATGGACTCCTCCATTCTCTGTACAATAATGTATATCGCGGCTGGAAAAGCTGCCAGAGCCTCTTGCATTAGTTGCTGTTCCTCCAAGATCACCCTCTTTGTCGATGACCCCTGAGGTGCAGCATCTGCATCCAGCTGAGCAGAGCTTGGAGGGCCCTGCGCCCTCTGGCGAGGACTCTCCACTGCTGTCCCTGTCTCCACCACCTGCTCTTGCTCACTTGTGAAGTGTGAGACACCAGGTGACAACACCACTCTATGTCTCGCAGGATCCACTGACATGCACGCATCTCCGCTGGTGCTGGCTGCACATGGGTGTGCTGACGGTGCACCCTCAGAGAAGGGAACTTCCTCTGAGGAGTCGTCTTCCTCCACCAGCTGGACAGTGTGGTCGGGGGGGGGGCGGGTACACTTGATGGACCTGTGGTAGAGTAAAGACATGAATTACAACTCTTATGATAAGTAAACGTAACATTACCATTGTGCACATGATGACACTTCACTGGCTGCTGACATCAGTCACCATGAGTGACTGTTGTATGCCATGTGCAATATTTAAATCTGTCACCAGGTTGCTGGGAGATCGCACTCTCTCCGTCACCCACTGCTCTGACTCCCTGGACCAGGACTTCCAGGGAGGCATCCGAGAACCTGGGCGCAGCCTTCTAGCGCTGTGACTCCATCCTTCTTTACACCCTCACAAAGGTCTTCAATATATAACAATAGCCAGCTCTCCCAACCACCCCTGAGCCTCCTCCAACAAACTTCAACTGGGATGTGTGCAATGTTCCTTTAAATATCTGAGCTGAAAGTGAGTAATCAGTGACGTCATCAGACCCGCTCCAGGTAATTGGCCGGGAAACCCGCATGACTGTTTCAATTTAGTTAAACGCGCAGAAAACTTCAGGATGGCGACCCACTACGCACGCACCCACTCCGACTCAAAGGTGGAAATTCCAGCCCAGATTATCTAAACCGAATCTGGGAACACACAGGGTGGGAGCACAGCAAAGTAGCCAGGACGGAAAATGTAGGTTGCACAGTGTAGCGAGGCAAATTTTTTTAGCAGCCTATATTGTAACGGTTGCACATATACACGACAAATAGAAAACAAATATGCATAACATTTTCACTTTAGACCGAATCTTGAATCTTCCGCGTGTTCTACGTCAGACACTGTTCAGTCAGTGTCGTAGCTATGGCAACTGCAATTGTGCTGTACCATCTATACTTGTCCCCAAATACCCTAACTTTTAATTTCTCAACTTTAAATCTGTTCTAAACAGACTGAGATTTTCCATATAAGGTGTGAAACCTGACTCGGATGGTTTCAGATACCTCTTCCTGGTAGGAGAATATAGAGCTTATTCATGAAAAAAACGGAGTGACTTTTTAAAAAATTCGTTTATGGGATCAGGGCGTTGCTGGAAATGCTAGCATTTATTGCCCATCCCTAGTTGCCCTTGAGAAGGTGGTGGTGAGCCACCTTCTTGAACCACTGCAGTCCGTGTGGTGAAGGTACTCCCACAGTGCTGTTAGGTAGGGAGTTCCAGGATTTTGACCCAGCCACGATGAAGGATCAGTGATATACTTCTAAGTCAGAATGGTGTGTGACTTGGAGGGGAACTTGGAGGTGGTGGTGTTCCCATATGCCTGCTGCCCTTGTCCTTCTAGGTGGAAGAGGTCGCGGGTTTGGGAGGTGTTGCCAAAGAAGCCTTGGCGAGTTGCTGCAGTGCATCTTGTAGATGGTACACACTGCAGCCATAGTACGCCAGTGGTGGAGCGAGTGAATGTTTAAGGTGGTGGATGGGGTGCCAATCAAGCGGGCTGCTTTGTCCTGGATAATGTCGAGCTTCTTGAGTGTTGTTGGAGCTGCACTCATCCTGGCAAGTGGAGAGTGTAGTGTATGTGCCTTTAAGAGCCCCATATGTGCTGTAATGCTGGTAATGGCCACTCGGGCTATATAAGCCTGTATATTGTGTTATATCCGTTAGTACCCCTCCAGACTTTGCTTAGTAAACACCTATGAACCAACTCCTGTCTTCAGTGTCTCTATCAACACACGGACACTACAGTGGCAACGAAGTGGAAACGGATTTACCTACAATTCGGCAGCACCTCAAGGACATCGATTCCTCTGGCGTCCAGAAGAATCAAGAAGTGAAAGAAGCTGTTGTTTCACCAGCTGGCCAAGCTGGTGGCAGGTACTGTGGTAATCCTTCCTGGGCGTCAGGCTGGGGCTCCAGCGGCTGGCTCTACAGCTGGGCCAAGCAGCGAAAGCGGAGGCAAGCAGTAACAGACGGGGAGGGAGCACTCGGGAGACGGCTGCAGCTGCAAGCAGGTCGGCGTTCAGACCTACAGAGAGAGTCCGGCGGGAACGAGTCTCCAACTGTAAATAAATAAATAAATAAAAAAAGAACGGAAACCGTGGGAAACAGCGTTGTCATCGGCAGCAGCGGCGGGAAAGCGCGGGAAGCGCCATATCTTTTCTGCAGAAAAGAAAGAAAAGCGCAGGAAACGCCATATCTTTTCTAAGATGCCTAATTCTGGCAATATTGATGCTTTTGATAACGAGATAGAGGATTGGACCACATATGTGGAAAGAGTGGAGGTATATTTCACCGCAAATGGAATAGAAGATGAGAAAAAAGCTTCAGTACTTCTGGATCTAATGGGCGCAAAGACATACAAGCTGTTACGAAACTTAATCACTCCAGCCGAACCGATGGACAAGAATTGTAAGGAGATTGTTGATACCCTACACTGCCAATTCGAGGCAGGACTGGCAGATTCTCTGCGAGACAAATTCGTCTGCGGTCCCCTAAGTGTAGAAACACAAGAAAGGCTATTTTCTGAGAAAAATTTAACACTGGACAAGGCTTTCAGTGCAAGAGGAGCTGCAGAGATACAGCAAAGGCCACAGGACTTCGGCACCCATGAAATGACACGGGGTTTTGAGAGATGTTATTGCTGCGGCAGACCCACCCATGACCAGAGAGACTGCTGGTTCAAGGACAAAGCATGCAGGCAATGCAGAAAGATGGGACACATTACACGTGTGTGCCGATCTGGAAACAAAAAGTCCACTAACAGGAAAAGAATCAATAAGGAAAAGCACAGAAAGGTACAAATGATGACGGACAGTAGCTCTGAAGACCAGAAGAGCGATAGCGACTCCGGGAACAAGAGACTAAGCTCTCTCAAATTACATAATGTAATTGCCAAAGAAGATTACCAGACCATTTGGGTTACCCTCACAATAGCAGGGTCCCCAGTTAAAATGGAGCTAGATACAGGATCAGCTCTGACCGTCATAAATCGACGGGATTACGAGCGTCTATTTCCGCATATACCTTTAAAAGACACATCCATTATCTTGAAAACATATACGGGGCAGAAAGTATACCCCAAAGGAAAAATAAGGGTGCCTGTTGTATACAACGGCAAGGAAATACGGAAGTTGTATTTATACGTTCTACAAGATGGTGGTCCACCGCTGTTGGGACGTGAATGGATCAGGAAAATACGTTTAGACTGGCACTCCATTCAGGCACTGACGGTGACCAGTAAGGAAAAAAATGATGATGACGTCATACCTGAACGATTAAAAGACATCTTGGCCAACGCCAAGGAAGTGTTTCAAGAGAAACTAGGAACCTTGAAAGGCATCACCGCCTCAATAAAAGTGGAAGATGCAGCAATTCCCAAGTTTTTTAAGGCAAGACCGGTGCCATACGCAATTCGTCCAGCAGTCGAGGCAGAGCTGGAGAATTTGGAAAAGGCAGGCGTATTATCTAAAATAGATTGGAGCGAGTGGGCAACACCCATCGTCCCAGTCATGAAGAAAGCATTGAAGAATGATAAATCTGAAGAACAGAGAAAAATTCGCATCTGTGGAGACTTCAAGGTGACTGTAAACCCGGTCCTTCACACGGTACAGTATCCTCTTCCGAGGATAGAAGATATTTTCGCCTCACTATCCGGAGGGAAACGTTTCACCAAAATTGACTTGGCACAGGCATATCTACAGATGGAGGTTGAAGAGGCCTCTAAAAAATATCTCACGATAAATGCACACAAAGGTCTGTACCAGTACAACCGACTGGTTTTCGGAGTAGCATCCGCTCCAGCTATCTGGCAAAGAGCTATGGAGCAAGTCCTCCAAGGGATTCCGGGGACTCAATGCTACCTAGATGACATCCTTGTAACAGGAGAAAACGACAACGAGCACCTTGCCAATTTAGAGCAGGTGCTCACTAGGCTGAGAGAACGGGGCCTACGAGCAAATCACCCCAAGTGCGAATTTTTCCGAAATCAAATATCATATTGTGGCCACATAATAAATAAGGAAGGGTTGCATAAGTCACCTGAAAAAATTGAAGTGGTCATAAAAGCCCCAGCACCTGAAAATGTTTCACAATTAAGGTCGTTCCTGGGATTAATAAATTACTATCATAAATTTTTACCGGACTTATCAACTCTTCTACACCCGCTTAATGAACTGCTACAAACAGGAGTAATTTGGAAATGGAACGAAGACTGCAAACGTGCCTTCCATAAATGCAAAGACTTAATCACATCCAAAGAAGTTTTGGCTCATTACAACCCATCACTGCCAATCAGACTGGCATGCGATGCATCCCCTTATGGCATAGGAGCAGTATTATCGCATAAATTCCCTGATGGCTCGGAACGGCCGATAGCTTTTGCGTCACGCTCATTGAACTCAGCTGAGCGTAACTATGCCCAAATCGACAGGGAAGCACTCAGTCTGGTATGGGGAGTGAAGAAATTCAACCATTACCTACACGGACAAAAATTTACCTTGTTGACTGACCATCAACCCCTCATCTCCATATTCAACCCTAAAAAGGGTGTTCCCATTATGACAGCGCAAAGGCTACAGAGGTGGTCCCTTTTTCTAGGGGCACACCAATACAACATAGAATACAAAGGATCAAAACAGCATGGGAATGCTGACGGTTTATCGCGCCTACCGTTGCCAACGGTAGAAGAGGCACCTACAGTAGACCCAGTGGAGATGTTCCACTCTACCATGGTGGAATGTCTACCAGTAACAAATTCTGCCATTGAAAGGGAAACGAGAAATGACCCGACTCTCTCACGGGTCTATGATTTAACAGTGAAGGGATGGCCAGCACATGGCGAACCACTGTTGCCAGCATTCTCGCAAAGAAGAGAACAGCTGTCAATGTGCCGAGGAACCTTGATGTGTGGATCCAGAGTGGTGATTCCACCCAAACTCCAGGATAAAGTGCTAAAGGAGCTTCACGAGGGGCATCTGGGTGGAGTGAAAATGAAGAACCTAGCCAGGGCGTTTGTATGGTGGCCAGGTATCGATGGAGACATCGAAGAAATGACCAAGAGCTGCCTAGGATGCCAGAAGGTCCAAAACGCTCCACCACAAACCCCTCTACATCCATGGGAGTGGCCCTCATCTCCCTGGCAAATGGTACACATCGACTTTGCTGGTCCATTTATGGACTCAATGTTCTTAATCGCGGTTGATGCACACTCCAAGTGGCTGGAGGTAATAAAGATGTCCTCCACCACCACAGAAAAAACCATCACAGTATTAAGGACCATATTTGCCAGGAATGGGCTGCCGGAACAGATCTGTTCTGATAATGGACCGCAATTTGTGTCCGAAGAATTCAGGAAGTTCTTAAAAAACAATGGGGTTAAACACTACACGTCCGTCCCATACCATCCCGCCACCAATGGATTGGCTGAAAGGTTTGTCCAGACCTTCAAGAAGGCCATAAAGGCCATGGGTAATGAAGACATAAAACTTCAGCACAAGGTGGATAACTTCTTGTTCGCATACAGGAATGCAACACATATGGTTACCAACCAAACTCCCGCCATGATGTTCTTCAATAGAAACCTAAGATGCCGGCTGGATTTGGTCAAGCCCAACATCAGAAGGGATGTGGAGAACCAGCAGTTTCAAGGCATGAATGAAAGGCCAACTAGAACCTTCCAGATAGGTGAACAAGATTTGGCCCGGGACTACCGTACGAAATGGCAGCCTGGAACTATTTGCACACGACTAGGACCACTGATGTATACCGTGGACATCGGAGAAAGCATAATAAGGCGCCATGCTGACCAAATCATAGAGTCATCCGAAAAGGGACAACCTACACCACAACTGTATACGCCGAACGATGAAGTAGAGATACCCATATCTACCACCGATCCGGTGATACTGGAACCCGATGAACCCGACACTGGCATTCAAACCGAATCGACCTTGCCAAAAGAACCTACTACACCACCAGAAACTATTACACCACCGAGGCATTATCCGGACCGAGTCAGGAAGCCTCCAGAGAGACTGACTTATAATTAATTAACTACAGCAATGTGTATATTATTTTTCTTATAACATACAATTAATAATTACTTAAAATATGATGTACTGGTTAGCTAAAAGGGGGGGAATTGTAGTGTATGTGCCTTTAAGAGCCCCATATGTGCTGTAATGCCGGTAATGGCCACTCGGGCTTTATAAGCCTGTATATTGTGTTATATCCGTTAGTACCCCTCCAGGCTTTGCTTAGTGAACACCTATGAACCAACTCCTGTCTTCAGTGTCTCTATCAACACACGGACACTACAGAGAGTATTCCATCACGCTCCTTACTTGTGCCTATTAGATGGTGGAAAGGCTTTGGGGAGTCAGGAGGTGAGTCACTCACTGCAGAATACCTAGCCTTTGACCTGCTCTTGTTGCCACCGTATTTATGTGGCTGGTAAAGTTAAGTTTCTGGTTAATGGTGACCCCCAGGATGTTGATAGTGGGGGATTCAGTGACGGTAATGCCATTGAATGTCAAGGGGAGGTGTTTGGACTCTCGCTTGTTGGAGATAGTCATTGCCTAGCACTTCTGTGGCGCGAATGTTACCTGCCACCTATCAGCCCAAGCCTGAACGACGTCCAGGTCTTGTTGCATGCGGGCATGGACTGCTTCTTTATCTGTGGCATTGTGAATGGCACTGAACACTGTGCAGTCATCAGCGAACATCCCCATTTCTGACCTTATGTTGGAGGGTGTTAAATCTGTGAATCTTGATGTATGGTGTCCTTCAATAAATAGACAGAGACTGCAGAGGAACAATCAACAGGTGTTTACTGGATGAGGGTTACTCTAAAACTTACAGTACAGATCCCTACTCAGGGTTTATAGACAGGTGTGGTCACTGCCGGTACTACAGTATACAGGAGCTGTAAAAAGTAGTTCTCCCCTTAAAGGTACATACACTACAATTCCTCCCCTTTTAGATTAACAGTACCATATCATTCATTTAACAATTAACACTTTTAACATGCAACATTAACTGAAAATAGTCCATTTATAAATTCAGTCTTTGGGGCGGCTTCCTGATCCTTTCTGGATAGCGCCTTTCCTGAGTGTCTTGCTCTTGGTGCGGAGGCGATTCTGGCCCCCTGTCGTCGGTTGGTTCATCAGCTTCCGATGCTACAGTTTCTGGGGCAGATGCTACCTGTATGTCGGGTTCATCACCAGGTACGCGAGACATGGGGTTGACTCGTTCCTGTGACTCTAGGATCTGGTCGACATGGCGTCTCACAATGTTCTCCCCAACATCCACTGTGTACATTAGTGGCCCCTGCCGTGTGCATATCATTCCTGGTTGCCATTTCTCTGTTCGGTAGTCACGGGCCAAGACTGGTTGCCCTACATTGAAGCTCCTTGTCGGCTTCTCATTGATGTGCTGGAATTGCTTATTCTCAACATCTCTTCGTACATTTGGTCTGAGCAAATCCAGACGAGATCTCAACCTTCGGTTAAAGAACATCATGGCCGGGGTCTGGTTGGTGACTGCATGTGTCGCATTTCTGTAGGCTAACAGGAAATTGTCCACCTTATGCTGCAGTGGAATGTCGTCATTGCACATGGCCCTTACTGCCTTTTTAAAGGTTTGTACGAACCTCTCAGCCAATCCATTTGTGGCTGGATGATATGGGGCGGATGTGTAATGCCTTACCCCATTCCTTCTCATAAATTTCCGAAACTCTTCGGACACAAACTGTGGTCCATTATCAGAGCAAATCTGCTCTGGCAAGCCATTCCTGGCAAATATGGACCGTAGGACTGCAATCGTTTTCTCCGTGGTGGTGGAGGATATTTTGATTACATCAGGCCATTTCGAGTGCGCATCCACGGCTATTAAAAACATTGAGTCCATGAATGGACCAGCAAAATCAATATGCACCCGTTGCCATCTTTGTAGCCGTTGCGCAGTCATCACCGGAACGCCCTTCTTTGGATTAAAGATGGAGACAAGTGGTTGGTGGTCTGTCAGCAAGGTGAACTTCTGCCCGTGCAGATAGTGGTTGAACTTTTCACTCCCCACACTAGGCTGAAGGTCTCCCTGTCAATCTGGGCGTAGTTACGCTCGGCTGAGGTTAGTGACCGAGACGCAAAGGCTACTGGCCTCTCCGAGCCATCCAGGAATTTGTGCGACAGCACCGCTCCATTGACATAGGGTGATGCATCACACGCCAACCGAATTGGTAGTGCTGGGTTGAAATGAGCCAACACCTCTTTTGATGTGATCAATTCTTTGCCCTTCTGGAAAGCTCGTTTACATTCGTCATTCCACTTCCATGGTACCCCCGTTTGCAGTAGGGTGTTCAGTGGGTGTAGTGCTGTAGACAAATTCAGCAAGAACTTATGGTAGTAGTTCACCAGCCCGAGGAACGACCTCAGTTGTGACACATTTTCCGGTGCTGGAGCCTTGACTACTGCCTCAATCTTTTCAGGGGACTTATGTAACCCCCCTTCATCAATAGCATGGCCACAATACAAGATCTGCTTCTGGAAAAACTCGCATTTGTGGCGATTAGCTCGGAGCCCATATTCCTTCAACCTAGTGAGCACCTGCTCCAGGTTGGCGAGGTGATCACTGTCATTTTCGCCCGTGACCAGGATGTTGTCCAAATAACACTGGGTCCCTGGAATCCCTTGCAGGGCTGGATCCATTGCCCTTTGCCAAATAGCCGGAGCTGATGCTACCCCGAACACCAGCCGATTGTATTGGTAGAGACCTTTATGAGTGTTGATCGTGAGGTACTTTTTCGAGGCTTCTTCTACCTCCATTTGCAGGTACGCCTGGGCCAGATCAATCTTAGTGAAGCGTTTTCCTCCAGATAGCAAGGCGAAAATATCTTCAATCCGCGGAAGCGGATATTGTGCCGTGTGATGGACTGGGTTCACTGTCACCTTAAAGTCCCCACAGATGCGAACGTTCTTTGGTTCCCCAGGCGTATTACTCAACGACCTCTTCATTACAGGAATGATGGGTGTAGCCCACTCGCTCCAGTGCACTTTGGACAGTACTCCAGAACGTTCCAAACCTTCCAGCTCTGCTTCGACGGCTGGGCGGATCGCATAAGGCACCGGTCTGGCCTTAAAAAACATTGGGCTTGCATTTTCCTCTATTTTGATCATCGCTGTTATGCCTTTTAGTGTTCCGAGTCCCTCCTGGAACACTTCTTGTGCATCAGTTAGCATTTTTGACAGTCGTCCAGGTGTGATGTCATCATCCTTTTTGGCATCTACAGTCAGTGCTTGTATGGAATGCCAATCTAGCTGTATCTTCCGGATCCATTCACGTCCTAGTAGTGGTAATACATATAGGTCCATTTTTGGTGTTTCCTTGCCGTTATATATAATGTTCACCCTTATTTTTCCTTTGGGGTAGACTTTTTGCCCCGTGTATGTCTTCAAGACAATCTCTGTATCTCTCAAGGGTATATGTGAGAATAGCCGCTTGTAGTCCCTTCGGTTTATGACTGTTAGGGCTGATCCTGTGTCCAATTCCATTTTCACTTGGACTCCGTCTATCTTGAGCGTGACCCAGATAGTTTGGTGATCCTCCATTTTGATTACATTATGTAGTTTCAGACAACCCAGCTCCTTGCTTCCAGAGTCTGTATCACTTTTCTGTTCGTCTGAACTACTCTCCGTCACCTTATGTACCTTTTTGTACTTCTCCTGTGGAGATTTCTTGCTGCTGGTTTTCTTTCTCGACCTGCAGACTCTTGCTATGTGTCCTACTTTTCCACACTGTCTGCACACTTGGTCCTTGAACCAACAATCCTTATGGCCATGTGTTGTTCTGCCGCAGCGATAATACTTCACTGCTCCATATGACATTTCATTTGTGCCATATTCTTGCGGTCTCCGTTGTACCTCTGCGGCGCCCCGTGCGGCTGCTTTGTGTGATACTGCCATGCTGAAAGCCTTGTCCAGCGTAAGATCCTTTTCTGATAGAAGCCGTTTCTGTGTTCCTTCACTTTGAAGCCCACACACAAACTTGTCCCTTAAAGTATCTGCTAGTCCCGTTCCAAACTGGCAGTGTTTCGATAGCTTGTGCAGTTCCGTTAAATACTCAGCATTACTTTTGTCTTTATGCTGGTTCCTTTTGTGAAACTTATATCTTTCTGCTATCAGCAGTGGTGTGGGGTTTAAGTGGTCCTGTAGGATTGCCACTATGCTTTCAAAATCCTTTTCCACTGGCTTCTCTGGGGTTACTAGGTTTCGCAGTAAGCCATATGTTTTTGCACCCATGGAATTCTGCAATACTAGTGCTTTCCTGGCATCTGGCACTTAAATCGCCTTGCAGTACACTTCTATGCGTTCTACATATGTCGCCCAAACTTCGACTTCATTGTCGAACGCTGTGACACTGCCACTCTTCGGCATCCCTGGGTGTGGTTAGACTGGCTAAAAATGGCATCTCCCACACTCTCCCTTCTTCTCCGCTGGCTCAAAATGGCATCTCCCGCACTTTCCTTTCTTCCCGCGCTCTCCCTTCTTCTCCACTGTGACTCAAAATGGCGTCGCCTGCGCTCTCCCTTCTTCTCCGCTGCGGCTCAAAAATGGAGTTTTCCGCGCTCTCCCTTATTCTCTGCTGCGGCTCAAATGGCATCTCTAGCGCTTTCCTTTCTTCCCCCGTGGACGCTGCTCAGCCCTTGAACACCGGCTGCGCTCTGCGCGTTTTCCTGCACGCCTCTCTCGTTGACGCCGCTCGGTCCTGAACCCCGGCTGCACCCCGTGCGCTCTACCCTCTCTTTTTTTTTCCGTCGACGCCGCTCGGTCTTCAACCCCGGCTGCGCCCTGTGCACTTCACCCTCTCTCTTACCCGGTCGATGCTGCTCGGCCTTCCCCTGTGCCGTCGGTCGGCTCCAGCCACCACCGTCCGGGAAGGGTCTGTGCCGTACCTGCTGCCAGCCCGTCTCGCTGGAGTCTCCGCCGGATGGTCGACGCCCGTGCCCCTGGAATCGACCTTCTTCTGCAGAGTTGCAGGTAGGTTCGAATCGACTCGTCGCCAATGTTAAATCCGTGAATCTTGATGTATGGTGTCCTTCAATAAATAGACAGAGACTGCAGAGGAACAATCAACAGGTGTTTACTGGATGAGGGTTACTCTAAAACTAACAGTACAATTCCCTACTCAGGGTTTATATACAGGTGTGGTCACTGCCGGTACTACAGTATACAGGAGCTGTAAAAAGTAGTTCTCCCCTTAAAGGTACATACACTACAGAGGGAAGGTCATTGATGAAGCAGCTGAAGATGGTTGGGCCTAGGACAATGCACTGAGGAACTCCTGCAGTGATATCCTGGGGCTGTGATGATTGACCTTCAACCACCACAACCATCTTCCTTTGTGCTAGGTAGGACTCCAGCCAATGCAGCGTTTTCCCCCTGACTTCAGTTTTACTAGGACTTCTTGATGCCAGACTCGTCAAATGCTGCCTTGATGTCAAGGGCCGTCTCTTTTGTAAAGTCTGTGGGTTGTTTAGTTAATTAATACACAGACTCCAAGAGTAACTTAAAACAGGACTTTACTATTCGAAGGTCAGGGCGAATCTGCCCAATAAATCCTGACACAACACTTATATACTGGTGTGCTCACCGTCGGTATTACAGTATACAGAAGCCAAACAAAGTAGTGCCACACTTAAAATAGTTCTCTTAAAGGTGAACGGTTACATACAATAGTTCTCTTAAAGGTAGACGGGTACATACACTACAATCCTCCCTTTTTAGCTTACAACATACTTATTCCCCATTAAACATAACATATAATCAACTTCATGTAAAACAATTCACAGATATAGTCTCTGCGGGAAACAGTTCACAGATTCAGTCTCTGCGGGAACAGTTCACAGATTCAGTCTCTGGTCTTGACTCGGTCCGAACAACATCTCTGTGGTGTAGCCGGTTCACATTTCTAGTGTGACTCATCCAATTGTCTTTCCCTTGGCTTAACAGCTTGAACTTCCGTCCTGCTGAACCAGCAGTGCTGACTTTTACAAACAGCTGGACTGCCTTGGTAATTTTTCCTACTTTCCAACTGATTTGGCCCCCTTCGTAGGGCCCACGTGCATGATCTGATAGAAGTGATAATGATTTAGATGGTTATCGTCTTCTGCTTCGTCTTTTTCTTTTCTGCTTCTTGGAGACTCTCGGGGCTCCCTTATCCGCTGCCAGCTGTAGCGCCACCATCTCCCTATGTTCCTTAGACTTTAAGTGCTTCATCCTGATTTTTGCACTATGGGAGTTTTCATCACAAGCTGGGCAGACCAAGTCATCGTAATATTCCGTGTCACTCAACAGGTCATGGTAATATTCGGTGTCGTCCTGAGCTAGTCTAGCGAGAAGGCCTGCTACTTCTTCCTTACCCAACTGGACGTTAGCCGACTGTTGTTCCCTCCCTAGACATCTTTTCTGAAGAGACTTCTTCATGCGTTCATATTCATCCCGCTCTTCCTGGGTTTCCTGCCAATCCTTCACTAATGACCTCATTTGTGATTCCAATACTTCCCCTTCCATCGGGGATTGATTGATCGGGCTATTCAATCCTTCTACTGGAGCAGCTGTTTCAACATTCTGTAGTTCACATTGACGTGATTCAGCGTACTTTCGACAGCCCCGTAAAATCTGTGTTGCAACCTCAACTATTCCCCAAACTTTTGAGAGCTCCGAACCCCTTCCCTTTGAAGATTGAAGCTCGTGTTCAAATGGTTCCCATTGCAGAGTCTTGTCTCTCAGCATATGAAGGAGTTGGCTGACCGTTAACTCTTCCACGGGGACCCTGTGGATCAGAGTCTTCTCCATTTCATCCACCTTTTCCTCCAATGCTTTCATCTTTTTTTTCTCTTGTACTTTGGCTTTAAGCGCTCGGAGAAGTTGTGCCTTGATGCTCTCTAGCTCATGTTCAGGGGCCATTCTTACAGTCTCTGTGTTTCTTACAGTTGCCTTTTCTTTCACTGAAAGAATTCCCAGTTGAATCTGTTCTTCAAGTTGTTGAACCTCGGTCATTGCCGCCTCATATTTGTCTTGGGTTTCCTTCAATATTTTTATGAGTTCTTGGATATCTTGACTTTTATGTTCTGCCATGTCTTTCACCTCTAATTTCTCATCTATGGATGGAACTTCTACCGATGAGTCTGTCTTGGCCTTGAGCTCATCAAGAATTTCCTGCAGCCTTTGGACTTCTTGCTCATGTTCAACCTTTAGTTGCTCATATGCTTCCACTGAAACTAGCTTTTCGGAGGTTGCTGAGTTAACCCCCTCCAGGATTGTAGCCTGGGCCTGTTCATACTGTTCCTTCAACTTCTCAAACTCTGCTTGTAAGGAGTCGTAGAGAAGAACTGGAATAAAATCCTGGCTTCCTGAAGATTCCTCTTCATTTGCTTCTTTCTGCAAATATTCTAACTCCTGAACATCATAAGGGAGATGTGATCAGTGATTGGTCACGATGGCTCTATGGTCGCTCTCTGCTTGAGCTAGCTGCTTCTGTTGTCTTTCCAGATTCTCCCATTCGGTGTCATAGAACTTTTTCATTGTTTTCATCTCTTGTACGAGACGGTAACTCAATTGTTCTAATTGTTGTCGTAATTTGAAATAAAGTTGAGTCCAAGCTCGGTGTTCTTCCGTCATGGATATGTCCTTAGAACATAAGAACATAAGAAATAGGAGCAGGAGTAGGCCAATTGGCCCCTCGAGCCTGCTCCACCATTCAATAAGATCATGGCTGATCTGATCCTAACCGCCAATCCACTATGACAGGACTATCTCCTGAATCTAACAGCATTAGACACACGAAAACAGACTCAGAATTCTCTGTCAAACTATGTTGTCGTTGTTCGGTGGAGATCTGTTCTGAAACTTTGTTCTTCTCTGGAGCATAAGCCTTTCTGCATGCCTTCGTTTTTCCAACCTTAGTCGGCAAGTCCATTTTAGCCTTGTCTTTCACATTTGGGTTGGTCTTATCGTCATCCGATTCAGAATCTGAGCTGATTGTCTGCACCGAGTCCTCACTCGTTATGGCTTTTAGATAGTGCCATTCCATGTCTATTTTCTTGATCCACTCCCATCCTAGAAGTGGTGGTCCTCCCTCAGGTAGTACATATAAGTTCATTCTTGGGTGTTCTTTACCCCTATCTCTCACCTTGACTCTTATCTTTCCCATGGGGTATACTTTATGCCCCGTGTATGTCTGCAATACGAACTTGGTATCTCTTAAGGGTATATGTGAGAATAGCTGGTGGTAATCCCTTCGATTTATGACTGATAGAGCTGATCCAGTGTCCAACTCCATTTTCACTTGGACTCCAGCTATTTTTAGCATGACCCAGATAGTTTGTAGGTCAGCTTCCTTACTCACATTATGAATTCTCAGACTACCCAGCTCCTGGCCGTTTGGGTCTGAGTCCGAATTCTGTTCGTCTGAACTCTTCTCAGCCACCTTGTGTACCTTGTTGTACTTTTCCTGTGATGGCTTCCTTTGGTTGTTGGTCCTTTGGTTGTTGGTCTTCTTCCCTGACCGGCATACCTTAGCTATGTGACCCAGTTTGCCACATTTCCTACATTCCTGGTTCTTAAACCAGCATCGGTTCTGGTCGTGTGTTGTCTTCCCACAACGATAGCATTTTGTTGTTGTCGAGGTAATTTGATCCACACTGAGTGCCGCTGTCTTTAGCTGCATTTCCGCAGTTCCCTTCGCTGCGGCTTCGTGCGATGCTGCAATAAGGACAGCCCTGTCAAGTGTAAGGTCGTTCTCTTCGAGTAGTCGCTTTTGCGTTCCTTCCTTTGCCAATCCGCACACGAACTTGTCTCGCAATGCCTCTGTCAGATTCCCTCCAAACTGGCAGTATTTCGCTAGTCTACGCAGTTCGACCAAGTATTCTGCGTTGCTTTCGTCTTTCCGTTGCGTTCTCGCATAGAATTTGAATCGTTCCGCCAACATCAACGGTGTGGGGTTCAAGTGATCCTTCAGAACAGCCACAATATCATCGAAAGTCTGATCCGCCGGTTTAGCCGGTGATAGTAGATGCTTCAAGAGCCCGTATGTCTTCGCGCCCATCGAGTTTAGCAAGGTTATAGCTTTGTCATCTTCTTCTATTTTATTGGCCTCACAATAGATCTCAATGCGTTCCACATACGTGGCCCAGTCTTCTACCTCGGAATTAAAATCATTGATGTTACCATGCTTAGGCATCTTCCTCTCTTCCTGATAAACACCACGAATTATTTCTTTAAAATTTTTTTTTTTTTTCCAAGATGGCGGTTCCCGCGAAAATGGCGGTTTCCCGTGCTTATCTTCTCTCCCCGCCCACTTCAATGGCGGTTTCCCGCTTCTGTCTTCTTCCCCGCCTAATGGCGGCTTCCCGCGTTTCTTCCCTGGCGGGAGGGGTACACTTTCCCCACGGGCGACGGCCGCTGGCTTTCAGGTTCACAGCCTGCGCGTCGGCTTCACTGCTTTCCCTTTTCTCGGCAGGGCAACCGGCGCTGGGTACACCCCGTTGACGGCGAACAGTTTCAGCCGCTGGGCTGGCTCTCGCTCAGTTCCTCTTGCTCGGGCTCTGTCGGCTTCAGTGCTTTCCCCTTTCTTGGCAGGGCAACCGGCGCTGGGTACACCCCGTTGACGGCGAACAGTTTCAGCCGCTGGGCTGGCTCTCGCTCAGTTCCCCTTGCTCGGGCTCTGTCTCTCTCCCGCTCGCTCGGCTCTACCGGCGCTGGGTACACCCCGTTGACGGAGAACAGTGTCAGCCGCTGGACTGGCTCTCGCTCAGCCTCCCTTGGTCGGCTCTGCCTCTCCCACTCGCTCGGCTGCCAATCGCGCCTCCCAGCCCTCTCGCAGTCCGGTGCTTCCCTCCCCGGCTGCGGCTGAGTTTATCTCTTCCCGCGCCTACGTTCCCGGTCGCAGCGCTTCGTGGCTTCGGTCGCTGCCCGGCCTTTTTCGCCGGTCGTGGTCTAGCTGTCTCACGACGCCGTTGCATCCCCCAGCCTGTCTGTACCGCAGCTTCCTTGCTCCACGCTGCCCCAGTCTCAGCGCCTCTGGACCCGACTTCTGTCCGGCTCCTTTCCCCCTCGACCGTGGTCGAGTGCACCGCCCTTATCCTCCGGTTATTCTTTTTACTTTCCCTTACTCACAGTCACCGTGGCCGCCTTGCTTCTCGTGCTGATCGGCTCACTCCTCACCGTGGCAGAAGGGACAGTCAGTGCCTGTTGCTGATGGAAGTCTTTGTCTCTAAATTCTTCCTCCTTTCTAGTTCTGCAGCCTCGAGTTTTCTCCCAGCAGAACGACGAGGGCGGTTGCCTCTTCTCGACGCTCGTTAACTGCTTCGGAAGTATTGTTGCCGCAGGGTACGATCGGACTCGTCGCCACTGTAAAGTCTGTGGGTTGTTCAATTAATTAATACACAGACTCCAAGAGTAACTTAAAACAGGACTTTACTATTCGAAGGTCAGGGCGAATCTGCCCAATAAATCCTGACACAACACTTATATACTGGTGTGGTCACCGTCGGTATTACAGTATACAGAAGCCAAACAAAGTAGTGCCACACCTAAAATAGTTCTCTTAAAGGTGAACGGTTACATACAATAGTTCTCTTAAAGGTAGACGGGTACATACACTACAACTCTCACCTCATCTCTGGAATTCACTCCATTGTCCATGCTTGGACCAGGGCTGTAATGAGGTCGGGAGCCGAGTGGTCTTGGTGCAACCCAAACTGGGCATCAGTGAGCAGGTGCCGCTTGATAGCACTGTCGGTGACGCCTTCCATCACTTTGCTGATGATTGAGAGTAGACTGATGGGGCGGTAATTGGCCGGGTTGGATTTGTCCTGCTTTTTGTGGACAGGACATACCTGGGCAGTTTTCCACATGGTTGGATAAATGCCAGTGTTGTAGCTGTACTGGAACAGCTTGGCTAGAGGCGCGGCTAGTTCTGGAGCACAAGTCTTCAGCACGATAGCCGGGATGTTGTCAGGGCCCATAGCTTTTGCTTTATCCAGTGCGCTCAGCTGTTTCTTGATATCATGTGGAGTGAATCGAATTGGCTGCAGAATGGCTTCTGTGATGGTGGGGACCTCGGGAGCAGGCCGATATGGATCATTCACTTGGCACTTCTGGCTGAAGTTGGTTGCAAACGCTTCAGATTTGTCTTTTGCACTCATATGCTGGGCTCCACCATCATTGAGGAAATGGATATTCTTGGAGCCTCCTCCTCCTATTAGTTGTTTAATGGCCCACCACCATTCACGACTGGATTGCAGAGCTTTGATCTGATCCGTTGATTGTGGGATCGCTTAGCCTGTCTATAGCATGCTGCTTCCGCTTTTTAGCATGCATGTAGTTCTGTGTTGCAGCTTCCCCAGGTTGGCACCTCATTTTTAGGTGCGCCTGGTGCTGCTCCTGGCATGCTCTTCTACACTCATTGTTGAACCAGGATTGTTCTCCTGGCTTGGTGGTAATGGTAGAGTGAGGGATATGCCAGGCCATGAGGTTACAGATTGTGGTGGAATACAATTCTGATGCTGCTGATGGCCCACAGCGCCTCATGGATGCCCAGTTTTGAGCTGCTAGATCTGTTCTGAATCTATCCCATTTAGCACGGTGATAGTGCCACACAACACGATGGAGGTTGTTCTCAGTGTGAAGACGGGACTTCATCTCCAGAATGACTGTGCGGTGGTCACTGCTGCCAATGCTGTCATGGACAGACGCATCTGCGAACGGTAGATTGGTGAGGACGAGGTCAAGTAGGTTTTTCCATCTTGTTGGTTCACTCAGCACCTGTCGCAGGCCCAGACTCACAGTTATGTCCTTCAGGACTCAGCCAGTAGTGGTGCTACCAAGCCACTCTTGGTGATGGACATTGAAGTCCCCCACCCAGAGTACATTCTGTGCCCTTGCAACTCTTAGAGCTTCTTCCAAGTGGTGTTCAACATGGTACTGATTCATCAACTGAGGAAGGGCAGTAGATGGTAATCAACAGGCGGTTTCCTTGCCCATGCTTGACCTGAAGCCATGAGACTTCATGGGGTCCAGAGTCAATGTTGAGTATTCCCAGGGCCACTCCTTCCCGACTGTATACCACTGTGCCACCACCCCTGGTGGGTCTGTCCTGCTGGTGGGACAGGACATACCCAGGAATGGTGATGGAGGAGTTTGGGACATTGGGTGAAAGGTATGGTTCTGTGAGTATGACTATGTCAGGCTGTTGCTTGACTAGTCTGTGGGACAGCTCTCCCAATTTTGGCACAAGTCCCCAGATGTTGGTGAGGAGGACTTTTCAGGATTGACTGGGCTGGGTGTGCCGGTGCCGTGTCCGTAGCTGAGGTCGATGGCGGGTGGCCCGTCCGGTTTCATTCTTATTATTGTGTTTCATAGCGGTTTGTTACAACTGAGTCACATATAGGCCAGACCAGGTAAGGACGGCAGATTTCCTTCCCTAAAGGACATTAGTGAACCAGATGGGTTTTTATGACAATCCGATAATTTCATGGTCACCATTATTGATACTAGCTTTTTATTTCAGATTTATTTAATTAACTAAATTTAAATTCCCCAGATGCCGTGGTGGGATTTGAACTCACGTCTACTGGGTCATATAGTTCAGGTCTCTGGATTATTAGCCCAGTGACATTACCACTACGCTACTATTCCCAACTATTGCCAACGACCGGAAGCTGCACAGACACGTACTGCGCATTAATCTGGACCCGAAAGCATGATGTTCCTGTTTTTTTTCCCAAAGCCCGCTCCCTCTCCGGCATTTCTCCCCAGAGCCCGCTTTTTCCCCGACACTTTTTCAAGGAGCCCGCTCCCTCCCCGGCACTTTTTCAACAAGCCTGCTCCCTCCCCGCCACTTTTCCCCAGAGCCTGCTCCCTCCCCAGCAATTTTTCAAACAGCTCGCTCTCTCCCCGGCATTTTTCCCCAGAGCCCACTCCCTCCCCGGCATTTAAACATTTTTTTTTAACGAGTCCACTCCCGTAACGAGCCGGAAGCACACATGTGCAGAACGCTTCTACGCAGCTTCCGGTTCGTTGGCAGCAGTCGTGTCCTTAAAAAAAGCACAATTTGATCCGATCTTTGCAGCATGCGCCATGCTGATCTCTGAGCTAAAGTAAATCCACTTGCCCACCAGCTCTCACCGTGCCCTCGGTTTCTCCTCCGATTTTTTTCCCCCACTCGTGCTAAAGGATCTGCCCTCCCGCCAGTCACTATCGGCTGAAACAGCTGCCTCCTTATAGGACAAAACCTAACCCACGTGTCCCACCTATGCCGTCAGCAGCAGCCAATCCCAGGTGGGCATCGCCCTGACAAAGGAATGCCACGCTCTGATTCATCTAGAAGAGCTGAGGCAAGACGAAGATTGACATTTCAGCAGACCAATGAATGCAGCTCTATTTGGTGACATGTTTTCTGAACCGAGGACTCTTCCGGGGACATTGATTGCCTCCGGGACACAGTACCTCATCCGGGGACTGTCCCCGGAAAAAGGTCAACCTATTCTAACCACCAACAAAGAAACCGTGTTTGCAGGTGCTTTTTTCACACATTCTCTCATTCACAGGTGTTGCCTGTTGTTAATAAATTCAATAGACACAAAAGGCATCAAGGGGTATGGGGAGAGAGCAGGAATATGGTATTGAGATAAAGGATCAGCCATGATCATATTGAATGGTGGAGCAGGCTCGAAGGGCCGAATGGCCTACTCCTGCTCCTATTTTTCTATGTTTTCTATGTTTTATGTTCTATGTAAATAAATGCCAGACCATATTGAAAAGCAAAAAGAGACACTGTCACATCCTCAAACAATGAAGAGGCAACCCCTTCTACTCCTGTTGATATTCAGATTGCATGCTGCGCAATTCTAACTACTTCACATGCTTCGAATATGCAGCTATGGTTGAAAAGTCTCTCCAACTGCTGTGAGGTAAGAATATCCAGTTGAAGCCCAGGTTTTTGAAAGAGGCTGAGACCTTGAAGTAAAAACATTGGCCGTGCCTTCATCCCAAGAATGAATAAAAAAACCTGATTGGGTCATTCTTCACGTGACTGATTCCCATCACTGGTACTACCAGCCCCGGTTTCCACTTTTTCAACAGCTGCAGCAGACTGCAGAGACAAACTGAAAACAGCAAATCAGTTCCAAGCTAGGTGTAAATTTGGGATTACCGGGCCACAATTTATATAGACGATTCTTCACCATTGACATCCCTTACTTTGATGAGTAAAAAAGTTTATCCTCCTCTCAAAAAACAACAAATTGTATAGTTTCAGTAAAGTACTTTCAGTGAAATAAAACCAGAAAATGCTGGAAATATTCAATGGGTCAGGCAGCATCTGTGGAAAGGGAAACAGAGTTAATGTTTCACCTCAATGACCTTTCGTCAGAACTGAAGCATAGGCTGGAATTTGGCCTACCTGGGCGGGTCCGGTGCGAGCAGTGGCTGTGGCGATCCCACTGCTGACTCCATCCCGCTGTAGAAAATTAACTTACCTTAATGGGGCCTGTTAAGTCCACCCAGCGCGTTACCCAGACCAATGAGATGGAGCGGGTTTGGTGACGTCATTCATGATGCGTTTTCAGCCGGGATACTTAAAGGGACCATGGCCACATTAGATTTGAAGTTTTATCTAACATTGGAATGCTGCAAATGCTGACAATGACTGCACAGAGGCAGAGGGCTGCACCAGGTTCTCCGATGACTCCCTCCATATGCTTATGGAGGGAGTCACAGCATGCAGGGAGGTCCTCTTCCCTTCCGATGGGCGGAAGAGACCTCCCCAGGAGACCAAGACAGCCTGGTTGCACATTGCAGAGGAGGTCACAAGCAGGGATGTCGTCAGTGTCGCAAACATTTCAATATTCTCATTAGATCAGGAAACGTGAGTACAAAGCCATACACAACTGCATCCTGCTGTGCCTCTCATCACATCCCCATCACTCTGCCTTCCCTACCCTACTCCTGCACATCTGTACTCACACCAACATACCTTGCATGTCCACCCATCCCTCTCTCTATCTACATTATCACATCCCCATGCCACTCACCCTCATCCTAGTGCAATCATACCAACTAACAACACACAAGGGTAGCCACTTGGGTGTTTTATGCAACGTTTATGTGAAGTTTCTGTTAATGTGCGAGAAGATGGCTTGGAGGCGGGTATCCATCCTGACCCCAACCCACCTCCGTGCCATCTTCCCAGGAGGCTGGTAGCCGACCCACACTGGGTCCCGTCTCCTGGAGGCGGGAAGGGTATTGCAGCCACTTAACTGCCTGTTAACATGTAGTTAACAGGCAGTTAAGAGGATTATCCCCATTTTTCCAGCAGAGGTGCGAGCTTCCCAACATCAGGAAACCCCGCCAGGTCACCAAGGCGAGCAGTGGGCCTGCGGGGGTCGGAGAGGGCCAAAAGTGCACTGTGGAGATGAGTGATGGGTGCAAGTGTGGAGAGGTAAGCGTGTGAGGTGAGTGAAAAGTGATAGAAAATGTTTACTTACCTTTGTTTCTTCCTGCAGGCTTCAAAAGTTGGGGATACGGAGACTCTCGCATCTCACCGGCAGAGATGACAGATGGCTGCTGCATTCTCAGATGAATTTTTGACAGATGAAACGTTATATGCTGATGTTCTCTGTAAGCAGCTTCCCCTTAATTGGTCTGCAATTAATAAGGTCAATCAAGGGAAAATAGTGTGGGTTGGCCACAAGTCGATGGTGGCAGGACTAAAACCCGACAAGCAGCATTCCCGCCTCCAACGCGCCCCAATTGACAAAATCGCCCCCTTGATTTTCAACACTTTCCGTTCTTGGACAGATTTGTGTGCACCTTTGGAAGTGTCTTAGTGAGTTGCAGTGAATAGTGAGACATAATAGTGAGGGAAATAAACTTGCAGGGCTACGGGGATAGAGCGGAGGAATGAGACTGACTGGATTGCTCTACAGAGAGCCAGCATGGACTTGATGGGTCGAATGGCCTCCTTCTGTGCCGTTATGACTCTCTGACTCTATAACGGTACTCCCCGCAATGGCGATGAGCGTAAAAGGAATGGCTTGGACATTGTCGGGATGCTTTATGGTGTTGGTGTGGGGTGGTGCCAACCTGGCGCATTATCTGGACATGATGAGGCCATCCCTGGCCTCCCAGGCAGCAATGTGCTCAGATGCTGATGCCCTCTATCCTGTGAAGCATCAGGTGATCACGGAGGATGTTGTTGTTGGTGCTGCTGGTGTGACGGGTGCTGCTGGTGTGATGGGTGCTGCTGGTGTGACGGGTGCTGCTGGTGTGATGGGTGCTGCTGGTGTGATGGGTGCTGCTGGTGTGACGGGTGCTGCTGATGTGATGGGTGCTGCTGGTGTGATGGGTGCTGCTGGTGTGATGGGTGCTGCTGGTGTGATGGGTGCTGCTGGTGTGACGGGTGCTGCTGGTGTGATGGGTGCTGCTGGTGTGATGGGTGCTGCTGGTGTGATGGGTGCTGCTGGTGTGATGGGTGCTGCTGGTGTGACGGGTGCTGCTGGTGTGATGGGTGCTGCTGGTGTGATGGGTGCTGCTGGTGTGATGGGTGCTGCTGGTGTGCCGGGTGCTGCTGGTGTGACGGGTGCTGCTGGTGTGATGGGTGCTGCTGGTGTGACGGGTGCTGCTGGTGTGATGTGTGCTGCTGGTGTTGGGGCTGATTGTGGTCTGATTCTGAGGACCAAGGTGAGACAGTATAAACGGCACCCATGTTAATGGAATAGATGGCAGGTGAAGTACAGCTGACAGAAGCATTCTGTCAATG
Organism: Somniosus microcephalus; assembly: GCF_052327205.1. Taxonomy (NCBI): domain Eukaryota; kingdom Metazoa; phylum Chordata; class Chondrichthyes; order Squaliformes; family Somniosidae; genus Somniosus; species Somniosus microcephalus. The sequence continues at coordinate 276,839,190 of NC_140988.1, read as the reverse complement.
GTGAGAGAGTTCTTCCAATGAGGTGAGACTGGATGGAGACTTTGCTGGAAACACTTGCAGCCTGCAGAATCTGTGCTGGAAATGGACTGAGAAACAGCTTCTGCCTGAGGAAAGTGATCATCTGTCAGGCTGGAGCTTTCACTGAACATTTGATGCTGTCAAGTAATCAGCTGGAGCAATGGCCACGGAACTCCCGCCTCAGGTTGACAGACGTGGTTCCCGAGCTGCGTGAATCCCATGGCCATGCAGGGAAATTTAAAAAGTAAGTGAAAAAAGGCTCTTAAGTGCCTGTGAGCTACCCGATAATCATCTCAATTGGGTCCCCCGCCGCTGCTGGTCAGGTCAGCTCCGCGATGACAAGCTTACCTGGGGGAAAGGCGTGTGGGAGGGTGGAAAGGTTCCTGACCCGCTGTCAAAAATAACAACTATCCCACCCGACCCGCCACCGATCGTGCCTGCTACCACCCCGGAAAATTCCGGTCATTAACTCTGTTTCTCTCTCCACAGATGCTGCCTGACCTGCTGAATATTTCCAGCATTTTCTGTTTTTATTTCAGATTTCCAACATCTGCTGTATTTTGCTTTTGTACTTTCAGTGAAAAGTAATCTTTCTGGAGAAACTACAATGCTACTGGGGGCAGGGACAGAAGGAATGTGATGTTCTTTTAGGCTAATTATTATAAGTTATGTGACCAATTTCAAAAGTGCAGAGGTTCTTACAATTGGTAATTTTTTGTGATGATTAAAGCTACAGCAGGCTAACATGGCATATTTTTCATTTTAAAATATATATCTTACTTTAAAAGAAGAGGGCCTGAATATGGTGTTCTGATACCAATTAATAAAGATTAACATGCGTTTCTCTGCAGTGCAGTGGTGCTTATATATATATCATGTACTTGGCATACATCAGTGAAGCACTGTCCTCAACGCATAAAGTTGCCTCACTCACATGTTTAGAGCATCAGGTTTCTACTGAGTGGTATTGATGATAAGATTATGGCACAGTCCAAGGCTTCATTCATTCTGCTCTTCCAACCGCAAAGGGACACGTGAACGATGAAAGAGAGGGAAAAATAAGGAGGAGAGGCAAAAAAAACACCTCACTGAAGCAATTCAGTGTGTTTATTTGCAATGTTATTAACTGAAGAACACATTGAAATTAAAAAAAATAAATCAATGACCAGGAATGGATTACAGACCAAATGATAAATAAATCCACAGAATAATTTGACATGAGAATTTGCACAAGGGTTAAGAATTTTTTTTGTTAAACTTGTTTTAAAAAACTAGTAAACTATTTAATAAAAAATGGGGTAGAAATGAGCCCTCCTTGCGCCCGTGGTCACAGGGCAGTCCAATTTCTGGAATGGGTCCTTAAACAGGCATTAGGCTCTTCATTAGCATAAGCAAGGGGCCTAACAACTGTATTAGGTGGCCGCCCCGGATGGCTGAAAAATGACCCAAGCCAATGTTGTTTTATGCCTGTAGAATGGATAGAATGAGGACCAATTGCTACCCATTATTTATTAAATAGTTTAATTGTAAAGCAACAATACAACTCCATAGACCACTGGTAAACTTTCAAAAAGCTTGGAAGAACAGTTTATGTTATAACAAGTGATTTAGGAATATTCACACTTATGCAAATGAGCTTAATTAATTGTATCTCATAAATTGGAAAATAAGACTGAAGGAAGTAAATATAACATGACATATATAATACATTCTATAATTCATAACAGTTACTATACAATGAATTCTAATGTTGAGGTGTAGAACATGTCTTTAAGCCACTTTAGCTCAACTGTTGAGTCTTAAGACATCAATTGTAGTCTTCGATTGGTGAATAAACTTTTTTTTCATTACAATTATCCCCCCTCATTCTCTGACGTACAGCCCGCAGGCACCAGCAGCCCACTGTTGCTTTAACAAAGCATCCATTCTTCATATCTTGGCCTAAGTTGGCAAACTAATGGACGACAGGAGAATTACAGTAACTAGTTTGTTCCAGACCAGTTGTGGTTCCTTCCATTGAAATGACAGGAAAATTGGAAAACTACAAATCTTCGAGAGGATCGTAGCTATGTCGTGACGCTCGACAATTCTTAACACTCTTTAAAGATCAAATCTGTCCAAAGGCTTGAATATTACTCCCATATTGTTGGAAGTTCTTCTACCATCTCTCTTGCACTTCTGGACAGGGTACAATTAAAAGCTTGGTCCCCAAATTGTGCCGGCCTTCTGGTGCACTCCTGCTGTAGTTCCAACTGAAGTGCAGCAGAAGGGCTGGGAAATATTCTGGGACCTGGATTTATTGGTATGCCTGCACTGGTGGTTTCTGGGTGCCTTTTTCTAGGGCCGTACTTCCCTCTGGTCCAAGCGTGGTCACATGGTTCCCTGCACCAGAGGATTGCCACTTTATCAGCCTCTGTGGGAGCTGGTTAGAAGCTGGTACACATAGGGTGATGAGGTGTAGCAGCACCCTAAATGGTGTAAGTGGCCTCCATCAAGAGTGGTTGGGGGAGCTGCTAGCCAGGGTGTGAACCTGGAGCATTGAAGATCCATTCGGAATACTTTTCCCCCAAAATGTTTTAAGTGGCCTCCTGATTGGATGGCTGTTTGGGCCTTGATTCTCCCCTTTCCATGGTGGGGAGAACTTGGCACACATTCTCAGGCTGGTCAACTTCCTCCCGGGTTTCTGGGACCTTCGGCAGAGGGGTGCCACAGATGCGCCTCCCCGCACTGCCAAAGTCATGCTAATGGAGTCCCCTCCCCCTTACACTGTGAAGTTCAGTGGGGTTATTTGCAGAGTTCAACGGTGGCCACGATCCCAGTGCAATTGGCTGGATTGCATTCCAATGGGCTTTCAGGCACTGTGTTTTGAGCGATCCATCTCCCACAATTAGCTTCTGACCTCTCTGCATTTCTCCATCTTATTTCTCTCCATTCTGTTAATACGACTGTGGTTGCTGCTCCTCTGAATCTTTCTCTCTGTCCCTTCTAAATTGCCAGTATGGCATTCTACATGTTCTTCCTTCTCCCTGCAGCCTGGCTGTGTTGAAATCAAGATTCATCACATTGTCTGTAACCCTAACTCATTCCTTCCCAGGGTCTCAAAACTATGGAATCCTGCCCCGCCACTCCCCCCTCCCCCCACCCCCCCGATTCCTCCCATCTATAGGCTTTTGAAACCCAGACGTGGCAACATCTAGACACTATTGTTTGGTTTACCTCATCAGCTTTCAACCTTGGTGGTGTCCTACATGATGGGCTTTGGGCCTTCACCATTGTTTCATAATAGGAAAAAGACTGAAACTGTGATCATTACAGTTTTGCGTATTATTTCATTTTTTCATTAATTCAAAGAACAAATTTTAATTTTGTTTTGCTGGTTGAACTGTATAGATTAGGTCTGAATACAGGTCTGAATATATATATATCACCAAAAGCAGCTGAATTTGTTTTCACGGGACAAAGCAGCCCGCTTGATTGGCACCCCATACAACACCTTAAACATTCACTCCCTCCACCACCAGGTTACCGTGGCTGCAGTGTCTACCATCTACAAGATGCACTGCAGCAACTCACCAAGGCTTCTTCGGCAGCACCTCCCAAACCCGCGACCTCTACTACCTAGGACAAGGGCAGCAGGCGTATGGGAACATCACCACCTCCATGTTCCCCTCCAAGTCACACATCCTCCTGACTTGGAAATATATCGTCATTCCTTCATTGTCGCTGGGGCAGAATTCTGGAACTCCTGACCTAACAGCACTGTGGGAGTACCTTCACCATAGGGACTGCAGCGGTTCAAGAAGGCAGCTCACCACCACCTTCTCAGGGGCAATTAGGGATGGGCAATAAATACTGGCCTTGCCAGCGATGCCCACATCCCGTGAATGAATAAAAGAAAATGTGTGAAGAGCAGTATACGGATGCTTAACATAAACATTCACAATAATCTGTAGTGTCTCTACTTTTTAACATCCAAACTTTAAAATAACTTAAACTACAATGGGGGAAGATATCCCCCATTTAATATTTTCAGTTAATTCATAAAAGTTCACATATTTACAATTCTGTTTTCTCAGAATCTTCCCCCATTATCTTATATTGCATGCAGACATCTGTAGTCAGCATTGTACTGAATCACATCAATCGAACTTTGTGTGCTTTATTTGAAATTGCAGATGGAAATTTTTGTCCATTTTCAAAATCGACAGCAAATACACAATGTCCGAGGATGACAATAGCATTAGATTAATATGTTAACAATTTAATTATTACATATTTCATGTGGACATTTTAATTTTCCATCATTAGCACTGTTTAATGCTGAATGTAAGGGCCACCTGATTGGTTGTTGCTTCCAGCATTCTATGGTCAGTGGAAGAAGGAGGGGAATAAAAATTCTGCTGCCAGCCAGGGCCTATGCAAACACTTAAGGAGAGCTGCCATGCACAGGCCCAAGAAGGAGAGTGGAAATTCATGCCAACAGAATGAAGTTTTGCAAACAGCGTGGAGGCTGCCTACATCCAGATGCTGTGGTAGGCCCTCAAGGGCTGCTGAGTCTGAACTCTACCCTCTTTTTGGCACGACTCTGGGGAGCTTGCCTCCATTACGATGATGACCCTGAGGCCAGGGGGCAGCTCAGTAGCAGGCAGAAGTCCCACCTCTCTGGAGATTTGCCCCCACCAAGGTGTGGGCTGCAGAAAGCCTAGGCTTAAGGCTCTTAACAGTGTGAAGGAACAGAGAAATTTAGAAGTGCAGCTAGATAGATCTTTAAAGGTAGGAATACAGTTAGAAAAAGTCATAAAAGAGACAAATGACATTCTGCATTTTCTGCAATATAAAATCAAGGAATTAATGTTGAATTTGAACATTGGTTAGGCTACAGTTGGAGTAATGCACGCAGTATTGGGCACCTCATTATAGGAAGGATACAAGAGCCATTGATAAAGTACAATGAAGGTTCATTTGAATGATGCCAGGAATATTATAGTTATAAAGGCAATGTCAAAAAATAGCACTTTTTTTTGACTGGAACAGTAGTTTAAGGGGGATCTAATACCACTTTTCCAAATGATAAAAGGTTTTGAGAAGAAAAATAGTGAAATATTATGTCCACTTGCTAACAAATTGGTTAGAATGGAGCACAGACTGAGGATTATCATTAACAAATGAAGTGGAAATTTACAAGTCATTTTCTCACAGAGAATTATTAGAACATTGAGAGCTGGATTTTCCTCCTGGGCAATAACACCGGAGATGGTGCAGAGAGAATTTAGAATTCCCTTTGTTTCAAAACACAGTACTTAAACGTAACTCATTCCCAAACCCTTTCCATGAAAAAGATCAAAAATCCCAAAATGTGCCACTCTGCATTTTTGTCTTAACCCACCCTATCTCTGTACCCTCCCGAAGCTATATCCTCCGCCCTCTGTTGGCCCTTATTCATTTTGAGAATACCAGGAGGTGGTTTCTTGAGAATCATACTCCAAGAGAGGAGGAGAGGTAGCTAGTTTTGACAGGTACTGGCAAATCACTGAACAGAGAGGAAATCAGAGGGACAGTCTATGAACACACAGAGAGAAAGAAGGAGAAAGGGACAGCGGGACAGTGGTAGGGATGGAGGCAGGTAACTTTGCACAGGTGGAAATAGTTGGTCTTAGTGATTGACGGGATGTGAGTTTTGAAGTTCAGCTCAGGGTTGAACAGGATGCCAAGTTTTTAAATAGTCCAATTCAGCCTGAGAGGGGAAAGGAGGGGAAAGGAGCAGAGAATATGGTGGGGACCAAGAACAATGGCTTTGGTCTTCCCAATATTCAGCTGGAGGAATTTGTGGCCAGTAGAAACACTGAAGTCTGTGATGTTACAGTGAAATAACACATTTAAATATCTTGCGATTCATACATGACATGGATTGAGAGCCTCGCTTGCTTCTACAATAAGCCTTATGTGTGGATCTGCTACAGTATAGCACCCGGTAATCATGAGATTCATGGCAATAATGGGGAGGGAGGAACACTCATGATTGCAATGTTATTGCACTATATGTTTTCTATTTCATGTTTCATCATACCCTTTATCATAACACCTGCTGCACACATATAAGCCTAGAAATTACTGTTGGTGATTCTAAGGGGTGAACACCTAACACATTAAAATTTCAGCTAACATAGTGGACAGTGGAATATCATATGAACATATTAAGCAAAGTAATCTCTGGGCTATATTTACTTGTAATGCATCTATCCATCTTGCCAGAATTCAATATTCAAACCAAGATATTTATGTGCTGTCATTTATTTACCTCCATTTGCTTGTATTGTACGAAACCCAATAAAATCTATACTGTAGTTTGGTTCTAACCGAGTTCTACTGGACTGACACAACGATCATTTACAGATTTAATGGTGGTTTTGGTAGTGTATCTTCCAAAGATAATCTGAACTGTAAACAAGACAGTGATGTGTAAATGGACAATTGTCTTTCACCTGGAAATTACGGTATGTGTTCTTATTATATGAATGCCCAACACAGTCCTTTGCCTGGTATTTTAAATAAATAGATTAATGGTTCTGTTAAAATACCGAACAGAGGAATTTGATATAAATGTATTAACCATTCATACAATCAAATCAGAGTATTATTTCAAGCTATGTATCTCTTTGGTTTTACTAAATTCAAAAGACATGTTTGGACATGTGATAAACAAACATCAGAAACAGTTACAAAAAAAATGTTTCCTATCAGGATTAATCTTTTCCTATCAGGTTTCTTATCAAAATATAGATAAATCTTCATAATGGAAGTGACTAAAGTTACATGGGATCCCCTTTTGATGATGGATGACAAAAAAAAAAGTCATTGAATTACCAGGGTGCACTTGCAATGCCCTTTAGTCCCCCATTTCACATAGTCCAGCTGCTTCTGCACAGAATTGATCTTTGAAGGCCACAGTTAAAAAAAGAAAAGGAAAAGACTCCATCCATTTTCTAATGTAGCTCCAAATCAAATGTAAGTACTCCATGGTTTAGTGTATGATATTTAAGTATATAAAAACATCCATCAAAGAATTGTAAAGTGAAAACAAATGCACCAGCTGGGTAAATCTATCAAACATAGGCAAAAAAAGCAACAGACGCTTTTAATTAGCTGAGTGAATGCAGTTTGTTGAATGTAAAAAGCAGGGCCCAATGCACATTAAAATGGCTCCAATTTTCTGTGAAAAAAGTCCCATCTGAACAGCCCTGACCACAGTTAATCACACTAAAAGCTATTGGTGCTTAATTTGATTTACCAATATAAAATGCAAATAGGGTGATTAACTGGAGTGAGAGGCAGAGTTGGAACCTTTTTTAAACCATCAAATAAAACACGAACAGACAGCAAACTGGCAGCGCAAGAAAGTTTAAGCATATTCGTTTGATTAGTGCTACAAAAATTTAATTAGACAGCCTAATTACTTGACAAATTGCTCTGCACTACAGAAGAGGGAAAGCTTTTTATTCTTGTAAAAACCCCCATGCGGATCCTAGCAAGCGCACTCTGCCAATATGTAAAAAGCATAATTAAATAAATGGGAGATGGCACAACAGTCCCTAACAATGGCAAATGAGATAATGTGTGTAATTAGCAAGGACACACAGCTAGCTCCATATGTCCTATTCTGCTGGTACTGTTTTTGGCTATCGTATTTGGTACATCCAACACAATACCAGACTCTGATACTGTAGCAATTGCTGTGTCATTTTGGAATTTTGTGTTATGTTTTAAATATTTTAATCCCCAAGCCAGGATGTGAATGTAGTAAAATGCAATGCAATGGCAATGCACAGCCACTGTCTGGTAAACATCACAGCTTCATCTTTAGTATAAATTCAAGCAGAATGGGGCTCTGACTTTGTGTGATAGTGTAAAACATGTAATTCCTTGATTCAGCCGCTCTCCTGATGAAAATCGGAAAAATGTACAATGGGCGACTGAATCAATAGCACCCATTTTAGACTGTTGCCCAGTCGAAATTACACCCAATATCTTTCGTCAGTTCATATTGCATGATTTTGAACCTACTCACTCACAAATCTTTTACATCACAGCTGTCTTATAACAGTCACACACCATCCTGACTTAAAAGTATATCGCTGATCCTTCATCATCGCTGGGTCAAAATCCTGGAACTCCCTCCCAAACAGCACTGTGGGAGTACCTTCACCACACGGACTGCAGCGGTTCAAGAAGGCAGCTCACCACCACCTTCTCAAGGGCAATTAGGGATGGGCAATAATTGCTGGCCTTGCCAGCGACGCCCACATCCCATAAACGAATAAAAAAAAGTCAAGGGGCTTGATTTATGATTTACTGTGGTGACACAAAGTTGTTTTTGCATCACGCCTCAAGTGCAAATAAATTTTAGCGATATTATCTAAAATAAGTTTCCCCTCCCTATATTCCCTCCTTTCACGAAGACATTGGGGGTCATTTTAATTTTTATCGGGCAAGGTGTAAAACGGACTGCTGATTCGCTATGACCTATTTTACATGCTAGGGTACATTTCTCAGGTGTAGGTCACTTTCTAGTTTCTCACCCAATAGGCTCACACACCGATCTTCGGTAAACAATTTGACCATAGTAGTGTCACAGCCTGCTTCAATTCTATCTGCACTTTCCAGCAAGGGTTACTGGATAATGACCAGCAGCAGAAAGCCTTGTTGATTCTGCACCCCCCTTAGCCCAGGGGCTGAAGTCAATTGCAATGCCCGTACTGTCATACCAGTTAAGATCAGCTAACAGCACAAACTAGGGAACAAGCTGGAGACTACCCTATTCTGCGTGACATTTTGACATAATGTTATACATTATTATATAAATATGAGAGCTGGAACCCATTGTTTCACCTAGACTGTAGTTCTACTGGCGTTAATACATCCCCCGCCCCCCGCCCCCCCCATTCCAATCACACCTCTCTGGAAAATAAAGGACAACTACAAGAGCCCATAAAAAAGCCTTTGTGATTTTTTTAAAAGTTGTGATGCTCCCCAGATGGCTCACTGAACTTAACAAACTTGATTAGTACCAAAAGAGGAACAAACTTGATTAGCTGAGCTGTACATGTCAGGATAGTGCCAGTCTGTGGAGAGTCAGCTGATCTCAGGCAGGGTTAAGATGAGAAAAAAAGTCAGTGCTTTTGCTTCTGACCAATAATGAGCAATCCTGCTGGAAGTGTATGTGGTGACTGTTTGGTAAGGACAGCAATGGGCTCAGCTGTGATGCTCCCCATGGTAATATAGTCTGCTGATAGTGTCAAGGCTCATGTATGAAGAAGTAATTTCAGAGAGATATTTGAGGATGACTGATGCCAATGGAATTGTATCCCAGAAAGAAGCCGGGGGTCATTTCAACTTTGCGCAACAGTGTAAAATGGGTGATAGCGAACTGACAGCCCCTTTAATACACCTCCCGATTTTTATTTCTGGTGACTTCAATTCACTACTGTAATGTATATACCTTTAAGTGGGGAACTATCTTTTACAGCTCATGTATACTGCAGTACCGGCAGTGACCACACCTGTATATAGCCCTGAGTAGTAATCTGTACAGATCAGTTCAACTGTGAGCCCCATTGAATAAACACCTGTTGTACCATTTCTGCTGCAGTCTGTATCTTATTATACACGGACGTAACATTGGCGACGAGGCAGGTTCGAACCTACCTGCAACTCTGCATCACCTCCCGGGGATTCGTTCCTGGAGATCAGCGGATTGGAGGTCAAGGCCAGAGACTCGGGCGTCGACCACGGGCAACCGCCCAGTCATCCAGCAGAGACTCGAGAATTGCGGGGGAGGCTGTCGAGAGCCAGGCTTGGCTTTCCAGTCGAGGTGGTCCAGCGAAACGGGCTGGCAACAGGTAGTGCGCAGACGCTTCCCGGACAGCGGTGGGCTAGAGCTCGACCGAGCGGCACAGCAAAGGGCTGAGCAGCGTCGACGGGGGAGAGAGAGAGAGGGCAGAGTGCACAGGGTGCAGCCGGTGTTCAGGGGCCGAGCTGCGTCGGAGAGAGGGAGAGAGAGAGACGCACAGAAACCCGCGAGGCGCCGCCATTGCCACTAGAACCGCCGAGAGCGGCGTTGGCAGCAGCGCAGGAGAAGCGCGCGAAACCTACAGGGTGCCGCCATTGCCACGAGAACTGCCGGGAGCGGGGGAGGAAGGAAAGCGCTGGAGACGCCATTTTAAGCCATTGGGAGACGCCATTTTAAACCACACCCAAAATGCCGAAGAGTGGCAGTATCACCGCATTTGACAATGAAGTCGAAGATTGGACTACATATGTCGAACGAATAGAGGTGTACTGCAAGGCAAATGAGGTGTCAGATGACAGGAAAGCATCGGTATTGTTAAATTTAATGGGTGCAAAGACGTATGGTTTATTAGGAAATCTAGTAACCCCAACGAAGCCAATGGAAAAGAGTTTTGAAGACATAGTAACGATACTAAAGGAACATTTAAGCCCCACACCGCTGCTGATAGCAGAAAGATTCAAGTTTCACAAACGGAACCAGCATAAGGTTGAAAGCAATGCTGATTATTTAACAGAACTGCGCAAACTATCGAAACACTGCCAGTTTGGAGCGGGACTGGCAGATAACTTAAGGGACAAGTTTGTGTGTGGGCTTCAAAGTGAAGGAACCCAGAAACGGCTTTTACCTGAAAAGGACCTTACACTGGAAAAGGCTTTCAGCATTGCGGTATCATATGAAGCAGCAGCACGGGGCGCTGCAGAGATACAACAGAGACCGCAAGAATATGGCACAAACAAAATGTCATATGGAACAGAGAAGTGCCATAGCTGCGGCAGAACAACACACGACCAGAATGATTTCTGGTTCAAAGACAAAGTGTGCAGACAGTGTGGAAAAGTAGGACACATAGCACAAGTCTACAGGTCGGGAAAGAAAACCAGCAATAAGAAACCTACCAAAGGAAAGTACAAGAAGGTACATAAGATGACGGAGAATAGTTCAGATGAACAAAAGAGTGATAATGACTCCGAAAGCAGGGAACTGAGTTGTCTGAAACTACATAATGTGATCACAATGGAGGATCACCGAACCATTTGGGTCACTCTCAAGATAGCAGGAGTCCAGGTAAAGATGGAAATGGACACAGGATCAGCCCTAACAGTCATTAACCGATGGGACTATGAGCGGCTATTCTCACACATACCCTTGAGAGACACAAAAATTATTTTGAAGATGCACACTGGGCAAAAAGTCTACCCCAAAGGAAAAATAAGTGTGACCGTTATATATAACGGTAAGGAAACACCAAAACTAGACCTGTATGTATTGCAAGATGGAGGACCACCATTACTGGGACATGAATGGATCCGGAAAATACAACTGGATTGGCATTCCATACAGGCACTGACTGTGGCTGACAAAAAGGATGATGACGTCACACCTGGGCGACTGTCAAAGATCCTAACTGACGCGAAAGAAGTGTTCCAGCAAGGACTCGGAACACTAAAAGGCATGACAGCGACGATTAAGATTGAAGAAAACGCAAGCCCAAAATTTTTTAAGGCCAGACCGGTACCTTATGCGATCCGCCCAGCCGTCGAAGCAGAGCTGGAGAGTCTGGAACGTTCAGGTGTACTGTCCAAGGTAGACTGGAGCGAGTGGGCTACACCCATCATCCCTGTGATGAAAAAGTCGTTGAGCAGCACGCCTGGGGAACCAAGGAATGTTCGCATCTGTGGGGACTTTAAGGTAACAGTGAACCCCGGTCCTTCACACCGTACAATATCCACTTCCGCAGATTGAAAATATTTTTGCCTCGCTATCTGGAGGGAAACGCTTCACTAAGATTGATCTGGCCCAGGCGTATCTGCAAATGGAGGTAGAAGAAGCATCAAAAAAATACCTCACAATCAACACCCATAAAGGTCTCTACCAATACAACCGGCTGGTATTCGGGGTAGCATCAGCTCCGGCTTTTTAGCAGAGGGCAATGGAACAAGTCCTGCAAGGGATCCCAGGAACCCAGTGCTATTTGGACGACATCCTGGTCACGGGCGAAAATGACAGTGATCGCCTTGCCAACCTGGAGCAGGTGCTCACTAGATTGCAGGAATATGGGCTCCGAGCTAACCGCCCCAAATGCGAGTTTTTTAGAAAACAGATCTCGTATTGTGGCCACGTTATTGATAAAGAGGGGTTACATAAGTCCCCAGAGAAGATTGAGGCAGTAGTCAAGGCTCCAGCACCGGAAAATGTGTCACAACTGAGGTTGTTCCTCAGGCTGGTAAACTACTACCATAAGTTCTTGCCAAATTTGTCTACAATACTACACCCACTGAACACCCTACTGCAAACTGGGGTGCCATGGAAGTGGAGTGACGAATGTAGACGAGCTTTCCAGAAGAGCAAAACACTAATCACATCGAAAGAGGTATTGGCCCATTACAACCCAGCATTACCAATTCGGTTGGCATGTGATGCATCACCCTATGGCATTGGAGCGGTGCTGTCGCACAAATTCTCAGATGGCTCAGGGAGGGCAATAGCCTTTGCGTCATGATCACTAACCTCAGCCGAGCGTAACTACGCCCAGATTGACAGGGAGGCCCTCAGCCTAGTGTGGGGAGTGAAAAAGTTCAATCACTATCTGCACGGGCAGAAATTCACCTTGCTGACTGATCACCAGCCTCTTGCCTCCATTTTTAATCTGAAGAAGGGCGTTCTGGTGATGACTGCGCAACGACTACAAAGATGGTCACTTTTTCTAGGGGCGCACCACTATGAGATTGAATATAAGGCCACGAAACAGCATGGAAATGCTGATGGGCTATCACGCCTGCCACTGCCTACTGCGGAGGAAGCACCAGCAGTGGATCCTGTCAAAATATTCCATTCGACTATAGTTGAATGCCTACCGGTAACTAACGCTTGTATCGAAAAGGAAACACGAAATGACCCGACACTGTCTCGGGTATATGATTTGACGGTGAAGGGATGGCCAGCACATGGCGACTCACTGTTGCCAGCATTCTCGACAAGGAGAGAACAGCTGTCAATGTGCCGGGGGACCTTGATGTGTGGATCCCGAGTGGTAATTCTACCCAAGTTAAGGGAGAGAGTGCTCAATGAGCTTCATGAGGGTCATCTGGGAGGGGTAAAAATGAAAAGCCTAGCCAGGGCTTATGTGTGGTGGCCGGGAATTGATAAACAAATCGAGGACCTGACCAAGAGCTGCTCAGGATGCCAGGAAGTCCAAAATGCACCACCACAGGCCCCTCTACACCCATGGGAGTGGCCCTCATCTCCATGGCAACGGGTGCATATTGATTTTGCTGGTCCATTCATGGACTCAATGTTTTTAATAGCCATGGATGCGCACTCGAAATGGCCTGAGGTCATCAAAATGTCCTCCACCACCACGGAGAAAACTATTGCAGTCCTACGAACCATTTTTGCCAGGAATGGCTTGCCAGAACAGATTTGCTCCGACAACAGACCACAGTTTGTGTCCGAAGAGTTCCGGAGGTTCTTGAAAAAGAATGGGGTAAGGCATTACACATCCGCCCCGTAACATCCAGCCACAAATGGATTGGCTGAGAGGTTCGTACAAACCTTTAAGAAGGCAATAAAGGCTATGTACAATGACAACATTCCGCTGCAGCACATGGTGGACAATTTCCTGTTCGCCTACCGGAATGTGACACATGCAGTCACCAACCAGGCCCCAGCCATGATGTTCTTTAACCGAAGGTTAAGATCTCGCCTGGATTTGCTCAGACCAAACGTACGAAGAGATGTTGAGAGCAAGCAATTCCAGCACATCCATGAGAAGCCAACAAGGAGCTTCAATGTAGGGCAACCAGTCTTGGCCCACGACTACCGAACAGAAAAATGGCAGCCAAGTACGATATGCACACGGCAGGGCCCACTAATGTACACAGTGGACGTTGGGGAGAGCATCGTGAGACGCCATGCTGACCAGATCCTAGAGTCACAGGAACAAGTCAACCCCATGCCTCGCCCATACGTACCTGGTGATGAACCCGATGTACAGGTCGCATCTACCCCAGAAACAGTAGCATCGGAAGCTGATGAACCAACCGACGACAGGGGGCCAGAATCGCCTCCGCACCAAGAGCAAGACACTCGGGAAAGGCGCTATCCAGAAAGGGGCAGGAGGCCACCCCAAAGACTGAATATATAAATAGACTATTTTCAGCTAATGTTGCATGTTAAAAGTGTTCATTGTAATTAGTTTGATATTTATTTGTTAAATGAGTGTTATGGTGCTGTTAATCTAAAAGGGGAGGAATTGTAATGTATATACCTTTAAGTGGGGAACTATCTTTTGCAGCTCATGTATACTGCAGTACCGGCAGTGACCACACCTGTATATAGCCCTGAGTAGTAATCTGTACAGATCAGTTCAACTGTGAGCCCCGTTGAGTAAACACCTGTTGTACCGTTTCTGCTGCAGTCTGTATCTTATTACACATGGACGTAACAACTACCACCCATGTTGCACTTTTGCACAAAATCAAAATGATTTGGTGGTGGGAGTGGAGATAATAGGTAAAGGGAAAAATTAAATATGATTCTAAAAATGATTGTTAGCAGTATTAGCAGATGAATATTAACATATTCACATGACATTTTTCTGTCATCAGAGATGGGATAATTTAAAATGGGGTATGAGGAAATGGCTGAGAAATTAAATAAATACTTTGTTTCTGTCTTCACAGAGGAAGACACAAAAAACCTCCCAGAAATACGAGAAGACCAAAGGGGTGGCGAGAATGAGGAACTTAAAGAAATTATTATTAGTCAAAAAACAGTACTAGCAAAATGAATGGGACTAACAGTCAATAAATCCCAAGGACCGGATGACCTACATCCTAGGGTTTTGAAAGAGGTGGCCATTGGAATAGTGGTGCATTGGCTGTCATCTTTCAAAATTCTATAGATTCTGGAATGGTTCCTGCAGATTGGAGGATAGCAAATGTAACCCCGCTATTTAAGAAAGGAGGGAGAGAGAAAATGGGAAACTACAGACCTGTTAGCTTTACATCAGTAGTGGGAAAATGCTGGAATCTATTATAAAGGATGCAATAACTGGGCACTTAGAAACTAATAGTAAGATTGGGCAGAGTCAACATGGATATATGAAAGGGAAATCCTATTCTTTGAGGATGTAACTAGTGCAGTAGACAAAGGGGAACCGGTAGATGTGGTGTATCTGGATTTTCAGAAGGCCTTCGATAAGGTCCCACACAAGAGGTTGGTGAACAAAATTAGGGCACATGGAATTGGGGGTAATATACTAGCATGGATTGAGAATTGGTTAACAGACAGAAAACAAAGAGTAGGGATAAACGGGTCTTTTTCAGGATGGCAGGCTGTGACTAGTGGGGCACCGCAAGGATTGGTGCTTGGGCCCCAGCTATTCACAATCTATATCAATGATATGGATGAGGGGACTAAATGTAACATTTCCAAATTTGCTGATGATACAAAGCTAGGTGGCAGTGTCAGTTGTGAAGAGGATGTGAAGAGACTTCAAGGGGATCTTGATAGGCTCAGTGAGTGGGCGAGAGCATGGCAGATGGAATAGAATGTGGATAAATGTGAAGTTATCCAATTTGGTAGAAAAAAACAGAAAGATAGAGTATTTCCTAAATGGTGAAAGATTGGGGAATGCAGATGCTGAAAGGGACCTGGGTGTCATTGTACATGACTCACTGAAAGTGAATGTGCAGGTGCAGCAAGCCATTAGGAAGGCAAATGGTATGCTGGCCTTCATTACAAGAGGATTTGAGTGCAGGAGTAAAGAAGTCTTACTCCAATTATATAGGGCCTTGGTGAGACCACACCTGAGCACTGTATACAATTTGGGTCTCCTTACCTAAGGAAGGGTATACTTGCCATAGAGGGAGTGCAACGAAGGTTCACGAGATTGATTCCTGGGATGGCGGGTATTATGTCCGTGTATGATTGAGACACGGACAGCAGGAGTTGAATAAAACAAGTCTTTACTGAATGAAGTCAATCGGGAAACTGAAACTACAGAGGCTTACTAGCGCCTTTTATACAGGGGTGGTCACTGCCGGTACTGCAGTCTGAGACCAGTTATTCTCTTAAAGGTACATACACAACAATTCCTCCCCTTTTAGATAAACAGTACATAACATTCATTTAACAACTAAATGATAACCAATTACAATCACAATTACGGTTGCTAGATACATTGGTTGAGTTTAAGCAATTATAAGTTCAGTCTTTGAGGAGGCTTCCTGATTCTGTCTGGATAAAGCCTCTTTGGGGTATCAGGTTCTTCTGGCAAGGTTGAGTCGGGATCAATGTCGTTGTTTGGTTCATCTGCTTCCAATATCACCGATTCTGCGGTAGCTGCAATTGGTATGTCGATTTCATTGTCAGGTGTATCAGATCGTGGTGTGGAGTTGACGTTTTCCAGTGACTCTAGAATCTGGTCTGCATGGCGTCTTACAGTGCTCTCTCCAACGTCCACGGTATACATGAGAGGTCCTTGCCGTGTACAAATCGTTCCTGGCTGCCATTTCTCAGTGCGGTAGTCCCGGGACAAAGCTGGTTGACCTATCTTAAAACTGCTGGTCGGACTTTCATTCATATTCTGAAACTGCCTGTTCTCCACATCTCTTCGGACGTTTGGCTTAACCAAATCCAAGCGGCATCGTAGTCTTCGATTGAAGAACATCATGGCTGGAGTTTGGTTGGTAACCGCATGTGTCGCATTCCAGTAGGCAAACAAGAAGTTGTCCACCTTGTGTTGTGGGGTAAATCTTCATTACACGTTGCCTTGATAGCCTTCTTGAATGTTTGAACAAACCTCTCGGCCAATCCATTAGTGGCTGGATGATATGGGGCAGATGTGTAATGCTTAACACCATTGTTCTTTAAGAACCTCCGGAACTCTTCAGACACAAACTGTGGTCCATTGTCAGGGCAAATCTGTTCAGGCAGCCCATTCCTGGTGAATATGGTTCGTAAAACTGTGATAGTTTTTTCTGTGGTGGTTGAGGACATTTTTATTACCTCTGGCCACTTTGAATGTGCATCCACCGCAATTAAAAACATCGAGTCCATGAAGGGACCAGCAAAATCAATGTGCACCCTTTGCCATGGAGATGAGGGCCACTCCCATGGATGTAGAGGAGCTTGTGGTGGGGCGTTTTGGACCTTCTGGCATCCTGCACAGCTCTTGGTCATCTCTTCGATTTCTCTATCGATTCCCAGCCACCACACAAACGCTCTGGCTAAGTTCTTCATTTTTACCCCACCCAGATGACCCTCATGAAGCTCATTGAGCACTCTATCCGTCAACTTAGGTGGAATTACTACTCTGGATCCACACATCAAGGTTCCTCTGCACACTGACAGCTGTTCTCTTCTCAGCGAGAATGCTGGCAGCAGTGGTGCGCCATGTGCTGGCCATCCCTTCACCGTTAAATCATAGACCCGTGATAGTGTTGGGTCATTCCGTGTTTCCTTTTCTATGTTTGCATTCGTCACAGGGAGACATTCGACTATGATCGAGTGGAATAACTCCATTGGATCCACTGCAAGGTCTTCTTCTTCCACCGTCGGCAACGGTAGGCATGACAATCCATCAGCATTCCCATGCTGTTTAGTTCCTTTGTACTCGATGTCATATTGGTGTGCCCCTAGGAAAAGGGACCACCTCTGCAGCCGTTGCGCTGTCATTATCGGTACGCCCTTCTGAGGGTTGAAAATGGAGACAAGAGGTTGATGATCGGTTAGTAGAGTAAATTTTTGACCGTGCAGGTAGTGATTGAACTTCTTCACCCCCCACACTAGGCTGAGGGCCTCTCTGTCAATCTGGGCGTAGTTACGCTCGGCAGAAGTTAACGAGCATGACGCAAAAGCTATCGGCCTCTCTGAACCATCAAGGAATTTATGTGACAGTACCGCCCCAATGCCGTAGGGAGACGCATCACACGCCAGTCTGATCGGCAGTGCTGGGTTGTAGTGAGCCAATACTTCTCTTGAAGTGATTAAGTCCTTACTCTTCTGAAAGGCCCGCTTACAGTCATTGCTCCATTTCCAAGCTACTCCCGTTCGCAGCAGGGCGTTCAGTGGGAGAATTGTCGACAAATTCGGCAAAAACTTATGGTAGTAATTCACCAATCCGAGGAATGACCTCAGTTGCGACACATTTTCAGGCGCTGGGGCCTTAACAACCGCTTCAATTTTGTCAGGGGACTTATGTAACCCCTCTTCATCAATCACGTGGCCACAATACGATATCTGTTTCTTAAAAAACTCGCACTTGGGGCGGTTGGCTCGTAGCCCATGTTCCCGTAGTCTAGTGAGCACCTGTTCTAGGTTGTTAAGGTGTTCACTGTCATCTTCACCTGTCACAAGGATGTTGTCCAAGTAACACTGAGTCCCCGGAATCCCTTGCAGGACTTGTTCCATCGCTCTTTGCCATATCGCCGGAGCCGATGCTACTCCGAATACCAATCGATGATACTGGTAAAGAGCTTTGTGAGTGTTTATCGTGAGATACTTCCTAGAGGATTCTTCAACCTCCATCTGCAAATATGCTTGTGCTAGGTCAATTTTTGTAAAACGCTTCCCTCCAGACAGTGAGGCGAAGATGTCTTCTATCCTTGGAAGAGGATATTGTACTGTGTGAAGGACTGGGTTCACCGTCACCTTGAAATCCCCACAGATGCGAACCTTCCTTGGCTCCTCAGACTTATTGCTTAACGTTTTCTTCATGACAGGAACGATGGGTGTCGCCCACTCACTCCAGTCGACCTTAGACAACACGCCTGCCTTCTCCAGATTCTCCAGCTCTGCCTCGACGGCTCAGCGAATTGCATATGGTACCGGTCTTGCTTTGAAAAACTTGGGAATTACATTCTCTTCTATTTTTATCGAGGCGGTTACGCCTTTAAGCGTGCCCAGTTCTTGTTGAAATACCTCTTTAGCGTTAGCTAAGATTGTTGACAATCGTCCAGGAGTGACGTCTTCATCTTTTTTACCGTCCACCGTCATTGCATGAATGGAGTGCCAATCTAAGTTTATCTTCCTGATCCATTCACATCCCAATAACGGTGGCCCACCATTTGGCAGTATGTAGAGATACAATTTCCGTATTTTCTTGCCGTTGTATTCGACAGGCACCCTTATTTTTCCTCTGGGGTATACTTTTTGCCCTGTATACGTCGTCAAGACGATGGATGTCTCCCTCAAGGGTATGTGTGAGAATAGCCGCTCGTAGTCTCGTCGATTCATGACGGTTAGCGCTGATCCTGTATCCAATTCCATTTTAACTTGGGACCCTGCTATTGTGAGGGTGACCCAAATGTTTCGGTGATCCTCTTTTGCGATTACATTGTGAAGTTTGAGACAGCTTAGCCTCTTGTTCCTGGATTCACTATCGCTCATCTGGTCTTCGGAACTACTGTCCGTCATCTTTTGTACTTTCTTGTATGGTTCTTTAGTAGCCTTTTTGTTGTCGCTGGTCTTCTTCCCAGACCTGCAAACTCGTGCAATGTGTCCCATCTTTCCGCATTGCCTGCATATTTGTCCTTGGACCAGCAGTCCTTCTGGTCATGGTTAGTTCTGCCGCAGCGATAACATTTTGCAAATCCCCATGTCATTGCGTGGGTGCCGTATTCCTGTGGCTTTTGTTGTATTTCCGCAGCTCCCCAGGCTGCTGCTTCGCACGCTACTGCCATGCTGAATGCCTTATCTAGCGTCAGCTCTTTCTCTGAGAGTAACTTCTTCTGTGTTCCTTCACTCAGGAGTCCACAGACAAATTTGTCCCGTAGGCTATCTGCCAGTCCTGCTCCGAACTGGCAGTGCTTTGATAGCTTGCGTAGTTCCGTAAGGTACTCAGCATTGCTCTCATCTTTATGCTGAGTTCTCCTGTGGAATTTAAATCTTTCTGCTATCAGCAGCGGTGCAGGGTTTAGGTGTTCCTGTAGGACAGCAACAATTTCGTTAAAACTCTTTGCCTTCGGTTTGGCTGGAGTAATCAGGTCCCACAATAGGCCGTACGTTCTAGCGCCCATTAAGTTTAGCAATACCGATGCCTTTTTCTCATCGGCTATTTCGTTTGCCTCGCCATATACCTCGACTCTTTCCACATACGTGGTCTAGTCCTCTATTGTATTATCAAAGGCAGTGATACAGCCAGTCTTCGGCATCTTGAAAATCTAAAATGGCGCCTCCCGCGCTTTGCCTTCTTCCCCGATTTAACAAATTGGCGCCTCCCGCGCTTTGCCTTCTTCCCCGCTGATTAAGATGGCGCCTCCCGAGCTTTGCCTTCTTCCCCGTTGTTGCTAGCGCTGCTTTCCGCGGTTTCCGTTGTAACCTGCAGCTCCTCGCGATTTCCTGCGCGTTTAATATTTCTTTTTTTTATTATTTTCCCGTCGTGGAACAACCCTGTGGGACTCTTGCCTCCCTCTTCTCCTCTTCCCGACAACGCTGCTCGGCCCCGTTGCAAGCCACCCGCTCGAGTTCGCGACCGCCGTAGCCCAGGAAGGATCAGTGTACTACCTGCCACCAGCCCGATTAGCTGAAGCACCATCGACAGGAACCAGGCCCCGCTTTCGACAGCTTCTCCAGCAATCTTCAACTCTGCTGACTCAGGGGCGGATGCCCATGGTTGACGCCCATTTCTACTGCTTCTTTCTTCCTTCTGGCCTCGACCTCTGCTCACTTCGCTTCAGGAATGGATCCCAGGAGGTGGTGCAGACTGTAGGTAAGTTCGTATCTGCTCGTCGCCAGTATTATGTCCGTGTATGATTGAGACACGGACAGCAGGAGTTGACCAAAACAAGTCTTTACTGAATGAAGTCAATCGGGAAACTGAAACTACAGAGGCTTACTAGCGCCTTTTATACAGGGGTGGTCACTGCCGGTACTGCAGTCTGAGACCAGTTATTCTCTTAAAGGTACATACACAACAGCGGGACTGTCGTATGAGAAGAGATTTAGTAAACTAGGCCTGTATTCTCTTGAATTCAGAAGAATGAGAGGGGATCTCATTGAAGCATACAAAATTATTACAGGGCTTGATAGGGTGGATGCTGGGAGAATATTTCCCTTGGCTGGGGAGTCTAGAACCAGGGGTCATAGCCTTAGGATAAAGGGTAGGCCATTCAGGACTGAGATGAGAAGAAATTTCTTCACACAGAGGGTGGTGAATCGTTGGAATTCTCTACCCCAGAGGGCTGTGGAAGCTCAGTCATTGGGTATATTCAAAACAGAAGTCATTAGATTTCTGACTAGTAAGGGCATCAAGGGATTGGCGATAGGCCGGTGAATGGAGTTGAGGCAGAAGATCAGCCACGATCTCATGGAATGGCGGAGCAGGCTCGAAGGGCTAAATGGCCTACTCCTGCTCCTATTTATTATGTTCTTATTTTAACTCAGGTACTAACCTATTTATTTTAAATGGATTAATGCACTGACTAAAATAGCCAACAAAACGGGCTGGATTTTACCAACGTCGGCGAGTCCATGGCAGGCAACGTCAGTGGCGGATCCCAGCCTCACTGCTGGCTCCATCGTGCTGTCCAAATTATTTTCCCCTGATTGGGCTTGTTAAGCCCGCCCAGCGCATTTGCCAGCCAATTGAAGGAAGCAGAACTGATGACATCATTTGATGTCACGTCATCAGCCGGTTTCCTTAAAGGGACAGTGCGTAAATTTATTTTGACATTTGAGCTGACAGTGTTCTACAGCATTGAGGTGCTGCAAACACTGACAAGCACTGCACAGAGGTGTACGGCTGCACCCAGGCTCTCCCATGACTCCCTCCATATGCTTATAGAGGGAGTCACAGCACGCAGGGAGGTTTTCAGTTGATTGCGGAGAAGGTTGCCGTTGTTGTTGGTGCTTCTGGTGTGCCTGATGCTGCTGGTGTTGGGGCTGATCGTGGTGGGAGTCTGAGGACCAAGGTGAGATAGTTTAAAAGGCAGCGATGCTGATGGAATAGATGACAGGTGAAGTAGAGATGACTGAAGATATCTGTCAATGGTGGGAGAGGTAACGAGGTCAGACTGGATAGAGACTGTGTAAAGACTTGCATCATTCTGAATCTGTAGTGGAAATGCAGTTTAGAGAAGCTAATGGCTAAAGGTAGATATCTGATTCAGCTGGGAACTCTGACTTGACATTTGAAGCCGTCAACTCATCAGCTCAAACAATGGCAAGTCACCTGCCACCTCAGCTTCACTGACGAGGTCTAGGCACAATGGGAAACTGGTGGGCAACCTGTCAAAATCAAAAAGCTAGGAAAAAAGCATTGTTAAGTGGCTGTAAACAATCCACTAATGATTTCAATTGCCTTCCCTGCTGCTGCGTGTTGGGTCTGCTCAGCGCTGGCAGACCCGACATTTGGGAAAGGCATGTGGCGGCGGGTTGACAGTGGAGCCCCGACCCGCTGTAAAAAAAAAACATTTTCCTAACCGACCCGCCACTGATCGCGCCCACTGACAGCCCACAAAATTCCCCCCATTAAGTCTGCATATGTTAATATTTGCAACAGGAATTTCTAGGCTATGTTTCCAAAAAGCTGGTGGTAGATTTTGTGGTCCTGGCACTTGGGCTACAGGACTGGTGCACTTGGCTGAAATAGGTACAGTCAACCCTGCTGAAACTTCCATTATACAGCACAGAAAGAGGCCCTTCGGCCCATCGTGTCCGCGCCAGCCATCAAGCCCTGTCTATTCTAATCCCATTTTCCAGCACTTGGTCCGTAGCCTTGTATGCAATGGCGTTTCAAGTGCTCATCTAAATGCTTCTTGAATGTTGTGAGAGTTCCTGCCTCTACCACCCTTTCAGGCAGTGAGTTCCAGATTCCAACCACACTCTGGGTGAAAAAGTTTTTTCTCAAATCCCCTCTAAACCTCCTGCCCCTTACCTTGAAACTATGCCCTCTGGTTATTGACCCCTCAACTAAGGGGAAAAGTTGCTTTCTATCTATCCTATCTATGCCCCTCATAATTTTGTACACCTCAATCAGGTCCCCCCTCAGCCTTCTCTGCTCTAAGGAAAACAACCCCAGCCTGTCCAGTCTCTCTTCATTGCTGAAGCGCTCCAGCCCAGGTAACATCCTGGTGAATCTCCTCTGCACTTTCTCCAATGCAATCACATCCCTCCTATAGTGTGGCGACCAGAACTGCACACAGTACTCCAGCTGTGGCCTAACTAGCATTTTGTACAGCTCCATCATAACCTCCCTGCTCTTACATTCTATGCCTCAGCCAATGAAGGCAAGTATCCCATATGCCTTTTTAACCACCTTATCTACCTGTCCTGCTGCCTTCAGGGATCTATGTACATGCACACCAAGGTCCCTCTGATCCTCTGTCCTTCCTAGGGTCCTACCATTCATTGTGTATTCCCTTGCCTTGTTAGTCCTCCCAAAATGCATCAACTCACACTTTTCAGGGTTAAATTCCATTTGCCACTGTTCTGCCCATCTAACTAACCCGTCTACATCATCCTGTAGCCTGAGGCTTCCCTCCTCACTATTTACCACTCCACCAATTTTTGTGTCATATGCGAACTTACTGATCATACCTCCTACATTCATATCTAAATCATTAATGTACACTACAAATAGCAAAGGATCCAGCACTGATCCCTGCGGTACACCACTGGACACAGGCTTCCAGTCACAAAAATAACCTTCGACCATCACCCTCTGCCTCCTGCCACTGAGCCAATTTTGGATCCAATGTGCCAAATTGCCCTGGATCCCATGGGCTCTTACCTTCTTGACCAGTCTCCCATGTGGGACTTTGTCAAAAGCCTTACTAGAGACATCAACTGCACTACCCTCATCCACACACCTAGTCACCCCCTCGAAAAATTCAATCAAATTGGTTGGACATGATCTCCCCCTGACAAAGCCATGCTGACTATCCTTGATTAATCCTTGCCTCTTCAAGTGGAGACTAATTCTGTCCCTCAAAATTTTTTCCAATAATTTCCCTACCACTGATGTTAGGCTCACTGGCCTGTAACTCCCTGGTTTATCCCTACTACCCTTCTTGAATAATGGTACTACGTTAGCTGTTCTCCAGTCCTCTGGCACCTCCCCTGTGGCCAGAGAGGTTCTGAAAATTTGTGTCAGAGCCCCTGCAATCTCCTCCCTTGCCTCACAGCAGCCTGGGATACATCTCGTCAGGGATTGGGGATTTATCCACTTTTAAGCCCAGTGTCAGTCCTAATTAAATATTCATTCCAAGCTCCCAGTCTGCACTGGGCTTTCTGCTGGCAGCTCACCAAAGGAGCAGGCACGATTTATCCAGTGCTGATACAACCCTTAAAGCGCTGCAGCTGTCATTTAAATAGAGTGATATTTTTCTGTAGTCAGCAGATCATTGCAAAACAATGGCCCAGAGCCTGCAAAGTCAATGATACCGCTGCTCTCTCATGAAGTGGGTTAAAGGAGGTTTGTCTTGTTTGGCACTAAGGGATCTCCTCCGCACAGGATAGAACCTGGGAATCATAGAATCATAGAAAGTTACATCGCAGAAGGAGGCCATTTCGGCCCATCGTGTCCGCGCCAGCCAACAAAGAGCTATCCAGCCTAATCCCACTTCCCAGTTCTTGGTCCATAGCCCTGCAGGTTAGAGCATCCCAAGTGCACATCCAAGTACTTTTTAAATGTGGTTAGGGTTCCTGCCTCTACCACCCTTTCAGGCAGTGAGCTCCAGGCCCTCACAACCCTCTGGGTGAAGAAATGTCCCCTCAAATTGCCTCTAAACCTTCCACCAATTACTTTAAATCTGTGCCCCCTGGTTTTTGACCCTTCTGCTAAGGGAAATAGGTCCTCTGTGTACACTTTATCTAGGCCCCTCATAATTTTATACACCTCAATAAGATCTTCCCTCAGCCTCCTCCGTTCCAAGGAAAACAGACCCAGCCTATCCAGTCTTTCCCATAGCTAAGATTCACTACTCCCGGCAACATCCTTATAAATCTCCTCTGTACCCTCTTTAGTGCAATCACACCTTTGCTGTAATGTGGTGACCAGAACTGCATGCAGTACTCTAGCTGAGGCCTAACTAGTGTTTTATCCAGTTCAAGCATAACCTCCCTGCTCTTGTATTTTATGCCATGGCTAATAAAGGCAAGCATTCTGTATGCCTTCTTAACCACCTTATCTACCTGGCCTGCTACCTTCAGGGATCTGTGGACATGCACTCCAAGGTCCCTTTGTTCCTCTACACTACTCAGTGTCCTACCAATAGATGAGAAAGAAGTTAGCCAGCTTCAGGAGATTAACCAAGATAAGAGAACCCAGCATTTCCCCATGAAAATTAGATGAGCAAAGTGTGCATGCCAAGAGTTTCCTCTCAATCTGTTAAACGTTGACTGTAGCCACATGTAAAGCTTCTGTACAGGTGAACCCACAAAGCAAGTTTAAACAAAACCTAGCTATATGATGTATATTCAATTACTTACACAAATTGACTGTGTATTCTTACATTATAGTAATTGTAAAGTGCTTTAGGACATCCTTAGGATGTGACAAGGTGCTATATAAACGCAAATTCTTTCTTTCCCTGCTTGAAGAAAAGGAAGGTTTGGAAACTTTCTGCCCTTAAGTGACTTTAAAGAAGACACTGTTGAAATTCTTGGAATTGAGACCATATAGGGAGTGGGGAAGCGAGAAGATGAAGCCCTCCTCTAAACATAGGGTTAGCATCATTCTTTTCCTGGTCTTATTTCTTCCCCATCTCTCTCACTCACTCACTCACTCTCACACAGGAATACAAACAAAACACCACAACAATACATTGCCCGAAGTAGCATTTGTTTTGCACTAATGTTTTAACAGATGTTCCTCTTCTGTTTCTATAGGTGTCCCACAAGAAACAGGCAGAGATCCCAGTGTCTCAGAAGAAGGAAGCCCATCACAGCGCCCAGTTTTGTAAGGACCAGCGCATACACATTCACCATGGAGGATTTAGATAGTCAATTTGAGGAGGTGGCATCAAATACATCACAGTGCATGAATGAGCAGAAGAATGTAGTGGCTGTGGAGGAGCAGAAACTTGCTAGTCAGAGAGCCAGTTAACATCAGCTGCAAAACCCTACGATCTGGTCCTCATGGAAACGACATATAAAAGAACATTATCTGCTGTCTTTTGGATCTGTTCAAAGCAACCTCCAAGGCCTGGTGGCTACTGTGAAAGAGTCCACTGTCTGCATCTTTTCAAGCTTGCATAACACTTTATTGCGATTGCAGTCCACCATGCGATGCATAGCAACTACAAAGGCTTCTACAGGGGAGCTTCCAGTGACATAGATCTTTTACACAGTGGGAATATTTTTCATGAATGTTCACAGTGCTGCCATGCAGACTTAAGAGGTCAAGTTCCAGTCTAACATCTCCTTCAAGTACCCCAAGCTCAAAGGATTGGCTTAAAATATAGGAATCATAACTACTGCTTGGGAAGTAGGCATTCACCTACTTGATTCTGTGCAGCAGCCATCTTGGCTTTGATGAGTGAAACCCCTTGCAGTTCATTAATGCAATGGTATTGTGTATCAGGGCCTGGATGGCCACATGGGTGTCATCGATAATATACTAGATTTTGGGGAATTCTGCAATGCAGAAGGTTGCAGTAGCCTCTGATTCTGCTGCTGTTTTTCCAAAGGTGTTTGTCCTGGTGAGCAATCCATCTGTCAACTGCTCAATGTAGTTGTGCACCATGGATCAACTGACGTTGCTGATATCCCAAGGTAACTTGGAAGGAGCTGGAAACATGAAAGTTCAGTGCTGTGTTAGTTCATTAGTTAGAGTTTCCTGTGCCTAGTGGCACAAGAGGCAACCAATTTCTTCCACTGCACTCTGCCCAGAGCAAGATATTTGACTCTGATTGGAATATTATCTTGCCTTACCTACAGCAGATCGTGTTTCTCCACAGTTGATGTTTATATTTGCAAGTCTGTAACAGACTCATCTTGTCTCTGGGTTGTTTCCGTTACAAAAGGCATTTATATGTGTACATGCTGTTAGCCTGACTCTCAATCCGCTACCAGGAGGACCAGTGGACTGCCTTTATCCTGGCTTCTACCTTTCAACCTGTCTGGCTTAGGTAGCCCTATCAGGAATTATACTCCCACTAGCATAACTATCAGGGCCATAGGAGCCGCAAACATTCCCACCATATCAAGGTCACCTTACCGACATCCCTGTTGTTAATGTTATCGGCAGGTAAGATTTCAGCAGATGGCACAGCTCAGTTACTGCCTCCCTGATGAAGCAGAGCCTGCGAAGGCAGCTGTCCTCTGACTTTCTCAGGTAGGTGTGCCTGGATATATAACGCATAGCTGAATGGGTAAGGGTAGGTAGGTATGGCTGTCCACCTTTGGCACACCATAGCCTGCTTTGGATCCATCCGACCATCCTTTCCTTCTGCCTCCAAAAACTCAAATATGAAGTATTCACTCCAATACTAATATAAGAATGTAAGTTGTCGAAGTGAAAATCTAGTAAAACAACTTTAAATATTCACTTCCTGAAAATCCATAGTGCATTCCTGGTGAAGAAATCAAGAAATCTTGCCTTCGGGTAATTGTTCTTTATTTATATAGTATTTACACCTTAAACCTACCTCTTTGACCAAGCTTTTGGTCACCTGCCCTAACTTATCCTTATGTGGATCAGTGTCAAATTTTTTGTCTTAAAATACTTCTGCACAGCGCCTTGGGACGTTTTACTACGTTAAAGGCGCTATATAAATACAAGTTGTTGTTGTTGACAAAGCTGTTGCACATTTTAACCTAAAGACATTAAGTAATGCTGGAGACAGTTCCACAGGCACTGGCCGCTCTCTCATACTTGCCCAATACTAAGTCATACAGGAGCCTAGAGAGTGAAGGTCAGCATGGTACTCGACCAGAAGTGGCTTCACAGCTAAGCTCAATAATATCCTTACCTGAAGTTCTCAAATATGCACTTTTAATGGAACAGTGAGGAGTGAGAATCCTGTCTGATTTGTTTCTCTCCCTAGCACATGCACGCTGAGCTCAGATGTATCCAACACCACTACTGTTGAGATCAACTAATTCAGCACCGATTGGGGAATTAAATCTTGGTCTTTCCTTGTGTCTATCACTCAGTTCCACATGAAGCATCAAATTTACCAATTGGGAAACCCATCATTTTTTATTTGATAATTTGAAATTGCAGGATGATACAGAAGGAGGCAGTCTCTTTAAATTTATATTCTTTTGTAGTCAGTTCTGCTATTTTAATTCATGAAAATAACATAATGAAATTCAAATTTTATGACTTTGATTTAATGCACTAATCACCCAAAACTGCTGGTTGTAATTCACCTTAACACAAATTTAATTATTATCATCTTTAATTTACAACATTTGATGGCTCTATTCCTTAATTACAATTGAAAACTGCGTATAAATTAAAGTAAGGACTGAATTCACGACTGGGTGAAAGATACTGCCCAAAAGATATGTTTTTTTATGTACTTAATTTACTTACTATGATACTTAATTTTAGAAACTGGATGATATCTGTGTTGCACTTAGCTCAAATTTAGCAGACTGAACATAATTGCAGGAAGTTTCCCCTAAAAAAAAAGGTGGGTTTGGAGCATGGGGCCAGTTAAATTGTTAAAAATGGGATTCCCAACCTGATCCTGCCTCCAACCCGCCCACTTTTAGTTTTGCCGGAGGTGGGACGGGGGCGGGAAGGGGGGGGCAGGCGACCAACCCGCTCCCAGGGGGCGTTACCTCAATTTAAATATTGTAGTGAGACTGGCTTTCCCTGTCCATTTTGAATTTAACTGCCTGGGGACGGGTTTCACACAATTTGTGAAACCTGGCAGTAAACAGAGGCAGGGACTGCTGCATCCAGGAGGTAAGTGGCTTTATACCTACCTCCTGGATCCAGGGTCATGACCATACCCACACCCCCGCGATCGGAGACCCCCCCACCCCCCCACAATGATGATGATGAGGCCGGCCACATAGTGAGGAACTTCCATTGCAGCAGCCAAAGATTTCATATAAACTGCAGTAAATTGGGAAAACTACTGAACAGGAACAATTCCAAAAGAATTCCCAGAATTTTGATGAAAGTTCATCGACCTGAAACGTTAACTCTGTTTCTCTCTCCACAGATGCTGCCTGACCTGCTGAGTATTTACAGCATTTTCTGTTTTTATTTCAGATTTCCGCAGTATTTTGCTTTTGTTTTCCAAAAGAATTCAACTGAAAATATGAATAAAAGCCCATATACCTGTATTGCTATTCAGACAGATGGCCTCCCAGAACACTGGATGACCTCTGCTACCACCTTGAGTGTCCCAAATTCAGGGAAGGGAGAAAATGTCCTGTAATAGTACTAGTTGTAGAGTACTGATTAGCAAGTCAATATTCAACAGCTAAATTTAATGGTGTGAATTGTGTAAAGTAATCTAATGACATAAGTATGACATAAATATTTCAGTGTGTGGAAATTTTTAGCTTTTGTTAAAAGGAAGTCTAAACATGTTACTTTATATATCCAGTGCTATGAAAATGTAATTTTAAATTTAGAAATGTGCTAATATCACATATAAATTATGTTTAATTTGTTCAGCCGAGTGGCTGGCACTCATGGAAACCCATCATCATACTTGAGAATTTCCAAATCAAACTACTAGGAAATCCATACAGGTAGAGTTTCTGATTGCCCAGTATAGAGTGTATAGTCTCTCTCTACAGGAACACATCCCAATTATCTAAGTCCAGACAGGATAGGCATAAGTTGGCAGAGCTAAGGCTAGGGACGTCCAGTATGTGTAAGGGTACTGCTGGAGTTTTAGCAGCTTCTTTCTGCATCTCCAGCCAGGATCATTCTACCCCTTAGCATGTTGTTTTACAGGGTTATCTATGGGTGAGTGGGAAGAATCACAGCCTGACTTGACAGGTCTGAACCTCAGATTCCTGTAGTGATCCAGGTTGGCTGGTCAATCATCAACATGCATGAAGGACTGTGGACCTGTCTTGTTCAGGTGCGGGATCACCAGGTCTGCCTCAAAAGGGTTGACTTGATTCTGAGCTTCCATCACCATGCATGTCATTTTGGAATTACTTTAACCTCAGAGAGGTCCCCCTTACCTCCCCATGAGCTATTCATTAGACAATGGACAAGTGCAGCCAGGACCAAATGTTAGCATGCAGTATCCGAGCCCGCCAGTGATGTGCATTTATGTTTGTCAGGGCTGACACTTATCCTGTAGCAGCACAGGAAAAAAGAAACAGCTCTCGAGGTGGTACTTTGTGCTGCCGGCAGTACTAGTGCCAATTCTATTATGTTCCTGTTGCTGAATTTGGAGCTGACGGCAGTGCCAGTAACATAACATAAATGTAGCATACATTATCCATGCTGCTTACCCAAAATTTTGAGGTGCTCACCGCATCAGGACCAAATTAGAAACGCCCCCCTCGTTAAGTGAGAGGATGTGGGCAGATGCAGTGTGCAGTTGATTTTTTTGTGCATGGGTATTCTTGGCAGGGAAAATTATGCACATCTTGTGATAGGGATCAAATTGGAATTGAAAATAGATTAGCAATTCGCACAGTGCAAATGCCCTGGCCCAGTGGGAAAGCTTAACATACGCACTTATTTCGTATGGCGAGGAAAGCTGGTGGAAATTAGCAATAATTATACTGCTATAAATGCAATGAACAACATGGAGATGCTTTTGATAACAAATACAGAACTCGGAGTTAGCGGTGGCTGCTTGCATATATGTGACTTGGTATAAAAAAGAGAAAATGTTAAATAATCTAATTGCATTTGAGATATTAATAATTTAAAAAAACTTGCTTTTAAGTAGCATCTTTAACATAGTAAATGTTCCAAGGTGCTTCATTGAGGAGAAACAAATGCCAAGTAGTCATAAAAGGGCTGAGCGGAATGAATGGAAGTGTTGTTGACGAGATATGTTTTGAGGAGACTTCGAAAGATGGGGAGAGACATAGCAAGGTGGAGGAATTTATGGAAGCAGTCCAGAGAATAGGGCCAAAATGGTTGCAAACACTGTCACTAAATGGTGGAGCAGAGGAGGTGGGGGAAGGAGGCCAGAGTCAGAGAAATAATAAAAAAGACTGAGACTAAAAAATATTGATTTTGGCCCAGAAATTCAGGTCTCCACGGGGTACTCACCCGTAGGCCCGATGGAAGTGCCGGTTCCCTGCATGCACTGCGCATGCGCGGGAAACCGGCACTTCCGTTCCCCTGAACGAAGGGGTTCAGAGGTCGAACGCATGCGCAGGAGGGGCTGCGCGTGCGCATCGAACTTCGGTCTTTTTTACAGGTTTTCCCGGGAACGTAAGCCTGCAGAATTTAGAAATATAAAAAGCAGGCATAAGGCCTGCTTTTTACAAGGTAACTGGTGAATTAATTAAAATTAAAACATTTTTTCCACAGGTTTATTATTTTTAAATACTTTAAAGCAAGGTAAGTTTATTTTTAGCTCCATTAGAAACTAAAATTATATTTTTCAAAAATTTAAATTATTGTTTAAAATAGTTATTTCATGTAATTTATAGTTTATTTAAAAAATGTGATTTAAAAAAAAATTATTTGAAGGTTTAGTGCTATTTTGGGGCCGTAGTATTTATAAGTCTTGACAGCACTTCCTGTCAGACTTATGAATGGAGCATTCCCTGCTCTGATTGGCTCCCCATGGCCCACGTGATCCCAGGGGATGCATCGATCTAACTGCGCCCCTGCGATACGCAAGCCTGTGCGCCGGCAGCTGGACCAGGCCCCGGATCAGAATTCCACGCGGGCCCACAGCTCAACGGCCGGCGCGCAAGGTAAGTGCAGGTTGGGGGCTTGCACCCGCGGGAAGCCCCCGACCCAAATTTCTGGGCCATTATCCAGACTTTTATTTCTATAATTGGCATTTTAGTAAAATCCACATTTTACAACCCGCACACCATATTTAGACAAAATAAAACTGGTATTAAACTACATCTTATGTTTCAAATTTTATGGTAAGTGAACATTTATAAGTGAATAAAAGTAGAAAATCTGAATCACTTCTATCAAATTCCATTGTATTATTCCTACTAAGTAGTCACTTTGGCTGTGAATTTCTGTTAAAGGTTACACATGCTTCAATAGTTAAATTACTCACACTTACCTTCTGCCTAATGTGTTGCACAACCTCTTGTTATTCCTACAATTTACATCAATTTTTGTAACTAATGCTGCACATCAAAAATAATAATCGTGCAAAATGGGTTGTATTCAGGAACATCTTCCATCGTATGAAAATGTTATAGGAAATTGAGAAACAGAAAACTTCTTTGAATGTTTTCTTGAAGATTCTTAATAAGTGAATGTAAATGTAAATATAATTTTTCATTTAGGGGGATTGACTGTGTACGTAACTTGAATGCAAATAACCAGTCGCATCCAGCTAGACTTAGGGCACATTCATCACTCCATTTGTCATACCTTGTCTTGGTCAGTCATTGCATTTTAAGATGACAGAAGACCAGCTCTACTCAATAGTTCAATGTTTAAGTAAAGCCAGATAGCTTTACAGCTAGCTTTTATTTTATTCTGTTGGTCAAGGTTTTCCTTTGAATTGTACGTGAGAACTAGTCTTTGTGAAGAAACAGATTGAAATTAGGTGAGATAGTCTTTGATGCTATATATTACAATGGAACACAGAGACAAGAATCTATTTCAAATAGGGATTCATCTGTTCCGCTCTTATGTTGCATTGGGTTAGGACAATACTTTGGTCAGAAGGAAGACAATCTCTCATGTGTAAAACAGCAGACAAAACTTGATCAGTCTTCATTTGTCAATGATGAGCCACAATCTGTGTTCCTGCAGCTTGTCTGATAAGCTGATTTGCTTCTTTTAGAATATTCTCTCCAGTATTAGTTACACGTTTGTAAGAACTGTCTTTTTTCCAGGATAAATAGACAGATACAGTTTCAAGGCATGAATATATTTTGTGTGACATTGTGCTGGGTGATTGTGAGTACCGGTGAGTACACATAGATGTACACAAGTTTGTACTGTTTACATATATTATATTCACAATCTTTGAAAAGCTTTTATTAACAGAATCAACTGCAACACTCACCACATCATGTGGTAGCAATTTCAATTTGTTTCAAAAGAAAACTTACTTATTTAAAGAATACTATTTAAGTTGGGAATCTTTATTATAGATTGAAAGTACCCTGTGAGTAATTTGATATCACAATCACACAAGGCCACACAGAACCATTGCAATGTGACACATAATGAATGGAAAATGGGGCCGTATTAGGTAGCACTCAAACACCAAAGAAGTGGGTATGCACATTAGAACTTTAATCCATATATATTCCTACATGTAGATAGAGATAGATTCAGGGTAAATGTTTTCAGTGCAACTAAGTCATACAATTTCTCAGCAATTTATTTGCATAAATAGTAGATAATGCTCATATATATTATTTATATAACTTGGTAACAGTCAAAAACTTACATAGTATAGCAATAACAGGTGGCTCCTCCAGTGAGTTAGTCTGGAGGGGTTGGGGCAAATGCAGGTGTGGAAATAAGCCACAATGATCAGAAAGGCCTCCGGTGTGATCCCAATCTAGGTTTCAGGAAAGGCAGCTGTAGGGCAGTTTAGGAGACCTTAGCACCATGAGCTAGAGAGGAAAAAAAATCAGCCAGTGTTTGTACTCCTGGCCATGATTTAGTGCCTCCTGCTGAAAAGTGTGTGTGTGTGTGTGTGTCAGAGGCCAGTGTCGGGAGGAGCAGAGAGCGGCGGTACAGTGAGTACATAAACTCACTTTTGCATGTTTTCTTTCAGAGGCCAGTGTCAGGAGGAGCAGAGAGCGGCGGTACAGTGAGTACTTAAACTAACTTTCGTGGGCTTTCTTTCAGAGGCTTACCAATCTCGCAGACCGGCAGCAGCGTTCCGGAGCCATGTTACGATTCAAAAAGTGACGCGGGCAAGAGGAAGCAGCTGATTGGGTGAGTACGGCCAGGTGAGTATTTATACTACTCTATAGTTTGACAGTTAAGATTAATAGTTTATAAAGTTTAGAAGGTCATAATTTTTGTGGTTATAGTTTCTAAGGTCTCTGTTGTGTATCGGGGAGTGCTAGTAACCAAGGGCCCTTGAGTATATCATTTAGTTGTAGTGTAATTAGTGGTATTGATTTGTGGCATGCTCCTCCTGTGCTATGTGGGAAATCAAGGACACTTCCCGTGTCCCTGATGACCATGTGTGCAGGAAGTGTATCCAGCTGCAGCTACTGACAGACCGCATTGCGGCGCTGGAGCTGCGAATGGATACATACTGGAGCATTCGCGATGCTGAGGACATCGTGGATAGCACGTTTAGGGAGTTGGTCTCACTGCAGGTAAAGGCTGCACAGGCAGGAAGGGAATGGGGGACCACCAGGCAGAGTAGTAGGCACAGGCAGGTAGTGCAGGGGTCCCCTGTGGCCATCCCCCTCTCAAGCAGATATACCACTTTGGATATTGTTGAGGGAGATGGCTTATCGGGGGAAGACACCAGCAGCCAACTTCCTGGCACCATGGGTAGTTCTGCTGCACAAGACGGGAGAAAAAAGAGTGGGAGATCTATAGTGATAGGGGATTCTATTGTAAGGGGAATAGATAGGTGTTTCTGCTGCTGCAAACGAGATTCCAGGATGGTATATTGCCTCCCTGGTACAAGGGTCAAGGATGTCTCGGGGTGGCTGCAGGGCATTCTGGAGGGGGAGGGTGAACAACCAGTTGTCAGGGTGCATATAGGTACCAATGACATAGGTAAAAAATGGGATGAGGTCGTAAAAGCTGAATATAGGGAGTTAGGAGGTCAAAGGTAGTAAACTCAGAATTGCTACCAGTGCCACGCGCTAGTCAGAGTAGAAATAGAAGGATATTTCAGATGAATACGTGGTTAGAGGAATGGTGCAAGGGGGAGGGATTCAAATTCCTGGGACATTGCAACCGGTTCTGGTTTGGGACCAATACAAACTGGACGGTTTGCACCTGGGTGGGACCGGGACCAATGACCAAGGGGGAGTGTTTGCTAGTGCTGTTGGGGAGGATTTAAAATAAAATGACAGTGGGTTGGGAACCTGTGCAGTGAGACAGAGGAAAGGGAAGCAAGGATAGAAAAAAAGACAGGAAGGAGAAAAGCAAAAGTGGAAGGCAGAGAAATCAAAGGTGTAAATCAAACAGAGCTACAGTAAATAATAATTCTAAAAGGACTAAGAGTGTTAACAAACAAGCCTGAAGGCTTTGTGTCTTAATGCGAGGAGCATTCATAATAAGGTGGATGAATTAGCTGCGCAAATAGATGTAAACGATATGATGTAATTGGAATTACGGAGATATGGCTCCAGGGTGACCAAGGCTGGGAATTCAACATCCAGGGGTATTCAATATTCAGGAAGGATAGACAAAAAGGAAAAGGAGGCGGGGTAGCATTGCTGGTTAAACAGGAGATTAACACAATAGTAAGGAAGGATATTAGTTCTGATGATGTGGAATCTGTATGGGTAGAGCTGAGAAATACCTAGGGCAGAAAACATTAGTGGGAGTTGTATACAGACCCCCAAACAGTAATGCTGAGCTTGGGGATGGCATTAAATGGGAAATTAGAGACACATGCAATAAGGGCACAGCAGTTAACATGGGTGACTTTAATCTACATATAGATTGGGCTAACCAAATTAGTAGCAATACTGTGGAGGAGGAATTCCTAGAGTGTATACGGGATGGTTTCCTAGACCAATATGTTGAGTAACCAACTAGAGATCAGACCATCTTGGACTGGGTATTATGTAATGAGAAAGGATTAATTAGCAATGTTGTTACGCAAGGACCCTTGGGGAAGAGTGATCATAATATGATAGAATTCTTCATTATGATGGAGAGTGAAGTAGTTGAATCAGAGACTAGGGTCCTGAATTTAAATAAAGGAAACTACAATGGTATGAGGTGCGAATTGGCTAGGTTGGATGGAGGACTGTTACTTAAAGGGTTGATGGTGGATAGGCAATGGCAAACATTTAAAGATCGCATGGATGAACTACAGAATTTGTTCATCCCTGTTTGGCATAAAAATAAAACAAAAAAGTTGACTCAACCGTGGCTAACAAGGGAAATTATGGATAGCATAAGATTCAAGGAGAGGACATACAAATTGGCCAGAAAAAGCAGCAAACCTGAGGATTGGGAGCAGTTTAGGATTCAGCAAAGGAGGAAAAAGGGATTAATTAAGAGGGGGAATAAAGAATATGAGAGTAAGCTTACAGGGAAGATAAAAACTGACTGTAAAAGCTACTATGGATAAGTGAAGAGAAAAATATTGGTGAAGTCAAGCGTAGGTCACTTGCAGTCAGAATCAGGGGAATTTATAATGAGGAACAAAGAAATGGCAGAGCAATTAAATACATACTTTGGTTCTGTCTTCAGAAAGGAGGACACAAATAACCTCCCAGAGATGTCGGGGAACATAGGGTCTAATGAGAGGGAGGAATTGAATGAAATCAGTATTTGTAGGGAAATGGTGTTAGGGAAATTGATGGGATTGAAGGCTGATAAATCCCCAGGGCCTGATAATCTACATCCTAGGGTAATTAAGGAAGTGGCCCTGGAAATAATAGATGCATTGCTGGTCATCTTCCAAAATTCTATAGACTCTGGAACAGTTCCCATGGATTGGAGGGTAGCTAATGTAACCCCACTATTTAAAAAAGGTGATAGAGAGAAAACAGGGAATTATAGACCGGTAAGCCTGACATCGGTAGTGGGGAAAATGTTAGAGTCCATTATAAAAGTTGTAATAGCAGAGCACTTGGAAAACAGTGACAGGATCAGACAAAGTCAAGATGGATTTACAAAAGTTAAATCATGCTTGACTAATCTACTGGAATTTTTTGAGGATGTAACTGGTAGAATAGATAAGGGAGAACCAGTGGATGTGGTGTATTTGGACTTTCAGAAGGCTTTCGATAAGGTCCTGCATATGAGATTGGTGTGCAAAGTTAAAGCACATGGGATTGGGGGTAAGGTACTGACTTGGATAGAGAACTGGTTGGCAGACATAAAGCAAAGTGTTGGAATAAATGGGTCTTTTTCCGAGTGGCAGGCAGTGACTAGTGGGGTACCGCAGGGATTGGTGCTAGGACCCCAGCTATTAACAATATATATTAATGATCTAGATGAGGGAACTAGATGTAATATCTCCAAGTTTGCAGACGACACAAAGCTGGGTGGGCGTGTGTGCTGTGAAGAGGATGCAGAGAAACTCCAGTATGATTTGGACAGGTTGGGTGATTGGGCAGATGCATGGCAGATACAGTATAATGTGGATAAATGCAAGGTTATCCACTTTGGTGGCAAAAACAGGAAGACAGATTAGTATCTGAATGGCAATAGATTGGGAAAAGGGGAAGTGCAATGAGACCTGGGTGTCCTTGTGCACCAGTCGCTGAAGGTAAGCATGCAGGTGCAGCCAGCGGTTAAGAAGGCAAATGGTATGTTGGCCTTCATATCGAGAGGATTCGAGTACAGGAGCAAGGATGTCTTGCTGCAGTTGTACAGGAACTTGGGGAGACCACACCTTGAGTATTGTGTGCAGTTTTGGTCGCCTTACCTGAGGAAGGATGTTCTTGCCATGGAGGGAGTGCAGCGAAGATTCACCAGACTGATACCTGGGATGGCAGGAATGATGTATGAAGAGAGTTTGGGTCAATTAGGCTGATATTCGCGAGAGTTTAGAAGAATGAGAGGGGGTCTCATTGAAACTTATAAAATTCTAACAGGACTAGACAGACTAGATGCAGGATGGATGTTCCCGATGGCAGGGGATTCCAGAACCAGGGCTCACAGTCTAAGGATAAGGGGTAAGCCATTTATAACTGAGATGAGGAGGAATTTCTTCCCCCAGAGAATGGTGACCCTGTGGAATTCTCTACCACAGAAGGCAGTTGAGGCCAATTCATTAAATATATTCAAGAAAGAGTTTGATATATTTCTTAAGGCTAAAGGGATCAAGGGATATGGGGAGAAAGCAGGGACAGGGTACTGAATTTGGATGATCGGCCATGATCTCATTAAATGGCGGAACAGGCTCGAGGGGCCGAATGGCCTACTCCTGCTCCTATCTTCTATGTCTGTGTGTGTGTGTGTGCTGTCTCTCTGTAGCAATTTATGTTAGTTTTCCAGTTAATTCAGGGGTTTGAGTAAGTTGGGTCGATTCCCATTGTGTGCTGCCACCTAGTGGCTATTTGGTACCTAGCAACTGCAGTAAAAGTGCAGTAAAGTGCTGTAAAGCACAGTAAGTGCAGTAAAGTAAACTACAGACCTACAGTGGCACATGCTCTGAGAAGTTGTATTGTTCCCATGCCTGAGTCTTGGATATTATTTGTCTGTAAGTACTTGAGAATGTTATAGATGATTAGTGTACACTGTATGTTGCAGAAAATGTTTAGTTTGTAACTTTTCTCTGTAAGCAAACTTACACAGCTAGCCGTGAAGTGCTCGCTCTCTGTCTAGCTGGTTAACTAGTAGCTGTATTTTGATGCACTATGTACAGGGCTAATTTAAAGAGAATGCCTTCCAGTTTGCTAAATGTATATTCACAGTAAGCTGTGTTTCCACGTGTTTGGTAATTTACATGCCAAATGTACTGTGTTGCGTAGGCGTACCTAAATTTGTGTATGCATATCAGTTATGCGCTTGTATACTAATGTGTGCTTCCATATCTGTGTTGTATTTCAGTTTTACAATAAGAATCTTTCAGTAAAGCTTTACAAGAAAAGTCAAGCCTTGTGATTTTTATGGGAAGATATCAAATTGTTAGCTATCTGTCTAGCTCTGCATAGGAAAGCGCTGCGAGGGCAGAAAAGTAAAAAGACAACAGCACAGCGGGCTCAAGCACAAGAAGATACCACTCAGCTACCATGAGTCTACGCTCAGGAAGACAATATACCATAGAGGACGTCGACCAGCCAATCGAGAAGCATGAGCCTCTCCGAGCAAACGATGCCAAGTCACAGTCCTCTAAAGCATCCTCTAGGTCATCTCGGCAGTCCAGCAGACCGTCGTCATCGACAGCTTCTGCAGCCGCCAAAGCACGTGCCAAGGCAAAAGCTGCCCAGGCTCAATTGTCCTTCGCTGAAAACGAAGCTAGTGTGATGAAGCAGAGAGCTGACCTCGACGCCAGTCTCCACATTCTCCAAAGCCAGAGAGCTGCCGCTGCCGCTAAAGCTGAAGCCGCAGCTTATGAAGAAGGTGAGGAGAACGAAGGCGGGGAGCCCAGCCATGAAGCATATGTTCTAGAACAGCCCCTCAGTCCAGTGCAACGTACAAGTGAGTATGTCCAACAACACTCCAAATTGTTCTCCAAGGAAACATCCAGCTATCTCGACGCAGAACCAGCTACTCACCACAGTAGCAAACAGCCTGTTTTTGGAGACACTGAGCTTAAAGGAGAAGAAACAAGTAAGACTTACCTGCAGAGACCTCCACAGCACTCGGCCAATCCAGCCAAGCAGTCCTCACCCGAGCCACAAGGTGCACAAGACCTCGCTAGGTACCTTATCCGCCGAGAATTGTTAAGTTCAGGCCTTCTAGAATTTGATGACTGTCCTGAAAATTATTGGTCATGGAAAGCGTCCTTCCTGAGTACCACCAAGGACTTGAATCTGTCAGCCAGAGAAGAACTAGACTTGATGACAAAGTGGCTCGGAGCTGAGTCGTCAGAACAGGCGAAGAGAATTCGCTCAGCGCACGTCCGCAATCCCACAGCAGGCCTCAACCTGGTTTGGCAACATCTCGAAGACTGTTATGGGACACCAGAAGTCATTGAACATGCACTGCTCAAGAAGATTGAGGACTTTCCGAAGCTAACCAACAAAGATAATGTCGAGCTCCGAGAACTGGGCGACATTCTCCTCGAACTGGAGTGTGCCAAGGGAGAAGGTTACCTGACCGGCCTCTCGTATTTGGATACAGCTCGTGGGGTAAACCCAATAGCGGAAAAGCTCCCCTACAATCTTCAAGAGAAATGGATAGCTAAGGGATCCAAGTACAAGGAGGACAATGGAGTGGCATTTCCCCCCTTCTCTCTCTTCTCCAGGTTCGTCCAACAACAGGCAAAGGTGAGGAATGATCCAAGTTTCACTTTCTCCACCTCCAGCAGTTACGCTCCTTCGAGAACAGAGAAACCCACAAAGTACAGCAATAAAGCCTCTGTGAGCATGCACAAAATAGATGTTCCAGCCGAACCCTCAGTCAACCAATCCAGTTCTGCTGGGAATAAAGTGGATGACCCAGATCGTCAGTGTCCAATACACAAGAAGCCCCACCCACTCAAAAAGTGTTGAAGCTTTAGAGACAAGCCTATTGATGAGCGCAAATCATACCTGAAAGAGAATCGCATCTGCTTCAGGTGTTGTGGGTCGACTATGCACATGGCAAAAGACTGCAAGGCGACAATCAAGTGCTTCGAGTGCAACAGTGAAAAACACATCGCAGCCCTGCATCCGGGTCCTCCTCCTTCAACCACCGAGAGTGCTGCGGTTGACAAAGAGGATAGCGGGGAGCAAAGCGAAAGCACATCTTCTTCAGTCACCTCCAACTGTACAGAGGTTTGTGGAAATGCAAGCAGCCCACGCTCATGCTCCAAAATCTGCTTGGTTAAAGCATATCCTGCAGGGAGAAAGGAGAAGGCAATCAAAATGTACGCAGTGCTTGATGAGCAAAGTAACAAGTCTCTAGCGAAGACAGAATTCTTCAATCTCTTTGAAGTCAAGGCCAGTGCAGCTCCGTACACGCTAAAAACCTGTGCAGGGACAACAGAGACTACGGGTAGGAGAGTTGGGAACTTCATGATTGAGTCCATGGATGGGAAACTACAGCTTCCCCTCCCCACCTTAATTGAGTGTGACATTATGCCAGACGATAGGACGGAAATTCCCTCCCCAGAGGTCGCACGCCATCAGCCCCACCTACAGCCAGTTGCCAACAAGATTCCAGCTGTGGACCCGGACGCTCCAATCCTCCTGCTCTTGGGAAGAGACATCTTAAGGGTGCACAAGGTGCGTGAGCAAATCAACAGGCCCCACAATGCTCCTTATGCGCAGCGGCTCGACCTGGGATGGGTCCTCGTGGGTGGAGTTTGCCTGGGAACAGTCCACAAACCAGCGGGTGTCAATGTCTATAAAGCAAACGTGTTGCACAACGGTCGCACATCCTTTCTCAGCCCATGCCCAAACAGGATCCAGGTAAAGGAAGACTACGATGGCATGACGCAGCATCATAGGTCAACCTCCTCTGCCTGTGAGGAAGAGGCAGGCCTCACTGTGAGCACAGACAGCCTAGGATGCTCAGTGTTTGAAAGGTCCAAGGATGATGACAAGCCAGCACTATCCATGGATGACAAAGCTTTCCTAACCATCATGGATGAGGAGGTTTACCAGGACGATGGACACAGCTGGGTGGCACCCTTACCATTTCACTCTCCCAGACGCCGTCTTCCGAGTAACAGGGAACAAGCTATGAAGCGCCTCTGCTCACTCAGGAGAACACTGGAGAAAAGGCTAGAAATGAAGGGCCATTACATAGAGTTCATGCAGAAGATGCTGGACAATGACCAAGCCGAGCCTGCTCCACCCCTGGAGGAAGGTAAAGAACACTGGTACCTGCCAACATTCGGTGTGTATCACCCACAAAAGCCAGACCAGTTACGAGTTGTGTTTGATTCAAGTGCTGAATGTAAAGGAGTGTCTCTGAACGATGTACTCCTCAGCGGCCCAGACTTGAACAACACCTTGTTGGGAGTTCTTCTGTGGTTCAGGAAAGAACCTGTAGCCCTGACAGCAGATGTGCAGCAAATGTTTTATTGCTTCGTCGTCCGAGAAGACCACAGGGACTATCTCCGCTACCTGTGGCATGAGGACAACGACATCAACAAGAATGTGGTGGAGTACAGGATGAAGGTCCACGTGTTTGGAAACAGCCCTTCACCTGCTGTGGCTATCTACTGCATGAGGCGAGCCGCTCAGAAAGGTGAGCAAGAATATGGCTCCGATGCGAAGCATTTTGTTGAGAGACAGTTCTATGTTGACGATGGTCTTACCTCGGTTACCACACCTGAAGAAGCAATAGATCTCCTGACAAGAACCAGAACGATGTTGGCAGAGTCCAATCTGAGACTACACAAGGTAGCATCGAACAGTGGACAGGTGATGGAAGCCTTCCCTGCAGAGGACCGTGCCAAGGAT
Source organism: Somniosus microcephalus (assembly GCF_052327205.1). Classification (NCBI taxonomy): domain Eukaryota; kingdom Metazoa; phylum Chordata; class Chondrichthyes; order Squaliformes; family Somniosidae; genus Somniosus; species Somniosus microcephalus. Next base: position 276,796,838 of record NC_140988.1, on the reverse strand, counting down.
CTGAAGGATTTGCAGATCCTCTCCCCCTTCAACGGAGCCTGGGGCTCTCCTGGAACCTGGAAACAGACAGCTTCACATTCCTGGTGTCCCGTGAAGAAAGGCCATTCACACGGAGAGGCGTCCTGTCCACAGTCAACAGTTTGTACGACCCTTTGGGGTTCGTAGCTCCCATAACAATGCAAGGAAAAGCATTAGTACGGGAACTCTCATCGGATCAGAGTGAGTGGGATGCTCCACTCCTCCCAGAAAAAGAAGCAAAATGGAACCTATGGAAGGAGTCCTTGAAGGCTCTCGAAGACCTGCACATAGAGAGGTGCTACATTCCAGGCTCGCTGTCTTCAACACAGAGAAGAGAGCTGTGCATCTTCTCAGACGCTTCCACAGTAGCAATAGGAGCTGTGGCCTACTTGAGAGCAGCTGACACCGATGGGAAATACCATGTGGGATTCGTTATGGGGAAGTCCAAGTTGGCCCCTCGGCCTGCCCACACCATTCCACGTCTCGAGCTTTGTGCAGCTGTGTTGGCTGTTCAACTGTACGAGTTGATCAGAGACGAGATTGACATCGATGTGGGCGCCGTCAAGTTCTTCATGGACAGCAAGATTGTACTTGGTTACATCCACAACTCCACAAGAAGGTTTTATGTGTATGTTTCCAACCGGGTGACTCGTATCAGACGATCCACTCACCCTGACCAGTGGTGCTATGTCTCCACAGACCTGAACCCTGCAGACCATGCTACCAGGTCTATACCAGCAGCACACCTACAGCAAAGCAGTTGGTTCTCGGGCCCCTCTTTCCTGTCTAATGTCAACACAGAGGAGACTCCTGAGTCCAATCCATTCACCCTTGTGGAGCCTGAAGCTGATACTGAGATTCGGCCTGAAGTTACGACCCTGGTCACCAAAGCCTCAGAATCTCAGTTGGGCTCACAACGCTTCGAGCAATTCTCAAGCTGGAGAACACTCTGCCGAACCACAGCCCGACTCATTCATGTAGCAGCATCCTTCAAGGGGAATTCGGACAACATAGAACGCAAAGGATGGAAATGTTCTAAAGAAGTATCCAGCACAAGTGAGCTTTCACAAGCCAAAGGTGTGATCATTCGCTCTGTCCAGCATGATGTCTTCAAGGAGGAATTCAAATGTCTTGAAGAGGGACAGACATTCCCCAAGCAAAGCCCACTTAAAAAGCTCAACCCAGTTACAGATGAAGATGGTTTGCTCCGGGTCGGAGGGCGCATATCATCCGCAGACTTGTCAAGAGAAGAAAAGCACCCTCTGATCATCCCGCGCACCCATCACATTGCCACACTACTCGTGAGATACTATCATGAGCAAGTGGCTCACCAAGGACGACACATAACAGAAGGAGCTATCCGAGCAGCCGGATACTGGATAATCGGGAGCAAGCGTCTGGTTTCTTCCGTTATCCACAAGTGTGTTACCTGCCGTAAGCTATGAGGGAGGTTAGAGGACCAAAAGATGGCAGACTTGCCCGCTGACAGACTCACTCCAGAGCCTCCATTCACCAGCGTGGGCCTTGACGTCTTTGGGCCATGGACCATCATGACACGTCGCACAAGAGGAGGTAGTGCAGGCAGCAAGCGCTGGGCGGTGCTCTTTACGTGCATGTCTACCAGAGCTGTGCACATTGAGCTGATCGAATCCATGTCAACAGACAGCTTTATCAATGCACTGAGGAGGTTTTTCTCAATCCATGGTCCAGCCAAACTTCTCCGCTCTGACAGAGGGACTAACTTCGTGGGTGCCTGTAAGGAGTTGGACATCCACACGGATGATGCAGCGGTAGGAAGCTACCTCCAAAAGAAAGGATGCACGTGGGTGTTTAACCCCCCGCATTCATCCCACATGGGTGGTTCATGGGAGAGGCTCATCGGTGTTGCCAGGCGTATTCTGGATGCTATGCTGCTTCGGACGGGACCTACTCATCTCACACACGACGTCTTAAGCACTCTCATGGCTGAAGTCATGGCAATCATGAATGCAAGACCCCTGGTGCCGGTGTCCACCGACCCAGACATGCCTGCAGTCCTCACCCCAACGATGCTCCTGACTCAAAAGATGAGTGCTATTTCAGCCCCCTCTGGAAACTTTGACATGGCTGAGCTGCACAGGAAGCAGTGGAAGCAAGTCCAGTGTCTTGCAGACACTTTTTGGAAGAGATGGAGAGGAGAGTATTTGTCCACCCTACAGAGCCGTAGGAAATGGACAGAAGACAAGCCAAATGTCAAAGTGAGAGATGTTGTCTTGCTGAAAGACAGCCAAGCACACAGAAATGAATGGCCAGTGGGACTGGTTGTCAAAACTCTGCCGAGCAGGGACAAGAGGGTCCGCAAGGTGGAGGTGAAGATTGTCATGGAGGGGGCTGTCAAAGTGTTTCTGAGGCCAGTCTCAGAGATCGTAGTCCTCCTTTCTGAAGAAACCTAGAGAACGGATTCTGAGTATGTTTGCAGCCAAAGGACGTTTTCTTTAGGTTTATTTTGTATCTGTAGTGGTACAATGGAATTGTACCAAGCAGGGAGTGTGCTGTCTCTCTGTAGCAATTTATGTTAGTTTTCCAGTTAATTCAGGGGTTTGAGTAAGTTGGGTCGATTCCCATTGTGTGCTGCCACCTAGTGGCTATTTGGTACCTAGCAACTGCAGTAAAAGTGCAGTAAAGTGCTGTAAAGCACAGTAAGTGCAGTAAAGTAAACTACAGACCTACAGCGGCACATGCTCTGAGAAGTTGTATTGTTCCCATGCCTGAGTCTTGGATATTATTTGTCTGTAAGTACTTGAGAATGTTATAGATGATTAGTGTACACTGTATGTTGCAGAAAATGTTTAGTTTGTAACTTTTCTCTGTAAGCAAACTTACACAGCTAGCCGTGAAGTGCTTGCTCTCTGTCTAGCTGGTTAACTAGTAGCTGTATTTTGATGCACTATGTACAGGGCTAATTTAAAGAGAATGCCTTCCAGTTTGCTAAATGTATATTCACAGTAAGCTGTGTTTCCACGTGTTTGGTAATTTACATGCCAAATGTACTGTGTTGCGTAGGCGTACCTAAATTTGTGTATGCATATCAGTTATGCGCTTGTATACTAATGTGTGCTTCCATATCTGTGTTGTATTTCAGTTTTACAATAAGAATCTTTCAGTAAAGCTTTACAAGAAAAGTCAAGCCTTGTGATTTTTATGGGAAGATATCAAATTGTTAGCTATCTGTCTAGCTCTGCATAGGAAAGCGCTGTGAGGGCAGAAAAGTGTGTGTGTGTGTTTGTGTGAGTGTGAGTGTGTGCGAGGAGAGGATCGGGCTCGGCTGTGATAGCCCCTATGGTCACCTAACTCATCAAAACTTATTTCCTCAGCTCATGAAGAATAATCAGTTAAGGTGACATACCCAGCAGCTGCTGGCACTCAGGGCATGTACCCCAGTATGAGTCAGCACCTTCTGGTGAGGGAAGGGAGATAATGAGTGAAAACAGTTGTGTGTCACCACCAGCCATGGCATGATTTCTCATTCCAGTTGTAGAGAATCCTGCATTGTATCTTCATAACCAATATAGCTCAGTAGCACTCTGCGACAATAGCACAGAATTTCCTCAGGTTTGGTACTGTTCTGTCACCGTAACTTGGCTGGAATGTGGTAGAAAGCCTATAAATGTGCTTTCCTCCGCACATCCGGCAAAGTCATGATGGTGGAATGAGAGCAGCTCTCAGGAAGTTCCAGGCGAATGTCTTCACGTTGCGGTCTCGTGTATCACATTACCACAAAGCCTATCAATTTCTTTTTAGGATACATCTGGTATAATATTCCTCTTTACATTATTCTTAATAAAACTACAGCCGTGAGTGAAAAAAACTGGTGTGAAAGTGCCAATGGGTGGCTTGCCCATGTTTAACATTGATCTGAGTAATTATACCTTTTGAAAACAAAGTAAGAAAAAGGCAAAGGAAAAGTGGAATAAAATTTCAATTTTTTTTATTCATTCATGGGATGTGGGTGTCACTGACAAGGCCAGCATTTATTGCCCATCCCTAATTGCCCTTGAGAAGGTGGTGGTGAGCCGCCTTCTTGAACCGCTGCAGTCCGTGTGGTGAAGGTACTCCCATAGTGCTGTTAGGGAGGGAGTTCCAGGATTTTGACCCAGCGATGATGAAGGATCGGTGATATATTTCCAAATTAGGATGATGTGTGACTTGGAGGTGATGATGTTCCCATGCACCTGCTGCCCTTGTTCTTCTAGGTGGTAGAGATTATGGGTTTGGAAGGTGCTGTCAAAGAAGTCTTGGTGAGTTGCTGCAGTGCATTGTGTAGATGGTACACACTGCAGCCACGGTACGCCGGTGGTGGAGGGAGTGAATGTTTAAGGCGGTGGATGGGGTGCCAATCAAGAGGGCTGCTTTGTCCTGGATGGTGTTGAGCTTCTTGAATGTTGTTGGAGCTGCACTCATCCAGGCAAGTGGAGAGTATTCCATCGCACTCCTAACTTGTGCCTTGTAGATGGTGGAAAGGCTTTGGGGAGTCAGAAGGTGAGACACTCACTGCAGAATACCCAGCCTCTGACCTGCTCTTGTAGCCACAGTATTTATGTGGCTGGTCCATTTAAGTTTCTGGTCAATGGTGACCTCCAGGATGTAGATGGTGGGGGATTCAGTGATGGTAATGCCATTGAATGTCAAGGGTTGGTTAGATTCTCTCTTGTTAGAGATAATCATTGCCTGGCACTTGTGTGGTGCGAATGTTACCTGCCACTTATCAGCCCAAGCCTAAATGTTGTCCAGGTGTTACGGCATGCGGGTATGGACTGCTTCAGTATCTGAGGAGTTGTGAATTGAACTGAACACTGTGTAATCATCAGCGAACATCCCCACTTCTGACTTTATGATGGAGAGAAGGTAATTGATGAAGCAGCTGATGATGGTTGGGCCTAGGACACTGCCCTGAGGAACTCCTGCAGCAATGCCCTTATTAAGATATGGTGAAGGTAATTAAAGATACGCTAATGGAACATTCTGCAGCTGCAGTCAAATCAAAATATGAGTACTTTTATCCAGTTCATATCTGGTGCTAGTGAGTTTAATAAAAGAGATTTTAATAAAAATATAGATCATCAGAACAGTGAGAGAAGTGAATAGTACAGAGGAGTTTTCTATCGAAGATGATAGTTGTAGTGGCTATTGACATATATATCCATACCTCAGGAGCCTGCTGTCAACAAGAGCAGACGTTGATGACGAAGTCCAACATCGCCTTCAGTGTGCCAGTGCAGCCTTCGGTTGCCTGAGGAAGAGAGTGTTTGAAGACCAGGATCTCAAACCTGTCACCAAGCTCATGATCTACAGAGCAGTAGTGATACCCAACCTCCTGTATGCCTCAGCGACATGGACCATGTACAGCAGGCACCTCAATGCACTGGAGAGGTACCACCAACGCTGCCTCCGCAAGATCCTGCAAATCCATTGGCAAGATCGGTACAGCAACGTCAGTGTTCTCGCTCAGGCCAACATCCCCAGCATCGAAGCTTTGACCACGATGGACGGGTCACATTGTCTGCATGCCTGATACGAGACTCCCAAAACAAGCGCTCTACTCAGAGCTCCGACACGGCAAGAGAGCCCCAGGTGGGCAGAGGAAATGCTTCAAGGACACCCTCAAAGCCTCCTTGAAAAAGTGCAACATCCCCACCGACACCTGGGAATCCCTGACCCAAGACCACATAAAGTGGAGGAGAAGCATCCGGGAAGGCGCCGAACACCTCGAGTCTCTTTGCTGGGAGCAAGCGGATGCCAAGCGTAAGCAGCACAAGGAGCACATGTCAACCCAAGCACGCCACCTACCCGCCCCTTCAACCACTGTCTGCCCCACCTGTGACAGAGACTGTAGGTCCCGCATTGGACTCATCAGTCACCTGAGAACTCATTTTTAATGTGGAAGCAAGTCCTCCTCGGTTCCGAGGGACTGCATGAGAAGAAGTTAGATTACAGAGGTACTAGAGAATGCAGAGGAGGAGGGTGGCCCAAAAGTCTAGAGGTGCACAACTTGCAACAAATGCTACCCCAGACAGTAGATGTATTGCAACAAGGTCAGCTATCTATGTAAGGTGAAGGAGCAGCACACGAGGAAGCAGAAGCTTACAATGGAGGTGTAACACTTGGTCCACCAGACCTGCAGAAACAGTTGATTATCTAAAATACACTATCAGTAGCATTAATAAAAAAACACCATTCCCTCAGTGTTTATGCCATAGGGTCTTCCAAGTATCCACAGGGAATATCTCAAAAGCCAGACACTGGCCTTTGCACAATTATGATTATTTTTCCTTATGAATTTTAATACTTTATTTTTACTCTGCCCTGATTACTAAGTTCGATAGCAACAAGTATATTCTAGAGTACTAGCTATGTAATAGAATTTGTATATTTCATAAACCTAATTTGACAGCAGAGCTAGCATATCCTAGGGCTATCTAATTAGATAGCAGATCAAATACCTCTCAGGGACTTAGCTTGGTAGTAGACTCATGCATTTTTGGGATTCTGATTAAGCAGCAGGTCTTGCATATTCCAGAACCAATTTAAGTAGCAGTGACAGTAGAATCCAGGGCTTTAGTTAGAACTAGGTCTCAATATTGGATAGCAGGGCTCGTGTAATAGTGGGGTAGCCAACAGACCTAATTGGATAACTGAGTAAAGCAGCTTTGGACTTTAGGGCTAAAAAATCTTCCCTGGAAAAATTAGCGCCCCCCGCCAGAAATTGAGTGGTTGCACCCCAAGAGGGAACCGGGGCACTATTGGAAGCGCCCCACATCCCTCTTGGGGTGCTGCGAGTCAATATCGCGGCGCTACGTGCCGCGTTATTGCAGGACTTCCTCCCCTTCTTAAAGGGGAGGGGCTTTGCACAGCGCGACCCAGGGCCCAGCTGGGCCAACGGGGATCGGGAGTGCCAGCAAAAGAGCCCGGCACTCAAGAGAAGTGCCGGGCTCTTGGAGCGCAGCCGGCACTCCGCGGGTGGGGCTGTTCAGGAGGCCAGGGATGGGCGCGCAGGCAGGTGCTGGCAGGCGGCCAGCAACAAAAATGGCCGCCCTGCACCTCGCCTTTAAATAACGCCTCCCCGGCTGCAGGGAGGTCCCCCTTACCCTGTCGGACATAGCATCCGGCGGTAAGTCAGGGGGCACATCCGAAGATCGTGGCCGGGGCGCTGCACACGGCAATGACGTCATTGCCGGCGGTGCAGCGCTACAGGGTGCTACCGGTTAGCACCGCCGCTAACCTCCACTGAATTTCACGGGAGGCATGGGCGGCACTGGGCCCGGGCGCTAGATGCTTTGCGCCCTGTTAGCGCCCTCTTATGGCGTTAACGGGAGGCACAAAGTAACCCAATTTTTCCTCTTTAGTCTTTAGTAGTTATTGTTATCTGGAATTGCGTTTCAACCACTGTAGCCCATGACTCACTTCCATGTCAGGGCTAGTGTCCTAGTCCATTGTCCTAGCTACATATTTGAGCTAATATAACCAAGGACTCGTTATTTCCAGTGATAGTGAAGCCCATAACTCTTAGTAAACAGGACAGAATTCCTAGAAGGTTATGAGGTGAGTTAGATATGTGCATTGCATGACATCTGCATCTGGTCAAGAATCTTGATTGAGGAGACAAGGGTTTATGTGCTGAGTCAAAAAAACACCATCCAACACAACACAAGTTTCTCTTACCCATACTCCCAAGGCAGACACAATTTATTGACACCTGAATAAATTGTAATCAAATTCTGTTCCAAGATCTTGATTTCTTCTCATCTGATTTCTGGGTTTTCAACTGGTGCTTTGGGGATCAGATTCCATGATTCCATATGTTAAAAATTAGGACCACTGGGCTGAATAACTAAAATTTTGTTTTATTACAGGGATTACAGGATTTGCTTGGATCTTTGCTCATGATTTGGAGTTCATATTCTATGCTGCTTACCTTTGTTCCAACACCTTGCTCATAACACCTTCTGAACTCAATGTACATAACATTTTTGTGTACTTTTATTGGTCCTAAATTTGCGATTGGAGGCTTCCCGCGGACGGATGCTTCCGATCATCAAATTTTCTACGCATTAATTGTGGTCCGGGAGATACGGAGGCTTGCGATCCTGGGCCCCTCCTGGTAGAAATGCGTAGAGGCCCACGTATCTCAGGGGAGAATGCGGTTCGCAAGCGCCCCTGGGATCACGTGGGCCAGCCCAACCAATGAAAGAAGGGAATCCCCATTCATACTTTTGACAGTTCCGTATGTACGGAGCTGTCATAAGTATGAATGAGAATGACTTAAAAAATACATGAACACAATTTAATTTAAACTTTTTAAAATATGTATTAATGGGGCTAAAAATAAACTTACCTTATTGTACAGGGTTTTTAATGTATAAGAGAGTGATAACATTTTATTTTTCCATTTTTAAAACTCATGCTGGTAAAAGTAGGCCTTACGCCCGCTTTTACCAGGCGTAAGAATTTCACAGGAATTCAGCGGGTGGAAGTTGGGCAAATAGCGCATCTCTCCACCCGCAGAGGCCCTTTTCTTGGGGATGCGGAGGATCTGTCAAGAAGATTCTTGACAGATTGCAAGTTCCGGGTTTAAGCGCATGCGCTTCGCATGCTTAAACCCGGCACTTGCGCGGCCCCTACGGGTGTGTACGCACCTCATACGCACCCGTAGGGGTCACAAAATACGGCCCAATGTTTTTACTCTAGATATTTTGCACTTCTGTGTTTCAGGCTATTATTCTGGTGAGTCCAAACTCCTGCACACTCAAGAGTCTTTTCATTTGTCCTGATATCTAGGTAGAGTATTGTAGTGCCCCTAGAATAATAAACTGATAAACATTTTTTAGATTATATCAGACTTTGGTTCTATCCCATGCCTGCACAAGTAGTAATTGGAGCTGTGTGAATTTAAATAATTATCTGGTAAATTCGATGTTTGTATTCGAATTAACTGGCTTGTCTCCTCCCTCAAGTAGCCTGTCCAGCAACCACGAACGATCATCAGAACAATGTAGCAAGTTAAACTTGTAACATTTGCATATTTTTAAAAAATTCATTGATGGGATGTGGGCGTCGCTGGCTAGGCCTGCATTTAGTGCCCATCCCTAATTACCCCTGAGAAGATGGTGGTGAACTGCCTTCTTGAACCGCTGCAGTCCATATGGTGTAGGTACACCCACAATGTTGTTAGGAATTATCATTGGCCCGCAGGCATCTGTAAGGAATACCTATTATATTCACGTGATCACATGCTGAGTTGTCATTGGCCTGCAGGCATCTGCAAGGACTACTATTGTTTAGAAGACCCAGGCTAGGGGTCCTAACTCCAGCTTGTCCCCGCTGTGCTGTATGATTGAGATCACAGACCTGATGCTTCATAAAAGAGTTTAAACTGTAATACTCCGTTGTCCTGCAATTTATTACTTTTGTACAAAGTGTGCAAAACAAGACATGGTGTCAGAACAGGGATTTGAAATGGACATCGTTGGAGCTCCCTTCCCTCGAATGAATTGGGAATCTTTGAACTTACATAGAGAATGGCACAAGTTCAAGCAACATGTGCAGTTGATATTCTCGGGTCCGCTGAAAAGCAAAGGGGAGGAAGAAAGATGCAGTTACCTACTCCTGTGGATCGGAGAAAAAGGGAGACATTTTTAACACATGGTCTCTCACCGCGGATGAAGCAAAGGTACTGAAAAGTTATTTTGACCGTTTTGAAGCATATGTGATGCCCAAGACAAATACGATATTCGCTTGGTACAAGTTTCAGGAGAAAGTACAAGGAGCTAGTGAGTCATTTGAACAGTCCGTGGCTGAGTTAAAACTACTGGTAAAAGACTGTGAATATGCAGAAGATAAAGGCAAGATGGTCAGAGACCGCATCGTGTTTGGAATACATTCAGCTAAAGTGAGAGAGAAACTTTTGAATGTTGGGTCCGGGCTAATGCTGGACAAAGCTATGGACATAGCTAGATTGCACGAGATAGCCCAAGCACAGTTGAAAACCATAACCGGCACCACGAGCAGCTCATGTGAACAGACAGTGCACGCAGTTAATAGACACACACCAAAGAACATCGCCCAGAGAGCGTGTTTCAGAACAGAAAGAACAGAGAGAGTTCTAAAAATGAGTGACACAGACATAAAATGCTTCAAAAACTGTGGCTATTGTGGAAACAAGATGCATGGAGAAAAGGAGCAATGCCCTGCCAAAGGAAGGCAATGTGCTAAATGTGGTATACGGAACCACTTTGCTAAAGTTTGCAGGACTGTTTTCGGAATAGCAGTGCACACAGTGAGTGACAGCCAAATGCCAGATAGCGAGCCAAATGCAGAGGAACTGTTTATTGATTCTGTGTCACAGAAAAAACAGATTTCAGAGACTGAGCAAGCCTTTGCCGATATTGAGATAGGAAAAAAGGGCACAGAGCTTAGGTTTAAACTAGACACTGGAGCTCAGGTTAATGTAATTCCTCTGAGTGAGTATCACAGCTTGAAGGATGAGTGTGAGCTGCAGCCCACCTCACGCAGACTGACCAGCTATGGGGGTGAGCAGCTCATTGTAAAAGGCACATGCGTGATGAAATGCAAGTACAAAGAAAGCGACATGATGTTGGACTTTTACATTGTTGACATTCGAGCACCTCCAGTGCTAGGTCTAAAGGCATGTTTAGACATGGACCTCGTCAAGCTAGTGCTAACATTGACAGCACCAGTTGAGAAGCAGACAGTCATGGAGGAGTTTGCTGACGTTTTCAAAGGAATCAGACTATTCCCAGGTAAATGCACTATTCACCTTGCCCCAGCAGCAACCCCTGTGGTTTGCCCACTGAGAAGGATACCCCTTGCTGTACATAGTCACCTGAAGGAGGAGCTGCAGAGCATGGAGAATACAGAAATCATCGTCCGGGAAACAGAACCGAAAGAGTGGGTCAACGCGTTAGTAGTGGTTGAGAAACCACGTACAGGCAAGCTCAGAGTCTGTCTCGACCCCAGAGATTTGAACAAGGCTATCAAATGCCCTCACTACCCTCTACCAACACTAGATGACATCACACCCAAGCTAGTGGGAGCACGTTACTTCAGTGTAATGGACGCACGGTCAGGATACTGGACTATCAAACTCACGGAAGAGTCATCTAAGCTAACAACGTTCAACACACCATTTGGACGCTACTGATTTCTGCGCTTACCATTTGGTCTTATCTCAGCTCAGGATGAATTCCAGCGGAAGATCGACGAAACCTATGAAGGCCTCGACGGAGTAGTCACAATCGTAGACAACATCCTCATCTATGGCAGGAATAGTGAGGAACATGACAGGAACCTCCGTGCGATGCTACAAAGATCACGGGAGAAAGGTATCCGGCTCAACCCCGAGAAAATCATAATCGGATCCACCGAGATCAGTTATTTTGGGCATCGCCTCTCAACTGATGGCATTAAGCCAGATCCAGAGAAAATCTCCGCCATCAAGAAGATGGAGCCACCGAAGAACCGCGCAGAGCTAGAGACAGTACTAGGCATGGTTAACTACTTAGCCAAGTTTGCCCCGAGCCTCAAACAATCCAATGAGTTCCTGTGGGACAAACAACATGACACAGCATTTCAGAAAATGAAAGACCTAATCACCAGAGAACCAGGACCAGTTCTTGCCTACTTTGACCCCAACAAAGAGCTCAGACTACAAGTGGACACGTCAAAGTATGGACTAGGCACAGTATTACTGCAAGGAGGAAAGCCCATTGGCTACGCTTCCAGATCTCTCCCAGACAGTGAAATCAACTATGCTCAAATCGAGAAAGAGCTATATGCAATTCTGTTTGGATGTAAGCATTTCCACCAGTACGTCTATGGCCTACAAGTCATTGAATCCGACCACAAGCCCCTCAAGTCAATCATGAGGAAATCACTAGCCGCAGCCCCACCAAGGCTACAGAGAATGATCCTTCAGCTACAGAAGTACGACTTCACAATCATTCACCATCCAGGCAAAGACATTCCTGTCGCAAACATGCTCTCCAGAAAGTCTCTTAGCTACCAGGACAGCAGCCTCAGTGAAGGCATGGATGTGCAGGTGCACATGGTGTATAACAGCTTACCTGTGAGTGAGTCAAAACTGAAGGAGATCCGAGCAGGAACAGAGAAAGATGCACAACTCACACTGCTGAGCAAAGTCATACATGAAGGATGGCCTGAGGAAAGGAGGAAATGCCCTCAGAGCATATCTGAATTCTGGAACCACAGAGACGAACTGTCACAAATCAACAGAATCGTCTTCAAAGGGGAGAAAAATCATCATTCCTACCAGTCTCAGAGAAGAGATGTTGACAAAAATTCATGCTGGACTTATGGGCATGGAAAAATGCAAACAAAGAGCACGTGACTTTATGTTTTGGCCCGGAATGTGCAAACACATTGAGGACATTGTCGGAAAATGTTCCATTTGTCTAGAACGCCACCCATCAAATGTCAAAGAGCCCATGATACCTCACCGTATCCCAGACAGGCCCTGGCAGGTCACGGCAACGGATCTGTTCACATGGAACAACGAGGACTACATAGTGACTGTTGATTACTACATCAGATTTTTTGAGTTGGACAAGCTTCACAGCACCACATCTGCAGCTGTGATCCACAAGCTAAAGGCAGCCTTTGCCAGGCATGGTATGGTAGAGACTTTAATCTCAGACAATGGCCCCCAATACAAATCAAAAGAGTTCGAGTCGTTTGCCAAGGCATGGGATTTCACACATGTCACATCAAGCCCACATTACCCTCAAAGTAATGGCCTTGCTGAAAAAACTGTCCAGATTGCAAAAACACTCATGGACAAAGCCAAAGCGGAAAAAGAGACCCCTACATCAGTCTCCTTGAGTACCGCAACACTCCGGTTGACAACTTCAAGTCACCAGCACAGCTGTTGATGAGCTGCAGACTTCGCTCAATCCTTCCAAGCACCAACCAGCAGCTGCAGCCAGAGGTTGTCAGCTGCAAGCAAGTGCATGCAAAATGTGTACAGAGACAGCAACACCAAAAGGGATACTATGACAGGTCAGCTGGACTACTGCCGCCACTGCACAATGGAGAATCCATCAGAATCCAGGAGCATGACTACTGGAAGCCAGCAGTCATCATCCAGCCAGCTGACACTGAGCGATTGTATCACGTCCGCACCCCAGAAGGACAGGTGTACTGCCGCAATCGCAGGTACCTCCTGAACACCAAGGAACAACACCGTCATTCCAACGAGAGGATCAGTTCAACAGAGTTTGATGAATAGAGCAATACACAAACACATCATACTTACCTGAACCTGAACCTGAATTGCTGACCAATTCAGGAGCATGCTCAGTTCCATACCACACAAGGTCGGGATGAGAGGTCAAGCCTAGAGTCAGCCTTGACTTGTGAACTGTCAAAGGGTGTCGGCGGATCGCTGCCCTAAAAAAAAACTGTACATCGTTATTGAAACGTTTAAATGTTTTCAACGCTAGTTAAATGCTGAGTTTACTTATTTGTTTATGCTACCGAGAACATTAGGTAGAAGAAAGGTTTAAAAGTAATGCATAACATTTTTCTTTTAAAAGAAAGGGGATATAACATTTGCATATTGAATTATCATTGGCATCTGTAAGGAATACCTATTATATTCACATGCTGAGTTGTCATTGGTCTGCAGGCATCTGTAAGGGCTACTATTGTTTAGAAGACCCAGGCTAGGGGTCCTAACTCCAGCGTGTCCCCACTGTGCTGTATGATTGAGATCACAGACCTGATGCTTCATAAGAGTTTAAACTGTAATACTCCATTGTCCTGCAATTTATTACTTTTGTACAAAGTGTGCAAAACAAGACAAAACTGAGATATGATTTTTGTAAGCAAAGCTGATTTTTACGTGACAGAATTAAAGAAGCTAAACATTAGACAAAATACTTCATTTTTTTCACACTGATCAAAATCAAATCAAATCAAATCAACTTTTATTGTCATTGTTAGTGCACAAGTGCAGTACAATGAAATGTAGGCTTGCAGCTCCCGAGAGTGTACAATTTGGATTAGGACACTTAAACATTTCAACATACATTTGTACATATATATTAGCATAAATATGACCATAATAAAGTGCATCGGCAGATGTGCAGGCTTTAGTGTTTATTTGTGGAGTTCAGTAGGATGACAGCCCTGGGAAAGAAGCTGTTCCTAAATCTGGTCATACGGGTGCGAATGCATTATATATAATACATTATATATAATTGCTATTGTCACCAAATTATTATGGATATGACACAGAGCTGAGGAGGCTGTAAGGATGTGTTCTATCTATCACTATCCATTATTAAGATATTTACATCAAAGGAAATTTGAGGAGCAAGTAGTTTGTTTATTTTGCTGACCTTTGTTCTTTGCCCCATGATTTCATTCCAAACACAGAACTAAAGCATGGAGGGGAACAAAAGAGGGGAGATCAATAACAAAAGCACAGAAACCTTTTATTAAATTTTACACGTCACTTCTGAGTCAGAAGGTTGTGGGTTTAAGTCCCACTCCAGAGACTTTAGCATATGATCTAGGCTGACACTTCAGCGCAGTACTGAGGGAGTGCTGCTCTGTTGGGGGTGTCACCTTTCAGATGAGACGTTAAACTAAGGTCCCGTCTGCACTCTCAGGTGGCTTAAAAGATCCCATGGCACTATTTCAAGAAGAGCAGGAGAGTTCCCATTCATGTCCTGCCCAATATTTATCCCTCAACCAACAGATTAACTGGTCATTATCTTACTGCTGTTTGTGGGACCTTGCTTTGCACTAATTGGATGCCACATTTCCTACATTACAACAGTGACTACACTTCAAAAATACTTCATTGGCTGTAAAGCACTTTTGGATGTCCTGAGGTCATGAAAGGCGCTATAGAAATGCAAGTTCTTTCTTTTCTTTCTTTAACACTCTGGTGTGAAACCTCACTCAACATGAGGACAGAACAGGCATAGCATCAACATGGCTGTTTCACAGCCTTCTCAATTTTCCTTTCCTTATTTCCCTTATTGTTTTTTTCTTTCTACAATCTACAGGCTTTTAAAATGAAAGCATGTTATGACTTAAACATTACTTCTTGATTTACCTAATCCCCTCTTACTTTTTCAACATTGGCAGTGTTCTGCAGCATGGGTCTTGGCTCTTCACCTTAATTTCTCAATTAAACAAAAACTATAACAATATGCTTCCAGCCTTTTCACTGACCACCCCCATAACATAGTTAAACAGCCTTACTCTTAAGATGGATCTATTGTAGCTACCTAATGTGTCACATTACAGCGTATAGCATATTTTCTGGTCACCAGGGCACATTTTAAGAACGAAGATGAATGGCCTACGTCCAACTCTGTGTAGGACTGAAATTTGTTTGACAGGCCTGCCTTTATTTGTATTCAAGACTGGTTGCAAATTCATGGTTCAATATAGCTTTCATTTTGCCTAGTGCTGGATATTGTTATAATATTATTGTATTAGAAGAAACATTACTTATGTTATGTTTAAGATTCCTTAGCATTTGCAGGCTACTGCAGATCTGTAACTAATCACCATTAGTTTTCGTAAAGCCTGCACATGGATAGAGAAACATTCTCTGAATGGTCAGACAGTTAAATCTTTGCTACTCTTAACTCAAAGCAGTTATTTTCTCTTAGTTGTAGAATTATACAAGCAGAGATTAGGTCTGCTTACTTGAAACTTTGTCAGTATTAAAATGACACTGGGTATTAACGTTGTCTTCTAAGTGTCTAGAAGCTTCCGTTTACATTCTTTACAAAAGGCCTCCAAAATCCAAGGCCTACACATTGTTTTCACTAGGATAATCCAGCCCTGGTTTGTTTACTGTGTATGTCTGCTTTACAGATAATGGATTTATTTTAATATTATCTTGTTGTCTGTCCAGGTACATCATTGCTGATTCATAAATTCCCTTTTTTCTTTGATTAAATATTAAAGTAATGAATGTGACAATGATTTATTTCATTGTAGCTCTGTTTTCCTGCCAGTAGAGTTTTGAAGCAGTAAACACACTTCACCTTTGCCATTTTACTTGCTGTCCACCCCTCCCTATTGTTTTCTCCTTTCCTTTCCTGAGGACAGTGACTTATGATGGGCTATAGCTACATGGGTACCAGCAGCCTTCTGCTGCTTTGGCCAACTGGCTGTTGTTCAAATGCAAGATCAGAAGCAAGAACTCTGGTAGATTCAACTTATTTATTTTTATAATTGGACTCCCTTGTCCAGGAGAATCGAGACCAATTATAAAAATAATAAAATACCTGCATTTATATTGCACCTCATCACGTCTCATAGTAACATCTCAAAGTGCTTTACAGACAATGAATTACTTTGAAGGGTGGTGAGTTTTGTTAGGTAGCGCCCTACTGCTGCTCCAGCTGTGATCAGGTAACTCAGGAGATCAGACTTGAGACTCTCTTGGTCTGTGGGGCTCAATAACACATGAGGCAGTGTGTCTAACCATGAGCTTTAGAGGAACCTTTTTTCCTGTTTAAATGTTGTCCCCTCTTAAGATACACTGACTTTACCAATAAAACAGGGATGCATACTATTCTCAGGCTTCGAGCAAAGTTTCTATAATCAGGCACAGACTGTAGTACTTTCTCCCCTGAATGAGACCAGGAACTCCCTGTAAGAAATCACAGGCATGAGCCAATATCTCGAATATCTTACAGTGTGTTGTGTTAGCTGCGTCGCTGGGCCTGTCTTTTCACACATCATTCTCTTTGACTTGTCTTAGGGCTCATGGCATCTATTATTTCTTAACTTGAGCTCATCCAAAATTCTGCTGCCCATATCAGATGTGCAGCAAGTCCCGTTCACCCATCACCCCTGTGCTTGCTGACCTACATTGGCTCCCGGTCCGGCAACGCCTCGATTTTAAAATTCTCATCCTTGTTTCAAATCCCTCCATGGCCTCACCTCTCTACCTCTCTTTCCTTCTTTAAGATGCTCCTTAAAACCTAACTCTTTGACCAAGCTTTTGGTCACCTGCCCTAATATCTCCTTATGCTGCTCGGTGTCACACGCTCTGTGACGCACCTTAGACATTTTACTATGTCAAAGGCACAATATAAATGCAAGTTGTTGTTGTTAACTTTAAATATTGGACTAGCATTGTAACTTGAAGCAGCCAGAAGAATCTGCATTATCACATATTTCTAAAAAATATGTTACGATTTAAATGTAATACAAAGTAATTGTCAATAAATACAAAATCCTAATCCTGTAATATTTTTAGATGCTAGAAAAAGCTGCTCTGCTGATCAAAGAGCAAAGCTGTTCTACAGTAATCACATTCTCTATTACTATACCTATCTGTAATATTTAAACCAAATTCATGGAAATTATAATATATTTTCCACAAAAGGTGCATTATGTTAATAAAATCTTATAATACCATTTTGACAATGTGAACTTATAGCCTGAGCTAGCCAGAAAAAGGTTGTTGCCTCTTGATTAGAAGCATGTAATAGATTTGTACAACCACAGCTTAAGTGGCATTGGAATAAAAAAAATGGCATTTCATACCACCTTCAACGAAACATCAGAAAAAAGAGATTGTATAAAATATTTAGCAGCATTGCTATGAATAATGCATACAACAAATAAAGCAATCTACTTCTCAAACTTTACATCTAGTAATAATTCTATCACTCAACTTAAAAGATTCAGTTAAATTCAATTTGTTTTTCTCTGTTGCTTTAGGGTACAAGATCAAAATGTTATTTCAAGCAATAACTTGAAATAAACTCCTGCCTTTTATAAAGTAGCCCTTTTTTAAGGGGGAAAAATTGGGGGTAGGGGGGTGCTAACATCGCTGGGGTGCTAATTTTAGCGCCCCGATAAAGTTAGTGGCCCTCTGCAGTAAATTCAGTAGTAGCGCCCCAAGAAGGAGGTGGAGCGCTACTGGAAGCATTCCACCTCCTGCTTGGGGCGCTACTACTCAATGTCATGGCACTATGTGCAGCCACATCATTGCAGGCATCCTTCCCTGATTAAAGGGGAGGGGCCTAGCGCTGCTCACACCGGGGCCCTGCCGGACCACCGGGGAACAGGGTATCATGGAAACAGCCTGGCACTCAAGAGGCGTATCAGGCTGAGCGACAGTGATCGGCACCCTGCATACAAATGTGAAAGGGGGCAGGTGTTGCCAGTCGGCCAAAATAAAAATGGCTGCCCGACACCTGGCCTTAAAGTAGCGCCGCCGCATGCTACCGCTGCTGCAAAAATGCCCCCTGATCCGGTCGGTCCCATCGCCCGGTGATAGTTCAGGGGGCGTAAGGGAAGTTTGTGGTCGGGGTGAAAACAGGATGCCGGCGCAGCGGAGCGGGGCACTACCGGCTACCATTGCCGCTAACCTCCCGCTGAATTTCGCGGGAGGCGTCAGCACCACCGTGCCTGGGCGCTAGAGCATTTGTGCCCCATTAGCGCCCTTGGAATGCGCTAACAAGAAGCACAAAGCAACCTAATTTCTACCCCTAAGTATTTAGTATCAATATGTCTGATAATGTGCAAGAAACGTATGCTAAGAATTCTGAGGATGACATACAGTTGGGTTTCCTTCCCAGGGTTTTAAAGGAAGTAGGTGAGAACATTATAGATGCCCTAACTATAATCTTCCAAAGTTCTCTAGATTCAGGAACCATTCCTTTAGATTGGAAAATTGCGCATGTCACTCTGCTATTTAAAAATGGTGAGAAAGAGAATCCAGGAAATTATAGACCAGTTAACCTAACATTTGCTGTCAGGAAATTAGAGTCTATAATTAAGGATAGGGTGTCTGAACAGCTCGAAAATTTTCAGTTGATCAGAGAGAGCCAGCATGGATTTGTGAAAGGTAGGTCATGCCTGACAAAACTGATTGAATTTTTTGAAGAGGTGACTAAAGTATTGGACAGGGGAATGTCTATGGATGTTATTTATATGGACTTCTAGAATGCATTTGATAAAGTCCCACACAAGAGACTGTTAACTAAGGTAGAAGCCCACAGAATTGAAGACAAATTATTGACCTGGTTAGGAAATTGGCTGAGTGGCAGGAGACAGTCAGTAGGGATAATGGGTAGGTACTCTAATTGGCAGGAGGTGACTAGCGGTGTCCCGCAGAGATTTGTGTTGGGGCCTCAACTATTCACAGTATTTATTAGATGATGGCATAGAAAGTGATGGCATAGAAAGCCATATATCCAAATTTGCTGATGACACAAAGATAGGCAGCATTGTAGGCAGTGTAGATGGCAGCATAGAATTACAAAGGGATATCGACAGATTAAGTGAATGGGCAAAACTGTGGCAAATGGATTTCAATGTAGGCAAATGTGAGGTCAATCACTTTAGACCTAAAAAGGATAGAACAGGGTACTTTCTAAATGGTGAAAGCTAAAAACAGTGGCGGTCCAAAGAGACTTGGGGGTCCAGGTACATAGATCATTAAAATGTCATGAACAGGTACAGAAAATAAACAAAAAGGCTAATGGAATGTTGGCATTTATATCTAGAGGGGTAGAAGTTATGCTGCAGCTATACAAACCCCTGGTCAGACCACACCTGGAGTATTGTGAGCAGTTCTGGGTACCACACCTGAGGAAGGATATATTGGCCTTGGAGGGAGTGCAGCATAGGTTTACCAGAAAGATACCCGGACTTCAAGGGTTAAGTTACAAGGGGAGATTACACAAATTAGGGTTGTATTCCCTGGAATTTAGACGGTTAAGGGGTGATCTGATCAAAGTTTTCAAGATATTAAGGGGAACAGATAGGGTAGCTAGAGAGAAACTGTTTCCACTAAAATAACAACAGAAAATGCTGGAAATACTCAGCAGGTTAGGCAGCATCTGTGGAGAGAGAAACAGAGTTAACGTTTCAGGTCTGTGACCCTTCGTCAGAACTGGAAACAGTTAGAGATGTAACAGATTTTGAGCAGGTGCAGAGGTAGGGAAAGGGGGGAGGGGAAGAAAGAGCAAAAGGGACAGTCTGTGACAGGGTGGAAGGCAGGAGTGGTTAAATGTTGCAAATGGGGACCGCAGAATCATCAACATCTGCCGCCTGAAAAAATAGGGGCAGGGGTTATAGTCTGAAATTTTTTCAGGCGGCAGTTGTAGATTCTGCCATCCCCATTTGCAACATTTAACCACTCCTTTTGTTCTTTCCTCCCCTTCCCCTTCCTTTGCACCTGCTTAAAATCTGTTACATCTCTAACTGTTTCCAGATCTGAAGAAGTTCACAGACCTGAAATAATGGGCCAGTAATTCCTGTCCCAACGCGTGAGTACGGACGGAGTACTCACGCGTGGGCCCGGAGGAATTGCCGGTTTTCAGCATGCACAGTGCATGCGGGGAAAACCGGCATTTCCTCTCCTCTGACCCAAGGGGTTAAGAGGCGGAATGCGTGCGAGGTTTCAGGTAGCGCGTGCGCGCTGAACTTCCTTCTTTTTTGAAGAGTTGCCCGTGGGGAAAAGACTCCGGTTTTTACGTGAAAAAAGCAGCCGTAAGTACTTACGTTTAACAGGTAAGTGGTCTATTAAGTAAAATTAGAAAATTTTTCCACAGGTTCATTATTTTTGAAGACTTTACAGTAAGGTAAGTGTATTTTTAGCCCCAATTTTTTATATAATAATTTTTTTCAAAATTTAAAATTATTG
Organism: Somniosus microcephalus; assembly: GCF_052327205.1. NCBI lineage: Eukaryota > Metazoa > Chordata > Chondrichthyes > Squaliformes > Somniosidae > Somniosus > Somniosus microcephalus. Next base: position 276,776,110 of record NC_140988.1, on the reverse strand, counting down.
TTTAAAATAGTTTTTTTACAGTTATTTATAGTTAATTTAAGTAGTGCGATTTTTAAAAAATTTTCTTTCAAGTTTAAGTAGTGTTTTGGGGCCAGGAGTTTTCATGAGTTTGACAGTTCTTACTATCAAACTCATGAATGAACTTTTGCAACCTCCCATTGGTTGCCCAGTGCTCACGTGATCCCAGCCGGCTCATCGCACTAAGTACGCCGCTGGGTCATGCACGCACAGTGCGGCAGGACCTGAAGCGGGCCAGTGACAGGAAATGCAATGCGGGCCAGGACTGAAATGTCAGCGCGCCGGGTAAGTGCACATCGGGGGCTTACACGCGCGGCAAGCCCCCGAACCTAATTTCTGGGCCGTTAACTCTGTTTCTCTCTCCCCGGATGCTGCCTGACCTGCTGAGTGTTTCCAGCATTTTCTGTTGTTTTTTCAGATTTCCAGCATCCGCAGTATTTTGCTATTGTAACTGTTTCCATCAGTTGGGGATTCTAGGACTAGTCTAAAAATTAGAGCCAGACCTTTCAGGAGTGAAATTAGGAAGCACTTCTACACATGGGTGGTAGAAGTTTGAAATTCTCTTCCGCAAATGACTATTGATGCTAGATCAATCATTCATTTTAAATCGGAGATTGATAGATTTCTGTTAACCAAAGATATTAAGAGATATGGGCCAAAGGTGGGTATATGGAGTTAGGTTGCAGATCAGCCATGATCTCATTGAATGGTGGAGCAGGCTCGAGGGGCTGAATGGCCGACTCCTGTTCCTACATTCCTATTTTCCTATGATAGAATAGATGGCTGATTCCACTCAGTGCAACATTAATGCCAAGATCCCAAGATAATTACAGATGAGGAAGACCATTTGACCCATCTTAATTTATACATCCAGAGAGAGCTTAACATCTCCTCATTACAAAACTGTTTCTTAAATGATTGCAGGGTTAAGGTTTCACTATTCTGAAAGCTTATTCCACATGTTGACCGTTCTTTGGGGGTAATTTTGACTTAGTGCGATAGTGTAAGACGGGCGATATCGATTCAGCCTCCCATTATGCATTTCTCACGATTTTCATTTCCATTGAAGTCATGATCATCCAAAGTCAAAATTCCCCCCTTTGTGTGAAGAATTTCTTGATATCAGTCTCAAAATACCTTTTTACTAGTTTGAACACGTGTCCTGTAGTTTTATTCTCACAGTTTCATTTCAAATGATATTCCGGTTAACATTTTCTTTCTACTTAACAATTTTAGATAGCTATATAGAATCTCTTCTCAGACAGCTCCTTCCCTGGCTGAAAAGTTAAAAGGAGACATTTTCAACTGCAGCGGGGGTGGGGTGGGGGCGTAATACATGCAATGTCGGATCAGCTGCCAGTTATACATCCCTTCCAATTTTAAAGGAAAATCGAATGGGTTGAATAATGGGTGGCTGATCTGATATTGCCCAGTTTACGTCCCTGCTGAATTTGAAAGTTCTGGCGCATGCCTATCAGGTCTTTCCTCATAACTCAGGCCCCTGACACTAGGGATTGGTACTGATTCTACCGCTTTAATGTTACACTTGTGTCCTGGCGACCAGAACATGTATTTGGATGTCATTATCCTGTAATAAAAGCTGAAATTAATGTCTGTATTTCATATTTGTGAACGAAAATGTGCTGTGTATTTGTGTTCTCTCCCTAGTTTAGGAGGAGGGGCATGAGCTTGGCAAATTTCTACTTTCACCGTCTGCTAATTCTCACCGACTTTTTAAATCTGTTTATATGTAGTAAGTCATTTACCTGACGGTTTACAGAACTGCACAGTATTCCTGGTGTCATCTGACTAGAGACCTATACAGTTTGGTCATCCTATTGGCTTTGTTGATTACCACTCTGCACTGGTTGGACATATTTAGCATCGAGTCTCCTTGGTCTCGATCAGTATCATTCTTAGTTATTTCAGCACCATTCATAGAGGTCAGCGTCATTTATTTTCTCTTCCTATGTGTTGCGCTTTAACCGTTTACATTAAATTTCATCTGCCTTTGACATATTGGGCTGGATTTTCATCGGGCCGTTGAGGCGGGATTGGAGGCGTGTGGGGGGTTAAAATTGCAGAAACTGGCAGGCGGGCCCAACCCCGCCTCCATCCTGCCTCCAAGCATTTTCAAAAAATCATGTCTACTGGTCCCATCTCTGTCCCGCCTCCAAACATAGAAACATAGAAACATAGAAGATAGGAGCAGGAGTAGGCCATTTGGCCCCTCGAGCCTGCTCCACCATTAAATGAGATCATGGCTGATCATCCAAATTCAGGACCCTGTCCCTGCCGACTCCCCATATCCCTTGACCCCTTTAGCCTTAAGAAATATATCCAACTCTTTCTTGAATATATTTAATGAACTGGCCTCCACCGCCCGCTGTGGCAGAGAATTCCACAGGTTCACCACTCTCTGGGTGAAGAAATTCCTCCTCATCTCAGTCCTAAATGGCTTACCCCTTATCCTTAGACTATGACCCCTGGTTCTGGACTCCCCAGCCATTGGAAACACCCTTCCTGCATCTAGTCTGTCCAGGCCTGACAGAAATGTATAGGTTTCGATGAGATCCCCTCTCAATCGTCTAAACTCCAGTGAGTATAAGCCCAGTCGACACAATCTCTCCTCATACATCATTCCTGCCATCCCAGGTATCAGCCTGGTGAATCTTCGCTGCACTCCTTCCATGGCAAGAACGTCCTTCCTCAGATAAGGCGACCAAAACTGCACACAATACTGAAGGTGCGGCCTCACCAAGGCCCTGTACAATTGCAGCAAGACATCCTTGTTCCTGTACTCGAACCCTCTTGCTACGAAGGCCAACATACCATTTGACTTCTTAACTGCCTGCTGCACCTGCATGCTTGCCTTCAGCGACTGGTGCACAAGAACACCCAGGTCTCGTTGCACTTCCCCTTCTCCCAATCTATTGCCATTCAAATAATAATTTGCCACCAAAGTGGATAACCTCACATTTACCCACATTATAGTGCATTTGCCATGTTTCTGCCCAATCACCCAACCTGTCCAAATCGTACTGGAGTTTCACGACATCCTCCTCACAGCATACCCTCCCACCCAGCTTTGTGTCGTCTGCAAATTTGGAGATATTACATCCAATTCCCTCGTCCAGATCATTAATATATATTGTGAACAGCTGGGGTCCTAGGACCGATCCTTGCGGTACCCCACTAGTCACTGCCTGCCACTCGGAAAATGACCCGTTTATTCCAACTCTTTGCTTTCTATTTGCCAACCAGTTCTCTATCCAAGTCAATACCTTGCCCGCAATCCCATGTGCCTTAATTTTGCACGCTAATCTCTTATGCGGGACCTTATCGAAAGCCTTCTGAAAGTCCAAATACACCACATCCACTGGTTCTCCCTCATCGATTTTACCAGTTATAGCCTCAAAAAGTTCCAGTAGATTAGTCAAACACGATTTACCTTTTGTAAATCCATGTTAACTTTGTCCGATCCTGTCACTGCTTTCCAAGTGCTCTGCTATTACATCTTTTATAATGGACTCTAGCATTTTCCCCACTACCAATGTCAGGCTTACCAGTCTATAATTCCCCGCTTTTTCTCTACCACCTTTTTTGAATAGTGGGGTAACATTAGCTACCCTCCAATCCACGGGTACTGTTCCAGAGTCTATCGAGTTCTGGAAGATGACCAGCAATGTATCTACTATTTCTAGGGCCACTTCCTTAAGTACCCTAGGATTTAGATTATCAGGCCCTGGGGATTTATCGGCCTTCAGTCCCATCAATTTTCTGAACACCATTTCCCTACAAATACTGATTTCTTTCAGTTCCAGCCTTTCATCAGACCCTATGTTCCCCGGCATCTCTGGGAGGTTATTTGTGTCCTCCTTTGTGAATTAGACAGAACCAAAATATGTATTTAGGTGGTCTGCCATTTCTTTGTTCCCCATTATAAATTCCCCTGATTCTGACTGCAAGGGACCTACGCTTGACTTCACCAATCTTTTTCTCTTCACATATCTATAAAAGCTTTTACAGTCAGTTTTTATGTTCCCCGCAAGCTTTCTCTCATATTCTATTTTCCCCTTCTTAATTAATCCCTTTGTCCTTCTTTGTTGAATCCTAAACTGCTCCCAATCCTCAGGATTATTGCTTTTTCTGGCCAATTTATATGTCCTCGCCTTGGATCTTATGCTATCCCTAATCTCCCTTGTTAGCCACGGTTGAGTCACCTTTTTTGTTTTATTTTTATGCCAAACTGGGATGAACAAATTCTGTAGTTCATCCATTCGGTCTTTGAATGTTTGCCATTGCCTAGCCACCGTCAACCCTTTGAGTGACATTCTCCAATCAATCCTACCCAACTCGCGCCTCAGACCATCGTAGTTTCCTTTATTTAAATTTAGGACCCTAGTCTCTGAGTCAACTACTTCATTCTCCATCTTAATGAAGAATTCTATCATATTATGATCGCTCCAACCCAAGGAGCCTCGTACAACAAGATTGCTAATTAATCCTTTCTCGTTACATAATACCCAGTCTAAGCTGGCCTGATCTCTGGTTGATTCCTCGACATATTGGTCCAGGAAACCATCCCGTAAACACTCCAGGAATTCCTCCTCCACAGTATTGTTACTAATTTGGTTAGCCCAATCTATATGTAGATTAAAGTCACCCATGATGACTGCTGTGCCCTTATTGCACGCTTCTTTAATTTCCCTTTTAATGCCATCCCCAACCTCTGCATTACTGTTTGGAGGTCTATATACCACTCCCACTAACATTTTCTGCCCCTTAGTATTTCTCAATTCTACCTATACATATTCCACATCATCAGAGCTAATATCCTTCCTTACAATTGTGTTAATCCCTTCTTTAACCAGTAATGCTACCCCACCTCTCTTTCCTTTTTGCCTATCTTTCCTGAATATCGAATACCCCTGGATGTTGAGTTCCCAGCCTTGGCCATCCTTGAGCCACGTTTCCGTAATCCCAACCAAATCATATTCGTTTACCTCTATTTGAGGTGGGATAGGCCGCTAAGGCCCTTAACAAGCACTAAATTGCCTCTATAATGCCATTTTGAAAGGCCTTTGCGATTTTAACCCTTTTTCCATGTGAAGCACGCCTGTTCTGAAACACGACGGTGAAACCTGACGGTAGCACAATTGGATTGCTGACTATCAGCTGCAGCTCAAACATTAAATAGGAGATTTGATCAGCCATCATTTGCAGGTGGCAAGACTTTGTTGTCTCAGGCCTGGGGGAACTTTTAGAAGGCATAACCACAGCTGTGGAAGTTTGGAGCCTGACACCCATCTCCAGTGTGACCTCCTGGGAAACCCCTCTCGCCACCCTTACTGAGCGCTTCCTCAACTGAGGCATATACCAGAAGCATGGGAGCCATTTATTTCCTTCCCTTCTGGACATTAGATGAGGACGAAGACCAGCCGCGGCACCAGCAGAACCATGAACAACAGCAGCACCAACAACAGCAGTACCAGCAGGAGCGCCAAGCAGCTGCTCACCCACCTGAAGCTGCACAGGCCAGAAGGGGCCAGCGCATGGAAGCCCAGCGGCGCAGGAGATACCCCCCAAACAGGGTCTACAGACACAGGGTCAGCTACCTCAACATGTCTGAGCAGCAGTGCCAAAGGCAGCTCCGACTTTCGCGAGAGGTAGTGGGTGACATCTGCGCAATGCTGCAACAAGACCTGGAGCCCAGAGGAGCAGGTGGACAACCCTTACCAGTGGCCGCCAAAGTCACCACCACACTCAACTTTATTGCCTCAGGCTCATTCCAGGGATCAGCAGCAGACATCAGCAGTATCTCCCAGTCGGCTGCACACAATTGCATCACGCAGGTAACCGATGCCCTCTTTGCCATCGCGTACAATCACGTTCATTTCACCAAGGATCCAGCAAGTGTCACAGCGCGTGCGGTTGGATTAGCTAATCTGGCAGGCTTTCCAAGGGTGCAGGGCGTCATTGACTGCACACGTGGCCTTTAAGGCACCCCATCACAATCCAGGTATTTTTGTCAATCGCAAGGGCTTCCACTCCCTTAACGTTCAGCTGGTGTGTGACCACAAGAAGGAACTTTTGCATGTTTGTGCCAAGTACCCTGGCAGTTGCCATGACTCCTTCATACTGCGTCAGTCTAGTGTGCCTCCGCTATTCAGTCCGCCAGGCCAACTTAATGGATGGCTACTTGGAGACAAGGGCTATCCCCTGAAGACATGGCTAATGACGCCATTGAGTAGACCATCCAACAAAGCTGAAGTGAGCTACAACTCCAGCCACATGTCCACCAGAGCCATAATCAAGCAAACTATCGGTTTGCTGAAGATGCGCTTCAGATGCCTGGATAGATCAGGTGGAGCCTTGCAGTACTCAGCAGCCAAGGTCTCCAGAAACGTTGTGGTTTGCTGTGCACTTCCCAACATGGCACAGCGTCGTGGCTTGCAGATTCCTGAGGAACAAGTGGCTCATCACATATCCTCCTCAGATGATGATGATGAGGAGGAGGAGGAGGAGGAGCGAATACGAACATCTTGCAGAGGCCCATCAACCAGCAGCAGCAGTACGCGAGAACATTGCTGCCCGGGATGCAAGGAACACACTCATCTTGGCCAGATTTGCTTAGCCTAGCCACTCAAGCACTTTTGCCTCACAGCTTCTTACCAGAGCATCGACACTGGCCAAGAACCAGCGGATTCCTAGCAATTTGACCACCATACTGACAATTGCAAGTAATCCTAAGCCCTCAATGTGGAAGTCCCATTCGCGAAATGACACACGCCACAACTACAGCAGTAGCCATCAGATTTTTTATTGACAGTAATCATCTGATGGCTTTTGGACATAAAACATCAAATTTCACCCAAGTGACGACCCTTGTGACTATGTGTGCAGTATGTTTCTCTTACACGTGCCCCTACATAGTGCTTCCCCTGTGGCTTCAGCAGATGAGAAGGCCCCTTGCTCACTTTCTTGCTGCTCCTGTCTCAACACCTTTGGCGAGCATCCTCTGGGGTTGCAAACCTGTGAGGGCTCGTCAACAGTCTGCTGCCCCTGTGGCTGTGCAGGGGTTGAGACGCCGATATCAGTGGGTGTGGACTCTGGTGCGTCTCTGACCGAGGGCTCGGCAGTAGCATGGAAATGTGAGCGCTTGGAGAGGAGCCCCCACTTCCTTGATGTCTGCCACCAACAATGGATCAGGTCCCCCTCAGCGCTTGCAAGTGGCTTGAGAGCACCTTGCTGCACATCAGGGGGGCCATGGGGACCTGTATCTGCACTGGCAGTCCTACTCAGAAGGACTTCCATGAAGGTCTGGTTTCTCTGTTCAATAGATGACCATCGCTCCTCCAGAGATGTCACTCTATTCAGAACACTCACCATGTTTTCTGCACTCTGGCGACTTATCACCTCCATGGAGGTTGCCATACTTTCCATGGTGATGCGTTCATGCGCCAATGACTCCACAAAGGCTCTGCTCATGTTCGCAATGGACTCCTCCATTCGCTCCACACTCGCAGCGACCCCGGAGACAAAACCTGCCAGAGACTCCTGCATCTGTTCCTGGAGTTCCAGCACTGCTGATCTTATGGATGGACCCAAAGGCAGAGGTTCGACATGCAGCTGAGCCGAGCTGGCAGAGTCCTGCGCCCTCCAACTAGGACTCTCCACTGCTGTCCCTGTCTCCACAATCTGCTGATGCTCACTTGTGAGCTGCGATATACCAGGTGACAACAATACTCTATCTTGCGATGGTCCCACCGAGGTGCGAGTGTCTGCGCTCGTGCTGTATGCGCTGAATTCTGCCGACGCTGCGCCCTCAGAGTTTGCAGCTTCCTCTGAGGAGTCTGGATGCTCAGGCTTTTCCTCCTGGCTAGTGGGGACGGGTGCTTGCGATGGTCCTGTGGGGGTGTAAATGAAAGAGTCAGAGATGTGATGCCAAGGTTACATGCACATTGCATATTGCAGATGATCATAAGTCCATCTGTTAGAGCTTCAGAATCATTATCAGCGACTCATGCAACGTCATTGAGAGAGATGGAAAACGATTCTGTCTCCAGCTTGCTGTGATGCGCCCGTCTGTCCGTCCCCCACTTGGGAATCTTCCTCCACTCCCAAGATCTCCAGGATTGCATCCTCCCAGGTGGTGAGCTGGGCTACTGAGGGTGGCCCTCCTCCTGTCCTCGCTCTTTCCCTCTTATTGTTGTCTCCCTCATTACAGGAAAAGAGAGCTAAGTGGAGTTTGAGTGAGAATGAAGGAGTGAGTGTAGAGAATCCATAGCATAAGTGCTTAGAATGAGACAAAGAGTGAGGTGGCAAGACCAAGGGCCCTCCCTGTGTGTTGTAAGTTGTAATTGCATCACAGTGATAGGGAGTGTGAGGGCTGCATAGTCGAATAGTTAGGTGAATGTGACCATAGAGAGAGGGAGAACAGGTAAGGGTGCATGGATGTCAGTGTCAAGTGGGATGTGGAGGAAGAGATTGCTAAAGCTGAGTGCTGGTGAGGAGAGGCAATGGGGATCAGATTGAGGGTGATGGGAAATTCATACTCACTTTTCCAGTGCGCAGTAGGTCATGAAATCTCTTCCTGCACTGAAGCCAGGTTCTGTGGGTTGCTGACAAAGAGTTGACCTCCTCTGCCACCTGGATCCACACAGCCTTGGTTTGCTGGGGAGTCTTCTTCCTCCCTGAAGAAGGGAAGAGCACCTCTTTATGTGCTCTTGCTCCCTCTACTAAAGCCTGCAGGGCAACGTCATCGAAGTGGGGTACAGACCTAGGTCTCTGGCTGGCCATTCTGCCTGCAGATGCCTCTCACTGCAAAGGCCAAAAGGTTGGCAGTCTGCAGAATAAGCAAGGCTTGTTGCAGACCTTAAATGCAGCAGGAATGATGACGTCATCGGAGGCGACTGTCAGACTGGAAAAACTCATTGGCCTTGGGTTCCCACATGTTGGAACTCAATTCCGCCAATTAAGTTAAAATCACATCATTCTCCCACAGCGATTTAGAACCGGGTGGCTAACACAAAATGCGGATTACACGACCCCAGCCCGCCCCGGTATCAAAATCCAGCCCATTTTGTCCAACTCATTCTGTAATTCCTGCGCTACCTCTTCTGATTCCACTGCCTCTCCTAGATTAAGTACCCCCCTCACTCTGAGAACTCCTCTCGCGAGGACTTGTTATTTCCCATCCTACAGCCAGTTTCTTACCCATTCCTAGGGTTTATCCAGAATCCCCACAGCTTTGAGTTTACTTAATATGCAATTAAATCTGTTAAATCTGGAGTTAATTATCAGTTGACAACTTCTGCTGTAAAGTTTTGAAAGGGTTGATTTTTGCTCAGGTGAGAGATATTGTTCTGATATGAAATGTGTCACCTTGTATACCTTTTCAGTTCTCATAGTATTTTTAAAATTACATTTCAGGTACAGGAAGTGACAGCTCAGTAGATAAATGCATTGTGTGGTGTGGTACTGAGCAATGTGGTCCAAGTTTTGATTCCTGTTCTGTGCTGAGTTGCTCATCACAGCCAGAGTGATGGGAAGGCTGCTTCAATTAAGTACAACAACTTTCATTTATATGGGGCCTTTAACATGCAGGGCTCGATTTTAATAGCCCCAAGGAGGCGGGTCGGCAGTGAAAATCAGAAAAAATGGCTTCAGACACCCAACCCGCCTCCATCCCGCCCCCACCTGATTTTCATGAGTGTCGGGTCAGCCGCTCCCAAACTGACCCGACGGGATCCGGTGGTGCTGCCGAGGCTGCTCATCCTCCAAATCTGATGACCAGGATGAGAGGATGTAAATGGTTCCCATCCCGTTGCTATAGATTTCAGTTGAGGCAAGAAGCTTGCAAGCGCACGCTCAAAGTGGCCTGAAATTATTCCAATCAAGTAACACTGCAGATGGGTGTCAGCTTGAACAGTCACAAGGTCAGTAGATTTGCAAAATCTTATCCCAAACCTCCAACAACAAAGTTGTTGCATTTGAATGTCAGCCATGTTACAGGAGCGCTTTTAAAGTGCTGCACCAATGACTACAAATCATGTCCTCGAGAAACTCGTCTCCTTGCATCTGGCCTGTTACTGACAAGACGGGAAACAGGAGCCAGAAGCACAAAAATGGGAATCCACTATAAAAATAGGATTAGCAAGGCAGTTAACTGCCTTAACTGCCTGTCCCACCGGTTCCCGTCGGGTCAGTTTGGGAGCGGCTGACCCGACACTCATGAAAATCGGGTGGGGGCAGGATGGAGGCGGGTTGGCAGTCTGGAGCCATTTTTTCCCTGATTTTCGCTGCCGACCCGCCTCCACAGGGCTATTAAAATCGAGCCCTGAGTGTTCTTGGGTTAGGAAGGGAAAATGTCTGCTAGGACTCCCACAGTTGATTGCTAGCCAGTGACTCCTGCTGTCCGAGAATATAACCAGGAATGGCTGATAGTAGACCTAATGGCCTACAAGTTCTATGGTGCTGTGCCTGTTTTTCAGGAGTGAAACAGGTGCCTAAGCCTCCAGAATGGCAGACAGGAAGGGAGCGCTCATTTAGAGCAGAAGTGCACCACCCACCATATTGGCATTGGCAAAATAATAGGTATACAGTGCGTGTGCCTGAAACAGGTGTTAGGCCTTTGACATATGCAAATAAAGGGCCTAACGCCTGTTTGAGGCTCCCTCTGCAATATTGGGGTGTCCTAAGGCAGCCAGTGCTGGCTGCATTCAGGAAAACCAGGTCTACATGTGACTTAAAAGTTAGTCATTGCAGGCCACCACCAAAAATGTACGATTTTAAAATATAGCTACCTTAATGTGAAGCCGGGAGGAGCAGGTGAGCTCCGCCCGATCCAACATTAAAACCACGCAGACTTCTGCTGGCCACCACGCCCCACTACCCATTCCCTGATTGCGACCTCGACCCCCCCCACCCCACAATCACTGCTACAACTCACTGCTAGATTCACAAATGGAGCACCACTTGGGTGGTGAATGAGTTACCGCTTCAAGTGAGATCAGCTAATGAAGGAGAATAAAGGTTTAGATTAAGTTAATACAGTAGGTTGAAAGAGTTTAAATTTCATAGGCCTAGAAATTAATCTGGGCCTATTTTAGATACAGTGCATACCAATTTGTACCCCATAATCTTTTCATGGTAGTCAGAGTATGTAGGTGGTAAATAGGAACACAGGAACAGGAGTAAGCCATTCCGTCCTTCAAGTATGCTCTGCCATTCAATTAGATCATGGCTGATCTATACCTCAACTCCATTCATCCACTTTAGCTCCATATCGTTTGATACCCTTACCTAACAAAAATCTGTCCTTATAATCCCAGATGCCTGGAGTTCCAATATGAACCTAAAATTTCCCACTTGGAGACTCTGAGATCTCCTCTGGAATTGTTGGAGAAGTCTCATACAGAGGCAAAGCGTTGTTTCAACGAAAGGGAGATGCACAAGAAAAAGTTCATCCACCTTCCCCAGTCCTTCAATGGCACCTCAATTGCTGATTCTCCTGCCATCAACATCTTGAGTTCATCACTGACCAGAAGTTTAACTGGACCAGCCAAATCAACACCATGGCTACAAAAAACAGGGCAGATGTTGGGGACTTTGCAACAAATGGCTCACCTCCTGTACCCGCAAAGCCTCTTCACCAACTACAAGGCACAAGTCAGGAGTGTAATGGAATCCTCACCACTCATCCGAATGGGGCAACCGCAACAACACTCAAGAAGCTAAATATCAGTAGAGCAGGTCACTTGAATAGTGGCTCTGTCAGTGGACTTACGATTCACTCCTTTTCTCACTAGTGTAGTTCGGCTGCAATATATACTATCTACAGGATGCACAGGTAGCAACTCACCACAGTTACTTTGATAGAACCTCTCATGCTCTGTGACCTCTACTGCAGAGAAGGACAAATGCAGCAATGTCATGTGAAAACCTCCAAGTTCCCTTCCAAGTCCTGACTTGGACACGTATCATAGTTCTTTCATTGTCACTAGGTCACAATCCTAGAATTCCTTATCTAACACCATCATGGGAACAGCATTAGCACAAGGACTGCAGCAGTTCAAGAAGGCCCACCAGCACCATCTCAGGCCAAATAGGGATGGACAATAAATGTGGCCTCACCAGCATTCCATGGAGAATTTTTTTTTTTTTTTAAATGATAGCAGACTTGTGTACTTAGCACACAGCAAAACCGGTGAAGCCTAGGAGCATGATGTTACCAACTGCCTTGCACAGACATGCGAATGGACAAGCTGACATGGCCATCCTTAATTAGAAACTAAAATACTTAAAAATCAAGCAAAGAGGAACAAAGTTGAAAATTAATGAAAGGTCTTTTTTATGCATTGCACTTTTTTCAATAAAATGGGCAGAACGTTTAACTTCGGTGATCGTGTAAAATGGCCGGTCGTGGATCGGTTGTCCATTCTACAACTCGCCTGATTCTCCTTTCCATTAACCAATGAAAGGACAATTGGACAGGGTGCATAACGGGTGGCCAATCTACTACCACCTGTTTTACACCCCCGCTGAAGTTAAAAGTTAGAATCATAGAATAATACAGCACACAAGGAGGCCTTTCAGCCCATCGTGCTTATGCCGGCTCTTTGAAAGAGCTATCCAATTAGTTACATCCCGCCACCCCCCTGCTCTTTCCCTATAGCCCTGTAGGTTCTGTCCAAATGGTTGAAATGTTTTCACCAGAATCTATCTATAATAAATATTAATTACCATTAGAGAGCAGGAACACATTTTGTACATACATCACTGTTGTCAATGTTAAAACTGCACAAGAGACAAAGATGCAGAACTTTGAGGGCAATGAAGTTTGGGCCGGGAACTCCCATTTCCATTGCATTCCACACATGAACCATTGACTTATGTTCTTGCCCTGCCAACTAATAACTGAAAAATAAATGTTCAACCAGTCACACAGGACTAATGCTGCGGCTAAACTTTTACCACTGAGTGCTGCATCACAGTGTCTGAATCGACCGGGGCAAGAAGTATTAGGATTGCTTTCCTGCCATTAGGAGATTAATTTGTTGTCAGAGTTTTGATCTGAACAGAAAGCACAGCAATGCTTTTGAAAATAGACACTCGTATCGAATGGAGAGCACTGAGCATAATCACTACAGACTTAATAATCATAGAAAATATGTTTAATGGTTTTATACTTGCTCTGCTAATCCACTGTTGTCCATTGTATCTTGTTTCTTCCTTTTTTCTCTGTAGGTTCACAGCCTAAAGATTCTTTTCTTATCAATTTTACCCTTCCTCTTTTCTCCTGAAACCATTGATTCCTTGTTTGAATATGCTTTTATGGACAATGGTTACTCGTACAAGTTTGGGTCTTGACACTGTTATGCTAGTCACTCTTGTAATCGGTCTCAGTGTCTTATGTTTAGGAGTGCCCATGTATGATTGTGCAACCCAGAGGTGTAACAATAGTATCCTCTTGTGATCTGAACTGGATATTCATGTCATTCACACATGTGCTTCATCAATCTCTCTGTAGGCAGACCAAGCAACCACTTGGTGAGACAGGCCAGGTATGAATTGTTAAGCTGTTATATTTCACAGCAAGTGAACATTATAAAACAACAATTATGATTCAGCATTTCTAACTTTCTAATCTCTGTGAAAGCACTTGCATCTATCTCTTTAAACAGCATACTCAATTTGCAGCCTTTGCTGAGCCTGACTGCCTCCGTCACCATGTTGTTTAAACTCCCTCTGTTCCCAACTGAAAGGGAAGGCCTGGCAGAACCTTGTCAAGCACCCAGAACCAAAGACTGCCCAACGTAATGGTTGGGAGGTGTTTATTGATTACCAAGACAAGTTAACAAATTGCTTATTGTTTACACTCTTTGGGGAAAGTAACTTACATGAATATATTAATCACCTTTTATCTCAGTGCTTTTTAAAAAAAAATTCTGTGAATACACTACGCTTTGAAACACAACATTTAAAAAGTAATTGGCCCAGAAATTCGGGTCGGAGGCTTCCTGCGGGTGTAAGCCCCCGGCCTGCACTTACCTTGCGTGCCAGCCGTTCAGCTGTGGGCCCGCGTGGGATTCCGATCCTGGGCCTGCGCCAACTGCCGGCGCGCAGTGCTTGTGTATCCCAGGGGCGCAGTTAGTTCGAAGCATCCCCTGGGATCACGTGGGCCATGGAGAGCCAATCATAACAGGGAATCTCTATTCATAGATTTGACAGGAAGGCCTGTCAAATCTATGATTAGAGTTCAGCCCCAAAATATAACTAAAACTTCAAATATTTTTTAAAAATCACATTTTTAAAATAACTATAAATTACATAAAATAACTATTTTAAACAATAATTTAAATTTTTGAAAAAATTAATTACAGTTTTTAGCAGGGCTAAAAATAAACTTACCTTTCTTTAAAGTATTTAAAAATAATAAACCTGTGGAAAAAATGTTTTAATTTTACTTAATTCACCACTTACCTTGTTAAAAGCAGGCCTTGCGACTGCTTTTTAAAAGCGTAGCTCCTGGAGACTTACCCTCCCGGAGAAATCTGGAAAAAAAATGGAAGTTCCAGGCGTACGCGCTGCCTCTCCGGCGCATGCGTTCGACCTGTGAACCCCTTCCTTTAAGGGAATGGAAGTTCTGGTTTCCCGCGCATGCACGAAACCGGCACTTTTGTTAGGCCTACGTGTGAGTACTCAGCATGAACTCACCCGTGGGGACCCGAATTTCTGGCCCATTTTTTATTTTCCAAATCGTTTTTGTGGTCAAAAAAATCTCAAAACGTGACATTTACTCCCTGGTACTTCACCCAAGTGGCCATAATTAATGTATGAGCTTTGACAGTGAGGCCCGAAATTTCCTCGGGGCCATGGACATACTGGATGCCGGCAGGATGCTGGTATTAAGTACATTGAAGCAGTGGAAGTGGGTCTCACAGGAGTGTTCGAGGCTGGGGTCATGGTCTGGAACATTCAGAGCCATAAAGGAAGTCATTTTCACTGCAGAATTATGCCAAGAGTGAAGACAAATTCCCAGCACCCAGCTAATGTAAAGTGACACAATTCCCCACAAGTTCTCCCTAGCTGGATAAAAACAACAATGGCACAGTTTGTGAAGAGCAATAGCTTTTCCTGATTAAAATTGCAATCATTTCACAATTTATTATTATTTATAGAAATACTACACCCTCAGAAACACATTTGAGTTAAAATGCAATTACTCACAAGTATGAAATATGCTGTGACAATAAGGCAAATTATTTTCAGATAGGATTTGAGAGTGGAGACAATTAAATGTAGAGTACTCTGATCGATGAAACTGTAACTGTGCCTGTGCTGTTGTACCCTGTTTCCAAAGTTAAGCAATAATTCTGTTCTGCTTTACATACAAACAATAGACCAGAGGGATCTTATCCTTCACGGCAGTAGTTCATCCCTCCCCCTTTATCCCCACGCTAGTGCAATGAGTAGCCTCAGGCAAGAGACATATAGGAGGGGAGGTAATGTTTTTCTTACTTTACCAGGTAATTACTACC
Organism: Somniosus microcephalus; assembly: GCF_052327205.1. Classification (NCBI taxonomy): domain Eukaryota; kingdom Metazoa; phylum Chordata; class Chondrichthyes; order Squaliformes; family Somniosidae; genus Somniosus; species Somniosus microcephalus. Next base: position 276,760,547 of record NC_140988.1, on the reverse strand, counting down.
TATGATACAGGTTTAGAAAAGCACCTTAGGGTAGGATGTGCATATAAGAAATGGCAGCTGTAAACAGAAGCTATTAAATTTCAACTTGATGCCCATTGCCTTAGCCTTGTTACTTTTTGATTGACTTCAGGCTTGTCTCTCTAGTAAAGGTCAAATACTGAGGGTTTTCTTACATGAAAAGGCTGCCTAGTTAGTCTTTGCTTTAAGTATACTACTAAGCCACTAGCTTAAGATCTGGGGTCAAGATGCTTTGCTTTAGCCAAGAGGAAAGAGGTTAAGTCTGTCAAAGAAACTGAGGATATAAGGGTGTGGTAGAAGGGTTCCAGGAACTAGTTAAAGCAAACATTTTCAACAAATTCATTATGGGACATACCTCTACTTATTTGTTGTTTTTACAGCCCACTGTAGTCAGGGACTGGGTCTATTGCACAATGCCTGTTCAGCTGCCATAACTTACCAGTCTTAAAGGAGAATTTTACCCTATTTGATCAATTGTGAATGTGAAGTTTGCTCATCAACAAAACCTTTTGCCAAATGCTGTTTTGTTGTCCTTCCAAGTTCCTCCCCTCCATTCCTAAAGGCACTGACAAATGATACAATTTGTGCTGGTCACTCTCCAATAACTTATCAAATGGCTTCTTTTCATTTGTGAGACTACAGAGGAAACAATAGCAGGCTACTCCACCATGAAGGGTGCCACAGCTGAGTTTGATCCTGTTCACATCCTATATCCATATACTTTCAAGCATAGATAGCAATCAGGAGTGGGAACTCTAGCTAACTTTCCCCTCCCTACCCCTGGGACACATGGCCAATTATATCTCACTTATTGCCACACCAGCTGATCTTTATACCTCAGTTCCATACTAGGCAGTGTGTTGTGTACTGTGAGGATGTGCAATATGTGACACTACAGCTGCGATTTTATCAATGGAGGCGGGTTGGGTGTGGGTCAGGTGGTTTCTGGCTTCCAGTCCCGCCTCCAGCTGCATCCGGCCCACAGACGTGATTTTACGTTGATTGACCTTGTTAAGCCCACCCTGCAGGCTTGCCGGCCAATTAACAGGAAGCCGGTCAGATGACATAATTTGATGACGCGTCATCTGCCGGTTTCCTTAAAGGGACAGTTGATTTCTCAGTGTTTAACAGCATTGAGGTGCTGCAAACACTGATAATCACTGCACAAAGGTGACCTCTTGCACCCAGGCTCTCCAATGACTCCCTCCATAGACTGGAATAGATGGCAGCTGCAGGTGAGGTGACAGAAGTGACCTGTCACTGGTGAGAGAGGTTCTCCCAATGAGGTGGGACTGGACATGAGTTTGAAAACTTGTAGCCTAAAGAAATGTGTAAATGTATTAAAAATGCATTTCCCAATATTTTCTTACCTCTGAAACTCACCAGTACATCATTGGATCCTTCACACCACTTCTGCTGCTGTCATCAATCCAGAAACATTACAGCAGACTCACAACATGCCACACTTACCTGGCGTGGTGTCAGGATGTTGGGAAACCCGAGGCAGAAGCAGCTAAATTCCAAAATAGCCTGTCAACTACTAGCAACTACCTGTTAATAGGCAGGTAATTGCCTTTAATCCTCTTCTCACTACTAGGTGTCGGGTCCATGCGCAAATCGGGGAAAATTGTTTGGAGGCGGGTTGACGGCAGGATCGCAACCCGCCATCAATCAAAATGATTTACTCTTTGACCCGCCTCCAAACCTGCCCTCTGAGCACTGGCAAAATCGCGGCCTACATTTTATTTGCCACTAACAGGATTCTACTGTCGTCCTTCATGCAATGAGTTCTGGGAACAGTGACAGAATTCCAGTTAATTTGTGCACTGGAGCTGTGCTGGTAAACATTTGAGGAAAATACGTTTTTTTCTTCTCCTCCTATTTTCTGAGCCAAAATGTTGTTGACCATTTCATATAGTACCGCTATAGAGTTTTATAGCACAACTATAGAGCATAATAAGGCTTGAGTGAGGGCTTCCTTCCCAGAATGTGATAGGCATCTCCACAGCAATGATAAAATGCAATGTTATGGGTTGGATTTCTCTATAACATATGCATATGGTTGAGAATACTTGGCAGACTCCTTGTACGGAGAAAACCATTAACATTTATAGCTTAGTTAATTGTAGAACTCTTCTTTAAAGAAACCATACTCTTTTTAACCTGAGAGACTGCTGGTAAATCAGAAAACAAGATTTTACAGATCTATACAATTAAAATAAAATAGCTACACTAAATAGCTGCTTTTAATTTGTTTTGAGAGCAGTTCTTAATTTAACCCTTTATGGATGGACCCATAATATTAATTTAAGGAGACTCGGGCCAGTAAAACAAGAGGACATACATTTAAATTAGTGAAAAGTGAACTTAAAAGAGATCTTAGTTTTTTTTCATTAGCATTTTGAATGATCTACGTGGTAAGGTCATGGTGGTAGGAGAGTACAAAATGCAGTTGGAGGCTGAGCTGTGTGAGTTGAAGTATGAAAGGATGAAATACTAAAGGGTAAGAGGTCAACGTGGGGCCGGCAGACTCACCGACATGAGGAACGTAAGAACATAGGAATTGCTGGATGAAAAAAGACCACTTAGTTCAGCTTCTACCATCCTGGTGGTCGCATGATATAACGACAATTGAGTCGTTGACAAATCATAGCAATCAATCTTTGGAATCATAGGTCCAAAGATGCCTGTTCCTCTCTAGCATGCTACACCTACCACATGTCATGTCTCAAATTAGAAATAAAAGAAAGACTTGCATTTATATAGCACCTTTCATGACCTCAGTACGTCCCAAAGTGCTTTACAGCCAATGAAGTACTTTTTGAAGGGCAATCACTGTTGTAATGTAGGAAACACGGCAGCCAATTTGCGCACAGCAAACTCCCACAAACAGCAAAGTGATAATGACCAGATAATCTGTTTTGGTGATGTTGATTGAGGGATAAATATTGGTCAGGACACCAGGGATAACTCCACTGCTCGTCTTCGAAATAGTGCCATGGGATCTTTTACATCCATCTGAGAGAGCAGAGGTTTAATGTCTCAATCGAAAGACAGCACCTCTGACAGTCGAGCACTCCCTCAGCACTGTACTGGAATGTCAGCCTAGATTTCTGTGCTCAAGTCTCTGGAGTGGGGCTTGAACCCACAACTTTCTGACTCAGAGGCGAGTGTGCTACCCACTAAGACACAGCTGACACAAATTAATCATGTTCTGTATTGAAAAATATTATTTACTAAAAAGAAATCTATCTAATTTGCACTTGAATGAACCAGTACTATCTTATTTCACCATCTCCATAGGTTTCCATAGAGTGAGTCACTGAAATATTGGTTACACAGATTAGTTTTGTATTTACCCCTGACAAGCGTAGGCTGTATCCTCTGGTTCTACTCTTCTGGACATGGTGAAATAACTTGTCACGGTCCACATTATCTAGTCCCTTTAAAATCCTAAGAAGAGTAACCATACAAAGAGTCACAATGAGGTCTGGGCCATTTTAACTCCTGGGCTCCATACTCCAGGCTTTAGCTCATGTCCGAACTTGGTGGTAATAACATGAAGCTGGCAGGCAGGAGTGGGGCGGGTGCAGTAGAAGGCCGCTGTTGGGGAGCCGCGAGAATGGTCCCCAGTAGTCAGGTAAGTGAATCGGGGAGGGGGAGGGAGGACTGAAGATGTGATCGCACTTGGGGGAAAGCCTGGCAGCGTAGGCCCAGGGTTTCCTTGTAGGGCACTCCTTCTCCTCCTAGCTCACAAGGAAACCATTAAAAAAATTTAATTTCTTACCATTCCATCCCTCTTCTGGGCTCACTGCTCCTTGATGCCCATTGCTGCTGGCGAGGCTGGCACCAGGCGGCTGCCTCGCTGAAAAGCAGGTAAAATAGCATTGATGTCTGAATTACATCATCAGACCCTAACTTTTGAATTTCAATTAGGCCGTCACCTACCTGGGCCGAGGGCCTGACACGCTGCCTGAAACATGCCTGGAAACTAGTGAGAGGTACAAATTCAGTGTGGATGTGGCGAGCATCACACTGCTGCCCCCACCCCCGCATGTCCCATTCTCGTCAGGCACGGGGGGTTAACATCGGGCTCAGGTCAAATGGCCTTTTCTTGTCCTTGACTTTATCTTATGTTTTCTAATCCAACTTAAGACAGACATTCTTGAACTTCAGTGTCATACCTTGTCTAACTGTTTGAATGTTAGTTTTGTTTAACGCTGAGATATAACCAAGATGGCACCTTCTACGTATGCCACTAGAGGTAATGTGCCAAGTATCACTAACATAACCTTAATTGGCTTATATGAACTTTCGCTTGCCATCGGGGAAGATCCATGGCCAAAAACCTAAAGCCACAAATATGCCTTAGAAGCAAGTGTGTATATGCAGTTACTTAACCCGATGCTCTGAATTTCACCCCACAGTGTTGACAAAGCAAAGTCAGAGCATCAGCGGTCTCCACACATTCTAGTAGAAGTGGTTCTGCGTGGCATGAAATGTCCCTAAATGGCTACCATATGAAAATGGACATGTTATTTCTCAGGTATGTAATAGAACGTGGGCTGGAACTAATCTATAGTGGGAATAAATTCAGGTCTGGTGTTTCTATATTCCCTTTTGATGATGGAAGCTCTTTCTCCTTATGCTGGCTATAACAAGCACTTTTGATTTCCAATCTGACTTGCAAAGCACAAGATAGAATCAACCTGAGAAATACATTCACTTACAAAGGTTCTTTCTGGCGAATTCAATCAGCATCAAGTGTCCTAAGCTTGAATCACTAGATTCACACAGAGAGTGATCTGCCAAGAAATATTCAATGTGGTTTTCTTTGGGAGGTTTTATCCATGGCTTATCTATTTCCCCATGTTTCCTACATTACAAGAGTGACTAAACTTCAAAAAATCCTTCATTGGCTGTAAAGCGCTTTGGGACGTCCTGAGGTCATGAAAGGCACTGTATAAATGTAAGTTCTTTCTTTCTTTACTACATGCTATCCAGACACTGGAACGTTCCTTTAAGCATCCCAATGTCCCAATGGCTTTCTCAATTCTGATCCATGTCTTCATGTGTGCTTCATAATAGCATTCCTCCATAATACTGGTGGTCCTATGAAGAGGCACCATGAACATTCATTGTCACCCAGCTGCGATCCTGGCCTTTGCCCCCACTGTTGAAATAGAGCTGAGATACAGGACTGATGAAACATAAAAGAATGATGACAGCTCCCAGCACATCATGAATTCATGTGCGAGAAGCTGTGCCTGTCATTCCAAATAAGCTGCACATTTAGGGACTTTCGGGCCTTTGCGGTTCATATAAATATGAGGGTTTACATCTTGGGGCAGGCAATGCTACCTGGGCAAATTAATAGACCTGACAACCCTGAAAAATGTGATGGCCCTCTCAGTCATCTGTATGGGAACATTGTTAAATTGTATAAATTGAGCTGCCTTGACAAAGAGGGCCTTATAGAAGAGTGTACAGCAAATTGGTTGATCTGACCGAGTTCCCTGTGACACCGTACAATAAACCTATCCCATAAAAGTTGAGACATGTGGTCACTTCCTCTGCCACGGTGAGAGCTGTCCATGCTGTGGACCTTGTTTGCAGATCTGGCTGCAGCAACAATCGGAGCACCTCCAAAACTTCATGACTGAAGCGCAGCCTCCTGGGAGAGAGATTCTGCGGACGGCAATGGAAAGTGTGCCTGAGTCTATATATCCTCCTGGATGGAGAATTGCTAGAATGGTCAGGTTTTCCTCTCGTGCCGCCTGATTAATCTCCCTTCCCTTACAGCCTCCTGCTATAAAAGAAAATGACTTACATTTATGTAGCTCCTTTCATGACCCCAGGTCGTCCCAAAGCGCTTTACAGCCAATTAAGTACTTTTGTTGTAATGTAGGAAACAGAGCAGCCAATTTGCACAGTTCCATAAACAGCAATTTGATAATGACCAGATTATTTGTTTTAAGGATGTTGGTTCAGGGATAAATGTTGGCCAGGACTGTGGGATGAGCTCCCTTGCTCTTCTTCAAAATAGTGTCATGGGATCTTTTACATCCACCTGAGTGGGAAGATGGGGCCTCAGTTAAACATCTCATCTGAAAGATAGCACCTCCAACAGTGCAGCATTCCCTCAGTACTGCACTGAAGCATCAGCCTAGATTTTGTACTTAAGTCTCTGGAGTAGGACTTGTACCCATAGCCTTCTGACTCAGAGGCAAGAGTGCAACCACTGAGCCATCATGACACCTATCCTGCTGCTTCTTTTCCTCCAATATATAGATCATGTAAACTTGGAAGCCCTTTGTGCCACCCTTAGATACTTCCTCACTAATTGTCTTGAAATGAAATGCTTTCCAAAGGCAATGCAAAAGGTAGGGGAAGGCTTCCTGAGTATAAAAGTGGAAATAAAATTCAAATACCTGTAGTGAGTCCCATGATCAGGCCAAAAGTCTCCACAAGCAATCTCAGTTGAGTACTGTCCCTTTAACCAACCTCGATGAACAGGTCCTGTCATACTGCACCTTTTAAACAAAGGCAACTATTCTGAAGGTGACATCAGCCTGTCCAACTCTTATCATTTCTATGTGGCTTCCACTGGGAGGGCAAGAGCTTCTTCAGCGCACCCTGAATCTGAACTGAATTTTATACAGGGTGTTTCTGCATCTGAACCCTGGCAACTATTTGCTGTCAGAAATACAAGGCATAATTGCCAGTTACGCCATTCTGCAACCCAGGACTTTTGGAGCCATTGGGGGAAAAATTCAGTATCGCCCCGTTTGGGGCGCGATTATCGGCCGTGCGCAAAGTTTAGCACCTGGCGCTAATTATCACCTCCAACTGCAAACTTGGCTTTTATCGCCCCCGGAGTTGATTGGAGCGCTAAATCAGGCGCTACACACCTCTCTTAAGGCGCAAAGGCCGAGGAGTGAGCTGCTACCTCAGAGCGTTGGCGAAACTCATGTGATGTCAGTCAGCAATGGAACACAGACACAATGGCGCCGGCCAGTTCTTTAAGGGGAGGCTTGAACTTGCTCTCCATCCACATCCTGCTCATTGCAGCCTTGAATCTCGGCCTGGAGAGACCTGTAGAACAAATCTACTGGAAAGAACAATGGTGAGACCCAGGGAAAGAGCTCAGAGTGCAGCCCCCACAGTCTCTTCTAAATCGATACAAGGAAGGGCAAATCAAAATGAACCTGCAAAGTGCTGCTCAGTACCCAAAACTCCTTCACACAGCGTTGAATCTCTCCAGAAGTCTCTCTCTCTCTCTCAGAATGCGTGGAGCAAAAATGTCACCAACAAAAAAAAGGCAGGAAACAGTTGCCTTTAAATAGCGCTCCCTCAGTCCCTTCCTGACTGCAAAATGCTCCCCTCAACCTGTCGTTGCTAGCGGCAGGCGGTATGGCAGGGAGCGCCACTCAATATCCAGTCCGGGGCGCTACTGGGGCGTTGCACACGCGACTGACGTCACGATCTGCCGGCGCCGCTGCAAAATGTCTGGTTAATTTCGTGAGCGGCACAAACATCGCCACGCCCGGGCGCTAGTTGCTTTGTGCCCCATTAGCGCCCTCTTAAGGCACTAAGGGGAGGCGCAAACCAACTGAATTTTCCCCCCATTGTCTTTATCAACTGTGCTATCAGGGGAACCAACATCAACTTTATTAAAAGCAGAAAATTTATGTTTATGTTCAGAAGAGAATATTTGGAAGTTTGTTTTCTGTGGAATTATTATCTTAAACCCTTGGCTTTAAACATATTTCTACATTTTACAAAACCGAGCAAAGGTTTAAAGTTAAGCACCTTTGTCATGTTATCCCATTGATCATTCCCCTTTTTGCAGTTTATTTAGTGACTAGCTACCTCTACATATCCATCCTGAAAATCTCTCAAACAGCAAACCATAGACAAAGGAAAAGCATCATTGTGATTAGCTCTGACTTGCTTTAATAAACAGGAGCTCCATGTGATTACCATAACGAATTTTGTGACTTTGACTCTAACTGTTAATTGTTTATTTAACACAGTGTAAGCCTTATTTAGTGATCTAATTTATGCAGTATAATGAAATCTCTCAGGACTGTTTTCAGGTTTCTTTGACATATTCCCCATACAACATATAAGTGGAAGGTTTAGAATACTAATTATATTTACAGTGTGTTAATGATCAGTTCTGAGCTCAGAGCTGTCTATAATTAATAGTTAATGTACATCAGGTTTGTTAGATGCAGCCCACCAACCTCCCTAACAGTCTGAATGGGAAGAAAAGAAAGAAGAGACTTAGGATGCTCAATGGAAAAACCATGTATGACAGAATTTGTTGAGTGTTGAAGACCTAATGACTCATGACAAACAAAACTGAATTCATTATTAAGGGCTTTATGGCAAGTGCAATAAATTCCATATCCCACAGCTCTCTGCTGAGTATTCTGCTTATATCACAAGTGCATATATATTTTTAAAAAGGTAATTAATGTAAATGATTTTTTAAGATTACCAGCATCGAGCATTATTACAAGTGTAGTTGGTATTTAATACTCCTCAGTACTGGAGTTGCTTCTCACCTCTCTATTAGTGAGTGCTCATCATCTTGAAAATTCCCTCAGTTGGGATTAAGAATTAAATTCACATGGCCATCTCAGCCCAATTCAGAACGTATTGCAGCAGTCAGTAGTTAAATATGAATAAGGTTCTCTCGCTCTGTGGCTCTGAATAAAGGCAACAGAGGGATGGGCAATAAAAGGCGGCCTTTCCAGCAACGCCCACATCCCAAGAATGAATTTTTAAAAACTGAAAATACACAGACCCTATATATCAGGCAAAGCCCAACTGTAGAAACTATTTCAGTGACTTTATAGTGAGGATGAAAGATATCAAGTGTTTCTTGGCTCTGTGATTTACTTGAATGATATGCTGCAATGTGAGCTCAGACATCCCTGGGCAATTCATTCTTCTTGTATTAAAATGTAACTTATGTCTTTCTGGGGTTTCGATTCAAGATTGTCAAAAATGAAGATCATTACCTTTAGATTCACTTTGCACAAGAAAGAATATTGCACAGGTAGAATAAATTGTTGTCTATAATATGCTGCTTGTTCAACATCTGCAACTATTTTACTATTTACAAGCCAATGGTGGAGTTTCATTGAGATCTTAAATGGTAGATGGCTAGCAGAGGGCAGGATTTATACTAGAGATCACTTGTTTTTCACATTAGAAAAGTCTTGCTTCTTTTCTTTATTATGAAACCACAGTTCTTTGTCCATAATAAATAGAATGGTAGGCTCTATCTTTATCTCTATCTACTCTGCCTGGTAGAGGCCAAGTCCATGACAGGTATCACCCTTAAATTTAATCTACTTCACTTCATTTTGAAATCCCTGATAAAGTCCCATTGGATTCCAGCATAGTCTGTCTCATTGATCTTGTCCATTTTGCAGTATATTTCTGACCCCAGGACCTCTGGTACAATTGGCTGGACTGAGAGATTGTGGACAATGGGCCATTCTGAGAGAATCCTGTATTCTCTTAGGTTATCTCAGGTAAGTTCTTGTAGTTTTGGTCTCCCTTTTTGAACCATTTGCTTGGGCATCTGCAGTGTGCTCAAATGGTGTTGTTCCCATGCGCCTGCTGCCCTTGTCCTTCTAGGTGGTAGAGGTCGTGGGTTTGGGAGGTGCTGTCGAAGAAGATATCATCCATGATATAGAGTAGATAATGTCTGCTTCACTGGTACACAGACCCCTGTGCTGATCACCTTCTCTCTTTTTATGACAGCTCGATTGAGACCTTTGCACCTTGCTTTGCTTTCAAAATATTTTTATCCTTTTAAGGATTCATGCAGTAGCACATTGACTTCAATGCAAAAGGAAATCAGCTGAGATGTTAAACAATTTGCTATTGCCCATTTTACACGACTGCTGAAGATCAGTTTGACACTCTCCCCCACACACACACATGTCGCAGTGACTCATTTATGTTTGTTAACCAGATATTTATGTGTTTTGATTTTTTCTTTATATAAATCTTCAAAAAAGGAAAAAGCAGTTTAAAGTAATAGAAGTTATCAAGATATAAGACAGCAGTTCAATCGAGTGACTCTGCTGATGTTGCAAAACATGAGAACATAGTTTGTGAACAACATTAACATCAGGTGTTGATATCCTTGCACGCTGTTTGTTATTCTTTATAATATACAGTTAGAACTTAATTTAAAAGTAAAGGTTAGATTTAAACTTTTTCATATCATCATGGATGGAGTGTGTTGAGCCAAATGCACATGGTGTGATGCAAGGTAAAGGTTAATAAAGATGCTATCAAGGAAAGGTTGAAGGTAACATACTATAACATGGCTGAAACTGGACAAGTTGAGGCTGATAATATATATTATAACATGGCCAGTACTTGAGTGGGGGGAAGATGATTAGTGAAGGAAGATATATATTTCAGGGTAATTTTAGATGAATCTGTACAAAGTTAGTACTTCTCTTATTTGCCAAGAAACATTATGATAATTTCAGTTTTCATTTATAATGTAATTTTTAAAAATCTCATTAAGAAAATTGAATGATTAAAAGTTCAAGAATGATGGTTTTCTAGTATGCAACTCCAGACTGTTCTCCACTGTCCTTCTGTTATGTATCCCTATTTAGCATTTAAAGTGCAACGTTAAACCTGCCACTGATGCTTTACTCCATGACCTCAGGAACATCTAACGTGGAATCAGCCAGGCATAGTGAAAGGATACCACTGGCAAAAGAAATATAAATCAATTCACTCTAAATGCACAATGTGTTTTAAAAATTAGATTCTTATTTTTCACAATTTCTTTAAGTTTATTGCATTGAAACAATATATACAATACTGGTTATGAAAAATATTGGGGCAGAAATTGTGGCCTCCGTGACAGCGTACGCTAAGTTGTACTCCATCTGAAAGCCCCGCAACTTCCGGGTGAAATTCGGAGCTTGCGATCTGTCAAGGTACACCTTGACCTATCATACGAACCGACTGAAAAATCAGTGTTGCTGGTGTAGAGTTGGGCTATTTGCCCAACAACTGCCCAGCAATTGTCTGCCAAACTCTTACAGCTGGTAAAAGTAAGCATAGGGCCTGCTTTCATCAGCGTAAGGGTATGTATAAGCCTTAAAATAAACAGTTACAAATAAAAAATGATGCACATACACTTTAAATTAGTTTATGAAAATATTGGCCTGGATTTATGGGCTAGATTTTCAGTCGCTTGCGCCAGCAGTTAGCGCCTTAAGAGAAGTGATTTCCGGGCGCTATGCGTGTAGCGCCCGGGCGCAGCGCAGTTTGCGCCCCGCCCCAAATTAAGTTGCCCGTTAGCGCCGGCGCAAAGTTTAGCGCCCGCCCGGATGCGCGCGCAGAAAATGACGTCACATCCTCGTGCAACGCCCTTTGGCCGCCCCGATTCCAAACTTCAGTCGGACCGCCCCATTGTGCGGCGGGCGGCCGGAGCGTTTGGAAAAAGGAACGCAACACAACCAGCGCGGGCCCCGGGGGGCGCTAATTAAAGGGAACGTCCTCTCCAGTATAAAGGCCAGCCTTTTTTCAGAAAACAGTCTTGTGCAACGCATTTCTGGAGACACAACAAGGAGGATAGCTAACTGGTTTCAAGCAGCAAGAGCCAGGTATTTTTGGACTCAGGCCATAGCGCTGCAAGTGGCCATTTGGAAATTAGACTGTTTGCCAGGATTTGATGGGGCCTGCATGGGGTGCCAACGCGGAGCTGCAGCGCCATGTCCGTAGGGCTCGCAGGTGCATTGTGAGAGGGGCAGCCCTGGCTAGAGGCAGAGGGGGCTACAGGCGTCGGCCACGTAGGCCTTACCCAGTCAGGCTATACCGCCAGCAGCGCTCCTACCTAAACATGAGTGCCGCGCGATGTGTTAAAAGGCTCCGATTCCGAAAGGGGGTGATTGCAGAGATCTGCCACCTGCTTCGCCGAGATCTGCGGCCAAAGCTCAGGTGCAGGACGTCTCTGTCGGTGGAAGTGAAGGTGACGGTGGCATTGAACTTCTATGCCACCGGCTCCTTCCAATACGCTGCTGGGGACATAGCAAACATCTCCCAGTATGGTGCACATCGCTGCATCCGCCAGGTGACCGAAGCACTGTTCAGAAGGAGAAGCCAATTCATCTCCTTCCCCATGGCCCTCGAGAGCCAGCATCAGCGCGCATTGGGATTTGCCAGACTCGGGGAATTCCCCTTGGTGCAGGGCGCCATTGACTGTACGCATGTGGCTTTGCGGGCCCCTCTGGAGCATGGCGAGCAGTATCGCAACAGGAAGGGCTACCGTTCTCTGAATGTGCAGCTGGTATGTGACCACAAGCAGCGCATCATGGCAGTCAATGCCAGCTTCCCAGGCAGCAGCCACGATGCCTTTATCCTGCGGCAGAGTACTGTGCATGACATGTTCCAGGCACAGCCTCCCCCAAGAGGATGGCTCATCAGGGACAAAGGCTATCCTTTGTGCACCTGGCTCATGACCCCGCTCCACGCGCCCAGGACCGCTGCTGAAGAGGCCTACAACGAGAGACATCAAACCACCCGCAACATCATCGAGCTAACTATTGGGGTCCTCAAGCAGCGGTTCCGCTGCCTTGATCGCTCCGGAGGAGCTCTCCAGTATTCACCGGACCGGGTCTCCCAATTTGTGGTGGTTTGCTGCATGCTACACAACCTGGCTATCCGCAGGACTCAGGCACTGCCACCTGACGTTGGACCTGCACCTCAGGAGGAGGAGCAGGAGGAGCATGAGGAGGAGGAGGAGGAGGAGCAGGAGTACGTTCCCAGGAGGGAGCGACCAGGGCCAAGGGCCGTACGACGCCACCTTATTACACGGTACTTCTAAGCCCCCTGTCAGGGAATGGCCAGGGGCCATGAGGGAAGATGAATGCAGCCGCTCCGCAAGCCCTCAGCCGGCGAAGCCAACAAACACTAAGAAGAACAACCATGGAGACTGCATGAATAAAGATAATTTTTTATTGCACAAAAATGAAAAGCCCTTCCCACATGAATCCCCAAAAACAATAAACGGGCCCCACAAAAAGCCCAACAAACGACTCACTCCCACAAACTGGGGAGGAATCACTCCACCTTTCTTCAAACCGGGCCTCAACGTCGGCCTAACGCAAAAAATAAGCCCTCCAACAACACAACCATGGGCAAAATAAAGATGGCCACCGCCATATTAAAGGAAAGCTGCCCACACCCTCTACTGAGTGGCCCGCGAGGGCGAGACCTTGGCCAGCCTTTTGCCTCCCCTGCCCGGCCTGCTGCTCCTTCGCAAGCTCTGCCCAGTGGCTGCTGCGAGGCTGGGGGAAGGCGCCTGAGGCTCAGATGCCCTTCCGCCAGATGCCGCTGGGGGGCGGCCTACACGGCGTTTGGTCCTCGAGGGGCCGTCTGCTGAGTGGCGCACCTGAGCCTGGCCACCATCAGCTGCAGCCGCTTGCCCTTGACGCCCCAGTGGGGGAATGGCGGCGACGGATGGCGCAATGTGGGCCAGCTGGCGTCTGGGATGCGCTGGCTGGTGCTGTGGCGCGGTGGCACTCGGCCGGGCCCGCACTGCAGGATCCGCAGCAATCAGCCGAGGGGCGGCTTGCTGGGATGGTCCAGCACGGCGGCTGCCCTGGCGATGCCTGCCTGAGACAGCGCGTGTGGCAGCAGTGAGTGCCCCTGTGGTCCTGGTGTGCGCGCGCATTACAGCCGCCAGGGTCTTGACGGCATCAGTCAGCATGCGGCCACTCGCGGCAGTTGCTGCCCCGAACTCACGCACACTGGTCGCCAGCGACTCGATGGCCTCAGGCATGCGCCCCACCACGCTCATGAGCTCCGTGTGGCGCCGGTCCGAGTCCTCGGCCATCTTATCCAGCTTCCGCACCTCCTCCGAAGTGAAGGTGTCCGGACTGGAGTCGCGACTCTCCCGCTGGGGAGGAGGGGGCCGAACTAGGGGACCCTTGCCGCGTTGGTGGCGGCGAGTGTGCCGAGCAGCAGCACTCCCCTCTGATCCTTCCCCCCTTTGGGGGGAAGGCCGCAGGCCACGCGCACGGCTGCTGGGTGGCTGGACGCCACTGGTCCCAGAAGCTGCATTGCCCTGCGACAGTTCCTCCAGGCACTCGTCCAGTGAGGAGGTGTCAAACATTTCCTCCTCTCCTGCGGGACGTGACTGTTCCCCCGAAGGTCCGGCTTGCTCCTCCTCCTCCTCCTGGTCGGAGGTGCTGTCACTGGCAGCTTCAGGGTCCTGGTCGTCACCAGCTGAAAGCAGGAATGCACAAGAGTAGCTTCAGAGTGAGGAGACGGCGTCAGCGAGGGAGTTAGGACTGGTGGCATTCAGCGCATTCGTGGGACAGTGGCAAAGGAGGTAGCTCGGATGGGCCAGTGCGACGCGAGAGGGCCAAAAGGCGAGGTCCTTACCATTGCCGGGCAGTGGAGGGTCGGATACACCGCACGCTGTGGGGACAATCACACGGGCTCCCATGAGCACACACACGCGCTCCTCCAGCCGAGTGAGCTTCTGCAGCTTGGCGCGGCCACCCCTGGCACGCGCCTGGCGATTAAACGCTACTTTAGCCTGCAAGAGAAAGGACGGGCTGTAAGTGCGCAGTGAAGCCCTGATGTAGTGTGCACTGCCTCCCATGGTGGAATAGCTTGGACAGAGTGAAGCCCTGATGTAGAGTGCACTGCCTCCCATGGTGGAATAGCTTGGACAGAGTGAAGCCCTGATGTAGAGTGCACTGCCTCCCATGGTGGAATAGCTTGGACAGAGTGAAGCCCTGATGTAGTGTGCACTGCCTCCCATGGTGGAATAGCTTGGACAGAGTGAAGCCCTGATGTAGTGTGCACTGCCTCCCATGGTGGAATAGCTTGGCCAAAGTGTAGAGTGCCGAATGGCCATTTGATGCTCATGACTGTCCCAATGCTGCTGGCTGAGGGCTGGCCAATAGGACTTTCAGCTCCCTTTGCCCATCATGTCAGGTGTACATGCAAGAATGAGGAGGAGACTGGAAAGGCTACTCACCTTCACAATCCTGGTCAGATCGTTGTATTTTTTACGACATTGTTTGTGGGTCCTGGGGGCATCGCCGGTGAACGTCACCCTCTGGGCGATCTGCTTCCAGGCTTTGGTGTAGTCATGGTGGGTTGGATTCCTCCCACTCTCTGGAAACAAGATCTTGCGCCTCACCTCCAGAGCTGTGACCATTATGTCCAGATCACCCTCTGAGAAGCGCAGGGCACGCTGACGGGCCTTCTCTGGCGTTGCCATGACTCCCTGGGGCTGAGCAGCAATGTTGAGGCCTCTTTGCAAGGCTGCAGTGTGCAGGGCGTGGCAGCAGACCAATTCGTCCCTTCCCCCTTTAACAGCTGGTCGGCACCACGGGGTCTGCTGTCAGTGCAAAAATGACCGCACCCGCGCTGCGCCCCGCCTGGGCGCTATCCCTCTGGACCGCCGGCTTAGCGCCTAAAGGTAGGAGTGGAACGCCTCTTTTAGCGCTCCACCACTCTCTTAGGGCGAAGCCACTGAATTTCCGGCAACGGGGCGCTACTTTGGGGCGGGCGCTAACTTCGGGCGGGCGCTAAGGTTAGTGCCCCAAAACTGTCTATACTGAAAATCTAGCCCAAGATGTTTAAAATTATTTTATCAAAACCTTAAATTTTTATTGTATTTTGGTGTAATGAAGGGACTTATGAATAAAATTGAAAATCAGTGTATTTATATTTATTAGAATTGTGTAAATTGTTTAATTATTTGGGGATTCCATTGCATGTCATTAGGGGATTCCTTTTGTGAATGACTGCAATGGAATCCTCCTTTGTGATTGGAGGACTGGGC
Organism: Somniosus microcephalus; assembly: GCF_052327205.1. Taxonomy (NCBI): domain Eukaryota; kingdom Metazoa; phylum Chordata; class Chondrichthyes; order Squaliformes; family Somniosidae; genus Somniosus; species Somniosus microcephalus. The sequence goes on along the minus strand of NC_140988.1, from coordinate 276,744,670 downwards.
CTATGTGATCCCAGGGATGCTTTGGAACCGCCTGTGTCCCTGGGATCCATGGGCCTTTACGCAGATGTTCGCCTGGAGGCCAGAGACCGGAACTCTCTGCAGCCTGGACGTATGGAGGTAGGTACCGAAATGTTTCACGGGTCGGTGGCGTACTCCGGATGTACGCCTCCGAACGCAATTTCTAGCTCATTGCTTCTTGCGATATATTAGGAATTTAAAAATCCTACTTTTTTTGTAATGCCAATGAGGTTGAAATTTCTTACTGCAAAATGGTTACTTTTAAGATCATTACTAAAAGAAGGAAAGGAGAGATTGTGAGAAATGATTTTATGCAGGTGGTTGTTTAGATAAGGAAAGCCGGAAACAATAATGGAAGCAGAATTCATATTGGCTTTTAAAAGGGAAGTGGATAAATATTTAAAACAAAATAACTTAAATGGGTATGGGGAAAGGGCAGGGGAATGAGGCTAAGGGGCTAGCTCTTTCAGAGGTGCAGTGGACTGAAAGCCTCCTTTGCTGTAAAAATCCAGGATGAAAAAGTTCTGCAGTATTCTCCCAATCTCTCGCCATAACTTCAGTGGAGGATTAACAGAAAGCCTGGAGAAAATGGCATCTTTAGCCATTTATGCCGTTTTTTCAGGGGTTCCACTGAATGTATGACAGTAAATCGGGAGAAATTTCATATGTATAACTCTAAATTCCTGTGTGTATTACTTTAACAAAGTCATTAACTTGTTTAAAATAAATGGTTTCACAACTTTGTTAAAATAATGCACAGAGGAATTTGAGGTTAAGAAGTATATACCATAAATAACACACAGAGGAATTTCAACCACAATGAGATTATTATGTATGCCCACCAACTCAAACCCCACGAGCTTGTTCAATGTAAGAAAAATGTCCTACTTTATTTTAATCCTACAAATTCTGATTGGCTGGACATTTCATAGCATCATACTGCACAGAAGGAGGCCATTTGGCCCATCATGCCTGTGTCGGCTCTCTGAAAGAGCTATCCAATTAGTCCCACTACCATTAGGTGTAATTAATCATCAATTCTGATAAATTTAGGGGTAAGTTAAAATGCTACACAAATTAATCAACTGAACTGCTCCACACAGTAAATCTGTTAAATATTTTCCTGTTTTAAAATCTTTCTCCTTGTGTCATTGTCATATCTAGCTTCCATTTATCACATAAATAATGAAGCTGGGTTGCATCTAATCCATATACAAGCACAACTTGTATAAATAAACTTCTTTTAAGTTCAATAACTACAATAGTTGAGACAATAATATGGAAACAATGCAAGAATGGGGCACACTGGGGGCGGGGGGGGGGAATAGGGGAACAGTTAAATTGCTCATTATCTAACTGGTAATTCTGCATTTCAAAATTAATTAGCTGCATAAAAATATCTCCAAAAATAGATTTATGTTCTGGGATGTATTTGGATTACAATAGTAGATGGGAACACATGTAGAATGTGCTTCTTAGTTGAGCTGTTATTCAGCTTAGTCCTGAGGATGACAGCATCTGAGTGAATTTGAGAGACTAGAGTGCAAAAGAGAGCCGCTGCTGCCTGTGTCTATCTGCTGCTCATCCACAAATAGGCCTCACTTTGTCCATCAAACAGCACAAAAGACAAAGAAATTGCATGAAGGCATCACACCAGTGCTTGATGTTTCATGAAATAACCCTTTATCAGAGACAGTGTGCTGTTTTGCATTTATCCTTAACAATAATGAATAGCAACAGAATGGTGGTGGTAGCAAAAATAAACGCCATCAAAGATCACCCATATTAGCCAGACTACTATCATAATTTAGTATTACCTGACCTTCATGTTCTGTGATCGTTCATAATTAGTTAATAACACTCTTCCTCTTTTATGATTTCAGAATATCAACTGAAAGGCATGCTTTATAGGTAATGTAAAGTAGCAGAATTATTTTCACAAATGGTAACAGCAATATTTAGAGTAGGAATTTAAAAAGCATATTATTCCCAGATATTGAATGTAGATACAATTATTTTGCTGTATGTCCAATATTCTCTGATGGTTTAGTGTCCCACAAATAGTCTTTATGCTTTTAAAGATTACTACTAATACACCATGCATTAATCACTTTTGTAATCCAGTCTATTTAGGAGGGTATTTAAACATATTTCTAGCAGAACAAGATCCTCTGTGGTGTGCTTTGTTTTCAAGTGGTGCTGACCTTTGCTCCTGCCATTAGTTCCTGGCTTTGTAATTGTCAGGAATAGCAATAAAGAATGGGGGTGAGCACCATTTTTAAAAAGGAGAAATACGTACATGCATCAGGATCTTATTCTCTACTAGCACAATGAATAAAATCGGTTAAATTGATCCCCTTTCAAATGTGATGTGGGAGAGTAACAGCGGAGATCTCTGTGAATAAACTTTTGAAAGCAACAGCCTAAAATGTATGCCAAGAATGTCAACATTAATATGTTCACACAGAATTACTTTATCAACTATTTTAACAGAAGCAGTTACCCATTAAAAATAATTGGGTTTGCACCTCTGTTAAAATAATATGGCAAGTATTTCCATACACAGGTGTTAATTATTCATAGTTTTAGGTTAACATTCATTGGCCTAGAAATTCGGTAGGCTTAGCGCTGCTTTTGAGGCGCTAGAGGGCCTAGCGCCGGAGTTATGGCCAGTTTGGAAATTGAGTGGGTCCCTAAATCGGCGTTAGGCCGTTAGCGCTGCGCCGGCACCGATGACGTCATCGGTGTGCGCAGCGTCCCGGTTGCCATGGTAACCCGCCCGAACTCCGAAATTGATCCCCTCCCTGGAATTTGGGACATGGTCATTGGCAGGTGATAGTGAAGGGTGGAAGATCCACAAACTTCCACAGTGCAATGGTGACGTGGGATTTTTAAGCTGACATCTGGCCAGGGATCTGAGGGAATGGCCAAGCCATTCAATTCAAATATAAGCAACCTGTGGGCTTTATTTAAATGAGTGTTTGATTGGCAGCTCTATTCTATACATGTTTACATTTTTATGTTTTTCTCACTTTTGTATTTCTTTTTATTGTATTTCTCAGCCTGTCCAAATGATTAGCCAGTGTGAAGTCATCAGAGATAGATAGGCCAGAGCCTATCATCAGCTGGACAATCAGCAGCAAACAGCCATGTAAAGGTTAATATTCAAGTACTTTTGTGCCAGGTCTAGTTTACATTGCAGTTTAGTGTAACTGACGTAACTGTTATTTGTTTCATATCTTCCAACGGGAGAACAGATAAACCTGTAACTACTACAAATCACCTAGGGGGTGATTTTGCCAGCACTGGGGAGGCAGGTTTGGAGGTGGGACTGCAGGGAAAATGGCAGAATCTGGGGGCGGGTACCCATCCCGCCCCCAACCCACCTCTATGCCATCTTCCCAGGAGGCGGGTACCCGACCCGTGCCAGGTCCCATCTCCTCGAGGCGGGAAGAGGATTATAGCCACTTAACTGCCTGTTAACAGGTAGTTAACAGGCAATTAAGAGGATTATCCCCATTTTTCTATCAGAGGTGCGGGCTTCCCGACGTCGAGAAACCCCGCCAGGGTCAGCGAGGCGAGCAGTGGGTCTGCGGGGGTGAGAGGGTTCGAAAAGTGCACTGTGGAGGTGAGTGATGGGTGCAAGTGTGGAGAGGTAAATATGTGAGGTGCGTGAAAAGTCTTAGAAAAAGTTTCCTTACCTTTGTTTCTTCCTGCAGGCTTCAATCGTTGGGGATCCGGAGGCTCCGGCATCTCCACGGCAGAGATGACTGAATGGCTGCTGCATTCTCCGATGCAACAGCCATCTGCTTTCTGCTAAGAAAATAGGGGCTAGATTTTCAGTATAGGCAGTTTTGGGGCGCTAACCTTAGCGCCCGCCCGAAGTTAGCGCCCGCCCCAAAGTAGCGCCCCGTTGCCGGGAATTCAGTGGCTTCGCCCTAAGAGGTTGGTGGAGCGCTAAAAGAGGCGTTCCACTACTCTCTTTAGGCGCTAAGCCGGCGGTCCAGAGGGATAGCGCCCAGGCGGGGCGCAGCACGGGTGCGGTCATTTTTGCACTGACAGCAGACCCCGTGGTGCCGACCAGCTCTTAAAGGGGGAAGGGACGAATTGGTCTGCTGCCACGCCCTGCACACTGCAGCCTTGCAAAGAGGCCTCAACACTACTGCTCAGCCCCAGGGAGTCATGGCAACGCCAGAGAAGGCCCGTCAGCGTGCCCTGCGCTTCTCAGAGGGTGATCTGGACATAATGGTCACAGCTCTGGAGGTGAGGCGCAAGATCTTGTTTCCAGACAGTGGGAGGAATCCAACCCACCACGACTACACCAAAGCCTGGAAGCAGATCGCCCAGAGGGTGACGTTCACCGGCGAGGCCCCCAGGACCCACACACAATGCCGTAAGAAATACAACGATCTGACCAGGATTGTGAGGGTGAGTAGCCTTTCCAGTCTCCTCCTCATTCTTGCATGTACACCTGACATGATGGGCAAAGGGACCTGAAAGTCCTTTTGGCCAGCCCTCAGCCAGCAGCATTGGGACAGTCATGAGCATCAAATGGCCATTCGGCACTCTACACTTTGGCCAAGCTATTCCACCATGGGAGGCAGTGGACAGTACATCAGGGCTTCACTCTGTCCAAGCTATTCCACCATGGGAGGCAGTGCACACTACATCAGGGCTTCACTCTGTCCAAGCTATTCCACCATGGGAGGCAGTGCACACGACATCAGGGCTTCACTCTGTCCAAGCTATTCCACCATGGGAGGCAGTGCACACTACATCAGGGCTTCACTCTGTCCAAGCTATTCCACCATGGGAGGCAGTGCACACTACATCAGGGCTTCACTGCGCACTTACAGCCCGTCCTTTCTCTTGCAGGCTAAAGTAGCGTTTAATCGCCAGGCCCGTGCCAGGGGTGGCCGCGCCAAGCTGCAGAAGCTCACTCGGCTGGAGGAGCGCGTGTGTGTGCTCATGGGAGCCCGTGTGATTGTCCCCACAGCGTGCGGTGTATCCGACCCTCCACTGCCCGGCAATGGTAAGGACCTCGCCTTTTGGCCCTCTCGCGTCGCACTGGCCCATCCGAGCTACCTCCTTTGCCACTGTCCCACCAATGCGCTGAATCCCACCAGTCCTAACTCCCTCGCTGACGCCGTCTCCTCACTCTGAAGCTACTCTTGTGCATTCCTGCTTTCAGCTGGTGACGACCAGGACCCTGAGGCTGCCAGTGACAGCACCTCCAACCAGGAGGAGGAGGAGGAGCAAGCCGGACCTTCGGGGGAACAGTCACGTCCCGCAGGAGAGGAGGAAATGCTCGACACCTCCTCACTGGACGAGTGCCTGGAGGAACTGTCGCAGGGCAATGCAGCTTCTGGGACCAGTGGCGTCCAGCCACCCAGCAGCCGTGCGCGTGGCCCGCGGCCTTCCCCGCAAAGGGGGGAAGGATCAGAGGGGAGTGCTGCTGCTCGGCACACTCGCCGTCACCAACGCGGCAAGGGTCCCCTAGTTCGGCCCCCTCCTCCCCAGCGGGAGAGTCGCGACTCCAGTCCGGACACCTTCACTTCGGAGGAGGTGCGGAAGCTTGATCAGATGGCCGACGACTCGGACCGGCGCCACACGGAGCTCATGAGCGTGGTGGGGCGCATGCCTGAGGCCATCGAGTCGCTGGCGACCAGTGTGCGCGAGTTCGGGGCAGCAACTGCCGCGACTGGCCGCATGCTAACTGATGCCGTCAAGACCCTGGCGGATGTGATGCGCGCGCACACCAGGACCACAGGGCCACTCACTGCTGCCACACGCGCTGTCTCAGGCAGGCATCGCCAGGGCAGGCGCCGCGCTGGACCATCCCAGCAAGCCGGCCGTCGGCTGATTGCTGCGGATCCTGCAGTGCGGGCCCGGCCGAGTGCCACCGCGCCACAGCACCAGCCAGCGCATCCCAGACGCCAGCTGGCCCACATTGCGCCATCCGTCGCCGCCATTCCCCCTCTGGGGCGTCAAGGGCAAGCGGCTGCAGCTGATGGTGGACAGGCTCAGGTGCGCCACTCAGGAGACGGCCCCTCGAGGCCCAAACGCCGTGTAGGCCGCCCCCCAGCGGCATCTGGCGGAAGGGCATCTGAGCCTCAGGCGCCTTCCCCCAGCCTCGCAGCAGCCACTGGGCAGAGCTTGCGAAGGAGCAGCAGGCAGGGCAGGGGAGGCAAAATGCTGGCCAAGGTCTCGCCCTCGCGGGCCACTCAGTAGAGGGTGTGGCCAGCTTTCCTTTAATATGGCGGTGGCCATCTTTATTTTGCCCATGGTTGTGCTTTTGGAGGGCTTTTTTTTTGCGTTAGGCCGACGTTGAGGCCCGGTTTCAATAAAGGTGGAGTGGCTCCTCCCCAGTTTGTGGGAGTGAGTCGTTTGTTGGGCTTTTTGTGGGGCCCGTTTAGTGTTTTTGGGGATTCATGTGGGAAGGGCTTTTCATTTTTGTTTAATAAAAAATTATCTTTATTCATGCAGTCTCCATGGTTGTTCTTCTTAGTGTTTGTTGGCTTCGCCGGCTGAGGGCTTGCGGAGCGGCTGCATTCATCTTCCCTCATGGCCCCTGGCCATTCCCTGACAGGGGGCTTAGAAGTACCGTGTAATAAGGTGGCGTCGTGCGGCCCATGGCCCTGGTCACTCCCTCCTGGGAACGTACTCCTGCTCCTCCTCCTCCTCCTCCTCCTCCTCCTCATGCTCCTCCTGCTCCTCCTCCTGAGGTGCTGGTCCAACGTCAGGTGGCAGTGCCTGAGTCCTGCGGATAGCCAGGTTGTGTAGCATGCAGCAAACCACCACAAATTGGGAGACCCGGTCCGGTGAATACTGGAGAGCTCCTCCGGAGCGATCAAGGCAGCGGAACCGCTGCTTGAGGACCCCAATAGTTAGCTCGATGATGTTGCGGGTGGTTTGATGGCTCTCGTTGTAGGCCTCTTCAGCAGCGGTCCTGGGCGCGCGGAGCGGGGTCATGAGCCAGCTGCACAAAGGATAGCCTTTGTCCCCGAGTAGCCATCCTCTTGGGGGAGGCTGTGCCTGGAACATGTCATGCACAGTACTCTGCCGCAGGATAAAGGCATCGTGGCTGCTGCCTGGGAAGCTGGCATTGACTGCCATGATGCGCTGCTTGTGGTCACAGACCAGCTGCACATTCAGAGAATGGTAGCCCTTCCTGTTGCGATACTGCTCGCCATGCTCCAGAGGGGCCCGCAAAGCCACATGCGTACAGTCAATGGCGCCCTGCACCAAGGGGAATTCCCCGAGTCTGGAAAATCCCAATGCGCGCTGATGCTGGCTCTCCAGGGCCATGGGGAAGGAGATGAATTGGCTTCTCCTTCTGAACAGTGCTTCGGTCACCTGGCGGATGCAGCGATGCGCGCCGTACTGGGAGATGTTTGCTATGTCCCCAGCAGCGTATTGGAAGGAGCCGGTGGCATAGAAGTTCAATGCCACCGTCACCTTCACTTCCACCGACAGAGACGTCCTGCACCTGAGCTTTGGCCGCAGATCTCGGCGAAGCAGGTGGCAGATCTCTGCAATCACCCCCTTTCGGAATCGGAGCCTTTTAACACATCGCGCGGCACTCATGTTTAGGTAGGAGCGCTGCTGGCGGTATAGCCTGACTGGGTAAGGCCTACGTGGCCGACGCCTGTAGCCCCCTCTGCCTCTAGCCAGGGCTGCCCCTCTCACAATGCGTCTGCGAGCCCTACGGACATGGAGCTGCAGCTCCGCGTTGGCACCCCATGCAACCCCCATCAAATCCTGGCAAACAGTCTAATTTCCAAATGGCCACTTGCAGCGCTATTGCCTGAGTCCAAAAATACCTGGCTCTTGCTGCTTGAAACCAGTTAGCTATCCTCCTTGTTGTGTCTCCAGAAATGCGTTGCACAAGACTGTTTTCAGAAAAAAGGATGGCCTTTATACTGGAGAGGACGTTCCCTTTAATTAGCGCCCCCCGGGGCCCGCGCTGGTTGTGTTGCGTTCCTTTTTCCAAACGCTCCGGCCGCCCGCCGCACAATGGGGCGGTCCGACTGAAGTTTGCAATCGGGGCGGCCAAAGGGCGTTGCACGAGGATGTGACGTCATTTTCTGCGCGCGCATCCGGGCGGGCGCTAAACTTTGCGCCGGCGCTAACGGGCAACTTAATTTGGGGCGGGGCGCAAACTGCGCTGCGCCCGGGCGCTACACGCATAGCGCCCGGAAATCACTTCTCTTAAGGCGCTAACTGCTGGCGCAAGCAACTGAAAATCTAGCCCTAGGTTTGGTGAGTCTTGAATACAAGGACTCATCAAACAACAGAGAATGTCAGTGTTTGACAGCTTCTCAAAGCTGTCAAACGATGACAATTCATCTGTCAAAAATTTTTGACAGATGAAACGTCATACGCTGATGTTCTCTGTCACCGGCTTTCCCTTAATTGGCCTGCTAGGCCCGCTGGGTGGGCTTAACAAGGTGAATCAAGGGAAAATAGCGTGGGTTGGCCGGACATCGATGGAGGCGGGACTAAATCCCGACAAGCAGCAATCCCGCCTCCAACGCGCCCCCATTGGCAAAATCACTCCCCTAGTTACTGGGCCTATAAAGGCATACACCAGGTGATAGGGAGCAAGGGTTCATCTACAGATTT